>NC_090921.1:1176185186-1177452686 GCF_040938575.1 Ambystoma mexicanum | reverse complement strand
TGTGGGCTTGGGAAAGGCCTTTTCAGGCACTGCCGTGATGCTACAAAGGGGCTATTAAAAATAACAGTTGCAAAATCGTGTGAATATCTGGGCATATAATAGCAGTGCCTGTCAAATGTCTATCTAAAGCCTATACACAAACCAATACTGCTCGTGTTGCCAATGCTTGTTTTTTCACTGGACTTCAGTGAAGGAACACACACTGCTTATAATTCAAGTGGCTGGCGGCAGACCTGCTTAAGGCATGTTTATTACACCAGTAGATTGTTTACAGTTCCAATTAAGCCATTAACTCTCAGAAGACTGCTTTGAAATAACACAGTCAGGCACTTTGAGGGAAAAGGTTGATGTTATAGCTTAATAAATTGGATTAGCATTACCATGGGCCATGACCAAAGAACGCCTACAAATGTTGTCCCTCCTTATATGCCATCTCCCCCAAGCTGTCCCCCAATGCAATAGTTTCAGCTTCAGGGTGGCGCTGAAGCACTCCTGAATATCCAAGACTAATAAGGGTGCCATGGTGTTGGAAGTGGAGCCAACCAAGAAATACAATCTAGAAAACAATTATCGACCCACAGGGAAACGAATCTGTGAACAGAACACAATGTTACTTTGCTCCATTACTTGTCATCAGGAGACTACTCTATTGTTTCTCCTTTTCATATCGAGTTGTAGCGTGTTCAGGAGGTTAATTGGAACCCCAAAAACACTTCACAGATTTCCTGAAAGACTGATAGTCTCCAGTACTTCTCAGATAGTTAGGGAAAGCATTCCATCACCAAGCTGCTTGTGGTGGAAAGGACCATAACAAACGATGGTTGTGTTTTTTTTTCTATTGAGCCTTTGTGCTTGTGTTTTGAGCGTACCCACACGTTTCTGCGTTGTATAATAACTTGTAAGGTACACACTTTGCAGTGTTTGAATATACTTTAAACACTGTATTTCTTTATATATTTATATTTATCAATCCTGTTATCCACAAAACTTAATTTGCTATCACACAAATAATTTAACTTGGTATATTCTTTTGTGACATTTATATTGTGACTTTTCTGGTGATTCGTGTGTAATTTCTTTGTTTATTTACAAAAAAAAACATTTATGCCAACAATAATCTGCACATGATGTTGTTTCGCCCTTACTTGTGCTTTGTCAAGACACAGTCTTTGCTTGGTATTGTGTCAGTCATGTGCTAATGCTTTACATTTCAGTGCATACATTTCAGTTCACTGACACAATGTTGTATATGATATGATATGATATGATATGATATTTTATTTGTATTGCGCTCGTACACAAGTGTTTCAGAGCGCGACTAGGCAAGGGAGGGGAACAAGGGAGAACACAGCCCAACATAAAAACGATCTTACTAGGCCCAGTGACATTGAGAACGCGCAAGTGCATGGGAAAGGGAAAAGGGAAAAAGTGCATGGAAGGGGGAGAGTGGAAAGTGCAGAAGCCGAGGAGCGCAGAAAAATAAAATAAATAGAAAATTGAGGCAAACTGTGGTAGTGCAGCCAGCAAGTGGCAAGTGCTGTGTTTAAGGCAGAGGACTGGGTAAGTCTGAATAAGTGCAGAAAAAGAACAAAAATGGGGGGGGGCTGAATGGATACAGATACAGTCCCCAGTGCAAGGGGTGGCCAGGAGGCAGTACAGGAAGGTGGCAGGGTGAGCAGGTACCTGGGCCCAGGGGACAGAGGGTGGCCAGGTGCACAGTGGCAAGAGAGCAGATCAGGAGGGGAGAAGGGGAGCGAAGGCAAAAGCAAAGAGGAAGGTTTTGAGGTGCTTCCGGAGATGGTTCTCCTCAAGTTTTGGAGTGGCAGGGAGGCTGTTACAGAGGGAGGCCCCAGCTGAAGATAGAGATCTACCCCCAGCTCGTTTCTTTGAAAAACGATTGACCCCGAGGGAGTTAGAGGTAGAGGAGCGAAGAGCTCGAGAGGGGAGGTATTTGTGGAGGGATAGCTGAAGGTATTTTGGACCCAGGCCCCAGAAAGCCTTGTGGACAATGCAGAGGGTTTTGAATTTAATCCTTGCATCCACTGGGAGCCAATGGAGAGATTTCAAAGCTGGAGAGGTACAATCCCAGGGCTTGAGGCCAAGGACAAGTCTCGCAGTCCTGTTCTGGATAAGTTGTAGAGGGCAGAGAGTAGAGGCAGGTAGATTTAGAAAGAGGCTGTTACAATAGTCCAAGCTAGAGAGAACAGAGCTTGGGATACCATGAGCTTCTGGGGGAAGGAGAGGAAAGGCAGAATACCTCTGAGGAGGTGCAGTTGGAAGTTTAACTTTTTAGAGACATCCGAGATATGGGCCGAGAAGGAAAGTGTGGAGTCAAAGATGACGCCAAGGTTCTTAGTCTCGCAGGTAGGGGTAGGAGGAGGGCCAAGGGAGGCCGGCCAGAGAGTGAGGGAAAAGGATGGAGATGGTGTGCCGATGAGGAGGATCTCCATCTTGCTGGCATTCAGACAAAGATCATTGGCGGCACACCAATTTTGAATGGCAGTTAGGCAATCAGAGATGAGAGAGGGAGAGGAGGTGGCCGAGGGCAGCCGGAAAATGAGTTGAGTGTCATCAGCGTAGCACTGGAAATTTGAGCAGAAAATGGCAATGCAGTGAGCGAGAGTTGCCAGGTATTGGTTGAAAAGCCAGGGAGAAAGGTTAGACCCCTGGGGAACACCACAGGTGGAGAGGAAGATAGATGATAGGAAAGACCCTAGTTGAACCTGGGAGGGTCGATCAGAGAGGAAAGAGGCCAGCCAGGCCAGAGCCTGATCAGTGATACCCAGATTATAACGAAGACGGTTGAGCAGGATGGTGTGGTTGACCGTGTCGAAGGCAGAAGAGAGATCAAGAAGGATGAGGACAGAGGGAATGTTAGAATCAAGGTTGGAGAGCAGATCTTCATGGATTTTGAGGAGAGCAGTTTCCGTGCTTCTGGCCGCTCTGAAGCCAGACTGGTGGTCATGGAGACAACCAACAGAATCTGAATTAAGGTTAAGCTGAGAGATGGCCAGCTTTTCGAGGAGTTTGCCCAGAAAGGGGGTAATGGAAATTGGGCGATAGTTTGGCGGACAGGATGGGTCAGCTGTGGGTTTCTTGAGAAGAGGATGCACAAGGGAGTGCTTCAGAGGGGAGGGGAAGGATCCTGAGGCAAACGAGTGGTTGCAAAAATCCGCAAGGGCAGGAGCGAGGGTGTCAATGTGGTCCTTGATGGTTTTGGAGGAACAGGGATGAACCTGTTTTGACGAGGCTTTCATAGATCGGACTTGTCTAGCGACCTCGTCAGGGGAGAAAATAGGAAAGGAAGAGAAGGATCGTGCGGGGGGGTGCTTAAAGGGGGGTCTCCAAGCACCGACTGAGAGGGAATAGGAGGGGGAGGGGAGGCGAGGGTGGACATGATGTCGTGGGTTTTAGAGATAAAGTGCGAGGCAAGGGCATTGCAGAGAGCCTGGGAGGCAAGAGGAGGGGAGGAGACTGCTGCAGGGTTGGCAAGCCCCTTGCAGATTTTAAAGAGTTCGGCCGAGTGGTTGGATGCCGCAGAGACATGGGCTTGAATATGGGCTCTCTTCTTAGTGCGGACAGAGAGTCTGTATTGCCATTGGAGCAGGCGACAGGCCAGTTTGTCAGAGGATGAGCAAGAAGACCTCCATTTCTTCTCAGCCGCCCTACACTTACGTTTAAGTGTAGCTATGTCGGAATCATACCAGGAATTGCACTTGGCTTTGGACTTCAAGCGGATCCTCATGACACGGGCAAGAGCAACTAGAGTATCAGAGATGGAAGAGTAGAGAAGGGACAGGGTTGTGTTGGGGTGTGAGTCAGCCAGGGGAGGAGGAGGGGGAGAGAAGGTGGCAGCGAAAGCCTCAGCTGACACACACTTCATAGGTCGGATGTCCGAGAAGGTAAGTGGAAGTGTAGGGGTGTGGTTGTCTTGGGGAGAAGAGAGTGAGAGATGGGAGGAGAGGAGGCAGTGGTCACTCCAGGAGAGAAGAGTGGTCAGAGGAATAGAGAGGGGGAGGCCAGGGGAGATCAAGACATCAAGTGTGTATCCTGTAGAGTGCGTCGGGCCAGAAGGGAGGATAGAGAGGGAGAGGGTATCGCAGAGGTTGCGAAAGAGCAGCGATGAGGGACAGTGAGAATCGAGGTGTATGTTGAGGTCACCAAGGAGGAGGAGTTGAGTGGTTGAGGCCAGGAGGGAGGAGGAGAGGTCGGCCCACTCAGAGAGAAGAGAGGTGATTTGCCCGGGGGGCCGGTAGAGAGTAGCAACAGTAAGAGAGTGGCTAGGAGAGAGTGAGAGCCTGCAGACAAGGCATTCAAAAGAGGAGTAAATCTGAATGGGAATGATAGTGGCAGGAATCCACTCAGGAAAGATCAGGGCTACGCCCCCTCCAGGTCGAGTGGATCTGGGTGCGGAGAGGATCTTGTAGCCATCAGGGTGTAGAGTGTCAAAGCTTGTGACAGAGCTAGCCGTGAATAGATTTGTATATATATGCATATATATATATATATATATACACACGAGTGTTTCCGTTTTATTCCTTGTTCCTGAGAAAAAACTTCTGCGGTTCTCAATTATGGTAAGTCCACTTTGTGTTGTTGGGGTTAGCAAAGGGAAAGGAGATGCAGGCCGAGGACAGGAGAAGGACTAAAGCACCCAACACGGTTTACATATATGCTTGGAAATGAATACTGAATTGAGAAACACAAGGACAGAGATCATTTGAACACAGAACTCTCTCTGTCTCTCGCTCCATTGCAAGTAGATACAGTGTACACATTGTTCAACACACATTAGGGACTTGGAGATGATGGGGAAGTTTGCTCCCAGGGAACGATGGCGCTTCTCTGAGTGATGTGCTGCGGGTTCCGGGGATCTTTCACAGGTCACAATGTTATGATGCTCAACTCAGTATTGGATTACACACAGTCGTTCCTGGTGGGCCAAACCAGGGGTGGACTGGGAATCAAAAGAGGCCCTGGAAATAATTACTGGGGACCAAAAGAGGCTCTGGAAATAATTTTCAAAGTGGCCCCATATGACACATGTTCAGCAAGCCCAATGCTTTTCTCATGAGAACATTTGGAAATACCACACAAAAGAGGCCCAGGTTGCAGAGGCCCAACGGGAAATCTGCAGAGGTCCCTATAGACCAGTCCACCACTGGGCACAACCCACCCCCATACAATTACTCCATAGCCTTCCACCAATCAGTGGGGACCACACATTCAACTGTATGAGGACACCTGCATGGGGATCAGGTATCTTTTGGCAATGTGTCCCCAAGAGACCAAGGGTGTCATGGTGCATATGTCAGATGTACACCACAGATGAGCCCTGCGAGCCATCATGGAACAGCTGGGGTAACAGGACAGGTTAAGATGCACATGCGAGAGCCTCTTCGGGGCAGTGCAGACATGTTGATATCAGATAGCAAAGGTCAAAAAAGTGTTCCTATAATTGTTAGTCCTTCCTTTTTGTTGCTGTGTTGTGGGGCTAAACGTGGCACTGGATTTGAATGGGATTTCAGTGCCCAACATAAAATCACACACAGTCATATATTCTCATAGTTTGCATTGTTCAGCAGGTGCACTTTATAGGTGAAAACATGTATTACCTTCTTGAAAAAATGTAGTTTGCATCACATTTCTAGAAGAAATAAATACATGGAAACCAGGTAATGGTGTATCCACAATGTGGCTATCCATCAAGCAGCACAGATGCGCCTTGCACTCTGTGCCTGACTGAGGCTGAATATTGCACGTAATCAAGGAAAGCTTTTTGCAAGTAGGCACAGCATTGACATTAAAGATGGAGGCCTGACATTCTCGTAAGACAAGTAAAGGTGATCCCTCTGTTTCCACTAGCAGTCAACCTAGCAGCTCTTCATTAATGTTCTGGACCTCTAGACCAGGGTCGGATTATACCTGGGGCGCTTCGGGGTGGGGGGGGGGGGGTGTCTAGGTTCTAGCACTTAGCCCCTGAGACGTGCAGACTGCAATGCTGCAGCAAACATCAAAACAGCAGCAATTGGTTACAATTGTTACAAAAAAATGAGATGCGATGTCTGCAAATAAGACATTATTTAGAAATATGCAAGAACGCACTTTTACTGCTAGAATACAAACATGCACATTTACTGAGTGTGGGTGAATATTAAAAGCAACTTTTTTAAAATAATAGAATAAAAAATCGTGTTTTCCATGACAAAAATGCTGTAAGATCATAAAAGAATTGTATACAAAATAATATACCTAAAGGCAAGGGTCTACCAGAATATCTTTGCGCCTAGAGACCTTTCAGAGAGACTTTTCAGGCCTCATCAGGCTCTGCCTTAAGCGGGCGAATGTTTCAAGTTGCAGATGCTTATTTGAAAATGGAGTTCTTTGTTTATCTCCATGGCTCTCTCTTGCTGTCGGTCTTAAGGCCTGAAACCCTTAGAGTCAGTCAAAGGAAATCCCCATTGATTTCCAATTCACTCACTTTATTCCACACTGGAAGGCCCTTGGCACAAGCATTAACTACCGCCCTGTCATGACTACCTTACTCAACTTAAAACATGATTCATCCCTAACGATTTACCCCATCAGGGCTTTAAGTAAGCCGGGGGTAGCTGAAGATCTACCCCAAAAGTTCAAAATGTTGCTCTCAGGTTGTGGCTCTACCAAGACTCCCAAACAGCCTGGCAACTCGGGCCGAGTCTCAAACAAAATAAGGTTTTTGTCGACTTGGGACATGAAGCTCTTGTCCGAGGGCAGATTGTACACAAAATAAATTCTACCAGCAATGCAAAGACAGATCAGCCCGCATATACGTGACCAGGTGTGGACTGGCCCAAAAGATGCCACTATCACATCCTGTATAAAATCGCATTAACAGTTTCCTACACTTGGAGTTAGAATATTTGTTTTTGTTAATATACTCTCAAGGCAGATAATTAGAGAAAATACTGTGTGGTGTTTGCTCACAATACATTGAGGTCTTGCTGTCAAATGATTTATAAAACTAATGACTATAGAGAGCAGGCATTGCCTTTAAGAAACAGAGAAAATTGGAACCTGTCTTGATTATTTTGAGTCGGTTTTATTTTTATAGCTGAATATTTGTATTTAGCTGTTTTTTTACATTTTACACAGCTTCTAAAATGAGGTAGCCTCCTTTCATGGCAGGTACAAAAACGTGACCATGTCTTTTAGGCCACTGCTTTATCCAGATAGTGAGAGCACCACTTATAAATGCTTCTTGCAAAAGAACACCATTACACTGATCTTCTAAACTCCTTTTCCTCATATCCTCGTCGTCTTTTTCCGACTTTGAAACATATTCTTCCTGACTGTTGTCTGTCCCCTTGACTTTCTGCTTCTGACTTTGCTTCTTACTTCTCTTCTAAAGTTACTCTTCTTCGCTCATCCATTACCCCTTCTTCCTTGTCATCATCCCCACTTCCCCTCTCCAAACGTCCAAAGTCCTCTCCCTCTGTTATGTCGTTTTTGCTTCTTTTTTCTCTCTAAATCCCACCCTACGGCTGTCCCGTTCTGCGCTCTTATTGCCAAGGTTAATCCCTTTCTCACTTTATAATCTATCTCTTCAGTCTTCTGTTTTCCCTCATCTTTCAAACAGACTACTATTCGCTGCATTGCAAAGAAGCCTTCCTTGGACCCTTCTCTTCCTTCCAACTATTGCCCTCTTGGACTCTTACGTTTTATTTCTAAATTATTGAAGCGTATTGTTTATTCCCATGTCTCCACCCATTTTGACACTGTTTCTCTTCTCCCACTTGACCAATCTGACGTTGACACTGTTCACTGTGCCGTCTCTTCTGTCCGTCTGAAACTCTCTTCTTTCTGATTGCTATTCTAAGCAACCTTCTCTCATCGTTTTTCTCGACTTGTCAGCAGCTTTTGACACTGTCAATCACTCCCTTCTTCTTTGCTCACTCTCTCGACTTGGCTTCAGCGACTCTGTCTTAAATTGGTTCCACCTCTATTTTACCAATCGCACATACTCCTTCTCTTGCGCTGAACAAACTTCATCTGTCCTCCCTCTTCATTATGGTGTCCCCCCAGGGTTCTGTCTGAGGTCCACTGCTATTCTCTCTTTATACAATTCCACTTGCTTCTATTATTTTGCCCTTTGGTCTTTCTCACCATTTTTATGCGGATGACACGCAGCTCTTTCTTTCCTTCTCTTCGTTTTTTCCTTCTCGTCACGCAACTCTTACCTCTTTCATTCTCGCTATCAAGTCTTCAAAGGCGGATCATTACCTCTATCTAAACCCTTCCAAGACTTCATTTCTTTTCTCTCCTGCCTCTACTACACGTCCTCTTTGCCTACGCCTTCATTTCTTTTCATTCTGCTTCTCTTTACATTTCTGCATCTGCACAGAACCACTGGGCTATTCCTGATTCTTCTCTCATGTTTTCTTTTCACAGCTCTGCTCTTGCCCACCCTTGCCGTATCCAACTTTGAACATTTTAACATTCGTAAAGCACAACCCTTTCTTTCTGGTAGTGCTGCGAACATGCTTGTTTCCTCTCTTATTTTCTCTCGTTCATTTTAGTGATCTTCTCTTCTTCTTGCTCTTCCTGCTACCTGCCTGACTCCTGTTTGCGGCATCTATAATTCATCTGTATGCCTTCTCTTTTCTTTATCCCGATGCGACTCTATTTCTGCTGCACTTGATTCACTCCACTGACTCCATTTTGAATCGTGTTTGCCCTTTAACTTCCTCTGTCTTGTTTTCAAATGTGTCCGTGTCTTGCCCCCTCTTACCTTTTCTCTTTGATTTATTTCTACTCCCCGTCTTACTCTCTTCGTTCTTACCCTATTTTTACTCAATGTCCTGCATCCGCCCTGTGGTAAATCTCACTTTCGCTCCTTCTCTCTAATGGCCCCTAAGCATTGGAACACACTCCCTTTCCCTCTTTGCAAGTTCTCATCTTTTCCCCACTTCCGCTCCTCTTAAAGCATATGGCTGCTGATATGGTGTGTACCTTTTAGTTTACTTGAATTGTACCATTCTCGTAGCAGTACAGCACTTTAGCGTATACTTTTTATAAATAAAATCAAAATACAAAAAAATACAAAATGACATGCAATTCTTAGACAATGTCAGACATTTCTTAGATTCCCCCTGTATTTCTTTTCCCACTTAAAGCACTGTCACCCACTTAGCCCAATGTAAAGCCGTCATCGTCCTTTCCATTGCTACAGCGTTTTTTTCAAAAGCCATAATTCCCTGACTGTGTTGTAAATGTTTTATTATTGATTAGCATAATAAAAGGTTCTCTAAAACGCACACAAAATAAGCTTCAGTATACATGTGACACAGGCTGTCTTCAGAACTGGATATGCAGAGACCAAGAAGCAGAGACCAGGTGCATGCTGGGATGTTATTTTTGGCTCAAGTCGCTGTAAATATCTGTTTTAGGTCCTTGCAGCTCCTGAAAGAGAGAGAGAGGGCAGCATCATAAAAAGGGTCCACAAACGAAACTTGAAATAGATCTGCAGAACTGGGGACGCCATTTTGGTAAGAAGACGAGTTTTGTAAATGTACCCCCTTTCCCTTCCTGCTATAACCTGATGGTGGATTTACCACACGAATCTCTGCCATTATAGTGCGTTTTCAGCAGGAGGGAAGTGTGCACAGCTAGTGATTGCAGGCTGCCTCTTTTACCTGCACCATTGGAAAGCGGATCTTAGTGGTACATAGAGAGAGTACATAGAGTCGCTGTGATGGATGTGGTCTGCTTAGCTAGCAGTAAAGCTTTTTGAACTGCTCCACTTGCAAGATTTTTAGACTAGTGTAAGGGCAGACTGAGTGATAGGTGAAGGGAGTACTGGCAAATAAAGTGGGCCTTTTTCCCAACTATTTGCACTGGAGCAAATGAGGCGATTCCAATGAGCATCTCAGATTAACTGCAACCTAAAACTGGAGTAAATATGGAGATGCCCAGAGCATCTGCGAGGTGCACTTTTCTAAATCACATTTGCACGTGAGCATCTCAAAAATGCCCCAGGGGTTTCTACGTTTGATCCAGTCGCAGGCATTGAGAATCAGGTAGAGCGTAGCAGTTGCAGGCATTGAGAATCAGGTAGAGCGTAGCAGTCGCAGGCATTGAGAATCAGGTAGAGCGTAGCAGTTGCAGGCATTGAGAATCAGGTAGAGCGTAGCAGTTTCAGGCATTGAGAATCAGGTAGAGCGTAGCAGTCGCAGGCATTGAGAATCAGGTAGAGCGTAGCAGTTGCAGGCATTGAGAATCAGGTAGAGCGTAGCAGTTGCAGGCATTGAGAATCAGGTAGAGCGTAGCACGCCTCTCATCGGTATGTCTCAGTGTGCTCCAGTGCAAGACAGGGCATAGAAATCAAGAGGGGCAATGCATGATGGGAGATACAATCTCAAAGGACCCTGAACTGGAGAGGGATATATTTTTATTTATTTATTTTGGCTTTATGGAGTTACATTGCATTGCAAGGCAAGGGGTGCGGGGGCGGCAAGCGAAATGGTGTGGAATGCTGAGGGCTAAATACTGAGCAGGAAAGGGGAGCTTAAGTCATAAGTGGATATGGTGATGCAGACCTCATTGGGAATTGTGGTAGGGGGTTCCGCATTCACTTTTAGAAAGGATGCGTTAAAGGGTCATAATAGGGGAAGGGGCAATCGGGGGTGCCGAGGGCCGAGCAATGACGTTAGAATTGTTTTAATGGCAGCCCCCGAGCAGAAATGTTGATGGCACAAAAGTAGAGGGGCCGCAGCGGAAAAGCAGGAGGCGACAAAATTAATATGAGCATAGAGCAGGCAGGAAATGAGCCAACTGGAAGTGGCTGCCAGCCCACATCCGCTGTGAAGTTCTAAGGTTTCATGTTTTTGTCTTTACCACAAAAAGGTAGGCAGTAGAGCACAAAGCTTCACAATGGGGAGTGAAAGAGAAATAGCCAGCAGTACGCGCGCACATAGCAGTCCATGGCGATAACTGAGCCTCAGCTAGGGCTGGAAATGGAGGGGGAGGTGGACAAAAAATTTACTCTTTTAGCCCCTAAACACGTATTCCTGTTACCATCTCTTTCCACTGTATCCTAAAATAGATAAGCGTTGCTGTTTGGAACATGACAGCACTGCCAGCTTTTTATTCTAATGCATTATTATATATTATTATAAGCAACCACATTAACGCAACGGTATGAAATGGCGGAAGCACAGCTCTCCTGGAAACAAATCAAGGCCCGGCCGGTGATTCGGCCATTTCATCCCGTAAGCATGAGCCAGTTACCATGCCAACGCAAGAGACTTCTCCCGAGCTCCTCTTTCTCTCTAATACTTACAGTACCAACGTTTTGGCATTAGGTGGCGCTAGCGTACCACCAAATATGCCAAAACCAAAAATTAGGGTAGTGGGGTAGGTACCCTAACCAAACAGGGGAAATAATGTTGGTAATGTGTTGCGATTAAAAGAGAGCTAGAACCCCCCAAAAAGTGGAAATCCGTAGACACGCCTGTGATATAACTGCAGCGTTAACCTGCTGCTATTCATACAAATTAATTTGGAAGTGGTGCATTGCAAGTTTCTGGATCCTTATGCCTTGGTCTATCGACTTGCATGAACGTTTAGAGTAGTTTGGTTGATGGATTCCTTTAAACATGTAAGTAAGCATGTGCTAAACTTCGTTCCAAATCAAGGAACTTCTAATAAGCAGCCGAAGAAGAAAAGTTGAAATGCCTACATGGAAAATATGTTTTTCTGTACTTCCTAGAAGGTATGAAGGGTGCATTTCTGGTGGTATCATTCGGTTTCTTGGGGTGCAGTAGAATTAAACTCAGCGCTAGTCTACGTCTGTGAAATTGCCAGCACAGCAGAGCAGAAACCATTGAATTCCAGACCCTCTTTCTGCTGTGGACAGGTGGCCAGGTTGGACATTGACTGGTTTTGATCTGTAACACTCCATACAATCAGATAGGCAAACATTTCTGGCCCCTGATTGGCTATGAGGACAATAGCATTGTGCAGTACATTATGGCCTGCTGATTCCCAGCAGTGTTTGCACGTTTGGACTTGCCCTAGCATCTTTCAGGGGTCTGCAACCATCAACCCTAGTCCGCATAGTAATTGGCAAAGGAGCTTGGGAGTTGTAGTCAAAAACATCTGTAGAGCAGTAGGTTGCAGACCTTGGTGGTTTCCACCCATTTAGGGCATATTTAGCATGTCTAAACCAAATTTCCACTCAGAAGCGAGAGGTGGCTTAACCAAGCACTCCACCTCCTGCCTCAGCGGTAAAGCGCACAGGAATGTACCCAACCCCATTCATAGCAAAGACGCAGCCACCGTGATTGATGACAGTTGCAATAAAAGCAGGAAGTGCTTTAAATCAGATAGAAAGAGCACGCAATGAAGAGTGTACCCGACCTAGCACAGGGACAGGAAACAATTAAACCTGGCGTAGAAACTTCTAGGGCACTTTCGTGCACCACAAGTTTTGTTTCCTTATATGTGATTATGTTGTTAGGAAGTGTGAGGCGGAGAAAACCATGTGTGTGCGCATTGTTTCCTGTGTCTGAGTTCTTAGATGCAACCTTTTGAACAACCAACTGTCATTGGTAAATGACCTCGTTTTATAGTTTGTTTAAATGTTTCTCACAGGAGCCTGCAGGAGCCACCCTGGTGGCAAGATTCTCTAGGGTATTCACGCCTGCTCCTGATAATGGCTGAAGTCTGCGAGGCTTGCCACCAAAGTCGGCGGTAGGGGAGGGTGGGCCGGGCTACCACCCGGGGCGCCACCCCCCCCAGGGTGCCATTAGCCCCCACCACGCCAGCTTGGGGGAGTCTCTCAAGGGCACCCCCGAGGTGACGTAGTGGGAGAAGGCGTGGCAGGCGGCCTTTTGCTATTAAATGCACCCGCCGTCGCGGGCACATTTAATAACAAAAGGGCGCAATTAGCCCCCCACCATGCCAGCTCGGGGGAGTCTTTCAAGGGCTCCCCCGAGCTTGCACGGTAGCAGAAGGCGTGGCAGGCGCCCCTTTGTTATTAAATGTGCCCGCGGCAGCGGAGCGCATTTAATAACAATAGGGTGCTGATGCACCCTATTAACATCATTACCTCCTGACGAAAAAAAAAGTGGCATATCCTGGCCCGCCCCACCCCTGCCCTCCGCCCCGCCCCCTGTTGACCAGGGGCGCACAGGGTGGGAGGGGTGCCAATTCACCCATGGCGCTGCTGTCCCCAAGGCCGGCCCTGCTCGCCACTCTGCTTCAAGTAAAGGCTGCAGCTGCGTGAGCCCCTCTTTCCATCCAGCAGGGGGCGCACGCATCAGTATAACTGAGACTATGGATAGGACCTGTGTGAAAGGATTTTGATTAAATAAAAGCATCCCGATCTTTTCGTGCACAAACGATTCTGTCTGACGCACATACTAAAACACATAGCGTGTTGGTGCAGCACCGAAGAGAATGGAGGGCCAGGTGGCTTTTAGCGGCCCATATATCCTTCATCAGCAGGCGCTAAAAGTATCAGCACCTGGAGTGGAATCCTGAGATCCTGATGACCAATGAGGAGCGAGGGCATCTGGGAAATAACCGGAGGTATGGCCCTGCATCCTGATGGCCGCCAGGATCGTAGCCGCCAGTCCCACTGTTATCTATTCTGTGTTGAGAGGTTTCATTAAGGGAAAATGCCCCCCACTGGTCATCTTGGCATTGAAGCAGAGGTTTAGCTGGTCAGATAGCACAGCGAGTAGACACTCGCTTTGATATCCGTGCAGAGCCTGTTGACACATGTTCGAATCCCGGCGGGGCCAACCTCAGACTTTCATCCTGCCGAGCTCGATAAATGAGCACCACACACCGTGGGTAATAAGCAGCGCTAAGATACCTGAGGGTCCGTAGCGCTATATAAATGCCAAATTATTATTATTATTAAAAGTACTGGCATGCCAGGGAATGGACTCGAACTAAGAAAGTGACTTAACAAGGAATGTCTCATATTTTAAGGGTTGGCTCTATCATGAGTTGGGTGGAAATTTGGAGGTTAACCTCCAGCTTTTTGCTGGAGGTAAAATTCCCCCCGCTTTCTGCCCGTTTTGGGTGCTATTAGCGCAGCACTAATTGCGCTGGCGCTAATAGCCCCCAAAACATGGGGACTTACAGCTATACCGCTATTCATGATCCGGCGTTAATAGCGCCAGACCGAGTAGCTGTAACGCTATTTGCGTTGGTGGCATCCCACCACAATTTGCGCCCGGAAACCACCAATCTCCTAATGAGGCCCCTTAAGGAAATAATTCCAGACTGTAGAAGCTATTACGGTGCATGAGCAGCTTCCAACTCTCACTTTCCTCTACACCGGGAGCCTGTGTAGGCAGATAGAGTGCCAGGAGGCAGTGCCAGCAGATTATTTGGACCTATGTGAATGCTGCAAACATAGAGGGGGTAATTCATGGATTATTTGCGCCAAAAAAAATGGGATTTGTGCGCCATTCTGCCCGCAAATCCTCATTTGTTAAACAGGGATTTGCGGGCAGAATGTTGCACAAATCCCGTTTTTTTCGGTGCAAATAATCCATGAATTATCCCCCAAAATGTAGAGGCCAAAAAGACCGTTTTTTAGCACCTTTTTTGCCACATATACATGCAGGGGGAAGACAGCCGCAGCTCCCCAATATTCCTATACCTTTTGTATTTTACTTATCCCCCTCGCCCCCCCACATATACATGTGGTATCATTGGAATCTCGAATTTCAGTATTTTCGGCCTCTGTATTTTTGCATTCTCTATTTTGGTATGTTCCCGATTATTTCTGACAAGAACAGGTATTATGCACTAGACAGTTTTACAAAGGTAGCGGGCGCCCCTCTCTCGCAAGAACAGACATGATAACCTGTTCAGTGGTTATTAACCACTTGAGAGTTCGCAGCCACTGCTTTTACTCACTGTGCCTTTCACAGATGGGAAATATCCATTTGCATATCAGTCTTTGTCCTGCCCAGGGGCAGTCCAGCACCGAAATACAATGACAACTCCAATCTGAACGAGAGTACCACCAGCAACCCCATACACGTGTTTCACCCTTGTTGGGGATCATCAGTGAGGTGAAGCTGATGCCTCTCTAAGCACAGTGAGAGGGAGACCACGTCTGGTTGCCCCCAGGAGACCTAGGGTTACCAATCCCAGGTTCCTTAAAAAATAGTTTTACAAAGGTAGCGGGCGCCCCTCTCTCGCAAGAACAGACATGATAACCTGTTCAGTGGTTATTAACCACTTGAGAGTTCGCAGCCACTGCTTTTACTCACTGTGCCTTTCACAGATGGAAAATATCCATTTGCATATCAGTCTTTGTCCTGCCCAGGGGCAGTCCAGCACCGAAATACAATGGCAACTCCAATCTGAACGAGAGTACCACCAGCAACCCCATACACGTGTTTCACCCTTGTTGGGGATCATCAGTGAGGTGAAGCTGATGCCTCTCTAAGCACAGTGAGAGGGAGACCACGTCTGGTTGCCCCCAGGAGACCTAGGGTTACCAATCCCAGGTTCCTTAAAAAATAGTTTTACAAAGGTAGCGGGCGCCCCTCTCTCGCAAGAACAGACATGATAACCTGTTCAGTGGTTATTAACCACTTGAGAGTTCGCAGCCACTGCTTTTACTCACTGTGCCTTTCACAGATGGGAAATATCCATTTGCATATCAGTCTTTGTCCTGCCCAGGGGCAGTCCAGCACCGAAATACAATGGCAACTCCAATCTGAACGAGAGTACCACCAGCAACCCCATACACGTGTTTCACCCTTGTTGGGGATCATCAGTGAGGTGAAGCTGATGCCTCTCTAAGCACAGTGAGAGGGAGACCACGTCTGGTTGCCCCCAGGAGACCTAGGGTTACCAATCCCAGGTTCCTTAAAAAATAGTTTTACAAAGGTAGCGGGCGCCCCTCTCTCGCAAGAACAGACATGATAACCTGTTCAGTGGTTATTAACCACTTGAGAGTTCGCAGCCACTGCTTTTACTCACTGTGCCTTTCACAGATGGGAAATATCCATTTGCTTATCAGTCTTTGTCCTGCCCAGGGGCAGTCCAGCACCGAAATACAATGGCAACTCCAATCTGAACGAGAGTACCACCAGCAACCCCATACACGTGTTTCACCCTTGTTGGGGATCATCAGTGAGGTGAAGCTGATGCCTCTCTAAGCACAGTGAGAGGGAGACCACGTCTGGTTGCCCCCAGGAGACCTAGGGTTACCAATCCCAGGTTCCTTAAAAAATAGTTTTACAAAGGTAGCGGGCGCCCCTCTCTCGCAAGAACAGACATGATAACCTGTTCAGTGGTTATTAACCACTTGAGAGTTCGCAGCCACAGCTTTTACTCACTGTGCCTTTCACAGATGGGAAATATCCATTTGCATATCAGTCTTTGTCCTGCCCAGGGGCAGTCCAGCACCGAAATACAATGGCAACTCCAATCTGAACGAGAGTACCACCAGCAACCCCATACACGTGTTTCACCCTTGTTGGGGATCATCAGTGAGGTGAAGCTGATGCCTCTCTAAGCACAGTGAGAGGGAGACCACGTCTGGTTGCCCCCAGGAGACCTAGGGTTACCAATCCCAGGTTCCTTAAAAAATAGTTTTACAAAGGTAGCGGGCGCCCCTCTCTCGCAAGAACAGACATGATAACCTGTTCAGTGGTTATTAACCACTTGAGAGTTCGCAGCCACTGCTTTTACTCACTGTGCCTTTCACAGATGGGAAATATCCATTTGCATATCAGTCTTTGTCCTGCCCAGGGGCAGTCCAGCACCGAAATACAATGGCAACTCCAATCTGAACGAGAGTACCACCAGCAACCCCATACAGATATACCCTGACTTCATGATCAAGGCCCTGAAGGAGCAGGACTGAATCAGACTCAGGAGCACACAACCATGAAGGTGTGGAGGCAAAGTCTGGGTTAATATGAACATTTGAAATGACCTCAGGTTGGAAAGAGGGTGGTGGGGGAATTTATTGGTCTTTGCAGGATAAGGATGCCAATTACCCGAACCTGGTCACCTTGCTGCACCTACCTATCTTCTAGAGGACCAGCCCTTCAGCTTCCAGAAGGCATCTGTTGTGGAAGAGTATGGCTGGAGTGGACAATTCACCAAAGCAGTGATGGATGTAGGGGAAGAATTCACTCTTTATCCAACAACAAATGAAAGTGTGGGAACCAAATCATCTTAACCAATCATGGTGCCACCAGGAGAACAAGGGTTTGTCTTTTGCTCATCTTGATCAGCGGTCTCCCCAGGAGGGGAAATGAGGGAAAGCAATCGTTAGACCTGGAGGATAGTTTACTCCCCAGGCCTGAGGAGCCCGACCCTGGAAAAAGAGAATAGTAGATTGTTTTCCTTGGATTCGAGCATGTCCATGAGCAGAACCCTAAGCCTCTGGCAGTTTGACGTCAAAATGGTTGGAGGCTGAGAGAAATCTAGAAAAGAAGGATGGGCCCTCCCAGATCGCCTGCAATGTGAGAAGTTGGCAGGGACACGGGGAAGTCTTCCACTTTTGCCCAACGAAACTCAGTTGACAAGGGCCCTGCATTACATACCCGCGGTCATTTTACATAACACATGGCTAACTGTGATCTCTACAGATCTGGGTGGTGCTGTGGAGATTTGTAAATAACTGTGTCTCCTTGAGGGTTGCAGAAGCTCCTCTCCAGTTGGATGACCTTGTGAAGTCTTGAGCTGGCCAGAGGTCACGTGTCATTGATAAACCCAATGCTGCACCTCAGCATTTCATGTTGTGGTGTCTCTGCAAAAAACAAGGGGTATAGGAAGACCCATTCAGAACCCTTGAGTGGATTCTCCAGCAACAACCACTAGTGACATTTCCCTACAAAAGCATTTGCCGTATGTCTTTGGAGAATAAAGTCCATTGAGGCTGGACACCAGAGGTCCAAACTCTGTTTTATTAGTAGTTGTGGGTGTAGTCTTTCAAGTCAGAAGAACGACAGAGAGGCTGAATGCTGTGTCCATCTAAACCTGTTTCCAATTCTGAACAGAAGTGAAACTCAATGAAAGGAAGAACCACAATGAGTCTGTAGTTTTTTCCTTCCAAAAGATGGGTAGAGACACGTACCACAGCCTGGAGTCAAACTACACCCCTGCCTACACTGCCTGCAATATGAAAGAGACTTTCGATAACCACACTGTCAACGAGGGACTTGTGAATATGGACTTGTATGGACTTAGCAGTCATCTAGGTATGAGTGAAGGGTTACTGTTGTGAAGCCTAACATGGGAGCAAAGACATTGGACTACACTCTCGGTGCTGACCTCGGGCCACAGTTCCATTCTGGAAATGGCCAGACAGATCTACGAATGTGTAGAACTTCAAAACAAAGAAATCTTTGTTCAGACCAGAGGATGGAATTCTGTTAGGTTGCATCCTTGAGATCAGTTAACAAGTGAAAGCCTACTGTCTTGACAATCAAAAATTTTTACTGTGGAGTCCCATTTGTGAATGGAGCGAACATGGTGTATTTCAAGACCCTCCTAAGGTAGGCGATGGGGCACAAATCCCCAAAGCCTTTAAAACAGAAAATATATAAAGCAAATGCCCTTTGGCCATTTTTCCTCTGTACTGCTGCCTTTGAAACTAAATTCTGAAACCCCCATAGGAGGATTTTTTAATCAAATGGAGTGAGAATTCAGCCAGCATCTGCAGAGTTCCAGCCTCAAGGAGCCCCTTCCAGAGCCCAAACCATCTGAACTCTGTTGCACCCACATGTCTGCAAAATCTTAGATCCCACTGGCAGAAGGACCCCAGAGTTGTGGGGAATGGAAATGAAGTGTCTGGCCAGGGAGCAACTGGCAGAAAGTATTTTCCTAAGCTGAGGAAAGAGGTCGCTTGAGACAAACTAGGAGGGACAACTTGGCATCTTCTGCTGTTTGTTTCACAGGTTCCTCCATTGATGTTGCAAACTGTTCCTGGTCCAAGAACACAACATTCTACAGCAGGTGCTTGTGGGAGGCTTCCCCCTTCCAGGTTTTTAGCCAGAATTGGCACATTGCAGCCATGGGATAAATGGAGGACAAGATGATAACTCTTATAGTGTCTAGAGGAAATTACCAAAATAAATTGGATTTTCGGCTTAATGTCAAGTAGATTCCCACACTTCTCGGAGACCACCAGAAAGAACTGAAAATACATGATTAGTGACTGAGTAGCATAGGATTCTGAAGCTTCCACTAATAGGGCGATTGCAGAGATGGAATGTATGCTTTTGAGGGATGCCCACTGCTTGCTAGGAGTGCATGATGTGAGGCCAGCCGCCATGGTGTGGGCAGCAACCCTGGGAGAATGGAATCCACATGTAATGTGTCATAGAATTCCGTGGCATACATCTAGCTAGGGTATGTTGTGGACTATAAAAAGTACTCTGCGGCTTTCTCTTGCTCCTTGTAACTCTGTCAGATGTCAGCTCTGACACTTGTAAACTTCCAAAGCTCATGAATTGCAGTGGGTTGGTTATGGCTTTGAACACCCTCAGGGGACGGACAGCTATGGAGTGATGGTGAATCTCTTGGAACCTGGGTTTACTGGAAGGTGTGTCATTCCTTCATTCAGGATTTCCTTCGGCTCTATCTGATGGTGTTATCAGGATCTTTTAATCCTTATTGAGAATCATCAAGCAGACCAGCAGCGGGACGAGTCTCCACGGGTAAAGTACTACGTCTAGAGGGAAACACATGTCCTGCACAGGGTTTACTGTATCCCTGACCATAGCCCTGAGCTGCACCTCTCCCAGGGATATGAATGGGGCTCGGGCTGGGCTAACAGGAAAAGAAGAGAAAGAAAGGGATCCAAATATGGAACCCCCCCCTTTCCTAGCAGGAAGAGAACGCAATCCCTTATGGTGTTTTGAATGCTTTTTTTTTCTGTGACCAACCTTATATCTCCTGTCCTCGGAAGGAGCTTGACAATCGGCCAAAGAGTTCCTTCTTTTGGAAGAGAATCTCGAGCTCTCTCTATCTTGTCTGCAGTACCAGAAAAATAGAGACAGCAGAACCAAACGACTTTACTTTCCAAATAGTTACCTTCTTATTCAAAAGTGGGACTAACAATTTCAACCTATGTCCACAGAAGAGATCTGATGGATCTCTGCTTTGTGGCAATAACAACACACTCCGAGGCATGCCTTACTCTGATGAATAAACCCTCCTTGTTCTCTATGACACCATTAAATATAGGGTGGAAGAACCAGGTCGCTTTTTTTAGAGTTTACTGCCTTTGCACCTTAAAGCCACATCAACTCCCTGCTAGAAAACGGAGGAAGATGAGGAAGAGGGGGAATAAGGTTCTATACTGATGGCAAGGGAAGTGCTGCAGAAACACTCTCGTCCACACACATTGATCCAGAAGGCATACCCTCCTGGGGGGAGGGGCTGGGCTGCCATTTTAATCACAGAACTGAGGCATTGTTGCGTATACCCTGTGTGGGGTAGCCTGGCAATGCAGCCCCATTGTCAATACATTCTATCTTTAGCAGATGTTATACATTTTTTTGTCTCGGGAGGACAGCTCGGGGACAACGTGCACGCCTTGGAAGCAAGACGACATGGAGCAACACAGGTTCGATCCCCGGGTCCCCACATAAAACCTCTGCGTGTTATAAATAACCAATCATATTATATTATATTGCAGAGGTGGCAGAGCTCTGGTGCTTTGAGATAGTAAGAATCAGACCAGCACAGCTCCAGCAGCCAGTGGGATGACACACGGGTAGTGGCTACACCCGCACAGCAGTCAGCCTCAAAAACACCAGCGTCCAGAATAACAACTGCAAGTTCCTGAATCAGGACGCTGCCATGTGTTTCTCTTTTCTGTGAAGATGAGTATTGGATGCGAAACCACAGATTCAAAGCGGATATCCGTAGGCCCAGCAACTGCTTTGACACTCTTCGAGATGACACCATGTTCAGTGAGTGCCGAAACGTCATAAAAGTCTTAACAAAGTACTGAGTATTATGAAGAGTACGGAAATCTATGTGAGGCCCAAGTACACACTTTTTTTTTAGGATTGCCGTGAAGGTAAAAACTAACGGAGGAACAAAAAGAAACGCTGGTAATTTTGTGGTGTAATAAATTATCATTCAAAAGGTATGACGTTTTTCAGAGAGGTGTTGGCTGGGACTGTATAATACATGTTTTTCTATTGGTGATGGGTAAGGTGCCGCACCACACTAAACAGCTGCTTTAGAGTGGAGCAAAATGAAAATGTTTGCGTGTGGCAAGAAATGACAAGCAGCCTTTGAGTGACTTAAGGTAGGGGTGAGTAATGCATCCTTTTGTTGACTTGCGAGTCTAGATCATAGAACAAAAGGTTTTTTTTTAAGCTGAGAAGGCATAAGGGATTACAATGACGCCCAGCTTTGAAACATGTTTGCAAGCATGGGAGAGCTGCGTGTATTGAAGATTGAAGCGCTACTACACCGGATGTGCTAACAGGTCTCATATTTAACATCCCCTGTGCAGGTCAAACATTTTATTGGGATGTTGCATGTGCAGAGATTCAAGATGAACTGAATGAAAAGCCCAGAACTATCCAAGCTGATGTTGCCCATCAGTCCTAGAGCACTAAGGGTAAATCTACTTGAACCTTAAACAAGGTTTAATTTCAATTCTTACCGAGAATTACAAAATCATCATCAACTGACTAAACTAAAGAAAGACCTGGCAGCATTTTCACATGAAAAAATGTATCCATATGTGGGAGTTGATTACTTTTCAGATGAAGCAATACAGGCAAGACGAGATGCAGCTCAGCTCAGATTCCAAAATATGCAGAGAGGAAATAACAGAAATAGATCAGGCTCATCATCTGGTTCATCTAACAGTTCAGGCAATCCCAGAGTTAGATTCAATTCAAACAAGGCCCCGGTAGCTCCCACTAATGTTCCTTTTTTAGGCCAACGCGGAGGCAACAGAGGCAACCAGCGGTGGCAAGGACAACCTACGGTAGTCACCCGCAGCAGAGGAAGAGGCCTTCTACAGCCAATGTCTCGTTAGTGGTCAATTTATCTACATACACACTTACGAAATCAGAAGATGAGGTCTTGCAAAAAGGCCTGTCCTTCGTACCAACAGCATATTATGACCCATTCCAAACAAGAATAGAGGTCAAACAACTGATGAGAAAGATCAAATTGAAACAATTTTTTGATGAAAGTACATCAGGCATACCAGATGCTACAGGCTTGAAGCCACCATCTCAATTTCATCCTCCTTATGCTTCTAACACAGTTGAGTCCACGACTTTTGAACAAGCCTTGCTCAAGAGAATCAGAAAATTGGAAGAAAATATTCCCTTTACACATTCTAATTGTACGAAAGAACAAACAGCAGCATTAAAAACTCTGGCAGATAATGAATCCATTGTCATTAAGCCGGCGGATAAGGGGGGAGCAACTGTTGTGATGGATAAGGTAGATTATGACAACATGGTTCAGGTGCTTTTACAAGACCGCACCAGCTACCGCATTCTTCCGGGCAATCCTACCAACCAACTGCAGAATCAAATCAACACTATAATTGAAGAAGCAGAGGCAGAGGGATATATAAGCGCAAAAGAAGCAGCCTTTCTAACACCATTGCACACTCGAATACCAGCTTTTTATGCCACTCCGAAAATCCATAAAGGCATAATTCCACCGCCCGGCAGACCCATAGTATCGGGTATTCAGTCAGTTTTAGAACCTCTCTCACAATTTGTTGATTTCTTTATCAAAGATGAAGTTCAGAAGATGCGTGCATATGTAAAGGACTCTACAGCAATGCTTAACCTTTTGGATTCCATTACCTTCAATCAAGAGACAGAATGGCTAGTCACCATGGACATAGAGTAACTGTACACGAAAATACCACAACAAGCCACACTCTCCATGGTGCAACACCTCCTGGAATCAGGCATTGATCTTCACAATACCCCTCCTGGTTTGATCATACAACTCGCTGAAATAGCTCTTACCAGAAACTATTTCATCTGTAATGACATCTTTTACCAGCAGATATCTGGGACTGCTATGGGGGGGCCACCTTTGCCCCGAGTCTGGCTAATCTTTTTGTCAATGGGCCTCATTACGACCCTGGCGGTAAGGGGTTAACGCCAGCGTTAGCTGCGCCGACCCCTTACCGCCAATTACGAGGTCCCTTAGCGCCATGGCGCTTTTAACACCTGCTTTTAGCAGGTGTTAAAATCCATGGCGCTAAGGGACCATGGAGTTAATTACGCCACCGTAATTTACGGTGGCGTAATTAACGCCTTCCCCACTCCCATTATGCCCTATGGGGCAAAAATGGGAATGGGGAAGGGTAAATGGGGATTGGGGACTTACCGCCCCGCCGACCTCGGAATGGGGCGGTAAGTCCGCCAACCACCATGGCGTGAACGTAGTTTACGCCATGGTGGTAAAGTCACGGCCCAGGCGGTAACTTACCGCCTGGGTCGTAATGAGGCCCAATGCTTTTGAATGTGATGCTATCTACCCTTCCTCGAATCCCTTCCTGGACCAAATAAAACTTTGGAAGAGGTATATAGATGATGTTTTTATGATCTTCAGAGGCACTGAAGCGGAAATACATAAATTCCATATGTGGCTCAATTCATTAAATCCTTTTTTGAAATTCACCTTAGATTTCGATAAAAAAGCTATGCATTTTCTGGATCTCAACATCATGGTGGTACAAGATAAACTATGTTCAAGAGTATACAAGAAGGCCACTAACAGGAATTCACTCCTGACATATTCGAGTTACCACCCACAGGCATTGAAAGATAATCTCCCATTCGGGCAATTCCTTCGATATAGAAGAATTTGCACCCAGACTTCAGATTATGAAGAACAAGGAAAAGCGCTTAAGAAACAACTGGCTCATAGAGGGTACCCGAAGAGGATAATTGATTCTACATACAGGAGAGCCCGAAACATTCCTAGAAGCGTTACTCTGCAACAACACCCGAAACCACCTGCTCAAGACAATATAATGGCAGTTATGAGCTACTCCCCTATGCTGAATAAGTTGAAAAAGGAAATCAAAAATCTATGGCTGATTCTAAATTCTGGACAACATCACCTGGAGGAGCCTAAATTTGCCATCAAAAGGAGGAGCAATATCCGGGACAAGCTAGTTAAAACTCTCAGAGAAAAAAGAGACAAAAATCCTGCAACTATTTGGCAAAGTACTGCCCCTACAGGACACTCACCATGTGGATCCTGCTCCATGTGCTCACAAACTGAACGCACAAAAGAAATAGACTTGGGGCTTCGTACTCCTTGGATACAACGGCAACTCACCAACTGTAATACTGCAGGAGTGATCTATCTTATCAAATGCCCTTGCAATCTCAAATATGTAGGGATGACCATGAGACCCATTAAGAAACGGATGATCGAACATCGTTCGTGTCTAAGGACAAAAAAGCTGACAGCACCCATGGTAAACCACTTCATCATGAAAGGACATAGTCCAGAAGCATTCAAATGGACAATCATTGAAAAAAGTAACATTCCTAAACGAGGTGGCAACTTCCAGAATATACTCTTTAGGAGAGAACAAAACTGGATATTTAGGCTCAATACACACAAGAAAGGGCTTAATGAATTTATTCAATGGAATGAGTTAGCCGTTCTCCCCACCTAAAAACATCACACAGGGCATAAGCTCACTGTAGTATGACAGAACTAGGGGACTAACCCATATATGTACCCTTCCGTACATGTGTATAAGCCCTAATAATGCTTTCCTGAATTGAGGTTACATACATAAATAAGGGGAAGGGGATGCACCTGAGGTATGATCTTAATAGATGATGTAATAAATACAATGCATGTATGTACTTGTTTGGGATCATGATGTACCATCTAGCCTAAGTCTGTTATTCAGCCTGGGTTTCCTTTGTTGCTTTACATATGTATATATAAAGACTTTGTCAGTTTAACAATTGGGTTTCTGATAAGAAAAATGCACAATTCCTTTTTTAAAAAAATATATTTTTTTGAAAAACTTTTTTCTCCAATGCTGAACTGCCCCGCGTGCGTTCACTGAGTAAATAATATAGCAGTAAATACACACACACGCTCGCAGCCTGATCCAAGATGGCTGCAAACGTTACCAGAGCAAAGATGGCCGACCAAACATAGAGTTTTTTCCGAGCTTCTTGAAAGCACTTTTTTCTATAGAGGCATCATAGCGGGATGGCGCTTAGTAGTAGCAAGCATTTCCAAGGCTTTGAGGCACCGCGCAGACGCATTGATGCTCTGTCCTATGTACCATAACAGCAAGCGAGGTAAGAGCTGTGTTCAAGCTGCTAATACAGCTTTATAACATTTACTGCTGCGTTTGTAGAAATAATGAACGCTTCTTGACTCACTCGCATCATTTTTTGACTGCTGGTTTGTCCATTGTTTTTAGACTTTATACCAGCCAACGCTTAAGCTGACAGCGTGATATTCAGTATCCACAGCACTCTGGCGCGCTCTGTTCCCAGACATTTCTGAGCAGTGACGTTTCTCAGTATAGTGTGGTAAGATCACGCACAGTCTTTAAGGGGCTATAAGGTTATCCCACTTCCTTTATACCTGTAGGCACGGTGGTTTAGACTCTGGAGTCCCTCTGTGCATGTATGTACACAACCACCCCCTCCCCCCCTCCCCACCCCTCCCTTCTCCCTCCTCCCCTCCCCCCTCTTACCTTTGTTTCCCCTATGTTTTATGCAATAATAGGCACTACTTTGGACACATTAATTTGTTCACTATAGCAAGTAAGCCTAGTGATATCCTTAGATACACCTATGATAAGCAATAGAGGCATAGTAGTATACACCAGTAGCAGTGTGGATGGAACACAATGTGACTATTCCACTTTCTGTTTCTCTTTGATTCCTACTCTATAGGAATAGAAATACACACGTAAGGGTGCAAGACAGCGATCCCAGACAGGGAGTCAAGACCTTACAAAACAAAGTCCTGATGAAGATGACCCGAATAATATGTGGTTATGAAACCGGTCGACCTTGATACAGCATGAGCTGGTCTCATGTGTTTTTTTAGATCTGTGTATAGAATTGCCTACATAGACGGTGTTACACATTTTGACATCATATTGTGTCTTATGTCTATACAAGTTTTTAGATGTTAAAAAGGACCCTTCCATTAAGGTGTCTTTACAATCTAAGCATCGTGTGTTATCGGTACAAGTGGTTGGATTTTTCTAGTTGCTGGCACCCTAGTGGCCATTAAATATTCATACACTGGTTTGCAGATATAGCACTAGAAAACTCCAAGTACATTGGCATTATCTAATGTAAAATGCCTTGTGTGTGTTTTTTCAGCTCTTACTTACACACTTGGTACTGATTTTTAATTGTTGGGAGTGAATAAGTGGAACTTTTCTCTGATTTTGGAAAAAACCATGGACATACTGAACAACTTTTTTACTGCTATAATAGCCTGATGAAATGTTTATACATATTAAAATGTGTTTTGAAAAATCACTTCCTCTATAGACCGTGATTGAGTGTGACGCCCATCAGTCCTAGCCAGAGTGCTAAATGAGTACTGTCTACACGGTGGCGTAACCCGTGCAAGCTCTTCGGCTCGCGGTGCGTAAAGATTGCAAAGTGTTCTTTTTCCTCCTCTCGGCATCTCAAAGGAGTGTGTGGCCCTACCTAGAGTATTCCACCTGGCCTGCGGGATTGCTGCAGATGAGAGTGGGTAATCCACAGAGCTGTTTGAGATCAGTATTCCCAAAAAGTCAACTTACTACATTGTGAGTTTTCAAGAGGTACACCGTGTTGCGTGGATCGGAAAGGGAACTGAGGCCCTGTGGCCAATACAACTGCCAACCCCCGGTGCATGGGTAGCTTAAACACAGCCATGCATTGACGGACAAGGGGAGAATTTGCCTGGAAGGTGAAGTAAAAGTATTGATGATGAATGGAGCAAAACTGTTTACCACAAAGAGAAGCTGCATCCACCGTATTAGAGACTAAGCACCGGTTGTGTGAATACAGATTGGAAGGTACCCCCCGGGACACCCCACCATTAACACATCATCCCAAGACCCCAGTTGACCTTTAAACATGTTGAGGGTGCAGTCTGACATGGTAAAACCCCAAGAATGCACCTCTGTGAGGCTTGAAACTTTCCAAACACATCTGCAACGTGCGTCATTACCTTCCTTGTAGTGTATGGGATAAAAACTACAATTCATTTTGCTATATGTACTTAAGACCAGCTGGTTTGTCTATGTCTTCAAAGGCAACCCATAGCCTAAATGTAGGTCTGGGAGACTTCTAAATGTATGTGAAATTTGACTCACAGGCTTTAAACTAAGTCATAATTAGATACACGGGTTCCTGTGCCTTTTCTTATCCTATCAGGAAACAAGCAGTCATTCTGGCTGCCAGTTTACAATGTATCCCTATGGATTCTACCTGCTTATTAATGGATTCAAGTACAGGTGAAATCCATAGGGATTGAGACCTCTGTGTCCACGTCAAAATTAGATGTGCGTTAAGATGCTGCATATTTCCTGTAAGGATCAGGGTTTGGAGGTGCAGCAGATTTTACTCCCCTTGCTAAGGTTCACGCAGGAAATATGATCACAATGGCGCAGAACGTACACCACAAGAGATTGGCCCACCTCATGCAGCTAATTACATTCTGGGCCATTTTACAGGGGGAGTAAAATGGCCCTGCGTCGCTATGTAGAAA
Source organism: Ambystoma mexicanum (assembly GCF_040938575.1). Taxonomy (NCBI): domain Eukaryota; kingdom Metazoa; phylum Chordata; class Amphibia; order Caudata; family Ambystomatidae; genus Ambystoma; species Ambystoma mexicanum. Next base: position 1,177,424,942 of record NC_090921.1, on the reverse strand, counting down.
ATGGACGCTGTGTCTGCCCCAATCCCTTTCCAGCCCACTCTATCTGGTGAAGCAGTACATCCAGCATTATGTGGATGTGTGGAACCTCCATGGGCCCTAATCTCTTAGCAGTTTGGTGGGCTGTTGAGTACACTGGGCCTCACTGCCTGAACTCACCTGGTAAACGGCTTCTGTCCCCTCTGCACGAGTTGAGTTCATTTTGTGTGCGTTACCTGCTTTAAGAGAAACATGAGAAGGAATAAGTATAAGCAATGCTCACATTCTACTGTTCTCCCTCCTTTCTTTCATTACCCCATCCCTTTTTCTCTAGCTTTAGCTGTGTTTCCCCTTCTCCATTCTCTATAATTCCCTCACATCACATTATTTTTAAGAGGTCCAGAATTGAACTCATCGAAGATAGAATTATGGAAAATGTACAAAAAATACAACAGAGGAAACCAAATACATTTTGCAACACAAATGATGCTGAACGGCGGGTGAATGCTAGACTGAAATTGTGAGGCTTGGATATAGTGCACAAACATTTGAGACGTTCTAGAGCTGCAGCAGAGGGAAGTTACAGCCTCTTGGAGCTGCACCAAAAAAGCAAGACTTGCAAAGGTTGGATTGGTTAATCCTTGAGCCAATGGCCTGCTTCAACCCGAGGAATCAGTCATGTGCATAATTACACGGGTACCAATCTGTACAGTGAAATAAGGAACTGGGACCGGAATTATACAGGTAATTGGTACAGCTGTGGAAGCAGGTTTTATAAACTGACTGCATTAACCAAGGTTCGATTAGCAAGAGAAGTAGAATCTCTGCGTGGGGAGCACCTCCATATTATAGCTATGTCGTGACGCAAGACCACTGAGGGATGGGTCCGTGAAAGCCAACAACGAATCAGTCAGGATTCATAGAGCCTGATCTTCTCAGGAGTATCTTAAAGCCTGAAGCAATTTTCGAAAAGAGCAGACACAGGGGGCTTGTTTGGACAAACATATCTGTATTTGCAACCCACAGTAAGTTACCTATGAGATCATTTCCACCTGCACTAGTTAGAAGGCCTCGTGTTCTTCTCTGGCCCTCTCACTTTGGGCACAATCAATTAAATTGTTTTAGCGTCTTTTAGAATGCTCATTAATATTGTATTGTTCATGGCCAGGATGAGCTTCAGTGTGTGCTTTATACATGTTTAATATCATTACCAGCATCCTTTATATTGTGCCACTCCCAAAGCTTTTCCCCTGCCTATCACTACTTCGTCCCCAGTGTAGAACACATCAAATGCTTTCACTGTTCCCCTGCCTGGTGACTAAGAACAACCCCCAATGAGACAGTTTCTAGTGAGCTATCCATGGTGGTTCGCCTTCCATGTTTGCTCCAGCTAGTTAGGACAACCCTATGCATTCTCTCCTGAATCACCTACTCATCTTGTCCTGCTGTGTCACGCCTTCTTGTCACCACTCACCATCTTGATTTTTTTTGGCTTTGTTGTGTATCTTGGTAGCAAGGAGGAAGACAGCCAAGGCGATCAGCACTGTGACAATGATGTCAGCAACAACAATACCAACCATTGTTCCGATGTACATTTGGAAGCACTCTACGCAATCTGGAAAAGAGTGGAAAGAGTTTATTGTCATCAGGCTGCTGGTTTATTTATTTTGAATCCATTGACTCTTCCATGGGCATAATTGTTTTATGTGCAAATGTTAAGGAATGTTGAAGTTGTGTGCCCTAAAACATACCTGCACTTTACCATGAGTATTTAGGAAGATTTAAAGAGAAGCCTTGAGATGTTATGCTCTGGTCGAGCACTACATCTATTTACATATTTCAAAATATTCTGGCATATATAACAGTGTTTGATAACGTTATCAGTACTCTCATGTGTTCATGCACAAACTTTGATGTTTGGATCAGATAAGTTCAGGACTTAGAACTCACTTCAAGAATGCTGTCAAAAGCCGTATAATTGTTTCCTATGGTGTCCAGTCATTACTGACTACAAAAGGGTCGAATACAATAAGTTTGAAGCAAAAGGATCGAGAAAAAAAATGACTGAATGTTTTTTTTAAAATGTATTTTTTTTGTGTGTTTGGTATAGTAAAAATTAGTGGATTTTCCCCAAAAAACAGGGCTTGGGGGGGACCCCCCAGAAAAAAAATAAAAGTGCATTCGGTCATTTTTTTTACGATCCTGATTTGAATGTATTGTATTCGACCGTTTTAGATTCAAAACTTTAACTATAAACCGTTTCCTATATATATATTATTCTCACAGTCACATATGCACAGAAATCCTTACTCTGGGACCTGAACCTCTGGGATGTATTGACCCACTCTGCTATACTATGTGGCCTCACTCTGCTATCTATGGTGCAAGAAACAATAAAATGGTGGAAAAACCCTTGTGCGCTGCAAAACTGCGTTTTTCAACACACAAAATGATGGCTGCACAACCTGACACCCATAATGCATGTGGGGTGGAACAGAGCACACGCTGCAGAAAAAGTGCCAGTGGGCTCCATGACAAGTAAACAGAGTGCAGAGGGAGAAGCAGCGCTTTGCAAGTGAAACTCCAAAATGTGCCTGTAAATGACATTTACTTTGCTGCTGAAACTTCAAAATGCCTGTACATAACAATTTCCAACACTCAAAATTGTTCTTGGCGCTAAAATTCATTTAATCCAATGAAGCTCTGGGAATTTATAAGGTCCTGAAATGTTAAGAGCAAAACACCTTCTCAGCAAAACTGGATTGCCTGTGAATGACAACTCCTGTCAAAAATCTTTGTGCAGCCACACAAGGCTACCTGTGAGTGAGAGCCCCTGTCAAATGGGCTCTCCTGATTAAACTTTAAGGTTGTCTAAACTAAAGGTCTGCCGGATTAGCAAATATAAAACGACTGTTGCTGAAAGGAACACAGATCTCAGTTGTTTTAATCCCACAGGTTTAAATCAAGAATGTAAATTATATATGTTATTTGATGCAACAAGTTTGTTTTATGCTGGATTTCAAGTCAAGAAATTAAGAATTAACCTACGCTGGCTGGGCCAGCAAGGTCTTCAAAAACAGGTTTCCACCTAAGGGGAGGGCATTGCTCTCAGCAGATGCTCACTGACTCATGATAACTGTGGGGTATGCCAGACTTGTGTCTGCTGCCGGGGACTGAACAATGGCAGATTCTCCAGGCCAGGAAATGGATGTGTGAAGAGGTCATAAACTAGGCTTGCAGAAGTAAATCCCAAAGGTGTGGGCTGCTCCTTGCCTCCAGAGACAGACAAAAGGCTGACCATGTGCTGCTAAAGAATATGAAATAAACATTTTTTAGAGATTTATATCTTGCTATCAGAAGTGGTGAAAAATATAAAACGGGCAGATTTGTTAATCTAATTTTTGGCCCTACATTTGAAAAGTTGGTGGAACTGTGTAGCATATTCTGAACAGGAATGGCAATATATGTGGTTTTATGGGAACTGTATGTATGCTATAATTGTTAAACTGTGCACACACATTCCTATGGTAAACGTGCATATTTGTGGAAATTTGGATACATTTTGGAAAATGTTTTCAGGGCGAAATGGCCAAAATGCTGCAGAAAGGCGAAACAAGGCCTCACAGCTGTGGGATTTTGATGAACAGATACTCCATAACATATGTAATCATTGTATGTGATTTTCGAAGAGGTTGCAAATGTATAAATATGTATTTAGGACAAAATTCGATTTTGATACTAGTGGCTAGGGGAGGTTTCTATGTATTGTAAAAATCAAGCCATAAACCTGACATCATCTGTCTTTGATCCAATCACCCGGATGCAAGGCAGAGATGAGGCTCTGCTCCAATCCCATTTCACAGGGGCAAGTTTAGTTAAGCCAGCCCATACACCCATTTGGTGATGTCATTTTACAGGATAAATAGGGACACCTGGCAACACATAGACACACTCTCTCTTCTGATTCCAGCAAAGCATTTTGACCCAGCATTCAACATCCAGCCTTCAACATCCTTCTAGATCCAGATGCCAACCACCAGGCCAAGTAGTAGCTGAACCATTTTCAGCTAGGTCTCAATCCTCAACTAATCCTCACAACCCAGTGAAGCGCTGTGGGAGGGGGAAGCATCCTGAAATGATCTGGCTTGCTGCCATAAATGCTTTCCTGATGAACTTGGCATCCCACTGATCTGAAATATCCAGGCACAAGAAGGGCAGATCCCGTGCAGTTCCGGCGACTGGCCTAGCTGATCCTGTCCCCCCTGATGTGCTGTCCTTCCCTGATAGACCCGATCCAATTGACCAGAACTTTGATGGTCCAAAAATTTGAAATCCCATTGGATTGTGAGTATTAACAGGACGCTAGAGAAATATTGTATACCTTGCCTTATGTTGTTCCACCCTAATCTCTGAACTATCCTTACTTTTATAACAAGTAACAGTGTCAAAATTGTTAGTGCTATGCTACCCTGTCTATTTGCTAAAGCGTCATTTTCATAGTCATTTTTATTTGTGTAACTCTTATCCATAAATCCCACTTCGAGTGTTTGGACTAGTTCCGCCGGGGAGGACGCTAGGGATCTGTTACTGAAGTCATGAATCAGCCTCAGAGCTTACTTAATCCCAACCTGGCTGTCTAGTTTGAATGCTCTAGTCTTGATTAAAAGCATAATCCATATTTTCTGGTTTTAAACTGAAGTTCTTGTCCACATTTGCGCCTTTATTTTCGAAAAACACCTCTTACTAAAACCTCTATAACTCCCTCAGTTTTAAAGATAGAAACGAAATTTCAACTCCCACTGATACCTAACATCCTTAGCTATCTCCACAACTATACATTTGATCCACATCAAACAGTGTATTTGACCCGTTTTTCTTCAATATCGCATAGTAAAAGTTTGCAGCAAATTTGCAATTTCAGCCAAAGTACATGTGTCTTTTTCCCATTTCAAAGTGATTTTTCCATCCCATCCTGATCTGAAGTATATCTGGTGGTTCATATTATAGCCCATGCATGTTAGGACCTGATTAGTGTTGCTTTCTGTAGAATTTGTCTCCATTTTAGCATTTTGACCATTTTGCTGTATTTTACCAAGCCATTTCACCTGTCATTTCAAAGTGTCATTTGCCAAAATAAGGTTTTCTCTCTTGTGTGGGAGGGAGGATTGCCTATAACTCTAGACATTGTGGGGCTGATTCATGGAATTATTTGCGCTGAAAAACGAGGATTTGTGTGCCATTCTGCCCGCAAATCCCCATTTGTTAAACAGAGATTTGCGGCCAGAATGGCGCACAAATCCCCGTTTTTCAGTGCAAATAATTCCATGAATCAGCCCCTATATTTCATTCCTGAAAACCTGCTCTTGAATCACATTGGTGTAGGATTGCTCATTTGTAGTTAAACAAAACCTTGCAGGGGGGACATTAACCTAAACACTATCTGTGTGCAAAACAAGCCTGTTCTTTTTCCCTGTGTTTTCTATTTTGTCGCCTTATAAGTGAATTCAATTGCTTGACTTATATTTCTGAATTGTACAGTCAACCTTTGGGTGATTGCTGCCCCATATACCTATCTATAGTAAACCTATTTGTGATTTGAATATTAAATAGATAAATACATATTTACATTTGCCAACTAGCCTGATTCCTGGTTCTGTGTCCCTGGGGGGTATTTTGAGAAGAGTGTGATATGAGTGGTGTATCATTCAGAATATTGAACTTATAGACAAAAATAAATAAGGGTTTCATTTGCGCACTACATGCTAGGTGAGATTTGGGTGTGTACCTGAATGAAATCCCTTACAAACCCTACTCTTCTAAAATTCTGAGAGGCTCAAAACCTCATTTGGGTGAGGAAACATTATCTCTGGAAATATAAAGATCTGTCTTCAAAAAATGCTCTTTGATTTGAAATATTCTACAAAGGCACCAGGGAGCCACATTGATGCTGTTTGTCTCCTTAACCTAAAAGGGGTATTTTGAAAAAGTACAATAGCAGTATACCAGGCTGTCAATCTTGTAATGGTAACCTTGCATCAAAAAATAATCTATTTGGTTATTCCAGATTTTGATAATGTACTTTGCTCTGTAAGATATGTCTAACGTTCCTATTATGACTACAATATATACTGAAAGTGATGATTTGAAAGGAACATTCCAAAAAACCTATTTGCAAATTTAGTACCATTAAATATTTTCCTTTTTTAATAGTGTTTTTAATGAACAATGCACATCATTTTGCTTCTCGAAGCCTTATACCTGGTTCCAGCACGTTGGATCACTGTTTTACTTTAAGTGCCATCATAGACAAATATTGTAGAATTTGGAAGGGAGGTTTTATGTATCATTTTTGGACTTCAAGGGGGCATTTGACTCAATTAGTAGATACTTATTGTGGTGAAAGCTACATAATATGGGAATGCCTCCCAGCACTTTTAAAACTAGTGCAAGTATGACTCACAGGCACAGTGGCTGCAGTGAAACCTACAAAAACAGGTAAAAATGCATATCTTTCTACTAACGGGAGTATTAGGTAAGGATGTCGCTCGCCCCACTGCTATTCATTCTTTTCATGTCTGATTTTGATCATAGCAAAAGCGTTTAAATGTATTTCCAACTTCTATAAAGCATCTAGATTAGAGTGTACTTTTATATGTGGACGATACAGTAATTTTGTCTTTAACACCAGGTGGCCTTGACCAAGGGCTCACATATTCCAAAACATACATGGACTAGAACATGATAAACCTAAACAAATCTAAGACCAAGATAGTGGTCTTTGGTGAACCAAGGAAAACTCATAGATTGTTTGAAGCTCCGAAAGAATAAAGGGTGTAGAGCAGTATCCATGCCTTTGTCTACTATTCACATGGAATGGCTTTGAAGGGTTTAGTTAGGTTACTTCATGTACGGGAGCCAGAGAATAGATAAATGCTTGAAGGTTCAATGGGTATTCTCTGTGGGTCTGAAATTTGGGGTTTTAGTAATTATAGGGGCCTAGAGACAATCCAGAACTCATTTTTGTAACACCAGTTAGGCTTCCCTCCGGGTACCCCAAGTGCTGCCATGATAATCGAGTTAGGACTGCAGAGCATAGGATCCTTTGCTGCTTTGCTTATTGTAGATTGTTAACATACTTTTAAAAAATGAAATCCCAATTCTATTGCTGCCTTCTCCAAAATGGAGTCTTCTGAGAGTAGTAGTAAATACCTTTGGCTCAGAGGAGGAGCAACTATAAGCATGTCTTGGCGAGGCCTGCAGGTGTGCTCTCCAACTGAGGCAGTATGGGCCAGATTAAATCAGCAGTGAAAGCTTGGGTCAAAGGGAAGACAAAAGACACAGATATATAGAAAAATCAGTCCTTATCATCAATGCGGACATATGCGAGTCTAAAAGTGTTCTCTCAGGAAATGTGGGCAAATAGTAAGTCAAGGTCCCTTGAGGATAGAAGGCTATTGGCAATGAGGCAGCCAAACCAACTAACGCTTAAAACATGGAGAAGCTGGATCAATGGCTCATGGACGAAGAGGAGTTGTTACATTTCCTCTTACTCTGCTCCTTCTATGGGCTTAAGCAGAGAAAAAGGATAAAAAGGCTCTTCTTGAAAAATAATATATCCTGTGCTTTTAATTGACACAGATGAGCCATCATCCCTACATAGCATAGCTGAATACATCAAAACACTGCTTGCAATAAGGTCTGCATTACAACAATGACACAGGAAGTTCACGCAGGAAGTTCACAAATGTATTCGTGTTATAGTGTTGTAAGATCAAATTCTTGCAATTATCACTAATTAACAATTGTCCTTTATAGAGGTTTGATATTGGTCAATCAAGTGAATGCAATTTATTAATTCATTTTATATTCGTGAATCTTCACACCCTCTTCTGATCTTGGCACCCAAAAACCAGAAAAGGGACTCTGAAGGACATCAGGACACTTGAGACTGGACTTCAAAAAGACATCAAGTTTATTTTCTTTCAGCAAGGCAGGACCCAGCTTACAGCACACCAAAGACATCTCTGCAACTCCTAAAACCTCTGGGCTCTCCCTCCCTTATATACAATCTAGAAAGGTGAGGTAATGGCATGATCAATGTACAACCCCTTTTCCCGCCTGCGATTAGTTAGCCTATCTGCCACTCAGACCAAGTCTAAACAGGTTTTATCTGTCTTAAACTCCACCAGTGGACTCTGCATGAACTTTTATTTAAAACGTTATCCATTGAGGTCATCATGATTTAGCAAATAATCAATCATTTTGTTATGCTCAGGCATCCATCTTAGAGTTTGATTGATAATTTGCCTGACTTTGTCCCACCCAAAAATGGCAGATCATTTTTTTTTATTGTGTTTTAACCAAATTTGTTTTTTCACAACATTCATATACCAAATTCATATTCAAAGATGAAAAAAGACAATCAAAAGGAATCAGAGAAAAACAGCAAAACAGAAATAAAAAAAAACACACAAAAAAAGCAAAGAGATAGAAATGACCATGAAACTAAATAAAAATACAAATACATATTTCATTATCTAAAAACATGATTAAAAACTTTACGTTTTTTTGACCTTGGTCATAATCCATGAGCCCTGTCTGATAAAGGATATGCATTACATTCACTGTCAATGTGTCAGATTTGCAATAAACCTCCTTTCCTTCCTCCTCACCTTTATCGTCTAGGTCGTCTTCTTGTGGTGCTGTCTTTCTTCGTCTGTGTATTTCCTTGGTTTTCTTCTAATCGTGTAAGGTTGGTCTCTGCTGGAAGCCATGCTGTCGGGAGGTAAACCCCCAACCGCGGGGCTCCCCGGGAGACCGTCCTCCAACAGGGAAAAAGCCTCCTGGCTGAAAAAACCCTGTATTGGATCCTTACGGATGTTTCACAAGAATGGCTTCGTTCAAGGTACGTAGTCCACACGAGGAGGATGAGAGTGTGAGAGAGAGACGGAGTAGCTTGGAGATGCAATGGAGAAAGAAAAGAAAACAGGTAAGGAATACGGAACAGCAGAGCGGAGGGAGACAAGGTAATGGAGAGCGGAGAAGCCGGAGCTGCAGAATGTGCCTGATGGGAGGAGGACACAACACGGAAAGCAACGGAACGGGAAACGAAGGTAAGAATAAAAAGAAAACAGAACTAAGTACGCTCGAAGAGGCGAGAGGGCAGAACAGTAGGCAACGATCGAAGGGACGATCGCGGGAGAGAAAGACAGAAAAGATAACAATGGAGCGTTAGCTCTGAGAGTGAAAGTTACTAACGTTGGCAGGACGGTGAAAAGACCGAAGGTGCAACGCATCCGAACGCCAGCAATTCCTCCAGTATAAACAACGGGCAGCCATCTTGAAAAACACTAGACCGCTCACAGGAGAACGTAGTGTAACGTGAAGGCACTTTCAATGGAGTCTCCAGGAATGCCATAACTTCCATCGGGGAAGCATGACAGTATGCCTCCTCTTCACCGGGGGACCCCCCGGCTTTCCTGGATGGAGGCGATGGAACCTCCGAATGAGTAATGGAGCATGTATATGATGGTGGGGCTCCCAAGTGCGTTCATCGGGGGTGTAACCCTTCCAATGTACCAAGTATTGGAGCCCTCCTTGTTAGTAACGGGAATCCACCAAATATGAGACCTCATACTCCTCAGGATCACTTGGTTTGTTGTATGTGGGTCGGGTGATCTTTCTTCGATAAGGGTCTGGACGGTATTCCTTGAGTAACGAAGAATGGAATACCGGATGTACTCGACTCAATTGAGGAGGAAGGTCTAGCTGGAAAGCCACTGGGTTGATCTTTTTCTTGACTTTGAAAGGACCGATATACCTTGGGGCAAATCTTCCGGTGTGAACCCACCTAGGTAAGAACTTGGTAGCCAGCCATACCCGGGATCCTTCCCTCCAGGGAGGATTGGGGAGCCTTTTCTTATCGGCCCATCTCTTATAATCCTTGCGACTAGCCATTAAGGTGTCACTGGCTAGCTGATGGGTCTCTTTCAGAGATTGAATAAGAAGTTTGATAGTAGGCAGCTTTCAAGGTTCAGGTGATCCTACCAACATATGGTGAGGGTGATATCCATAGGTGCAGTAGAACGGACTCATCTGGATGGCCGTGTGGAAGGTATTATTATAAGCGAATTCTGCTGATGGAAGATACAGATTCCAGTCTTCTTGTCGCTGACTACAAAAACAACGTAGATATTGTTCCATAGTTTGGTTCAATCTCTCGGTCTGCAAGTTGCTCTGGGGATGGAAACCTGATGAAAGAGCTCGCTGAATACCCAGTTGTTTACACAGAGAGGTCCAAAATATTGAGGTAAACTGGGAGCCCCTATCAGATACTACTGTATGAGGGAGACCATGTAACCTTACTATGTCTTTGAGAAAGACTCTGGCTGTTTCAGGAGCTGAAGGTACCCCTTGTAAGGGTATTAAATGAGCCAATTTGCTTAGGGAGTCTACCGTGACCATGATGGCAGTCATACCTTGAGAGAATGGGAGATCTACCACAAAAACGATCGATATATGAGTCCAAGGTTGAAAAGATATGGGTTCTTGTTGAAGCAGACCGAGAGGTCGAGACGTCTGGTGTTTGTTCTTGGCACAGGTGGGACAAGTGGCTACATAAGTCTTGACGTCTTTAGCGCAATCTGGCCACCAGAAATACCGTAACACCAGATCTAAGGTAGCTTTCTGGCCCTTGTGACCAGCCAACGGAGTGTCATGACACCATAACATAACCAAGGTCTGTTGCTCTTTACTGGGTAAACATAGGGCATCATCTCGGAAATAAAGTCCTGATCTTTCATTTAGTCTGGTCCTTAACACCTGAGATGGCCTGTTGAGAATGAGGCTGTCTCTGGTATCCTTTAGGAAGGTATTGGCAATGATCCGAAAAGTCTTGTTAGGCAGTTATCTTTCGGGTTTTCCAGGAGATTCGATATTCGTACCCTGGCTGCGGGATAGTGCGTCCGCAAGAATGTTCTCCTTTCCTGGGATGTACGAAATATCAAAATCAAATTGGGAGAAGAAGTACGCCCATCTGGCATGTCTGGCGTTTCTGCATTCCATCTGTTGAAGTATCTTCAAATTCCTGTGGTCTGTCCGAACAGTAAAGCGATGTATAGCTCCTTGTAATAGGTGACGCCACTCTTCACAGGCTAGTTTGATAGCCAATAGTTCCCGTTCTATCACTGAATAGTTCCGCTCACTGGAGGTGAGGGTGCGTGATAGGTAGGCTACTGGGTGTTCCTTGTCATCTGTATGTCTTTGTAACAATGCTGCTCCTATCGCTCCGTTTGAAGCGTCGGCTTCTATTATAAAGGGAAGTGCTTGGTTAGGTTGAATCAATACGGGAGCTGTGGTAAACGCTTGTTTTAATATAAGAAAAGCTTGATCAGCTTCTGATGACCAATTGAATGTCACCCCCTTCTTTAGGAGGGCTGTGATGGGGAGTACCAGATTAGAAAATCCAGAAATGAAATGTCTGTAGAAGTTGGCCAACCCCAAAAACCGCTGAATATCCTTGACGTTTTTGGGTTTGGGCCATTGCAGGATGGCCTTTATCTTCCCTGGATCCATGTGAATCCCTTCTCCCGACAAAACAAATCCCAGATAGGACACAGAAGAAGAGTCAAAGACACACTTTCCGGCTTCACGTAAAGTTGGTTTTGCAGGAGTCTCTGGAGCACTTCCCTAACATGATGATGATGTTCTTTGGATGAGTTCGAGAACACCAAAATATCGTCCAGGTATACTACTACTGTGGTAAACAGATGGTCCGAAAACAGTTTGTCGATGAATCGCTGAAATATGGCAGGAGCAATTACCAAACCAAATAGCATTACTTTGTATTCGAAATGACCTAGAGGTGTCCGGAATGCAGTTTTCCACTCGTCACCAGCTCGGATCCTGAGCAAATGGTATGCACCCCGTAGGTCAAGTTTAGTGAAGATGCTGGCTCCTTGTACTGCCTCCAAGACCTCCTTAATTAGAGGCATAGGATACCGGTCTTTGATTGTTACTTGATTGAGTCCTCTGTAGTCTATACATGGCCCAAGTTCGGAGGATCCCTTCTTCGGGATAAAAAATAAAGAGACTCCGGCATGGGACTCGGATTCCTGAATGAGTCCATGATGAAGGTTGCAGTCCAGGTATTCCTTGAGAGCTTGACGTTCAGGTAAAGATAGGGGAAACATCCGTCCGAAGGGTATTGAAGCTTCTGGCACTGTTTTGATGGCACAATCTTCGTTTCTGTGAGGAGGAAGGATATGAGGTTGATGATCCAAGAATACTTCCATGAAATCCAAGTAATGGGAAGGTATCAGATGTATTGAAGCAGCTGACAAGGATCCTGCGGAGTTGGTTCATGGATGAGGGGAGATAGGCTGCAAACACCCTTCTGAGCAAAACGAAGACTTGAAATGAATGGTATTAGCCGTCCAATCGATGGTAGGATTATGGCGGCGTATCCAGGGCATCCCCAGTATTACGGGGAAATGAGCAGCACGGATGAGATCAAATACCACCATCTCCTGATGTTGGAACAGTTTGACGTTAACAGGTTCTGTTTCATACCTGATGGGACCGGATGACAAAGGAGTACCGTCAACTCCTTCCACTGGGACCGGCTGTAGTTTCTTGCGGAGAGGCAGGCCGTTCTTCTCTGCCCACTGTATGTTGATAAAATTTCCAGCCGCACCACAATCCAACATTGCTATCACATCCCAAGGGTCAGATTTGCCGCTCGTGAGTCGGACAGGAAAAACCATCAAACGTGTATCGTCACTAGAGGGTACAGGTAAGTGGTTGATACAGGGAGTCGGACTACTGTCCCCGGATCTTCCCCTGTTCAGGTTCGGGGGGTAGCATTTCCCTGTCGCCGAGGGGGTACCTCTGGACAATTTCGCAAGAGATGCTTCTGGGACCCACAGCACATACAGAGACCGAAATCACGTCTTCTCCTTCTTTCTTCTGAGGTTAGCGGGCCTCTTGTCGCACCAATTTGCATTGGTTCTTCTCCATGATGAGGGACCGTACGATTTCCCTGACTCGGCATATGGAGGATGGGCGTCGTAGGATTCCTTCTCCGTTCTTGCCTTCTCTCTCCTAAACGGAATTCAATCTGGAGAGCAAGAGAGACTAAATCCTGAAAGGAATGTGGTCTAGCAGTCCTGGCTAACTCATCTTTGATATCCTCATTGAGACCCCTGCGAAACAATGTTTGTTGGGCAGAATCCGGCCAATCAGAATTGGTAGCAAGTCTCATGAAGGAAGAAATATAAGTTTGCACGTCTAGATTACCTTGTTTGAGGTCTATTATTTGTTCATACGAAGAGATTTGGACCTCAGGATGTTCAAATCGTGCTTTAAACATTTGTGTGAATGCTGCATAGTCATTTGTAGCAGGGTCAGACTGGGTTATAAGAGGGGTTGCCCATGCTAGTGCATTGCCGGCCATGTTCGAAACTAGGAATCCCACCTTCGCCCTATCGGAATCAAATGCTCTTGGACGAAATGTGTAATAGATCAAACAGGAGTCTAAAAACTCCCTTAGCGATCGTGGGTTCCCATCATACTTGCCAAATTGCAACGGGAGAGGAGGTAGGTCACCCCTATTTTCCCTGTTCTCAACACGAGTATTAACTTGCTGGCGTAATTTCTGGTTCTCATTTCGGAGGGTTTGGACTTCCACAGTTAGCCCTTGTATGGCCCCTACAAGTTCTTGGTACTGTTCGAGTGAAGACATTCTTACTTCCTGGCGTTGCACGCTGTCAGATTTGCAATAAACCTCCCTTCCTTCCTCCTCACCTTTATCATCTAGGTCGTCTTCTTGTGGTGCTGTCTTTCTTCGTCTGCGTATTTCCTTGGTTTTCTTCTTATCGTGTAAATAAGGTCGGTCTCTGCTGGAAGCCACGCTGTCGGGAGGTAAACCCCCAACCGCGGGGATCCCCGGGAGACCGTCCTCCAACAGGGAAAAAGCCTCCTGGCTGAAAAAACCCTGCATTGGATCCGTACGGATGTTTCACAAGAATGTCTTCGTTCAAGGTACGTAGTCCACACGAGGAGGATGAGAGTGTGAGAGAGAGACGGAGTAGCTTGGAGATGCAATGGAGAAAGAAAAGAAAACAGGTAAGGAATACGGAACAGCAGAGCGGAGGGAGACAAGGTAATGGAGAGCGGAGAAGCCGGAGCTGCAGAATGTGCCTGATGCGAGCAGGACACAACACGGAAAGCAATGGAACGGGAAACGAAGGTAAGAACAAAAAGAAAACAGAAGTAAGTACGCTCGAAGAGGCGAGAGGGCAGAACAGTAGGCAACGATCGAAGGGACAATCGCGGGAGAGAAAGACAGAAAAGATAACAATGGAGCGTTAGCTCTGAGAGTGAAAGTTACTAACGTTGGCAGGACGGTGAAAAGACCGAAGGTGCAATGCATCCGAACGCCAGCAATTCCTCCAGTATAAACAACGGGCAGCCATCTTGAAAAACACTAGACCGCTCACAGGAGAACGTAGTGTAATGTGAAGGCACTTTCAATGGAGTATCCAGGAATGCCATAACTTCCATCGGGGAAGCATGACACAATGATATTTCATGCCCTGCTATCAACCTTTCCCAAAAGAATGGTGATGTGACACAATTGAGTGAGTACACAAATTTGCTTAAGTATTTTTCTCTTACGTCCACTGTACCTTTACACACTCTCATTAGGTGTTCAAAAGTCTGTTATTTTGGATCTTCACACTCCACACATAATGCCTTTGCTTTCTCCTTTTGACCCCAACAAACCCAAACTACCCCAATGTGGGCCACATTGAGGCGTAGTCTCAAAAAGTCTCCTCGCATCTTGTGATCTGGGAATTTTATAAGATATTTTGGTAAAGTACCAATTTTCTTGTCACACGAGGAGAGTGAGGGAGACGCAATTGATGCCCTCATCTGGTCAATGGTGTTAATCCAATCTGACGTGACTATTGCCTTTTTTGTTTTCATAGGGTTCGAAATTAATGTGGCGAGATCGCTATCACACTTAATCAAAATCCTCTCTGTTATGTTTCTCAAGTTCATTAAGATTTGTGAGCCATCCGATTTGAGATGACTTGACAAATCCTCGTATAGAGTGTTAGCTTGAGGGACCATAATTAGTCTAAAAAGAGATAGCACTTTTCAATCTGCATGTGATTCTAATGATCTCAAACCCAATTCATATCTCAGACTGGATATTGATACGCTATTCGGTAATCCCTAGACTTTTTCCATATTGTTCTTTCTATCTGTTGCCATTTTACGTTTCATGATAATGATCTAACTTCCAGTCCATACATAAGTACTGGAATCACCTTGGAAAGATAGAACTTTACTACCGGGACTAGAGAGAATCGACAATACATCCCATATATTTTTTTCATTTGTGATGTTAACTGTAAAGCTTTAGAGGAGAATTCCTCTGTAATTTGACTCAATGTAGGGGAAGCATACAGGATATAACCCAGGTATAGATTATCCTCCACCACTGGGATCTCATTACCCGCTACTGACCAAGAAAACTTGTGATTGTGTCCCTTTAGGGATTTTTTTACCAAAGATTACTATTTTTGACTTGGCAGGATTGATTATTAAGTCATTTTTCTTCATAAATACCTCCAATGTATTGAGGAGTCTCTGCAAACCCACCGGGGTATTGTCCAACAGCAAAATATCATCCGCATACATCAGCCAGTTAATGATGTTATTGGCAATCTTTTGACTAGCGAATGATGCGGCTTCCATTTCCAAACCAAAGTCTGCTAGATATGCATTGAATAGAAATGGAGCTGCCATGCACCCTTGTCTCGCACCTCTTCCAATCTTGATCTGTTCCGAGAGTTGGCCCTCTGTATTTAACCTCATCCTTACAGTGTTGTTCTGATGCAGTGCTACTAAGATATTTACCAGAGCTTAAGGTGCACCCCAATTAATCAGTTTAGCCCAAAGGTGCTCTCTATTTACTCTATTGAAAGCACTCGACAGGTCTATAAAGGCTGCATAGAGGAACACTTTTTTCGCTCCTTTCTTTCCTTCACTCAAAACAGACAGTGTTATACCATTGAGTAGTGTTGATTGGCCTTTTCTAAATCCTGTCTGCTGTTTTGACAGGATTTTGTTGTTCATCACCCACCCTGCCAGGTCTCTCAACAGAAGTTTCGTGAATAGTTTACTCTCTACATCCAGCAATGTAATAGCCCGATAATTTAGAGTATTTTATCCATCCCCCCTCTTGAAAATGGGGATGATTATTGCTGACTTCCAAGAAGGGGGGATAGTTTTTTTGTTCACTATTTCTCAAAAGAGTTCGTTGAGGATTCGCGACCACATCACAACCTCACCCTTCAATACTTGGCGGCTCTAGAGGCGGATGATATTTTTTTAATTCAACTATATCTTCTTCCCCAAACTCCAGATACCATGAATCTTCTTGCGTCTTAAACTCACTCGGGCCTGATGGGGTGCTATAATGTTCTAATAAATATCTAACCCACACTATTTCCCTAACCAGATTGGCCTGGCTTGTTATTTGGATCTTATTCAGATCATTAATTAATGCCCAGAAACAACGCCATGATTTCTCCTTTAGGGCCCTGAGCATTTCCTCCCTATCATTTTGAATCAGGATAAATTATGTTGTTTACTGATGGTTAACCAAAACCTGGTACCTGCTCAATTTCTAATCTAGCTTTTCAATAATTTATAATAAGCATATACTACTTACCAAACCTTCTATCACACAAGACATTCTGACCCCACACAATAGATCGCTATTATAGGCACTTTTCTAAAAGGCACTACATTTCTGATTTTCACAAGATTTACAGTCATTAATCAACCTGACAAGTTATCAACATTCAGTTTGAGGGGGAGGGGTTCTATTTCCAACACATTCAGTTTGAAGGGGGGTGGGAGTAGAACCACCTTCTGTACATTAGCAGATTGTGGCTGTGATGTTTTAACCTACTTATTGAATAACAATTGTAATTGTTATAAGTGTCGTCTGCATAAATATGATGTTAACGGAGAAATCTGAATACACTTGATAAAGAAAAGAACATAAAGTGATGTCCAGTCAATGTTCTGTGATATATATACTTTAAACAAACACACCTTGTACAATAGTAACTAACTAAAAACACTGTAAAAACCCACACCTGAAGAAGGAACACAGAATATGCAAAGATAGAATTGATGCAACACTCTGGGTAATGAGAGAGGGGGAGAAAAGTCACTTAATAGACAACAATGTTCAAAAAGGATATTTATTGAGGTTGCAAATGGCATTAACATAACCTGTCCAGTCTCTTGGGCCCAAGATTGGCATGCAGGGCAGATATCAGTCACTAATATCTTTGTAGATGTGTTGGCGATTTCGTGGCGAATCAGGCTTCTCAGCGTTGTTCGCAGGTTCTTTCTAGTTTGAGAATGTGGTAGTTGCAATGGTCCAGCGGCAAGCTGGCATCTAGTCAGGGTCGAATGGAAGGCAGTTGCGGTCTCGAAGAGTCTACTCGAAATGTGCGAAACAGGTAGTCACCAGGTTCAGTCGGTGATAGAGGTTCAATGGTGGTGCGCTGGTAGGTACCAGAATGCGCAGGGAATTTGATTCGATGTGGAGGCTCGAAGGTCTCTGCACGAGAGATAGCAGGGTCGGGCCGATCAACTTAAGGGAGCGGCGATGAAGAAGCTTGTGCTTTGAATGGTGACTAAAGAAAAACAAGGCTGAATTATTTAGTTGGTTTGAGCCGAGGCAGTGACGCGCTTCATCTGACACGGTCCAGTGGCAAACAGAGTCGAACAGCAAAGGGCGTTTTGGAGAATGATGAATGCCAAAGGCATCTTTGAATGGACCTCGAGGTTCTCTCGGCATCCAACATGCTTGAATAGCAGGTTCCACTGGCCGACATTGACAACACAGAGATCTTCGCTGTTCAGGCTTTGAGGAGCTGTGAGCCCCACTCCAGGGTTGCAAGGGCTAAGGTTAGTCATTTCCTCTGGCTCCCAAACACGGGGGAAAGCTGGCACACACCTTCAGGGATTACACAATATTGTAAGGCCCTAGGCAACAGGGTGACTTGCACAGATTCAGGTCTTGGTCCAGCAGCCGAGTTCATCCCCAATGGTCCCTGGGGATGGTAAGGGGACAAAGCTCACCTCTGACGTGTAACACCAGCCTTCACCTCACAACTGGAGGACTTTAGAAAGGACTTCTCTCTCAGCAGGGTCCAGCGAAATCGTCTTCCAGCGTTGGACTCCAGAGTTGATTCAAAGAAGTGGTAGTAGGCCCATTCTTTTACAGGTAAAAGTCCACAGGTGCTTGGATTAAAGCTAGCCTGCCTCAGGGGTACAATCCCTGCTCTTGAAGGGAGTGGGCCCTGCCCTTCTGGCATCATAACCACGGTGCTTTGTGCTACAGGAAGTGAAGGGGGCAGGAGAGGGAGAGAGGCGGAGAGAAACAAGATGATAAAGGTCTTCCTCTCCTGTACAACTGTCTCCCTGGCAACACTAACCCCAACCCCTTTCCCTTCTCGGTAGAATCAAAGGGCTTTAGAAATGCAGCACCCTGGTGTGAGGCCTTGCCCTTTGGGAATGGGTGTGCCCTTTGATTCCTGATCCCAGGAAAGATTCTGGTGGAGTGGCTGTCCCTGGGGAAAGGGTGTTATCTGCCATTACAAAGAAACAAAGAGAGGCAATCCCCAAAGTTTACAGTGCTGCCAGTGGGCAGGGGGAGCCTTATCTGGAAAGAATACACATAACCCTTCCACTGAGCCCACAGGGCTGACACATGTGTAATATTAATTTAATGTGACTGGGATAACTATGAGAGATGCTGGCTGGCATGCCCTAACTCAGGTAGCTTATATTTACATTAAAACATGGACAGAATCCTCAGAGTTATGCAGTTTTTGGAACAGGCCTGCATATCTTAAATGCAACCCTGGCGCTGCAGAGACTTGGCTGACCCTGCATCTGTCAAGAGGGCACCTGTGAGCTATGATTCTGCTCTGTACCATTGGTAGAACATGTGCTGCAAACCAGGATACTGGCGCAGCAGGGCACAAGTTCACGCTATGCTTTTGCCATGGAGCTTATGAAAAGTGAATCTGATTAGCAGATTCCCCTTTCAAGATGGAATTCCCATCATCATTTTATTAATTCATTTTCATTTTAAACTTTCTTTATTGGCATTTTGGTTAACTTGTCAATACATATACTCAAACAAAAACAAAAAGGAAAAGTACAAAGAACGCAACAAAAGGAAACAAAAATAATTTAACGGTATAAACCAGTCACCGGAACCTTCCAGCAGTTCCCCCCTCTGTTCTTCCCTCTCCACCTCCTCGTTTCTTCCTCTCTTTGGGCTGGTAGAAGGCGCTTGGCTGAAAAGTCTGATACATAACTTCACTATTGCGTTAGGTTTTACCCCACTGTGGGTCCTTGACCATTTCCCTGGGATGGTGTTTGCGAGTCTGTTTCATCTCCGGATGATAGCAAATAGGCTATGTATGGCCCCCAGATGTCCGGAGGGTGGGCATGGAGGGGCAGTGTTTTTAAATAGCTCGTTTCTGTGTCTTGGCAGTACATAATGTCTTTTAGCCAGCGTTGAAAGCTCGGTGGCGGGCCCCTTCCCCAGCTACATGCAATCCTCCTTCTGGCAAGGACCAGCAGGAGGTCCGTTAATTTCCGGGTCACTTTTGAGAGGTCTTTCGTCAGCCCCAACATTGTCAGTCTTGGATCAGAGGGCAACACCACTTCTATGATTGCAGAGGTTTTTTCCAAGACCGCCTTCCAAAATGTGGCAACTGTGGGGCAGTTCCACGCCAGATGTAAAAAGTCTGCTTCTGGGTGACCACATCTGGTGCATTCAGCTGAGACCGATACATGCATGGAATGAAGTTTTGCTGTGATATAGTTGATGCAGATAGTTAAAATTAGTTTGTTTAAATTTGGTATTAATTGCTGCTCTCTGAGTAAGGTTCAATATATAGCTCCATTCATCTTCGGTAAGCTCAGTGTTCAGTGTCTTTTCCCATCTTCTTCTTGCTTTCGTTTTATGAAGGTCGGAGTTTGATATTAAGGATTTGTAAATGCTGGCTGTTAGGCGTCCTTCCCCTTGGGCTTGTATTATGTTGTCCAGGAGCGGCCATACTGGGGGTGCTGCGGGAACGTGGGAAAGAAGGCTTGTAGGTTGTGTCATGTTCTAAAGTAGATGAATGTATCCAGCGCATTGTCGCTTCCCATAGCTTGCGCCTGTAGTAGTGTGAGGAATTGCCCCTCCGGGAACAGGTCGAGCATCGATTGGATGTGTAGTTTTCCTATCCATTGTTGATAGACTTTTTCCCCGGTGATGGGGATTCCTGGAATGAACTTCGCTGGTAAGAGCGGGGAGTATCTAGACTGTATTGCTCCTTCTTTCGCCATTTTCTTCCAGACGGAGAGTGTTGCGTACACTACATTCAGAGGCGTTCGGGGCATTGGGAACGTGCCAAGGATGACGGAGCGTAGTAGGTGTGGGGTTGCTAAGGCCCTTTCAATTTGTACGTGTGGTCTGACAAAGTCTTTGGTGTACCAGTGACTGAGAAATTGAGCCTGGGCAGCCCAGTAGTAGCGTTCGATGTCTGGCACTGCTAGGCCTCCCCGCTTCACCGGAAGGGTTGGATGTTGTATGCTACCCTTGCCACCTTTCCCACCCAGATTTAGTCAAGAATTAGGCTCCTGTTGCGTCGTAGGAGTCTTTGCGTTAGGATCAATGGAATGTTTATGAAGAAGTACAGTAACTTGGGCAGAATGACCATCTTCACTAGTCATACTCTCCCCAGAGTGTAAGTGGTAGTGATTTCCATTTGTTGATTTTGCTTTGCACTGTGTCTAGAACTTTTTCGTAGTTGTCTCGCAGGATGTCTCTGCTGGATCTTGACATATAGATGCCTAGGTACCTGACCCTCGAGTGCTGCCACTGGAAGCCAAAGTCATCGCCCAGCTCTTTGGTCGAGGTAGTCAGGGGGAATATTATAGATTTAGAGTTGTTAATCTTGAGCCCTGAGTAGTGTCTGAATTTTAGCACCGCGCGCATTACCGGGTTCAGATTTTCACTGGGATCGCGGAGAAAGAGTGCGACATCATCGGCATAGAGCGATATAATCCGTTTGTGAGGGCCGAAGGTGAGACCACGGTGAATATGGTGCAGTCTCAGGTCTGAGCAAGAGGTTCCATCACCAGGGCAAACAGCAGGGCGGATAGTGGGCATCCTTGTCGCGTTCCTCTGCGCAGGTGTATGCTCGTAGATTGGTTGGTTCCTAGAATGATGTTGGACGTGGGGGATTTGTATAGGATGGAGATTAGTTTTACGAATCTTTTGCCGAGGCCCACGCGTTCTAGGATTGCATATAGGAAGGGCCATTCCACAGAGTCAAACGCCTTTTCTGCGTCGAGTAGTACCGCAGCAGCTTGTTGTTCCGGGTCAAGGGCTTCAATTACTCCAAACATCCTTCTTATTCCGAAGGTGGTGTTTCTTCCAGGGATGAACCCTACCTGGTCTGCCAAGACCAAAGCGGGCATTAGCGGGATTAGTCGTTTGGTTAATATTTTGGCCAGAATCTTGTTATCCAGGTTTATTAGCGATATTGGTCTAAATGACGCGCATTCATCTTTGGGTTTGTATGATCATTTTATTAATTAATAAAAAATCATAAAAGCCAGGGCCTCTACACCCTTGCCAGGTGGCAATTCCTCACAGCCTCTAGCTTACATGCTCATCGGCCTCTGCTCCCAGTTACACACTGGTCCTGTGGCCGGCATGATATAGATAGAAAACTGCCTCCACTTGGAGCCTGTCTTTCATTTCTATGACTATTTCTCCTGAGACCCGCAAGCACACTGCGGGTAGGCTGTTTTCTAAAAAAAAAAAAGAAAAAACGATTAGCACCTTGGAGTTCCAGGGTGCTATGAGCAAAAATACCCATGTGGAGGTTTTTTTTTAAAGTTTTTTTTGCATTTTTAAAGCACTCACACAGCCCAGGGGAATTGAGGCACTGTTACAGGAATATGTCTCTTAGTTGTAGTTAGTTATAACGCACTTAATAGCCAGAGGTTTCTAAGCATGGACCCGGGGGATCGAACCTGTGTTGCTTCATGTTATCTTGTTTGCAAAGCGAGCACGTTGCTGCTGAGCTATCCTCCTGGTATGGATGTTTTGGATTGTGACCGCCGGCCAATTCAGCCCACCACTGCTGGTGTGATTGCTTAATTAATGCAGGCAGGCATGCTGGGACTGAGCTTATTGTGAAGAGCGTCTCTTAAGGTTGACCATACATCACTTCCTCCATACATCACTTCCTCCATACATCACTTCCTCTTTGAAGCGTTGTAATCTAAATGTACGCATGTGGCTTTATATCATTTGATAAATAAACATAATATTTCAAAACAACTTGTCTCCTTTCTCGGAGTGATTGAACCATTCTTTTTTTATGTTATGAGACTAATGTTGTTCTAGTTCATCTATGACCTAAAGTAATTACAATTACATGTAATTGGGCTCTTATTCTTTTGGACATCTTTTTAAGTCACGCTGAGTGCTTTTCGTCGGGTTAGTTTTCTCTACATGACTGTGGACACCAACAACAGTACAACAGTGCATATAGAATATTTTTATAATAGAAATAACCCGCCCTAACAGGAACTGATTTCCAATGTTCCAGCACTTTCTTAATAACGTTGTCCATATTCAGACATGAAAGAAATCGCAAGCTCTGTGAAGGGAGGAAGCAGGCTTTGTTTTTAACAGTCTCCGAAAAGTGCCTATGCCTAAAATATGTCTTCCAAAAGAGATAACAGGCCTTGACTTGGCGTGGGAGCGGTAGATTTTTTTAAATACTCTTTCGTGAACAGGTGTTCCAGAGTATCATGTATGTTCAATAGATTTGGCAGGCCATGCTATGAAGTCGGTCAAGACTCCAAAGGAATATGTATTTCAATGAATGTGCACACACCGTCATATTGGCCATTGATAGCGACCAGCATTGCAGATTTCGGTGAAGTGATTCCCACTACAAGTCCTTGTTTACAACACCATTTCTACAGAACAAGGGAAATAGGATATCTGAACACAACACCTGGAACGCACAACTGGTACAAGTTAGGTAGGGTGCCACAGCAGGTCAACAGGCAGAGTCTGCTCAGTACAGGCAATATTAAGCATGTGTCAAGGGCAAGATCTATACCACGCCCAGTACAAACCAGTGGGTGCATGTGGTAGGCATCCAGGTGATTGCTTAGAGAGCACTCCAACAGGTCAATGTGGGTGGGACATACCTACAGGCCAATCAGTATGCCACACCCCGAAAGCTCAATATGTCTGTGGGGTTCCATGGCATTTCAACGACCCCCTTTTTTCCAATGGGTATTTTGCTGCTGGAGTTTTGCCGAAAAACGTCATCGATGTTTTGCAGATTATTTTTTGGGGGTTGCTTTCCAACTACCCTTAATTTAATTTATTTTAATGTTCCTTTCCCCCAACCCTGTATTTACCCTTTCCCACCCACCCAAAAGATTTCAATGGAAATTTTCAGCAAAACTCCTGCGGCAAAACACCCGTCAGAGAAATGGGTGTCAGTAAAAGGACGCAATAGGATAGCCCGGTAGGATAGCTCAGGGGCGACGCGCTCGCCTTGCAAGCAAGACAGCTCGGAGCACCACGGGTTCGATCCGCGGGTTCGCGCGTAGAAACCTCTGGGTATTAAGCACGTTATAAATAACCCATCATATCATAATACCGGCTTGGGCAGCCCTACAGATCAATATGTAGGGATGTCAGGGCACCACTACATCTCGTTATGTATAATACACCTCTGCCGCTAAATATGTGCAGGGCATTGCAGGTCGCTATGCCTAGGGAACCAGGCCAGTTTCTCGGATCTGTACAATGTAGCATCTCGTATCACCGTCATAATTTGTGGCAGATGGCAAGCTCCATTAAAGGGCAGTTGTCTTAATGTATTCCTTCTCTATCTGTGGCGCTACGTGTGACCGTAACTCAGCAAACACTGATGTTTCCCTTGGAATTGGTAGAGTCTAGAAGGATCCTATTGCTAATAAAACACTTTACAGCAATTCTAGCCAATTTCACACAGACATGATTCATATGAGCAAATAATCGGCTTTAATTTTCGCATTATTTATCGTTAGTACCGGGGAGACGGCAGCAGCCAATCAGGATCACGGGAAAGTGGGCTGCGCCTGTGGTGTCAGCATGCATCCAATCCTGAAGTGGGCCCTTTACTTCACTAGTCAGCCATGTCTTGGTACACGGCGCCCCTCACCCTAACAGATGCCCAGGTCGCCCCTCCTATCACTCCCTCCCCGAATCCTCACTCTCGCTCTCTCGCTCACCTGCTGCGCGGCTGGCGGCCTCCTCTCCCCAGCGGTACTAACTACCACATCTTACAAACAGTTTTTTCTATGACCGTATCTCCTGCGATATGCATGGAAACCATAGGTATTTTTTTTCCTCCAAAAAACACGGGTAGCACCTCAGGGCTCAGCCCCAATGTACTGATAGCCATAATACCTGCAGTGCAAGGCTTGATCGGCAAGACACATCACAGGGGCCTGGGGTTAAGTCCCTTGCTTTGCTCGGGTTTATAACTGGGGCCCTTGGATATTTCCAGCCGACACAACCTGCTGCCAGTATTAGTGCTCAAAAAATGTGTTTACTTTTTAGATTTTTCATTTGTTGTTTATCAGGGCGTGCCATAGTTAGGAATGTTTTTACAAAAAAAATGTCTTTCCCTATGCCCTTCAGGATGGCGAGCAATGGCATTGATTTCATGGTGGCTGAGGGGGCAGACGTTCAGCTAGAATGGTACGTGGGCCTTGCAGAACTCAGCAGTGAAATAATGGTGCTTAGGTCCTGTCTGCCTGACGCCTGAATCCCGGCGCTGCTCTTACACGTGTCCTGGGCCTGAGGTAGATTGCTCGAGAGTTTGGTGCAGTTGAAAGAGCAGAAGAAATGCCGGTCAGGGACTGGCCACGAGTCTCTGGATTTTGATAAAATGTCAGGCAGCGTCTCAGCGTGGCCATCTTTAGGAATTTTGGGGCGCAATACATGGACAGCTTCGGGCCCCACTCGACCTGGAGAAATGAAGGGTTCTAGAATCCCTGGCCAAGCAATAAGTGAATCAGAATAAAAAAAGAATGCCATTTAAAGGGCACGTTTTAACAATGGCAGCCAAGAGGTAGGTATACTGGTCATAGTATGAGTGTAAAACACAGAGCGGCTTTATGAAACAGGAACACATATCCCGGCATACACATGAAACCCGGATTAACAGAACATAAGTGTTCAGGCATGGATGCTGGAGACGGATTAGAAGCAACGAGAAAGGGGGCACATATCATTCTATAGCTAGCATAGTCAGAGTAGAAGCTACCAGGACGGTTTGCATACCATCCTATAGCTAGCATAGGCAGAGTAGAAGCTACTAGGAAGGTGCGCATACCATCCTATAGCTAGCATAGGCAGGTTAGAAGCTACCAGGAAGGTGCGCATACCATCCTATAGCTAGCATAGGCAGGTTAGAAGCTACCAGGAAGGTGCGCAAACCATCCTATAGCTAGCACAGGCAGAGTAGAAGCTACCAGGAAAGTGCACATACCATCCTATAGCTAGCATAGGCAGAGTAGAAGCTACCAGGAAGGCGCGCATACCATCCTATAGGTAGCATAGGCAGGTTAGAAGCTACCAGGAAGGTGCGCATACCACCCTATAGCTAGCATAGGCAGAGTAGAAGCTACCAGGAAGGTGCGCATACCATCCTATAGCTAGCACAGGCAGGTTAGATGCTACCAGGAAGGTGCGCATACCATCCTATAGCTAGCACAGGCAGGTTAGAAGCTACCAGGAAGGTGCGCATACCACCCTATAGCTAGCATAGGCAGAGTAGAAGCTACCAGGAAGGTGCGCATACCATCCTATAGCTAGCATAGGCAGAGTAGAAGCTACCAGGAAGGTGCGCATACCATCCTATAGTTAGCATAGGCAGAGTAGAAGCTACTAGGAAGGCGTGCATACCATCCTATAGGTAGCATAGGCAGGTTAGAAGCTACCAGGAAGGCGCACATACCATCCTATAGCTAGCATAGGCAGAGTAGAAGCTACCAGGAAGGCGCACATACCTTTCCTATAGCTAGCATAGGCTGGTTAAAAGCTACCAGGAAGGTGCATATACCATCCTATAGCTAGCATAGGCAGGTTAGAAGCTACCAGGAAGGTGCACATACCATCCTATAGCTAGCATAGGCAGAGTAGAAGCTACCAGGAAGGTGCAGATACCATCCTATAGCTACCATATGCAGAGTAGAAGCTACCAGGAAGGTGCGCAAACCATCCTATAGCTAGCACAGGCAGAGTAGAAGCTACCAGGAAGGTGCGCATACCATCCTATAGGTAGCATAGGCAGAGTAGAAGCTACTAGGAAGGCATGCATACCATCCTATAGGTAGCATAGGCAGGTTAGAAGCTACCAGGAAGGCGCACATACCATCCTATAGCTAGCATAGGCAGAGTAGAAGCTACCAGGAAGGCGCACATACCTTTCCTATAGCTAGCATAGGCTGGTTAAAAGCTACCAGGAAGGTGCATGTACCATCCTATAGCTAGCATAGGCAGGTTAGAAGCTACCAGGAAGGTGCACATACCATCCTATAGCTAGCATAGGCAGAGTAGAAGCTACCAGGAAGGTGCGCATACCACCCTATAGCTAGCATAGGCAGAGTAGAAGCTACCAGGAAGGTGCGCAAACCATCCTATAGCTAGCACAGGCAGAGTAGAAGCTACCAGGAAAGTGCGCATACCATCCTATAGCTAGCATAGGCAGAGTAGAAGCTACCAGGAAGGTGCGCATACCATCCTATAGCTAGCACAGGCAGGTTAGATGCTACCAGGAAGGTGCGCATACCATCCTATAGCTAGCACAGGTAGCATAGGCAGAGTAGAAGCTACTAGGAAGGTGCGCATACCATCCTATAGCTAGCATAGGCAGGTTAGAAGCTACCAGGAAGGTGTGCATACCATCCTATAGCTAGCATAGGCAGGTTAGAAGCTACCAGGAAGGTGCGCAAACCATCCTATAGCTAGCACAGGCAGAGTAGAAGCTACCAGGAAAGTGCGCATACCATCCTATAGCTAGCACAGGCAGGTTAGATGCTACCAGGAAGGTGCACATACCATACTATAGCTAGCATAGTCAGAGTAGAAGCTACCAGGACGGTGTGCATACCATCCTATAGCTAGCATAGGCAGAGTAGAAGCTACCAGGAAGGTGCACATACCATCCTATAGCTAGCATAGGCCGGTTAGAAGCTACCAGGAAGGTGCGCATACCATCCTATAGCTAGCATAGGCAGGTTAGAAGCTACCACGAAGGTGCCCATACCATCCTATAGCTAGCATAGGCAGGTTAGAAGCTACCAGGAAGGTGCGCATACCATCCATAGGCAGAGTAGAAGCTACCAGGAAGGTGCGCATACCCTCCTATAGCTACCATAGGCCGGTTAGAAGCTACCAGGAAGGTGCGCATACCATCCTATAACTAGCATAGGCAGAGTAGAAGCTACCAGGAAGGTGCGCATACCATCCTACAGCTAGCATAGGCAGAGTAGAAGCTACCAGGAAGGTGCGCATACCATCCTATAGCTAATATACGCAGAGTAGAAGCTACCAGGAAGGTGCGCATGCATTCCTATAGCTACCATAGGCCGGTTAGAAGCTACCAGGAAGGTGCGCATACCATCCTATAGCTAGCATAGGCAGAGTAGAAGCTACCAGGAAGGTGCGCATACCATCCTATAGCTACCATAGGCCGGTTAGAAGCTACCAGGAAGGTGCCCATACCATCCTATAGCTAGCATAGGCAGAGTAGAAGCTACCAGGAAGGTGCGCATATCATCCTATAGCTACCATAGGCCGGTTAGAAGCTACCAGGAAGGTGCGCATACCATCCTATAGCTAGCATAGGCAGAGTAGAAGCTACCAGGAAGGTGCGCATACCATCCTATAGCTAGCATAGGCAGAGTAGAAGCTACCAGGAAGGTGCGCATACCATCCTATAGCTAATATAGGCAGAGTAGAAGCTACCAGGAAGGTGCGCATATCATCCTATAGCTAGCATAGGCAGAGTAGAAGCTACCAGGAAGGCGCGCATACCTTTCCTATAGCTAGCATAGGCAGGTTAGAAGCTACCAGGAAGGCGCGCATACCATCCTATAGCTAGCATAGGCAGAGTAGAAGCTACCAGGAAGGCGCGTATACCATCCTATAGCTAGCATAGGCAGGTTAGAAGCTACCAGGAAGGCGCGCATACCATCCTATAGCTAGCATAGGCAGGTTAGAAGCTACCAGGATGGCGCGCATACCATCCTATAGCTAGCATAGGCAGGTTAGAAGCTACCAGGAAGGCGCGCATACCATCCTATAGCTAGTATAGGCAGGTTAGAAGCTACCAGGAAGGTGCGCATACCATCCTATAGCTAGCATAGGCAGGTTAGAAGCTACCAGGAAGGTGCACATACCATCCTATAGCTAGCATAGGCAGAGTAGAAGCTACCAGGAAGGTGCACATACCATCCTATAGCTACCATATGCAGAGTAGAAGCTACCAGGAAGGTGCGCATACCACCCTATAGCTAGCATAGGCAGAGTAGAAGCTACCAGGAAGGTGCGCATATCATCCTATAGCTAGCATAGGAAGAGTAGAAGCTACCAGGAAGGTGCGCATACCATCCTATAGGTAGCATAGGCAGGTTAGAAGCATAGGAAGAGTAGAAGCTACCAGGAAGGTGCGCATACCATCCTATAGCTAGCATAGGCAGAGTAGAAGCTACCAGGTGCGCATACCATCCTATAGGTAGCATAGGCAGGTTAGAAGCTACCAGGAAGGTGCGCATACCATCCTATAGCTAGCATAGGCAGAGTAGAAGCTACCAGGAAGGTGCGCATACCATCCTATAGGTAGCATAGGCAGAGTAGAAGCTACCAGGAAGGTGCGCATACCATCCTATAGGTAGCATAGGCAGGTTAGAAGCTACCAGGAAGGCGCGCATACCATCCTATAGCTAGCATAGGCAGGTTAGAAGCTACCAGGAAGGTGCGCATACCATCCTATAGCTAATATAGGCAGAGTAGAAGCTACCAGGAAGGTGCACATATCATCCTATAGCTAGCATAGGCAGAGTAGAAGCTACCAGGAAGGCGCGCATACCTTTCCTATAGCTAGCATAGGCAGGTTAGAAGCTACCAGGAAGGCGCGCATACCATCCTATAGCTAGCATAGGCAGAGTAGAAGCTACCAGGAAGGCGCACATACCATCCTATAGCTAGCATAGGCAGGTTAGAAGCTACCAGGAAGGCGCACATACCATCCTATAGCTAGCATAGGCAGGTTAGAAGCTACCAGGAAGGCGCGCATACCATCCTATAGCTAGCATAGGCAGGTTAGAAGCTACCAGGAAGGCGCGCATACCATCCTATAGCTAGTATAGGCAGAGTAGAAGCTACCAGGAAGGCGCGCATACCTTTTCCATAGCTAGCATAGGCAGGTTAGAAGCTACCAGGAAGGTGCGCATACCATCCTATAGCTAGCATAGGCAGGTTAGAAGCTACCAGGAAGGTGCACATACCATCCTATAGCTAGCATAGGCAGAGTAGAAGCTACCAGGAAGGTGCACATACCATCCTATAGCTACCATATGCAGAGTAGAAGCTACCAGGAAGGTGCACATACCACCCTATAGCTAGCATAGGCAGAGTAGAAGCTACCAGGAAGGTGCACATATCATCCTATAGCTAGCATAGGAAGAGTAGAAGCTACCAGGAAGGTGCGCATACCATCCTATAGGTAGCATAGGCAGGTTAGAAGCTACCAGGAAGGTGCGCCTACCATCCTATAGCTAGCATAGGCAGAGTAGAAGCTACCAGGAAGGTGCGCATACCATCCTATAGCTAGCATAGGAAGAGTAGAAGCTACCAGGAAGGTGCGCATACCATCCTATAGCTAGCATAGGCAGAGTAGAAGCTACCAGGTGCGCATACCATCCTATAGGTAGCATAGGCAGGTTAGAAGCTACCAGGAAGGTGCGCATACCATCCTATAGCTAGCATAGGCAGAGTAGAAGCTACCAGGAAGGTGCGCATACCATCCTATAGGTAGCATAGGCAGAGTAGAAGCTACCAGGAAGGTGTGCATACCATCCTATAGGTAGCATAGGCAGGTTAGAAGCTACCAGGAAGGCGCGCATACCATCCTATAGCTAGCATAGGCAGGTTAGAAGCTACCAGGAAGGCGCACATACCATCCTATAGGTAGCATAGGCAGAGTAGAAGCTACCAGGAAGGCGTGCATACCATCCTATAGGTAGCATAGGCAGGTTAGAAGCTACCAGGAAGGCGCGCATACCTTTCCTATAGCTAGCATAGGCAGGTTAGAAGCTACCAGGAAGGTGCACATACCATCCTATAGCTACCATATGCAGAGTAGAAGCTACCAGGAAGGTGCGCATACCACCCTATAGCTAGCATAGGCAGAGTAGAAGCTACCAGGAAGGTGCGCATACCATGCTATAGCTAGCATAGGCAGAGTAGAAGCTACCAGGAAGGTGCGCATACCATCCTATAGCTAGCATAGGCAGGTTAGAAGCTACCAGGATGGCTGCATACCATCCTATAGCTAGCATAGGCAGGTTAGAAGCCACCAGGAAGGCGCGCATACCATCCTATAGCTAGCATAGGCAGGTTAGAAGCTACCAGGAAGGCGCGCATACCATCCTATAGCTACCATATGCAGAGTAGAAGCTACCAGGAAGGTGCGCATACCACCCTATAGCTAGCATAGGCAGAGTAGAAGCTACCAGGAAGGTGCGCATACCATCCTATAGCTAGCATAGGCAGAGTAGAAGCTACCAGGAAGGTGCGCATACCATCCTATAGGTAGCATAGGCAGGTTAGAAGCTACCAGGAAGGTGCGCATACCATCCTATAGCTAGCATAGGCAGGTTAGAAGCTACCAGGAAGGTGCGCATGCCATCCTATAGGTAGCATAGGCAGAGTAGAAGCTACCAGGAAGGTGCGCATGCCATCCTATGGCTAGCATAGGCAGAGTAGAAGCTACCAGGAAGGTGCGCATGCCATCCTATGGCTAGCATAGGCAGAGTAGAAGCTACCAGGAAGGTGCACATTCCATCCTATGGCTAGCACAGGCAGGTTAGAAGCTACCAGGAAGGTGCGCATATCATCCTATGGCTAGCACAGGCAGGTTAGAAGCTATCAGGAAGGCGCGCATACCTTTCCTATAGCTAGCACAGGCAGGTTAGAAGCTACCAGGAAGGCGCGCATACCATCCTATAGCTAGCATAGGCAGGTTAGAAGCTACCAGGAA
This sequence comes from Ambystoma mexicanum, assembly GCF_040938575.1. Lineage (NCBI taxonomy): Eukaryota > Metazoa > Chordata > Amphibia > Caudata > Ambystomatidae > Ambystoma > Ambystoma mexicanum. Next base: position 1,177,393,515 of record NC_090921.1, on the reverse strand, counting down.
GGCGCGCATACCATCCTATAGCTAGCACAGGCAGGTTAGAAGCTACCAGGAAGGCGCGCATACCATCCTATAGGTAGCATAGGCAGGTTAGAAGCTACCAGGAAGGCGCGCATACCATCCTATAGCTAGCACAGGCAGGTTAGAAGCTACCAGGAAGGCGCACATACCATCCTATAGCTAGCACAGGCAGGTTAGAAGCTACCAGGAAGGCGCACATACCATCCTATAGCTAGCATAGGCAGGTTAGAAGCTACCAGGAAGGCGCACATACCATCCTATAGCTAGCATAGGCAGGTTAGAAGCTACCAGGAAGGTGCACATATCAGGACTGAGATTAGAAGAGTGCATAGTTTCCACGTTGTCATTCTGTTGGTGAGCAGAGAAACATGACTGGGTGGATTGTGATATATTAATAGTCACTATCATTATCATTTATGAAACAAAATGAAAGCCATTGAAACCATGAGTGAGGTTTTTTGAGATGTAACTTGAGAACTAAAATACTCTGGAGGAGGACGAATTTGAAATATTTAGGGGCTGGCAATCGTGATAGGTTAATTGAGTTGCTCAGGATCACACACTTGACTTAAGAGGCAAATTTGTGATTTGAGACTAGTGAAATATGTCTGCAATTGGCCAAACAATTGTTTTCAGTTTTTGTCATGTAGCCAGAGGCAAACATTGGCAATGTTTGAATGTATTGAACTGAGGCAGTATGCTATTCTGTAGAGTGGAGTTCAAAAGTACACATATCAATAATAACCGAACATAAAAGCCTAAAACATCATATCTCGGTGTTGTCATTCCCATACATTTTAAAGCTTAAATGCACTGACGTGTGAATTGTTATGTATGATGAGCTGACGAATGTTTGAAGGTGTGCAAAAACAAATCTTTTCATGACAAATAAGCAGACTTGAAAATAAGTTTGCCACGGGCCTGTGCCATTGGGTTGGCTCTTTTTTGCCAAGGACCTCTTCCAATCAAAAGGCCCATATAGAAGGGACGAGCATGCAATGGCCCAAACGATTCCACCAGAATGTGAGAGGGAACATGTTTTCACAGAAGACAGCGCGGTACTACACAGTGAGTTAAGCTGATTTGTCCAGGAAGGTTCTACGTGTTTTCATTGCCTTTTTTGAAGTATTCACTCTGTGCAATTTTGGTCACTGTGAGTTCAACCACTTTTGAACATTACATGGTGGGTTCACCCACCCCCTTTCTCCTGTCCCACACCCCCACAACTCAAGCCCCACCCTCCACCCCCCTACTCTCGTAACCTGACATATAGACAATGCATGAATATTTAATTGGTCAAATTCGTCCACAACAACACGACTTTAAAAAATAATTATTTTAAAACATGCTTTACACTTTATGCTCTTCATTGGGGTTTGACCACCATATTTCCACAACCCTCTTCAGGAGGATCAGAGCTCTGGATGTGCACCAGACTAGGTTCCATTTTTATAGCTAGTGCAGGCCTTGTTTGATAACACTGTAGATGTTACAATCCCCAAAGTATATGTACATGGACGTTTATCAAATTCAGACACAAGAAAGGTAGAGTCAGCCTTGACCATATGTGGTAATGTGACCCGGCATATGAACAAGGTAACACATACTTAACACATTGAGATATCTTATGTGCCATAGTGTCCCACAAAAGTATCAATATGTATTTCAACTTTGGTTCTTGTAAGTGATCAATATATTGGCCAAAAAAGAAGAAAATGTTACAAGAGTTGTGCTCTAGTGCACTACAGTGAGCCCAGGAAGCCATTGATCTAGAAACTGTAACTAGGCAGCAGGCATATAGCCTCACCAGCCCACTATAACATACAGTGAATAGTTTATGCTTTTGAACAAAATTGCAAAGTCACCATGCCCCTTTAGCCCTGCCATAATGACTCCTTTAAGTCTCAGGAACAAACGCACATTTTTCAGGGTCACAACATTATTTTTCTTCAAGTGAAACTCTGGTTCATCTTTGATACTTTCGAAGCTAGATCATTTCTTGGGAGACACACAGGTGAATATTCCAGGTACATTGTATTCAAATGTGTCTGTTGTGATGCGGTCTATGGTTCTGTGTATTTTTAACAATCCCAGAAGTACTTTCCTAGTTTTCATTCCAGTCTGAATTTCTCATACATCGCCTTCAGATCCTCCAAAACTCGGCAGCCCGCTTGGCTCTAAATGCTAACAGATTGGCTAATTCCCGGGAACGTCTTCTCCATCTTCACTGGCTACCGGTAAAAAAGCGCATTGAGTTTAAGGCCCTCGGCCTAGTTCATCGTGCTATCCAGGGTACTGGAGTGGAATTTCTGCAATCTAAAATTGTTCGGCTCAAAACCCTGGAGAGACCTCCGCTCAGCGAACCTCTCCCTTCTGTGTATCCCTCGTAATGTGTGTCCTCGGGCCAGAGGAAGATCATTCTCGGTCCTACTCTCTGGAATGATTTCTCAGCTGAATTGCAGAATACTGCCCAATTTCTGCCTTTCCGTAACCGCCTAAAAACCTTTCTGGTCTACCTTTCCCTCGGACACCTCACTTTTTCTCTAACCTAGCACCTTGATGCCTTTATTGGTCTTTGCGCTCTATCAAGTAACTGTACAGTACAACACAATACAATCATTGTTTCAACCTCTAGATCAAGTACTAATGTTGGCCCATACATTAGAGTCAATCACAGGTGGGATAAAGAGTGTTGCAAAGCTACCACGGCCTATGGAAAGCAGTTGTGTCATATGTTATGGGCGAAATGAATTTGAGCCCAAAGCCCTACCTTCAGACATTTCTGGAGCAGAGCCCACTGTTACTTATCCTATATGGGCTTTAGTGGAATAGCCAGTGTTTTCCATCCCCACCAGTTTCCCTCCTGGGTTGAGCCCCACTAAAGTCGCTGCCATGCCCACTACCACTCCACCATTTGAAACCATGGTGGGTGCTCCAAGTACAATGGGGCATGATGAAGCCACAGGTAAATTGGCAGATGATTTCAGAGGAAACATTAGGGATCATGTATACATTCCAGCGGAACATGGGTCTTATGTGAAAGACCAACCTCCCGAGGTCAGGATGAGTTCCAGGTATGGGCAGACCAGGCATGCCAGTTGGCACGAGATTTGTCCTGTTCAGAGCGGGAGAAACAAAAAAGATTGGTGGAAAGTCTACGAAGTCCTGCACTGAATAGTTTTGCCACACTGCCCTCTACTCTAGGTGAGGAAGGATAGCTCAGTGGAAACACGTTTGTCTTGGAAGCAAGAAAATAGAGGTTTGAATCCTGATCTCGCACTTAAAACCACTCAGTGTTATTAAGTGTGTTATAAAATAACAATTATAAAAATTATAATTACTCAGCTAGAACCTAGTCATGCAGAATTATTATACACTTTAGAAGGAATTTATGGCACTGTGGAATCTGGTTCTAAACTACTACTCAGATTTAATTTCACTGAATTGGAGCCAGGGGAGAAGTTGTCAGAATACCTAACTTGCATTGAAGACCTCCTACAGCTAGCGTATCAGCAAAATGGTATAGAAGCTTACCAAATCAATACTGTTTTCTTGCGTCAAATCCTGAGAGGCACCAAGTCTGTACCATTAATGCTGATTCAGCTTCACCTGAGAGAATGCCTTACAGACCCGCCAACATTTCAGAGACTGATGAGAGAAGTGGCACCCTGTAGGGACAGATGGATGAAAGCACCATCAATAGCAGAATGCTATGTACCATACCCTTTGTGCCAACTGTATTGAACCCTGAGAATGAAATTCTGAAACAATTTGAAGAATTGAGACTGGAAGTACAAGCTTTGCAAATACAGAAAGTGTCCTCTGAGGGAGGACGTGATGTTGCGCCTGCTTCACGGGAAAGAGAACATCAGCTTTACAGGCGTGAACAGTGACCAGAGAATTTCTATGAAAGTCAGGGCCACTTCAACCATGGCAGTTTTGTCATCACTATGGGAAAGATGGGCAAACATTCCATTCCTGCACCAGTGCGCCAACTACTGCCTGGTGGCTGCCTGGTGGTTACTGCCTGGTAGCCTGCACTACACCAACCAACAGTGAAGGCAAATCAGGGAAACACCAGTGAGGTTCCAGAATGGGAGCAGTCCGAGCCTCACTACCCATAAGCTCCACATCCACTAGTTAGCCTAAAGTTGGTCCAGCCGGACTGAGCCATGTTCCAACAGATGTTACTGCATCAATTGAAGTGCAGTCATCTATATATACAATGTCATTTTACGAGGGTAAAATGTCATCAACAGATGGGTTCTCTCCATCATTTAGGACTATTGCCAAGCCAAAGACTTGAGTGGATTATGCATTGAAGAATAGAGCCTGTGTGACGTGCAGTGCCAGCAAGACCAACTCCAAGGTGCCCACCTCCATGCACATTCCTGATGGGTGGAGAGAGCCGCCAGCTGTTATTCCTGTGGTGGTGGATGGAAGAAAACCCAGGATTTATTGGATAGTGGCTCACAAGTTACTATTATATATGAGCCTTATTACAGGAAACATATGCAATATTTACCACTACAGTCTCTATCAGGTTTGAAGCTTTGGGCAGTTGGTGACACTCATTGTAAATACATTGGAATCATCCGAGTTATAAATACGCTTGTCATAAGACTATGTGGGGGTCAGCATGGCCCTGGAAATACTAACACTTATCTGCATCAGTCAGAAAGAAGACATAACCCCTCCTGTGGTGATTGACACCAATCCGGCTATGTTTGGTGTGTTAGCAGAATTATGCAGAGAGATGACTGGTCTGAAATACATTTGTATCCTGACCATGCACCCGATCTGTCAAGAAGTCTAATTGAGGAAATAGATTGAAGCATGTGATCCACCTACTGGACCTGTAGGTGAGGTCAGAACACCTAGATTTGGGCAAGTCATCATCTCTACTAAGAAGAAAGTCACCTGCCGACCATCACATCTAGAAGCACTTTATCGACCAAGAAAATCATTTGGGGAATGGTCGACCTCCATATGTTAAACAGCCTTTGAAGATTTGAAGAAGACTTTGACAGAGGCTCCAGTTTTTGCATACGCTGATCCAAAACGCCAATACATTTTACATGTGGATGCCATCATGAAATGGCTGGGAGCTGTGTTATGTCGGGATGTTGATGGTGACCTCAAGCAAATCAACCTTTGCTGGTCGTGGACTTCATCCAGCTGAAAATAACTATCATCTGCACAAATTGGAGTTTCTGACGTTAAAATGGGCTGTGTCAGAGAAATTCCATGATTATCAATATGGAATGGAATTCACTGTAAGAACAGTGCCCAAACAATCCATTGACCTATGTTTTGAAAACAGCGAAACCTGATGCCACCGGTCATCGATGGCTAGCCGCCTTGTCAGTGTATGATTTTACTTTGCAATACAAGCCTGGTCATACCAATATAGATGCAGATTAATTGTCAAGAAGACCCCATCGCCTTGAAGATGACTCAAAGTGGGCAGAAATGGCAGGTGGTTGAGATTAAAGCTGGTTGCTCACAACTCATCAATCAGGATTATGATCCTGCTCAGAGCGTTGACTGTTTGGGCATTACTGCTGAGGCCATTCCTGAATCTTTTTGTGATGTTGTCAGTTTGGAAGTCGCAAGATGCCTAGGCTGTCACCTGACTAGATCTGAAGTGCCCAGATAGCTGATCCCGGGTTGACTCCTTTAATCCAAGCCAAAATGAGAGGTAGCGGAGTTGTACCATTTGTGGGTGAAAATCGAGAAAGTCGTTCTATGCTAAGGGAATGGACGAACGTGTTGCTGAAAGGAGAAATCCTTTATAAAGAAAGTCATATTAAAGATCTACTACATCATTTCAGTCACTGGGCCTCATTATAAGTAACCAAATTACGAGCGTCTGACTTCCCGGCTGCTGGATTTGTAATAGCCCGGGGGCATCGGGAAGTCAGGCACCGGTAATTCTTTACGGGTCCGGCGGCAACCCGCCAATAGCACCAGCAGGGTTACTGCTGGACCCGTAATGAGGCCCACTGTGACTTGTATCACCTTCATGATCAACATGGCTACCTGGGTAGTGCGAGAATCATGAAGTAATCAGAGCTATGTTCTACTGTCCTGCCGGACCGCATAGGTAGAGAACTAATACCACCACTGTTCTCAATACATCCATAGAAAGACACCTGCCAGATCAGCTGCCTTTCTACAACATCTACTAATTTCTGGTCCTATGGATTTGGTTTGCATGGATTTTCTTCATCTGGAGTTGGTTTAGTCGGGAATACAAGACATTATAATAGTCACTGCCCATTTTACCCAATATGCCCAAGCTTTCCCCACCAAGGACCACAAAGCTTTTACAGTCGCCAAGATTTTGCGGGAAAAGTATTTTTTACACTATGGATGGCCCACTCAAATGTATTCAGTTCAAGGTCAAGATTTTGTATCCAATCTAATAAAACAAACGCTAGACACGGTGGGAGTCCGGAAGACACACACCTCCCTCTATCATAAACAGGGAGATACACTGGCTGAGCGTTTCATTTGCACTCTATTAGACATGATGGGTACTTTGAAGGGAGGATAGGAAGAACATTGGAGTCAGTATGTAACGACTATAACTCATGCATACAAAACTGCACACGAAAAGATGCAACTGGATTCACTCCTTATTACCTAATGTTTGGCAGAGAAGCCCGACTTCCCATTGACATATGTTTTGGAACCTCCCCAGACGGTATCAGGTATGATCAACTATCTTCATTATGTTCATCAGTTGAAGCAACAGGTTGAACAGGCTGATCAAATTGCACAAGCTGATGCTAACAAGAATGCTGCTAACAACAAACGTTGGTATGATTGTAAAGTGCGATATCAAGATCTGCAGCCTGGTGACAGAGTGCTTATCAGAAGTATGTGACACAGAGGTTGCAATAAAATTGATGATAAATGGGAGTCTGAGCCTTACATTATAGTATGCCAAATATCAGTATATGATATATATGAATACCGGTATATGATCTTCAGGAAGAGGGATGCTTAGAAATCTTAGAACTTTACATCGCAATCAAATACTGGCTATGGGAGATGACGTGAACTCCCAGACTGTGCCATAAAAGAGCCGCCCATTACTAAAATGATGACCAGAAGCTGTCCTAAACGCTCTCAGGCCACAGATCCAGGAATGAGTTTGCTGACAGTTCCATTAGACACTGTCTCATTGCAACCCAGGAATGATCACCCAGATGAACCAGGAGCTGAATCCTCTGTGGTTCAGTGGACTGAATGGTCGCCAATCCCAGTTTTGGATGAGATTCAAGAATACAGGCTTAATGACCCAGAACCTTTGCCAGGTCCAGAGTCTGATCAAGATCCTGAGTTCTATGATGGTTCACCCGATACACCAGCTCCATTATAAATGTTTCCTGTGCCAGTTGCAGGAGATGAGTCACTATTCAATATAACAGAAGGGGGAGGTTCTATTCCACTGAGTAGCCATCAGTTGGAAAAAAGTATATCCCATGCACCAGTTTTATCCCGTGAAACAACCAGAGAAAGTCGACCTCTGCATAAACTAACATATAATGCCCCAGGGACGCAGAGTGAGGAATACATTGCTGGGATTCCTTCTACTGAGGTCGCTACTGACTCCAGCTCGAATCCATGGACCACACTCTGGGAATGTACTGAAATCCCGGCAGATTGGTGGATGCCTATTCCTCCCTTTGATGTTTTACCTTGCTTTGGGATATTTAACCCTATCCTCAAGACCAAGGATTCATGAAGAGGGGGAGGGTGTAACCCCCCTGATGGGTATGGGGTTCTCTTTAACTATAGACTGGGTTGTGGGGACGCCCCTTCCTGGTGTACATGAAAAAGCACATGTGTCACAGCCCACTAGGGCTGAAGGTCTTACATGCATTTAAAGTGTACTGAATAGTGTAAAAGACTGTTTTCATTATATATTTATTATTAGTTATGTGAAATGCAAGTATTATGGATTTATCTTTGATGCAATATGTATTATATATACCCATGTATTGTTATTAGCCAGGATGTCATTCATTTTAGCTCCCCTGGTGAGGTCTTTGGCCATTAAAATGATATGTTCTACACAATGTCCTCCATTTGACCGTTGCGAGAACCTATGAGGGCTCATGGAATGTTGGGGACAGGGCAAGTGAAGGGCATTTGGAGTGAGAGAGCAGCTGTGACAGCCTGCCCTGTAGTTAAGCTCACCACAGACCATATAAATATATTCTTTATATATACTCTCAGAGAAAAAAACAAAACCCATTACTTTTAATATAGGTTGCTTTAAACTTGTTTTTATGCCATCAGCCGATCCCTACTCATTATACCAACATTAACGGTTCCTGAGGAGTTTTTATATGGGGTTAAGTGTGTGTGGCTCCCCTGCTCCATATCTTCAATCCAATCTGACTTCAGTGGTGAAGAGGTAAGGGTTATTTGTAGCTTTACAAATGTGGAGAGTGTTCCAATGACTTGACTTCCTGGTGAGGAAAGCTCTGTTCAGCATGCCTTCAAGTCACATCATTAGAGAGGCAGGCTTCATGCGATGCTCTCTCTCTCTCTTTCTCTCTCTGGCTCAGGGGAGATAAGAAATGTAAACACAGAAGCTGCAGCCAAGTGATTTATAGTTCCACTAACGGAATACAGACTTCCGTGCAAACCCTGTTTTTGCAAGGTACAAACATTTCTTGGGGAATCCTATCAATGAAGGCCTGCCAGAGACTTTTGATTATGCTTGAGGAAGTTAATGAATACATTTGCAAGGCAACTGCAGATCTATCCTCAGCACTTTGATGTAAATTGCGTTTGATTTTTTCTTTTTTTGTATTTTGAGCCCACGCATCACCCCCACGGTGTCAGCTGTTTAAGCTACATTAACAGTGCTCATTTTTTTTGGGCTGCCTTCCCTGTCTCCCATATGTTTCTAAATGTTCGTTTGGCACCAGGGAGTATGTGATATGGTGACTGATTTCTGAACTATGCGCTCTGGAACTGTGTTTCCTTTTTTTTTTAAACAGCCTGAAGAATTGACACTTTTATAGGGAATAATACATTGCAAAGTATCACGCTGCTCTGCTGATTCCTGAATCTTAAAGAGACAGGTATTTAAATGATATATGTTTCTTCAAATCTAGAGTCCTGGAGCACAAGTGCAGAGATTCCCATATGAGAGCACTGAAGCTGCTCAATGAACTTCAATCTGCGCTTCACCCAGGAGAGTGGGGGGAAGGGGTGCTATTTCATCCTTTGCTTTCAGCAACTAACTGTAAAGCATATGATGCCTTACCCTGCACTGTCTATATCACAGGAACTGAGGCATTATTGCCTGTTTTTTTTGTCTACTTGGACTTTTTAATTCATGTTATTATATAGGCCCAGTTTTGTTCTATTACTGATAATTCAGATGTGAATGTATTTTAGACAGACTGATACTTCTATGATCCATAGTTGCGTTTCTCAGAGTATTATCCCTTGAAGGAGGGGACAGAGTATTATATAAAAGCACCACGGTTATACTTGTGCATGCGCAATTTATTCAGAGTCATCCATGTGCATCAGTTGGAATGCTGCATATTGCAATTAATATGGAGGGGTGATTATTTTTTATTGATTGGGCTTTCCACATTGTGTCAGTCCAGAGGTTTTGTAGTGGTCTCAGAGTTAATTAAAATAATTCAGGCTATTAGTCCTGGTACCTTCGCTCCCATATGTGGGAGTTGAAGGACTGGTTACATTTGCATCCTCCTATGCAGTTTCCATCCTCTTTTTTCATACCTGATTGCTTTCCTCGGCTATCTGAGGCTAAATGCTCTGAGCAGTGGATTGCAGTGCCCTCCCTGGTCTGTGTTGATGCACTGCATCATTTGTTTGGGAGTGTGCAGTGAAGAATATGGTACAAAGTTCAAGATGATCCTGACGTTGTGTTCAAAGGACCCCACAGTTTCTGACTTCACACCCAGCTTAATGGAGAACACACTCCATCTGACTATGGTTAGAAGCTATACATTCTGCTCTGGAATTCAGGGGGTCACGAAAGCTCCAGGATTCTGCTCGACTGTGTGCTAATATCAAGACATCTCAACCTAGCCCTTGAACAACAATTAAAGAGAAAGAGAATGAAAGACAGAAAAGGTCTTGATGAGGGGATAAAAACAAAAGTTATATCAAAAATGAACAAATCTGGATACTCAGAATGTGGGCTCTTCTGTCTAGTGCTTCTCCATAGTCCAATGGTCAGTGGGTATTAATTATTGCACTTTCCACATGTCACCCACTTCGATTGGAACTTTGTAATGTTAATGTAGAACCATATAACACCGCCTTCCAGAGGAGCCACTCTCTTCCCCTTGCCAACCACCAGCTAGGGGAGCATAGAATCTGCTCATTCCCTTGGGCACATGTCTGGGTGCCTTGACCTGAACGTGATGATTTGGTTGCACATGCAGCTCTTTCACCCGCCTTCTTGAATCATGAAATACATTGTTTGTAGCGTGTTTCATCACATTCTACATGTTTTCAAAGACTTATTTGAAAGTCTCCAGTTTGGTCAACCCCCTTTTTGTAATTGTACTTTATTGGTTTTACATTAAAAGTGAAAATGATAAGAAACACATTCTGGATGCACTACAATGGTAACAGTATGTCAGACAATGGATGCATCAGCAAGTCAAGAAAAAACAGTTTTTTCCATTTAACATCCCTCTCCCATTCCCCATCTCCCTCCCGTTCCCTCCCTCCTTCCCCCCAACTCATCTGGATGAAGATCAATATAGCAAGTTGTGTTGATTAAAAGAGTCCACTTTTAACATGTACGTATCCCATAAATCCACCACGCACCAGTATGACCTAGTCCCGGATCAGACACATTCTCTTCGACACCATTTCAAAGAAGAGAGCGTGGATTGCATGAAGAAATGGCACAAACTCTATGTAGCCGGCTTTGAACCCTGGGCTGCTTATTGCTAAAGTGCATCCAGCAAGGATTCTCAGTAAGTTCCTTAGTGTTCTATGAAGGGGAACCATATCAGGTCAATATGCTTTCGTGAGTCTTGAAGGGCAGCAGTGAGACTTTCCATCTCATATATGGCGTGTGCTTGGGTAATCCAGTCTCTTTTTGAAGACAAGGCCACACACTTCCATCTCATCATCAGACATACCCTAGCTGCCAAGAAGGCATGTGCTTTAGTAATGTGTACGAGTCATCCCCATCTGATTCAATGCCAAACATTACCAATAAAGGGGACAAACGTTGTATTTGTAGGCCAATGGACTTGCTATATAGGATACCAACTCCCCCTTTCTTTGCAGTCCCCAAGGCACAAATAGCATCTCTGATGTGTTAGCAAGTATCTTGCGCTCCTCCCCCTGGGTGTACTTAGTTTCTTGGATGAAAAGTACGTCCAATTACGAAAGTTTGAATTCTCGTGCTAGCATGGAGCTTTTATGGGGCGAATTGACGTGTAGGCACCCAATTGATATTTTATCATGTGAGGACATTTTGAAGTGTGTGTCCTTGCTGTGTCATATTGCTATTGGAGAGCCATTGGGATTGTGTGGTGATTATACAAGTGACCAGTGACTGGACTCATGGTGGACTGTGAAGTGAGCGTGGTGATGCTACCATGTGGAGCTGAAACTTTCGTTCCTCTTGTCTTCCGATGATAGAGACGCCCTCAAAACTGAACAGAAGGGCCACACTACAGGTACCCCTCTCCAGGCAATCGTAATAACAGAGTAACATCTCAAAAACTTTACCGTAAAGAATTTCATGCGGTGAACTTTCATAACTTTAACTTTCGCCATTTCCCAGAGTTCCGGGACCTTCCACTTGGTGAGTCTTGCGACCCGATACCAACCTCTCATTCAGTCCGTTCATTAGTGAGAGTTTCCCCACTGTTTGAGGCAAGGGCCCCCCAGTAAAGTTGCCCTTACATGGGCGTTCCAGGATACAAGACAGCTGAGACACATCATTTTCTTTTTTCAAGGGGTGTTGAGTCGCTTGTATTTCCATTTTGTGGGGGCTCGACCCCTCCTGGGGGACATTTGGGAAGCTTTTCTCAACAGGCTCATGATTTTTCTAGACGCTTCCCCTTCTGAGCTTGTTGTGCTCACTTGTAGGTGTTCTAGGGCTCTTTTAGCTTCATCTTCTGTTAGGGAGAATTCTCCAGAATGGCTAATTTCCCTTACCTACTGAGTCCCTCAGCAGCTTTGCTGGATTTCTAGGATTTTTTTTTTCACCTGGTAAGAATGTGAGCCTTTTTTCCCACTCTTACATGTGTTTTGCTGTGTGTGCTTAACATTTTTTTGCGTTCTTTTTTGTGTTCATAGGCATCATCTTTTTACTGTGTGTTACACAGCACCTTCAGTGCAGTGACACCGGGTTGTCTTTTAGACTTCCCAAATCGGACTCCATTTTCTGGGACTGACTACTGTATCCCAGAACATGTAAAGTTGCCATTGACTTTATTAGTCTCTTTTAAATCCACAGACCCAGTACAAACTATCTTACATAGAGTACTGGAAACGGGTTAATACTCATCCCTTTTTGTCTGTTTCTCTTGGAGCATTGTTTCGCCCCCTTTTCATCAAGGGGCTGGTGGCAGTGGTAACTACCCTATTTTTCCTAACACGGTTATCTTAAATAACCCTGGTATGTTTTAGGCTATCTTGGTAGCCTCGAACTTAAACCCGCGAGACCCTATACGTTTTTATACGGTTCCGACTGGTTTTATTCACCATTTCTTTTTGAAAATGTCTTTCTTGTGTTTTACTCCGCGTGCCAAACCAGGTTTGGTTCCTTTGTTCACCGTCTTTTCGCGGGCTTCTACGCAAAAGCCCTCCTTAGGCGCCTGAAAGTCTGGGTAGGCAGGATGTGAGGGAGGGGTTTTAGGACCCCTGCCATGGGTTCCCTTGGTAACCCAAGTCGCGCTCTTGTTTGATTGGCTAGGTGACTGTCCTGCCAGGACAGCCACCCTGCTGTGTGAATGACAGCTAGGCTGTGTGAATGGGGGAAAACTGCATAAAAAGCAGGTCTCTGGGATTGGAAAGGCAGAGTCGCCACTGGAACAAAAGAACAAACGAGAAGCTGATGGAAGAGGACCACTACAACGACTGAACCGCCCGGTGAAGCCCTGCTGCAGGTCCGAATCTTCAGACTCCAATGACAGAGAAGATCTACCAGGAATCTTCTACCCCTGATCTGGTTGGACCAACCAGTTTGCCCAAACTGCAAGCCAGGACTCCCTCCTCTAGTCGAATTTGCTGTACAGAGCTACAGTGAACCGGAGAGCCAGGAAGGTGGGACCCTGCTTGGGTTTTAAGGGGCGCACCTTTTATTTGCTACTTTGCTCTGCTGCTGGTTTCTTCCCTGGGCAGTGCAGGACCCTCCAGTCTTCCTACTTCGTGTCAGTCCGACAGTCGCTTCAGGAACCGTGAGCCTGCAGACCTGCCAGGAACGTCTGCCTTAGCTACAGCTTCTTCTCCATTTAAAGGTACTGTGCAAATCCGGTTGTTCGTTTTGTCCAGCTGCGGTGAAGGTGTGTGAAACCTTTTGCCAATCCAAGGGCCTGTCCTTCTCTACTCTTTAAACTAACTTTTCTGTCGACCAACTTCGTCCAGAACTCTTGGCAAAGACTTAACCGCAAACTACCCTGAACTGTGTGATCTTGAGCAAAAGACTTTTGTTCTATTCACTTTGGCCCTAAGCCTTTTTGATTTGATTCCATCACTGTAGTTCCTCTTTCTAGATTGCCCTGCTTACATACCTGTTGGTGCTGCTCAATTTTAGTCTAACTTTTTTTTCCTTCCCTTTTTAAATTGCTGGAGTGCCATTTTGCTCACACTTCGTTTTGAGTTAACTTGTCCAGAATCTATTGGGAGTGGTGTGGTGTATTAAGAGTGTGATTTTTAAACTGCTTTACTTTAGTGAGATGTTATACAACTGATGTGTAAATAAATGTATATTCTTTTACTAAGAAACCTTGAGTCAGTGTTTGTTTGAATCATAGTAATTGCTGTCCTTTGTGTAACTACTGATACTGCTCACTTGCTCTTGAGATAAGTCTGGCTGCTCAGCCATCTCTGCCACTTTTACTGTGTAGTACAGGCTTGTACCAAAGGTGAATTTGTACTGTCACTTGTAGTCTTAATTGTGTGTGGTGTTCCCAAAGGGTACTGCATATAATTCTGCCTACCATCTTCTGAGGTCATTCTGAAACGTTCTCCATCGTACTCGAAGCTCAGCGTGAAGGGATGGCCCTATCAGTACCAGATCCCGCGCTCCTGTAGCCACAGTATTAGAGGGCGACAACCCGTCCTCAGATTTAGTGTGGTGGCGGAGAGATTGTGGAATAATTTGACACTAGATCCTTTTTGAAGTCTATGGACTTGTGGTTTCTGGCTCTTTGGAGTATCTCCTGCCTCTGTTTGTAGTAGTGGCATTTCACTAGAACAGAATGTGGTCCTTTCGCTGGGCCACCAGCTCTGTGGATCCTGTCGAACTCCAAGGTAGGGGGATAGGAGACTTCAAAGAGGGAGTTTATCAGTGTTTTGACTCTGCTCTCCAGGCCTGCTGGTGTCTCTCCCTGTTTCTCTACATGGCCCATGATGTGAATGTTGGTCCACCTTTCCCAGTTCTCCAGGTCATCGAGTTAGCGAAGCATGTTGCGTTCCTTTTGCTCCAAATCTTGGCCTCTTATGTCATTGCCGTTATGTCCATGGACTGCTGGTTTTGTTCCGCGGCTTCCGTCCGATATTCCATCTTGGTCATTCTTGCCTGTAGATCTGTGACAGTCTCCGTCAGGCTAGTTTTGATGGAACAGATTTCCCCTAACAGCAGGAAGATATCCGATTTGGTGGCACTGTCGCGATCATTCCCTCGAATTTCTGTGGATCTTTGAACTTCTTCTTGTTCCATGGCTAGAAGCGTGTGGCTGTACAAGTGTAGCCTACCAAGGGTGCGCAGATCCAGGATCACCTGGTGCAGGAGGGGACTATTGTTGGTGCTCAGATAGTTTCTGTGCGGAAAGCGGTGGCGCTCAGGGATGGTGGCCGCTAGGTCGCCTCGGGGCGCACTGCACAGTGTCCTGCTGCTTGTTCTGGTGTGGAGTATTGCTCTTGTAACTCCACAGACTGGGTTTCACCCATCTCTCACGGTACTCGGTTACCACCCTTTGCTTCTTGGGGATTATCTTCCCCTTTTCAGAGTTCTTGTGGTTGCTCACTTCGTGGCTCTGTGCTCGGGCCCACTCGCACCACACTTGCTAGGGTTTTATTTTCTTGATGGCGGGTAAGTTGATCGAGGTTGCTGGATTGGGAGCCAGGGTGATGATCTCAGGCAGCCCACACGCTGCACTAAAAATGTGGCAATGTGTGTTGAGACCCCATATGGTGAACTGGGCCCCCTGTGGCTACAAGACCACTGGTCCCTGCACTTGGGGAGACCCAACAACCTTTGTTCCTGGGGTGCAGTCCAACTCTGCTGTGTTACCCAGCACTCCACGAGTTAAAGGCACTTGGCCCCCTCCGTTGGGGAGGCGGAGTGTTAGTATGACGTGGGAGCGGGGAAGTGGGGGTTTGTGGGAAAAGGCGCGTAGGGCGCCAGTTACTGCGTAGTCGTTAGAAGAATAAAGAAGCTTTCTTTATGCCTCCGTGTGTGCGTCCTTTCTTTGTGCCGCGACCTCGGTAACATTGGCGACGAGGCTGTTCCTCGCACACCGGAGTCCTCCAGCGGCAGTCCGCCGCGTCCCGGCTCGCGTGCAGGGAATCACGCGGAGCCTCCTCCTCCTGCTCCTCCTTCCGTGGCGCTGGGCCCAGAAACCCGCCAGTGCTCGCGCGGGCGGCCGGTGACCCGCCGCGCCTCCTCCTCCTCCGCATACAAGGCTGCAGCTGAAAATATAGAAAAAAAAAAAAAAAATGTTTTCTTTTCTCGTTTATTTAAAACGACGCGCGTGAACCGCATCCTCCACTCCAGGCGGTCCCTGCTGTTCACGCATGCCGGCAAACCCGCCCGCTCATAAGGCGGTTGCTCCAGTCCCCTGTCACGGACCACGCCAGCGACTACGTCTGGGAGCCACCTCTCACCGTTAATGGTCCATAGCCGGACCTGCCTTCGCACGCTTGGGTGAGTGCGCGGGTGCACGCCAGTGCCTCCATAACCACACACCGCCGAAGATCGCAGAGGTCTCATCTCCTGACGACATGAGCGTCCAGGGATCCAATCCTGGGTCCCCCCAGCCTGTGCGCGCAGCAAAATCAATACAGCTGAGGCTGCCCCCGCCATTCACCATGACGCCACAAGCGACGAAAGGACCCAGGTGGACTGACTGGATGGAAGACTTCCACCATTTTGTGCGGGGGTCCGGCGATGGTGATTCCCCCAACATCAGGGACATTTTTCTCAACCTCGTGGGGGGTGAAATCAAGACGGTAGTAAAAACAATCCCGACGGCAGAACAAGACTCCTTCCCCAACCTGATTAAGGCCCTGGACAAGCTACTCATCATCGAAGTCAACCGAGACTATGAGAGATATCTATTCAACAAATGCACCCAGCTGCCACACGAGACTGTTGATGAGTTCATAACTCGCCTAAGAGTGAAAGGTGCTAACTGCCAGTTCGACGCTTTCTCCCTGGAAGAAGCAATACGGCTGAGAGTGATAGAAGGTTGTCTCTCTCCTGCGCTCAAGAAACAACTTTTGAAAAAGCCTCTCACCATCCCCGAAGTGAGCGAACTCGCTCGCATACACGAGAGAGTTGATGCACAAGCTTCATCCATGAGCAACACAAATAACCCCAAACAAGACACCAATGAACTCATAGGCGCCATACAGCCGTCTCGACAAGGCGACAGAGGACCACAACAATACAGAGCACCAGGGGCACCAACCCCGCGCCAGCAAAGACAGTGCTATCGGTGCGGGATGTCCTTCCCACACTCCCGGTCGTGCCCAGCATTATCCCAACGGTGCACGAACTGCGGAAGAGAGGGGCACTTCCACTCTGTATGTAGGGAGGGCATACCATTTCCCCTGATGCGTCCACAAGCACCCGCCAGAACGCCATTTCGGCCGCCACCCCCACAATACAATCAACCGAGGCAGTACCAACAAGGGCAAAACCAGAGACGATATGTCAGAGCAATTGATGAGTACCAAATGCAGGGATACTACGTGCAACCAGACCAGGTGGACCAGCCCAGACATTTCGTGGATGAATACGAAAACCCCCCCATGGAACAAAGGCCTGAGGCATTCTATCATGAAGATCAAGAGGCGGCCTACAATGCGCCGCATGATCCATATGACCAGGACGAGTTTGTCAATCTCATTCTTGATAACGAAGAGGCGCGGGAAGCCCCAAAAATCCCGATCAAGATGGGAAATTACCAATTCCAGTTCATGATCGACTCTGGCGCCACGGTGAACATCATGGGCGAGCAGGACTACGACAGGATGTCAGACCCACCACAGCTTGCCCCGTCACATTCAAGAATCTTCCAGTGGGGCGCTGCTACCCCTTTGCAGACGGTGGGTCAATTCGCTCGACGGTTTCTCCTGAATGGACGACAGGTGGACACCACCATCCATGTCATTCGCTCGCTCACCAGGAGTAGATGCCTTATCAGCTACCACACAGGTCTGATCGAGATCCACGTGAAAGCAGGTGATACCATTACCGCAACTTCAGACAACCCGAAGGACTTAATCAGCACAATGGCATGCGTTCGAAACCAGAACCTAATCACACAAGACGACATTATGGAGAGATTCCCAAAGCTGTGTACCGGATTGGGAAAACTCATAGCCCCTCCCATCAAGCTACACATCGACCCGCTGGTACGCCCAGTGCCGCAACACCCCAGACGGGTCGGGTTTCACCTCCAAGAGGCAGTGTCCGAGGCTCTCCAGCAATTGCTCTCCGACGGCATTATTGAGCCAGCAACGGGCCCAACCCCATGGGTTTCCCCCCTGGTGGTCGTACCCAAAGAAGGTGGAAAAATCCGTCTATGTGTGGACATGAGGGTGGCCAACACGGCTATGCAGCGGGAGAGGCACCCGGGTCCGTGCATAGAAGACATGATCGTGCAGTTGAACAACGCCCAGATGTTTTCCAAGCTCGACCTGGTTCAGGGCTATCATCAGCTGGAGCTACACCCTGACTCTCGAGTCATCACAACATTTGCGACACATGATGGCCTATTCCGGTACCGCAGACTGAATTTCGGTATCTCGTCCGCTGCGGAGATTTTTCAGGAAGCCATACGTCAAATTATCAGACCTGTTAAGGGTGCTCTGAATTACAGCGACGACATACTTGTGTTCGGCGCCTCCAAGGAGTCCCACGACACAGCGCTGCACGCCACGTGTGAAGCCCTTCAAGCTGCTGGTCTTACGCTCAACATCTCCAAGTGCAGATTCAGCAAGACGAAACTTAAATTTTTCGGCCACATCTTCTCCGGGGAAGGGATGATGCCGGATCCCGACAAAGTTGCCACAATCACTGGCCTTGGCGAACCGCTGCAGGTTGCAGACGTCCGCTCCTTCCTTGGCATGGCGGGGTACTGTGCGAGATACATTCCCCACTTTGCCTCCCTCACCGACCCGTTGAGGAGGCTCCTGCAGAAGGAGACAGTGTTCGAGTGGACTCCCGCATGCCAGCAGGCATTCACTGCCATCAAGCAGGCCCTCACGGAGGCTCACAGCCTGGCCTACTTCAACCCCGCGTGGCACACCGAGGTGGTGGTGGACGCAAGCCCAGTCGGCCTCGGGGCCATACTAGCTCAAACCAGTGGGGCGGACATCAACCCGAGACATGTGGTCGCTTATGCGAGCAGAGCGCTATCCACGCCGGAGCTGGCTTATTCGCAAGCCGAGAAGGAGAGTTTGGCCGCAGTATGGGCATGTGAACACTTCCACAATTTCCTCATCGGGAAGAAGTTCACGCTGATTACCGACCACCAGGCACTCCTATCCCTGTTCGGGAACCCGCACACCAAGATGCCACCAAGGATTGAGCGGTGGGGCATCCGGCTTCAAGAGTACAACTACGACATCATCCATCGCCCTGGAGGTGAGCTAAACCCAGCCGATTATCTGTCACGACACCCTGTGGGGCCCCCGCTGACGCGGAAGGGAGATGTGGCCTATGTGCAGTATATAGCAGAGCGATCGCTACCACCGGCGTTGTCCCTCGAAAGGGTGGCCGCCGCATCTGCCGCTGACCCGACGACAGCCCTTGCAATCAGTTTGACTTTAACCAACAAATGGAAAGACCACCACAGGGCAATGCTAGCCCATCCGGGCGTCAACAAACAGGAAATCGCAAGACTGGCCAGAGTCCAGGGTGAACTGGCTGTGAAGGACAACAACATTCTTCTACGAGGCTGCAGGATTGTTATTCCCGCCACACTACGAAACGAGGTGGTCCGCACGGCCCAAGAAGGTCACCGAGGGGCGGAGAACACCAAGAAACAGTTGAGATGCTAGTTCTGGTTTCCCTTCCTAGATGTGGCGGTCGATGAATGGGTGAAAAACTGTCACGCGTGCCAATGCACCGCCTCAATGGAACGTCCACCCCCGCTGCAACACACACAGATACCAGATCGCCCCTGGGAACGAGTAGCCGTGGACTTCTACGGACCGACCGAAACTGGCGACTACCTCCTGCTGCTAATAGATGAACATTCAAGGTTCCCCATAGTCAAGTCGGTCTCCACCACAGCGTTCCCCCAGGTGGCAGAGGTGCTAGAGGAAGTATTCAGCGAGTGGGGGGTTCCCAAAACCATCAAGTCTGACAATGGACCACCATTCTGCGGGCACGAGTTCGGAGAACTAGCGATGCATTTGGGTTTCAAGCACATGAAGATAACCCCTCGACACCCGCAAGCGAATGGGATGGCGGAACGCTTCATGGCCTCCATCAAGAAAGCGATACAAAGAGCCAAGGTGGAGGCAGTCCACCCGCATCAAGCACTGTGCCGCCTCCTGAGAGCTTACAGGAATACCCCGCATGAAGTAACGAACAAGACTCCTGCTGAACTAATGTTTCGCTATGAGGTGCGAACCCGCATCCCACGCAACCCGTCAAGTGAAGAACCGCTTGACACTGAGACGCTCCAACGTGATGCTGAAGCAAAGGAGAAGGCAAGACGTGACACTGATGTGAGGCGCCACGCTGAAACAAAAGATTTCCAGGTAGGAGACGACGTCCTTGTGCAACAACAAATAGCCAGGAAGACAGATCCGCGATTTGCCCCAAGTCCCATGAGGGTAGTCGCAGTAAAAGGTACTATGGTGACGGCTGAAGATCAAGATAGAGCCGTCACCAGGAACTGTCAACAATTTAGACACTATATCAAGAGAGAGGGCTCGGAAGAGCCGAGGAGGTCTGTTTCCCCAGAACCTCGCATGCAGAGAGATGACCTGTGGACCCCTCCGGTCGGGGATCCGGGAGGGACGAGACAGGGAGTGAACAATCCATTTGTCCTAGAGGCGACAGCTCAAGATGAGAGGCCCCGACGAGTGATCAAGAAACCAATAAGACTTGTTGAGGAATGTTGAGCTGATGTCAGGATATAATGTTCGGGGGTAGTGTTACCCAGCACTCCACGAGTTAAAGGCACTTGGCCCCCTCCGTTGGGGAGGCGGAGTGTTAGTGTGACGTGGGAGCGGGGAAGTGGGGGTTTGTGGGAAAAGGCGCGTAGGGCGCCAGTTACTGCTTAGTCGTTAGAAGAATAAAGAAGCTTTCTTTATGCCTCCGTGTGTGCGTCCTTTCTTTGTGCCGCGACCTCGGTAACATGCTGGTTTTCCTGTTTTGCTGCAGACACAGGGTTTAATGAAGCTGTTGCCTTTTCCTGAAAATCACTGTTGGGTGGCCACAGAAGATGAATGAGTGCAGCATGTGCTGAGGGCTGCTTGTTGGTGGTTTGTCTTAAAGGGATGTTGGCTGAGGAGGTCCCTTATGCTTAGATGTCTAGGGAGACTGTTGAGCAGATGACAGAGATGGAGGGCCCCCTCCCTGTTGCAAAGTGTGTGGTCAGACCGCTCCCGCTATGCTGAAGGCACCACTCAGGGTGTCAGGTCTATGGTGTGGCCCGCCTTGCCATGCAAGTGTAGATAGGGTTGAGGAGCGGGCCTACACGTCGGTCAGGGGAGCTTGAGTGCTGTGCAGTGCTACAGGGCTGCTGTTGCTGGAGGACGTGGCCGGCCAAACTCGGCTCGGTTGCCTACATGGGGGGGGGGCAGCGCTGTGTGTTGATGTGGTCCAGAGTCGGGAGGGCACAGTTGGGGGACCACACAGCACACTCCGGGACCCAGCGCGTACAGTCCCCGGAGTGATTGCAGTGCCCTGCCCACTGCAGACAGCACCCAGCTCTTCCTACTCCTGCCGGATTCTTACCAGGTTTACTGCTTGGTTCGGGCGAAATGCTCCAGCCCCAGCCCTCTAATATTCGGGATGTTCGCTCCTTCTGAGGGGCTCAGGGTGTTTGCCTGGGACACACCGGTCTGCCTCAACATCTCCAGCCGGCGACCACCATTTCAGGTCCGCTGCAGCTCTGTGGCACGGGTTCCCCAGCTGCTCACGTTCTTGTCGTTTTAAGTCGCGGTTTCTCTTGGCTCTTCACTGAAATGTGCTCTGGACGCTCCGTGGCAATACTGCGCTATTTTTATGGCATGAAGTTAACTTTTTATAATTGAAATTTGTTGTAATGTGTCTTGGTAGCTGAGTGGATGACATCACTGCTAATTGGAATGTAGTGATGTCAGTGTGAGTGGAGTGTTGGTGTGTTGTTATCTGAAAGGGGATTCTATGCTTGGCAGTTGGAGGTATGCTGACTTGGAAAGGACATGCCAATGTTTTGTTCCTTGCATTGAACTACAATAAATCAGGTATGGAGTGGTGTGCTGCGGGTGGCAGTAGGCTGGACCTGGGGTCCTAGGTGAGTGGTAGGTGTACTTCGCTGTGCAGTAGGCTGGACCAGGGGTCCGCGGTGGTTGGTGTGTGTGTTTGGGGTGTGTCTGGTTTAGGTGGTTGGTCCTGGTTGTGTTCCACATTCTTGCGGGTTGTGTTCTCTATGGTTCAGGGTTTTGTGGTGTTGTGGTACCCTTAGGGGTGCTGTGGTGAACTGTTTCGTTGTTGTGCCTGTTGTTGCTCTGTTGAGCTGTGTGGTTCGTGACTGGGGGTGGCAGCCCTGGTGTCCTAGGGGGCAGACTAGGACGGGAGGATGTTTGTGCACTGAGGGTTGAGGAGTGTTAGGTAGTTATCTGTGAGGACGCTGGGTCGTGGCAGGACCTAGGTTGCAAGGGGCAGCGTGGAACAGGTGGAGGTGCGTAGTTTTTTATTTTTGTTCCTCGAAGGTTGTTCGGTTCTGTTCATGGAAGGAGTGAGCCCTTTGTAGACTGTGTTGGGTTCCTCTCTGTTTTGTTTATAAAGGTAGGAGTGGAAGTGGTGTTGAGTTGGGTGTAGGACTTGGTGTAAGGGTTTGGTTGACACGGAGTGTCATGTTGCCTAACGTGTTGGCACAGTTGTTAGTATTCTGGGGGTGCCATGTAGGTTTTATTGGGTTCTTATTCCTTTGGTGGAGCACTTTCCTGTTTCCTTGATCTTCCTTGGAGTGTCTGGGGTTTGGTGTTCTCTGGGGGCAGTTTCTTGTCGCCAGTGGTGTTACTAGTTGGTGCATTACGTGCTGGCCACACGTACATGTAGGGGTTTTTGTCTGGTGGTTGTTTTGGTGTGATCTTTCTTTGTTTCCAACAAATTAAAGGATGGAGAAGTGTTGTAATGTGTCTTGCTAGCTGAGTGGATGACATCAATGCTAAATGGAATTTAGTGATGTCAGTGTGAGTGGAGTGTTGGTGTGTTGTTATCTGAAGGAGAATTCTATGCTTGGCAGTTGGAGGTATGCTGACTTGGAAAGGACATGCCAATGTTTTGTTCCTGGCATTGAACTACAATAAATCTACTTAATAACTTACATGCTGGTTCGTGTGTTCATCAGCTTCCAAGTTATTACAAAATTCACCTCAATCTCGTGCCTAGAAAGGGAGACGAAAGCTCAGGCAGCCATTACGTCTGCGCCCCCTGATGGTCTCCCTGGTCATTTTGATCGACCTGAATTTAATTGTGTTTGGTCATGGGGAGGTTACCACTACCGGGCCGTCCTCTACTCATCCACCCCTTTGTTTCTGAAAACCAGAGTAGCTTTAGCATGCTGTTTGCTTGCAGACATTCATCATCACAAACAGTACCACGCCTGTGCACGATTGTGGGGTGAGCATCTTGCAAAGTACTTCCTTTCAGTCTGATGAGCTTGCTAGTTGTACTTGGAAACATTTCTTTAGAAACCAGTTAATTCTCTCAACAAGGCCATTTTCTGATGGATGAAACAAGGAGGTACACATTTGTGTTATACTGTTATCCTTTAAAAATTCTTGCCATCTCTGCATACTTGAAATTAATTCCATTGTCAGTCACCAAAGTATCTGGGATTCCTTCATGGTTCAATATGCATGGCAGTAATGGGCTGCTGACATTTCGGGTTACAAAACCTATCACCACACCCAACTACACTTAGAAGTGCAGACAATCAATACTATGATGTATATTTTGCATGTTCCAAGTGTTTCAAACAGCCCAACAATATCCACAGCCACCTTACACCATATATTTTTTGGGTACTTCCCCTATTTAAAGAGACTGGCATGTGGTTTGTTCGGTCTTGTCACTCAAACCACAAGGAGCACA
Organism: Ambystoma mexicanum; assembly: GCF_040938575.1. NCBI lineage: Eukaryota > Metazoa > Chordata > Amphibia > Caudata > Ambystomatidae > Ambystoma > Ambystoma mexicanum. The sequence goes on along the minus strand of NC_090921.1, from coordinate 1,177,369,748 downwards.
ATATTTTACCAATGCCTCAATGTCAAAATACATGCCTGACCAACAGTAATTTTCTCGTAAACCTTTTTGGTCATGCTGTGACCAAGATGTCCTCCATGGGACAGCTTCATGACCTTCTTACCCAACTCTATGGGAGGGATTCACCTTTTCCACCTCATTATGCCCCAATCACCATCTGAAATCTGGGATGGAATTTCCTTATAGTCAGGTAACTCTTGTCTCACAGATTCCCAACCTTCCTTGAATTCTTTGTGATTGTCTCTCAATCTTGCCTGCTGCATTCCATCCATTCATTCTAACTAATGGCTCAGTTAGTGGAATTCTGCCTATCCTCAAAATTAGTGTGTGCTTCCACTGCATCATGCTCCTTCTCTTCACTGAGCCATCTGAGGAGGACACCTGTATCTATCTTTCTATGCCCCCGCACATAGGGCCTCATTATGACCCTGGCGCTAAGGGATTACCGGTACCGGTAAGGGTACCGGTACCGGTAATCCCTTAGCGCCTGATTACGAGGTCCCTTTACGGGTTCCCATCTTAACGGCTGGTTTTACCAGCCATTAAGGAATGGACCCGCAAAGGGACCTTGGTGCTAATTACGGTACCGCAATTTGCATTACCCTAATTACCGCCTTCCCCATTCCCATTATGCCCTATTGGGCAAAAATGGGAATTGGGAAGGGCCATGGTGAAATGGGGAAGTACCGCCCCGCCAACCTTCGAATGGGGTGGTACTTCCCCCATTTCACCATGGCGGACTCATTACAATACCGGCAGCAACCATGGTGCTAATAGCGCCATGGTTTAGCGCCGTTGTTGTAATGAGGGCCATAGACCGGTTTCAGGCTAAACTCCATGATGTCCACAGACCATCTGCATATTTGGTTGAAATCGATGACCTTCCTTTGGTACTTATCATATGTATTAGAGGCTTGTGGGTGTTTTTACTTTGATAGGTGATAGCTTGTCTGTCTGGCGGCCGACTACCCTACTAGCAGACTGAGAACATCCTGAACACACACCCAGGGCTCCCCTTTCCATAGTCAAGACTTTTTTCTGAACTATTTAGGGCTTGCGAGACAAAAGCTATGGTGACCTCTTGACGGTTCAGTCTTTCGGTGAGAACTCCATTTGCATTAACGGTGATGAACGTGTTGGAATGCCTGTTGAATGTTCCTAGAGTGGGTGTCTTCTTTACCTCTTGTTCGAGTGCCGCAAACTCGAATTGACAGTAAAATGACCATGTAAAGTTGATATTTTTCTTAAATTGCTCATGCATGGTTGATGTTTTATATATTAAGGCTTTCACAAATTTGCTATAATAGTCCATGGGGCCAAAAAAAGGATTGGCGCTGACCCTTGTCTTGTGGCACTTTTAGGCCGCTTTTTACTGGATACGTCATTGGTTTGATGCTCTTCGTGCAAATGGTGCGCCCCAACTATGTCACTTCACTCGCCTGGAACTGACATTTCCCAAATGTTAAGACAATCGGCCTCATCACGAGTTGGGTAGTATCCCGGCGGTACCGCCGGGGCTAATAGCATCACCGCCAAAACTCCCGGCACTATTAGTGCCGAATAACGGGTTTGACGGAACGGTAATTCCCCATTCCCTATTGGGCCCATTAGGGAATTCCCCATTGGGCCCATGGGGAATTTTCGGCACAACTACTGTCTTCAGTATTACTGTGCTGTAATTGTGCCGAAAGTCTGAAAATTCCCAGCGTATTTACCCCCAGCTCACTGCTGGGGGTAAATGCAGCCAAACCCATGATTTGGCGGACCCTTAAATGCGGCAGTAATAGCGTTACCACCAATGTTCCCTCTAAGCTGTGAGCTTGTGCGCTTGCCCAGCTTCCTTCGGGGTGCCGCTCAGAAGATGTTTAGCAGCGCACACAGACAATTCTCACCTATTCAAAAAGATTTAATAAGGCACAAGCCACAGCAATTACCTGAAATTGTCTTTCTTTTAAATTAAGCGACTAGTCTTGATATTCTGCTAATTTGGATCACACTACTATGCAAGGGCGACTGTAAACACCTAAAATCCCTACCAGCAAAATACACACACAGGAGGTTAAAAACGATTATGAAAAACTGGCTACATGAACAGAAGAATCTAACCGAGATATGCCTGGACATATTAACCAAATAAAGTTCCCTCCCCACCCATGACTCCTAAACCCGACTACCACACTTTTACCTTATGACTCTAACTTCTGCCCGAGAGTACATTAAGATGCTACAGGACAACCTTGACTTTAACTCTCTTGGCTCTGCAAAAGGTTAGCAGACTTGTACCTATATCTACTTGTTTTATGTTTGTTGTAACATGAATAACGTTCACGCGCCAACATTTCTGTTACTTATTGCGCCTTAACAAAAACATCACCCACACTATATAATTAAACTACCAGCTCAAATAACGGATGCTGACTGTAAGTAAGCAGGCTACTTGGATGCGTAACCTTATCCCATACTTCCTCTTTTTTTACATATGTCACGCAAGTGCTTCAAAGCTGCCCCCTTGCAAATTAACACATTATAAAACTCAAATGTACATTTGCCCTCCAAAGATTTTGAGAAGACAGTTGTCATGCTCAACGTCTCCTATTTTAGCATTACTAACATTACCCTGTAAGTGGAGAGCAACATAGCAATATCATTTACTTAGCCTACCAGGGATAATGGGTATTGACTATGCCTGTGATTACTCATCCATAGTATCAGGGCACCGGATAATCAGACAGGAGAATCCTTTTCACACCGTCTGCATTGTTTCCAAGTGTCCATAGTTCCTTTGGGCATAGGCCTTCACACATCATATGGTAACTCGGTTCTTTACAAAAACGGTTTCACTGAGCACTTGTGCAATCCTACACAATGATATAAGGGTGGGGTATGTTTACATCAATCTTGTATGCACTGCAAAAGAATTGTGTACATGCAGAGTAATTCATGAAAAGGAGAGTATTGCTGTGCCATGGGTTTTAAAGCAAACAGGTTACTACATTTTAGTAAACTCTTCTTGCCAACCCTCCAGTTTGCAGTAAATGCGTTAATGTGCATCAGATCTATTCCTTTGACAAAGAAAAGAAAACACCAGAGAAACAGGAAAAGTATATATATATATATATATGTTAAAATGATTCTGTATTTGGTTGCACAAAAAGGGTTAGAATAACCGTTGACTGGTGGTATTCAACCCAAATATACAATACAGACAACCAGAAAAAAATGTTGTAGATAAATACAGGAAGCAAAACATTATATCATTAATAATTTGTTTGTAAATCAAGAGAACACACACCTGTACATTCATGTTCATTAATCACAAAAAATGTAAGTTTAAATCTAGGAGGTGGAAAAGGAAGGAAGGGGAAATGTACGGAAAAAGAAGTAGAGAAATTAGAAAGCTATAAGAGGATAAAAGGAGATAGTAGCAAGAAGGGGCCAGAGTCATTCCTGTCCTAACATAATGCTAGAAGCAAATAATTAGGCTGAACAGTATTTATACAGCTAAAGTTTTGGAATATCACTTTGACAATCCCAATTTGACTCTAAAGAGGAATTAAAAAATTGCAAACAAAATAGTAGTGGTGCATCTCGGGAGTAGCTTCGTTTTCGAGTAATGACATTCTTAAAATGCACATAATCTGTTGAGGCATTAAATATGCCTTGCTTACTTGCTGCCATACTTCACTTTTTACAGTTCTCCATCATTGGAGGCTAGCACAGGGGCCGGGGAAGGGTGTGGGTGGAAGAGCACAGGTCATCACTCCTTGCGGGTGATGAACAAAGCAGCTCATCTCAAAAACCAAGGCAGACATTTCGGCAGCACACTGAAGGAAATGTGTTGCTTGTTTGCTAAAGGATATGAAATTCTAGTACCCGTCTAGACAACAGCACCTTCGTTTTCTTTCTATGCTCAGCTGCTGAGGGCTTTTCAATATAACCATGTGTTCTGTGTGTATCGTCTCTAGCAGCTCGCTGCATCTTATTTAACTGATCACAAAGAATTACAGAAGAGGGATCCATAGTTACAACTGATTCAGCGCTTTCTTCTGTATCTCTGATGAATTGAATGCTATTAACTTAAACAGGCATAGATATGTGATTTTCTTCAGTAAGGCTCTTGTTTAATTGTATCTAGGCTGAGGTGCAGAAGGGTGGGCAAAACCATACACTTTATTATGTGCCCTGTCATTTCACTTCCTATGTAGGGGTACAAGCAGGACTCTGATCAGTTTCTGCTCCCTACTTGGAGTCAAATGATTTTTCAGGGAGTAAAACAGCAATTAGCTTTGCCAATAGGGATACCTTCTGCTCAATAAAAGATGTTCTGTCCCCTTAGCATTCCTCTTGGGATCGGGCATTAATATTATTAGAGTTCCTTCCTATGCCACTGCTCTACTGGTCACTAATTCGAAAAAATATCAGTGGAGCTTTGTGAGTTTAAGCAATGATATGTTCATTGTTTCTCATTTTGGTTAGGCACATTTTCCTTTTTTTAGGGAGTAAACATTGATGGTGCATGTCTCTTAGCTGTAAGGCCTACCCACAAGAGAACTTAATGTGGATAGTAAGGAGAGGCACAGAAATTTCTTATCCTCATATTCTGAGGGACAGTTATTCTGATTCAATTATCATCCTTACACAAATTAGTAAAAGCATGTTCTCCTGGGCCTTGAATTACTTCATTAAAGTGGTACTTGAACTCCTATCAGCATGTTTTTTTGACATATTGCTTTTAATTGTCATTAATCCATCAGCAAATGTTGTATTCTGTCTGAATTTCGTGACAGCCACATCAGTTATGCCAACAGATATTTGTGTTTTGTAATACACAATTGATTTCCCAGTGGCATAACTCACACATTTTCCCCTGCACAGAATTACTTTTGTAAGGTACTGTGACAGATGTTGAAGTGTTGGACTGGTTGATGGGTTTTCTCTATAATCACATATGACATATTTTATTTTAGCCTATCTGTTTGGAAAAAGTGTTGGAAGATTTGTAAAGAATTGCAGTGGCTCGGAAGAAGAAATTCCTTTTCAAACTCTCTTCTGCAACGGTAGCTAACAAAGTGGCTTACCTCATTAGTCAGTTGCGCACATGGAAAATAATGTGCGCACAACAGCCAACCAGTTCTGAACATATGGAAAAATAATTAGAGGAAACATTGGTTACCACCGCCTTTAAGGGTTACCACCAAACTCGTGATGACGCTGAATGTATTTTATCTATTAATTTAATGGTACCACAGTGCATTGCTGTGTGTCTCTGATCTGGTGGTGATCTTCCAGTGATGGCTGCTAGGTGACGATGTGCATGTGTGACTTTGTAGCTGAAATGGCCTATTCCATTATAACATTTGAAAGTAAATCTTCTCTGATTTTGTTTACAACTATTCTCTAACTTGCATCATGTCCCCTTTTGTCTTTCCTAAGACTCAATCAGTTTCTGGATAAAATGCTGGATGCTGCAATTCAGCAGATGCGGATGCGAAAGCAAATGGCACACGGTGATAGGAAAAGCTCCCAATAGGGTGATACAGGAGGCGAGGTGCCTCGAGCCAAAGCTTGATTTTGTAACAAGCTTCTGACATATCAAGTTTTGAAAATGTTGTTGATGGTGGCATAGTGACTAGATTCTCTTTCATGTTTGTTAAGGAGTTTCTGTCCACGTATATGCATGCATTTAGACTCCCGTGGTCTACCACGGTTCTAGGTCAAATATTCGAAAACAAAAGGATCGAATGTCTTTTTTTCAATGCCAAAAGGATCGAAAAAAAGGGTCGCATTTTTTTATTATTATTTATTTTTATGGGGGGGTTCCCCCCACCCCCCTGTTTTCTCTTCTAAAGAAACATTTTTTACATACAAAAATAAAAAAAATATATAAATAAATAAATAAATAAAAAAGCATTCAACCCTTTTTTTCCGATCCTTTTTGATTCGAAAAAAAGGTAATTTGATCCTTTTATTTCGATACTTTGACTGGACACCGTCTACCACACTTCATAGAATTATTAGGCTTTGGCACTTTAACAGGAGGGGAGAGCCACTCTGATGATTCAAAGGGTTCTATTATTTCACTTTAGCATAGATTCTCCAGCTCTTTTTAGTTTGGACTATTAGGAGATGATTTAGCACCACCTATAAACTGGAACTATTGCATGAAAAAAATACAGATAGGGAGAAATGGCATTTGAGGAGGAACATAAAGCTTGTTGGTGTTGTTTGGTTATTTGCCCACCCTTTGACTGCCCATGGCAATGCTAATTTCATATGGCCATTCCCACCCAGTTCTTGCCCCTTCCCGCCCAGAACACCTCCTCATGAAAACTGTTTTGAACTCACTTTAACAAGCCTTACCATCAAACGTCTCACTGCAAGTGCTTGGCATCGTTTTTTCAAAGCAATCTTCTGAGAGTTAACGACTTAATTGGAGTTGTTAACACCCTACTGGTGTAATAAAAATGTCTTAACCAAGTCTGGCTTCAGTCACTCTATTTATAAACACTATGCATGTCCTTCACTGAAGTCTTGTTAAAAACAAGCACTGGCAAAGCAAACAGTTCTGGATTGTGTATAAGTATTAGGCATTTGCCAGGGCCTGCTCTGAGATGCCAAAATACTCCCACATTTGTGTACCTGCTGCCATCGATAGCCAGATAATACCACTACGGCAGTGCCTGCAAAGTTCATTTTCCATGCCTATACAAAATCCAAAACTGTTGGCATTGCCAATGCTTCTTTTAGTTCATGTCGGATCCCTACTGGGGCTGGCCTTACGTTGTGTGTGATGATCATGTGTTTAAATACTATTAGTAGTCTGATATGGTCATTGAACACCGATGAGACTGCTTCTTTGAGGTGCTCAGATTGAAGGCTCTCTCACAACGATGTGAGGATGGGTTGCAACTTTATCTCCAATGCCGCCTGTTCATTGCATCCAACTACAAGTGCCCCCTTGTTTTTCTTTGTACAGCATGCCCCTTGAGCTGCGGAGTTACCCACTTATATCCCATGATGTGTGTGTGGTCCCCATTCCCTATCCTGCGGGGTTGACGTGGGTTTTCCTAAAGTCTTCCAGGTTTTCCCGAGGGGGTACTTTGAAACTACTCCCAGTTTATTATTTTCTAAGGTGAGCCCGAATCGAGAGTCATTGTCAGGGGTTTTCCATTGATTTCCACACATTGGCATGGTGCGCCCACTCTGGAGCTGATGACAGCCAACATGCAATGTTCCTCAGTGTTGCCGCATTCACAGACTGTCTTGATTTTGGGTTGTTAGCCCCTTCCACACATGCTTGCAAAGTGTCCTCTCACTCCACCTATGAGGCATGCCAGGGTGTACGTTGGCCATTCGCGCTGCTCATTTTTGTGCCATTCCCAACCACATTGTCCACATTTGGCCTGGCTCCTGTATTTATTTCCTTGTGTCTCCCTCTATCACTTCCTAGCTTTGTTCTTATTCCCTTGTGCTTGGCAGTTGCCTGGTCTTCAGCAATCCATGTGTTGAAGTTCGCTGTAAAGGTTTAAGTTTATCTTGAATTTGTATTCATAACTCCCTGCAACTTCTGACCTCGCATACATCTCGCAAGATGTGGGGGAAGCGAGGGGGGTTCTCCCACTGACTGCTCTTTGAAGAACTATATAGTACCCTGGAGTTCTGGTGTCTCCAAAGCTGCAGAAACCCGCAGGACTGTGTTTTAAGAACAAGAGAGTGCAATATGCCTATTTGTAATTTTATTGTAGTTTCATAACATGCTGCATTGTGCTCGAGCTGCTTGTTGTGATTGCTTTTGGAGTAGCAATCCTGTGTAAGCATGTCACGCGCTTTGTGCTCTCCATCATGGCGCTTATGGAGTAGATGGCGGTTTATCCGCCATTAATTTGTTCCATTTTTCATCCTTTCACTTCCTTGTTTAACGGTCTAGTTGTTTTATTCCTGTTGCTTTGCTTCCCTTCTTAAACCCTGCCATTTCTCGGTACGGCACGTTGCAACCCTTCGCTTCGTGTTCCGGGTGCTTGCGCTTTCCCTTTTTTGCATTTCGCCTTGGTATCCTGCCTTTTTTTCGGGTCTCATCCCGATTCCTTCCTTCCTCCCTCGTTACTTTTGCTTCCTGCTCGCCGTCGCCATCTCCTTCTAGACGGGTGTCGGTCTTTCTACCTCCCCCTTTGCCTTCGTCCTTTTTTCCTTTCGGTCCTGTCTCCGGTTTTACTAGCCAGGCCCTTGCCTTCCCCTTCCTCCCTCTCCTTACCTTCCCGGCGGTTCCTTTCAGTCTTCCTGCTTCCTCTACTTTCTCTTTCCTTTCTACCTATCTTCTTCTGTCTCTCTTCGTCCTTCTCCTTTCCTGTACATCCATTCTGGTGGATGCCTTTCATCCAGCATCTGGATCCCGCCATCCACGTTCATCAATCACGGAAATCTCCTTCTGCCTTTAAAGACATTTGCCCAGTGCAGCTGAAGAAAGCATCCCGGAATCTCCGCTCCGTCGAGATTCTTCTAGCTACCTTCCTCCACGGTGTCTGTGACTGGAACTATCTGCACTCTGTCTGATCCACCTACAAGAGAGGTTTTTTTAGCATCTGCTTTTTTCCTCTCGTTGGCCCCTCCGGGTGGGGGGAGTCCCCTGTATCCCTGTTCAGTTAGGGTGCCAGGGTGGCTTCTATCCCGGGACGGCCTTACCTCTACTCACGCAAAAAACCACAGAAGAAGAAAGAACTAAAGAGGAAGTCATCATCTGAAGAGTCAGGTGAGGACGAGTGGAAATTAGGAGAGCGTGGGAGATCTAGAGCTGACAAAGCGCAACAGCTCTGCTCCAAACACCTGCAGACAAGGTACTCCAAGCCTGCACTGAGTTTCCTACTTTTTTTGTACCTCTGCTTTTGAATTGAGAATCATGTAAACCATCATAAGTGAGTTTGACAAAACTATTGCAACAGATAGAAAAAAAGACAATTTGATGAATGGTTTTCTAAGGACCTGCTCAGGCGCCTTTAGTAAGGGAAAGGTCAGCAGAAAAGAGCGGGAAAATGAAAAATGGCGTGAATGACAGAGCAAAGTAAAGATGGAGATGGATGGAGGGTAGGAGTTGGAAAGGAGAGCGTCTGGGAGTGGAACGACATGAGAAAAAGTGCAAATGTGGCAAACAAAATATAGGGAGGGGGAGAGAGTGTGCGCTCAATGTTCATGAGAAAGAGCCGGTGGGTATTCTGGCAAAGAAGTAAAGTCAACATGAAAAGACATGCATGGAACTCAACGCTGTCTTACCTTTCTGTGCTTGGACACCACCTGCAATGGAGAAAATAGAGTTAGGGTAGATTCTGGGCAAAGCTCTTAGGCCACAAACACTAAAACAGGGCAACAATGAGGCTGCCTCATAAAGGTGTGACAGCAAAGCCAATATTATGGACTACTTCACAAAGAGCGATTCGAGGGAGCAATTGTGGCATCAAAAGCATCTGCACGGCGCGGATGGATATATCAAATTGGATTCTGCTGTTCACTCTCTTGTGGCAAGCTGGGTTCCGAACCTGCCATTGTATCCATCCCTTAAGGCAGTGTTGTCCGACTCCAGGCGTCGAGGGCCAGATCCAGGTCGGGTTTTCAGGACACCCCTCATTAATATTCATGACTTACGTTTGCATACAATGGTTGCAAAGTATATGCATGTTTTTCATCATGAGTATTAATGAGGGATATACTAAAAACCGGTCAGGATGCCAGTCCTTGAGGCTAGGAGTTGTACAGCCCTCGATCGTATGTGCCAAGCAAAGGGTCAGTTATTAAAGGGGGCCAAAACCGAAAATCTTCCTCAACGTTATGGTCACCTTTGAGGCTACATAAAAAGACTTTGCAAGATTCATATCACAGCATCTAAAGGATTTACCAGACAACGGAAAACGGGTCCCAAAGAATGCCTTTTCTCCTAGGGAAATCGGTATGGCTGATGCATGCTGTCCAATATGGCAGGAAGAACATGCAGCAGGCAAGTGAACTATTCCTGTGCTTTGTCCTCTTTTGGGCAAGAGTTGAACGCGCTGTGGCATTGTCTAAACTCGACAACTTTGATGTTGACAGACATCTCATGGTATTGATTAGAGGCTTCATTCAGAAACCTGATCTAAGGGCCTGTTGGGCCAAACAGATAAATGGACCCAACCAAACTGCACATCTATTGATCCAACCATGGTCAGTATGCAAACTGTATCTTCCTGATTAGCTAGTTATGCAATACCAACAAAACCCAGTGGGCCCGATTTACAGAGAAGTAGGTTCCCCCCGTCTGTGCACCCACAGTTCCCTCCCTGCAAGGCTTTGATTCACACAGTTGACTTGCAAACAGTAGCAGGAACTGGCTGTGGTGCAACGGGCTCCCATCCAGCTCTGCATACCCACTTAAGTGTCAGCCCCATTCTCAAGACTTGCATTGGTTTGCTTACCCCATGTGGGTTGCTGCTTTGGGTTAACACCCTAGGCATGTGGATTCAGTGAGTGCCTTCGTAGTGACTAACCTCCGCACAAAGATTTCTCTGGACACAAATACCTCTATGCCCCCCACCTTGAATCTTACTTGCATACAGGGCACAGGATACTTCTGGACTGCATGCATCGACACAACAGCAAAGCTATCTAGTGTTTCCCTCTCTGCCAGCTAACCTAACCCCACTCATTCTCATTCATATCCACAAGAGTGACTGGAGCCCATGCAAATGGTTGCGGGCTACGGTACACATCCTAGGAATATAGCATAAGATATAAAGTGGACACATGCATCATAAAAATATGCCAGCATTGTGGGTGCCCCTCTGCTGAGATCAAACAAGGCCAAATAACCTGTTCTGTGGCATTCGTTTGCATGTCAGTCTGGTCCTCCCAGTCCTGCACTGAACTGCTAGACAATACTTTTCTGAACAAGAGCATCGACACAACCCCAGACACGTGTTTCTTCCTTCTGTGGCCTCATCAGTGAGGAGAAGGTGTGCCTCTCTAAGTGCAGAGTAACAGGCATCACGGCAATGTGTTGCAAAATGCTCCTGTGTATTCTGGGTGACCCGGCATCAATTGGATGCGTTCATGTGTTACCCTATTGACCGATAGTACCATGTATGGCTATGGATAGTACACAGTATGACTTTTTGGCAATTGATTTAAATCTGTGTTGCAAAAAACAGCTCGTCAGAGGCTCAGACCATTATTTTAATAATGTTCTCGGGCAGAGCGCTCCTGGATAGTTTGGCTTTACTCGCTCAGGTCAAGTTGTGTAAGTGTTTTACGTCCCTCCACTTATAAAGTTCACCAACTCCGACAGCAATATCTTGCCTAAATGTCGGGTGGCACAGGGCTAGCCGTGCTCCCTGATCTCTTTCAATATATCTTATGAAAACCCCTATTTATTAGGGGAGCATGGCTGTTACATGTGCCCCATTCAGCTTGGAAGCCGAGATTCTTTATCCCATGGGTAGGACATCCCCGCTGGAACTCCAGAATCAGTTTCCCTCTTGTGTCCAATGGGGGTTAACCGTGCTAAAGTCTCTGTTGGCCCCTTAGAGGGGTCCAGAGCCAATGAGAACCCTTGGAAGACGATAACCCATGGGAAGAAAAATAGATTAATAAAACTTAGGCAACGGGTTGTTAAGCTACAGAAGAATCGGTCGGGGGGGGACCACAGTAGCCCCCCACAAAATGGGTACCCAAACTGTAGTGCAGGGTGCCCAGGAGTTGCCTTCTCCTAATGCACAGGAGCTGGTTGAATTGATTACTGAGAGCAATGGTTGCATCAAGAGTAAATTAGTTGCAGCAGTGGAAGGCTGTATGGGCCCCCTTTTGGGACAATTATTGGAGCACAAGGACTGTTCGAAACAGTTAATAAATGTAGAGCTACCCACCCAATGGATCTCATGTCGGGGGACTTGGTCCAGCTGCCTCGTTAAAGGCTACCTCAGGATAAGAATAACCAGGCCCCAAATCCATCACAGGTGGTAAGGAGGGGCATTAAGGTGGGTATGGGAGCCGGCCCCCACTGCCAACAGCGATTTTAGGGGAACTGAGACAATACCCCATGGGAGCAGGGCTGTAGACAATCTTATCTGGGTAGGGCAGATATACCTGGCGTTCCCGGGTGCATGAGCCCCAAACCCAACATCATGGTTCTGGTTTTAGAAAGGTTGCCTCCTCAAGGTGGTGGAATAGGGCGATAACCCTTTGAATCGAACCTACAGCCCCTAAAAGCTACAAGGGTTGTCCATGGTCCGCATTCTGGCATAGGTGGGGATGGGATTCTGATCCCCCCATTACTCTTCCTGACCAATGTTCCACGTCTGGTAAAGGGAGTCTTTGAGGATGCAGAGGGGCTGCCCAGAGCAATGCCAGTGGTTAAGATTCATTCTAAACCTTCCAGCCATCATCTCCTTGTTTTGGCTTTGTCACCCCGAGTGGGACGGGTATGCCCAGACGTGGGTCCCGTGCCTGCTAGGCCTAGAGAACCAAGCTACTCCTCACTGAGGAGCCCCAACAAGGGCGAAACATGTTTGGGGATGATTGTGGTCTCGTGCAGAAGGGATGTGGCCTAGCAGTTCGGGCTGGACTGCCCCTTTTGGGGTGGGCCAAGCCTGATTTGCATATGGTCTTTCCCCTTCTGTAATGGCTTGGCAGGCGAAGAACGGTGGTCTGGAGGGTTGCCCAGAGCAATGCCAGTGGTTAAGATTCATTCTAAACCTTCCAGCCATCATCTCCTTGTTTTGGCTTTGTCACCCCGAGTGGGACGGGTATGCCCAGACGTGGGTCCCGTGCCTGCTAGGCCTAGAGAACCAAGCTACTCCTCACTGAGGAGCCCCAACAAGGGCGAAACATGTTTGGGGGATGATTGTGGTCTCGTGCAGAAGGGATGTGGCCTAGCAGTTCGGGCTGGACTGCCCATTTTGGGGTGGGCCAAGCCTGATTTGCATATGGTCTTTCCCCTTCTGTAATGGCTTGGCAGGCGAAGAACGGTGGTCTGGAGGGTTGCCCAGAGCAATGCCAGTGGTTAAGATTCATTCTAAACCTTCCAGCCATCATCTCCTTGTTTTGGCTTTGTCACCCCGAGTGGGACGGGTATGCCCAGACGTGGGTCCCGTGCCTGCTAGGCCTAGAGACCCAAGCTACTCCTCACTGAGGAGCCCCAACAAGGGCGAAACATGTTTGGGGATGCTTGTGGTCTCGTGCAGAAGGGATGTGGCCTAGCAGTTCGGGCTGGACTGCCCCTTTTGGGGTGGGCCAAGCCTGATTTGCATTTGGTCTTTCCCCTTCTGTAATGGCTTGGCAGGCTAAGAACGGTGGTCTGGAGGGTTGCCCAGAGCAATGCCAGCGGTTAAGATTCATTCTAAACCCTCCAGCCATCATCTCCCTGTTTTGGCTTTGTCACCCCGAGTGGGATGGGTATGCCCAGACGTGGGTCCCGTGCCTGCTAGGCCTAGAGACCCAAGCTACTCCTCACTGAGGAGCCCCAACAAGGGCGAAACATGTTTGGGGATGCTTGTGGTCTCGTGCAGAAGAGATGTGGCCTAGCAGTTCGGGCTGGACGGCCTCTTTTGGGGTGGGCCAAGCCTGATTTGCATATGGTCTTTCCCCTTCTGTAATGGCTTGGTAGGCGAAGAACGGTGCTCTGGAGGGTTGCCCAGAGCAATGCCAGTGGTTAAGATTCATTCTAAACCTTCCAGCCATCATCTCCTTGTTTTGGCTTTGTCACCCCGAGTGGGACGGGTATGCCCAGACGTGGGTCCCGTGCCTGCTAGGCCTAGAGACCCAAGCTACTCCTCACTGAGGATCCCCAACAAGGGCCAAACATGTTTGGGGATGCTTGTGGTCTCGTGCAGAAGGGATGTGGCCTAGCAGTTCGGGCTGGACTGCCCCTTTTGGGGTGGGCCAAGCCTGATTTGCATATGGTCTTTCCCCTTCTGTGATGGCTTGGCAGGCGAAGAACGGTGGTCTGGAGGGTTGCCCAGAGCAATGCCAGTGGTTAAGATTCATTCTAAACCTTCCAGCCATCATCTCCTTGTTTTGGCTTTGTCACCCCGAGTGGGACGGGTATGCCCAGACGTGGGTCCCGTGCCTGCTAGGCCTAGAGACCCAAGCTACTCCTCACTGAGGAGCCCCAACAAGGGTGAAACATGTTTGGGGATGCTTGTGGTCTCGTGCAGAAGGGATGTGGCCTAGCAGTTCGGGCTGGACTGCCCCTTTTGGGGTGGGCCAAGCCTGATTTGCATATGGTCTTTCCCCTTCTGTAATGGCTTGGCAGGCGAAGAACGGTGCTCTGGAGGGTTGCCCAGGTCAATGCCAGTGGTTAAGATTCATTCTAAACCTTCCAGCCATCATCTCCTTGTTTTGGCTTTGTCACCCCGAGTGGGACGGGTATGCCCAGACGTGGGTCCCGTGCCTGCTAGGCCTAGAGACCCAAGCTACTCCTCACTGAGGAGCCCCAACAAGGGCAAAACATGTTTGGGGATGCTTGTGGTCTCGTGCAGAAGGGATGTGGCCTAGCAGTTCGGGCCGGACTGCCCCTTTTGGGGTGGGCCAAGCCTGATTTGCATATGGTCTTTCCCCTTCTGTAATGGCTTGGCAGGCGAAGAACGGTGGTCTGGAGGGTTGCCCAGAGCAATGCCAGTGGTTAAGATTCATTCTAAACCTTCCAGCCATCATCTCCTTGTTTTGGCTTTGTCACCCCGAGTGGGACGGGTATGCCCAGACGTGGGTCCCGTGCCTGCTAGGCCTAGAGTCCCAAGCTACTCCTCACTGAGGAGCCCCAACAAGGGCAAAACATGTTTGGGGATGCTTGTGGTCTCGTGCAGAAGGGATGTGGCCTAGCAGTTCGGGCTGGACTGCCCCTTTTGGGGTGGGCCAAGCCTGATTTTCATATGGTCTTTCCCCTTCTGTAATGGCTTGGCAGGCGAAGAACAGTGGTTTGGAGGGTTGCCCAGAGCAATGCCAGTGGTTAAGATTCTTTCTAAACCTTCCAGCCATCATCTCCTTGTTTTGGCTATGTCACCCCGAGTGGGACGGGTATGCCCAGACGTGGGTCCCGTGCCTGCTAGGCCTAGAGACCCAAGCTACTCCTCACTGAGGAGCCCCAACAAGGGCGAAACATGTTTGGGGATGCTTGTGGTCTCGTGCCGAAGGGATGTGGCCTAGCAGTTCGGGCTGGACTGCCCCTTTTGGGGTGGGCCAAGCCTGATTTGCATATGGTCTTTCCCCTGCTGTAATGGCTTGGCAGGTGAGGAAAGGTGGTCTGGAGGGTTGCCCAGAGCAATGCCAGTGGTTAAGATTCATTCTAAACCTTCCAGCCATCATCTCCTTGTTTTGGCTTTGTCACCCCGAGTGGGACCGGTATGCCCAGACGTGGGTCCCGTGCCTGCTAGGCCTAGAGACCCAAGCTACTCCTCACTGAGGAGCCCCAACAAGGGCGAAACATGTTTGGGGATGCTTGTGGTCTCGTGCAGAAGGGATGTGGCCTAGCAGTTCGGGCTGGACTGCCCCTTTTGGGGTGGGCCAAGCCTGATTTGCATATGGTCTTTCCCCTTCTGTAATGGCTTAGCAGGCGAAGAACGGTGGTCTGGAGGGTTGCCCAGAGCAATGCCAGTGGTTAAGATTCATTCTAAACCTTCCAGCCATCATCTCCTTGTTTTGGCTTTGTCACCCCGAGTGGGACGGGTATGCCCAGAGGTGGGTCCCGTGCCTGCTAGGCCTAGAGACCCAAGCTACTCCTCACTGAGGAGCCCCAACAAGGGCAAAACATGTTTGGGGATGCTTGTGGTCTCGTGCAGAAGGGATGTGGCCTAGCAGTTCGGGCTGGACTGCCCCTTTTGGGGTGGGCCAAGCCTGATTTGCATATGGTCTTTCCCCTTCTGTAATGGCTTGGCAGGCGAAGAACTGTGGTCTGGAGGGTTGCCCAGAGCAATGCCAGTGGTTAAGATTCATTCTAAACCTTCCAGCCATCATCTCCTTGTTTTGGCTTTGTCACCCCGAGTGGGAAGGGTATGCCCAGACGTGGGTCCCGTGCCTGCTAGGCCTAGAGACCCAAGCTACTCCTCACTGAGGAGCCCCAACAAGGGCGAAACATGTTTGGGGATGCTTGTGGTCTCGTGCAGAAGGAATGTGGCCTAGCAGTTCGGGCTGGACTGCCCCTTTTGGGGTGGGCCAAGCCTGATTTGCATATGGTCTTTCCCCTTCTGTAATGGCTTGGCAGGCGAAGAACGGTGGTCTGGAGGGTTGCCCAGAGCAATGCCAGTGGTTAAGATTCATTCTAAACCTTCCAGCCATCATCTCCTTGTTTTGGCTTTGTCACCCCGAGTGGGACGGGTATGCCCAGACGTTGGTCCCATGCCTGCTAGGCCTAGAGACCCAAGCTACTCCTCACTGAGGAGCCCCAACAAGGGCGAAACATGTTTGGGGATGCTTGTGGTCTCGTGCAGAAGGGATGTGGCCTAGCAGTTCGGGCTGGACTGCCCCTTTTGGGGTGGGCCAAGCCTGATTTGCATATGGTCTTTCCCCTTCTGTAATGGCTTAGCAGGCGAAGAACGGTGGTCTGGAGGGTTGCCCAGAGCAATGCCAGTGGTTAAGATTCATTCTAAACCTTCCAGCCATCATCTCCTTGTTTTGGCTTTGTCACCCCGAGTGGGACGGGTATGCCCAGAGGTGGGTCCCGTGCCTGCTAGGCCTAGAGACCCAAGCTACTCCTCACTGAGGAGCCCCAACAAGGGCAAAACATGTTTGGGGATGCTTGTGGTCTCGTGCAGAAGGGATGTGGCCTAGCAGTTCGGGCTGGACTGCCCCTTTTGGGGTGGGCCAAGCCTGATTTGCATATGGTCTTTCCCCTTCTGTAATGGCTTGGCAGGCGAAGAACTGTGGTCTGGAGGGTTGCCCAGAGCAATGCCAGTGGTTAAGATTCATTCTAAACCTTCCAGCCATCATCTCCTTGTTTTGGCTTTGTCACCCCGAGTGGGAAGGGTATGCCCAGACGTGGGTCCCGTGCCTGCTAGGCCTAGAGACCCAAGCTACTCCTCACTGAGGAGCCCCAACAAGGGCGAAACATGTTTGGGGATGCTTGTGGTCTCGTGCAGAAGGAATGTGGCCTAGCAGTTCGGGCTGGACTGCCCCTTTTGGGGTGGGCCAAGCCT
The DNA here is from genome assembly GCF_040938575.1 of Ambystoma mexicanum. Classification (NCBI taxonomy): domain Eukaryota; kingdom Metazoa; phylum Chordata; class Amphibia; order Caudata; family Ambystomatidae; genus Ambystoma; species Ambystoma mexicanum. The sequence goes on along the minus strand of NC_090921.1, from coordinate 1,177,352,586 downwards.
GATTTGCATATGGTCTTTCCCCTTCTGTAATGGCTTGGCAGGCGAAGAACGGTGGTCTGGAGGGTTGCCCAGAGCAATGCCAGTGGTTAAGATTCATTCTAAACCTTCCAGCCATCATCTCCTTGTTTTGGCTTTGTCACCCCGAGTGGGACGGGTATGCCCAGACGTTGGTCCCATGCCTGCTAGGCCTAGAGACCCAAGCTACTCCTCACTGAGGAGCCCCAACAAGGGCGAAACATGTTTGGGGATGCTTGTGGTCTCGTGCAGAAGGGATGTGGCCTAGCAGTTCGGGCTGGACTGCCCCTTTTGGGGTGGGCCAAGCCTGATTTGCATATGGTCTTTCCCCTTCTGTAATGGCTTGGCAGGCGAAGAACGGTGCTCTGGAGGGGTTGCCCAGGTCAATGCCAGTGGTTAAGATTCATTCTAAACCTTCCAGCCATCATCTCCTTGTTTTGGCTTTGTCACCCCGAGTGGGACGGGTATGCCCAGACGTGGGTCCCGTGCCTGCTAGGCCTAGAGACCCAAGCTACTCCTCACTGAGGAGCCCCAACAAGGGCGAAACATGTTTGGGGATGCTTGTGGTCTCGTGCAGAAGGGATGTGGCCTAGCAGTTCGGGCTGGACTGCCCCTTTTGGGGTGGGCCAAGCCTGATTTGCATATGGTCTTTCCCCTTCTGTAATGGCTTGGCAGGCGAAGAACAGTGGTCTGGAGGGTTGCCCAGAGCAATGCCAGTGGTTAAGATTCATTCTAAACCTTCCAGCCATCATCTCCTTGTTTTGGCTTTGTCACCCCGAGTGGGACGGGTATGCCCAGACGTGGGTCCCGTGCCTGCTAGGCCTAGAGACCGAAGCTACTCCTCACTGAGGAGCCCCAACAAGGGCGAAACATGTTTGGGGATGCTTGTGGTCTCGTGCAGAAGGGATGTGGCCTAGCAGTTCGGGCTGGACTGCCCCTTTTGGGGTGGGCCAAGCCTGATTTGCATATGGTCTTTCCCCTTCTGTAATGGCTTGGCAGGCGAAGAACGGTGGTCTGGAGGGTTGCCCAGAGCAATGCCAGTGGTTAAGATTCATTCTAAACCTTCCAGCCATCATCTCCTTGTTTTGGCTATGTCACCCCAAGTGGGACGGGTATGCCCAGACGTGGGTCCCGTGCCTGCTAGGACTAGAGACCCAAGCTACTCCTCACTGAGGAGCCCCAACAAGGGCGAAACATGTTTGGGGATGCTTGTGGTCTCGTGCAGAAGGGATGTGGCCTAGCAGTTCGGGCTGGACTGCCCCTTTTGGGGTGGGCCAAGCCTGATTTGCATATGGTCTTTCCCCTTCTGTAATGGCTTGGCAGGCGAAGAACAGTGGTCTGGAGGGTTGCCCAGAGCAATGCCAGTGGTTAAGATTCATTCTAAACCTTCCAGCCATCATCTCCTTGTTTTGGCTTTGTCACCCCGAGTGGGACGGGTATGCCCAGACGTGGGTCCCGTGCCTGCCAGGCGTAGAGACCCAAGCTACTCGTCACTGAGGAGCCCCAACAAGGGCGAAACATGTTTGGGGATGCTTGTGGTCTCGTGCAGAAGGGATGTGGCCTAGCAGTTCGGGCTGGACTGCTCCTTTTGGGGTGGGCCAAGCCTGATTTGCATATGGTCTTTCCCCTTCTGTAATGGCTTGGCAGGCGAAGCACAGTGGTCTGGAGGGTTGCCCAGAGCAATGCCAGTGGTTAAGATTCATTCTAAACCTTCCAGCCATCATCTCCTTGTTTTGGCTTTGTCACCCCGAGTGGGACGGGTATGCCAAGACGTTGGTCCCGTGCCTGCTAGGCCTAGAGACCCAAGCTACTCCTCACTGAGGAGCCCCAACAAGGGCGAAACATGTTTGGGGATGCTTGTGGTCTCGTGCAGAAGGGATGTGGCCTAGCAGTTCGGGCTGGACTGCCCCTTTTGGGGTGGGCCAAGCCTGATTTGCATATGGTCTTTCCCCTTCTGTAATGGCTTGGCAGGCGAAGAACGGTGCTCTGGAGGGTTGCCCAGGTCAATGCCAGTGGTTAAGATTCATTCTAAACCTTCCAGCCATCATCTCCTTGTTTTGGCTTTGTCACCCCGAGTGGGACGGGTATGCCCAGACGTGGGTCCCGTGCCTGCTAGGCCTAGAGACCCAAGCTACTCCTCACTGAGGAGCCCCAACAAGGGCGAAACATGTTTGGGGATGCTTGTGGTCTCGTGCAGAAGGGATGTGGCCTAGCAGTTCGGGCTGGACTGCCCCTTTTGGGATGGGCCAAGCCTGATTTGCATATGGTCTTTCCCCTTCTGTAATGGCTTGGCAGGCAAAGAACGGTGGTCTGGAGGGTTGCCCAGAGCAATGCCAGTGGTTAAGATTCATTCTAAACCTTCCAGCCATCATCTCCTTGTTTTGGCTTTGTCACCCCGAGTGGGACGGGTATGCCCAGAGGTGGGTCCCGTGCCTGCTAGGCCTAGAGACCCAAGCTACTCCTCACTGAGGAGCCCCAACAAGGGCGAAACATGTTTGGGGATGCTTGTGGTCTCGTGCAGAAGGGATGTGGCCTAGCAGTTCGGGCTGGACTGCCCCTTTTGGGGTGGGCCAAGCCTGATTTGCATATGGTCTTTCCCCTTCTGTAATGGCTTGGCAGGCGAAGAACAGTGGTCTGGAGGGTTGCCCAGAGCAATGCCAGTGGTTAAGATTCATTCTAAACCTTCCAGCCATCATCTCCTTGTTTTGGCTTTGTCACCCCGAGTGGGACGGGTATGCCCAGACGTGGGTCCCGTGCCTGCTAGGCCTAGAGACCGAAGCTACTCCTCACTGAGGAGCCCCAACAAGGGCGAAACATGTTTGGGGATGCTTGTGGTCTCGTGCAGAAGGGATGTGGCCTAGCAGTTCGGGCTGGACTGCCCCTTTTGGGGTGGGCCAAGCCTGATTTGCATATGGTCTTTCCCCTTCTGTAATGGCTTGGCAGGCGAAGAACGGTGGTCTGGAGGGTTGCCCAGAGCAATGCCAGTGGTTAAGATTCATTCTAAACCTTCCAGCCATCATCTCCTTGTTTTGGCTATGTCACCCCAAGTGGGACGGGTATGCCCAGACGTGGGTCCCGTGCCTGCTAGGACTAGAGACCCAAGCTACTCCTCACTGAGGAGCCCCAACAAGGGCGAAACATGTTTGGGGATGCTTGTGGTCTCGTGCAGAAGGGATGTGGCCTAGCAGTTCGGGCTGGACTGCCCCTTTTGGGGTGGGCCAAGCCTGATTTGCATATGGTCTTTCCCCTTCTGTAATGGCTTGGCAGGCGAAGAACAGTGGTCTGGAGGGTTGCCCAGAGCAATGCCAGTGGTTAAGATTCATTCTAAACCTTCCAGCCATCATCTCCTTGTTTTGGCTTTGTCACCCCGAGTGGGACGGGTATGCCCAGACGTGGGTCCCGTGCCTGCCAGGCGTAGAGACCCAAGCTACTCGTCACTGAGGAACCCCAACAAGGGCGAAACATGTTTGGGGATGCTTGTGGTCTCGTGCAGAAGGGATGTGGCCTAGCAGTTCGGGCTGGACTGCTCCTTTTGGGGTGGGCCAAGCCTGATTTGCATATGGTCTTTCCCCTTCTGTAATGGCTTGGCAGGCGAAGAACAGTGGTCTGGAGGGTTGCCCAGAGCAATGCCAGTGGTTAAGATTCATTCTAAACCTTCCAGCCATCATCTCCTTGTTTTGGCTTTGTCACCCCGAGTGGGACGGGTATGCCAAGACGTTGGTCCCGTGCCTGCTAGGCCTAGAGACCCAAGCTACTCCTCACTGAGGAGCCCCAACAAGGGCGAAACATGTTTGGGGATGCTTGTGGTCTCGTGCAGAAGGGATGTGGCCTAGCAGTTCGGGCTGGACTGCCCCTTTTGGGGTGGGCCAAGCCTGATTTGCATATGGTCTTTCCCCTTCTGTAATGGCTTGGCAGGCGAAGAACGGTGCTCTGGAGGGTTGCCCAGGTCAATGCCAGTGGTTAAGATTCATTCTAAACCTTCCAGCCATCATCTCCTTGTTTTGGCTTTGTCACCCCGAGTGGGACGGGTATGCCCAGACGTGGGTCCCGTGCCTGCTAGGCCTAGAGACCCAAGCTACTCCTCACTGAGGAGCCCCAACAAGGGCGAAACATGTTTGGGGATGCTTGTGGTCTCGTGCAGAAGGGATGTGGCCTAGCAGTTCGGGCTGGACTGCCCCTTTTGGGGTGGGCCAAGCCTGATTTGCATATGGTCTTTCCCCTTCTGTAATGGCTTGGCAGGCAAAGAACGGTGGTCTGGAGGGTTGCCCAGAGCAATGCCAGTGGTTAAGATTCATTCTACACCTTCCAGCCATCATCTCCTTGTTTTGGCTTTGTCACCCCGAGTGGGACGGGTATGCCCAGAGGTGGGTCCCGTGCCTGCTAGGCCTAGAGACCCAAGCTACTCCTCACTGAGGAGCCCCAACAAGGGCGAAACATGTTTGGGGATGCTTGTGGTCTCGTGCAGAAGGGATGTGGCCTAGCAGTTCGGGCTGGACTGCCCCTTTTGGGGTGGGCCAAGCCTGATTTGCATATGGTCTTTCCCCTTCTGTAATGGCTTGGCAGGCGAAGAACAGTGGTCTGGAGGGTTGCCCAGAGCAATGCCAGTGGTTAAAATTCATTCTAAACCTTCCAGCCATCATCTCCTTGTTTTGGCTTTGTCACCCCGAGTGGGACGGGTATGCCCAGACGTGGGTCCCGTGCCTGCTAGGCCTAGAGACCGAAGCTACTCCTCACTGAGGAGCCCCAACAAGGGCGAAACATGTTTGGGGATGCTTGTGGTCTCGTGCAGAAGGGATGTGGCCTAGCAGTTCGGGCTGGACTGCCCCTTTTGGGGTGGGCCAAGCCTGTTTTGCATATGGTCTTTCCCCTTCTGTAATGGCTTGGCAGGCGAAGAACGGTGGTCTGGAGGGTTGCCCAGAGCAATGCCAGTGGTTAAGAATAATTCTAAACCTTTCAGCCATCATCTCCTTGTTTTGGCTTTGTCACCCCAAGTGGGACGGGTATGCCCAGACGTGGGTCCCGTGCCTGCTAGGACTAGAGACCCAAGCTACTCCTCACTGAGGAGCCCCAACAAGGGCGAAACATGTTTGGGGATGCTTGTGGTCTCGTGCAGAAGGGATGTGGCCTAGCAGTTCGGGCTGGACTGCCCCTTTTGGGGTGGGCCAAGCCTGATTTGCATATGGTCTTTCCCCTTCTGTAATGGCTTGGCAGGCGAAGAACAGTGGTCTGGAGGGTTGCCCAGAGCAATGCCAGTGGTTAAGATTCATTCTAAACCTTCCAGCCATCATCTCCTTGTTTTGGCTTTGTCACCCAGAGTGGGACGGGTATGCCCAGACGTGGGTCCCGTGCCTGCCAGGCCTAGAGACCCAAGCTATTCCTCACTGAGGAGCCCCAACAAGAGCGAAACATGTTTGGGGATGCTTGTGGTCTCGTGCAGAAGGGATGTGGCCTAGCAGTTCGGGCTGGACTGCCCCTTTTGGGGTGGGCCAAGCCTGATTTGCATATGGTCTTTCCCCTTCTGTAATGGCTTGGCAGGCGAAGAACGGTGGTCTGGAGGGTTGCCCAGAGCAATGCCAGTGGTTAAGATTCATTCTAAACCTTCCAGCCATCATCTCCTTGTTTTGGCTTTGTCACCCCGAGTGGGACGGGTATGCCCAGACGTTGGTCCCTTGCCTGCTAGGCCTAGAGACCCAAGCGACTCCTCACTGAGGAGCCCCAACAAGGGCGAAACATGTTTGGGGATGCTTGTGGTCTCGTGCAGAAGGGATGTGGCCTAGCAGTTCGGGCTGGACTGCCCCTTTTGGGGTGGGCCAAGCCTGATTTGCATATGGTCTTTCCCCTTCTGTAATGGCTTGGCAGGCGAAGAACAGTGGTCTGGAGTGTTGCCCAGAGCAATGCCAGTGGTTAAGATTCATTCTAAACCTTCCAGCCATCATCTCCTTGTTTTGGCTGAAAAAAAGGTTTGCCATTGGTTTAGGGGTTGAGGGGGTGTTTTTCAGTCATTAGATCTGACTTGGTTCATTGTACTCATGGCCCCCTGCCACTTTCGAAATTGGACTACACCAAGATCCAACTGACTTCGTGGTCCATGGTGGAGGGTATTCTAAGTGTAGACCTGCGGACTGTGCCCCCTATGCGGGTAAGGATTTTGGTCCGCTCACAACAATTTCCTGATCAGAACCATGTCTATGGCCCTTCCCCATTGAACCTTCCAAATCCCGGAGTTCTTCTGGTTCCTGAGATGGGAGTGAGGCGCTACAATGGTAGCAAGGAGGTTGTTGGCGAAGACTCACCCTCATTGTTGGATCTGGTGGATTGACTGTTTGCCCAGCTAAGGGGGTTGCTGCTGGGCAATTAAAGATCTTGTCCTGAAACATTGTATGCCTTAAGCGCCATATTGTGGATTTAGTTTGGAGCGGTTTGTGGCAACCCACCAAGTAAACCTATTCCAGGAAACCTGGACCCTTGACCTGATTGCTCCACAGGGGTATGTGTCATACATGGTCCCTGCTACTAGGGGCTTTAAGGGGAACCGCAGGGGGATTAGATATTTGGATAGATTTTCGGATAAATATTAATCTGGTGTGGGAGTTGGTAACGATTGCTACAGGGAACCCCGATTTACAGGTCTTGGGGGTATCCACCTCATCGGGCATCAGGTTCTTGCTGGCTAACTTATACAATAGACCCAACGTGGGTGCTGGCGTGTTGAGCCTGCAGGAATCCTGTGGGTCTGTTCAAACATCCATTGTGGCAAGACTATTTCTATTGTTAGATGGAGATTTCAATCTCCAGATGGAACCACTAACCATCTTGGAAGATATCCGGGGAGACCAGGGGCCTCATTACGAGGTGGGCGGTAAGGGATTACTGGCACTGGTAAGGGCACCGGTGCCGGTAATCCCTTACCGCCCTACTACGAGTTCCCTTTGCTGGTCCTTCCTTAACGCCTGGTTTTTTCAGGCGTTAAGGATGGGACCCGCAAAGGGACTCTAGAGCTAATATCGGTACCGCAATTTGCTGTACCGTTATTAGTGCATTCCCCATTCCCATTGAGCCCCATGGGGGCTCAATGGGAATGGGGAATGGCCCTGGTGAATGGGGAATTACCGGTCCCGCCAACCTTGGAATGGACCGGTAATTGCTCCATTCACCGGGCGGAGTTGGAACGAGTTTGGAGGCAGCCATGGCGCTAATAGCGCCATGGCTGCCTCCAACCTCGTAATGAGGCCCCAGGACTTTGTCTGGTCTATCCCTCCCTTGAGGGCTAGCCCCATTCGGAGAGTACATATGGTTGCTGTGGAGACAGCTTGTATTATTCAAAATTCGCAATTAAGGGCTTGTAACTGTAGACTTCCTGGTGATCTCCCAGCACAAACCACTTGTAGGGGACCACAGGGCCAGTCCGATATAGATAACCTTTTTATTACAGCAAGTCATTGGGCTAGGGTACATGAATTGGTCATAACTGACTGGTATGATAGTGACCATAGGACTCTTTCGCTTACTTGTAAAATTGAGGTAGGTGGGTCTGGAGGGGGAATCCTTGACATGCCTTCTTGTCCCATTATGGTGGCGGGCCACTCAAGAAAGTCAGTGAAACCTGGGTGGAGAGAGGCTCGAAGCTGAAACATTATGCAGCGATTGGGGCTAACATGTGCGTTATTGCCGACAGGAGTATCTCAGAAGGGCTGGTGGTTGTGGAATTTGTAAGGATGAGCAACATCCTAAAGCCCTTATTAACCACCCACAGGGTACGAATAAGAAACACTTGTTCAGGAATAATCCTTGGTATGACGTGGAGTGCACCCAAGCTAAGAAGGACATAGGGGGTCATTACGAGGTTGGCGGTAAGGGATTACCGGCACCGGTAAGGGCACCGGTGCCGGTAATCCCTTACCACCCTACTACAAGGTCCCTTAGCGGGTCCCTTCCTTAACGCCTGGTTTTACCAGGCGTTAAGGAAGGGACCTGTTAAGGGACTTGAGAGCTAATAACGGGCCCACTGATAGCGGGCCCGTTATTAGCTCCATCCCCATTGAGCCCTATGGGGGCTCAAATGGGAATGGGGAATGGTTCCCGGAATGGGGACTTACCGGGTCCTCCAAGGTCGGAATGACCCGGTAAGTCCCTATTCCGGGAACACGGACCCGGAATGCGGTAAGGAGGTAGCCATGGCGCTAATAGCGCCATGGCTACCTCCAACCTCGTAATGACCCCAATAGTGTGCTTTGTCAAAGCGCCAGGTTTGCGCGATAAGTGTGTTCTATGGGATTTGAGATTGAAATATAGACAGCTTCTACCTACAAAGTGCCGGATACACGCTTTGGCGTCATGGAAGGCCCTGACTGCAGCTATGGTGGCCAGAGATATGGTGACATTTTGGAAATTGTAGTATAACATAACATATATTTCTAGAGCTCAGAGGTGGACGGGACTTGGATTGTGTTTTTTTGGGGAATTAATGGGAGGCCCATTTTACTGAAATATATGTTATGTTATACTATTTGGCATTTATATAGCGCTCTATATATCATTGGTATGATCTCAAAGCGCTTGTGGGTTGAACACCCTCAAGGACCATAGTGCAAGTCAGTCGAGAAAGATGGGTTGCATAGGGTGCTTGGGTGCACTCAATATGTGAGCAGCAGATGCGATTGGCTGATGGTAGCTTCATCGTAACATTAGGTGTGTTGATATTGAGAGATCAATTGAATGTGTGCAGTCTGCTGGTTGGTCTCTGAGACTGCATTCTGGTCGCATTAGGCCTTTGTAGGAGGCTTATGTGTGCAGAAAAGCCTATTTTTTGTGTGGAGTGTAGCTGCGTTATAGCCAGATGTTGAGGTGTTCATGGAGTATTGTTCGTATGTGAGCATCTAGGCCGAAATTGATTGAGGGGTATAGCTGCAGTAGAGAGTAAGCATAGTGATAGGAGAGGTGAGTGTCCATGGTATCGCTGGGTCTCAGCAGCTCTGGGTGGTCTTAATCAGGTTTACAGAAAGAGCTAGGTTTATAGAGCTTTGCCGAAGGAAAATGTAATTTTGGTTGCATTGAATGTGTGAGGGGGAGGGAGTTTCACAGAGTTGGAGCCAAGGTTGAGAAGGCGGATCCTCCAATGTTCACTGAATTGGAGCTTGGAATCACTAGTAAGAGGGCAGTGCTTGGTTTTAGTGTGCGTGATGGGAGGTAGGGTTTAATCTTTTCCTGTAAATACGTTGTGCCGGTCTTGTGCACTGCTCGGTGGGTAATGCATGGGGTTTTGAAGGTGGCCTTTCATCCCACAGGAAGCCAGTGAAGGATGCAGAGAGCGGGGGAGATGTGGTCTCTGTGTCTCAGGGCAAGAAGAAGTTTGGGCAGTGTTTTGGGCTCTTTGGAGTTTGTTAAGTTGGTATGTCGGTGCTCCCAGGTATAAGGAGTTGGCATAGTCCAGTCTCGACATAACAATGGACATAATAGCAGAGAGTCTGTTGGGATAGGTGAGGTAAAGGAAAATGCGTCTACAGAGTTTGAGGTGGTAGTGACAGGATTTTGATACATTATTAATCTGACGGGAGAGGGTTATTCCATAGTGCAGCCAAGGTTTTTGACTATTTTTGCGGGAGGGTGCCAAGGGAGGGGGTCCATGGGAGTGGTTGTGGGACAAGTGCAGTATTGCCGCACACCATGATTTCGGTTTTATCTGGTTTCAGACGGAGGTGGTTTCTTGTCATCCATCGCTCAATATCACTGAGGCAAGCTTCAAGGTTGGGACACGGGTTGGTGCTTGTTTTGAGAATTCTTAGGATAATTTGGGTATCATTGGCGTAGTTGTAACAATTGAGGCTGTGCCCACGGATGATTCCTGGTAGAGTGGTCAGATGAGGTTGAAAAGGAGAGCATAGAGGCAGGAGCCTTGGGGTACTCCAGTGTTCACAGCATGATCAGTTGAGACAAAGGGGGGGGGGGGGAAAGTGATTTGTTTCCTGTTGCTGAGGAAGGAGGCAATCCATTTGAGTGCTGAGCCACGGATTCCTATGGAGTGGCGATGGTCAAGGAGGATAGAATGGTTAACAGTGTCAAATGTTGCTGACAGATCAAGGAGAATCAGTGTTTCACAATTCTCTGAGTCTGCTGCGACCTTGAGATTATACCAGATTGAGATCATAGTGGCTTCTGTTCCATGGCACGGCCTGAAGCCTGATTGAGTGGAATCCAGTAGTTTGTTGGGTTCTACGAAGCTGTTGAGCATGGGAGTATGCAGCATGGTAAATGAGTTTCACGAGAAATCTTGTGTTGGAGATCGGTCTGTAATTCTTAGGCACAAGGGGGTCGAGGGATGCCTTTTTTAGCAGCAGTTTCACATGCACTATTTTAAACACCCCTAGAAAGATGCCAGAGGTGAGGGAGTCATTTAGTATGGACCTTGCTTGTTCTCCTGCGCAAGCAGAGGAGAATATTTCTTTTAGAAGAGAGGCGGGACAGAGGTCAAGGGGGGATCCGGAGGCTCTGCTGTCGGATAGTAGATCTAGGAGCTCGTCTCTCGAGATCGGGTGGAAAGAGTAGAAGGCTGGCATTGCGGTCATTGGGGGCAACAGGATCGGGAGAGGTATGTGTGGGGCAGAGGGTGAGGGTAGAGAGTTTGGTGTTAAGGATTGCCAGACTGACGAGTGCATTGTTGTAGAAATGTAGCATGAGGGAGTCACAGAGCGTTTGCATGGGGGTGGTTTGGGCAAAGGTGCAAGTGGGTTTCACAAATTCGGAGATTATCTTGTGGATTTCTTGCTGTTGCTGCCACAGTTCAGAATTTGTTTATTGTAGTAGGCCTTTTTGATCTTTCTGATCTCAGATTTGTAATTACGGTGGTGGTGGGCGAACATAGATCTGCTGAGAACGGTTTTAGATGTTCGCCATTTGTGCTCAAGAGAGCTATTTTTAGTTTTGAATGTCTTCAGGTGGGGTGTGAACCATTTGTGGCATGGTCCTTTGTGAGAGGCTGTGGGGCGTGAGTGGGTGAGAGCAATTTGTGATTCTTTAAGCCAGGAGTCAAAGTATTCAATGGTTATGGGTCTATCAGAGGTCAGTGTCGCTAGGAGACAGAGTAGTAGGGTTTTGGCTATGTCGGGGAGGACCTTGACTTTGTTCCAGCATTTGTGATCATATGTGAGTGCAGGGAGAGCCATGGGTGGAGGGGCTGGTGTGTGGATAGAGAAAGGGATAGCAGAGTGGTCTTTCCAGATAAGCGGTATGTGACTAGATAAAGAGACGAGGTCATAGGAGCTGGAGATTGCATCAAGAATGTGACCACCAGAGTGGGTTGGATCAGTGGTATGTCGGGAGAGGTTGAGTGTCTCAAGACTGTCGACCAGGAGTTAGGTCATGGGGTTGTTGGGCACATAAAACCAGATATTGAAATTCCCAGTAGTGAGAGTGTCTGGTGATTTACCTAAATGGTGGCTATCATGGGCGTCATTTTAGGGGGGGCAGGGGTGTTTGTCCCCCCCAACTTTCATGGCACACCATTTTGTCCCCATTCATTTGGCCGGGGCACCTTTTCTTCAGATGTCATGTCCCCCCCAACATTTTCAGCAAAGTTACTCCACTGGTGGCTATTGAGTTGCAGAGATTGTTGGCAAAATGTTTGTCATATCCAGGGGGTCTGTATATGAGTAGGAATCTGTGAGTGAGTGTTGATGGTAGCAAGAGTTTTACTAGAAGGGATTCACAGTTAACATTGCATGTCTGGGTTTCAGTGAGTGATATGGAGAAATGAGGTTTGTAGAGGATTGCCACTCCTCCACCTCTAGAAGGTCTGTTGTGGGAGATAGGTGAATAGCCAGGGATAAGGCCTTGTGCGTGACTGGAGCAAAATTGTCTGACAACCAAATTTCAGTGATAAAAACGAGGTCAGGCTTGTCAGAGGATAGGAGGTTAAAGATGCTGTGTCTGTTTCTCGCCACGGAGCGGGCGTTGAAAAGGAGGCATGCGAATTCATGAGGCGAGGTGATTTTCTTGACGCCCATCGCTGGCTGTGCTCAGTGGACATGTGTGCCTTGTGAAATGGGAGGTGTGGTAGGATTAGTCTGGGTGGTTGAGATTGTCTGATGGGTGATAGTGTGGGCTCTAGATGCAGGTACTCTTTGAGGGGGGTCAGTGGGTTAGGTCGATGGGAAGCAGGAAGAGTAGGTGGGCTGTGGTAGGTATGTGAGAGATGTGGTGGGGAAGATCGGGGAGGGTGGTGAGTGGTGCACGTGTAGTGTGTGGGGTCAAGAGAGTTGTTTGCAGTTCGAGTCTTGAGGGCGCTAGGGGTTTAGGTGTACTATCTAAGAGATTGAGATCAAGGGGGTGGATACGGGGAGAGAGGGGAAGTGAGGGTCTGATGGTAGGGGTGGGAAAGGATGGGAGGTTAGACCAATGGAGAAGTGGTGAGGTATGGAACGTCGAGGGAGAGGGCCAGTCAACCTTTCTGCGTTTTGTGGGTTTGGCTGCAAGAGGGGTGTGAGAGAGGGTAGGAGGGCCAAAGCGGATGAAGCAACAGTTTTAGTAACGGCGAGATGTGCTACTTTGAGAGAAGGGAAAGGGTTTGAAGGGGGAGGTCTGTGGGCGGGGGTCAAGTAGGAGCTGAGGGTGGGGGAGAGGGTGGTGTGTGAGGTAGGCTGAAAGGGTATCACAGGTGAAGAGAAGCGTGCCAGGCTGTGCAGAGTTTGTGGGGTGCAGTTATCCTCGAGGGATCACGCTGTCAAGGGGACACTGGGTTTTCGAGGGAGAGGTGTTGGAGATGAGGAAGGGTGGAACTGATGTGGGGGGCATAGATGGAGTGCATGTTGGTAGAGAGATGACGATGTTGGTGTGACATGGAGCTCTACACAAGTGGGTGGGTGCTAGTGCAGGTGTTAGAGGGGGTTTGGCATGGGATGGGAGTGCTGAGGTGGGGGGGGTTTCTGAGTGAGCGCACTGGTGCCGCGGTAGTGTTAGGGGACTCAAGAAGTTTGGAGCGCCAAAGAGCTCCTATGGCTTGCGTGTTGGAGATTGTGTGGAGTGTAAGGGCGGGGAGTAGGGGTTTGTTCTCAATAGAGGTCGGGGGCACAGGGAGGGCGACAGAGCCGGATGGTTTGAAGTGTGTGGGGGGAGCGTATGAGACGCATGGAGTTTTGCATGCCAGAGCGCTCCTCTGATCTTAGAGTTAGAGGCAGAATGATTGGGGGATGGGCAAGGGTGGATCAGAGTGTATCAGTGTTTGAGTGCAGAGGTCGGAGGTGACAACCCGATGTGGGATATAGGTGGGGTTCTTAAAGGTATGTGCTAGTATGGAGGGCAGGCACTGGGAGGGGTGCATTAAGAGGGGAGGGTGTGCTGCAGAAGGGGCAGGATGAGGGGGCGGAGAGGCGAGCTTTGTTGATGTGGTCTCTCTGTCAGCGAGGGGAGGTTAGTCATAGTTGTGGGATCGAGTAGTCCAGCAGCTGAGCGATGTGGGGGTCAGAGAGTGGCTGCATGCCCAGAGGGTAAGGACAGCAGGTATCTGGGTCGAGGTACCTAAGAGTAAGATGGCAGGGAGTGTACTGAGCGATAATGCAGTAGCAGTACCTAGAATTTGAGTTACCTGTATAGAGGGAGAAAGGGCCTAACATGGGGGACAACAGTAAAAGCAATTGCAGTCTCTTTTCCTCTTCCGGTCTTAAGGAAAAAAAATAAAATAAAGTGAAATGGATAGATGAATGAAATGACAAAAAAGTTTGTTTTCTTTTTCTAAACTAATTTCAATAAAAAAATAAAACAAAATAAAATAAATGCAGTAAAGCAATAACAGCACCTGGATTGGGAACACCTGGATAGCAGCACCTAGATTGGGAACACCTAGATAGAGGGAGAGGGGTCTAACACAAGGTTCAGCGGTGAATGGAATAGTAACTGCTACATTTGGGACACCTATACAATAGCAGCACCTCGATTTGGATCACCTGGATACACGGAGAAAGGGCCTAACATGGGGGACAACAGTAAATGCAATAACAGTAGATGTAATAGCAGCGCCTAGATTTGGGTCACATGGATAGAGCGGGAAAGGGTCTAACATGGGGGACAACAGCAAATGCAATAACAGTAGATGTAATAACAGCGCCTAGATTTGGGTCACCTGGATAGAGGGGAAAAGGGCCTAATACGGGGACAGCAGTAAATGCAATAACAGTAGATGTAATAGCAGCACCTAGATTTGGGTCTCCTGGATAGAGGGAAAAAGGGCCTAACACGGGGACAGCAGTAAATGCAATAACAGTAGATGTAATAGCAGCGCCTAGATTTGGGTCACATGGATAGAGCGGGAAAGGGTCTAACATGGGGGACAACAGCAAATGCAATAACAGTAGATGTAATAGCAGCGCCTAGATTTGGGTCACATGGATAGAGCGGGAAAGGGTCTAACATGGGGGACAACAGCAAATGCAATAACAGTAGATGTAATAGCAGCGCCTAGATTTGGGTCACATGGATAGTGCGGGAAAGGGTCTAACATGGGGGACAACAGTAAATGCAATAACAGTAGATGTAATAGCAGCGCCTAGATTTGGGTCACCTGGATAGAAGAAAAAAGGGCCTAACACGGGGGACAGCAGTAAATGCAATAACAGTAGATGTAATAGCAGCGCCTAGATTTGGGTCACATGGATAGAGCGGGAAAGGGTCTAACATAGGGGACAACAGTAAATGCAATAACAGTAGATGTAATAGCAGCGCCTAGATTTGGGTCACCTGGATAGAAGAAAAAAGGGCCTAACACGGGGGACAGCAGTAAATGCAATAACAGTAGATGTAATAGCAGCGCCTAGATTTGGGTCACCTGGATAGAAGAAAAAAGGGCCTAACACGGGGGACAGCAGTAAATGCAATAACAGTAGATGTAATAGCAGCGCCTAGATTTGGGTCACATGGATAGAGCGGGAAAGGGTCTAACATAGGGGCCAACAGTAAATGCAATAACAGTAGATGTAATAGCAGCGCCTAGATTTGGGTCACCTGGATAGAAGAAAAAAGGGCCTAACACGGGGGACAGCAGTAAATGCAATAACAGTAGATGTAATAGCAGCGCCTAGATTTGGGTCACATGGATAGAGCGGGAAAGGGTCTAACATGGGGGACAGCAGTAAATGCAATAACAGTAGATGTAATAGCAGCGCCTAGATTTGGGTCACATGGATAGAGCGGGAAAGGGTCTAACATGGGGGACAGCAGTAAATGCAATAACAGTAGATGTAATAGCAGCGCCTAGATTTGGGTCACATGGATAGAGCGGGAAAGGGTCTAACATGGGGGACAGCAGTAAATGCAATAACAGTAGATGTAATAGCAGTGCCTAGATTTGGGTCACATGGATAGAGGGAAAAAGGGCCTAACACGGGGACAGCAGTAAATGCAATAACAGTAGATGTAATAGCAGCGCCTAGATTTGGGTCACATGGATAGAGGGAAAAAGGGCCTAACACGGGGACAGCACTAAATGCAATAACAGTAGATGTAATAGCAGCGCCTAGATTTGGGTCACATGGATAGAGGGAAAAAGGGCCTAACACGGGGACAGCAGTAAATGCAATAACAGTAGATGTAATAGCAGCGCCTAGATTTGGGTCACATGGATAGAGCGGGAAAGGGTCTAACATGGGGGACAACAGTAAATGCAATAACAGTAGATGTAATAGCAGCGCCTAGATTTGGGTCACATGGATAGAGGGAAAAAGGGCCTAACACGGGGACAGCAGTAAATGCAATAACAGTAGATGTAATAGCAGCGCTTAGATTTGGGTCACATAGATAGAGGGAAAAAGGGCCTAACACGGGGACAGCAGTAAATGCAATAACAGTAGATGTAATAGCAGCGCCTAGATTTGGGTCACATGGATAGAGCGGGAAAGGGTCTAACATGGGGGACAACAGTAAATGCAATAACAGTAGATGTAATAGCAGCGCCTAGATTTGGGTCACATGGATAGAGCGGGAAAGGGTCTAACATGGGGGACAACAGTAAATGCAATAACAGTAGATGTAATAGCAGCGCCTAGATTTGGGTCACATGGATAGAGCGGGAAAGGGTCTAACATGGGGGACAACAGTAAATGCAATAACAGTAGATGTAATAGCAGCGCCTAGATTTGGGTCACATGGATAGAGCGGGAAAGGGTCTAACATGGGGGACAACAGTAAATGCACTAACAGTAGATGTAATAGCAGCGCCTAGATTTGGGTCACATGGATAGAGTGGGAAAGGGCCTAACACGGAGGACAGCAGTAAATGCAATAACAGTAGATGTAATAGCAGCGCCTAGATTTGGGTCACATGGATAGAGGGAAAAAGGGCCTAACACGGGGACAGCAGTAAATGCAATAACAGTAGATGTAATAGCAGCGCCTAGATTTGGGTCACATGGATAGAGCGGGAAAGGGTCTAACATGGGGGACAACAGTAAATGCAATAACAGTAGATGTAATAGCAGCGCCTAGATTTGGGTCACATGGATAGAGCGGGAAAGGGTCTAACATGGGGGACAACAGTAAATGCAATAACAGTAGATGTAATAGCAGCGCCTAGATTTGGGTCACATGGATAGAGCGGGAAAGGGTCTAACATGGGGGACAACAGTAAATGCAATAACAGTAGATGTAATAGCAGCGCCTAGATTTGGGTCACATGGATAGAGTGGGAAAGGGTCTAACATGGGGGACAACAGTAAATGCACTAACAGTAGATGTAATAGCAGCGCCTAGATTTGGGTCACATGGATAGAGTGGGAAAGGGTCTAACATGGGGGACAACAGTAAATGCAGTAACAGTTGATGTAATACCAGAGCCTAGATTTGGGTCACCTGGATAGAGGGAGAAAGGGCCTAATACGGGGGACAACAGTAAGGAACAAGTTACTTACCTGTAACTGTTGTTCTCCAGCAAATATACTCCGATAGGGAGGGTGGGCGGAGTCATGGGAGGGAGGGATGGTCCCAGTGGTTGATCGGCCAGAGGGTGTGTTGGTTATCCTTGAGCTTGAGGTTGGGGAAGCATTACTCTCCCAGAGATTGGGTAAGACCCCGGGGCCGTACCTGATCCCAATTGACTTTTTCTGTGATGAGCCGGCAATTCGGATCCCGATGTTGATGCAAATGTTTAATGCAGCGATTAGGTCCGATTTGGTACCCCCCACCTGGGCTGAGGCTACAATTGTCCCAATCTATAAAAAGGGAGGTAAAGAGCAGCCTGAGTCATGGGCAAGACATTTGGAAAGGTTCTGCAAATTAATCTTCAAAAGTGGGCAGATGAGACAGAAGTCATCTCTAATGCTCAAGCAGGGTTTAGAGCCGGCAGAGGGACAGTGGATCATTGTTTCTTACTGTTCCTGCTCATAGAGAAATATACTAAACTCCTTAGAATGAAGCGGTATATCATCTTTATTGACTTAAAGATGGTGTTTGATTCAGGTTTCAAGGGGCAAATTGCAGCAGGTTTTGGAGAAGAGGAATGTCCTCCAGCCCCTACTGGATGCTATTATGCTTCTTTATGCAAATTCCACTGCAACAGTCAGGTTTGAGATGATAACCCAAGCAATTGTTGATGCATTAGAACGAAGTGCAACGGACCACCCTGGATTGGGCACACCGCAATGACCATGCTTATTCTTCGGCGATGATGCTGCAATCCTTGCCATAACAGCAAAGGGCCTTGCAACATCATTGGATATATTTGTGAAGAACTGTGATACCTTTTGCCTGGCGGTTAATGTCTCAAAGACAAAGGTAATGGTATTTAAACCACCATTTACTAAGTCACATGAATTGAGAATTTTGGTCAATGGCCAAGTTCGAGAACAGGTCAAACAATTGGATTATCTAGAGATAAGGTTTAACGAGGCATCCAGCTGGACGGACCAAGCAGTAAAACCTAGGGTCACCTTATATAAATATGGAGGTGGAATCTCTTCCTTCTTTTGGAGTAGGAGATGTGGGGAGATTTCTCTGGCTATAGAACTGTTCAGGAGTCAGACTCTTCCTATTGCAACATATGGTGCAGAGGTTTGGGGGTATGATGTCACCAAATGGCTGTCTGTGACTGAACACATGTTTTTTTTAAGAACGTATTGCTGTTACCAAAGAATACCCCTACCCCTTTGCTTCTTTTGGACTTGCAAGCCTGCTGTGACATGACAACAGTCAGCAGTGCAGTCGGTTGCAGCTCGAGGGGCTCGACTGGCTTGAAAATGTCCTTTAAGGCGAACTCTGGTAGATGCTTGTAGATGCACTCCTCCTAGCTTCTTCGCAGGGCGCGTGTTGGCCAACATCACCCGACATGCCTCGACCCGTGCTTCAGACCCACCAACCAGCACTGAGATGATGAGTTTCGGGAGGATAGCTCAGGGGCAATGTGCTCACCTTGGAAGCAAGACGACACGGAGCAACACAGGTTCGTTCCCCGGTCCACGCTTAGAAACCTCTGGGGATTAAGCGCGTTATAAATAACCAATCATATCATATCATTCCTGACCCGAGCCGCCATGTAGGCCAGTCTGCAGCTGTCCGTCCAGCCTCGCTCACCGAACTGCTTGCCACCTAATACCCACAGCTGTCTGCCATTTTAAACTCTGTCGCAGAAGCTGCAAAGCTCCCTGAAACCTACTCTACACTGTCGAGCATCAAGAATTTCTACAAGCACAGGGTACATTGTGATTCTGTCCCCGTGGTCTTTCTCTGAAGGCCCCTATTGACATTTTACGACCCATTGCTTCCTTTGGGTTGAAACCAAGTATCCTTTAACTATTGCGATTAATTACTATACTGACTACCCTCCTGTCAGTATCCAGAGTACATCCCTTTTCCTTCTTTGAAACTGTCTGTCCTCTACATTCCTTTACAGGGTGGGTTGTATTTTGTAGTGTGTTAGAACTGTCTGTTGTGATAACAATAAAGTAGATATTTGTATACAACCTTGACTGGACAGGCCCTTTTATCATTGGGTACTTAATGTATTTTTGCTGTGTTGCAGCTAACCAACGATCCACGACTGTGCAGAGATAAGCCTGCCATTTGTAATTTGTAATTTGTTTGTATGTCCAATCTGTTCCGATCAATTTTTGTGCAATAGGGATGTGGGGCTGATTGATGGTTTAGAAACCGATATTCTTCCCGGGACCACTGGTGCCCCCGAAGTTGATTTGTCACAGTGGCCACAGTAAATAGAAACTTAGAAGCCCCCCAAATATAACATCAAACAAATTCCAAAGAACTGTTGTCATGATATCACGATGCACAGACCCTCATTAAATTAAGCCATTTCCTGGAAGAAAAATGGTGTGCTATGGTTGTTTGAAAGTGTAAGGTGTTTTTCCCTATATGTGGCTCACATATGAGCGAGCAGCAACCTGTATGAGTCCTAAGTAGGGGATACTCGCACCTTACAGCACATATGTGCTAATGCAAACCCCAGGGGACATAATGATTTACCCTCCTGTATGGGCCTAGGTCAGGCCTCTGAAGGCTCTGGCGGCCCTGTGAGAAAATGGGCCCTTTGCCAATGGATGGTCAGCTCTGGTGGCCACCCTTTACTCATGTGCCTCGGTGGAAATAACCAGTCAGAGCCTTATTTCATTTGGCGCAAGGCATAAGCCTTCTTTATGTAAGCAAACAATGTAAAAACAGTCCCTCGATATGCCCGAGCATTAGTAAGTAAAGAGACCCCTATTTGCAACACTATAGTTTAGTTATTGCTGAATAGGTACATAATGGTCTGTCTTTCTTTTCCTCTGGTACAGAAACATTAAATAACCTTCAGTGTGTCACCTGGGCGCAGGTTGACTCGCCTATGATAGACAAATACAGAAATAACCTTCAGTGTGTCACCTGGGCGAAGGTTGACTCGCCTATGATAGACAAATGCATAAATAACCTTCAGTGTGTCACCTGGGCGCATGTTGACTCGCCTATGATAGACAAATGCATAAATAACCCTCAGTGTGTCACCTGGGCGCAGGTTGACTCGCCTATGATAGACAAATGCATAAATAACCCTCAGTGTGTCACCTGGGCGCAGGTTGACTCGCCTATGATAGACAATTAAAGAAATAACCTTCAGTGTGTCACCGTGGCGCAGGTTGACTCGCCTATGATAGACAAATGCATAAATAACCTTCAGTGTGTCACCGTGGCGCAGGTTGACTCGCCTATGATAGACAAATACAGAAATAACCTTCAGTGTGTCACCTGGGCGCAGGTTGACTCGCCTATGATAGACAAATGCATAAATAACCTTCAGTGTGTCACCTGGGCGCAGGTTGACTCGCCTATGATAGACAAATGCATAAATAACCCTCAGTGTGTCACCTGGGCGCAGGTTGACTCGCCTATGATAGACAAATGCATAAATAACCTTCAGTGTGTCACCTGGGCGCAGGTTGACTCGCCTATGATAGACAAATGCATAAATAACCCTCAGTGTGTCACCTGGGCGCAGGATGACTCGCCTATGATAGACAAATAAAGAAATAACCTTCAGTGTGTCACCTGGGCGCAGGTTGACTCGCCTATGATAGACAAATGCATAAATAACCTTCAGTGTGTCACCTGGGCGCAGGTTGACTCGCCTATGATAGACAAATGCATAAATAACCTTCAGTGTGTCACCTGGGCGCAGGTTGACTCGCCTATGATAGACAAATGCATAAATAACCTTCAGTGTGTCACCTGGGCGCAGGTTGACTCGCCTATGATAGACAAATGCATAAATAACCTTCAGTGTGTCACCTGGGCGCAGGTTGACTCGCCTATGATAGACAAATAAAGAAATAACCTTCAGTGTGTCACCGTGGCGCAGGTTGACTCGCCTATGATAGACAAATGCATAAATAACCCTCAGTGTGTCACCTGGGCGCAGGTTGACTCGCCTATGATAGACAAATGCATAAATAACCCTCAGTGTGTCACCTGGGCGCAGGTTGACTCGCCTATGATAGACAAAAATGCATAAATAACCCTCAGTGTGTCACCGTGGCGCAGGTTGACTCGCCTATGATAGACAAATAAAGAAATAACCTTCAGTGTGTCACCTGGGCGCAGGTTGACTCGCCTATGATAGACAAATAAAGAAATAACCTTCAGTGTGTCACCGTGGCGCAGGTTGACTCGCCTATGATAGACAAATGCATAAATAACCCTCAGTGTGTCACCTGGGCGCAGGTTGACTCGCCTATGATAGACAAATAAAGAAATAACCTTCAGTGTGTCACCGTGGCGCAGGTTGACTCGCCTATGATAGACAAATGCATAAATAACCCTCAGTGTGTCACCTGGGCGCAGGTTGACTCGCCTATGATAGACAAATGCATAAATAACCCTCAGTGTGTCACCTGGGCGCAGGTTGACTCGCCTATGATAGACAAATAAAGAAATAACCTTCAGTGTGTCACCGTGGCGCAGGTTGACTCGCCTATGATAGACAAATGCATAAATAACCCTCAGTGTGTCACCTGGGCGCAGGTTGACTCGCCTATGATAGACAAATGAAGAAATAACCTTCAGTGTGTCACCTGGGCGCAGGTTGACTCGCCTATGATAGACAAATAAAGAAATAACCTTCAGTGTGTCACCTGGGCGCAGGTTGACTCGCCTATGATAGACAAATAAAGAAATAACCTTCAGTGTGTCACCTGGGCGCAGGTTGACTCGCCTATGATAGACAAATAAAGAAATAACCTTCAGTGTGTCACCTGGGCGCAGGTTGACTCGCCTATGATAGACAAATAAAGAAATAACCTTCAGTGTGTCACCTGGGCGCAGGTTGACTCGCCTATGATAGACAAATGCATAAATAACCCTCAGTGTGTCACCTGGGCGCAGGTTGACTCGCCTATGATAGACAAATGCATAAATAACCCTCAGTGTGTCACCTGGGCGCAGGTTGACTCGCCTATGATAGACAAATAAAGAAATAACCTTCAGTGTGTCACCTGGGCGCAGGTTGACTCGCCTATGATAGACAAATAAAGAAATAACCTTCAGTGTGTCACTGTGGCGCAGGTTGACTCGCCTATGATAGACAAATAAAGAAATAACCTTCAGTGTGTCACCTGGGCGCAGGTTGACTCGCCTATGATAGACAAATAAAGAAATAACCTTCAGTGTGTCACCTGGGCGCAGGTTGACTCGCCTATGATAGACAAATGCATAAATAACCTTCAGTGTGTCACCTGGGCGCAGGTTGACTCGCCTATGATAGACAAATAAAGAAATAACCTTCAGTGTGTCACCTGGGCGCAGGTTGACTCGCCTATGATAGACAAATAAAGAAATAACCTTCAGTGTGTCACCGTGGCGCAGGTTGACTCGCCTATGATAGACAAATGCATAAATAACCTTCAGTGTGTCACCTGGGCGCAGGTTGACTCGCCTATGATAGACAAATGCATAAATAACCTTCAGTGTGTCACCTGGGCGCAGGTTGACTCGCCTATGATAGACAAATGCATAAATAACCTTCAGTGTGTCACCGTGGCGCAGGTTGACTCGCCTATGATAGACAAATGCATAAATAACCTTCAGTGTGTCACCTGGGCGCAGGTTGACTCGCCTATGATAGACAAATGCATAAATAACCTTCAGTGTGTCACCGTGGCGCAGGTTGACTCGCCTATGATAGACAAATGCATAAATAACCTTCAGTGTGTCACCTGGGCGCAGGTTGACTCGCCTATGATAGACAAATACATAAATAACCTTCCGTGTGATAGACAAATGCATAAATAACCTTCCGTGTGTCACCTGGGCGCAGGTTGACTCGCCTATGATAGACAAATGCATAAATAACCTTCCGTGTGTCACCTGGGCGCAGGTTGACTCGCCTATGATAGACAAATACAGAAATAACCTTCAGTGTGTCACCTGGGCGCAGGTTGACTCGCCTATGATAGACAAATGCATAAATAACCCTCAGTGTGTCACCTGGGCGCAGGTTGACTCGCCTATGATAGACAAATGCATAAATAACCTTCAGTGTGTCACCTGGGCGCAGGTTGACTCGCCTATGATAGACAAATGCATAAATAACCTTCAGTGTGTCACCTGGGCGCAGGTTGACTCGCCTATGATAGACAAATGCATAAATAACCTTCAGTGTGTCACCTGGGCGCAGGTTGACTCGCCTATGATAGACAAATGCATAAATAACCTTCAGTGTGTCACCTGGGCGCAGGTTGACTCGCCTATGATAGACAAATAAAGAAATAACCTTCAGTGTGTCACCTGGGCGCAGGTTGACTCGCCTATGATAGACAAATGCATAAATAACCTTCCGTGTGATAGACAAATGCATAAATAACCTTCAGTGTGTCACCTGGGCGCAGGTTGACTCGCCTATGATAGACAAATGCATAAATAACCTTCAGTGTGTCACCGTGGCGCAGGTTGACTCGCCTATGATAGACAAATGCATAAATAACCTTCAGTGTGTCACCGTGGCGCAGGTTGACTCGCCTATGATAGACAAATACAGAAATAACCTTCAGTGTGTCACCTGGGCGCAGGTTGACTCGCCTATGATAGACAAATGCATAAATAACCCTCAGTGTGTCACCTGGGCGCAGGTTGACTCGCCTATGATAGACAAATGCATAAATAACCTTCAGTGTGTCACCTGGGCGCAGGTTGACTCGCCTATGATAGACAAATGCATAAATAACCTTCAGTGTGTCACCTGGGCGCAGGTTGACTCGCCTATGATAGACAAATGCATAAATAACCTTCAGTGTGTCACCTGGGCGCAGGTTGACTCGCCTATGATAGACAAATGCATAAATAACCTTCAGTGTGTCACCTGGGCGCAGGTTGACTCGCCTATGATAGACAAATAAAGAAATAACCTTCAGTGTGTCACCTGGGCGCAGGTTGACTCGCCTATGATAGACAAATGCATAAATAACCTTCAGTGTGTCACCTGGGCGCAGGTTGACTCGCCTATGATAGACAAATGCATAAATAACCTTCAGTGTGTCACCTGGGCGCAGGTTGACTCGCCTATGATAGACAAATGCATAAATAACCTTCCGTGTGTCACCTGGGCGCAGGTTGACTCGCCTATGATAGACAAATGCATAAATAACCTTCAGTGTGTCACCTGGGCGCAGGTTGACTCGCCTATGATAGACAAATGCATAAATAACCTTCAGTGTGTCACCTGGGCGCAGGTTGACTCGCCTATGACAGACAAATGCATAAATAACCTTCAGTGTGTCACCTGGGCGCAGGTTGACTCGCCTATGACAGACAAATAAAGAAATAACCTTCAGTGTGTCACCTGGGCGCAGGTTGACTCGCCTATGACAGACAAATAAAGAAATAACCTTCAGTGTGTCACCTGGGCGCAGGTTGACTCGCCTATGATAGACAAATAAAGAAATAACCTTCCGTGTGTCACCTGGGCGCAGGTTGACTCGCCTATGATAGACAAATGCATAAATAACCTTCAGTGTGTCACCTGGGCGCAGGTTGACTCGCCTATGATAGACAAATGCATAAATAACCTTCAGTGTGTCACCTGGGCGCAGGTTGACTCGCCTATGATAGACAAATGCATAAATAACCTTCAGTGTGTCACCTGGGCGCAGGTTGACTCGCCTATGATAGACAAATAAAGAAATAACCTTCAGTGTGTCACCGTGGCGCAGGTTGACTCGCCTATGATAGACAAATGCATAAATAACCTTCAGTGTGTCACCGTGGCGCAGGTTGACTCGCCTATGATAGACAAATAAAGAAATAACCTTCAGTGTGTCACCTGGGCGCAGGTTGACTCGCCTATGATAGACAAATAAAGAAATAACCTTCAGTGTGTCACCTGGGCGCAGGTTGACTCGCCTATGATAGACAAATGCATAAATAACCTTCAGTGTGTCACCTGGGCGCAGGTTGACTCGCCTATGATAGACAAATGCATAAATAACCTTCCGTGTGTCACCTGGGCGCAGGTTGACTCGCCTATGATAGACAAATGCATAAATAACCTTCCGTGTGTCACCTGGGCGCAGGTTGACTCGCCTATGATAGACAAATGCATAAATAACCTTCAGTGTGTCACCTGGGCGCAGGTTGACTCGCCTATGATAGACAAATGCATAAATAACCTTCAGTGTGTCACCTGGGCGCAGGTTGACTCGCCTATGATAGACAAATGCATAAATAACCTTCCGTGTGTCACCTGGGCGCAGGTTGACTCGCCTATGATAGACAAATGCATAAATAACCTTCAGTGTGTCACCTGGGCGCAGGTTGACTCGCCTATGATAGACAAATGCATAAATAACCTTCCGTGTGTCACCTGGGCGCAGGTTGACTCGCCTATGATAGACAAATGCATAAATAACCTTCAGTGTGTCACCTGGGCGCAGGTTGACTCGCCTATGATAGACAAATGCATAAATAACCTTCAGTGTGTCACCGTGGCGCAGGTTGACTCGCCTATGATAGACAAATGCATAAATAACCCTCAGTGTGTCACCTGGGCGCAGGTTGACTCGCCTATGATAGACAAATAAAGAAATAACCCTCAGTGTGTCACCTGGGCGCAGGTTGACTCGCCTATGATAGACAAATGCATAAATAACCTTCAGTGTGTCACCTGGGCGCAGGTTGACTCGCCTATGATAGACAAATGCATAAATAACCTTCCGTGTGTCACCGTGGTGCAGGTTGACTCGCCTATGATAGACAAATGCATAAATAACCTTCAGTGTGTCACCTGGGCGCAGGTTGACTCGCCTATGATAGACAAATAAAGAAATAACCTTCAGTGTGTCACCTGGGCGCAGGTTGACTCGCCTATGATAGACAAATGCATAAATAACCTTCAGTGTGTCACCTGGGCGCAGGTTGACTCGCCTATGATAGACAAATAAAGAAATAACCTTCAGTGTGTCACCGTGGCAAAGGTTGACTCGCCTATGATAGACAAATGCATAAATAACCTTCAGTGTGTCACCTGGGCGCAGGTTGACTCGCCTATGATAGACAAATGCATAAATAACCCTCAGTGTGTCACCTGGGCGCAGGTTGACTCGCCTATGATAGACAAATGCATAAATAACCTTCCGTGTGTCACCTGGGCGCAGGTTGACTCGCCTATGATAGACAAATGCATAAATAACCTTCCGTGTGTCACCTGGGCGCAGGTTGACTCGCCTATGATAGACAAATGCATAAATAACCTTCCGTGTGTCACCTGGGCGCAGGTTGACTCGCCTATGATAGACAAATGCATAAATAACCTTCCGTGTGTCACCTGGGCGCAGGTTGACTCGCCTATGATAGACAAATAAAGAAATAACCTTCAGTGTGTCACCTGGGCGCAGGTTGACTCGCCTATGATAGACAAATAAAGAAATAACCTTCAGTGTGTCACCGTGGCGCAGGTTGACTCGCCTATGATAGACAAATGCATAAATAACCTTCAGTGTGTCACCTGGGCGCAGGTTGACTCGCCTATGATAGACAAATGCAGAAATAACCCTCAGTGTGTCACCTGGGCGCAGGTTGACTCGCCTATGATAGACAAATGCATAAATAACCTTCAGTGTGTCACCTGGGCGCAGGTTGACTCGCCTATGATAGACAAATGCATAAATAACCTTCAGTGTGTCGCCTGGGCGCAGGTTGACTCGCCTATGATAGACAAATGCATAAATAACCTTCCGTGTGTCACCTGGGCGCAGGTTGACTCGCCTATGATAGACAAATGCATAAATAACCTTCCGTGTGATAGACAAATGCATAAATAACCTTCAGTGTGTCACCTGGGCGCAGGTTGACTCGCCTATGATAGACAAATGCATAAATAACCTTCCGTGTGTCACCTGGGCGCAGGTTGACTCGCCTATGATAGACAAATGCATAAATAACCTTCAGTGTGTCACCTGGGCGCAGGGTGACTCGCCTATGATAGACAAATGCATAAATAACCTTCAGTGTGTCACCGTGGCGCAGGTTGACTCGCCTATGATAGACAAATGCATAAATAACCTTCAGTGTGTCACCTGGGCGCAGGTTGACTCGCCTATGATAGACAAATGCATAAATAACCTTCCGTGTGTCACCTGGGCGCAGGTTGACTCGCCTATGATAGACAAATGCATAAATAACCTTCAGTGTGTCACCTGGGCGCAGGCTGACTCGCCTATGATAGACAAATGCATAAATAACCTTCAGTGTGTCACCTGGGCGCAGGTTGACTCGCCTATGATAGACAAATGCATAAATAACCTTCCGTGTGTCACCTGGGCGCAGGTTGACTCGCCTATGATAGACAAATGCATAAATAACCTTCAGTGTGTCACCTGGGCGCAGGTTGACTCGCCTATGATAGACAAATGCATAAATAACCTTCCGTGTGATAGACAAATGCATAAATAACCTTCAGTGTGTCACCTGGGCGCAGGTTGACTCGCCTATGATAGACAAATGCATAAATAACCTTCCGTGTGTCACCTGGGCGCAGGTTGACTCGCCTATGATAGACAAATGCATAAATAACCTTCCGTGTGTCACCGTGGCGCAGGTTGACTCGCCTATGATAGACAAATGCATAAATAACCTTCCGTGTGTCACCTGGGCGCAGGTTGACTCGCCTATGATAGACAAATGCATAAATAACCTTCAGTGTGTCACCTGGGCGCAGGTTGACTCGCCTATGATAGACAAATAAAGAAATAACCTTCAGTGTGTCACCTGGGCGCAGGTTGACTCGCCTATGATAGACAAATGCATAAATAACCCTCAGTGTGTCACCTGGGCGCAGGTTGACTCGCCTATGATAGACAAATGCATAAATAACCTTCCGTGTGTCACCTGGGCGCAGGGTGACTCGCCTATGATAGACAAATGCATAAATAACCTTCAGTGTGTCACCGTGGCGCAGGTTGACTCGCCTATGATAGACAAATGCATAAATAACCTTCAGTGTGTCACCTGGGCGCAGGTTGACTCGCCTATGATAGACAAATGCATAAATAACCTTCCGTGTGTCACCTGGGCGCAGGTTGACTCGCCTATGATAGACAAATGCATAAATAACCTTCCGTGTGTCACCTGGGCGCAGGTTGACTCGCCTATGATAGACAAATGCATAAATAACCTTCAGTGTGTCACCGTGGCGCAGGTTGACTCGCCTATGATAGACAAATGCATAAATAACCTTCAGTGTGTCACCGTGGCGCAGGTTGACTCGCCTATGATAGACAAATAAAGAAATAACCTTCAGTGTGTCACCGTGGCGCAGGTTGACTCGCCTATGATAGACAAATAAAGAAATAACCTTCAGTGTGTCACCTGGGCGCAGGTTGACTCGCCTATGATAGACAAATAAAGAAATAACCTTCAGTGTGTCACCGTGGCGCAGGTTGACTCGCCTATGATAGACAAATGCATAAATAACCTTCCGTGTGTCACCGTGGCGCAGGTTGACTCGCCTATGATAGACAAATGCATAAATAACCTTCAGTGTGTCACCTGGGCGCAGGTTGACTCGCCTATGATAGACAAATGCATAAATAACCTTCCGTGTGTCACCTGGGCGCAGGTTGACTCGCCTATGATAGACAAATGCATAAATAACCTTCAGTGTGTCACCTGGGCGCAGGTTGACTCGCCTATGATAGACAAATGCATAAATAACCTTCCGTGTGTCACCTGGGCGCAGGTTGACTCGCCTATGATAGACAAATGCATAAATAACCTTCCGTGTGTCACCGTGGCGCAGGTTGACTCGCCTATGATAGACAAATGCATAAATAACCTTCAGTGTGTCACCTGGGCGCAGGTTGACTCGCCTATGATAGACAAATGCATAAATAACCTTCAGTGTGTCACCTGGGCGCAGGTTGACTCGCCTATGATAGACAAATGCATAAATAACCTTCCTTGTGTCACCTGGGCGCAGGTTGACTCGCCTATGATAGACAAATGCATAAATAACCTTCCGTGTGTCACCTGGGCGCAGGTTGACTCGCCTATGATAGACAAATGCATAAATAACCTTCAGTGTGTCACCTGGGCGCAGGTTGACTCGCCTATGATAGACAAATGCATAAATAACCTTCCGTGTGTCACCTGGGCGCAGGTTGACTCGCCTATGATAGACAAATGCATAAATAACCTTCCGTGTGTCACCGTGGCGCAGGTTGACTCGCCTATGATAGACAAATGCATAAATAACCTTCAGTGTGTCACCTGGGCGCAGGTTGACTCGCCTATGATAGACAAATGCATAAATAACCTTCAGTGTGTCACCTGGGCGCAGGTTGACTCGCCTATGATAGACAAATGCATAAATAACCTTCAGTGTGTCACCTGGGCGCAGGTTGACTCGCCTATGACAGACAAATAAAGAAATAACCTTCAGTGTGTCACCTGGGCGCAGGTTGACTCGCCTATGATAGACAAATGCATAAATAACCTTCAGTGTGTCACCTGGGCGCAGGTTGACTCGCCTATGATAGACAAATGCATAAATAACCTTCAGTGTGTCACCTGGGCGCAGGTTGACTCGCCTATGACAGACAAATAAAGAAATAACCTTCAGTGTGTCACCTGGGCGCAGGTTGACTCGCCTATGATAGACAAATGCATAAATAACCTTCAGTGTGTCACCTGGGCGCAGGTTGACTCGCCTATGACAGACAAATAAAGAAATAACCTTCAGTGTGTCACCTGGGCGCAGGTTGACTCGCCTATGATAGACAAATGCATAAATAACCTTCAGTGTGTCACCTGGGCGCAGGTTGACTCGCCTATGATAGACAAATGCATAAATAACCTTCAGTGTGTCACCTGGGCGCAGGTTGACTCGCCTATGATAGACAAATGCATAAATAACCTTCAGTGTGTCACCTGGGCGCAGGTTGACTCGCCTATGATAGACAAATGCATAAATAACCTTCAGTGTGTCACCTGGGCGCAGGTTGACTCGCCTATGATAGACAAATGCATAAATAACCTTCAGTGTGTCACCTGGGCGCAGGTTGACTCACCTATGATAGACAAATGCATAAATAACCTTCCGTGTGTCACCTGGGCGCAGGTTGACTCGCCTATGATAGACAAATGCATAAATAACCTTCAGTGTGTCACCTGGGCGCAGGTTGACTCGCCTATGATAGACAAATGCATAAATAACCTTCCGTGTGATAGACAAATGCATAAATAACCTTCAGTGTGTCACCTGGGCGCAGGTTGACTCGCCTATGATAGACAAATGCATAAATAACCTTCAGTGTGTCACCTGGGCGCAGGTTGACTCGCCTATGATAGACAAATGCATAAATAACCTTCAGTGTGTCACCTGGGCGCAGGTTGACTCGCCTATGATAGACAAATGCATAAATAACCTTCCGTGTGATAGACAAATGCATAAATAACCTTCAGTGTGTCACCTGGGCGCAGGTTGACTCGCCTATGATAGACAAATGCAGAAATAACCCTCAGTGTGTCACCTGGGCGCAGGTTGACTCGCCTATGATAGACAAATGCATAAATAACCTTCAGTGTGTCACCTGGGCGCAGGTTGACTCGCCTATGATAGACAAATGCATAAATAACCTTCCGTGTGATAGACAAATGCATAAATAACCTTCAGTGTGTCACCTGGGCGCAGGTTGACTCGCCTATGATAGACAAATGCATAAATAACCTTCAGTGTGTCACCTGGGCGCAGGTTGACTCGCCTATGATAGACAAATAAAGAAATAACCTTCAGTGTGTCACCGTGGCGCAGGTTGACTCGCCTATGATAGACAAATGCATAAATAACCTTCAGTGTGTCACCTGGGCGCAGGTTGACTCGCCTATGGTAGACAAATAAAGAAATAACCCTCAGTGTGTCACCTGGGCGCAGGATGACTCGCCTATGATAGACAAATAAAGAAATAACCTTCAGTGTGTCACCTGGGCGCAGGTTGACTCGCCTATGATAGACAAATGCATAAATAACCTTCAGTGTGTCACCTGGGCGCAGGTTGACTCGCCTATGATAGACAAATGCATAAATAACCTTCAGTGTGTCACCTGGGCGCAGGTTGACTCGCCTATGATAGACAAATGCATAAATAACCTTCCGTGTGTCACCTGGGCGCAGGTTGACTCGCCTATGATAGACAAATGCATAAATAACCTTCAGTGTGTCACCTGGGCGCAGGTTGACTCGCCTATGATAGACAAATACATAAATAACCTTCAGTGTGTCACCTGGGCGCAGGTTGACTCGCCTATGATAGACAAATGCATAAATAACCTTCAGTGTGTCACCTGGGCGCAGGTTGACTCGCCTATGATAGACAAATAAAGAAATAACCTTCAGTGTGTCACCTGGGCGCAGGTTGAATCACATTTGATAGATAAGTACATAAATAACCTTAACCATGCCAGTTTCCCTGCAATACGGTAGCTACAGACTACCACACACTCTTCCTCAGATCTGGTCACAGAACACACCAACTCCATTGTTGGAACCCTGGGGATACCTGATCCACTACCCCTTCTCTTAAACGGAGCTAGGGTATCTGCACCCAACGGAACACTCCTTATCCTCTTTTCTCTAATCTAAGGAGCACTATTCCCTGCGAGGGATGGCGATACATCCTACTGAGCAGACTGCGTAATACGCGTTCCTGCGCAATGGAGGAAACCACCAGAATACTCGGGTAGCAGAGGAAAACCAACTTGAGTCTCGGGAGGGGCACCCACCGTCTGACTGGGTGATAATCACCTCAGCAACGCATCCACAAACAATCCCATTTTCCCAGGCCTCAGCGTGTCTCTAAGGCCATCATATGCCCCCACCTCTGTCACGCCTGAATGAGGCAGAGAGAGACACTCTCAAAATCCGTGGGCTCAGTACACAGCGTGCACTGCCTTGCAGGCTCCTTCCCCGGTTTTGGATTTCTTTCCCACTCCTACCTCGGCGGCCACCCCGTCGAGGGGGAGAATGAGGCTTGGACCGGTCCCTCAAAGCCGCGTCGGCTTTGTGGGACAAAACACAAGCTGAACTTTCTATGGTCTCCAGCACCGGCACAGCTAGCGCACTCAACCCGCTGCAGGGGAATGCGAGCTGCCGGCCCGCAGAAAGGACTGCCAATGAGGACATCCGTGTTCGTTCTGGCTTCTTCAGGGAAAGCGATGCTGCCTTATCAATTCCCTCATCTCTCCCTCTCGAGTTCTCCCGGTCCTCCCTCTCCCACGCTTCCCTCGGGGCTCTTTCCATTAAAGTTCGCCAGCAGCGAAGCTCCCGCTGCCGCTGAGGTGTAATCTCCTCGCAGCTCGGCCCTCTCCCCCTGCTGGTGGTTCATACCATATCAGCCATAAAGATACACCTGCCGCCAAGAGCGCAAAACCAAAGGACAGGAAGACATACTATAGGCCCCCGGAAAATACTGCCCAGCAAAAATGACACCATTCTCATTCATACGCACAAACCCACAATAAATGCAGGTTTACAAACAGATCAGGGTTGAAAGCCAGAGATGGAAATGTTCGAGGGAGAAAAGACTGAAGATGATTTTTCCGAAATAACCTTCAGTCTTTTCTCCCCTGAACATTTCTGACTTGGGTCCCGCCCCCACCCACACCCCATTCGTACCTTGCTGCCGACACGCTGTGTCCCTGGATGTCTGTTCCCTTTCACGTCCGTGATCAGGAACCGGTGCCGCAGGATCCTTTTCTTTTCTTTTTTTTTTTGGAACCAGCTGCGGGGGACGGGGACCCCCGCAACCTCCACTCACAATATAGTGAGAAAGGGTAAGGGGGAGACCACCGTAGCCACAGTAACCACATACAGGATTTGGTCAAACTTTTTGGCCGTTCGGTATTTTCGAACAGCCGAAATACGTGCAAATCTCCCATTCATTCTTTCCATCTCTGTCTTTTTGGCCTATTCCATTTGAACGATAATATTCTCCTGTGTAGATTCTTACTTAACCAAGGAGCCATCAAAATAATGGATTACAGGCCTTTAGTCTGAACACGTATTATTTGAACATGGAAGTCTGAAAATGAAATCTGAAAAAAGCAAGTTTTACTGAATTTGACAGCACTCTTGGTGCACGTCCTGGGTTTAGTTTATGCTCAGAGTCATTTTCTATTTGCTGTTCTCGTAATATCCCTCTGCCCCATCTTCCCAACTCTCATGTCGGTCATGTTCTCACTTTTTAGAGTCCTATTTTATTTGAACCTCTCACTCACTCTTTTGATGTACTCTCTCTCTGCCTCATTTTCTGACTCAGTCTGTTTAAATGTGTGGGAGAGCCACATTGTCAGATGAAGGTTTTCTAGAACCAGCCCAGCTGTTCTTGACCAAAGCATGACTAGGGGAGTTGTGGAAGAGGACCTGTGTTTTTAAATTTAAAAAAGGACCTGATTTCTTTGTACTAACATCATAAACTGTCTCTTATTAAAACTGAACTATGTCCATTTCTAAGGATCTCTTTCAGTATATACGTTCCATTTTATTTACTGAACAAAGCACATTATCAAAATCTAGTCTAGACATTTACATTATTTTCTACAGAAGGTTATCATTCCATAGTGGACAGTCTGGTACACTCCTTCTGTAATCTTTCTAAGTAACCCTATGAGAAAGAGGAAGGGTCCCCCTTCTGGATACACATACAAGAAGTGCCCCCAGTACCACTCACCTAGGAACATACCAGAACACTGAGAATGGGTTCCTCTGACCTGCCATCATAAACGCCCCATTTTTTGCATCTTGCCACTCTGTCTCCTCCCACTGACTACTTCTCTTCTGCCTCTTACAGGACCTAACAACATTTTTACCTCAATCAAATAGACACGAGGATTCAATTCACTGACGAAATATCTAAGGCTGAGATCCACTTTCTTGATGTGAATTTCAGAACTGGCACTAATGGGTATACTACAAACTTGTATCACAAAGACACAGACAAGAACAATCTCTTGCATCGGCAATGTTTTCACCAGCCCAGTCTTACTAAGAATTTACCATTCAGTCAAATGCTGCGAGTTCAACGAATAGTGAGTGATCTAGATGATTATATACGTGAGCAATCAGAGATGGGGAAGAAATTCATTGCACGCGGATGCATGATTACAGACATAGAGGTGATCCACCACTAAGATTGATTCAATAGACCGTGACACACTATTTGCACAGAAGAAGGAATCCAAAAGTTCACCACCATTGGTATATGTTTCCAAGTTCTCAATGCAGAGTAATCACATTAAAAACAGCTTTAAACAGAATTGGGGAACTCTCACAATGAAACATCTGTTTAAAGAACTTCCGGTATTTGCGTATCAGAGAAGCAGGAACCTGAGGGACGAACTTCTCTCCACTAAACCATTCATCAAAGAGCCCATTACGAAACACATAGACACATTTCCTTGCCTACATTGCTCTAACTGTGGATTTGTTACCAAAGGCAACATTATTAACCATCCACACATGGGCGAGAAGATTCAACTTAAGAGTTTTGTGACGTGTGATAAAAATAACATCATTTATTCGATCAAATGCCCATGTGGGCTCTACTACATTGGTCAATCAAAATGAGCAGCAAAAGTCAGGTGGAATGAGCACAGATCATGTATTAGGAATGCCAAACTAAGCTCAGCAGTGGCAAGACATTGGCATGAGAAGAGACACAATCTATCCCAGATTAGGTTCCAGATAGTCACAATTTGTGACTAAATCTAATCCACATGAGGACATCTACACTAAAGGAACAGAAGAGAAACCTCCTGGATAGATCATCTTGGCACCCTCAACCCTGATGGGATGAATGAGGAGATTAACTTTCTATGTTACATTTGATATGCCATCATTTGTGATATTTGCCTCCCATTGTGAATCTTGCATTTATGTATCTTTATTCAATTTACACATACACAACATAACCCTATTATTGGATCTCTTATGCCCCACTGTACAGCTACAAATGAGATATCTGCCTCCCATTGCGAATGTTGCATTTATGGATCTATGTTCTATTTACAACTAACATCCATTCACATAATCCTACAACTGGGGCCCTTATACCTCAATGTATTCCATCAAATGCTCTCAACTAACGTCATTGATTTTGTGCAGCTTTTGTGCATTGTAATCCAGTCACTCATTTTCCTTATGGCTGCTCCAACAGCCCATCCAAACATATTCATTTACGCACTTGAGTGCTTGGACTTCCTTTTATTTTGAACACTTACAGCATCACAACAGCTAATTTCGACTTTCATTCGTGTTATTAGTTAGGCGCATTTTTTTTTGTTTGGACTACAGCACCACCACGGGTGGAATTCCATGTAACGGACTGCTACAGCATTACTTTACACTTTATCTCGATTTTAGGCTTTGCATACTTGTATGGATAATTTTTCAATTGCTTACATTCATTTCGTAAACTCCTGTGATCCGTCCTCCAGGGGGCCAACACGTCCCAACCTCTCCATTGCCATGGAGAGGTCAGGACGCGGGGCGCCGTAGGCATGGCCACACCCCTGGTTATGACCTAAAACCTATGGAGGTGCGCGCTGACGCGCGTCTTCCCTTCGCTGCCATGTCTGCGGAGAAGCAGTAGCAGGTAAGCGCTCACACTACACGCCTTGGCGTGTACCCGACACCAATAGAGCAAAGACTTATGTAACCACCCTATTCATTCCGTTTCAGAGCTTGAATCTTCCATTGAAATTGAAGCATTCCTCTCACTTGCATGAGGTAATTCTATTTCATTTCGACCACACATTGAGATTTACTGCACATTGGTTAGAGCTAAAAGCGTTTTATTTGGACTTTACAGAGTTCGCAGTGATTGGCCGCTAGGTCTTACGATGAAGGTACTTTCACTACTTTTGTTTTTACTATTCTCTCACCAACCATTGTGTTGAGTTACTGCACAATTGCCACCATGTGTTATTCTTTTTTCACATGTGTATTTCCATGTTCTCTGCTGTGCACCCGCTTGGGTATGTATCACATTTTTTTGATGTTTGCATTCAATGATGGGTGACACTATTTGTTCGATGTATTCATTTGAACTGTTGAACAACTTCTATAATAATTACAATGCTAAATGTATTCATTTACAATTGTATCTGGCAGGGCTCAGCCCTGATGAAGGAGAATACCTCCGAAATGCATTGGCTTATGAGCTCTTTTCGATGAGGCAACAGCTGGCCTCCCCTACTTTTGTTATTAAAATGTACTTTTTTTTTTCGCAAGAAGACCCTCTAATTGGTTTTTGAAGCTCTTTATCACTTGAAGAAACTATTAGCTTTCATTTTTCTAAAGGGACTTTGCTTATACGTACCTTTCTTCGACAGAACAGTAGCTCAGCACAGGGAGAAGAGTGAGGGTGACTGGCTAACTAACTGGTTCCCACCCAGCTCTTTGTACATTACAGATTTTTGATCCGGGTGTCCGTGGAGATTTTCAACCAGTCTGCTAAAGAAAATATATGCTCCTCGATTAGCAATATCAGCATACTGCATAAGATTAGTATGATTTGAATTACTCAGTAGTGCCCACCAGCGTTCTTCATCAGGGGATAAAGTAAAACAATACATGCACAATAAAGAAAATGGCTGCTTTCTCAAATGTACTGCTTACGGAATGCATTAAACTAAACCATTGGTGGAGGGCATCGAGGCAATGACGGAGCGGGAAACCCCAAAAGCTTTTGGAGAGTCCAATTCATTTCTAACCCAGGCCTCGCTTTCCCCAAACCTAAGGGACTGAGCATGTAAAAAATGGGCTGCTAACCAGCCCTCCATAGGGCCCCTGAAAGTCAGCCTGATTGAGGTGCATTGCCAAGGACAGGCGGCTCCTTGCTGTCCATCAACAGGAGGGAATCTAGTGACTGAGTTTACACCGGGAGTGCCGCCACCTCAATGAGGGGAGGAGGGTTGTTTAAAAGAGGGTCGGGGGTGGGTGAAGCGGCCATCAGGTGGCTTGGAACGCAGGCTATCATCGTGAGATTCAGCCCGTGTTGTTAACCTCCTGATTGATTAACCCCCTCCCCGCCCTCCACCCAAGGCTGCTAATAATAATTTTGTTTTACCTTAGGGGGATGAAAGCTTTAGTCATTAGCGCCAGGATTCGAAGCTGTGCCAGCACTTAACTATAACATCTTGAAAACAACATCTCCATCCATCTAAAACATCTTAACAGCTCTCCAAAAGATTGTACCTAGCGGTGTTGCCTCGTGAGAGACATTTACAGCTTTAGAGGGGACACTGATTGCAGAGGTTATTGCACAGTACTGCCTATTGTGGGTAACGTTTAGGTCTGACCTTGTGGCTATCCTCTTACAGTATTGGGCACTTGAGACAGGGAGAGCGGAGGACAGTGCACCAGTCCTTCTATAGCGGCATTTTCTGGTTTTCCGTGAGAGTTCTGCTCCCTGCCCCCGGCGGAGCTATGCATACAGGAGGGTAGCGTGGCACTTCTTGTTGGTAGTGATTGTACTCATGACTAGCTAGATTGTACTCATGACTAGCTAACTAGCATCAACCTGAAAGCCTCGCAGTGTTCTGGCCGCTAGGTGGCAGTACAGGGCAACTTACTGCAAAGGCTGAAACCTGCTCCGCCTGTACGGGCTGCAGCTGGGTATACACCGTTGCTATGTCCTGTGGTAAGATGGATGGTGCACGTATTTCTGCTTTGCTCGTTTGTGAAATGTCCCAAAAAACGCAATTCACTGAGGAAGTGGGAAGAGATGGCTAGGATCAGCGAGAAACCAGTAGATTCCTTTTTTGATAATGGTTTATTGACCTTAAAGGAAAATCGAATAGAGACATTCAAACTTGAGGTTGACAACTGCAGTTTAACCAGGAGTTTATGCTGCGAACGTCACTTCAACGTTCCATACCTACTTCATTCTTTTACAGGAGAGACTGTTCATCCCCGAGGCGTCTCTGCAGGGGTGGGCTGGGAACGAAAAGTCACCCTGAAAATAATGTTCACATTTTCAGCAAGCCCAACCTTTTTTTTCTTTCCTATGAGAACATTTGGAAATAAAATAGCTCACCACACAAAAGAGGCACAGGTAGGGGGGTCAAGTCCTAAAAAGAAAAGTGGGTGGACTCATTAACATACTAAATGAATGTGGCATCTTCAGAAATAAGGATATCAAGGTGCCCTCTGAAAAAAGTGGGGGGGACTCCATCCACCCGCATGTACCCTCGACTGGAGCTCGGGGCACAGGGTGCAGAGACCTACTGGGAGATCTTCAGAGTTCCCTATAGGCCTTCCCAACCCAGGTTCCATGTTGTAAATCACAAGAAAAATAACTTCTTTCAACTCAAGGACGCCTTTATTATCTGCGCACTTCACGTGTTCACAGGAAGCCGGAGCCAGTTGCTTGTGTGAAAAAAATAAAGCTTGGTGAATTTATTTGATTCAATACCATTTTTTGTCCTAAAATTCACTTCACTTTACTTTTCAATTGCTAATCGGCACATTGCACCTACTGCATTACCCTGAAAAAGTGAAAACAAATAAGTTTGCCACAAAACGAATTGTGTTGTTAAAATTCTTCAAAACAATGAACACATTTTGTGAAACAGGGAACTGATTCTTAAAAAAATAGCATTTCTTGTTAAAAATAACAATCAATTTGCTAAAAAAAACTCTTTGTTCATTTTGATCCACCTGAAAGTACCCCCCTGCTCAATTGTCTTTGTGTTGAAATTGTTAATTGATCACAATTTCAGTGCAATTTCTGTTTGCCATGCTAACAAAAAGAGTGTTCTCCAACTCCTCAATGAATGCAATCGAGTACATCAAGAATGGACTATTCCTGGATCGATGCCCTGCTCAATTGCATGGTTGGAGGTTGCTGCACATGGGCAAGGGTTCAGCAAATAGCTCAGGAGTTTCAGCAGTACTGTATTAATATTGCTGTATTATTTCCTAGAACACAAACCCCTTTACAAGCATTGAAGCAGACTAGGCCTTAACAATCAATATGAAATGTGCACAATAATGTAAGCCTACTCTGCTCTAAGCATACAAAATTTTCTTTCAAATAATGGAAACTCTTTGCAAAATCAGACCTTCTACGCCTATAACCTTGCACCCTGCAGAGATTACATTTTACAACAAAATGTAATCTTTGCGAGGTCCCTCACATGCACACACACACGCATAAGCACACGCACACACTAGGCAATGCAGCTCTTTTTCAGTGGGCAGCGCCGCTCGCATGACTTCAAACACACTGCATGCTTGAACAATGTGCTTAACAGTTCCCATGTCAATAAACCTCACCTTTTATTTATGGGGTCTTGATTGTGCAGCGATAAATGGCCTGTACATTCTTGCATGTGTGATGGTGCTGCAGGCTAGCCAGGCAACACAGTCAGTTATGCAATATAGCTAGAATTACTTTTGAGGAATGACACATGTGGAATTTATCTGCGACTTTTATGAGGGCACTGAAAGAGACTCAACAAACATTTCCAGTTTCTGCAAAGAATGCTTTGCTAGTTAATACCCCAATTTATGTATTTCCCTTTTATGGTTGACACTTCAGGCCTTACAACCCCCCAGACCTCCAGCTTGAAAAACCCAATCAAGTTTCCAAATAAAACTGCATTAAAAGTATTTCCCAAATTAAACCCTAATTGCACTTGCACAAGGCACCACCTTATTTTATTTTTATTCATTTGCATTTTTAAAGCGCTCACACAGCCCGCTGTTGCATGAATTGTTTTTGTCTGTTAGGTGTGTAATTGTTTTTTTTTGTGTGTCTTAGTTGCATATTTATAACACGCTTAAATACCCAGAGGTTTCTAAGCGCGGACCCTGGGATCAAATCTGGGTTGCTTCGTGTCCTCTTGCTTCCAAGGCGAACACGTTGCCACTAAGCTATCCTCCCGGGACCTTGAAGGCATGGAACAAAATTGTTTTTTTGTGAGGCAGCATATCTGCAGGCTGGCACACCTACATTGCATTGTTTTAGTCCCCAGGCCAATAAATATTTTGAGTGTGCAAAATATTCATCACAGACTGCGTATGACCCAATTTGGCGCTTGTGGGTTGCTGTGTATGAAAGATGCAAGGTGTTTTGTGAACATTCAATAAATATTTTGAGTGTGCAAAATATTCATCACAGACTGCGTATGACCCAATTTGACGCTTGTGGGTTGCTGTGTATGAAAGATGCAAGGTGTTTTGTGAACATCCAGTTTTGGCACTGTGGGGTTTGAGTTTTCACACATTTTGCACAAAGTGCTCGAATTGATGATTTTTTTTTTAAGGGGGCAAGTGCCAGGGTGTTACATCAGACTTGATATGTTATGTAAGATGTGTTATGTAATATTTGAATATTTCAAAGAGGTGCCTGGCAGTGTGTAAATGCTGGTTTCTTGTAAGTTCCAATGACTGTACCAATTCATGTTTTAGATCGTGTCCAGTAGGTCTTGAGGACTCATTTTGTACTTCCAAGTAGGCAATGCAATTTACATTATTTGTTCAGCGTGCACAAAAGTGGTACAAATTACAGGACCTATGTAGTAAAAAGATGATGCTTATTTTGTGTCTATTCTCTGTGTGTAAGTGAAGCGCAGAGTTTTAGGTCGCATCTTTTACACCTTTTAAAGCTGTGTATCGGTTAACAGAGAGGGAACTTGTGATAGTCCTTTTGAAATACAGTTATAACTCCAGCTGTCTCTCACACAATACTCACAATACTGACAGTGAGAATTCCCAATTTTGGCAGGACAGGCAATTTGGAATTTGAGTTTTTTGCCAAAGATCACACATTTTGCGGCAACAGTGTAGCTGAGATTCTTTCTTACAAACCCCTGGAAATGTTCATTTTTTAAGGTGGCAAGTGTCAGGGTGTTACATCGGACTTGATATTTTATGTAAGATTGTATGTATTGATGGAGAATTGTCTCTGAATATTTAGAAGTGGTGATTGTCACTGTCTAAAAAGATGTCCTATTCTGATTCTATATTCTCTTTTTATTTATGTAGACACACCATGTATTTCAACAACTGGATGGTGCAGCAGGCTGACACTCTGGTTGTGGAATGTGCCAGCCGACAACCATCACCCATTGGATTTATGAGGATTTGTCCATCTGATGCAACACGCCACAACTACTTTGGGGGCCAACAAGCGCCAACTGATTTTGGGTGCCAAAAAGACCCAAGGATGATGGGGGTCCACCACAATGGCATTGTTCTTCGATCAGCATCGGGCGTGACTAGATTGTGGCCCCCAGCAATGGTCGATTGGATCATGGCGACCGCTGCGCAACGGATTTGTTCTTCAGATGCGTCAATGGGGCCTGATTGGATTCGACATACGCACCAGAGAGTGGTTTCTCTGGTTCCTTAATGGCCCTCTGCAGCTCTCAGTCAGATGCTGTATCGATCTTCTGAAGAGGGGCCACGCTGACGAGTATACAGATCAACACTGAAAAGTGTTCTATAAAATCCTCAAGGCACCATCAAACAAGAAAGATTGATTGAGGACTGATATCCCCAACTGTGAAAAATAAGAGAAGGATACCACAGCACACAGAAGAAAGTATAGTGAGTGTACCAGAAGTGGTCATTCCTGACTTGGAGCAGGAGGACAATAACCCTCAAGAATCTACCGAAGATGTGTTGGATTTAAAAACCACATCCCTACCACCTCTGCCAGGAATTTAGGAGATGGTGTGTTTCAAGCTGATTTATGTGCATGAAAATTGGTTGTTCTGTCTCGACGAAGGTTGCGATACGAAGAGAGCACTAATAATGATGCTTGACTAAAGCAACTGAAACACGTGTCAACATAAAATCTGTGGGAGTAACAACATACAGACTTTTTGTCACCTGCAACAACCATAGGGACTTTTTGTTAACTCTTATTGTTTAGAAACGTAACACATTTATAATTGTTACCTGATGTGTTTAAACCAATTTTTGACAGTGTGTTGAAGAGAATACGAGTATGAATTAGTGAAAGTGAATGGGCTACAGTTGATTATAATCTTGTTTAATAACCTTTTTAAAGAAAAGTTTTTTGAATAAAATGAAACACTTGGAAATATAAACCAAGTTACAAAGTATTCGAGTTTTCTGTCATTTCTGTCCACTAGTCCAAAACCCCACATTGTTACTATTTCATGACCTGTAGGACCTATCACAGGCACCCCTTTTTGTTTTTTGCCTCTGCAACAGGGGCCTTGGGAATGCCTTGGCAAGCGGGTGGGGAGCTTTTGGATGCAATACCTAGCCAGGAGCCCAAGGAACCACAACGGTTCCCATTGCTTTGCCATCACAAGGGGGAATACATCTGGGGCAGTGTTGCTATCAAGGTTCCAATCATGGAGCGCTATAAGTAGTGGCATTGAGCCCCCAGCAGGTGCTACAAGAAATGAAGATGGCCACTACAGATTTTTAGTGTGAAGCATTGTTCTGTGGCACTGGGGGATAGGGCCGTCATATGCCGTTTGATTCATTATAATGCTTAAAGGCATGGCATGTGCGATACACAGTGCATGTGGGTTTCTATACATCCTTTAAAGCATATGTAAATTGAGCTCCAGACCAATCAAACTGTGAGCTTTGATGCTGTGACAGGGGTGCTAGTTGGTTTAAAAGGAGAGCGATTGATTTGGTGTGTGTTAATCCAGAATGATTAGGAGAATTGTTTGTGGCGATAGATGCTGTTCAGCTGAAACAGTCTCCATTTAATTCACCACGTCTATGACACCCTATGACACCCCAATGCACTGGTTCAAAACCCCTAAATATGACAGTGTCCTGAAAGATGTCTTCCCGTTTCTTTCAGCTCACAATGAACAGTATTATTCAGGACAATTAAACAGCATGCAGATAAGGCCAACTTTCACACCTGCAGTACTTATATAGGCGTGACATGGATTTCTAAGTGTTTCCAGTGGTCTTCCAAATGAATTGTCCTGTGTATTAGAAATAATGTATTTTTTCATATTGTTGTGTGGCATACAAGTACTGCCATTTGGAAGTGATAGTGGTAATTTCTATCTTACATTTAGCTTTTTTCAATGCTTGGAGAATATATTAGGAAAAATGCATCATGCTAAACCTGGATACTGTACATTTTGCAGGTGAAACGTGGAAGTGTTTTGATTTTGCAATACTGTTGTCAGAAAAATAAATTGAGCATCAAGTGTGCATTTTTTTGGGGTGGTATGTGTGCATATTTGTGACTGTATGTGGGTGTTATGTACATTTGTGTGTCTGTGTGTGCATGTGCGTTGGTTTGTGTGTGTGTGTGTGTGCGTGGGTGCGCTTGTGTATGTGTGTGTGTCTAAGACACATATAAAATGTTTGTATAATTTTATAAGGTATTGCCTGAGGTTTTAACAAAACATAGGAATCTAAATTATTTTTGGGGTGTGGAATCTGTGGCTTTTTAAAACAACATTTTGAAAAAACATGTTCAAATCAAGATTTGAGCCTGTTGAAAAGGTGTGAAAGTTCATTTATACTCGGAGATAACTTTGAAGAAACTGACATCGAAAGGTATGCCCTTTCTAACAGGAAATGACTTGTTAGATGCATCTTCCAATAACATGGCATCCGTTTTTACCAAAACTCTGTCTTCTCTAAAATAATACAGAGTCCACCTTGTACGTCAATCCAATGGTTCCCTCTGCTCTGCTTCTGATAATCACAGTACTTACTCCAGTTCCCAATTTGAAATGTCAAATATTTTGGTAGCGCGTCTCTAAACAATCAAAGACACAATCTATTATGCCATTTCCAAGCATGTTCTGACTTGTGCTCGTGGAAGCAATACTATTTAGGGTAGTAGATGATCTTGCATCTAAGGCTCATGCGGGCTATCTGCTCAATGCTTATTTTCAATGTACTTTACTATATCTTTTCTTAGACATCCATCTAGCAACATACAAATAGGTGGAACATGTCTATTTAAGGCTCAAAAGTACCACAAGGCCATTGGGCTGGATCAGACCCTTCGAGCCCCTTCTTCGGGCTCTCCACAAAGAGTACACAATGCAGGAAAACGTCCTCGGACTTGGGGAGAGCAAAGACGAGCCCCCTCTTGTTCAGTGGCCTGTCTTTCCATAATGTGAGAGAGACACTCTCACCATTAGCTGATCCTGTGTAGATCCAATGGGTGCACAACTGGATTATGGATAGCATGTTGAAACAAGTTTAACAACGGAGCGACAAGTGAAAATGTACCCAATGGAATAAAACCATAGAAATAAACAGTGATCTTAACATTAAAAGTATTTTTCTTTTAAGCAAAGTCCAAATGGTATTTGTTTCTGCAGCCACCCACAAGAATTGGCCACCATTTATAAAGCGAGAAGGCCTACAATGCAACACTGTTGCGTGGTACGCACTAATACAAGAAAGCTAGACACAAACCACCATTATTAAACTACCTGAATACATGTACCCCCGTAGAAATGTTT
Source organism: Ambystoma mexicanum (assembly GCF_040938575.1). NCBI lineage: Eukaryota > Metazoa > Chordata > Amphibia > Caudata > Ambystomatidae > Ambystoma > Ambystoma mexicanum. The sequence goes on along the minus strand of NC_090921.1, from coordinate 1,177,308,129 downwards.
TAAATCCTATGGCTTTTCATACATTTTATCTAGAATGTATGGTGTACAATGTAACATATCAACCTTTTATTTTTAAACAGGGCTTGGGAGAGGAATCCCCTCCAAATCCTTCATAGTTGTTTCTGACTATCTCACTTCACTGCCTCGCTTTCACTTATTTGCAGGAATATTTTTCTATCCCACTGCTTAAAAAAGTTCACAGGCGGAGGCGTGGCCAAGATGGCAGGGTGAGTGGACATGTGTTGGAGGAGCTCCATCCAGGCCCGCAAAACTGACAAGGAAAACTGACATCAGGCACGCCGAGAGAGCAAGGAAACTGTGAGCCACAACAGGAAGAACCCAGAGAGGGAGCAGAAACGGTGAAAGCTGCTCCGACAAGCGAGGCGGAGAGAGAAGTGGTCGAGGCAGCAGTGGGAGCATCGGAAGAAAATGGCGCTCAGTGCTTGAAAGCTCAAGATCGAAACATCGGACCCAGACGTTTAAGACATTGTAGGAGGCGGAAGACTTACAGAGATGGTTCGACAGATGTAGGAGGCGGACTGCAGGGAAAACGGACCAAAAACAGCACTCCGGTGGGAACCGAGAGGTGAGGAGCCGAGCGGGGTGAGAGGACCCTAGACAAAGGAGGTGGGAAGATCGGAGCGGAGAGCCCCGGCACTGCGGCGAGGGGGCGAACACGGATTAGGACAAAGGACGAGTACCAGAGAGGGAGCAGAACGGGAGGAGTGGGGTCCAGCCCAGACCTCCAACGGGCGGACACAGAACTGAGAGAGGAAGGAAAGGAGGTCCTAGCTGTGAACAGCAAGAGGTGGAGGAGCCAGCAGGGAGGAGAAACAATAATGCAGGCTGGAGCAACGGGTCCCCAATGAAAGGAGAGAAGGCACAAGGGAGTCACCCAGCAGGCCCAGCGGAGATCCACATAGACGGCATGGAAGGGCAGCTGGGAGGAAGCAACAGGATTATGCAGAGAGCCCTCAGCCAGGGAGCCACAGCCTGAGAAGTGCGAGGTGACGGAATTCTGTAGAGAGACATGTGTGATGGCAAGGAGAGATCCGCAGGAAAGAAGCGGCAGCGCAGCAGCGACCACGGCAACAAGACATCCAGGGTGAGGAAGAAGAAGCTTTACACAACAGAGGGGGAAGAGCAGCCGGGGAGTACCCCACAATAGGTCCAAGCATAGCAGACGCGGAGGGGACTCTGTAGATGTGGAGACCGGCAGTACCTGCAGAGGGGGGGCAGGAGGTGCCAGACATAGGTGGCTCACCCCCCACCCCCACAGTGCACAAGCCGCCAGGAGAGGCACAGACACGGCAAGCAATTGAACAACTTACTCCAAAGCAGGACACACCCCAGTAAACACCGGAGAAACAACTAAGAGAGCATCCCCTATGTGGCCAGGGGGGATTAGAGGGGCTAAGCAACATAAGGCCTCTAGAGGAGAAACAGCCCTCCCTCGTGACCAACGAGGCATGGAAGGACCAAGGGAGAGAGAAACGGGGAGAGCCCTGAGGTCCCAGGAGAAAGGAAAGGCACAAGCACTGGAACCACAAAGGCAGAGCCAAGTGAACCTGGGGGAGCAAACCCTAGAGCACACAGAGGGAGCACGTTTGATAGGGAAAGGAGGGTGTGAACACCAATAAGGAGCGAGCCGCATAAGACTGCAAAGCAGGCCAGCCAAACGAACGGCTGAGGACTACAAATCGTCCCGGGTGGTACATTACGGAACAGCCGGTGACAACAGCATCCCAGCGACAACAGAATCCGGCGAGCAGGGGAACAGGCAGCAATGGATTAGTGGAAAACCGATGGGACCAAAGAAGAGGAATGTTAATGTGGGAAAGCGAGAACAGGAAGGATGCAACAAGGGACACATACAAACAAAGCTCCCTTTTGGCAATCCTGCAGAACAGAATGAAGCAGGAATGGCACTCACCAAAGAAGATCTGCTTGCGGCAATGTCCAAATTCAAAGGCAAACTCACTGAAACCATCAAGGCAGAGAGGGTGAGCATAAGAGAGGAACTATCACAAGCCATCACAAATAACCAGAAAGACACTGACTCAATGGGAGAGCGAGTGATGGTAATGGAGGAGCGCCTAACCAAATGGGACAAGAAGGGACCTTAATAGACACTACAAGCAAAGGAAGTGGAGGACAGACTAAGGGCACTAGAAGAGAAATGCGAGGACCTAGAAAATAGGTAGAGAAGGGAAAATATATTGATCAAGAACCTGGAGGAAGGAGTGGAAGTCTCAGACTTGGTAGCCTGCATATGAGAGATCTTTATGATCAAGGTAGAAGGAGAAGCGGCCCTTAGTATGGGGATAGAAAGAGCTCACAGAGTGGGCAGCCGTAGGATGGACCCAGGGGCGAGATCCCGAGACATATTAATCAAAATGCACAACTACAAGGACAAAGCGCAATTGATAGGGGTGGCTAGGTCAAAAGGGAAGATCCGAGTGAGAGGGTGCGAAGTCCAGTTGTCTGAGGACCTCTCTAAAGTCACACTGGCGAGGAGGAGAGCATTCAAACTGCTCACAGAGGAGCTGAACAATAGGAGGCTGAGATATTGATGGCTCCTCCTGACACAGATCCAATCCCACATGGGCAATGAGGAAAAGACTGTCGCCCAGGTAGAGGATGGACTGAGAGCCTTGGGGATGGCCTCAAAGGAGACGAGAGGCAACAGCACAGAAATCCACCCAGGAGAGATAATGTCTGAGTTTCAGCCCGGGCCGCAGCCTTGGACCACGAAGAAGGCGAGGAAGACCTGAGGAAGAGCAATATAAGATAATCCAATGCTCACAAGTAAAATAACTTAAGGACTAGAATATAGCCTGGTGTGCGCTAAGACATTGAGGGGAATGGTGGGTGGGGGGGCCATACCACACACGGGACACCAAGAGAGGACCATGCCAAGAACCTGGACGAAGATGCATGGACATTTGCAAGAGGGAAATCTATAACTAATCTGGGGGGGGCGGCAAGGAGCGAGGGGGCGATGGCTCAGTCACAAGGAATGAATGTACGATACCAGAGCATGCAGGGGAAAATGTAATTAAGGCCAGTGGTCGAAGTGTACGGAAAGAAGTAGTGGAACTATGTTCCCTACTGTCCTGCACCGCTCCCCACACACCCCATCGCGACGCACTCTCCCACGCAGAATACAAACACCAAAACACATGCGCCTGCTGTTTCAGGGAACGTTCAGTGCATTGCACTGAAAGTGCATGTTTCAACTTCATTCCGGAATGGTTTCTTTTTAAAATAAAAGTATAGGAACAGTAAAACCTAATTAAAAGAAGTAGAGGAGCACCGCTCCCAACCGCTCCCGCCCACTTCGACCACTGATTAAGGTGGGATGTATAAACTGAAATCTTGGAATGTGAGGGGACTGAACGGCCCCAACAAGAGGGTGGCAGTTCTGAGAGAAATCGATAAAGAGGGGCCTGAAATAGTTTGCTTACAGGAGACGCACCTAATGAAGGAAGATGAGGGGTGCCTATGTAGTAGGAACTACCCACTGCAATATCACACCACGGCAAGAGCTAATCGTGCGGGGTGGCAATCCTAGTCCACAAAAGTATACGAATCGAAGGAGTGAAGGTTAAGCGGGACACAGAAGGGAGATATGTGATGGTAAAAGGGAGAATGAGGGGCCAGACATACACATGGGCATCAGTCTATGCCCCCAAACAGGGACAAGAGAGATTTCTGGGAGGATTTCTGGAAGAGCTGAGCAAATTCGGGGAGGGAGAGATGGTCACAGCTAGGGACTTCAACATAGCAGCAGATCCGGTCTTCGATAGGTGGGGGGGCTGAGGGGGCACGCAACAGGGACAATCTCCAGGCAGCTAATGGGAAGGTTCGAAGAGGAGGGAATCTGCGATGTGTGGAGGGCACGCCATCCCCAAGAAAGAGACTACTCCTACTACTCCCATGTTCATAAGACCTACTCAAGGATAGATTATGTAATGGCAACACGAGGAATAGTCCAAGCAACCAGTAGAATAAAAATGGGAACTATGACAGTGTTGGGCCATGCTCCAGTCACATTAGAATGGGAGGAAGGCAATACGCGAAGAGGGACGGAGGGCTGGAGGTTAGAGGAATACTTACTTAGGGATCGCGAAGTGAGGCAACAGGCTGAAAATGAGATACGCTTATTCGCGGAAGGGGGATGTGAGGAGGGGGCCAGCCTACAGGAGGCACAAATAAAGCAGCTAGGAAGCTAGCCCATGCAAAAGGACAGCTGAGACAGATGACAAACAGGAGAGTTGAAAGCACTCTCCTAAGGAGCAGGCAGAGGTTCTACGAACAGGGTAACAAAGTGGGGACAGCATTGGCGAGACAAATAAGGGCGAGAGAGCAGAAAACGTTCATAGACACGCTGGAGGACAAGGATAGCAGGCAAGTGGGAACAGAGGGAGCTAAATGAAGAATTGTAAGAGAATTATATGCTGACCTGTACGGAGAAGCGCCAGCAGAAAGGGAGGAGCAGGCAGCATACCTGGCAAGCTGGGAAGGGCCAAGGCCCACTCCTGAGCAAAGAGATCAGCTGGAAGAGCCCATAGGGTTAGAAGAGGTACAATGAGCGATATCCCGACTAAAGGCAAACAAAAGCCCAGGGGAAGATGGACTAACAGCAGCATTCTACACAACATTTAGGGATTCAGCTATCAGGTAATATTATCCCCATAAATATGGTTGCCATACATAATGTTGTGGCGACATTATATATGGTGACCATATATATGGGGTCAAGGGGAGCAGGGGTTGTGGGGGGTCCCCCACTCCCTTTGATGAAAAATAAGTATTTGGGGGTTACAGGGGTGTCCCCTACATGTTTAATGTCCCAATAAACTGCAATTTTTCGGTGTGACTTTTTTGCCAGGCATCATTTTTACAGGGACATTATTACATGGAACCGGGATTAATTGTCTAAAACCCTCACACAAATATTCAACCACTTTAGGGATACAGGGGAGGTTACTAAATCCATGAACATGGCGCACATCACACTCATCCCAAAGGTGGAGAAGAACTCACACTTGTGCTCCTTGTACAGGCTTATAGCACTCATCAACGTGGATGCCAAGATATACACAAGGGTACTAGCGGCAAGGCTGGAAGGGATCCTGCTGGGACTGGAGGACCAGATAGGGTTTATATAGGGGCAGAACACGTTCGACAACATAAGGCGGGTACTACATGTCATTGACATGGTGGGATGGAGGGGGGCTCCCCTATGTGTTTGAAGTTGCTAGACGCCGAGAAGGCATTTCACCGCATCAACTGGGCCTTCATGGAGCAAACGTTACAGAAGGTGGGGCTGGGACCAAACTTGAGAATGATACAGGCAAACTATCAACACCCGCAAGCCAAAGTAAAAGTTAACGGAAGGCTAACGAATCCATTCTCAATAAGGAGGGGGACAAAGCCAGAAGGCTAACGAATCCATTCTCAATAAGGAGGGGGACAAAGCAGGGATGCCCACTTGTGCCACTTCTCTTTGCGCTAGTTATGGAGCCTTTGCGCACCGGATAAGGGAAAACAGAGATTGGAGGAGTGAAATGGGACTATTTGCAGATGTGATCTTGATGATCACTGAGCCGGGGAGTTCGCTACAAGCTATAATGGGAGAGAAAAACGTATTCGACAGTGTGAGGCTTTAAAGTCAATCTTGGGAGGTCAGAGATCTTGAACCTATCCATGGGGGAAGCAGAAAGGAGCCAATTGGAGAGGAACAACACTTTTAGGTGGGCATAGGGACCAGTCAAATAGTGGGGGCGAACTATCATCCATTTAAGAAGCAACTTAGAGCAGACCTACAGGATGGGTGGGCGCTGTACATATCATGGTTCGGAAGGGTGGTATTGTAAATGTATGTATTACCCTGACTTCTATATCTGTTCCAGGCAATTCCCCTAGTAATCCCCGGGAAAGTAATGAAGGATATCCAAGAATGCATAATGAGATTCATCTGCAGAGGGAAAAAGCAGAGGATAGGAACGAAAACTCTATTTAGAAATAAGCCTCAGGGGGAGTGCCATGCACCAACATAATGAAATACTACCAGGTGGCGCAGATAAGGGTATTGGCAGAATGGGGAAGGGCGGAGAATCAGAAGTTCTGGATAGGCATGGAACAAGCGGTGGCAGGGGAGCACTTGTGAAAAGTGACGAGATTAAGGAAAGGAGACAGGCCGATGGGACTATTTGGGAACCCAATCACGAGCAATGCCTTGAGGGTCTGGGAAAAGTTGAATGAGAGGCTCAACCTATCACCCTGGCCATCGCCGCACACACCCGTATTTGGGAATCCTGCATTCCCACTGGGCAAAGAACATGGTAGGTTCAAACGATGGCTGGAAGGGGGGATACGGGTGATCAGCGACCTCTATGAAGGGACGCAATTCCGGTCATTTGCAGACTGTAAAAGAGAAATGGGTCTAAAGGAAGAGGACGGATTTGCGTACCGACAACTGAGGCATTGGGCGGGAACTCCCACGATGATGGAAGGGGCCTCGAGAGAAAGCACAGAATGGGAAAAGCTAATATCATCCGCAGAGACCACCAGGCGTCTGATCTTAGCAATATATACAATCCTAATAAGTGGGGAGAAGGATGAGGGAGGGGTTTTAAGGGATAAATGGGAGAAGGTAAACGGGAAGGCACTCAATGACAAAGTCTGGGACAAGGTGCTCGGGAACTGGTACACTCCATATACCTCTGTACAACACCAAGAGTTACCATACAAGGTCCTACACCACTGGCACTACACTCTGGAGAGGCTCCAAAAAGAAATTGCCACGAGGTCCGTGGAGTGTTGGAGGGGGTGTGGGAGAAAGGGAACGATGGAACATATATGGTGGGGATGCCAGCGGCTTAAACATTTCTGGCAGGAGGTGAAATCCAAAGTGCAGCAAATAATGGACGTGCATAGGGAGTTTGAGGGGATGGAGATACTCCTAGGCACCATATTCGACAAGCAACAATGGGTATGGGTGGGGCGCTGGAAAACTGTGGCCAAACTTGATGATGGCTGCAAAGAGATGCATAGCAAAACAGTGGAATCAGAGAGATCCCCCTTCCATCATACAATGGTACTATGAAATTTGGGACACAGTGGATGTGGAAAAGATGACAGCGACAATAAGAGGGGCGCTGAGAGCATTCAGTAGAGTTTGGTCCCCATTCATAAACTATGCAATTAGAGACACATTGCATCTATTCATCCCGAAGAGGCTGAAGGTACTGGGTATTCTGGAAGAGGAGGAGGAATGAGCTGAGAAAGGGGCAACAAGACTGAAGGAGCCACCCGTAAGGACTAAGGGGGCAAGGGGTTGGGGAAGGGGGGAGTTTTTGATTACTTTGATTACTGATGTTGGAGTTTGACGATGTTGATTACAAGGCAACACATAGTGTGACATTAAAAGACACAAATTAATTGTACATTAAAAGACACAAATTAATTGTATATGTAAAGCGAGCTGAGAAATAAAGGTTTGGTTAAAAAAAGAAAAGAAAGTTCCCTGGCCACCACTCTGTATTATTATGCTTTACATTTTCATAGATCCAGTGGTGTGGCCTGCAAGAGGTGCTTTTGAATGCAACCCATGCATCTTTCCAAATAAGTCTGAGGCATCTGCCCTGAAAACCTTTTTCTTCAACCGTGAATTCTAAGCAATCTATACATGCCGGACTCTGAGACAGTAGATCGCTAAATTCCCACTGCCCTTCATAGCCTTCTTCAAGCTGTTTTCAGAAATTGTTGACATTTACCTTCCTGATGAATTTCAGTTCAAGGTTGGTATCTTGAAATTTTAAGCTGCACTGTACACCATAAAACCAAGGAATGGCCTTTTCTGGGCTACAATCAAACTTTGCTGTAAAGAGGATAAATTGATAGTTGTGCTTGTGCAGTCAGCATATTGCTGACATGGTATAAATAACACGAGATACAATCTCATCACTTCAGCTTCAGATTCATTTGTACCCACTGTATACCATTTTTTTCCTTGATGTTTTCCCACATGTGCCCATTATGCCTGCAACTTGCTTATTTCCGAGGTTGAGATAGCATATGCCCTTGGCTACACAGGTATTCATAATGTTATGATATGATATGATAGGTTATTTATAACGCGCTTAATACCCAGAGGTTTCTAAGCGGGGACCCAGGGATCGAACCTGTGTTGCTCCGACAAGTCGAGCACGCTGCCGCGAGCTATCCTCCTGGGACATGTTGGTCTGTTTCCCCCATTGCTTTCGTGGCACCACTCAAATTTCATAATTCATTTTATGTGTATGCAAAACGATCTCACTTCCAATACTCCCCATCCTCCTCTTTGTCATCCCTTGATTTCTGAAAGTAGTCTGATTCAGGATGCGAAAACCAAAGCAAAAAAACACCAGTACGTTTCATTCTCAAATCAGATCGGGGGCCTGCGCACAGCAGGCTGTGTCTGCAGGGAGTGCACTTCAGATTCAAAATACAGCTCTTCCACATGGAAATTGTCCCCAAAGATGGCAAAACAGATGTTTGCATTGACTGACTAGTAGGAGCATACTTTACACTTTAGAATTACTCACCTGATAATGAAGTGGGGGGAAAGCTACTTGGCTCCCCTGTCTGCCTGTCATGTGTGGCGATTTGTGCTCTTACAGCCTCTGGACAATGGGTCAAAGAGCATAAAATGATACTGTATGGAAAATATTTATTGTAAGATCACCTTGCAATGTCTGCACCATACATAATTTAACACTTTCCGTGATCACTTTCCATAAAAGAGTGTGGAGGTCTTTTGCGAGCAGTACGTGGCCTTCAGCAATGGTTAAACTTTTAAAAGCTGAGATATTGAACATGTATAAAGTGTATTTGTTTGTCACTTTAATTGTCATGTGCTGCAGTATCAAACATCAGAGGGAATGTGAAAATCTGGGAGCTGATATTCCCATGTTGTAATAAGGTCCCAGCTCAATATGCTTTGACATGAAGTCTGGGAGTTTTGGAATCTGTGGTGAAGGATTTAAGATTCCCAATACTCCACTGATTACCGCATATCCCCTTTGTGTGCTGGTGGTTGAAGTAGACAATTATCCCCGCTTGTTCATGGGGACTTATGGGGAGCAGGGTCTCATTCGCCAAGCACATCCATGCTTGCATTCAAATACTGTACGGGGAATCTAGTACAAGCATTCCAAAGGTTTGCAAAATTAGCTACCCCCGAAGTATGCAGTTTGCACAAAACTGTTCATTCCAATGAGATCACCTATAGATCCCTTGTGTTATTTTTTTCTAGATTTTCAGTGCAGGTTTCAGTCAAGAGACCCAAGACAAAAATGCCTAGGCGCCCTCTCTTTGTACCTTCCTCCACGCAGCACAGTGACCCCACAGGGCATTCCCATTAAGTCCCAATTTGGACTCCACGCCACTCTCTGCCTCTCTTCTCTCGCACTCCCAGCACCGGCCCCAGAAGGCAACTCCGCCCGTTCACACAGCGGACTTTCTAGAGTCGGTTCCGCATTCCTGATGCATCCACCAATCAGGACACAACACGTTCTGCGAGCTGATTGGCCAGCTCCCACACACCTCCAGGACATTACAAACACGCCAACAAGACGAATGCTTTCAGTCTGCAGCAGCTCGCCAGACCACAAGCATCGTATGCTTGAGCGCACACTCCAGCACCGCCTGGGACATCTGGAGACTTACGTCCAGACGGCACCAAGTTGGAAGTGCCTCCAGCATCACTCAACAGGTATTTATCAAAATTCTCACGACCACAAAATTCGTATTGGGTGCCAAGGGCTCTTTTCGCCCACACACATAGGAGCTACAAGTAACCGGCCTGGAGCGGCCACAGTCTGCTCCAGGCCGGGTGCTGGCACAAATGAAGTCCGGCCTCGCCCAGCCATATGAGCGGCATCCATACACCTAGGGAGCTAGCCACCTCCTAGCCCAGATACCGCCCATGTTCATATGCGTGACGTCCCGGCATGGGACGAACAGATACTACACCACCATCTCAAACAAACCCCTTTCTATTTTTGCTCCATTCTTGGTGGATTCTCCCAACCCAGTACACGCTACAGAATCCATTGAGCCTCCTTTGCACACGCAATTGATAGTGCTAGGACACTGTTTTGTCTCTTGCTTTCTCTGCACAGAATGATGTTCCCTGCAGTATCCATTTTTGTGGACTGAATACAGCCACTTCCTCATCAACCAAGCAACATACAGTGCGGTTTGACTGGTCCGGCCCACAAGGAGTGCCTGCCTCTCAGTGAGATTCACCTCAAGGTTTCTGTGGTGAGTTAGGCATGCCTTCCAACCACCACAGACAGATTACAGTTGCAATTTCTTGCACTCACGTAATTTATTCTCAGGTTTGCCCACCTACTAAACTTAGGTTTCTTATGAATTCGAACACTCGGTTCGTTGCACAATTTCATTGTTGTTACTAATTTAACCCAGTTATGTCCAGAAAGAATTAGGGTCCCGATACATAAGGACTTGACATTGATTTTCTCCTTTTATTTTTTCTTTATTTTTATCTTCTTGCTACAGGGGCCACCCACTCGCCCTGATGAAGGCGGTTCACGTAGAACAAAATGTATCCCTCAGAAGCATTTCCAAATGGGATAATTTTTCCGCCGAAACATGTACTATGTGCAAGGGGGCGGTATTGATCCATATGTCCGATTAGTACTTATTTTACAAACATCTTTAGGCCAGCAATTGTATTCCACAAGCTGACCCAGTTCCCCCTGTCACGTTGGCACCTGCAAGATGAGATGCTTCCTTGTATAGAAGCAACTCCAGGACCTAGATGGCTACAGGTCTAATAAACCTTTTCAACTCCTACATGTATTATACATGGAGCATGTTCTAAAACCCAGAACCATTTGTGAATATTTTCCCCTTTGGGTCACGCTTAAATACTCTCCATTCAGCAAATACTAAAAGGCCTGAATGGGCATTTCTTTCATGTACCTTATCAAGTTATTGTTGTCTAGATTATTGAAATTTGTCTCATACATATTGCTTTCAAATGTTTTTTGATGTTCTTATGTACCCCACCAAGTTATTCGTTGTCTAGATTATTGAAATTTGTCTCTTACATATTGTTTTCAAATGTGTTTTTTTGTTTGATGTTTTTTTTGTTTTAATACAAACCTTTTATGTTCACAACCTTTGACACGTGTGAGTCTCCTTATTCGATCTTTCTTCTTTCTGGACAAACCTTATGGGTTACTAACTCAGGGATTTAATCCATTAGTATAACAATACCAGGTTCCCCGATTTCCATTTGTTCCATTTATTGATAAAAATTGGGTATGAACCTGGAAGGTAGCAGTTCTACTTCCTTTTGTTTTTGTATCTTTGATGCCTGAGTCTGCTACTTGTCACCCTGGGCACACCGAAGCCCTCAGAATATATATTGCTATTTAGACAACCCTAGGTTGTTTCTTTCGGACTGGTGACGTTGGGTATACAATCTTTAAGATCCACCAAACAAATTTGGCCATACCATTACCCTTGTGAGCACTGCCCAAGAAATATTCCTTGTCCAGTGCACAGAATTTGGGCAATTCCTCACCTTGACTCATATGTATACAGAATCTCTACCTGAGAGGGTGGGCACTCCCCACTAGGCCATCATACAGCAAATTAGGCACATATAATGGCAGAAAGTGCCACTCTAAGCTATACAGAGGAACAGACATCAGACCTATTATCAGGACCATCTTTTTTTGATCCTACTGGGCCCAATATACCTGGGCCCCCCACAAGCACAGGAGACGATCTCCTGAAACTCAAAAAAAAGGTGTTTAGGACTGAATTACATGGACACTTCCTGAAGGAGTATTTACGAGCTAGTATCATCCCTACGGGACTAGTTGTTAGGAATGAACCTTGCTTGTTTCTTGAGGATAAAGAATACACTACGAACTTCAGCTACATTGCAACCAAGTGTAGCAGGGACCTAATGGTCCTAACAATCACAACAGCACAAAGAGTCAGTTTGGAACTACAAAAGACACTGGACGACGAAGAGAGAAAATTTGCAAATAGCGCACTCATTGTTGACGCCAAAAATCAAATAGAAGCAATTAACAAACAATTTGCCATTTTCAAAACAAATACTGTGAATAAAAAAACTAACAAACTACAGAAAGACATTCAAGAATTTAAAACAGAATTAATTTATCCTTATACCACAGAAGGATATTGCAAAAAATTGAATCAATTAGGAGGAACACAGTCAGGCAATCAGAAAGCCAAAAGAAGGGGGGTATCTTTCTCCGGATCAAGTAGTAGTTCATCCAGTGGGAACTCCAACCCTAACTATAACCCATACCCATTTAACCCATTTGGCCAAGCCCAACCACATAACTATCCCCCACCACCCTTCCAACCCCCTTTTTTAGGACGAGGAGGGGGAAGATGGGGTCCTCCACCTTGGAACCCAGGTTTCCAAGGCCAATACAGACGTACGAGACGACGGAGGAGATAAACCATACGGCCGACCAGGACTTACCCATTTTCAATTTAGCTAATGCCCAACTAACTGCCACACAAATTTCAGTCCTTACGAAGGGTTTATCATTTGTACCATCCGGAAACACAGATTGGTATAACACCGAGATGGAGATACGTCGGTTCTTACGGACCGTTAGATTACAAACCTTTTTTAACGAACATGAAACAAATGAAGATCCAAATGACACAGGGCTACATCCCAAGTCTTCTTTCTCACCCTCTGAGAACCAAGTCCCTTCGGATCTTCTTACCTTTGAAAGATGCGTATTGCGTGACCTCAGAAGCCTGAGCAAAAGAAATCATAACCACAGACAACAAAATATTACACGATCAGAAAGAGAAGCCCTAAATGCACTAGCTAAAAAATCTGAGTTAGTTATCAAACCCGCCGACAAAGGGGGCGGAATTGTTATAATGAACTCTGAACAATATTTCCACATGGTTATGGACCTTCTCAATGATACACAAAGCTACAAACTTTTAAAAAAAGATCCTATGAAGGACCTGACGGTTGAAATTGCTGAGATGGTCTCCTTTGCTCTTGAATGAGATTGGATTACGGAGAAGGAATCTGACTTTCTGATCACTACAGGAGGCAGAACTCCCTGCCTATACGCACTACCCAAGATCCACAAAAACTCCACCAACCCTCCCGGTAGACCCATTGTGTCAGGATGCGGATCCATTCTAGAGCCATTATGCAAGTTTGTGGACCATTTCCTCAAACCTATCAGCATCACCACAGAATCTTACATTAGAGATACGATGCATACAATCCAGATGTTTGAAAATTTAGAATTTGACTCACAAAAAAATTTGTTAGTGACTCTTGACATCAAGTCGTTATATACCAGCATTCCTCAACAAGCCGCGATTGATTGCGTATATGAATATCTTGTTGAAACTAATAGGGAGACTAAGGCTCCACCGGAATTCATTATTGAACTAATGACACTTGCCCTCTGTAAGAATTTTTTTGAATTTGACAAACAGTTTTACTTGCAAATCAAGGGGACAGCCATGGGTGCAGCATTTGCCCCAAGTTTGGCTATCTTATTTATGGCCAAATTTGAAAAGAATTTTATTCACAATATGATCAACCCTTGGAAAGACAATATTAAACAATGGCGCCGATACATTGATGACGTTATTTGCTTATGGGAAGGAACAGAGGACGCATTACAAAACTTTTTTGTCTGGCTGAACACCTGCAGCACAGACATACAATTTACAATGGAACACAGTCATACCAGGATCAATTTTTTGGACCTGACGATTGGATGCAATCAGGGTAGATTAATCTGCAACACTTTTCGCAAACCAACTGATCGCAACACCCTCCTCCATTTCCAGAGTGACCACCCCAAGCACATTAAAGAAAACTTACCATACGGACAATTCCTTCGTTTGCGTAGGAATTGTACAGCCCTAGATGACTTCTACCATGATGCTGAGTTACTAAGCAATAGACTGCTTGAAAGGGGCTACCCCAGGAAGCTGGTGTCCAGATCTTTGAAGAGGGCACGCTTCACCTGCCGGGATTCACTCCTTACCCCTAAAATTAGAGAGGAATCTCAAGACCAAATCACATGCGTGATAACACACGGCCAGCATGCTTTCCAGGTCAAACAGATCATTCACAAGTACTGGCCTATTGCCAGACTATGTCTCCCTGACCAACAAACACCCCGATTTGCATTCAAGAGAGCACGGAACATCAGAGAGCACTTAGTGCACTCTATGTACATCAAGAGACCATCTCAAAGCAATCTGTGGAACCTAAGACCACTAAAAGGACACTACCCATGTGGGTCCTGCTCGGTTTGTCAATTTACGTCCAAAATACAACATTTCCAAGTGGGACAAAAAACCTGGGCTCTTAAAGACATTTCTAATTGCAAAACCAACCAAGTGGTTTATTGCATAGAATGTCCTTGCAAGTTACGCTATGTCGGGCAAACCATGCGCAATATTGGCACACGGATTTCTGAACACCGGTCACGGATCAGGTGCAAAAATCTCATATCACCTTTGGTACAACACTACATGGACAAAAAGCACACCACCCAAGACATCAAATGGTGGGTTCTTGAAAGAGTGCGCCATGGCCCTAACATCCAAGGCAGACTTTTAGACCTTGAATGTAGGTGGATCCACAGACTGGACTCGGTACAACATGGCCTCAATGAACAGCAAATCTTCCCATACTAAAAGGGAGAGAACAGTCCGCCTTGCACTCTTTATACGTGCATTTCCCAGAGAAACACTCATCAGAGACATAGATGAAGATATTTGATCTACGAATTCGCCAACCATGTCATGCTGGCAACTCACCAGCGCATAGTTAGGAGACACTGACGTGTCTTTATTACTACTATTTCCTTTACAAAAAACTCTACTTCATACCTTGCTCCACCACTAGCTCTCCCCCTGGGTATGACACTTTTTGACTACACCGTCTAGCTTTCCAACAACAGGGTGCACCCACATGCAGCGCCCCCTGATCAGTTAACATGACACGGGCAGTCAATCAGCTGGACTCAGGCATGCCTCGATTGGACAACCGGCCCACTCTGACCCACCCGAGTAATTTCTGCAAAAATGGACGCCTAGGCGCCCTCTCTCTGTACCTTCCTCCGCGCAGCACAGTGACCCCACAGGGCATTCCCATTAAGTCCCAATTTGGACTCCACGCCACTCTCTGCCTCTCTTCTCTCGAACTCCCAGCACCGGCCCCAGAAGGCAACTCCGCCCGTTCACACAGCGGACTTTCTAGAGTCGGTTCCGCATTCCTGATGCATCCACCAATCAGGGCACAACACGTTCTGCGAGCTGATTGGCCAGCTCCCACACACCTCCAGGACATTACAAACACGCCAACAAGACGAATGCTTTCAGTCTGCAGCAGCTCGCCAGACCACAAGCATCGTATGCTTGAGCGCACACTCCAGCACCGCCTGGGACATCTGGAGACTTACGTCCAGACGGCACCAAGTTGGAAGTGCCTCCAGCATCACTCAACAGGTATTTATCAAAATTCTCACGACCACAAAATTCGTATTGGGTGCCAAGGGCTCTTTTCGCCCACACACATAGGAGCTACAAGTAACCGGCCTGGAGCGGCCACAGTCTGCTCCAGGCCGGGTGCTGGCACAAATGAAGTCCGGCCTCGCCCAGCCATATGAGCGGCATCCATACACCTAGGGAGCTAGCCACCTCCTAGCCCAGATACCGCCCATGTTCATATGCGTGACGTCCCGGCATGGGACGAACAGATACTACACCACCATCTCAAACAAACCCCTTTCTATTTTTGCTCCATTCTTGGTGGATTCTCCCAACCCAGTACACGCTACAGAACCCATTGAGCCTCCTTTGCACACGCAATTGATAGTGCTAGGACACTGTTTTGTCTCTTGCTTTCTCTGCACAGAATGATGTTCCCTGCAGTATCCATTTTTGTGGACTGAATTCAGCCACTTCCTCATCAACCAAGCAACATACAGTGCGGTTTGACTGGTCCGGCCCACAAGGAGTGCCTGCCTCTCAGTGAGATTCACCTCAAGGTTTCTGTGGTGAGTTAGGCATGCCTTCCAACCACCACAGACAGATTACAGTTGCAATTTCTTGCACTCACGTAATTTATTCTCAGGTTTGCCAACCTACTAAACTTAGGTTTCTTATGAATTCGAACACTCGGTTCGTTGCACAATTTCATTGTTGTTACTAATTTAACCCAGTTATGTCCAGAAAGAATTAGGGTCCCGATACATAAGGACTTGACATTGATTTTCTCCTTTTATTTTTTCTTTATTTTTATCTTCTTGCTACAGGGGCCACCCACTCGCCCTGATGAAGGCGGTTCACGTAGAACAAAATGTATCCCTCAGAAGCTTTTCCAAATGGGATAATTTTTCCGCCGAAACGTGTACTATGTGCAAGGGGGCGGTATTGATCCATATGTCCGATTGGTACTTATTTTACAAACATCTTTAGGCCAGCAATTGTATTCCACAAGCTGACCCAGTTGCCCCTGTCACGTTGGCACCTGCAAGATGAGATGCTTCCTTGTATAGAAGCAACTCCAGGACCTAGATGGCTACAGGTCTAATAAACCTTTTCAACTCCTACATGTATTATACATGGAGCATGTTCTAAAACCCAGAACCATTTGTGAATATTTTCCCCTTTGGGTCACGCTTAAATACTCTCCATTCAGCAAATACTAAAAGGCCTGAATAGGCATTTCTTTCATGTACCTTATCAAGTTATTGTTGTCTAGATTATTGAAATTTGTCTCATACATATTGTTTTCAAATGTGTTTTTTTGTTTGATGTTTTTTTTGTTTTAATACAAACCTTTTATGTTCACAACCTTTGACACCTGTGAGTCTCCTTATTCGATCTTTCTTCTTTCTGGACAAACCTTATGGGTTACTAACTCAGGGATTTAATCCATTAGTATAACAATACCAGGTTCCCCGATTTCCATTTGTTCCATTTATTGATAAAAATTGGGTATGAACCTGGAAGGTAGCAGTTCTACTTCCTTTTGTTTTTGTAAGAGACCCAAGACAGACTGTCGCAATCATTAAACAAAAGAGATTGCAAAAATCATGTGGTCTCTTAGTATTTTTTACAGAAAATACACCTCAGTAACTTTTTCTTAAGCCTCTTGTAATTCTTGATATTGAGGTCAATTAAAATGCCTGTTACTGCTGCAGGTCACTGCTTCCAAGTGGACAAAATGGCTTCATTGTGAATCAATCACGATAATTCGCAAAATTCCTAAAGCTAAACAAATAGGCTGTAAATATATTATATTGTCTAAGTACTAGACGGTCTATGAAAATAGGCAGCGTAGAAACAGTGTCATTTACAAAAAAGTTGCTAATGTTATTTGATATTTGGCTGCATAAATGAAGTTGGCCTAGGTAGCGTTATGAGCTTGGTCACCATTTGAAGCAAGTGAATTACATTAGGGTCTCCACTGGTTCAAAGCCATTCAGATTCTAGCGCTCGCTCTCCTGAAATAAACCAGCTCTGGCAGTATATTATAAGATCGCTTTCAGGAACGATAACGAGTTGTGAAAGGGAGACAAGGTTATCAGTGGCTGTCAGTCGCTCGCGTCTGTTTAGTCAATGATGTTTCTAACACCCATCGGACACATGCGTCTAAACTGCTTCATTTTCAAAAGAAGGTTATTCCCCGATTCTATAGCCCACAATGTTTTAGACACGCATTGTTCAGCCCCTTTCCCAATCCTTATCTGTGTCAGTGGCTGCGTCAACTCCAGCAAATCTACAAAATGTTTAGGGCTCAACACATCAAATTTTTACATAGCAATTTATCCATGTAAGATGTTTCCAAACATTTCTGGCCATCTTGTTGTGGGTGAGCAGTTTTATGGCCTGAGTACCATCTGTCAAAGTGTTGTTTAAGCACGCCCCTGCCAGTATGGCTGTAAACCCCTGGATAGCCCAGGTATCAGCACGGAGGGAGCCGTTGTGTCCGTATACATCTCCATTAGCGAGAAACATTCCTTACACAGACTATTATCATGATACCCCGGGTTTTCAATTAGTTTTGAACAGCAAGCACAATTGCCTTTAATGCTATCAGTCTCCATTAACATAATACAGTCCATGCATAGGCTATTAGCACAATCAACCGGTTTTTCAAGTTGATTTGAACAGCCAACACAGTAAATATTGATAGTCTCTGCTACATCCGGGTGCTCCGCATTCCCGTACATAGGGCCCTGTTTTTCACCAAGACGCAGAATGCGAGATCACTCTCTGGCATCATAGCCACATAGGCCAGCAAAAACATAGATTCATAGTCATTGTCTTCAGAGTTCACGTCCCCCTTGGATGTTCACCCAAGCACCATGACCAGCTGCTGCTCCAGAACCACATCACCATCATCCCAAAACTCTTTGGGTTCGCAGTTGGCCATCAAGTCCTGCGCATCTTCCATCCCATCATACACCATAAGACAATCATGGGTATAACTATGGTCGGAATCCCCGGTGCTTCCGGAGTGTGTTTTCATCTTGTCATAACAGTGGCGGCGCATAATCAGCATTTCCTGGATACCACGTCTGATAGCCCTTGGGAAGCTGGCAGAGCGAACGTGTTTCCTAGGCCTAACTCAGAGCTATATAACAGTGTTACAAGCCCTGCCCCAGAGCCATCATAGCCTTAAAACACACGCCCTTCTAAAAAACAGTCCCAAGCTTCAAGGAAACCACAATCCAGTGGGGGATATTCTTAAAAATCTAGTCGAATGTAGGGCTGAGTCCAGATTGCCTAACAGTCTGCATTTGTAGACAGGGTGTATCTTCCTGGATAATTCGGATCTCCTTCAAAACATCAAACCTTTTACTGCAATTCCCAGTAAATCATGTTTCCCCTTTTTAACCAATTTCAGCACCAATCTATGCAGGGGCAGATCCCGGCATCCCCCCTACCTTAATTTAGACCCCAACCCCATCGCCCATCTATAATTTCAGCTACATTCAATTTTAAAAATCGCATGTTATGGGATTCACAGTAGAATGGTTCGATGTTTTGGTACGATACTGATAACTCACATCAAGGCACTCATAGTTCCTGGAAGTTCCAGTGTCCTTCTTCATAGTCTGGTCAAAGGTTTCCTAGCTGGGCTTGAAGTACTGTAAATAGTGCTGGTCACCACAACTCTGATGCCATTGGCTTGAGCCATTCACAGTATTTCTTCTGTCTTTTTCCTTGGTTGATTTATAGACTGCAGTCATTGTTGTACAAAGCCCCAACCAAAGGCAGTATGTAAAAAGTCAGATGCCCATAACAAGCTTTTGTTTCTCAGGTATGATTCAGAATCAACAGGGGGTTTGTGAAGATAACCTCCCAGCACTGATTATTCCCCTCCATGCTTGGATGGCTTATGCCAGAAATTGGGCTATTGCATAGGGCAAGCAAGAGTCCAATTTCCTGTCCTTCTAGGCGCAAGACTGAAGGCTCTCAACTAAACTCTGAGTTTCTCTATCTCCTTTTTCTCTTCCTATCCCTCTTGTTTCTTCTACACACCTCCTCCTTTGACCCACCTATCTCTGCTCCCTTTATCTTTTTCCCCTTACTTTCTCATCACCTCTAGCCTAAGTGAGGTAAGATAATTCCTCCTCGTTTTGGCCTCCTTCCTCTCTTTCATTGTTTTCTCTCTCTTTTCTTCCTGCTCCTTCCAGATCTTTACCATCTCCATTTCCAACCTCTCGTTCACAACATTGTTCTCCACCTCATAGTTCTTTCAATTCTCCAACTCCAACCGCTCCCTTGCAACTCTGCTCCTCGCACAAGCTTTCCAACTCCCTCAAAGCTGGTCACTATAGCCCTTTTTTACACTGTGCGATTCATGATAAAGGGACTTCTAGTGGGGTAAATCGCATCAACCTCAGCTGTGTCACGTTGTGTACTGGGGATTAATTTGCTGCCTGACCATACCTTTCCTTCTCATATGTCCTTATTTATTGATTCCAGTTTCACCCAGGCTCGGAGGTCAGCCATTTAAAAAAAACATGACAACCATTTTGAGGGCAGGCCAAACTGTTACACCGCTTGCCTGAACTCGTCAGGATTCCTTGCTTTTCACGGGTACTAGCATTTTTACATATCCCCAGACTTCCATTCTTTGTTCCTGACTTTGAACTCTGATGGTCAGTTGACTGCCCCCCCCAGGTATGCTGACAAGACCACACGTGAAAAGACATCTTTCCTGGTAACCAGCTCATGGTCCTGACTCATAGACCACTAGACCTACTGAACTATCAAATTCACACTCACATAGTCTTGTGGTTTCGGTCCACAGGTATGTTAGCAAATGGTGGAGGAGAGGCTTTGCAGAATCCACCATAAGCTCCTGGTGGGTTGCATATTGTAATGGGTGGCTTCTCCTACCCACCAGAGTCAATTGGCCCCCCTCCCTTGTTCTGCTCAACAGGACTTCAACACACCTTGGCCTTCCTCTCTAATCCTTCCTTTCCAAAGTCTTCAACTTCACTACCTGCACTCTCTACAACCTACCCAGATCCTTCACCACTTCTACCTATGACATGAGGCTCTTTGGCTCTCCATGCACAGTCTCACCAATTTCAAGTTCCTGCCCTATTCTACAAAGCTATCAATGGTCTTTCTCCTCAGTGCCTGACTGGCTGTACCTCTATTTATTCATCATCTTGTTCCCTTCAATCATCCTCTGCTCCCAAACTCACTGTCTCGTGGCCCCCTAATCCTCCTCTCACTTCTGTTCTTTCACCCTGTACACCCGTCTCCGTAGGAATCTGCTGCCAGTCACAAGCAAATCCAGCCCAACAATGGATTGATGAAAGTTTGGTTTAAACTTCATATAATGCCTAAGGAGGGAGCTCCCCCTATTTGCAACCCTATACTCCTGCCTGAGTCCACAACTCCCTCTAGTGTCACATAATAATGTCATTTTATATATATGAGTACATTACTCTTTAGTTTGCAGAACTTACTCTCTAGGTTTTTGTCTTTGTAAGTGACCTTGTTTTGTCTCTGTTCTATATCCCACTTTGTTCGCACCCTCATAAATTGGCGTCCCACTTGTTCTCCTCTTTGTGCTGTTGTGCATGCACCCTTCCAGGAAATGCCTCCGCCCTCTGTAAGTATGTTATTGTAAGTCATTTTTCATCAAAAGTGACATCCCTTTTCTTCAATTAATTACAAAAGCAAATAGAAAATACAAATTGGGCTGGGAGTTTTGAGGAGGGATTTCTTTAGGGGAAGAGTTCGAGTCATCAGTGGTTCTAATCAGTTTGCCTTTTATTTTCCATTAATCAGAAATGGTTTCATAATTCTTTCATTTGTGTTTGCTCTGAAATAAATGTAATTTTGAATGCAACATTTGAATTGTCCCTCTTAAAATAAATGCAAGTTAAATGCCATTTTCCAATTATTCCTGTTGAATTGCATGTCTAGTTCAATCCAAACTTTTACTTGTTACGATTCCCAGAAGCACCATATGAAATGAAAGTGCAGTTGAATGTTTTACTTCCACTAAATCTTATTGATTTGCAAATGTTCTCAAATATTGAACTTTTCCAGATAGATGAATGCTAGGATTTACCCTTGTTGAGTTTTATGTTGTTTTCTAGGTTTTGAAGAGCTAGCTTTTCTTTTAAATGCTTCGATAATTTTGCATTTGAATACATTCTGAAACATTAGTTGGACTAGCCATTCACATATGATAATTAACCTACGAATGTCTGCTTAAACCACTGATGCCCTGCCTGTTTCTCACAGTTTATTCTTTTGGATTAGTAAGAAACAAGTAATCCATCTGCATTGACTACTTGGAATTACCTTCAGTCTTTCTAGTGACTACCCTTGCAATGTGAGATGCATTTAATTCGTAAACATTTGTAAAAAAAAAAAAGCAATATATTTTAACAAAAACTGTTTGTTTCATGTCCCAGACTGTGAAGTTGGAGTATTATATTCTGGGGCAAATAAACGAGTATTATGGAAATCCATTCCAATAAACCAACATAAATCACTTGTGAAAATCTAGTTTGGGTGAATTTTTAAGTTGTCCTGAAGGGTGTTCCCTTATTAATCATATATATTTTAACATGTCCAACAACTGAGCTATCTTTCTCGTGTGCTGGGACCAGCAAAGTGCCTCAGATGCCTATTTAGCAGCTGAAATCACCGGAACTCTTTTCAACTGCATCACACGGCCCTCAAGATTCGATGATTGCCGTAGATTCATTGAGATTTGAGGACATTTTTTAAATATTCTTGAACCCCACATACATATTTCAAATCAGTTTGAGGGGCAGTGAGCTTCTTTTTGTAATTGTGTTATATTTGGGCATGCCTAATCACATGGCAACTGATGGTACTACTTGGCCATAAGGTGGCAACAGCTTGCAAATTAAATAGGTCTCTCTTCAGAGACGATAGCCCGTTGATATGGGCAAGCACCTTCAGAGCAGTAACTCTTTAGGAAAGTGCTCATGGATGTGAGGAGCCTGGAATAACATCTTCTGAAGCCAGTGATTGAGCATGCATTGTTAGCGTGTATGGGAATGCACCACTTCTGGTGATATATATGGGGAAGACCATTCGCCATACATACAGACAGACAATAAACCCTTGGTGAAGGTATTATCAGTCGAAGGAATGGTGAAGGCTATTCCACAGTTGGCATGGTTGAACGTAAAAAATCAAGAGTTTAATTTTAAGGTGTGATGCATGCCAAGAATTCAGAACAAGGTAGTTGTCTTCCTATTGTGCATGCCCGTGTGGGGGTAAGGAAGATGTTGAAGATGAAATGGACAAGGTAGTATCCTGCGTGTTGTTGACTTCAGGAGGGGCGATATCAAGAATGGGAAGAGTTGGTAAAGGATGACATTTCGCTTAAGATGAGGAATTGGGTGATCAAGGGGAGGTTCAAAAAGAAGCTTGTTGCAGAAGAATGTTGGCCATTCTGGGAAATCAAAGTTGAATTGTCTGTCGAGGGATCTTTTTTGCTTTGAGGTCATGCGCTGATATCCCCATTTCTTCATGAGAGAGACTAGCGCAGGTTGCCCATAAGGTAGATCAGGGCATCACAGGTACCAAGAGGAAGATCAAAGAAAGGTGTTGGTGGCCGGGAGTGGAAATGTACATAAAAAGACAGGTGAGTGAATGATGGCCATGCAACAACTGAGTATTAAGGTGCAGAAACAGGACTCTCTCTGATTCCGCCACCCTATGGGGGCAGGGAACGACTGGGAATTTACATTCTGCTGGGCCTTACATATGTTGGAGCTGTAGATCAAGTCAATTCTGGACATGGTAGATGCTTATACGAAGTGGCCTCTCTGCACACATTCTGAGGATATCCGCGTTTTTTTAACAGTTTTTTAGGAGTGAAAGTATCCCTCGACAGTACTCGACTGTCAATGGTCCACAGTTCAGGAGCAAGGAAGTTGTTGTCTATGCAAAGAGGAAAGGGCTTAAGTGGAAATGTACAGCAAATTATCACTCTGAAACAAATGGACTAGTACAATGATTTAATAGAGTAGTAATAGAGTTGAGTTAGTGCGGAGGAATGGGATAGAAATTGTCAAGGCAGTAGAGCAGATGATTTGGAGGGTGAAGTCCAGACCTAATATGGCTACAGCGGTATCTCCTTTGTGCTTGATGAGCTGGAGGGATGTTAATTCGGTGCTGAATCGAATCTGGCTCAACAGCAGATGCATGAGGTAGTGTTGAAGGACGTGCATACAAACTAGTGAGGCAAGGATAAAGGAAGGCAATCAATGTGTTTAAGATGGGGGACGAAGTTAGGTAAAGTCATGGACAAAGGAGCCTCTCAGTATAGTGAGCACATAAAGATGGTGTTACTCTCTGCCACTTGCCTTCACTGGTGGTTCCCCTAAGGGTTGTACCGGCAAGAGTGCAGGACAGAGTCAAGTAGCTGTCCGGTCAGTGGATTGGTCTGAGTCCAATCAAAGTAATCACCTACCAACTCACTGTACAGACAGACTAATTAATGTGTTGCATGAGTTGTCCTGCAGCCTGCCTTAGAGTCACATAAATTAGCTGCCACTGTAAAAAGCATTAGGATCTGTCACCCGAATTTGTAGGCGGTAGGACTGCTTAAAAAGCAGCAGCCTACTGCCTAAATCTGTAGGGTTGGCAAGTATGGTATAAGCATCGCCTAAAATAGTGTTGAAGAGTACTTGCAGTTGCTTTGGCCATGTGGGATTCACCCTGTTTGTTTGCCATTGAGGCACACTATAAAGACAAACAAGCCAATGCACGTAAAGAACGGGCATGCAATGAACATGCTGACCAATCGCCATCTACAACAGAAAGTTATCAAGAAGGTCCTCTAGTCCAAAGACTTAAATGTATTTCCAAAACTGCCCATGGTTACGTCCAGAACCTCACGTTTCTATTCTGCGTACACATTGACACTTGATGCCAGTGCCAGTCAAGTGGTCCAGCCAACCAAAGCGTAATACACCAGCTTTATTCTTTTTGCTTGAAAAGCACATGGCATTTCCTGTTCCCCTTTCCAGGGCCTTGAAACTATATCCTGTCTTTGCAACAATCTCTTTATTCCGTTCTCAGCAACTAACAATTTTTGGAATTTCACCACTCCAAACGCTCTCTACTTCAGTAACCACGCAGGGCTTGCTGTTCAGGTTTCTTGCCAAATGATTGCTAAGCAGGAAACAACTCAAATTGTTTAGACACTTTGTTCCTTGCCTATAAGCTGTCTCGAGGGAAGTTGGCCCACCAATTCTTCTCTGCCACAGCTCTTCTGCTATGCTTCCCCTCTCTATCAGCATTCACTCCACTGTTGCAGCTTTTCTGTCCTTGACTCTTGGCAGAAATACAGTCCATCAGGTGCTCCACTGGATTAATCAATCCATAGTAATTGGCCTCTCCTAATGTGGGTCCTCCAAGGCAAGTAATGACTGGAACACCAAAGTAGTCCAAAAATGAGCGTGCATCAAGCAGGAAGTAACACAGTTTATTTAGGCCAAGACGCAGCTTGGAGAGCACGGTTCATACTGCACGGTGGAACACAACTGAGTGAAGAGAGCTGTCAACACCGCCAACTGCAGGAAAAACCTTTCTACACACACAACATGATTAGCATACATAAAGTTGATACAGTTGTTAAATCATCATACAAGGCTGATTGGAGGGGCTACGTTGGTCCCGTATATCGATGCATACATTGAATATTTATGATTGGTTCAGGCCATTCTGACCCCCATTGGCCAAAACCACCCCTTGTGATGTCACAAACATTCCCACACCACCCCACAATGACGTTTATTACCATTAAGTGATTGTGCTGACCACTGGAACTTTATTAATCTGCCATTGATCAGTTCCCAATGAACACACAAGACAACCTGAGTTCGGCAAAGGGGAGACCTTCGCACAGTGTCCGACCAATGAGGAGCCCTGCGGACATCAGCAAGGACACAAAACACGGTTGCATCATAGGGATACCGTAAACATTCCCAGAAATTGTTCCCTGCTGGTTGCCCCCTCACCCCAAAGCCCTCTTTTCATAACTATCTGCTAAGGGGCGATTACCCCACCATGGTCTGGACTTCAATTGCCTACATTTAATTTTTTATTCCTCTACACTCCCCGGCGAGCGCCCAGGTGCCTGGCTTTCTGGCCTCAAAAGTATCTGTGGTTACAGTCCCCTGTGGCTACGTTTTACTCTGGAACAGCCAACTTTCAACATTGCTCCATCACACTGCTGCAGCTGAGCGCTCAAGAAATGTATGTTTGCTCAGGGCATAGGTTTTAAAGTGAAAGGTCCTCCAAAGCATGGGGAGCAACAACAGGGCACACTATGAACTGACCAAAGTCAGTAAATAAATAATCTGAATAGTTGTGTGATTCAGTGAGAATTTACAGTGATTTAATTAGAAACATTTTCTTGTTAGAAAGAAAAAAGACTTAAGATTTGCCATCAAAACAAATTTCCAAATGTATGATGGTTAAATCAGAATACATACATGAAATAGCTCAGTCAAGTGTCCCCAATTCAAGTGAAAAAACATATATACACATTATTGTGAGTAATTTGTTACAGCAGATTGTTGAATTTAACAATTTCAAAAAACATAGTGAAAAAGCATTAGTAACATTCTATCTTGGTAAATGCATTATTGTTGTACGACGCATTTCGGGCATAGCCCTTCATCAGGTACAGAGTCAATTAGGGTGTTCTGCAATAAATAAACAAACACATTGCGTTTTAATATCGGATTCGATATTTAAAATAATTAGTTTTCAATAATTGATCCTGCCTACTACATTAGCCGGGGACTGACCTGTGTCCTTTAATGTTTACCAAACATTGGTAAAGTCTTGATCAAGTGAGGTCCACTGTTATAATCCGAGAATGCTTGAGTCTGCATTCTAAAAAGATTTTCATAGAATACAAGTAGTCAGGTATGCCATGACCGTGTGTCAGCGCTGGGTCCCACTACACAGTCATTTTTCAGTGTGTTTTTTTATCTTCAAAAGAGTACTCACCGATTTCACGGTGAGTGCCAGTCAATGAGGAGTTTAGGCAGTCTTACTCGAGATGTAACTTGCTTCCCAGATGTTTACAGGATGTCTATATACATTAAACAAGATAATGTGACAAATTGTAAACCTGGTCTTGTTTGACCCCATGCAGCAATATTACAGCATCTATAGCATTTTATATTCAATAATGCTTACCGCCGTTTTCTGTGTAATTGTAAATGTATGTGTGTTAGGAGCCATCTGACAGCCTCGCGGTGCGTTGTCCTACTGAGCTGTATCTGATCACTCAGCTTGTTATGAACCTGTAAATCGCAATTAACGGATACTGGTTATCAGTGTCAAAACTTAATATACTCGTTCCTAATCGTGAATCGATTCAAGAGTGCTTACTTACTGCAAAGATTGTGGTCTGATCCTTATCAGTAGCTGTGGGATCAGTTTTTCAATCGTAGGTGACAGCTCATGTCCCAATCTACGTTCATTCCTTTTGGAGACATTGCATTCAGTCGGTCAATCCAAAACAATTCGTGTTGAATAAGTATTTTCGCGAGGTTTAAATCCTCTTCTTGGTAGGGTCACGTGTTCTAATATAATACATTTGATCTGTGCGATTGAGTGAGATTCTTTCAAAAAGTGTGCTACTGGTGATCTTTCGTTCTTCAATCGAATATTTGACTTGTGTTCTGACCATCAGGTATTTGCTTTTCTTGTAGTCATCCCCACATAAAAGTTTCTGCATGGGCATTTTATCACATATATGATGTTTTTTGTGTCGCACGTGGAAGTGTGATTCAGTTTGATCATATATCCCATGTGTGGGTGTGTGATGTAATTAGCCTTGATCAGGTTGTTGCAATTGTTGCAGTTGTTACATGAAAGGGTTCCTTTGTAGTTTTGATTTTTTGTTCTTTGTGCTGAGAAGTCCACTCTAATCAAGCTGTATTTTATGGATGCGCTTTTGCTGTATGCAAAGAGTGGAGGAGTCGGAAACAATTCTGCCAAGGTAGGGTTCAACAATAGGATCTACCAGTGTTTTTTCACAATTCTTTTTATCTTGTCACTTTGATTAGAGTAAGTTGTGACATACACGAGATAATCCTCCTCCTTCTTCTCTTTTGGACGTTAGGCCTCTTGTCTCTGGATGTTGGTTGCCTTTTCTGCACATTGTTTTACGGTTTCTAGATCATACCTCTTTGCACACATTTTTCTGTGAGAGCCTGGGTCTTATTGACATAGTCAGTGTTGTCAGAGATAATTCTTCTATATCATCCTGTAATCATCTCGGAAGCAAGTTACATCTCGAGTAAGACTGCCTAAACTCCTCATTGACTGGCACTCACCGTGAAATCGGCGAGTACTCTTTTGAAATAAAAAACACACCAAAAAATGACCGTGTAGTGGGACCCAGCGCTGAATCAAGCGACTGCTTCCCACACACGGTCATTGCAAACCTGACTAAAGTTGTATCCTATGAAAATCTTTTTAGAATGCAGACTCCAGCATTCTCGGATTATAACAGTGGACCTCACTTGATCAAGACTTTACCAATGGTTGGCCAACATTAAAGGACATAGGTCAGTCTCCAGCTTATGTAGCAGCAAGTATCAATTATTGAAAACAAATTATTTTAAATATCGAATCAGATATTAAAACACAATTTATTTGTTTATTTATTGCAGAACACCCTAATTGACTCTATACCTGAACAAGGGCTATCCCCGAAACGCGTCGTACAACAATAATGCATTTACCAAGATAGAATGTTATCAATGCTTATTCACTGTGTTGTTTT
The DNA here is from genome assembly GCF_040938575.1 of Ambystoma mexicanum. NCBI lineage: Eukaryota > Metazoa > Chordata > Amphibia > Caudata > Ambystomatidae > Ambystoma > Ambystoma mexicanum. Next base: position 1,177,279,724 of record NC_090921.1, on the reverse strand, counting down.
GAAATTGTTAAAATCAACAACTTGCTGTAACAAATTACTCACAACAATGTGTAAATATGTTTTTTCACTTGAATTTGGTACACTTGACTGAGCTATTTCATGTATGTATTATGATTTAACCATCATACATTTGGAAACTTGTTTTGATGGCAAATCTTGAGTCTTTTTTCTTTCTAACAAATTTTGTTTTTATAATTAAATCACAGTGAATTCTCAATGAATCACACAGCTATTCAGCTAATTTATTTACTGACTTTGGTGAGTTCATAGTGTGCCCTGCTGTTGCCACCCATGCTTTGGAGGACCTTTCACTTTATAACTTTATACACGTCCTGTAGCCGAGACTTGACACAGGAGCACCTGAATATACTTTGAAACTGTGGAATAATACTGATAAGCGCCTGCACCACATTGGAGTGCTATAGGTTAAATATCCATTGCGTGCACCTTTACAACCATTGTCTTTGCCATTGCTCAGGGCCTGTGGCTGCGAGAGGATACATAGTTTACTTATCTGCGGCCTATACTCCAAGATGGCTGCTATGTTGTTAATATTCTGCTACACTACCACTTCTACCCACTACCTCTGCCCTTGTACCTGCCCACAGTGGGCCCCCTCTCCCCGTTACCCCTCTTGGTGCCCCCCAATTCCAACTCTCCACCTTGGACCTCTCTGGCTGCACCTGTGCACAGGGCACATACGTTACACAGTGCAGTTGTCAATGATGTCCTCATCTTCCAGTAGTGCCCTCTCCACTGCCCCACAGCGTCCCCCTTCAGTCACGCAATAGAAAGGTGTACCCCGCTTGGCAACGTTGAATTTGCCCCTTTACCGCATCCCAACCACTTCCCATTGTGTCCTCTCACTGCACGTCAACCAAACAAATGCCTGCCACACTTGATTCTTTCTAACAACCAAGTCATTCAACATATTTTTGTTCGTACGCTCTGTCTTTGACTATCTGGCTGCACTCTGTTTCTCTCTGACTGCCCCATCAGCAACCACCACATGTTGTACACAAATAATGTAGTTGAAAGGAAAGACCCTCAACCTACCACGCAACACTCATAAGCCAGCAGGCTGGCAATAATTCGGCTGATTGTTTCACACACCACACAACTAGAGACAAATGGAGGTAAAGGCAATGCAAAGAATACACGATGAGGAGCCAGCCCTGGGTTCAGCTGCAATGGGAGCTGAACCACCTGAATTACACAGGCCATCACTACATGAAGGCAGATGAGAATTGCCCGCCAGTTTTTCAAAAATGAAACATATTAAAAGTGTGCGAAAAACAGACTTCTGGGGATGTCGGAAGCCTATGTAAACGAGGGTACTTTTGCCCTGACCCACTGGCTGGCCTTTGCCACCAGGGCATGGAAGGACAACTGTATGCCCATCTTCTTCCACAATCCAGCTGCAATCCAGCTACAAGAGAAAGAGCATGTTATGCAAATTGTGTTAATATATGCGAACACAAAGTGCCACAATCTTGTGTCCTTATCGGCAATCATAAATACACAGCAGCCAGATAATATTGTGCCCCAAGGGGGAACTCCATTTTCAGAACACTAAACATATTCTTCTTGTGACACTATGCACCTCTGCACCTTTTACCTAAGTATTTGCTGCTTAGGTCTGCCTAGTTAATCCCTGCCCACGGTGCCCAATTCTCCCTCAAGGAAGTCACGAAGGGACCCATTTAGGTGAGCACCCAGAGCAGCTCTCGGCTCCACTCCACCCAGCCACTCCTCATGACTGTCACTCAATTGTTGAGCTACATGTTAGCTCCTAGAAAGACCCCATCTACAGGTGGGGCCTATAGCAGACCACCTAGACACTTCTCACTTTTCCTACCTCTGCCAGTTACTTTCCATAAGGATACCTCCAGGTACGTCCACAGTAAACATGTCACCAATAGCTGGGCAGTTCAATACCACTATTACAGAATCGCAGTGCCATCAACCAGATAAATGCTTGTTACTAAACATCAGCCTGCTGCGGTCCATCTGATCTACTCAATCAACATTGATGTCTGGGGAACCTCTTTATTGATTGGTGATGGCAGATGTTTTTTTTCTCCAAGAACAGTCACCACTTACACACGTTCACCACCAGTGCATTGCTGTTGATGGAGGGAAATCAGGCACTTACCCCTAGCAGACACACCCTGTCCAATTAAGTTGTGCATGGGTGGCATCATCTGGGCAGGCCCACGTGCAGCAAGAAAACACTTAGGGTGGTCCCTCTCTTCCTCGAGGAGCGCTACGCTGAACAAGCAGGCCAATATCACAGCAATAAACAAATTGTAGAGCCCCACTTGCATTTGCAGCAAACTTTCTAGGATGGTCACGGTGACACTGGCAAGCACTTGCTCTCCATGGCAAGCGCTGTCTGGCCCCAGGGCAGGCCAACTCCTTCTCCTAACCACTCCTTTCCTGCCAGGAGGGGTTGACCGATTCTCCCTGACCTACCTGGGTGGACACTGCCTCCACATACTATGCGCCCAAAAACTTTGTTGTCCCCTGCCCGGGAATCCAAGATGGCATGGTAGCCCAGGCCCTCATCGGCAGCCGTCCAACTGTTCCTCGCCGGCCATTGTTCTCCACTCTGGCAGCCAGAGTATAACATTGCTCAGTTCCCTCCTCCATTCCACGGCCTATGACTTTGGATATGCAGGGCCGCTGTACTCTGCCACAACCTGCTGAGTGCAGTTTGTCAGCTGTTCAGTGCCAACCCCTACCTGGACAAGCGGTGGGATGCAGATGTTCCTCATACAACTCATCCTGCACTACACCATCCATTTACCACAGCTGGGGCCTAAATGTGCCTTTGTCTCCCAAATGATGTTGAGCCCTTGGAGACTGCCACAGGCAGCAGCCCCCCCGGCCCCTCTGTAACCATATAAGGAGTTGGCCCTTCTCTTTTCTTTCTCCTAACCATCATAATGGTCATTCTTTCCTCCTGTCCCTCACTCTCCCAAACAGGGCAGGTCCACCAACCCTGGTTACCAAGGGTGTCCAGCCATTGTGACACCAGCCCCAATATTCTAAAAACACCATAGTCTATAGTATAGTCTACTGCCTAGCCAATAGTAAGTACGTTAAATACACAAACATACACATTCACCCCCAATAAATAAGCCTTGTTATCAAACAGTAGCTAGTGTGTATTATTATTATTATGTTTTAAATTATAGGCGTCATACAGGTATGTAACCCCAATTTAGACTGGCCCTGATTGGAACAGATGCCACATGACTTCCCCCTGTGGGAACATCTTTGTCTATGAGAAGGTAACGTCCCAAGACACGATATAGATGCCTGGGAGTGTTGCTAAGTCTGGAAAGGTCCGGGGCTATGCTAATGCCAGGACTATCTGGACTCGGGGCTAGCTAGCCTTTTGGTTGTTGCGTGTGAGCTTCTATCAAGGGATACAATCAAAACACCCAGGGATCTAGCCCCCGCCCATTTTTCCCTAGTGACTCCCCAGTAGATGCCAGTCCCTTGTGTCGCTAGGGGCCTGTCCATCGGAGCAATGGCTCCAGTGTAACCCAGGTTACTTTTGCACTGGCCTGCTGGCTGGCCTTTGCTACCCGGCCAGGGAGGGACTACTGTATACGCAACCTTCCCGCAGTCCAGCTGCTAGACAAAGGCCATGTTAGCCAACCTGCATTAACATATCAGAAAAGGGGATGTGCCTTAGCGATACCATGAACAATTATAAACATACAGAAGCCAAAGAGGTAAGCAGTGACCTGACGCCTTGCACTGGAATGTGTTTGCGCAACATAGTCCGTGCAACCGTCCCCACCCCATGTTCCTGGGGTGGTGTTAACTCATTCTCCTGACCAATCTCTCCTGCTGTGACAGCCAGACCAGTTCTCCACCGTCTGCCCATTGTCAAATTTATTGCCCCCAAACTCTCCCCCTACTTCTTTCATTTGTCCAGCATACATGCTTCCTGTCAGCCTTCACTTCCTTAATTTCTTAATGGATGTCTTGCTTTAATTTGTTTCTTGTATTGATTGACTTCTTCATTGCAGAGACCTTGGGTGTCAGCATGTCCTCTTCTATGGTCCATCGTTTGTAAGAGAAGTGGTCTTGGCTAGGCAGGATTCTACCCAGAGGGAATGATACTATTGTCCACTGCCCTGTCTTGGGGGATCATTTTGTGCCGCACTGCATATACTCCTCATTTTCGATTGTCTCGTTTTCCTTAAAACATTTGCTTTGTTTGTGTAAATTAGTTAATGATATTGAGTATCCTTCTGCCTTTTATTGATTTGATGTTATGTTTCTGGAGCATAGTTCACAATGCCCAATAGCCTTTCCAATTTTGGCCTGTGTTCCAAAGCACTATCGAGACGTGCCCAGTGGTTCTAAGATTTCAATCGTTCTACTGTAAGTATGCCAGCTCTACTGCCTACTGACATCCATACAGGATTCTGCTATCACTCCCAGGGCATGGTCACCACCATCGGTTTTTACTTGGCCTGCACACCTGTGACGCTCACTGCCCATCAGAGGCCCTGCTCACCCATACTGCAGCTTGATGCAAGTGGAACAGCTTCCTTCGCTGCCACACATCACCCTCACTGCAAGGACCTCTACTCCATGCTCCTATCACTTTGCAGCTTTTGGGGGACCTGTCAGTTCGTCACTTTACCTGTTCCAGGTCTTCAAATGGCGCCTGGCATACCAGTGGCCATGCTCCCTAACCCAACTGTCCTGGGCAGAAGCAGTTGGTGATATATTAAAGAACGGACAAAGCCATGGGACATGTGACGAACGGGGTGGAAATGGTAATATGTGCCATTAAGTCAGCTTTTCCTTTAATGACCATGCACCAGATGACATTAATCTGCTCAGGTATCAACTGGGTGGTTTGGGGGGATCCTAGCAAAGATATGCTATTGGGGTGACCGTTGGCATGTGCGGTTTTGTGGTATTTCATGAATTTCTTGGAGTGGTCATTTATGAGTTTGCCAGGATCTCAGCAGGAGCTGTAGTCTCAACAACCTCCAGATTGCTGTTGGGAAAGACGTTTAGGGAGAATTTGTAAAGCTTTGGAGAAATGTCAGGAGCATGTATTGCTCCTTGCTGACCCGCTGGCTCCACAAAATATAGTGGGGACCTGTGTGGTGTTTTTTCCCTGGAACTACAATTGGATTTGGTGCCTGTGGATCCTGGTTATAAGTGCAAGGTTTGATAGGTGGCACACTCCAGCAAATGTGAAGTGCACAACGTGAAGTGTCTACTTGGCCACCACCTGAAATTTATGAGCAAAGAGGTGGCCAAAGGCAGGGCATTTTGTAGAGAAATGTCAACGTCCCTACCAGGTGTCAAGAAGCCACCACAAAGGGTTTGAGAAACAGCCATGGTATGGGAAGCCCTGCAGTGTTATAGAATGAAATGGAGTGTCAATGTGGTTCTCATGTGACCTGGTTCCAGGGCCGCCACGAGTGGGGGGGCAAACTGCCCCGGGCCTCGCGCTTGCAGGGGGGCCTTGCGGCCCCCTCTCCTACTTAGAAGGTAGCACAGTCCACCAGTGTCCATTATTCACACGCGGGACTGTGCTGTCTCCTCTCTGCCCCTGCAATGATTTTGCTGTTTGTTGCGAAGCGGTTTGTCTCCGCAACAAACAGCAAAATAATGGGAGACAGCAGGGCTCAGAAGTGAGCTCTGCTGTCTCCCGTTACTCAACTGACAACGTGGACATGCTGAATGACAAGAGAGGACTCCTCTCCTGTCAGTCAGTGTGTTCACGTTGCTCAGCGTGACCACACTGACTGATGGGACAGGACTCCTCTCCTGTCAGTCAGTGTGTTCACGTTGCTCATTGTGAACACGCTGACTGATAGGAGAGGAGTTCCCTCCTGTCAGGCAGCATGTCTACGTGTCGGAGTGAGTGCCATCCGGTGCCCCGTGGCTCGGGGGCTTTTCAAGGGTGCATGGAGGTAAGGTAAGTGTTTATTTTAATTTAAATGTGCATATATGTGTAGTATACATGTGTATTTAAATTAAATGAGTATGTATGTGCATGAATGTGTGCGTGTATGTTGGTATTTATATTGGTGTCAATGCTGTGTTTTGTTTTATGTATGCGTGCATGCAAGGAGTTGTGTGACTGGTGGATGAATGCATGGGTGAAAGTGTTGTATGTGAGTATGTGCGCCAGTCCCCACCCCTAAATTTTGAAGACCTGCGGGCCCCTTAATTAAGGGGTGGGGCCATGGCATCAGAGGTGCACCTAGGCTATATTTTCGGGGGGGCGACGGAGTGGGACTAACACTTCAAATGTTGGGAGGGACGCAAACCTCAGAGCCTGTGGGGGAGGGGAAACTTACTTGTGGGGGCATATCTAATATCTTTCCACATTCGAATGAGACTATTCTGATGAAGCTTCAATGTTACAACAGTTAACTCTTGCCCTCATTTCTGAAACGTCACACTTAAGGACTACTCTGAGAATGCAATGTCTCATGTCACCACTTCCCTTCTAATCACTCCCCTGGCATGCAAGTGCTAACCCCACATCACAATATCAATTACCTAAAAATTGATGTTTATGGATGCAGGTGCTAACAGTAAAATGTTTTATGTTAGTAATTTCAGGGCCTTTTAACAGCGAAACCCAGGCCCCGTTTAATGTCTGTGTCTTGTTCCATCTGGCCACAGCTCTGTTGGTTAGCCCGGCAGGGGCTGGATGACAGTTTTGAAAGCGGATAGTGAGTGGGGCCAATGTGAGGCCAATAAACCCATTGCGCTGTCAGTCTCCCCACTGAGGGATGGCGTCTGGGTCTTTCAGCTTTTGCAGTTGAAATGGGCCCCCAAGCAGCTGCCCCCATATTGGCAGTCTTATGACACAGACACCTACTGATAATCTGCAGCTTTTAACCACCTCACTGTATTATTTTGACTTAATTATTGATTTAAGCACTCCACAGGTGCCATGGCCTATTCTTCCAATCTGTAAGGCTTGGGGTGCCCCACCAGCTCTGACACATCGTCAACCAGCCCTGCACCCACTTCCCTCCCAACAAGCCGAGCCCAGCTAGGAAGCTGAATAGCAATTTCAACTTCCCTTGGGTAACTAGTCGTACCTTTCACCCCAATTCAAAGGCTCTTTACTTTCATAATGGTATGCTAATCTCTGGAGAGGTGGGCCATATAAAAGCTGAGACCAGAAGTCAAGACTTTGGCTTTATCAAAGTTAGTCTCTTGATATCGCATAGATAGGCATGTGTACTCTGCGTGTTTGATGCTGCTGCCTCTCCATAACGAGAGCTACGGACTGGTGACACTTTGAGAGAGGCCTTCTGCCTCAAAGTGGGAGGGCTTCAGCCCTCCCTAGCCAGGGGCTGGCTTTGCCCAAGTAGCCAGGTCGAGTTAACAAAACCCAACATTTTGGGAGGGGGCTAGAGCCCGATCCGCTCAATGGTGTTGCACCCTACGTGTCTTTCACTAAAGTCCTGTTAAAAACAAACATTGGCAAAGCCAACAGTTTTGGCTTGTGCATAGGTAGTAGGCATTTGCCAGGCACTGCTATTAGATGCTCAGGTACTCAAACCAGTTTGCACCTGCTACCATCAATGGCCAGCTAATACCAATACAGCAGTGCCTTTACCATGCCTACATGAAAGCCCAAACAATGCTTGTTTTGCTTTACCCATGTTGCACAGGACTGTGCATCAAGGTTAAAGCAAACATACTACTTGGGTAAATTGGCCCACATTGATAACACTTATGGTGCACAGTCAGCCTGAACATACTTTCTGTGCCATGGCATGTTTACTGGTTGGGAGGGCGTACATGGTAACAATGGCATATATTGGTGCACCCTGCATGGACCACATGGGAATAACCAGCATGAATATATCTTTATACTAGCATATGTTGTGTGGGAACAACCAGCATGAATATATCTTGATACTATCATATGTTGTGTGCAACGGTCGCATGAAATGTATTGGAAAATGTTCCTGTGCACGGTTGGTGACTTGCAACTATTGGGTTTTTCCATGTGCTTCCATACAAAATAAATTATAAACTGTATGGATTTCTGCCCAATTTTACAAAGAAAGTGCTGTAAAATGCATAAGTGTAACCCAATTATTCAAACATTTTGTTGGGAGTTAGAAACTCTCTCAAATAACCCTGGTCTGGTTTGGGCAACCTCACTGTGCTCTTCCGATCCTGCATAATTCACACAAACATTTAAGCCTCTTCAGTTCAGAAATTCACCAGCCTCCACTGTACATCATCCATCTGTCACTGCGTATGATGTGTGTTTTAATGAGCACACAGGGACAGGGTGCTCCTTAATGCTGGCACCACATGCCGTCATGCCATCCTGTATATGTTTATGCCTATGATACAAAGGTTACTCTGGCATAAAACCTTTCTTCAGTAGAGAAATCTAATGTTGCTGCAGTCGATTTGCAGTTGTAGTAATAAACCATATTTGGGTTCCTCCACACAAGCTTAAGGGGAGAGTTTTCGAGCCCGTTTGCGAAGGTGCTGCAGCTGGCCTAGTGAGTAACATCAAAAGTGGGCCTCACCAAATGTTTTGCCCCGGGCCTCACCACATCTTGTGACAGCCCTGCCTGGTTCACTAGAGGGTGGAGATTCTTTTGGTTGCTGCTGTGTGGTGTGGATTGCGCATTTACTGGAAATGTAGATGGTGTTCTGAATCATGGTTGCAAAGAGGGCACGGCATAGCAGTTCTGAACTTTTTCCAGGTGCTAGAATATTTCTTTCTGTGCCTGGTGCAGGGTTTGAATTTCAGGGTAACTGGGAGCTATTTAGCACCTGCTTGTGGACTAGAAGAGCCTGGTTAGCTTGACAGCAACAGGTGCCATGGGCTACTTTTGGCTTGCCAGGCCAACTGATGCTGAAGAAACACACCTATGTATATTTAACTCTGCAAGTTTTTGACAATCTATAAATAAGCATTAGGACATATCTATATAACATTTAAAGCATAAGGGGTCATACATAATGGACAAAGTGGTGTTTCCTTTGTATGTGTGATTTGCGGTGCACTATTTACTACCTCCTGGTTCCTCAGAGGTAGCTCCTGGTCACTGGTTAGTGTTGGATACCCAGGAGTTGCTTATAGCTCCTGTTTATCAAATTTTACATTTGAGCCTTGTGGTGAGACACTGTGGGACAGAAATGTGTGTCAAGTGGTGTACAATATGGGTGTGGTGGGGCTGGTTGTCAGTAGACAATCCACATGGGACTCATGGCTGCTGAAGGAGAGGTTGCTGTTGTGTTTGGAGTGGAACAGTGTGTCTCATCTGTAGTACAGGAGGTGCCATTTGTTACATTTGGAGGTGAACGCATGCACAACCCTGTCCCAGAGGAGCTATGGAGATTGTGAGAAGGAAAGTTTTGTCGCTCGAAGAAAGGTTACTGGTAGACCATTTGAAGTGCTTCACTAAGGTTTTAGGGGGGGTCAGGTTTGGGGCGAAAAGGAGGGGTGGCATGTTGAATTTCATTCTGTCACTCATTGAAAAAGGGTTTGCATCACTGGCCCAATCTGGAAAGTTGATAGGGGTGTCATTCTATGGGGAGTGGTTTTGGGGCTATGAACCCCTGGGATTGGGGAAGGAAAAAGGAGAAGAATGAGACATGTTGAAAGATGCTACAATGGATCGGTGTAAACCAGTGTTGATCGGCTGTTGGAGAACGTGATGTGGGTATTGGACAGAGTTTGTTTTTCAGGATGGAAAGTGAATATGTTCCAATCATTGTTAGCGAGGATGTTCTTCAGAGCATTCAGGATTTCCAAAGGGGGTGGGTTTCAAAAGGTTGCCAGAATTGGGTTTGGAAGAGTGTATTTTGATGCATAATTAAATGGTGATGGGCCGTGCGGGGTGAAGTACTGTTATACCAATGAGCGGAGATGGGTCAGTGTAATGATATTTTGGAGCTCTGTTGCACCAAGTGTCTGTCCCATGAGAGCATTCAGGATGAATAGAAACAGGCTAGTGGGTCTGTCTTTCTGACATGAAGATAGGGCAGAGTGAGTGGAAGGCAGGTACTAGCTGTTTTAAGAGAGTGTCTAGTTATTCTGGGAGTGTACTCTAAAATATGTCTTATGCATTCCTTTATACTCGGCAAAGCATCTAAGGGCACCATGCGGGCAGAGTGACAGCTGCATTGCCACACGATTTGCAGGCTCGTGAATCAACCGATTACTTAGACACTGCAAGGTAGCAAGCCAGCAAGCCAATACATCTATATAACACTGTCTCAAGTCTTTCACCAATGAATTCAAGTTACCGCTCGATGATTAATAAATGGGATCACAAGTCATATGTTAAAAAATGTAATCAGAGATCATGGAAGAGAATGCCACACACGGATCACTGTTTCTCTGTTTGAACATAAGATCCAATGTTTTGAACCCTCTGCCTTAACTTGGAGAGGTTGACAAAGAGTAAAGGAGACACTCACATCTGGTGTTTACTAATAAATGAAACTTGTCCATCTCTATTATGTTTATAATTATTATTATTGTTCTTATTAATATTATTCGCTATTTATTGAGCACAGGCCTAGCTTCAGGAAACAACATAGCGCTTTACAAATCATAGAGGGAAATAAACGTTGAGGGAAACAGATCACAATGAATAATTACAAGGTTGTGGTGAGTAAACAACGTGGGAGAGTGGGGACGAGCAATTTGGCAGCAAGTTATCTACAAGCAAACAGGAAAGGTAGCATGGGGGGAGCAGCTCACCTGGTCTCATGTTAGGTGGGGAGTGGAGTGCGTGCGGATCTAGGTGTTAGGGCAGTCATTACTTGAACAGGGGGGGTTTGCGCACTTACTCGAAATGTATAAGCAAGAGGGTGAGCCTGTTGCTGGCAGGGGTTATGTTCCAGAGTCTGGTGTTGTACATGTTCTTAATTCTGCTGGATTGTGGGCCTCCAGGTATTCCAGGCTTCTCAGCAAGGTAGCTTGGGTTTCGAGGGTGATGGCCTAGTAGATGATGCAGAAGGATTTGAAGGCAATGCGTACTTGTGGCAGGAGCTAGTGCAGCACGATGAGGGTCAGGCAGATTGAATGGTTGAATTTGCAGAGACCTTTGAGGAGTTGTGCTGCAGCATGTAGTACATATCTAAGGGGTGCTGCGGTAGTCGCCAGAAGACCTTCTAGGGGACATTGCAACCATCCAGGTGGGTGAGGACCAAGGCTTAGGCTGCAGTTCTGAAGTTGTTTGCTGGGATGAAGGGTTTGGGTTTCGGCAGGAGGGGAAGTGTTACCAAGCCGTTAGTGCCTTCCTTGCCATGTGCTCATTGACGAAGAGATGTCTGTAGATGAACAATGCCATACCTATGATGTACTCCTGATGCAAACTAGCTCAGAGCCCTCGTGGTCGAAACTAGTCGGGAACAAAGTTGTGAAGCAACTGTTAATAACGTGAAAATGACCAACCTAAGTGAATTATTGGTATTTAATTAAACTGTGGCAATTTTTCAAATGCATAACCAACATGTTTTGAAGAAGCTAGACCTATGCTGAACTGATAGAACACATTGATGCATTGATATTCCCTTAGAATGAATTGCTTTTATTTTCTCTATGTGCATAGTTGTCTGTGGCAGAACGATTTGAATGTACTGCTGATAAATCGAAAGCGATATTTTTCCATCAAGAAATCGTGCATTAGTCCTATGTGAGTTGTGGGCAATGTGTGATGGTAAACATGTAAATTAATCTCCTTGAAAACAGGATTTGGAATATAACAGCGAGCATGCCAGGCTGGGCTTTGGGCAGCTGTGTCGCTCAATGTGGGCAGGTGGAAGTCTGTGAGGTTTGTCAGCGATGTGTTAAATGACGGAGAGGAGAGAAATGTGGATTTGTTGTCACTCCATCATGAAGTGATTGGCGGACCTGCTGTGTTGGGATTCCTTCAGCCTATCGTTGGGGGTAAAGTGAGTGCATTGAAAATGGCGGCTGCGCCGCAGATCACCTACATCATGAGCATGATACCCCTTCCACCATGTAAATCCATGATGACAATACTGGACAGTATGATTCCGTCTTTTCTGTGGGAGCACAAGCCGACTTGACTTAAACTTTGGGAACCTCATCTTCTGTGCAAAAAAGGGGTATAAGTGTTCCTAATTTCACCAGCTGCCACCTGCGTTTATGTCAAGACATTTTCTGCTGTTCTTGAGGAAGCCTCATGATGAATGGTCAACTGCTGAGGCGAGTGTAGCGGGTCCACTGGAACCCTCGGCGTTGCTGCCCTCTGCAAACGAGGGGCAGGGAGAGACGTTTTTTTCGGACTGAATTTCTACTAACCTGCTGAAAACTCATTACAAAATCTCTCAATGTGGATCCTTTTCTGATGAGTTTGGCATCGATATGGATGAATTCTTCAATAAGACTCAATAGTAAAGTATTGTTCTGTCCCAATTGGTATTTGGGTGGAGTACGGAAAATCAGAGACCTTTTTGAAGGGGGATCTTGGCTCTCCTTCCGAGACTTGATGGTTAAGTACAACCTCGTAGGTTGCATATATGGAGAGCTTAGGTCTCTTAAATTATCTGTGCCAGTGATGGTCCTCTTGAAGTCTGACCTGTTGGATTCCATTGTCCACTTGGGAGGACAGGATCACATGGCCCCAGCAATGTACAAACTCTTGACTGGTGGTGTTGTGGGGAATACGAGACTCCTGGAATCCTGGTCGGCCGGTCTTCCAGATGAGATGACGGTGACAAGATTCGAGGCACTTTGAAGGAATATTCCCCCAATGTCAATTAACATTTGAGAGAGGTCATGTCGGGGGAAGTTATTGAATAGGGTTTTTTGGACTCCTGAACGGATGTGCAAGCAAGGTTTGAGCCCGTCCGACACATATCAGGGATGTGGCCGGTCAGTGGGAACTCTGGAGCATGTGTTATGGTATTGCTATAGAGTCAAATTATTCTGGGACGAGGTGAAAAGAGTGATGAACACAACACAAGTCTGGGGGAGCTGACATACCAACAGGTAACTTGGATTTTGAGGGCTTTGATGGTTGCCAAGAGAATCATTTTACAGAATTGGAAATCTGCAGTCTTCCGAACCAAGGCTATGTGGCTCCAGGAAATGTACTCTATTTGCAATATTGAGAGCGTTTCCTTGTGACTGCAGAGAAAAGGCATATTTGTTGATGATATTTGGGGTGAATTTCTTGATTCGGATTTGGAGTGATATGCTGTTTGGAAAAATACTGGTGGAACCTGGCAGATACGTTATTTTTTTCATTCTGGTTTTGTTTTCTTTTTCTCCCCAGTTCACCTATTTTCTTCTTTCTAATTGTTTGTTTATTTGTTTATTTTATTTTAATGTGCGCCAGACCCGAGGGTATCAGGGCGCAGGGGGTACATAAGTATTTTCAGCTTAGGGTTACACAGTTACACAGTTATTATACAGTCAGGAAGTCAATTACAACAGCAAGGTATATACATACAGCAAGCATAATCAGGAAGACATTACATAAAAGAAAGCAGTTCAACATAAAATAGGCAAAGTGGTGTTAATCTACAGTGCAAGAGAGTAGGGGTAGTAAGACAGTGACAAGAGTGCATTTAGTGATCATTTTCTTTGAACCAATTGATGATGTTATGTCTGAAGTTCGTCTCGAAATTGTCCATTGCCTTGTTTGCTTGTTGGCATTGCTTATGTGAAATGTTGGTGTACTTGTTTGTGCTAAGACCCAAAATTGTTCATTAAAAAAACGAATTAAAAGAAAAGAAGTGATCAGGGAATCAGATCAAGGAAAGGACATATGTGAGACAACTGGGGTGCCCATTACACGAGAATGAGCTGGTATGGTATGGGCAGTCGGGGAATGAGAGGGTGCCAGCTCCTATTAATGTTGTTTTTTTACTTGGTCAGAAATGAAGGGTGTAGACTTGATGATTAACTAAGGCAACATTGCACAGGCCACAGGGTCGACAATTCCAAGCTTGGAAAATATGAATTTGGGGTTGGGCAGAAGGATGCGCCAAGAGCTTGTGGTGGTATATTCTTAGGTGTTACTCAAGAGAGTGTGAATGGGAGGTGTAAGAACCATGCGGCCGGGGAAAGTAAGGAAATGAACAAGGAGGTGTGGGGGTCCCGGGGACATGCTGGCATAGTATTAGCTAAGCATGAGGATGTACACTTTGAGATGCCAGTGTATTTCAGGCAAGGTGGGGGACCACCTCGCATTTCATGGCGCTGAAATATATTTACTGAAAGTGATGGAGTTTGAGGAAGAGCACGTTAAGGATTTCCAAGCAATTTAGGGCGAGCAAATCCCCACCTGGAAATCATTCCATTAAGTGCCATGTGAGTGACAGCAAAGGAAGTTTCATATACAAATGTTAAATGCAGAGATCAGTTTTGGCTATTCATTTGGGTGTGCAATACTTCTCAGCGGTGCCTGCCTGGAATAAAGGGGCCCTTTAAAGAAATAAAGAGAAATAACGAAAGTTCTAGTGTGTATCCTTTCCACAGTGGACACCAAAGCTATCGGACATTTTGATAATGTGTTCAGGTCGTGGAGGGATGTGAATGGGGCAGCTCGTGCCCATGTTGTCAGGACTGAAGGCAGGGGACTAGAGGGTTCTGCGAAGGGTGGCGATTGGTCTTCAGGAGAATTATCCAGCACAGGCCAGTAGTAGTGTGTCACTTTTAAATGGAAAATTAGAGATTTTGTGCTTTTAGTGGTTCGGACAGTTGTTAAATTGATAGAGATATAATGAGAGTGGATCAATTAGAGGCTATCATAAGGGTGTAGGAGAACCTAAGCAAATACATCTGTATTTTTGCTGTTGCCTGCAATTGGGAATTGAGTCTTTGTTGCCTATGGAGATGAGATGCAAGGCAAAGGCAGTAGAGATCTTCACAAATGATGATGATTGTTTATAATTTGTGGCCAATAAACTCTACCTGGGGGCAATCGAGAACTTCACAGGCACGAGGAAAGGGAAGAAGAGGAGGGGCAGGACACCCAAGCCAGTTTTTTGATTTTGTATTTTTGTCGAGGGAAGTCGGGAAGGCATTGGGTTACGTTTTTATGGTAGCTACTTGTTTCGAGCTTACTCCAATGTTTGTCTGTATAGTGGTCGGTCAGTTTGGAGCTGAACACAAGCTTAGAACTGTGACTTTAAGAATAGCTTTTCCTAGTAATGTATTTATTTATTTATTTATTTATTTATTTATTTCATTTATAAAGTCCGCAGACAACCCAGTGGCATTCAGGCGCTGTTAGAGGTATATGTCAGGTAAATGTAGCTTGTCATGCAGTTCACTTGAGATACATCAGTAACGAGAGAGTAGGATCAAAAACCAAGAACAACAGTACTATCATGCATGTTATTGTCAGTGTACAATTGACAGATACGGGTCCTGTTATGCAAAGAGCTGTGTTTTGAGTACTTTGCGGAATAGCCAGTAAGATTTCTCAGCTCTAAGAGAAATGCTTCGCCTTTACGTTTGATTGTGCCTTGTTGCCCCATGGGGCATGGGAGGAGGAAGGTGCTGGTGCACCCAGCAAGAATCTTGGCAGTGACAAGGTAACGGGGTACCTGCGCTTCTCCTACGGGACTGAGAGATTATTTCATTAGGAGATTCTGGGACCTTCAACACTTGATTTGTGGGATCTTCAGCGCTAGCCCTCCAAAGCCATTAGATTTTTGGTACATATATTTTACTGGAGAAATGTTTATGGTGTGGTCAGGAAAAGTAATAAGGGGTAAGGACAGATTTCGGTCTCTGGGTTAAATATATGAATATAGGGTGCTTTACAAGACCACTAACATAAACACATAATTGACGATGGGCGAACAGAGCTGGTTGCATAAAGGACATTCAGCACAGAATCCAGATGAATCAATGTGAAAGTCACAGGATCTGTGAACTGTTGGTGCTGCTTATAATTTCAACAACAGCTCAGTTGCATGAAATCACAGTATCTGATGGTGTGCAATATAGTTCATAGCTCAAAGAATGAATTCTATAATTAAATGAGGCAATGTAAATGTGTTTTGTGCTGCTGCACCCTCCACTAGGGCGCAAGATTATCAAGGCAACCATATTTCTTCAAAGCAGAGAATTAAATGACTAAAAAGAGCACCCAAAATATAATCGAACTAACGGAATTGCCCTTTGTGTATTACATGCCGTGTGATCGTAGAACCAGTGCTAAGGGAAAGTCTTGTAAAAGAAAGAACTGCATATATCGAATCTTATCTGTCTCTCAATGGCCATCTTTAGAGATAGAGCGACTAGGGAGGACCGATAGAATTTGCATCAATGTTTCCGGACCTTCAATGGATTGACCATTTTTCAAACAAATATTAAAGATCTTCTAATATGGAACCACAGGATGTAATAACTTGTCCAAACTAATCCCATTTTACAGAGTATGAACTGATGTCATTAAGGAAGTAAACATGGCAATTGAGAAGCAAAAATGAAATTGCTACCCTGGACCAGATAGCATACCTGTGACCTAGTTCTGTCCCAGGTGGCACTCTGGGTCCCTTTACTAACAACTTGTTTTAACACAATCATGAATACAGTTCCTACTTCACGGTGCCTTGAAATTATTCCACCTATTTATGAAGAAAAGACCTAGAGAATGCCTTGCTTTCGACAGACCAATTTCCTTTTTAGAGTCATTTAATCAGTCGAGTTCGAAGAGTGGGCCGAAACAAAGGAGATTCTGTCCCCTGTGCAGCTGACGTTTGGTGCAGGCATGGGCTCTAGTGAGCAGATTTTAAACTTGTTTTTAATAGTTTCCAATTCGCTCTGTAAAAAAGGAGCCCGTCTATCAGGCCTTCATTGACCTGAGTAGGAACTTCGATGAAGTAAACCGTTCTAAGCTGTGGCAGGTGCTCAGGATCTTGATGTGCCCAGGAGAGGTTTTGAGGCTCCTGATTCAGACCATCAAAACACCAAAGTTTGGGTCAGGAATGGGAAGCATGCTCACTGTACTGACAATTTGTTCCATAGAAGGTTGCGTCTGCAAGTGTTGTGTACTGGACCATCAGCTTTTTAGTTTATACGTAAATGGTACACACTGGTGCCGATGTCCTGAGATTGGGGAATAAAATGCTACCCCTGTCGACCTATGAGGACGACACAGTTTTAATTGCATGTACTGCCCCAGCGCTGCATTACACATTTTTGGAATACACAGCTTTTATGAATGTAGTTGTCCTGAAAGTTAATGCACTCAAATCTGCTGTTATAGAGGAAGACGTACACCCAAATTTACAACTATGTATAGCAATGAGTCAGTCATGCCGATGGTCAAAGAAATTGACTTTCTGGGTGTCTGTTTTTCATCAACATTTTCCACATCACACATTATGAAACAAGCTAAGAGGTTTAAGCAGGCACTTGGAGGAAGTTTCTCTCTTTATGTCCATGTCAATAGACTTAATTCTGAAAATCTACCATAGCAAAGTAGCCTCAGTAGCTAAATATGGAATGACGCTCTGAGGCTATGCAAATACCAATGATGCCCAGATAGCAGGGAACGATTTCATTAAAAAACGTATTAGGTCTACTTTATGCAGCTTCAGGCCATGGTGTACACTCGGAATCTGGAGGTACGTATACTAATGATGCCCTCATCATTGAGCATCCTTGCATTGGTTACAACTAAGGAACAAAACCAAGGCAGAACTCAGCCAAGATAGTATTAGCTTTTTACTTTTATTTGTATGTATTCCGAGGCTAAAAGCCATAAAAACACAACTTGATGAATTATAATAATTATTATTTCTTTTGAATGCACCAGACACTTTAAACCATTTGATAGCAGACAATCTTAAAAGCAGACTGATAGCCCACATCCAGGATAGACAAAAGGCTTTAGAAATGTAAAAACTGTTTAATCAGAGACATGCTATCATCACAGAATGTGCTGTGCAAAGAAACCAAACCAAAGAACTATAAAAACAAGGGCAAGGTTCAAATGCCTTGCACTGAGAGCCATTACATCCATATGGACAGTCAATATTACCACCGAACAATGTTGCTTGGTGAGCCAAGCACCAATAGAAGATCTGTCACATTTCGTGTTCCTTTGTCCCTTCTATGGTTATCTTAGAAACATGACTCGGATTAAAATATTAAGAGTGATTGATTTAACACAGCAGCAACCTGCTTTAATCTATCTACTCTCCAAAAGTGGGCTGGACACTTTTAACATACTTGAAATGTGTGTGGCACACAAGGAAATCATTATTAGCACATATATATATATAGGATCTGAATCCTCCACTAATAGTTGAGTGTTTTTACATTGTTATATGTATGTGGTATTGTATTTATGAAATCTGTATTTTATCAAATGCAATGTATTGCATTATGTTTAGTATTATGCAGTTGCATGTTTTTTATGGAAAATCTGTTTTCCTCTCTGAAATAAACTTGAAAACCTGAAACTTGATAAATGATCATTAATAGGATATTTGAGAGCATAGCAATAAACATACACGTGAAACAGTTAAGAGTGCACATAATGGAGATAGCTAATTATTGGTTGATCACATGGACTACTGTGTGGCATGTGTAGTGTTTTTCTATGTACTGTATTTAAACGGGGAGATGACAATAAATAAACAGGATACAGCTGCACACAAAGAGTTCTACTATATGACTTGTGGGCTAACATTCCATCAGAAACTGTGCCAACCCTGGACGGCATGCTGGTGGAAAAATATGTCACTTTCCATTGTAACCTATGGGTCCTTTCCCACCGGCATGGCGTCCATGACTGGCGACTGAACGGCAATCGGCTGCCTCACTTTTTGCTCCCAGGAATGATGGAATGATGGCCCTCTAGTTCTTTTTTAGAACTCTGTGGCTGCACATCAATGTTTCAGGCACAGATAAACCTATTAAGTTAATTTTCAATATTGAGACCAAACTTAAATATTATACATTTTTTGAAATCCAACTCTTTCCTTTCGGTGGAAGTGTAACTAACTTTTGGTTCTCTTTACTCAATGTTTTAAAAAATAACTTTTTTTGTTACGTTTTTACATTTAGACCTTTCACAATGTATTCAACAAACAACATCTGATTGAAAGGTATACAACACGTACAAAATAGTCACTTTTCTAAAAGTTGCAGTAGTACGCTCCATAACAAAATGGATGTTCGAGTTGTATTTGCTGTTGAATGTTTCTCTTTCCAGTGTGCTGGGAAGGGATATTTACTATTACTTAAATCATGGCCCATAAATATTCTAAGATCTGATCATTGAGCATTCCGATTGAGCTCCTAATACATAATTGCTGACAAATGCCTTTGATCGAGTATTTGGACATTTCATAAATCCTCGTATTTCATAGCTTTTGTTGGCTCCACACTGAGATGCATGAGTGGTTTGCCTGTTTGCACGCGTACAAGATCTACAAATTTCACACTCGTGGAGTCCATTTAGTTTCCTCTGCACTACATTAGTGGTTCTAATCTATCTGTTGGCAGAATGCTAGGACAATGTTGCATTTCACTCTCAGAACTTTTAAAGGTTATACTACGTATTGCTCATTGTGGATGCATTTGGTGAGATAATTGTCGATGTCTAGAATAAGCCACT
The DNA here is from genome assembly GCF_040938575.1 of Ambystoma mexicanum. Taxonomy (NCBI): domain Eukaryota; kingdom Metazoa; phylum Chordata; class Amphibia; order Caudata; family Ambystomatidae; genus Ambystoma; species Ambystoma mexicanum. The sequence goes on along the minus strand of NC_090921.1, from coordinate 1,177,260,114 downwards.
GTTTATGTAAGATTTAGAAAATATGGATATGTTGAAGATTGTGTTTTGCATTAATTGTACAACAGTTCTGAATATTTCTAATAGTTTTGTGTTGTTTGGGTTTTAACCGGGTTCCTCTGGGACTGACATTTGGTTGTTGTAATGTTTTTTCAAGTATTTTGTTGTTGCGCCCCTGGTTTTCAATGTTCAGTATACTTTGCTGCTTCTAGTTCACATTGGTGTTGTATTTGCACGCAACTTGGATTGGTTCTCAGAATTATACCAAATAGGTTATATCTTGCATGAATGATCACTCCATAGTCTCATTTCTTGGTGTTGTTGCAGTGTGTCCTTCAGGTGAGTTTTTTGGGAATTTGGTTAGGTTTTTCGTGTTAATTGATGGTGGGCCAGTAGGTACTGGAGAGTTTAGTTCTGGAAAGCGAGATGCCAAGACGTAAGGAAAAAATCAAGAAACGTTGTAAAATGTTTCGATGATGGTGAGATTGCAACATAATGTGCTTTGAGTGTAGAACGTTGGGGTGCTACTGTTACGTCTGTGAAAAAAAGTCCACAAGGCACTCTGTCAGGTTAGCAAAGTTTGTCACTTTAACCATTTCACAGTAAGCGTGTTGTGTGTGGTCAGTCATGCACAAAGGGTTTGTTGTCTTTGCCTTGTGCAAGTTGATAAAGATATGAACACAATGCTGAGTCTACTTTCAGGCCCTCTTATGCCAGATGGTCTTTGAATTCCAAGTTCGCAAATGTGTCACAAGACACTTCAACGTGTGGTTAGTGAGGGATGTGGGGAACGGCACAAGATCAGCAAGACAGGAAGCTAGGTTGTTACGGAAGTGAATTGCCCCAGCAGCAGAGTTGACCAGTGAGCTAGATATTCTCGCACTAGTTTGAACAGATGCCAATAAGAGCTTCTACTGAGTTTCCTGCAGAGAACAAAAATACACACCAACGTATTCATGTGACCTTTGTGTGCATGTATATCCACTGTATGTAAGCAAGCCCAGTATTTGTGCGTGTGCATGTGAATGTGTGTGTTCACGTGTGACAATTGTGCATGTGCACTCACTGTGTGTCTACACACTTTATTTGTGTAGTGTGTGGGTGTGTGTGTTCATTGCCTGTTCTTGTTGTGCGTGTGTGTTCCTGATATTTGTGCCCATGCCCATTGTATGTGTCCGTGTGTGCACATGGGCACGTCCACTGTGTGAATGTGTGCCATTGCTTGTCTACATATCCACTGGGAGTGTGCACACATTTTAAGTGCCAAACAGTTTCAAACTGGCTTCATGCCTCAAGGATGGCTTGTATTTAGACCTGGGATTTAAGCCAACAACACTTTGCATGGTGTGGCATATTCTGTGTTCTTCCTTACAAATGTCGGCCTTAAATTCAATATTCAATACTTACAAAGAGATTTGGATTCAAATGCTAGAGCCTGATTGAGAGTTTGCCGGTAACGGTAAACCATGCAGGATTTGGGAAATCTGCATGTTTACCACTCTGCCAAATTCTGAGTTTCAAACCTGAAACTCTTCAATTCCGCCTGCTTTCGTGTGGAGGTTATTACCTGCACACAAAAGCATCAATAAAGCATTTTCCTGAGCAGTCTTAGGGGTCCTCTAGAATATCTGGCAGGGCCTCATTCGGTCCCTTCAAGTTACCACATGCTTACTGCATGGAGTAATGGTACTACCGTTTGGTGGTATTCCTCCGGAAATACCACCAAACTTGTTCTCAGGCCCTCAATTTTGAAAAAAGATGGTTCAGATGCCAGGGTGTTTGTCAGCAACTAGCGTACTTTTGTGAGGAAAGCTTGAACTGCTGCTAAATGGACTGTTTGTGTCTATGAGGAAGTATGTTGCTGCAAATGAAGCACCTTCTCCATGTGTGAGGCCGGCGCTGGAGCTATTCTTTTTGTAAGGCACCTATGGACTGTTCATTATCCTATTTTCCAAAGTAGGAGTGACCTTTGCCAATCCCAAAATGGAAGAAGACACATAAAAACTTGAAGCAGGGCTGCTCAGTTGTGCTTGCTCAATAGGGTGTAAAAAGTGAAGGAATGTATCAGATGCGGGACTTTTGGCCTCTTGAAAAGTTTGCTGAATCAATACTTTCTTTATTTCTTCATTCAGAATTCTACGCACTCCTGTGTATTGTGAACGCATACCTCAGAGTAGGTGCATTCATATACACATTGAAGACACGTCTCATATGACTCCTCAAAAAAACCTCACTTCATCCAGAGGACCTAGCCAACTACAGACCCATGACAAGTCTCCCATTCAGTTGAGAAAAACATTGTGACCCAACTACTTGCCACATTTGACCAACTTGACTTCCTCCACGATTACCAGTCTGGCTTCTGACCCAAATGCCGCACACAGACTGCAACCATCCTAGTGGTGGACAATGTGCTGTGAATCACCGGCACAGGATACTCCTACATTCTAGTCCTCTTAGACTATTCATCTGCCTCTGACACAGTTTACCACCTAAGAATCCTCTCCCTTCTCACCGACAGGTTGGGTCTTTCTGGAACCATCCTAAAATGGTTTGCATCTTACCCCTCCAGCAGACACCAGGCTGTATAAATGGGCTCATTCCAATCCAACCAAATCCCAGTCATGTGCGGGGTCCCGGAATGTTCCATACTCTTCCCAATCATCTTCTATCCATACATGGAACCCTTAGGAACTCTCCCAAATGACCGCAAAATGATCACTATGCTGATGATACATAGCTGTACCATAAAGTCAGTGGCGCTCAGGAGATCGGTCACCTCTGTGAATGCCTGGCTGCCATTCAAACATGGATGTCAAACACCTACCTCAAACTGAACCCAGCCAAGATGAAATTTGGCCTCAATGGTCCCCCACAAAACAACAACTCGTGCAACAATGGCTGGCTGACATTTCAAAATCAGTTAATTCCTGGGCTTCATTGTTGAAAATAGCCTTTTCCTCCAATTCGTCCAAGCCAAACATGTGCAAACTGTGTGGCTACAGATCTCCACACTGCACAAAATGAAACTCTACATCACCCTGCATGACTACGCGTGGTGGTCAAAGCCCTCACAATCTCACACATTGAAAGGGGAAATGGCTCCTTGCTGGACTTCCATCTGCACACCAGGCCCCCCTCCAGGCAGCCCACCGTGCTGGAGCCCACCTTATTGCAGGTGCCCACAAATTGAAACATATCTCTTCAATAATTCACAAGCTTCCCTGGCGAACACCCCCACCCCTTCAAGGATTATCTACAAAACTGCATGTATCACTCACAAAACAGTCTGGAACGGAACACCAACATACTCAGTGGCTAAAGATCACACCTCTGGAGGCTCTCGTACCTCACATATATGTTAAAGTGGTCTGGAAAACCCCAGTTAAGCAGAAATGGTAGGCTGGGAAATCCTGCACCTAATAATAACGGAAATAGCCAAAGTAAATGGCAAAACCTGCTTTATTAATAACCCACATAAAGCAGGGACAGCATACAAGCAATGAATTGTCGAAGCTCTCAGCCTTTCTTAGACAAAACAATGGATTACAAGTCAGAAATACGTAATAGGTGACATCATACTACAATCTTGATTACACAAACCTATGGGGTATGGGGATTGGTTAAGGGAATTGTATACATATGGATGATATAGGGGTTAGTCTTTTCATTGTTTATACTTTATCTGATGGCTCCACGTGAGACCACCACTAAATTGGTAATGGAGAATACATGTAATTTCTTTGTTACTTAATTGGTTAATGCAACATGTACTTGGCGGCACAGCATTAAGAGTTTCTATTGTTTGACATCTTACTTACCAACCTTGAGCAATTGACAGGTCATCAACACATGATCCAAAATGGAAGTAGAGGGAGAAAGGTCAGCAAAATGCTTTTATTCAATTAAAAAAAATACCAACCCTTATTCCTAGTCCATGAGCCAGAGTAACCTCTTTCCAAGCGGACTTGCACTGCGCTGTACATCTGGGAATATGTGGGGAGTCAATGCAGGTGTTTATCTGTGTCTGGGGCTAATTAATGGACAGTGTTCTTGAATTATGGGTCACGTGTGAGCAGACCATGCTCTGAATTATTTCACCCTGCATTTTCTAAGATTTTAGCTAATTTGAGTGCAAGTGGTATTACCTTCCTAACCACTAGACACTGATCTGTTCCTTACAAAATGTTAGCTTATAATTATTCGGCACCTGACATTCAAAGGCTGGTTGTTCCGTTATTAATCTTAGATAAATATGTCTTGTGCCTTGGGAATTATTATCTCATATTCTCTTCTGAACCATCCAAATCCTCCCTCAGTAACCTTGGATGAGGCTGCACAGCTACTGCCTGTGCCCTGCACGAATCTGAATTTCAGTGAATTCAGCATTTCGAGCTTCATGAAGCCTTGAAGCCTTCCATTCATTTTAAAGAGTGCTATTGCTTCCATTTTAAAAAAGATGGCTGCCCATTACTGTTAAGTTTCTATTTTAGCGAGCTATATACGTATCCTGTTTGTGTTGCATTTCAGCGTATACATTGCTTATGTTATGTTTTTTGTGTTTATATGATTGCAAGCAATATTCTTTGTGTATAAGTGCATACATTACCCAGTGTGTTTTCTTTGTGTTGTGCAAATGCGTGCTTCATGACTAATGGATGCATGTATGTTTCTATCGTAAATCTGGTCATTTTCCCCATCTTTAGCTCACATAATATTCGCCATTTGCTGCACTTCCTTGGGGTATGGGTGATACAGCTGTCTTGGTGAATAGCGTTTCTGGCCTTTATGATATTGTACCAGGGTAGAGGCAGTTGCCATGAATGATGTATTCATCTGTCTCTCAACACATAGCAGAACCATCAAAAGGTTATATGGCCTCATTACGAGTATGGAGGCAGCCATGCCCTTAAAAAGGGAATGGCTGCCTCCATACTGGGTGCCAGCTTCGGGTTCCTTCAATGAGGAATTACCGGGCCATTCCAACCTTGGAGGACCCGGTAATTCCTCATTGAAAAAACCCATCCCCATTCCCATTGAGCCCCCATAGGGCTCAATGGCAATGGGGAGGGAGCTAATAACGGGCCTGTTAATAATGGGCCTGTTATTAGCTCCCTGGTCCCCTTGCGGGACCCGTTAAGAACGTCTGTCTGACCAGACGTTCTGAGTGGGTCCCGCATGAGGACCTCGTAATAGGGCATGAATGGCTCTGGTCCTATACCGGCACCCTTCTTTACGGGAGCGCCAGGGTCGTAATGAGGCCCATAGTCTAAGCTAGCACACAAACAGAAGACTCGCAAGCAGTCATTTTCTTGCCCGGTCTGACCACATGGAACTCAATCCCGGCAGAGGCTCAACTCGAAATGCTCCCACCATCCCTCATTTTGCAAAAAAAAATACTGTAAACGTGCCTGTTTGAAAAACACCTGCCGGACGAAAACAAATTCATCTCTCCCTCCACCAATAGTACAGTGCTACAGTTTAAAATGGCAAGCCCAATGCTGGCACCCTCCTGTTGCAAAGCACTCGGCTGATATTAAGCAAATAAAAATTGGAAAATAAATGTTTGGAATTAATTAAACAAACAGAAGGTAATGTAATCACCTTCTGTTTTATTTTGGTTTGAATGATTAAGAGTTGGAAGCCCAATAGGAGGTTTTGCCACCAACAAATTGGAGGACTTACTTCTGGTGGTATTTCCTCATGACGTACTTTCTCCATTCTCCATTGAAGTGCTAATGGGGACTAACCATAACCATGTGGAGAGTCACCAGTTACCATTGGTGGTAACTGTAATTCTGTTTGGATGAATTAGCATTACTAATTCTTCCAAACTCATAAAGGGGTTGCTTATCTCTTGAAATCAAACACAGCTTTTCTGCTGACTGTAATGGCTTGGGTAGCGAGAGGGCACCCAGCAGATTTAATTAAAAACATAATTGAAGAATGATGCCTGGAAGGTTCTGGTTAAAGGCATGATCGGAGAGAGTGATAGAGAGAAGAAGTATACAAATGAATGCAGTGTTAGAGGAGGGAGAAAAGGCAGAGGTAGGGAAAAATAGGAGAGAAGGATAGAAGGTTGAGCATTAGGAATAGCTCACAGAGGAATGGAGGAGTTGGATGAAGAACAGTGTTCTAGGGAGAGCGATCCAGAACCTCTGCTAACACGTACCTTACCCAGTAGCAATTTCAATTCCACATCTATGTCTATTGCTACTTCCCAATTGCAAGTCTGCATTTATAATCCACCAGCCTTGTCAACAAACAACATACACCCACTACCATGCCCCATTAACAGCCTCCATAGCCCATTCCAGCCTCCTTCCATTGAAGAACACCCACGTTATCAGTGCTAAGGACCAGCTTCCATCCACCCCCTAACACTCACAATACCAGTACGTGTGTTTGTGTTTTGTTTTGAAGACCACAAACCCACCAGGATTGTTCTTATTGCTTTTCTACTAGAACATGGGCTATAGAGGTAATCTGGAGGGAAAAAGAAATGAGCTTGGTTTACAGACTCTTCCTGATATTTAAAATAACCTAGAATCAAGCTGAGCTATCCAAAAAAGCTAAAATGCTGAGAAAGCAAGGAATGATGATTGCAGAGTGTAGCAACACTGAAAGTCGGTCCTAAAACAAGAAAGTCTTAGTGCCTTAAAACAGCATAAGCTGGTGCATGGTGCACAGGATACCCGTATAGGCATTTCACAATAGGGGGGAATGGGGTCCATTTGTGAGTGCCAACCAGAAGCCACACAAAATGCAGGATGACCTGGAGATTTGTTTGATAAGGAATATTTCAGAGCAGGAGTTGACCTGAAAATTTTAACTTTCCAATGTGCCTTAGCCATGATGAGTGAGGTTAAGAAGGTGGGCACTGGCCAGTGTCAGCGTCCTCTTGTCTGTAACTGATTTGAGTAGGGCACACACTCCCAGGGGTACTGAACCACACAGTCTTACTACCTGTGACTTCGAGTCATTCAAACTTTCTGAAACCTAAAGCTGGAGCCTGTCACCCAGGGGTCATTGAATTCCAAGTTTCCTACACTATACCTTCATGCCAATCTGCATATCCAGTCCACTGCGCTCGCCTGGTTGCGAGTAAGCATTAGTAGAATGGATTAGGCAAATCTCAATTCCAATTTCCATAGGTTCACCCAGGGAAAACTTTGCATTTTGATCCTGAGTTTTTAGATATGAGGTTCTACTGGGTTTAACAGCACATCTATATAAAGGCAGGCAAGTAGAAAGTCAGCAGGACAGCTGATAGTTGGCATTTTAAGAGGCAGTTGAAGTGCCGGTTTGTTAGGGAAGGAGTGTGTAGGATAGATAAGTGGGACTACAATTAAATGAACAATGGAGCCTAGTTATAGGTAGGCTGGAATCTATTTGAGGGAGAGGGTAGATTGGGCACATGAGTTGTGGATCCGTAGGGTATGAATTGTCTGTTAAAGGACAATACATGCCATTTGCATTTTGTTGGAGAAGTCCAAAGTGAAGGTGTTGGCCAAACCACTGAGAACACCACGTGCATTTACCAGGGATAGGAGAAGTGCGAATAACTGGGAACCACATATGCATTTCCTAGGCATAGGAGAAATCCAAAGCATTTCGAACCCCACATGCATATATTAGGTGTAAGTGAAGGCCAATGCACTGAGAAACTCACATGCATTTACTAAGCGGAGGAGAAGGTCAAAGCACTGAGAACACAACATGCGTTTACTAGGCACAGGAGAAGGCCAAAGAACTTAGAACCCCACTTACATTTACTAGGCATATGAGAACAAAGCTGTCATGCCGCTGTCTTTTGGTGGTCGCTGGCGGCTATGGAAGGCTTGGCGTTGGCGGCGCCATTAGAATGTCCCGTGTTTTTCTTTCACTTCCTGGTTTGACGGTCTAGTCTTTTCCCTTGTTTTCTCCTTTCCGTATTTAGCCACGCCCTTCTCTGGGCTCTGTGCGTTGCAACTTTGTTTCCTTTCACTTTGTTGCCGTGCTACTCCTTACCTTTGCTCCGTACCTGTTGTTTTTCTGCTGTTCCTCGTGCAGAATTTCCCTCCGTGCTAGCTCCTCCTCCCTTCTCCTTCTCTGATTTCCCCGTCCTTACGGTTTCCGCACCGTATTGGGTCTCTCCCCTCCTTCTTCTTTCCCGCACCGCTTCCCTGGTCCCTGTCGGTGCTTCCTTCTCTAGTCCTTTGCACTGCCCCTTGCTCATTACCAGCTCTTCTGCAATCCGGACTTCTCCGGTCCTCTGCTGCATTGTGGAACTTGTACCTCCATCTCCGAAGTTACCTGCTGCTCCTGCTCGTCTTACCTGCAATTCCGGACGACATTTGTCTTCGCTTCCTGAACGGAATCAGTTCCAGCAACATACGTAGAGAGGTTTTTTTAAGCGGCTGCTTTTTTCCTCTCGTTTTGGTTCCTGCGGGACGGGATCCGGCTGCTTCCCTGTTTATCAGGGAATCAGGGTGGCTTCTTCCCGCGGACGGCCGTATCTCTTCACAAAGAAGAAAAGACCCAAGAACAAGACCTCCAGACGAGAACCCTTCTCTGAAGAGACAGGTGAGGAGAAGGGGGAGGTGGACATTGATATATCAGATATAGAAGAGAATCCGCTTGCTCCTATCAAACTTGACAGTTTGCAACGCCTAAAGGAAATATCAATGACTAACCCGGAACAGGCCCAAGAGCTGCTTACAGCAATGCAGAATATGACATTAGAATTACAGGCTGTGAAGGCGAAAACACTGCTCTGAGACAGCGAGTCGACTGCTTCGAACAGTCCCGGAGTGATCTACCTCCCATGCCTTTAGCCTGCGGCAAATATGATGGTTCACCTAATGGATTTAAAGAATTCATGGAGGCTTGTATAATCTATTTCACCTTCAGACCTCAGACCTATGCCTCAGATCCAGCCCGCATAGGTTTTCTGATTTCTAATCTTACGGGCAATGCTCTTTCCTGGGCAACTCCACTAGTGACCGGTGCCAGCCCGTTATTACACGATTACGCCGGGTTCACCACCCAGTTCAAATTGGCCTTTGAAAGGCAAGAAACTGCGGTAGTTGCCAGCGAACAGTTACTTGATATTCGACAGAGAAATTCAGATCTTCTGACCTACATCTCCCGCTTCAAACGGGTGGCTGCAGACGCAGGCTGGAAACAGAACGCCCAGTACACCATTTTTCGTCGAGGATTGAGGGAAGACCTTAAAGACGAATTGGCAAGGGTAACCAGACCCGCTACGTTAACCGACTTGTGGTCTACGGTGGTACAGCTGGATTTCTGCCTTTCAGAGCAGCGCTCTGAACGTCGAAAGCAGCGTGGGTTTCCTGCTACGGCTGATCCTGGGATTACCTCCCCCTCTCCTACCTGTCTGTCGAAAAGAAGAACCAATGCAGATTGGGACTACTCGAGGGCCACTTACCTCGGAAGAAAGAAGAAGACGCAGGGAGAACAACCTGTGTATGTATTGTGGATCCAACCAGCACATTCTTAGGGACTGTCCTGATGTACCACCACGAGGATCGGGAAACGCCATTCCTCGGAACTAGTAGGGACAAGTTACCGAGGGGGATTTCCTGGTCCCTTTGTTTCTTTATCAGTAACACCCATGAATACCACAGAAGACAACCATCTCATGGTAGTAGGAGTTGAATTGTTCATCTCTCAGCAGTCCAAAGAGGTCCTGGCGCTACTGGACTGCGGCGCTGCAGGTTGCTTTATGGATTTGGTTTTGGTTGACAAGGCCGGCATTCGCCGTTTGCAGAAAGATGAGGACCAAAAGGTGGAAGGAGTTGATGGAAACCCCTGAGCTTGGGTCTCATTACCCATACCACTACTCCAATGCAGATGAAGATCCTCCAACACAGCGAAACCATTCAATTTGACCTGATCCGAGCAGCACATTTTCCAGTGATCTTGGGGGTCTCTTGGCTTCGGAAGCATAACCCGACCATTGATTGGACAAAGAATCAGCTGTCTTTTACTTCAACATTTTGCCGTCAGTCATGTTCTACGCAGACCCTCCATACCACTGTCCACACTCTTCCAGATCTAGCCTCCAGATCGGATGTTCTGAAGGTAAATAGCATCCCCAAAGAATATCTCCGCTATCAGGAGGTGTTCACAGACGATGGCCCTCAGGAGTTACCTCCTCATAGACCAGAAGATTGTCAAATCATTCTCCAGCCCAATGCGGTTGTTCCTTTTGGGCGAATGTTTTCTCTTTCCCTCAAGGAAAAGAAGGCTCTCAAGGAATATCTGGATTCTAATTTATATCATGGCCTGATCCGACCATCATTCTCTCCCGCTGGGGCTTCACTTTTTTTTCGTTCCGAAGAAGGGTTCAAGTGAACTTCGACCTTGTATCGACTACAGGGGCCTCAACCAAGTCACGCTAAGGGATAGGTATCCCATGCCGCTGATCGGAGACATTCTGGAAGCAGTTCAAGGTGCTAAAATCTTTTCTAAAATCGATCTAAGAAGAGCCTACCACTTTTTGCGGATTCGCTCAGGCGACTAATGGAAGACTGCTTTTCGCACTCCTTTCGGACACTACGAGTATTGTGTCATGCCCTTTGGTCTGGTCAACGCTCCATCGGTTTTTCAAAGATTCATGGACCGCACCTTTTCTGATCTGCTTTTTCATTGTGCCATTGTCTACCTTGATGATATCCTGGTTTATTCTAAGGACGCCCAACTCCACTCTAATCACCTTCACCATGTCCTTCAAAGACTGCAAGACAACCTACTTAAGGTCAATGAGGATAAGTGCGTCTTTCAAGCATCTGAGGTAAACTATCTTGGGTTCATCCTGTCCTCGGAGGGTATTCGGATAGATTCCGCTAAGATAGACGCCATACTGCAATGGCCCACACCCCATTCCATCAAGAACGTTCAAAGGTTTCTAGGGCTAGCTAATTTTTACCGCAAATTCACCCAAGGTTTCTCGGATCGAGTCCTTCCCATTACAAAACTGTTAAAGAAGTCTTCAAAGCCCTTTGTCTGGTCTTTTGAGGCAAGCTTGGCTTTCCAACAACTGAAGGAGGATTTTTGCTCTGCCCCGGTGCTTCATCAACCAGATCAAAGATTAAGATTCATTGTAGAAAAAGTGGCAGAAAAGGCCAGCAGGATACAGCGCATAGAACGGCAACTTATGTGGCTGTGATAGGGCTGCGGCTGAGAGCTTGAGTAGGAGCCTGCCAAATTCCTACTAGAAATTGGAATTTAGAGAAAGAAAGGGTTTGCTCTCAAACTGCGCACACACATAGAATAATAAGCAAATGCAAATTAAATGAGTGGTTTTAATCAGAACTGGTGCAGCCTGACACGTGTTTCGAGCTTCCCGCTCTTCTACTGAGGCTGCTTGTGCAAAATTATAAAACATTGATGTACAACGAAAACATTTGTTAAGCATGATTCAATAGCAAAACAAACCAGTACCCAGACCCAGGGCAAGGAGGCAGTTAGGGTTTGCCAAACCAACACATTGAGTATATGGTTTAAAGTAACAGACAGTTGCACCGAATGCACATATCAAATCAACCCAATTCAAAGAAAGGAAATTAAAAACACAAAAAGTGCGTAATTCGGTGGAAAAAATATATCACATTATAAAACAATGAGAAGAGGGGGGAGAGAGAAAAAAGACAAAAGAACAACAAAATTATTCAGTGAGAGAAGATGCTCATGGTAATCAGCCAGAAATACATGTATAAGGCCACTGACTGTTAAAATTGTACCTTAATCTTGGCTAGTGTGTATTTTGAATACTAGAGAAAAATGCAAAATTAAAAAATGTTTTATCAAGTGGCAACTTAATGAATCGAATACGATAAAAAGAGGGGTTGCAAATATGTTGCGTCATAGAAAATTGTTTTAATATTATATATATAGTTTTATCCCACTTACCAAAGGTAGAAGTTGAGTAATCTGACAAAGTTAGGCGTGGGCTCCCTATAGAGCAAAAGACGGGATGGTTATTTATATAGGAATCTGACTGACTAGATTTCCACCTAGCAGTCATTTGAAAATAAAGAAATGACATACCATTATTTTGCAGTTGCACGAATGAATTTTCAGTAAATTATTATCTTGCTGCAGCACGGGCAGGAAACGAAGAATGCAGGCGCGGCAAGAGCCAAAGAAAACAAAGCAACAAGAGGTCAATTAGCTAATTGAGTAGTTTATCTCTGTGGACATCTGAAGCAGCAAGAATTCTCGCTGGAAGGGTCCGTGTACAAATTGTCAACGTTGACTCACCAGTACGTTCACTGCTATGTGGGGAACTGGAGCCAAACGGAGACCCTCTGTGTGCCGAGTGTAACTCGGAGATGTGAGGGAAGCAACAGTGAAAACGCCCGTGCACAGGCGAGTCACCACAGAATTAATGGGAAAACAAGAGCGCCATGATGGACAAGTGTAGATATCATGTAAAGAAAATCATTAAAGCTACTCAATATAGACAAGGATATGTTTGAGGTGTGCGTATGCCGGAAATAAATTGCGCATGGTAAATGCACAAATAGAATTGGAATTACAAAAAAAAAAAAAAAAAAAAAATTGCGAGACAGAAGGACATAGATCCGGAAGACATTAGTTAATTAATTGGAGTATGAAGTCACTTGAGCTGTCCACGGATGGCAGTAGTGTATTGTAAAACACCTGTGCCTGCATCTATAATAAAGAGTGTTGCATGTGCTGAAAAAAATGCTAAATAAAGGAAGTGCGCCTCGACCTGACTAGATATGCAAGGGTTGTATTAAAACGGTTGCGCCCATGCTAGCAAGTATATTCATTAAAAAAAAAAAAAAAAAAAAAAAGGGGGGGTGGCGCTGCACCCGGGTAGATAGCATAATAGTTGAGTAATGACATGTAGATAGCGGCTGATTACCATTGACTTCCATACAAATAATCGGTACCTATTGGCATGACATGTGCGAAGACCTTAAAAAACACACGTGTACCATAACTTTTAAACAACATGTAATCACAAAAAGACAGATAGTTCATGGTCTGTGTTCAGGCCAAACTCTACAGTACGGTATTGACAAATCAATTTTTTTTTTTTTTTGTAATTCCAATTCTATTTGTGCATTTACCATGCGCAATTTATTTCCGGCATGCGCACACCTCAAACATATCCTTGTCGTTATTGAGTAGCTTTAATGATTTTCTTTACATGATATCTACACTAGTCCATCATGGCGCTCTTGTTTTCCCATTAATTCTGTGGTGACTCGCCTGTGCACGGGCGTTTTCACTGTTGCTTCCCTCACATCTCCGAGTTACACTCGGCACACAGAGGGTCTCCGTTTGGCTCCAGTTCCCCACATAGCAGTGAACGTACTGGTGAGTCAACGTTGACAATTTGTACACGGACCCTTCCAGCGAGAATTCTTGCTGCTTCAGATGTCCACAGAGATAAACTACTCAATTAGCTAATTGACCTCTTGTTGCTTTGTTTTCTTTGGCTCTTTCCGCACCTGCATTCTTCGTTTCCTGCCCGTGCTGCAGCAAGATAATAATTTACTGAAAATTCATTCGTGCAACTGCAAAATAATGGTATGTCATTTCTTTATTTTCAAATGACTGCTAGGTGGAAATCTAGTCAGTCAGATTCCTATATAAATAACCATCCCGTCTTTTGCTCTATAGGGAGCCCACGCCTAACTTTGTCAGATTACTCAACTTCTACCTTTGGTAAGTGGGATAAAACTATATATATAATATTAAAACAATTTTCTATGACGCAACATATTTGCAACCCCTCTTTTTATCGTATTCGATTCATTAAGTTGCCACTTGATAAAACATTTTTTAATTTTGCATTTTTCTCTAGTATTCAAAATACACACTAGCCAAGATTAAGGTACAATTTTAACAGTCAGTGGCCTTATACATGTATTTCTGGCTGATTACCAGGAGCATCTTCTCTCACTGAATAATTTTGTTGTTCTTTTGTCTTTTTTCTCTCTCCCCCCTCTTCTCATTGTTTTATAATGTGATATATTTGTTCCACCGAATTACGCACTTTTTGTGTTTTTAATTTCCTTTCTTTGAATTGGGTTGATTTGATATGTGCATTCGGTGCAACTGTCTGTTACTTTAAACCATATACTCAATGTGTTGGTTTGGCAAACCCTAACTGCCTCCTTGCCCTGGGTCTGGGGACTGGTTTGTTTTGCTATTGAATCATGCTTAACAAATGTTTTCGTTGTACATCAATGTTTTATAATTTTGCACAAGCAGCCTCAGTAGAAGAGCGGGAAGCTCGAAACACGTGTCAGGCTGCACCAGTTCTGATTAAAACCACTCATTTAATTTGCATTTGCTTATTATTCTATGTGTGTGCGCAGTTTGAGAGCAAACCCTTTCTTTCTCTAAGATTCATTGTAGAAACTGTTGCCTCCTCTGCTGCTATTGGTGCAGCTCTTCTACAGGAACATGAAGGTTTGGAATATCCTGTTGCCTACATGTCCAAGAAGTTGAACGACAGCCAGACACACTATTCGGTAATAGAAAAAGAACTCCTGGCCATGAAATCCGCATGTGAAGAGTGGAGACATCTCCTATAAGGGGCTAACCACCCCTTTGAAATCAGAACTGACCACAAGAATCTTAAAATTCTGCAGAAGATGGAATGCGTCAACTCCCGGCAGGCCCGTTGGGCGCATTTTTTCTCCCAATATGATTTCACATTGACCTACTTGCCAGGATCCAAGAACATCCTAGCTGATGCCCTTTCAAGAAGGCCTTATCCAGACATGTCTCAGAAGGAATACCCTAGTCTCATGCTTCCTGAAGTCAAGGTAATCTGTACGGTGGAGTCTTTCCTGGAAAGGGTTCGCAAGGCCAGAAAGTCTACCAGCATGCTGTCTGGCTCTCCTCTCACAAAGGACATATCCATTCAAGATGGCTTATGTTTTAAGCAACAGCGATTATTCCTGCCAGACAGTTTCACCCGTCATTCGGCTTTAAAGTGGTGTCATGATGACCCAACGGCGGGTCACAGAGGTGTTAAGAACACTCTGGAATTGCTCCGTCGCAGGTTCTGGTGGCCCAGCATGGCCAAAGAAGTTTCATCCTATGTCAAGTCATGTCCTGTATGCTGTCGATCCAAACATTGCACTCAGAAGTCTATTGGATTTCTCCAACAGCAGGATCTTCCTAAGAGACCTTGGAGCTTTATTTCCACGGATTTTATTGTGGATCTGCCACCCTCAGAAGGTTGTTCGTGCATCATGGTTACCGTCGACTGCTTCACCAAGATGGCTCATTTCACTCCCTTGGCCGGTCTTCCCACTGCCGCCGAGATGGCGGCTGTATTTGCCAGAGAAATATTTCGTTTGCATGGTACTCCGGACAAGATTATCTCCGACAGAGGTCCTCAGTATACTTCAAGGTTCTGGAAGGAGCTTTGTGATAGACTGGGAATTGAACGTGCCTTGTCGTCAGTCTTCCACCCGCAGACTAATGGGCAGACAGAAAGGACCAATGCCACACTGGAGCAGTATCTTAGGTGCTTCACGAATGCCCAACAGGATAATTGGGTTAGTCTGCTGGCCACCGCAGAATTTGCCTATAACAATGCCGAGCACAGTGCCACTGGTCTCAGTCCTTTTTTTTGTTCCTATGGTTTCCATCCCAGCTTTACTCTTTCTCTCTCCTTTCCTCTTTCTACCACCCCATCTGTGGATGCACTACTTACCAATATCTCAGAGGCCCACAAGTCGGCCGCCGGATGTTTGCGGGCAAGCAGTCTTCGGTATCGATCTTACTGTAATCTTAAGCGCTTGCCCGTTCCGGCGTGGCGGAGGGGCACCAAGTTCTGGTTGTCTACTAGGTATCTGCCTCGCTGGCTTCACCCCTCTAAGCTTTCTCCCTGTTTCCTGGGTCCTTTTCCTATACTTCGTCGGATCAACCCAGTGGCCTTCCGCCTCCTGTTGCCCAAGCACATGCACCGTCTCTATCCTGTTTTTCATTCCTCTCTCCTGAGGGAATGCAAGGGAGATCCCTATCATCGCCCTTTGCCACGGGATCCGGTCCCCGCTGTGGTTCGTTCCGATGAGTATGAGGTGGCCTCCGTTCGTGACTCCCGCTATCGACGGGGTCGCTTGGAATATTTGATCCATTGGAGGGGGTATCCTCACTCGGAGGACTCCTAGGAACCGGTGTCTCATGTGCACGCTCCGGCGTTGGTTCAACGATTTCACCGCCTGTTCCCGGGTAAGTCGGGGGGGTGTCCCTTGGGGGAGGGCATACTGTCATGCCGCCGTCTTTTGGTGGTCGCTGGCGGCTATGGAAGGCTTGGCGTTGGCGGCGCCATTAGAATGTCCCGTGTTTTTCTTTCACTTCCTGGTTTGACGGTCTAGTCTTTTCCCTTGTTTTCTCCTTTCCGTATTTAGCCACGCCCTTCTCTGGGCTCTGTGCGTTGCAACTTTGTTTCCTTTCGCTTTGTTGCCGTGCTACTCCTTACCTTTGCTCCGTACCTGTTGTTTTTCTGCTGTTCCTCGTGCAGAATTTCCCTCCGTGCTAGCTCCTCCTCCCTTCTCCTTCTCTGATTTCCCTGTCCTTACGGTTTCCGCACCGTATTGGGTCTCTCCCCTCCTTCTTTCCCGCACCGCTTCCCTGGTCCCTGTCGGTGCTTCCTTCTCTAGTCCTTTGCACTGCCCCTTGCTCATTACCAGCTCTTCTGCAAGCCGGACTTCTCCGGTCCTCTGCTGCATTGTGGAACTTGTACCTCCATCTCTGAAGTTACCTGCTGCTCCTGCTCGTCTTACCTGCAATTCCGCACGACATTTGTCTTCGCTTCCTGAACGGAATCAGTTCCAGCAACATCCGTAGAGAGGTTTTTTTAAGCGGCTGCTTTTTTCCTCTCGTTTTGGTTCCTGCGGGACGGGATCCGGCTGCTTCCCTGTTTATCAGGGAATCAGGGTGGCTTCTTCCCGCGGACCGCCGTATCTCTTCACAAAGAAGAAAAGACCCAAGAACAAGACCTCCAGACGAGAACCCTTCTCTGAAGAGACAGGTGAGGAGAAGGGGGAGGTGGACATTGATATATCAGATATAGAAGAGAATCTGCTTGCTCCTATCAAACATGACAAAAGCACTTAGAACCCCACATGCATTTACTAGGCATATGAGAAGGCCAAAGCACTTTGAACCCCACATGCATTTACTAGGCACATGAGAAAGCCAAAGCACTTAGAACCTCATATGCATTTACTAGGCATATGAGAAGGCCAAAGCACTTAGAACCCCACATGCATTTACTAGGCATAAGAGAAGGCCAAAGCACTTAGAACCCCACATGCATTTACTAGGCATATGAGAAGGCCAAAGCACTTAGAACCCCACATGCATTTACTAGGAATATGAGGAATCCAACGCTTTGAACTCCACATGCATTTACTAGGCATATAAGGAGTCCAAAGCACTTTGAACTCCACATGGATTTATTAGGCGTAGGTGAAGGCCAAAGCACTTAGAACCCCACATGCATTTACTAGGCATATGAGGAGTCCAAATCACTTTCAACTCCACATGCATTTACTAGGCATATGAGGAGTCCAAAGCACTTTGAACTCCACATGGATTTATTAGGCATAGGTGAAGGCCAAAGCTCTGATAACCCCAAGTAAATGCACTAGGCATAGGAGAAGGGCAAATCACTGACAAATCCATATGCATTTTCTAGGCATAGGGAATAGGCAAAGTACTGCGACCCTATATGCATTTTGTAGGCAAAGGAGAAGCTCAAAGTACGGATAACCTTCCGTATGCAGAGGAGAAGGCCAACTTACAGAGAATCCAATTGGCATTTTATCGCCATCTTTATCGGCCATCTTAATGCCAAAGGACTGAGAACCTCATGTGCATTTTGTTGTCATAAGAGATGGCAAAGGCACTGAGAACACCACATGTTTTGCCTGAATCTACCACAGGACCCACACACTTTAGCAGACGGGGTAAGGGTCAGGGGAGGAATGTACCGTTTGGGAGTTCATTACAGTTGCTGCTGTTTGTGTGGGAAAAGCCCAGTTGTTATGGTGTTCTCTGCTCTAGCCATGCCGGTCAATCGGTAGTTGCAGATCTCTTCCTCAGCAAAGAACAGGGTTATCGATCTCAAAAGAATCGGCTGCATCCGTAGGAAATGTAATTGTGAATGCAGCCCCTTTGCACACATATCAGGTGCCAAAGGATGGAGTCAGAATAATGGGGAGTAGGCAGCTGAGCTTTCCACTAACCGAGGCGCAAGAGTGATAATATATGACATCTCCTCAGCAACACAGCTCGAGCTCCACTGATGAGGAAGAAGAGGGGGTTTCTCGACAATTCTCAAACTCTGATTTTACATGGAAACATGGCACCACTTCTGCTCCATCCATTCCAGCTCCACTTTGGCGATACCACAGATAGCGAGGGAGACCAAGAGACAGAAAAAGAATGTGCAGGCATTGAAGAACCCATGCAATATTCAAGTGCTGTAAATGGGAAGCAAGCTTCAGACTATCAGTGTGCAGTCTGTTCCAAAAATGGCCCTGAAAAGCACCAATACACCAATAGCACCGGCTCCACAGTCAACAGCACCAACATAGCATATATTGCGCAGTACACCAAGCAGACCCCTGGAAGTAGGCCATGTTATGGTCTGTCTCAGCCCTCCCAAAAAATTGAAAGTGAGGGTAGTTTCTGGTGGAAAAGCTTTAAGTACTTCTTGCTACCTGTAATATATGCAAAAAAGGTGTCACACAAGGGAAGCCAAATACCAATTTGGGCACCTATTTTCTTTGGGTTCACATGAGATGTCGTCATCTGCATGACTTGCAAAAGGAGAGTGTCAACCGCAGCCTCCAACACAGTCAACTGCAGCAATGAGCACATTTGCAGCCCGGGATAAGGATGTTTTGCCCCAGTGGAATTCTTGCACTGCCATCCTTCATCAGTAAACCAGAGTATCTTCCTGATTCACAGGTTTTCACAAGCTGTGTTGTAACACTATATTTGGTGGGAGGGAACAGCAGGACCATCTCTTGGAAGGCATAGGGGGGGCTGGGGAATTTGTAAATTGTAGTGGCGTGACTTTAATGGGTTAAAATGGTGCCTTTTTAAGTCCACATTAGGTAAACAAATAGATAAGAAGTCACAGTTTGCAAATGGTTTTGTGAGGTAGCACTTGAAACCATCCAAAGGATTCAAGTCATCAACAGTTCACAGAAGCATTTTCCAACACATTTACATTATGCCACACAATATATCTCAGTACATAAAAAGCATATTTTCATGCTGGCTATGCCTCTACATGTCCATGCTGGCTACAACAATATATGCCAATACTACCATATAAGAACATACTCATGTTGGCTTTGCTAGGCAGTAAAGCATGCCATGCCACAGTAAGAAAGTATTCAGACTAGCTGTACCAATGTAGGACAGTCTAGCCACATGATAACACTGATCATGTTTGTTTTACCCTTTGTGAAAAATGTCATGCCACAGTAAGAAAGTATATTCAGCCCAGCACCACAGATGTAGGCTATCCTAGCCACATAATAACTCTTTATCTTGTTAGCTTTATCCTTGATGTCCAGTATAAAATGGCATGCCACATTGAGAAATGATATGAAGACTGGTGCCATCAAAGAAAGTCAGTCTCCAGGCACATAAAAACACTTATCATGTATGCTTTACTCTTGATA
This sequence comes from Ambystoma mexicanum, assembly GCF_040938575.1. Lineage (NCBI taxonomy): Eukaryota > Metazoa > Chordata > Amphibia > Caudata > Ambystomatidae > Ambystoma > Ambystoma mexicanum. The sequence goes on along the minus strand of NC_090921.1, from coordinate 1,177,240,411 downwards.
CCCAGTAAAAAATGCTGTGCCACTGCCCCCAAAAGGTAATGACATGTTGCAAAACCCAAATGTGCATAATGTTCCTAAGGTGTGAATGTGCAAAGCACAAAACACACAAAGAGAAGGTGACTGAGAACAGCACAGAAAAACATCTTAAGTTCACATGCACAAAGCCTTCTCTACAAACAGAGGAAGGAAAGATGTTAGGAAACCCTTTTTGTTTTCTTTTGAATGTGTGGAGTGTCAGAAAGGGAACAGGAGAAAGTACAAGAGGAAGGGCACTAAAGGCAAAAAGGAAAGATTACAGAGGGAACCTAAAGAACAAACACAGATAAACAAAAGTGGATATATCAGGGGTCAAGAGAAACACCATTAATACCTAACAAACTCCTCCAAAATACTCATAATCTCGCCTAAACTCACCAACAGCACTCTACAACTCATCCAAAGCCACCAATTTGTGATCCTGTCCTGTCAGCTCATCACTCAACAGCCACACAAGCCTCACAAAGGAAGCAGGAAGCAAGCAGGAAGCAATCTGGGAATTCCAACAAAACAGTTTTATGATCAGTATCCCCTCTGAAGTTTCGGGCTGTGCATGGCAGGCCTCAAACCCTGCCATGAGGCCTGTGGTGAGGTTCTACCAATGGAATATCCTCTGGGAATGGTATCCAGTGATAATATTACAGGAAATAATAACTGTTATGTCACACTCTTCAGGCACTGCCTGAGCCAGCTGAGCTAGCCACTTGGTACTGTGATGTCATGCAAGTACCAAGTGGAATGTTGATGCATGAGTGAGAGAAGGCTGTGCTGAGTGTTCTGTTTATGGGTCAGTTGGTCCCTCCCTCCCTGGGTGATGGGTGTCAGTGATCTATCTTATGTCTTTTACCTTATGTCTTTATGTCCTGCAACATGTAACTGAAGAACTGGAAGTAAACTTACTTATAAGCAACGCAACTGAAGTATGGACGTTGCATTACTACAATAACGACTGAATTTACAAAGTTACAAAAATATTGCTAGAATCAATAGAGTGGGTAAAAAATACCTATCAGCAGAAACAATATCAAAATAAAGGCAAGAAAGTGTAATGATAGGGGTGAATTTTATTTGTAAAAAAAAAGATGTAGGTTCAAATTGGGATAAAGGGGTGGGAGACAAGGAGATTTTAGGAGTAGGAGAGTTAAGGGTGGGTCAGCCCCCTACCACCAAAAAAAGGAATGTTTACAATCGGCAATGTAAAAGACACGTCGATATTTTTTCTTGCAATATTTTCGCACTTTGTAATGGTACATCACTGTTATTTCAGAGAGCATAGAACCCGCCTAGTAAGGCTTGTGTTTCCCACAGTGCACATCTTGAGAAGATAGAGCACCCCCATTCATGAGATGTCAGAGCAGATCTGGATAACTTGAACATGTAATTTATTTATTTTTTGGCCCATTTCATATAGCATAAAGCTAGTAAGCATTTTCACCATATCAAACTATAGCACACTGACATGCAGGAACATCATGTATTATTAGAACATAGATATGTTCCTCCCTCCTTTGTATACAGCATCATTTTGCTAACATTTTCATGTTTTGTGTTATCTGAAACACACACAAAATAAACTTTCTGTGAAAAACGAAATTTAAAGGGGCCAAATGCCCTTTTCCCACCCCCAATTTAGTTTTTTTTAAAAACGAAATTTGAAAAAATACAATTTCAGGAGGGTGAGGCTCCAACTGTCCAATTACGCCCGCAGGGTGAAGTTTGCGGATTTTGTGAAATTTGCCAGGAATCCACCAACTGTCTTATGAAATGGAATTAGCCATTTTCTCCCACCACGACCTACTAGAATTACAAAAATCCTGGCCATATCGGGAAAAAAGAAGGAAACACTTGCCAAAGAAAAGCTCCAATCTTATTTCAGTTGCATGGGAGGAATGAGACACAATAAGATGTCTGCCGCAGAAAAGCACTGAAGGAGAAATCAGCTGCAAGTCCTGAATTTGCATACCAAATCACCTCTGGACACTTTATGCTCATCATTGGAGCTGCTTGCTTTGCTTTTACAACTCTTCATCTGAACAAAGCTATAGCTAGACCTTCCCCATGCTATTGCCATGTTAGTTATTATAGTAACCACTATATGGTAAAGGTACATTGCTCATAACAGCACCTCACCTATTGTGCTACAAAAGAAAGTACATAAATATGCAGGTTTATCCCTTTCTGACATAGGAAAGGCTGAGTCATCCTTGCTGAAATGTGGTATTGAAATCTTGCATATGAACACAGAGTACTGCAATGAGTGCTTACCACACTGAACTATCTTCTGAACTAGTGCAGCATTCAAATTGATCAATATGCATTTCAAATGTGGCTATTTCACATGATCAATATAATTGCCACAGGAAGTTGAGAATGCTGCAGGAGTTGTGTCATAGTGAGCTCACAAACCGTGTATACTACCATGAGCAATGAAAGCACTATAGGATGAATTGATCAAAGCAGAAGGTACTTGTCAACAACAGAGAAGCAATAGGTTTAAAGCCTCAGCAGCATGCCTTAACATATGCTGACATGTTTTTTTTTTATTAAAGTCTGGTGAACAATGGGACCTGAATTCTTTAGATCAGGCAGCCTTGTGGGCCCCCCACTAATGTAGGAGCCCTGAGAAAGTGCCCCTTTTGCCCTTCCATAAAGACGTCTCTGGGTTAGCGTAGTATGCCATCTGCAGGGGTATCCAGATCCTAGTCGGGGGGAAGGACAGCAAAGGAGGTAGGGGAAGATAAAAGGGATGGGAAAACGTGAAATAGACACTACAAATCAAGGGGGTAGGATACAGTGGGGGCAGAATATTTTGTGATAACTTGGTTGTATATCAGTCATGCTAGGAGGACCATAGGTCTGCATAAAAGAGTAGGATGAGTATTTAAGTGTTGTGATGATAGGGTTGCGTTTCCAAGGGAGATTTGGAGGTTTGTAAATGAGTACACAATGGGCTTCATTACAACTGTACCGGTCTGGAAACAACTGTGCCAGTAAGCCTGCAGGTGCCGTTGTTTCCGGATCGGCACAGTACAACTCTGCGGGTGGGTGCTGACCCACCCGCCAGGGTCAGACCTGCCGGGCGGGACGGCACCCGCTCACAGAGTTCTCAGGGGAACACCGGCACCGTTAACAGTGTCTGTGCTCCCGTGTCCCCATTCCCATGGAGTCCTATTGGAGTCCTATTGGACTCCATGGGAATGGAGACTAACACAATTGCCCGCGCCTGACTTCCCGGCCACCAGACTTGGAATAGGCCGGTGTCACCGGGAAGTCAGGCACCGGTAATTCATTACGGGTCTGGCGGCTACCTGCTGGATTTAATGGCACGGTTACCGCCGGACCCGTAATGAAGCCCAATGTAAAGGTGGCTGGACAAGGGGCTCGGGAAAATGTTACAGAAATCCTGGAATTCTGGTGGCTTGTTTGCCAGGCATCTCTATACCTTGTACGTGATGACAAATGTGAGAGTGTTCATTCTGTAACTGCCAAGCCTGAGCCAACAGTGCCTAGTCAAAAGTAGACTGTGTATAAAGGCGAATGTTGTTGTTAACAGAGAATAAGGGAACTAAATTGGAAAACTAATAGAGTGAAATTGTGCAAAGAAAGGTTTTGATGCCATGTGAGCATATTTAAAAAGCAAAAAAAAATCCAAGTGTTGCTACCTTTTATTCAATTAACTGGAAATGTTATGCAGAGCTGGCAGATGCATAAACTTAAAAAGTGCCATAGACATCTTCATCAGATGGTGGCCACAGGATAAAATGGACAACAAAAGAAAAAGACACACGTCATATCTTTTACACTAAATCCCCTGGAAAAGTATGCAAGCAATGCAGTCCTGGAACCAGTGGCGGCTGGTGACATTTTTAACTGGAGGGGTGTGAATATATGTCTCAGATATATCAAAGTAGCCGAGCATAGCGAGAGAGCCCGCACCAAAAAAGGTGTGTTCAGTTGGAGTTTCCACGTGAGAAAATAACGGGTTAAAATGAGCAGACGTTTTAGAAAAATTGGGTAAAAAGCCAAACAGTTTGCAATTGGCATTGCAGGGTAACTCATGAAAAGATCCAATAGATGTAGGTATCCCCAAGTAATTTAAGAACATAATCCAGTTGGCTTTACCATTAAAAATGCATGTCAAAGTATGAAAACATGTCCAAACTGGCTGCACTAAAATGCCAGTTGAGAATCAGAAATAACACTTATCTGGTTGCTTAAGCAAAGATGCTCAATACAAAATGTCATACCGCAATAGGAAATGACTAGATTGGTTGCACAAAAAAGTCAGTCTTGCGTCATAACGACATTTATCATACTTGCTTTACCAAAGATGCCCAATACAAAAAGTCATACCACAATAAGAAATTACTAGACTGGCTTCATTGAAATGCCAGTCTAGCCATATAATAACACTTATGCTTGTTTTTATCAAAGATGCCCAATACAAAAGGTCACACCACAGTAGGACTATTACCATTGATCCTGCTTGCTTTATCAAAGATGCCCAATAAAAAAGGTCATGCCTCAGTAAGAAATGGCTTGACTGATTGCATAAAAAACACCAGTCTTGCTTCATAATAACACTTATCATGCTTGCTTTACCAAAGATGCCCAATACAAAATGTCATGACACAGAAAGAATAAAACCACTTATCATGCTTGCTTTACCAAAGCTGTCCAATATAAAATGTCATGCTGCTCCATGGTGCGCCAGCACCTTGCACTCAGACTAATTAATGATTATTTATGTGAGATTGTGAGGCACTGGGGGGGGCTCAAGGGGCATATGAATGTCATGAGCTGGGGTCCCAGAGTACAGCCATGGAATTTTTGTACTGGGCATAGATGCCCAGTCAAATCTGCCATGCCCACCCCCTGAGGCCCTGAGTGCCTCACAGGAACACATTCATTGTGTGCGTGCAAAGTGCTGGGGGGGCCCAGTCATGGCATTTTTTACTGGGCATCTATCAGATGCTCATTAATAAATGGCATTCCGTCCCTCATTGCCCTCCAGCAGCTCACAGATAATTATGTGTACATGGAAGGTGCTGGGGGGGGGGCTTAAGGTTCAGGCTTGACATTGCATGTGAAGGGCTAGGAATCCCAACAGACTGGGTTGGCATTCTTTACAGGGCATACCCATTAAAAAATGCCATTCCTGCCACATGGGCCCCAGTGCCTCACACACACACACACACACACACATGATGAATGTGATTGTGTGTATGCGAGGTGCTGGGGGGCAGAGGGGTCAGACATGGTATTTTTTACTGGACATCTAACATAGATGCCCAGCAATAAAAATGGCTTTCCGGTCCCCTGTGCCCCCGAGCTCTTTACACACACATACACACACACCCACAATCAATGTGGTTATGTGTGTGTGCCAGGCACTGGGCGTCCTGGGGGAGGCATGGTATTTTTGACTAGACATCAATAATAGATGTCCAGTAAAAAAATGCCATCTCTCCCCTGGGCCACAGAATACAAAAACACACAAACAGAATCAAAGAGATTATGTGTGTTTGCAAGGCGCTGGGGGACCAGGAGGGCAGGAATGGTATTTTTACAAGACATCTTGTCTAGTAAAAGAATACCATGCCTGTTCCCTGGGCTCCACAGTGACTAACACACGCACACAACGTGATTATGTGTGAATGTGAGGTGCTGGGGTGCTCAGGGGGCAGGCATGGTATTCTTAACTAGACATCGTGTCCAGTAAAACAATACCATGCCAGTCCCCTGGGCTCCACAGCGACTAACACACACACACACAGTCAACGTGATTATGTGTGTATGCAAGGTGCTGGGGTGCCCAGGGGACAGGCACAGTATTTTAAACTAGACATCTATGATAGATGTCCGGTAAAAAAAATGGCAATGCCATCCCTGCCCCTTGGGCCTCACAGCACCAAACACACACACACAATCAAAGTGATTATATGTGTATGCAAGGTGCTGTGGGAGCAGGGGGCAGGTATGGTACTTTTTTTACTAGACATCTCTCATGTCCAGTAAAAAAAAAATACCGCCCCTGTCCCCTGGGTCCCACGGCACCTCAGAAGCAGAGCTGATTTTGGCCAGCGGGGAGGGGGATTGTGCAACAAAGGCATTTTGTGCCTTTCTTTTACAAACCTCCTCCATCATTCAACAAAATCAGCTCGGACTAGCACAAACACACACACACACACATTTACACAACATACCTACAGCAAGTACTCTCCGTCTCATTCACATGAGCACCCATCATGCACTCACTCATAACACAAGCATACACACATCCATACACATATTTAAAAAATAAATAAATAAACATACAAACACACACATTTATACAACATACACACAGCAAGGAGGTGCAGGGAGGAGGTGCAGAAGAGCCACCTTGCAAATGCAGACATGCAGTTCCCAAGCCAGCATTTACAATGAGCTATGCAAGGCTGGGGAAGCTAAACGCCCCCAGCCTTGCATTGCTCACTGAGCTTGTGTGGCTGGGGAACTAAACTGTCAAAGGGAAACAATGTTTCCCTTTGGTAGTTCAGAGCACTCCCTCAGCTGAAAAAAACAGCTGAGGGCGTGCGCAGTATTTCACTGGGCTGGCTCCTCCATAATGGGTCAGAGGAGGCCAAGAACCAGTGGGTCAATACCCCCTCGCCCATTATGGACGAGACACCCCTGCCTGGAACCCCCTTCATCTACAGGGCAATACATTTGGGAGGACAGAAGTAGGTACAAACTATCGTTAGAGAACAGTTCTCCAATTTAGCACAAGGAAAACATATGTTAAGCAGGACCACCTTTTTCAACCAATGTTTTGCATGCAATGTGTAATGTTTCCTAACACTTAAGCATGACGAGATTAGTAAGTGAGATACAGGGCCTCATTCCGAGATTGGAGGTAGTCATGGCGCTATTTGCGCCGTGACTGCCTCCAATAACGGTACCGGCACCGGTCTTGTTCAATGGGGACTTACCGGTGTAGTCCGACCTTTGCGGGACCGGTAAATCCCCATTGAAAAAACCATTCCCCATTCCCATTTGAGCCCCCGTAGGGCTCAATGGGAAGGGGGAAGTAGCTAATAACGGTACCGCAAATTACGGTACCCTTTTTGGCTCTGATTTCCCTTAACAGGTCCCGTCCATAACGCCTGGTAAAACCAGGCGTTAAAGGAGGGACCCGCTAAGAGAACTCGTACTAGGGCGGTAAGGCATTACCGGCACCGGTCTCCTTAACGGTGCCCGGTATCCCTTACCGCCCCACTCGGAATGAGGCCCACAGTATAAAAAAAAAACACTGATGTTGCTGTAGAGAAATTCCAAAGGATACACAGTTTGTAAAAAAGGATGTGTTGTTTCACACCTTCACCCGCACAGTTGCTGTTTTACACATATACAGTGGGCTTAAAATTCGATTGTTTCAACCAGCCTCAATTTTTTTCCAAATATAATGTTTATTAGCATCATCGTGGCAACCACTCCCTAATAGTGAAATCTTTCAAAATCTAAGACTTTACTCTTTGCTGTTCAGAATGCTTTTGTTTCGTTTTTTTTATCATGCAAAGGAAAATAGATTTCTTATGAGAATGACATGGCACTGTTTGATATCTTTTTACAATCTCTCTAGCAGTGGAGCATGATGAAGTAATACACCCTGGGTTTGGGCACTTGCTGCAATATGCAACATCATCCTCTTATCCTTAAGCCTTGAAAGGGATGTTTGTGCAGGAGTAATAGACACATTAGATGTTGAAAGTGGCACTGCAGAAGGTTTTAAAAGCTTCAGTACAGCATTCGATTGGTAATTGACTGTTGTAAAGCCAAAAAAGCCTTTGCATTTCCCTCTACCTGTTGTACATTTAATCTGGAGCACCCACAATAGACTCGGCAGAGCTTGCAGATGAGGCTTCCAATCTTTAATGTGGGCTCAGTGCTTCCCCTCTTATCTGGAACCACCGAGACTACATTGTTCTTCAATTTTATCACCCAACATACATAGATGCTTGCTTAGAATAGTGTAGCCACATGTTACACTTGGATCATTCCTTTTGTCTGCTGTAAATGCCATTGTATGTAAGTAACTCTTTTGCTAACACTTCTCTATTGTTAATGTCTAGACATGTAATCCAATTCAGCATCTGGTTAATCCATTACATAGGCTTCAGGCCACTTGATGTACATGCCCACCATTAAAATGAGATGAACTGGACTTTTGCCTAATTTAAAAAAATGACTTAAAGGATTTACACTGACATTCCTCCAACATCTACTTTGTTGGTCAACAATTGATTCAGTCCTGCTTTTCAGTACCTACCCTAACGTTTAAGCAACAATCACCAGTTCAACAGGCTGGAACAGGTGGTAACGGCCCAGGGCCTGAATAAATAGGCCCAAGCATAGCAAGGGCCTTTAACAAGAGTCCCTGATGAGATTACCACCTGTTCCAGCCCGTGGAATGGGTGATTATTGCTGTTAGTACCCCAGGTTGCCAATCTGGTAACCCGAAGAGCTGATAGCCATGTCTTCTGTATGAATAAATGAGACACCTCGCGGAGTCCAAATCATTCATACAAAAGACTGATGCAAAATGGCTGCCACAGAGCTGGAAGACGGGGTTCCAGGCAGAGCCCTTCTTCCATTTCCATAGCGGCCTGCAGGAATACAGAGCGGTAGCAGCAACGGCGGGGGAACCACCACCACTGCTGAAGTCATCAATTAAGTGGGGTGGGCAGGGAAGGGGAATTGAAGGGGAAGGGAAAAGAGGGTGGGGGGGAGATGGTGGGGCAGGGAAGCAGCCATTAGGTTGCCCAGAACGCAGCTTTTGATCGTGCAACTCAGCCCGTGATCCGAACAACCTAATTGGTTGCACCCCCCATCCCGGAAGCTAATTAAGTTTCTTCAGGGTTATCCATTTATCCCTACTGTGGATCCGGCCGTGGGAGCCTTCAGAGCTGATCTTTGAGCACATTGGTGTTTATTTTGTGGCTTGCAGCCTGAAATATTCCCTCCTCACTCCTCACTACTGTGAGGTGGCCCTACTGTGGCATGAAGCACTGTAAAGAACACAAACATTGTTTACTTTACATATAAGGCCAGACATAACACTTATGCTTTATTAATTCTGCCCATCCCACTCCCTTGTCTTTTATTACCAACAATGTTCACATCATACACATCCTATTCTTGGACTAGACCACTATCTAATTTGGTTTGGAAGACCCACAATAATTATTTCTTTTGGCTATTAGCGCCAGCTATAAGCTGAAACTATTGCCTTTGCATTGCATTGGAGTACAGTTAGGAGGGAGATGACATGTGAGGAGGGGCAATCAGCTTGTAGGCGTTGTTTAGTTATTTACTCACCCATTGACTGCCCATGGCCATAATCATTCCAATGGGCATTTCCACCCAGTACATGCCACATCCTCCACCTGGGATATGTTTGAGCTAGCTTTATCAAACAGTAAGATCAAACGTTAGCCTGCCAGAATTATTTCTGAGTTGTCTGCTGAGAGTTAATGGCTTAATTGCAGCTGTAAAGTTTTCTACTGCTGTAATAAAAATGTCTGAACAAAGTGTGCCTTCAGCCCCTTGATTTATGTCTGTCCCTTTTGCTGAGGTCCTGTTAAAAACAAGCATTGATAAAGACGACAGTTTCATCCGACTTTCACAGACTACTCACTCCTGACATGGGGCCGTGTGAAAGCTCTAAAGTAATGTGATTTAATTTGAATATTATCTGTGGCATATTCCCCACCTTAAAACGTGCCGATCTAGACCGGTCTTCTGGGTACAAGAACATGTTCTGGTTTGTGATTGCTTATGAGCAGCTTTAGACCGGCGGTGCCCATTGCACACCGTCATTACATTTTATTGAGTGAATGTACTCTTTACATCAAAGCATTCATTAAGTGGGCATCAGATTGTTTCTCAGTAAATAAGCTGCATTCAATGAATTATCAAAATGTCTTTGTTACATGAAACATGTTGTGGACGGGTAATAAAAGGCATAATATTGATTTTTGAAATAGAATCATTCCTTTGTGACAAGGTTGTGTTACTGTGCTTACTGAGACATTTGCACAGTGGCAGCTTTCAAATGGTAAGTACTTCCTTGATTAGTTCATAGTTTAATGAACTTGTGTTTTCTTTGTGCTGTATTCCTAGTTAGTCTAAGCCTATGCAGACTTTTCTCGGTAACTGCTTTTTTGAGTGGCCATGAGTGCCATCATTTCTTTGCATTTCCCCAAGACCGTTCCTGAAGCTGTGAATTTACCTGTAACCTCTGCGCCCTAATACCTTCGGGTCTGGTGCGCAATACAAATGAATAAACAAACAATCTACAGTGACATATTTTATTTTCCGTTTGCCCTGGTTTGGAGACTGGAGTGGGCCTTGAGGGTAAGAGTAGCTAGAGGCTAATCGCAATAACTGAGCCCATTCATTGGTTTGCAGATGGAGGCAAATTAAAATGCTTCCTTGAAGTATGTTTGGGCTCAGGGATAGCATTACAGTCCAAGCTCAAATGTTTAACACTCCTAAAGTGGCAGGGAGACATGAATCACAGAGTTCTCAAGATTTCTCTGGCTATGTGTGAGGATGCCATCCAATCGTGTTTTGCTTGGCCGTCTGGGGATTGTAATTTTCCTAAATTTCAAATGGGAAAGAAAAAACTGCAAGTCCCAGGATTCACAGGGGAAGAAACAGGAACGGATTGCCGTCTCATTCATGGCAACTTGAAACTTGAGGGATCTGAAATTACAGGTTAAAGAATTAGCACAATAACGCGATAAAGGATTTATGGTATGCTTCTACATGTGTTTTTAAGTTTTTCCAATTCAGTGGGGCTTTAAGCGCTTTATGCACTACCTATAAACTACAACTATTGGCATGGGAAGTGAAAATATGAGAGAGATGTGATGTGAGGGGGAGACATGTGCTTTGGGTATTGTTTGGATGTTTAATCCCCTTTGGACCACCTATGGCCATGCTTGTCCATATGACCATTATCACCTACTACCTGGCTCTCCCATTACTTTGAGCTATGGCCTTGATTTATACTCAATATGTGCATTGCTTGCTTCTGTTCCTTGCACCAAATCCCTGTTAATAACAAGTATTGGCAAAGCCAATCGTTTTGGATCTTGTAAAAGCATTTGCCAAGGACTGTCATAATATACCGAGGAGCTAACACGATTTTCCAGCTGTTGCCAGATAATAACATTATGGCAGTGCCTAGAAAATGCTTTCCCCAACCATTCATAAAAGGCCAAACTATTGGAATTGTCAATGCTTGTTATTTGAGAATTTCTCTGCAGTGCCATAAATAGTCACAGCAGGTATTTTAAGCCTACACATCACACAGGATTGCAAAAACACTCTCTGGGGCCCCTCATGCACCCACACTAATCAATCGCTTTCTTATATTAGTCCAAAATTGCCCAGTGTGTACATTCGCTCAACACAAACTATCCTGTGTCCCTTCTCTCTAGAAGATAGTCCATGTAAAATAGACAGTTTCCAGTCATAGTAGCATCTAGAAAAGATACTGTTGGAAGGAGGCTTATATTCCTCAGCACATTCTCTTCATATTCTAGGACTGGAATGTGCTTCTATAATCATACCAGTCTTAGAATATGTTGAGATTGCTGTTTAGTAGAAGGAAAATAATCACATCCCCAACAATGTTTTTCCACTGAGAAAATGACAAGGACCCACAATGGGTAAATACTCATCCATGCTAATGCAAGCACATAGCCCTGCGTAGTTCCCTCCCTGCATATACACATTTCCTGGCCATTTTCCCTCCCTCTTATTTCCCCTTGCCCATGCAATTATTCCCAGCAGACCCTGGTAGGGTTACCCTGGGTGGGGGCACAGACTCCCTCGGAAATGATACAGTGATTTGAAACTTCTACAGTGGGGATTCTGCACAGTGCAAACGCACAGTAACATAACATGAAAGAGCATACTGCACATTGCACATACTAAACATCTCATCCACACAAAACACAACACAATGCACATGGGACACCAACACACACACAGCACAACACAGTCACTTTAACCCCACATGATGCTTGTATCACAAGAAAACACACATATCGCACAATTCATATACCACAACACAAAACAAATTAAATGCAACACACTACAATGGATCACCTGCACACGATGCACACATTGCACCCCACGCGGATAACACACAGCAAAACACAATTCTCCTGCCACTAAGCGTGCAAAGCCCACACACTACGCCACAACACACAACCCAAATACAGTAAAACTACCTCAGAACACCATGACACCAAAGTACCACACAACATAAACCCATGGGCACAACAGGCATTCACACACACATCACAAGATGTACACACCCAGTGCTGCTTCTATGAGGCTTTTTGTTGGCTCCCAGTCAATAAACTACAACCTTAACCCCATTTCTTTATTTTGTGTCAAAATTACTACTGCTCGCATGAGTAAGAGGTTGAGTAGTGTCTAAAATGCCTAGTCTGCCCTACACTACTACTTAAGCAGCAGTGATCCCAATCGTAAAAGTGACTGGTGGGTATACCTCCTTCACCTCTTTTAGTAACGTGGACAGGCTGTACTCCTCAGGAAGGGGGGAGCTGGCACAGAAGCAATCCAAACAACAAACTCATGGTGGTACAAAATAAAAGCATGCACAACCGAGGTTCTGTTAGCTTAACAATGAGGAGAACTCATGAAAAGGCTTCTGGCCCACTCCTGTAAAGCAAACCGAGAAGGCAGACTGAGAGAAAAAGAGGGTGCCCTGGGTGAAGACATGGGTGCAGGCAAATAATGTGATCAGCAAATGTCAAAAGTGCTTAAAAGGGTCTTTAACTGGCAAATTGTGTGGTCTTAGAAAGCACTAAAGCCCTTTATAGTGAACCACTGCAAATACCTTTGCTTTTCTTGGGGGCTCGATAGCATCAAGCCAGACTTCTTGGAGCTGTTACGCAATCAAGCCAGTGTCGAGACAGTCACATTGTGCTGTGCCAGTGTCAAGACATCTAAGCAGCTTTGATGACTGTGGATCGAGTCTGTGTTGGAGACCAGTCGAGTAGCAAGTGAGGTTGTGGTGATGTTTTAGCTGGGTCGATATGGAGTATGAGATGGGCGAGTCAATGGTTACCAACAGATCAAGATTGTGATCTTGTTGAGCCGAGTTGGCACTCAACATGCAGCGAGTCAGGGGCTGCCACCGTGGTGACCCGGTGGTAGTCGCGGCAGCTTTGCACTTCACATGGCTGAGCATCCATCAGAAGGACTACAGCAGTCCTAACCCTGGTGTGCCATTGTCAGGTAAGGACTGACTGTCTTTGAAGCCCCAGTTCTCACGACACTTCCCCCAAGCCCCTCAAGGGAAGGTGTCTCCTCCACATTGCTGTTGTGGGAACACCCAAGTCATTCGGCTAATTCATACCCATCCCTGTCATGAATTTGTCACCTGACCAAGTTGACAGTGACATTCAAATGCTTGTGGCTTAATTGTGTGATCCAAATAGTCACCATGTCAAACCAGATACGGCTTATATTTGTTATTTCACTGCCACAAGGCTGACTAGAGGCACAGATGTGTTTCAATCGGAGGTGCTTGCAGTTGATAAGCCGCCTCTGCCAGTTGGAGCTAAAGTTCCAGGAGTGGAGTTGAGGAATGTAAGCCACAACCAGGTACATGGCACACTATGCTTTTTGGCATATCGTGTTTATGAAAGCGAGTCTTATTAATACAGCTTTCTTTCAGACTCTAAATGACACCCATTATTTTATGGCTAAAAATCAAAATCACTACGGTTTTCACACCCCCACAGATGGCATCACATTGTTCACAAATGTCTTTATGGCACTGCTCCTGATCTCGGCGTGGAAACCCTTTGCTACCATACTGATCTACCATTAACCAACATGGCAGAGGGCCCAATCCCTCCCTTGTGTTTGGTGTGCCTGGTTTGAGTGTAAGTGGCCTTTCCTGCCAGCTTCCTGCTTTGATCATTTATTGAATCCTGCCTGCTCCCCATGTTCTTTCTAGAGAGGGGCGCCTGCTAACATTTTAGTATTTTTTTTAAAGGAACTTGGGGTTGGTAACCCTAAGTTACTTGGGGGAACCCAGACGTGGACCCCTTGCTCACTTTTCTCAGGGAGGCACAGCTCCACCTCACTGATGAGGCCCAACAAGGTTGAAACACGTGTATGGGGTTGCTGTTGGTACTCTTGTTCAAAGGAGATTTGCCTGGCATTTCAGTACTTGCATGTCCTGGTGGGCGCAGCAAATACTGATATGCAAATGGTTTTCCTCCTTTGTGAAAATTACAGTGAGCTAAAAGCGATGGCTGCAGACTCTCAAAGTGGGAAAAAAACCATAGAACAGGTTATCATGCTATGTTCATTCTAGGGACAGGCGCCTGCTAGCTTTTTGTCTCTTTATGAAGGCCCTTAGGGCAGCCTAGCCCAGATAGCCATCGGCTAAGGGCCAGAGGCAAAGGGCAGATCACTACTGAGTAGCTGCACCGCGTGTTTGCCTGTGTTCGCTGGGACGCCTGTCACAGACTCCCTACAACAAATGATAAAGTAAGTGTAGTTTGGGCAGGGAGGTACAGACAATACTGTACTCCATTAAAACCCCACCACTCTTATATCCTATTATAATATAGCCTACTTGTGTAAGGTAGCCATGTTTTGCATTTAGTGTAATTGTTTAAGGTAGCCTAGTTTAGTATTTTGACCACCTTGGCATCCCCTTCACAAATATACACAATATATGAAAAAATTAAAACCTGGATGGCCGCCTACTCCCTATGTTTGAACGATGGCAAAACTGAACTCCTCCTGTTGGGTACACCCGCCCGACTTGCAAAACTGGACCCTGCTTACAAGTCCTTCGCCATCCCAATAGCGCCTGGCAGTAAAGTTTTGGGGGTCTATCTTGATGCCACCCTGACCATGACTAGAAATGTTAATCACATAGCCTCCACCTCAACCTACGCCACCAAGCTCATCCACGTGAGCAAACCCTTTTTTGACATGAAACATGACCACATCTCGGACGCCAGAAGAGCCGCCCACTGGCTCCCCAGGGAGAGGATCAAATTCAAAGTCCTCTCCATCACACATCGCTGCCTCTCGAATTATGCACCCTCTTACCTCACCCAGAAACTATGCAGATACTCACCAGCCAGACCGCTTTGCTCTTCTAAAAGCCACCTACTGAGCGTACCCAGGTTCCACCAGACAAAAGCAGGTGGTGTCAGCTTCCCAGCCTGCACAGCCACACTCTGGAATAATTTACTGCTCACCCTTCAAGCCGACCCATCCTACCTCTCGTTCAGAAAGGACCTCAAGACCTACCTGTTTTGTTAAACTGATGCTCTCTTCCTAACCTACTATTCTTGCACCTTGCCTGACTGTAACTAGCATTTTCTGTAACGAGAGCCTAGATGCCCATGGGCTTTGTGCGCTTCTATAAATACAAAATAAATAAATTAATTTAGCCTAATTGTGTAGCCTAATTGTGTAAGGTAGTCACAGTCTGCCTGTAGCCTAGTTGTGTATGGTGGCCTTAATTTGCATTCAGCTTGATTGTGTAAGGCAGCCATATTCTGCATTTTGCGCAATTGTGTACAGTAGCCATGTTTTGCATTTAGCCTAATTGCTTAAGGTAGCCATGTTTTGCATTTATGTTATGTTATAAACACTTGTATTGCGCAAACCTAAACCAGCTAGAGCATCACAGTGCTGACGGCAAGACTGAGGAAGGAAGCGAAAAAGCAGCAGACAGAAGAAAGAGGAAATCAGGCCGACAATAACAATGTTTTAACAGCGCACCTAAATGATAGGTGATCATAGATGCTAGGAAGAGAAAAGAGGAGAGAGTTCCACAAGAGAGCTGCGGAAACAGAAAGGGAACTGCCCCCACACTGGAATGCTTGACACGAGGCGCATCGATGCACATCGCACGGGCCAGCGGAGTGGATGTGGGGGAACATAGAAAATACATTTATTCTGCAGGTATTCTGGGCCAAGTTTGTGGAAGGAGCGGTGCACCATGCAGTGAGCCTTCAATTTGACCACACTGGCTACTGGGAGCCAGGGCAGGGAATATAAAATAGCAGAGGCAGAAGCAAGACGTGAGGCACTCTTGGCTAGGCGAGCCGCCAAATTTTGTAGGAGCTGAAGATAGTGAAGCAGATAACTGGGTTGGGCTAGGTAAAGAGAATTGCAATAGTCAGGAGACCCCACAACCAAAGAGGAGACAACCAAAAGACAGAGTGCAGAGGGAAGAAAAGGGAGCACTTTCCGCAAGATCTAGAGCTTGAAATGAATGGTTTGACAGACCGCGCTCACTTGAGGCAGCATGGAGAGAGAGGCTGATTTAGCCTATTTGTGTAAGGTAGCCACACTTAACATCCAAACTATTGGTTTAGACTAGTGATATTCCCATGCTCTGCTCGGAGATAAAACTGTGCTGCGCCCTTACCGTTAGCCGTTGTGTTCCTCCCCAGCATGAACAATGCTGCGCCCTATAGTTAGCCACTGTGTTGAACTGTGCTTCGCCTGATAGTTAGCCATTGTGCGTCACATTTAGATAGAATTGTGAAGATTAGCCCTGCACAGCACCTCGAATACTAGTATGCATCTATACCCCACTATAAATTTGGTCTAGCTGCACACATAATCTGTTACCACTTTGCACATGGCAACTACTATTAGAATGCAGCTATTCCCCATGATAAATTCGGCCTATCTGCACACATAATCCCACATACCCCTTCTCACTTCACAGCACCACATTCATTAGAATGCTGCTACTCCCACGATAAATCCGGCCTAGCTGCACACGTACCTAGTGCACACAAGCACTATTTATTTCACTGACCATTTACACTTACCTGGACTGCGGTCCTGAAGGGCATTCAACCAACAGTGCGTTGAGACAATAACAATGGTGAAAGGCACTATACAAATGCCCATTAACATAACATGACATAAAAAAACAATGCCATGGAGTGCTGCAACACTACAATAACCACCACATTCAAATGACCTTTGCAGCCACCGCATACACACCACATTTACACTAAAATGACCACAACTACCAATGCATGAACACTATTGTAACTACTAATACTGCCCTCCTACAACCAACATTTAGACCATTTGTGTAAGGTAGCCTTATCTTGCATTGAGCTTACGTGTGTAAGGTAGCCTTACCTTGCATTTAGCATACGTGTGTAAGGTAGCCTTACCCTGCTTTTAGCCCATCAGTTTTAGTCAGCCATAACTTGCATTTAGGCCATTTGTGTAAGGTAGCCTTATCTTGCATTGAGCATACGTGTGTAAGGTAGCCTTATCTTGCTTTTAGCCCATCTGTGTTAGTGAGCCATACCTTGCATTTAGGCCATTTGTATAAGGTAGCCTTACCTTGCATTTAGCATGTGTGTAAGGTAGCCTTACCCTGCTTTTAGCCCATCAGTTTTAGTCAGCCATAACTTGCATTTAACATATTTGTGTAAGGTAGCCATATTTTGCATCTAGCGCATTGGTGTAAGGTAGCCATATTTTGCATTTAGCGCATTTTTGTAAGGTAGCCTTACCTTGCTTTTAATATAAGTGTGTAAGGTAGTCTTACCTTGCTTTTATCCGATCTGTGTTAGTGAACCATAGCATGCATTTAACCCATTTGTTTAAGGTAGCCTTATCTTGCAGTTAGCATACGTTTTTAAGGTAGGCCTACCTTGCTTTTAGGCCAGCTTTTTTAGTGAAACATATCTTGCATTTAGCCCATTTCTATAACGTTGGTTTACCATGCTTTTAGCATAAGTGTGAAAGCTAGCCTTACCCTGAGTTTAGCCCATCAGCGTTAGTCAGTCATTACTTGCATTTGTGTAAGGTAGCCATATTTTTTATCTAGCACACTGGTGTAAAGTAGCTATATTATGCATTTAGCGCATTGGTGCAAGGTAGCTGTGAAAAACCAGAGGGTGTTTAACAGCCTAGTCCCGGGGATACTGTACTTAGGTGGCCAGGGAAAGGCCATCGGTTTTGTCTCCCGACCTTGGGGGTGGACAAGCGAGGGAGGATCTCCTGGGAAGGGAGTCCTTGGGTAGTGGGGTGAAGCACCTGATGGTGAGATATGGTATCCCCTTTTTCCTTAACCCATCTAACCCATATCCCTGTGTGTTACATGGGAAACTACAACTCCCATAATTCCTCCATACTTCCCTTTGACAACACTACTGAGTAGAGGAAGATGAGGAATGAGGCCAGGAGGATTTCCTCTAATGATATGCCATGTCTCTGGCAATGGCTCTGTCCCTCTAATAAGGGAGTGAGCAGAGTATCTGGTGTCGTGGGACCTGTTTGCTGCTATTCACAGACTTTGCCTACTGCTATCTTGTAGCTAACAGAGTATTTCTTTGCTGCCTATTATTGACACCGCTACTCCTGCTTACGCTCACCTTTATAACCATCTGCTTTGGCAAAGCGAACCAGAGTGAGCAGAGTGTCTGGTGTCGTGGGACCCGTTTGCTGCTATTCACGGACTTTGCTTACTGCTATTTTGTAGCTAACAAAGTATTTCTTTGCTGCCTATTCTTGACACCGCTCCTCCTGCTTATGCTCGCATTTAAAACCATCTAGACTGGCAAAGCGAAGTGGAGTGAGCAGGGTGTCTGGTGTCGCGGAGCCTGTTTGCTGCTTTTCACAGACTTTGCCTGCTGCTATTTTGTAGCTAAGAAAGTATTTCTTTGCTTCCTATTATTGCCATCCCTCCTCCTGCTTACGCTCGCCTTTAAAACCATCTGCATTGGTGAAGCAGAGTGAGCAGAGTGTCTGGTGTCCAGTGCGTCGGTGACTGGGGCCCACATGGACTAAAGTCAGACACTAAGAAGTGCAAGGACCCGGAAATAAGAAGAGGCGGCCTTAACGACCCTTTGCAGGAAGAACAGGATTGACAGTGTGTCGCTTGGCTTGATGAAGTCTCGGGAGCCTTACGAAACACTGCCGCGTAAGGCTGCCTCTAAACCAGTAACTGTGAACGCTGATATGCGTCCCCTGCCTGCAATGATGTTGCAAGATCAGGTGAGGTGACAACAGAGTTTACAACCATGACAAACTGTGAACAGCTACTAACTGCTGCTGTGCCAGTTTCTGATTTCCAAGAGGATGCAACAACGTGAAGGCAGGAGGGTAGAGGTGGTGAGTATTGTACCCCTGAAGCGATTGAGTGGGGAGCGCCCTCTGGGCGTAGTGACAGCCTAACTCCCCCGGAGAGAATCTTTGATACATGTGAATGGTGCGACCATTGGGAGGCTGTGTGACCAAACGCTCACAGGTCCAGCTCAGCTCAATGACCCTCAAGCATCTCGGCCGACAAACGGGTTGGAAGAAGTGGGGGCGAGCACGAATGCTGTTGCAACTAACACCTTAAACACACCTGTTGCTTCATCTTCGCAAGCGCCCTTTTCTGACTTGGGTGCTGTCCAATCTATAATTGCACAAGTACATAAAGAGCATGTCAAAAAAGACGCTATCCCAGGCGGTCTTCAGATGAAGTAGGCACGTTGTGTGACTGCACAGTCCCTCCCTCCGTCCAAACAGAATTACTGTCCATAAATCAAACAAACTTGCCTATGACAGACTTGCCTTTGAAAAAGGCCGCTTTGTAACTGACAATGGGCAAATTGCCTTGAGGGAGGGCAGCCCTGCAAAGACCTGCCTTGTGGCCCAGCGGGGTGACAGAACCTCCAATAAAAATAAAACTTGCCGACAGGGAATCCAGGCAAGCAATTTGTATATTTTGGATCCACAACAGGGTTCGAAGCCAGGAAATTTGCAGAGGCCTTTTCCAAAAATGGCGCACAAACCACGGGTACACTATAAAATCCCCACAAGAGGACTTTGCCCCTGCTCTACACTGCCGTCTCTCTTTATGACAAAACAAGCCTTCCGCCCTAATGATTTTCAGCTGGGGGACTTATCAGACTCTGAACTGCTGGAGAGTGCAGAATATTGTGGAAAGTAACTAAAAGAGCATTTGTGCAATCAAAATGACAAAACAGCAACTCCGTAGAACTTAGCTCCTTTTGTAAAGTCATTTCGACCCCGGGTCTCTTCAGCAAACACTGTAAGGCCACCTGCTGTTGTGCAACAACTCATATTCACTGAAGTGCGACCTAAAATGGAGGATTCACCTCCTGGTTCAAAAACCGTGGAGGTGGATCGGATTCACCAACCCAAAGGATCTGCTGTGTATCTAATGAGCCTGGATGCCCGGGTAAATGTGACTACCCCATTGACTTTAGATAAAGACAGCATATGCTCCTTAGATCCGGTGGTGAGCATGACAGCGGGGGTGGATGCTTCAAGCGCCTCACCTCCCCTGGAGACATACGCTCTAAGACTCCCTGTCTTTCTGGAGCCTGTCACACCGTACTCAAGTCAAGTTGGAGGTGGGACTAGTCCTAAGTCGTCATCACCAGACTCAACCTGCCAGTCCAGCAAGAGAAATTCAGACGTCTCCAGTGCTGGGTACCCGATTAATATTATCGATCAAACTGACCTAAATGAAAACAGAAATGAGCAGCATCCTGGTTCACCCAAACTGAACGCACCATCAAAAAGAGAAAAGCTTGACCTTTTTACCATGATGTCTACTATGACCATTCCCCTTGCGCCGTTCATGAAACTTTATGAACATCTAAATGACTCCTTAAAAGACTACACGACATTACTTGTGATGATGCACACTAAAAGTATCTTTCTGGAAGGCATTGTCACAGCCAAAGAGCACCATGTCGACCAAGCCACTCCGTCTAGTGGAGAGCCAAATGGAAAGCTTTCAAACAAGCTTTACATGGGTGAAACCAGCTTGACCTTCACACAGACATCGAATGCCTCAGAGTTGGTGGACTTGACAGGGGATCAAAATGGTCCAGTACATGTGTGTCGCAAGTCACCAGCAAGGCCAGCGGCACCACTGTTAGTGGAGAAAAGAAGCAATCCCTGCATATGTCCAGGAGAAGATGTGGAAGAAATTCAGGCTTTGGAAGAGGAGGCCAATGCCTCAGCAAACCTGTCTTATGCAATTTTTAGTCAGAAAAGGGGGAACCTGAATGGGAGTCTTGGGCAGAAGGGCAAATCAAGAGGCCCGGACCTCCAATTGAGAGCATGAACAACACCTCCCTCAGAAGACCAACTTGGCAAGAGGGTAGTCCCCGAACTGGCTCAGAGGAGAACGTGCCTGAGAATAAACAGTCACCCGGGTGCTTTGAGTTCTGGATCTACTTTAGCTGTCGAGAAGATGCCGTCAGCTCGTGAATCAGCCACGAGAGAGATGAGCGCGACTCTTCAACCAGTAATGGAACTCTCTTCATACCCGATGGACAAGGAAGTTAGTAACACACCAGACGAAATAGAGTCGCCGTCAGCACCCTCAGCTCTAGCCAAAGAGACTGTTCCACGGTGTAGCCGCCCCGTGCGAACTCCGTCGTCAACCCCTTTTCTAACAATGGCAGAGAAAAGGAAAAGGTTGGCCATGGGCCAAAACTTGGGAGGAGATACCGGTTACACAATCCCTCCAAAATGTAAACATGGCTGGGAACCAGGTAGTGAGAAAATGGCTGCTTACCAACCTGAGGGCAAATGAAATAAGATCCTCTTGTCACCAATGGTCTGACTTTAAAACGAGGTCAGGAACTGGCTCATCGAGATGCACGGAGGACAGATCTAACACCAACATTCAAAACCCTAGTCGACTTCCAGAGCAGAGAAATCCGAAAGATGGTTCCCTCAAACTGGAGAGAATTTTGGACAGAGAGGACTACTTGATCCTTAATCATAGAACAGTGACACATCTGTTATACTGCATCCCACACCTGAGGTAATTAACATCTGAAGATCTGAAAATCATCGGGTTCGGGGACGAACGTCACGCAGATTCGATCCATCTCCATATCACCTAACCGGTGGTGATAAACATGCTATGGGAAGTGGCAGAAAACTTTCAAATGTTGGGTTTTGATTTAACGGCGATTAGAGACCTGCAGATGGAAATGGAACAGACATTAGCTCAAACTCTGCCAAGGCACAAAGCGAGCTCTGCAGCCACGAAAGCCAGTGAGACTGTTACAAAAACACAGTGTCAAAGCTATATAAATTCTTACCACTACACACAGGAAGGGCGCCAGTTGAGAGGCCGCTAGAGAGCCGTCCAAGATGGCGGCCTCCCTGTGAGCTCGGTGTAGCTCCCACGAATATTCTGAAAAATCGCCGCTTCCGTGGGGTGTATTCCGACAGACGCTGCCTCCCCCTTGTAGAGAAAGCGATTCTCCGCAGGGGGATACATTCATTTCATCGATCCTGTGGATGAGTGTGGCAAATCTACCACAAGAAGGTGCCGCCCCCCCTTCCCCGCGGATGCGAGGAGCGGCCTATGTGGGCGTCTGCCTCGACCCGGAGGGTGCCCGAGCGGCGAGAGGTCCGGCGGCCGCAGAGCCGACACGGAACCGGTGGAGCCTGGACGAGTTGACAGAGGAGAAAAAGAAGAAGGCGGACGCCCGGCCCGGCGGACAGGTACGAGCGCTCCGTGCGCCCCTCTGGCCCCCGTGGCCACGGCAGCTGTCGCACAAATCCCTGGGTCTCCCCAAGTGACAATCATATGATCGGAGGCCATCGGAGCATTGGGTGGCTTCCGGTCCGCCCGCAAAGTGGGGCCAGCGGCGCTCTGGGGGCGCTGTCGCGCGGTCGCGGGGGGCGACGCTGGGCAGCATAAGAGGCCCAGCAGCTGGAAAAACCCGGTCCCGGGGTGAGAGGAGGGGGCGCGTGCGAGCGGCAGTGGAGACAAGGCCGCGAAACGGTAAGCGGCAGGCACCGGCGGCACTGCACCTTCTCACCCCAATGAAAAAGACCACCACAACATTAAACAACCCAGCTTATCAAAAGCCATCATAGACATGCCAAATCCTTACCTCCCGCGAGGCAACAAGTCGACGCATCCCTCCGAGGGAGTCCAGGAATAGCAGTCCCAGTAGTGGAACTAAAAACAGTTTGAAAACGCAGACGCTTTAGCCAACGTTCCCGTTGCCGGCCGGCACGCTCCCACAGCACCTCCCGAATTTCCACCAGCAGGTCCCAGACCCGCACTGCTCACCAAAGGTGGTATAGGAGCTCCATAACAACAGAAAGTATGGGGAAGACAGACAGGCTCCAGAAAAAACGGAACTTCGAGGGTAGCTCCTCAACCAAAGCACCTGCGGCCAGTAGTCGCTCTCAGTCTCCAATCCAAGATGAGGCTGCGGAGCAAGATCTTGATATTAGAGAAATCCTGCTCGACCTGAAAGCCGGTATAGGCAGCCTTGGGAGCAAAGTCGACACCCTCTCATCCAAAGTAGACATGCTCCAACACAGATTAGACAAGCACGCCGACAGATTGGACACGGTGGAGCAAAGGGTATCGGACCTCGAAGACGGCTCAACCTGCCTAACTTCCAGAGTCTCCACACTAGAAGCACAAATGAAAGCGGTATGCGCCAAAAATGAAGCCTTGGAAGGCCGCTCCAGGCGTAATAACATCAGGATAGTGGGTGTTAGAGAGCACCAATTGACTACCAGGATAGAAGATCATGTGGAAAAAATCTGCATCGAGCTGTTTGGAGAAGAGGTCCTTTCCATGATTTTCGTCGTCGAGAGAGCCCACAGAATACCCAATACGAGGCCAATCCCAGGAGCGAACCCTCGTCCAATAATAGCGAAGTTGCTTAATTACAAAGACCGCGACACAATTCTGAGAGCCGCCAGAGACAAAGGTGACCTACAATTTGAGGGGGACAAAATTCAGTTCTTCCCAGACTTCTCTCAAGCGGTACAGGCCCAAAGAAGATCGTTCACAACAGTGAAACGCAGGCTGCAGGAAAATCAAATTCAATACTCGATGCTGTTCCCAGCCAAGCTCCGCATCCAACATGAGGGTAGAACCACATTTTTTAATACACCAGAAGAAACAAGTGACTACCTGGACCGCTCCGGATGCAGACCTGTCACAAATAACGGCAGATCACAAAGAGGCAACCAACCCAGAAGAGACCCTCCGAAACTTTCGCCAGACAGTTACACATTATGATGGCAAAGTATCACCCAGGCACAACTACTTTCACCACCACGGAACAAATCTAGTAACAGACGTGGGGAACAAGCACCTCTTGGAGGGCCACCAGCGCCCCATGCACAGCAACGTTGGCTGTTTTGCCAACAAGAGTTAGTTCAGTATGGGCCAGTTGGGGGTTGCCCATTCAAGGCAGTGATCCCAGTTCCAAGAAGTCACCAAGTATCTCGCACCCTCATCTCTTGCTGACCTCACCAAGGAAATCAAGTAAGCAGAAGCCAAGACCTCAGATTCCCCCCGAATGCCTGGACTCCACGCCTGCCGTTGAATCTCGGTCCAGCATGTCCATGAAACCTCCCCCAAGAGACAATGACAACATATAAAATTGCCACATGGAATATTCGTGGGGGCAACCGACCGGCGAAAACGAGAAAGATCCTCCAATATTTGCGAAGGCACAAAATTAACATTGCCATTCTACAAGAAACACATCTCACAAAGTCCTCGGAATCTCATTGGGCCAGATCATGGGGCTGCCACCGGTACTTCTCATCCTACTCGTCTTATGCCAGGGGAGTTGTGATACTGATAGATAGGAGAACGAACTTCAGTCTGATCGACTCAAGGAGAGATAGTGAGGGGAGAGCTCTGCTGGTGAGAGGAATACTAGCCGATAAAGAGGTGGTCCTGGTTAACTCCTACGCTCCCAACACAGACGGACCAGATAACTTCAGTTGGGTGCTGTCCAGGCTGGGAGAGACAAACGCAACGACCATTATATGGGGGGCGGACCTCAATACCCCACTCGATCCCAACTTGATAAATCACACAATATGTCAGGGTCGCCCTCGAAAGCCAGTGCCCGAGTCAAAGAGATCTGTCACGCATTTGGTCTAACAGACACATGGAGAAACCATAACCAGAACACCAGAGAATACACATTCTACTCGGCAGTTCACCACTCTAGTTCACGAATCGACTATATCCTAGCCTCGGCCCGCAGCCCGTTTCAATGGGGAAAAAGCCAAATTATGCCAAGGTCCTTTTCAGACCACTCCATGGTCGTACTTGAAGCCACCCCAGCAGGCTCTGCAATCCCTGGGCTTCATTGGAGATTTAAAACAGGTTCACTAACTGACACTGTTTTCGCAGCAGAACTGAACCAGGAAACAATCTCCTTCCTTGATACGAACAAAGACTCAGTTGACTCAGCCAGTACAGTGTGGGAAACACTCAAATGCTATGTGAGAGGAATATGCCTGGCAAAAGAAAACAGCATGTTAAAACAAATCCGCAGAGAACGCACGGATAGTGAGCATCGATTAAAGGACCTAGAGCTCAAATCCTCTGTCTCCCCAGACCCACGACTCCAAGCTAAGATGAAAGAGGAACTCAAGCACTTCAGAGAAACAGCCGAAAGAGAACTAAAATTCATGGGCCGCAGACATCAGGTTAGACAATATGGAGAGGTTCAAAAGCCTGGAGCCCTGCTGGACCGCCTACTCTCGATCGATAAAGTTCCACCTCGCATTGAATGTATAAAGAATGCACAAGGCCAACTGGCATACACGGAAGAAAATATCTGCGAGGCATTCTGCGATTTCTACCGCACAATGTACAGCTCAAAGGCTGCCGCAGATCCAGGAGCAATACAAGAGTTTCTTAATGACACTGAACTTTACTGGGTCAGCGCAGAACTACGAGAACCCCTGAACGCTCCGATCACACTGGAAGAGATCCAGGAAGCAATAAAGGCCCTTCCAAACACGAAAGCTCCGGGTCCAGATGGACTTACTGGAGAGTTTTACAAAGCACACGCTTCAATTGTGGCTCCCCTTCTAGGTCAGGTCTTCGAAGAGTCGATAGAGCGAGGTTCACTCCCACCCACGATGTGTGAAGCCAATGTGATGGTACTATATAAGACTGGCAAACCTGCAGAGGATTGTGCCTCTTACAGGCCGATCTCTTTAATAAATCTAGACAACAAAATCCTGGTAAAGATTCTAGCAACAAGATTGCTCCCACTGATGCCGGCTCTGGTGCTCGGCGATCAGGCAGGCTTCATCCCAGGTCGTAGCACAACCTATGGCATCAGGAGGCTGTTCGGCGTTATTGAGGCTCTTGACCCGTCACGACAGGCGATTGCAGTCCTCTTGGACGCCGAAAAGGCGTTTGATTCCGTCAAATGGCCCTTTATGTTTACAACGCTCGGGCAGATGGGTCTAGGCAACTTCTTCCTTAAACTAGTGTCACTATTGTACAATAAGCCACGCTCCTACATCACAGTAGGTAACACTAGGTCCCCAGGCATCACACTGTAATGCGGAACAAGACAGGGCTGCCCGCTCTCAGCCCTCATCTTTGCCCTGGTGATGGAGCCCTTGGCGTCGAGGCTACGGCCCGAACATCTTCATCGCGGATTGAAACTAGGGCCCCATAAACTGATAGTCTCTCTCTACGCCGACGACGTCATGCTATACGTCAGCGATCCCCAAAACAACCTGAACCCTGTAATGAGGGAAGTGATAAAATTCGGAAGAATGTCAGGCCTCAAAACAAATCATTCTAAATCAATAGTGTTTCCTTTAACCCCACATACGACGGAATTCAGAGATGATCATGGGATCAAATGGGAAAAGTCCAAAGTGCGCTACCTGGGCATTTATGTGTCCCGCAATCATCACAAGGTATTTAGAGATAACTACCAAGCAGTGTTACACTCCATACAAGAACATGTCCAGAGATGGAAGTCTCTTCTGCTGACGCTCTGGGGCAAGACCTCCCTGAAGAAAATGGTCATCCTCCCCAAATTGCTCTATCTCTTTACGAATATCCCACTACTCATACCCAAATCCTTCTTTCAAAAAGTCAAGAGTTCGATTCTAGAACTACTTTGGCCCGGGAAACCGGCATGAGTGGCCTACAGCACCTTAACGTTGCCAACAGAGAAGGGAGGCCTGGCTCTCCCAGACATTGAAAAATACTATTGGGCGACCCAGGCACAATTTCTGCGTCATTGGTATTAGGCTCACTATGTCTGCCCACATGTGCAAGTAGAAATAGCCCTAGCGTCCCCTGACCTGCTTAGCGCAGTCATAATTAG
The DNA here is from genome assembly GCF_040938575.1 of Ambystoma mexicanum. Lineage (NCBI taxonomy): Eukaryota > Metazoa > Chordata > Amphibia > Caudata > Ambystomatidae > Ambystoma > Ambystoma mexicanum. The sequence goes on along the minus strand of NC_090921.1, from coordinate 1,177,213,154 downwards.
CAATCTCCCCGTCCCACACAAGACACTAAACACAGTACTATCCACTTACGCTGTCTGGAAAAGGATGGCCAAAGAATATGGCATAACCATCCGTTATTCCCCCCTACTCCCCATTAAATTCATCCCCGGAATACCCCTCACAAATGAAAAAGTGTTTCTCATATGGGTAGACAAAATGAACCTTCAATCTCTGGGAGACCTGTTCCCAGAGGGCACCTTTCTAACCCCACAAATGGCCAGAGACATAGGAGCTAATTCTTCCCTAGATGTATTCCTTTATTTTAGACTACGCCACACCCTCCAAGGGGTATTCCCCACGTTTCCTCAGCAGCCACCCACGTGGACCCTGCTACACAGTGTGATCCAAGCGCAGGGAGAGGGAAGATTGGTGTCAACCTTGTACAAATCCCTTACACAAGACACTCGAAAGCTCATCCCCCGAGCCCAGCGGAAGTGGGAAACTGCCATTCTGGAGCCAATACCCACAGAAGACTGGGCATACATCCTTCGACAAACTAAAAAAATCGCATTAAATACGAGATATAAATTAATCCACTTTAACTTCATTTACCAAACGTACTACACCCCAGCCAAGAAAAAGAAGCACCACCCAGAGACTTCGGCCCAATGCGAAAGATGCTCATCCGATAACGCAGATTTCTTCCACCTGGCATGGAGCTGCCCAGGCGTGCACCGCTTCTGGTCCGCCGTCATTCAGAAAACTTCCAAAATTGTGGGAGAGCAGGTAACCCCGCTCCCTCTGGGAGCCCTCCTGGGTCTTACCAGACACATGCAACCAGCATCACGCAGACTGACGGCATTCCTTATGGTCCTGGCCCAGAGAAGAGTAGCCATGACATGGGGCAGAGGCCCGCTCCCCAAGATTGAAGACTGGGAAAAGGACATCATATATTGTCAAGGCTTAGATACAGAATTCATTAGAACGCTTCCATTACATGCGCGTCCCCCTGATATTTGGGGTCCATATGTGTCATATCTGATGAACAGCACAGAATCTTCAGACTCTGCCCCTCAGAAACCCCAAACTCTCAAACGGGACAAACCGGGTTAATTGGACCTTGAGAGTTGATCACTCAGGAGTGAAGGCATCAAACAAAGTTTTGACAAGGCATCTGCACAGAATACGGGAGATGCGAGGGAGGGGAGGTGACTAGGAAGGGATGGGTATGAGGGATATTGTTTAAAGCGCACCCTGTTGGTGCAAAGTTTGATTTCTCTTTTTGTTATGTACAGAAAACATTAAAAATAAAGTTCTTAAAAAAATAAAAGGATGGGCGCCAGTTGGTCTGGGACCAAATTGCCATGGAAACTCCAAATTGGAACCTCTGCTAAGTCATGTCAGCAATCTGACAACAGCGCCAAAGACTATAGCAGTAGGAAACAAATCTCCAGACTGGTCATGGTTGCCAAGAGCATTAGCCACCCATGACAACCTGTAGCCACCCATCCCAACTAAACAAACACCAACCTCGGTATCAGAGAGAGGACCAACCACTTTAAGGTCAACTTGTCTGAAAATTGCCTCCTGGAATACGAGGGGTTTTATGCACCTTACTAAACCCAGCGATATCAAATTTGGTGTTTTTGACCTGTCTTTGTATACAAGAGACATTGTTGAGGAAGACCCATATCATGGACAGCTTCGAAATTTCACTGAGCCCTGCTTCCAAAGGAAACCAAGAACGCTCATCTGCTGGTCTGATGACAGCTGTAAAGTCCGGCAGCCCCTGAACTTAATAGATACAACCTCATCCAGCTGTTTATCTCAAGAACTTCTTATTGTCTGGGATTCAGGGGGCGGGCCCAAGAAAAAGGGATGGCAACAAAAATGGTTCTAATTAATGTTTATTGGAACCCTATGCTTACTGCAAATGAGACTTTCATAGAAAACATCGCAGAGTTAATCGATGACACACATTCAATCTAGCAGATGCAATATGTAGTCATATGCAGGGATCTAAATACACCGGGGTTGCTAAATCACCATGCTGATCAAGTGAAGTCGCACGAGAAAGATGGACAGACTAAGGGGGAATTGCGGACCTCCTTGATGGGCGCAAAAGATATGCACATGCTGAATGGTAACATCAGTGGCGATATTCTACCCCACCCGACATGGGAAAGCATGGATTGCTCATCAGTGATCGACTATATCTTCGTTTCTAGGAACTTCCTCCCATTGGGCAATACATTCAAGGCCGTAAAAACTACCAACAGCGACCATCACCTTCTTCTCCTGGATTGGTTGATTCAAACTTTCAACCCTCGAGAAAACATGAACGGGACGGTGGAGGTATCCAACAGTGGTTCCTGGTTGAAAATCTCTAATAACAATATAAAACAACTGGCAAGGGATTTCAGCTAGGTCAGGAAAACAGCGGAATACACCCCACTTTTAGATTTATACCACATACATTGGAAAAAGACAAGAAAACCAACTGTAAGCCACCTACACATATTGAACAAGGAACTAGTGGAGAGAGGTAAAGTGGTCAGGAAATTACAGAGTGGCAAGTAAATCCACATCACAAAAAGATAAAGAACATTTCCTGAGAAAACAAAAGGAAATATAAAAACTGGCTGTACTCAATAAGACTGCCAATGTACCAAATCGATTCTGAAACCATGCATAAAGTAGTAGTCACCAAAGAGCCCAGGGCTTTTTGGTCTTTGATAAAATCGGTTGGCCTTGCAATTGATAATGAACAGACCAACCCCATAAGTGAAACTGACCGGGTAAAAAATGTTGAAAAGTTATAAGCTGCTGGATCAGAAACCACATTCAGCGATCCACATGCCCACAATCTAAAGCCTTGGGTCTATAACAGCGACATCAGTGACATCCAAAGACGTATCCTAAAGTTAAACGGCTCACGGGCCCCTGGTCCAGACGGCCTAACAAACTTTATGCTGACAGAGAAAGTTGACGAGTGGGCTAGTTTCATCCATGCTCTTTTGACTTAGATCACCCTATGCCATCAAATACCTAGTTCATGGAGGCGGGGGATAGTTGTCCCAATCTTCAAAAAAGGAGACTGACAAAATCCTAAGAACTATCATCCTATCACACTCCTCGATGTGATTGGGAAACTGTACGACACAATACTTTTGGACCACTTTCACAAATGGAGTATACAAAAAGGCTGCAACGACCCACTGCAAACAGGATTTGTAAAGGGCATCGGGACAGGAGTAAAAAATGTTTTAATGAATATACTAAATGTCCAAGCCCAATATGGGAAATCTAAGATCTTTATGCTCTTTGTGGACTTGGTCCAAGCCTTCAACCAGGTTGAGAACCACAGATTGTGGACAAAACTTGAGACAAAAAATGGCCCAGAGGCCATATTAGATCCAATAAAGGCCATGCATCAGAGCACAACACTACGAGTTTGGCTGAACAGATCAGGCCTTTTATCGACCAAAATTGTCACTGCGAAAGGAGTTAAACAGGGGTGCCCAATGGCTGAGGCACTATTTATCTTCTTTTTGGCAGACACAGACCAGGCAGAAACATCACTCAGAATCTTCCCACCTATGGTACGGCTAGGGAAATTGCCACGCCTATTGTATGCTGACGATGTGGTCCTAATCGACCAAACACCGGTGGGACTACAGCGTCAATTGGACTCACTGTATAGTTACGTCAGAGCAAATGGCTTGGAAATAAACAACGAAAAAACTTAAATCTTCAGTTCTTGAAACTCTAACAGAGGGAGAAACAGCTACTCATGGTTCCTAAAGGGTTAGCGCAACGACCAAGTATCTTTGTTTAAATATTTGGATGTATGGATTAGCTATACAAAAAAATGGAGACCCTCATGGTGGCACATATAAAAGCAAGATCCAAAGACATGGCCAGCCAGGCTTGTGCAGTGAACCAGAAATATGGTTGTTTCTCATTAACACCAGTATTACGACTCTTTTTTTTTTTTTTTTATTATATTTTTATTGGTTTTTACAAACCTTTAAAAAAAAAAAGAAGAAAGAATCAAACACAAAAACGTTCACACATCTTCACCAAGTTTCCCCTGCCCCATTCAAGTTCCTTCCCTCATTACAGCTTCCTCCTCTCTTTTCAAGTTTGGGCCTTCAGCCACGGGCTCCGTTCTCCGAAGTGCTTTCCTCCAGTGGTAATAAACGTGCTTCTATGGTTTCCAGCAGTCTTGTTAGAGGCAGGATTAATTTTAGGTCGGTTCCTTGATACATTGAACTCCACCACTCATCCGCACACAATGATGGGTGGACTAAGCTCCATGGACCCAAGTGTAAGGTCCTCTCAGATCTCAATTTGGTGCAAAATAAAACTAGATGTTTTAGTGATTCAGGACCTTTAGCACATAGCCTACATTCCGGGCTTAAATGGGCAAAGCCCTTCCATGATCGGAGGCGATCCTTCGTTTTGAACATGTTTAGCCTAAACAGCATAAACAGTCTGCGTGCCTGAGAGCTGGGAAATAGAGACACATACTTCTGAAGGCTGTTAAAGGCACGTGCTTCCAATGGCGCATGACTCGAACTTCCAGCAGCCGCTCTTTCCGCACAGGTCTCGTCCCAGTCTGTCCGCCAGATCTTTAGTTTAGCTGCATCCGGGTTCTCGTGAAGCAAATCGGCCGTTATATCACGTATATATTATTATGTATTACGACTCTATAAATAAAGGGTGGTGCCCGCTCTAACTTATGGAGCTGAGGGAATGCCTAACATCCCAGCCTGTGTATGGCCTCAGCTGGAAGGCCTTCACTGGGGGAAAATGCTGGGTAATCCTCCATCCACGCCAATTCAAATAGTGTGGCAGGAGTTGGGCTTCACATCCTCGAAACAGACAGTGGAATGTAAAAGCATGGCCCTTTATAGAAAAAGTCTGATGCTTCCCAGGCCAGAAATCCTGGACATGCTCAATAAGGAAATCACTACATCAGAGAACCCGATGTTGAGCAAATGGAGACTGGAAATAACTGCTCGACTGGAAGAGGTGGGGGATCAATCGATCTGCTGATAAACAACCCTTCAAAGGTCAAGAAAAAACTTAAGGAGCAGGATTGGATCTTCAGATTGGAGGCAGCAGCCAGGTATCAATCAAGTGCTCACCTCCGCGAGTAACCACGGAAATGGGACTCTTTATGTAACTACCTAGAACAGTTTCATAAGAGAATCTGCAGAGATACATTTCTAAGAACCCGTTTGTACCTTCTACCCACGAGCGAAATACGGGCGATCTGTGGCATAGTGCAATAGAATAAACGTCACTATTGTAGTGACTCCTCAGTGGTGGAAACATTGAAACATCTGATCATATTTTGCCCAGCTCTTGTGGAGGCGCTTACAGACCATTTTGGCCCTTTGCTAGCCGACTTTTGAATACTCGACCCAGACTTGTGGTGGAGATTGATAGAGGGAAGTAGGACTTGATACGTGATTGCTGTTGTAAAATTCTTAGCTACATTTTTTTAGTATGATAAATTTAATTTCAAAATGTAAAGGCATAGAAGATGAAATGTGTTTTGCTTTGCAAATTATTTTTTTTCAATTGATTGCAAATAAAAAAAAATAAGATCAGGTAGAGTCACGCACGTAATATGAATAACATACACCTGCCACTTGTTAACACTCCATGTAAACATAAAAAGTGGTGCACACAGGCACACTCTCAGTGAGGCTAGATGCAAGAAGGCTACAGTCAATTGGTACACACTTTGACTGCGCCACCTCCGTAATAATAGAAATCTGGTCACACTTGCTTTGGTGGTGTTGGAGCAATTTGTTATTAATTATCTGTTACACTCACCTGGCTCCCACAGAGGCGTCGATCGGAACTGGACAGCTACGGTCTCCACCAATGTGATGCGTAGGGCCGAGATGACGGACCGGACTGGCCCACCTAGCTTCGTTTGCTTAGCCCGTAGGAATGTTCTTCTGCAAATGGAGAAAGGGAATTAACCACCCATGGAGTTGAGCGTAAATCCCTGTACCCCCGCTGTTCTCCCCACAGATCGCCGTTGATGTCCCCTCTTAAGTCTCACCTGATGGTTTGACAAGATGAGTTCTCCATCCTGCATTGAGCGCAGGGGCGCGTTGATAACCAGTTGCTTCACTGGCTCGAAGGAATTGGTGAGTTCCAGAACAATATTGACTCCGAGATTCCCGGCAAGACGCCGTAAGTATTAAGTTCGTAAGAGTTCAAATGCCTGACTTTCACTCTTGTCCGATTCCTTGCAGGTTGCAGCTTGACCCTAATGAAGAGTTCCTCGTGGCAACCGGAAGTATTCTGGTAAGGATTTGTATTTTCCAACACAGTTTGATAAAATAAAGTCAATATGTAACCTGTGGCTTTCTCCCTTATTCAGGCGCTGAGAGAAAGTATGAAGTCTTGGGGAATAATACCTCCGGTGGTAAAATCAGGTAAGTCTATTGTGGTGAGGAGGGTTTCCCTTGTTAGTCCCTTTGTTTCACCTTGCTGTCCTTTTGTTTCCCCTTAGGGGCCGGGGTTCAGTGAAGATGCAGTGGAAGCTGCGCTGACCTGTGAAGAGGAATAGTACCCCCAGTGGTAAAATCAGGTAAGTCTATGGGGGGGTAACTAATTATTCCTCTGTGTATTCCCTTAGCTCACCTTGCTGTTCTTGTCTTTTCCTTAGGTGCCGGAGTGCGGCGGGAACATGCAGGAGGATGCGGTGGAATGTGAAGATGCTGCGAAGGCCGGAGAGTTCAGTGCGGCGCTGCAGCAGGCGAGGCGACGCGCATAAAATAACTTCTTTCTTCCAGCTCGAAGGCGCGATGGATCAGGAATTCAGGTAAGGATTAAAGGTATTGCTCTTGTTCTAACCTTTTCTCCTTCTTTCTCACTTTTTCTAGGAGCTCCAAACTGGAGGCGGGCGTGGCAGAAGGCTGGATGCAGACTTGCAGGCACGGTGAGCGTTACGCTGCTGGATGCAGAATAACACGAAGCGTGTGCTGCTCTTCGGGCGTGGTTTAAATAGCCTCCAAAGTAGTCCCAGGTAAGTATTCCTCCCCAGCCCCGCCCAAGTAAAAAATAGTCCCTAAGTAAAGTAGTCCCTTCCAAACCTCTTTTGGCTTGGAGCTCTTGCAGCATGGTCTGCATCAGGTAAATTTGCAGCATGGTCTGCATCAGGTTTTAATCCATGAGCCTGGCACCTATGGCACCAGGACTGACTCTCCATATGAGCCTGGCGCCATAGGCGCCAGAACTGGACCCAAATAGCCCCTAGCAGGGGTTGTTGGGCTTGCTTAGGATAACTTGATGCCTGCTTCCGGGGTTGCTGGACGTGGTCTGGGTCCCCAGGGGTAGGCATCATGACATTATCTCCGATTGCCCATTGCCACATTCCATGTGTTCTCATTTTGCTTGATCTCTCTTCTGCCTTTGATACTGTCAACCATACCATCCTGCTCAACCGTCTCCGTGATAACCTCGGTATCACTGGTCAGGCTCTGACGTGGCTGACCTCTTTCCTCTCAAATCGACCCTCCCAGGTCCAACTGGGGTCTTTCCTCTCTGACATCTTCTTCTCTACCTGTGGTGTCCCCCAGGGATCTAACCTCTCTCCCTGGCTGTTCAACCAGTATCTGGCACTTCTCGCCCACCACATCGCCGCTCTCTGCCCCTACTTTCAGTGCTATGCGGATGATACCCAACTCATTTTCAGGCTACCCTCGGCCTCCTCTTCTCCTTCCCTCATCTCTGACTGTCTTTCTGCTATCCAGGAATGGTGTGCCGCCAACGACCTCTGCCTTAATGCCAGTAAGACTGAGATTCTACTCATCGGCACTCCCACTCCCTCCTTCCCTGCTGCTCTCTGGCCGGCCTCTCTGGGCCCTCTTCCTACTCCTACCTGCAAGGCAAAAAACCTTGGGGTCATCTTCGACTCCACACTCTCCTTCTCTCCTCACATATCCGACGTATCTAAGAAGTCACACTACCAGCTACACCTCCTCAGAGGTATCCTTCCTTTCCTCTCCTTCCCCCAGAAGCTCACTGTCTCTAGAGCCCTGGTTCTCTCTAAGCTGGACTACTGTAACAGCCTCTATCTTAATCTGCCCGCCTCTACTCTCCGCCCTTTGCAACTCATCCAGAACAGGACTGCAAGACTTGTCCTTGGCCTCAAGCCCAGGGACCGTATCTCTCCAGGACTGAAATCACTACACTGGCTCCCAGTGACTGCGAGGATCAAGTTCAAAACCCTCTGCATTGTCCACAAGGCCGTCTGGGGCCTTGGGCCAAAATACCTTCAACTCTCTCTTCCTAAATATCTTCCTTCTCGAGCTCTTCGTTCATCCGCCTCCAACTCCCTCAGGGTCAGCCGCTTCTCCAAACAACGAGTTGGGGGCAGATCTCTTTCCACTGCAGGGGCCTCCCTCTGGAACAGCCTTCCTACCTCCCTGAAACTTGAGGAGAACCACCTCCGGTTCCGGAAGCACCTCAAAACCTTCCTCTTTGCCTCTGCTTTCTCTCCCCCTCTCCCCTGCTAATACTACTGAAACTGCACTGAATCTGCAACTGGGCCATTCACCGTTCTCGGCCCAGCCACTCTCCCCTGCACTGCCTCCACGGCAACCCCTGCACTACGGGACTGTGTCTGTATCCATACAGCCCCCCTTCCCAGCACTTGTCTGCACTTACCTCGCACTTGCCACCAGCTGGCCCTTGTTATTTATCCTGTATGCTTATAACCCGGTACTGCACTTTCCCCTCTCCCTTTCCCCCATTCACTTTTCCCTTCCCCTCTACCCTTGCACTTGCGCGATCTGAATGACACCTGGCCTAGTAAGATCGTTGTCTGTCTCCCCTTGTTCCCCCCCCTGCCTCGTCGCGCCTTGAAACACTTGTGTATAGGCGCGTTACAAATGCCTTATCATATCATATCATATCATATCATATCATATCATATCATTGTTGACATGTGTTTCAGCCTCTAAGGGGCCTTTTTCAAAACAATAACTTTTTTGTGGGCAAATTACTTCCTATTTAGTACTTTTGGGTTTCCATCTCACAAAACCATGGGATAATCCCTTAATTTCGGCGTTCTGCCACTATCCCTCGCGTTGGCGAAAATAAAAAGAAGGAACAACTCTTTCGGGGTTGATGCGAGCCAGTCTATAAAAGTTTGAAGGTCAAGGGGCTGATCAGCTGCTGCTGAGAACAAGAGAGAGCCAGGTGAGAATACTATCCTATTGGGAAGCTGAAAGCGTTCCATGACTGAAAACGAGTGAGCGGAGAAGAGAAACCTTCAAAGTGCTTCCAGGCGCCCGCTACCCTCATGGGTGAATGACAGAGTTGGGGAGGAGCAGGAGAGGCATTGCCTGCTACAGGAAAAGTATTAAAGACAGAAGCCTAATTAACATGACAGGTGAGTTATCAAAGGCAAACAAAAGCCTGGTTTGTGTTAAGAGCAAAATAAACATGTAGCAAGTTGAAGGTTGCACGTGTGCCGATAAAACACGTAATGAAGAGAACAATGGTTGAATGCTGAGAAATGTATAGAAAGTAACTGAGTGGTCCTGCAAAGCGGAATCACATTCAAAAGTTTCTGTGAAATGTTCTGAGTAATTGAAAGTGGTAAACGAAGGCAAGAAATTAACTGAGATCCTGAACGAGAGGTGATCAAGTAAAAAGCAAAATATATGAACTTTGAATACTGCCAAGAGCGCAAAAGTAAAGAGGACATGAACTTTGAAAAATGCCAAGAGGGAAAAAGTTAAACTAAAAGTACCAAGAAGTATTGGTGTTGCGTGTGTACTTTGAAAGATGCTAAGAGGGCAAAAGTAAAACTACAAGTTCCAAGGAACATTGGTGTTGTGAAAATTGTTGATTGTCAAATTGTTTAAAAGGAGGTTGAAGTGGTCATGCACAGGTCTACGTTAAATTCTTGCAGTTTCGAAGTCTTCCACAGTAAAAGAGAAAGACAGGCTCAGCAGAGGGAAGCCTGTGCTGAACTGTGGTAGATTGAAAGTTAAGTGTGTAAGACAGAATGTGGGAATGGAGCCCCCACAAAGAGAAAGACGGGCTCAAGCCAGGCGGAGGGAAGCCTGTGTTGAAAAGTGGCAACGTGAAAGCCAAGAGAACTGTGTTTGTGGTTAGGCAGACAACGCCTAAATAATTGATTAGACTGTCAAAAGCTTGAAGCCCAAACTTGAACTGTTAAATTGTACCAGCAAGCCAGAGTGTTCAAGACTGATAGAACTGTGCCATCCACCTATCCTTTTAAAGAAACTCTCGAGAACCCTTGCCTCTGAACATGGGGAAGGGAGTTGTAAGCTAAGCCATTCAGACATTTCTTTTGAGACACTAGTTTTCCTTGTTGTATTCTCTTTACACATTTGTTATTTGAGAAGGAGGGCAAGGTTAGGTTTTCTTGCCTTTATTTTGACTAGACTGACTTGAACTAATTTGTTTTTTTATTTTATGGTCACAATTACTCCCATTTTAGAGCTAAGGCCAGTTGGGAATTTCACCAACCCCAGTAAATTACAAAATAAAGGTTTTCAAAAATTGCATCTATTGTGTCTGTGTCTGCTGTTGATAGCATGCCTTCCTCAAATGGCCTTATCTTGGTTTTAGTATAAGTGTGTAAAGTAGCCTTACCTTGCTTTTAGCCCATCTGTTTTAGTCAACCATGGCCTGCATTTAGCTATTACTTTCCGACCTGCCGTGCCCCACTACGACTTCCCCTCTCCCCTACTCATTACAGGTAGTATTGCTCTTCTTAACACCCAATATAGCAACTGTTTCCCACTGAAAGTCACTAACCCCTTAACCCAGTTCCACTCACAACTCACCATCAGTAACTACAGACGTTTCAAAGAATCCCCCACAACAAAAAGGAACCCACAAATCAAACAACCACTGTGGAACCAACAAGGTCGATAAAAACCAATCAACATCACAGGAAGGCTAACATATGGTTAGAAGAAGAGAACACAAACACTGTCACTGTCGCAGAAAACACTAACAAATCAGCTTGACACAGTGCAATTACGACAAATGGTGAAAGGAGCCACACACACAGTGGGCCACACTTTAGATGCAATCTTTAGCAAAATATCTGATAACAACATTAACCTTAATACAAATACTCTGGAGCGACCACCTCACTATACCCTCTGTGATCCAAATGCCATCAAAAGCACATATGAAACACCAAATGAACCCCCCAGTCTGGAAAATAAACTGGAAAACCGTCAATAGTTGTGACCTAGAAGGAAAACTAGAATCCTCAAAGACATAGAAGAAAGAACAGATATAATCCTGAACTGGATCCCGATAATAATAGATAGCATTTCAACAGAAAATTGCTTCATCCCATCACAAAAGAAATCGGTGGGTAAATGAAATGATATGATAAGACATTTATAACGTGCCTGTACACAAGTGTTTCTAGGTGTGATGGTCTAAGCCCCACTGCGAAGCAATGAAAAGAACAAACCGTAAAATAGAACAAGGATGGAGGAAAAACTATGACCAAGAAAAAAAGAGTAGCATATCAAAAACAGATCCCATCATATGAAGCGGAAATGTTCAAAGCAAAAAGAAATACTACAATGACTGGATCACTAAAGCCACCAAAACTCAAGATAGAATACAACACCGGTCCTCTCGCAAAAACTATGCAACGATCTTGCAGATAACTCTAAGAGTAAAATCACCAAGATACATCGCATCATACAAAGTAGACCGACCGTCCACCACATCCAACCAATCCTGCAACCACTGACCAGGCTGAACATCTCTCCCCAAATATCAAGAGTTTAATTCATCTGCTTGGTGTACAAAAGCAAAAGCAACAAGGCAGGGTCCCCAACTGATGTCCACCAGACATCTACAACTCGATCCTTGCACAGGGAACACCATCAGAATTCTACCTAAACCGCTTTAATCTGTCTCTTTCAATGGGAAGAGTACGACACGCCTTCAAATGAGCATATATCAAACCGCCCCCTGAAGATACGACGGGCGGTATGGAAGACCTCTCAAGCTACAGACTGATCACAAACATTTTATTCCCAGTAAAACTAATAGAGACCTATATTTATGATCAAATACTGGAACATGTAGAAACCAAGCAACTATTGGATCAAGCACTAATAGGCTTCAGACCCATAAGAGCAACAGAGAAGGTACTACTCTCTATATGGAATTACCTGAAGACTAACACAGACTCCAACATGACCTCTGCACTGATACTACTCGACCTCTTCGCAGTATTCAACATAGTCAACCATAACACACTCGCCAAGAGACTTGAATATATAGGGATCAGCAACACAGTGCCGCTTTGGATTAAATCTTTTCTGTCCGAAAGAACAGAAACAGTATGGCTAAAGCCATTCAACTCCAAACCACTGGATACCACTTGTGGAGTATCACAAGGCTCCCTGCTATCCCCACTACTGTTCAACATCTATATGACACCTCAGACTCATCAAAGGCACAGCCTGACATGCTACCATTACACAGACAATACCCAACTCATCTACAAAATCAACGGCAATGAAGAGGAGAATCCCAAACTAACAGACTGTGTCAAAGAACTCTGCCAATGGATGGACACTGATATCCTTAAAATGGACCGGGAAAAAATGGAAATCATGATTTCACCCAACAACCAAGGAAACACCAGGACATCCCATGGCACACCTGAATCATCCAAAGTAGTCAAAACCTTGTAATCCTAATGGACAACTAGCTTAAACAATAGCCACAAGTCAACGTAATAATTAAGAAGTGCTTTTTCCATCTACACAGTATCAAAAAGATACTACTCTTCCTTTCCTTCATGCACAAAACACTTGACATGATCTCCCTCATCATGTCCAGGATAGACTACGCCAACAGCATATACTTTGGAATACCGGAGTACTTTCTGAAGAAATTGCAATGACTACAGAATGCAGCTGCTAGACTTCTCCTCAAACTCTCCCGTGGAGACTACATCACACCAGTTCTAAAACGAATCACCTTCAAAACAATGTGCATAACACACAAAGCAAACCACGGTCAGGGAGCAGAATTCATACAAAATAAAATCACCATGTAAAAATAAACAAGAACACTTGCATCCACCAACAACATCCACCTAGAGCCTAAATTCTACATGAGAAATAAATGTGGAGGATCAGCTTTCTCTTGAATAGCCGTAAAACTCTTGAACTCCCTCCCGAGAGAAATGCGAACTACGGAGGACCACCTAAAATTCAGAAAATGTCTAAAAATCTGTCTCTTTTTAGCTCTGTAGGGATGAAAATGACTGAGCAACTTCTACGCACAACCAAAACGCAGAAAGGAGCCGCACTAAAAGAAGACACCCGACATGAACTAAAAACCGAGCATAGGAATAACCCCATCAACACAATCCAACATGCTAAAGAAGACAAAATCCATCATGAGAAACCTACCAGAAAAGTGAGGAGCACAACTACTAAATTACTCCAGGAAACCCTGTTCTTTGAATAACCAGATACTTTATACCGACTAGCATTTAGATTACCCGCATAGGCCGGCCTTATTCTATTCCTGCACGTAACCTAATTGTGTAAATTAGCCACTTCCTTACTTAACAGCTGGGCTCTTCATAGGCCCTGGGATCAGGAGTGTTTGCAGCGTGGAGTCGTCCATGGTCTGTTGGCCAACCGACCAAGGACGACTCAACGCTGTGAACACGCCCAGCTGTATCACACAGGATATATCCAGAACCAACCCAGTACCCCACAGGGACAAAACAATTCTACATTTATCCTTGATAAAGACCCACGAAGTCCAAACACGTGTTGGCTGACCACAATTGGGACCATGAGCCCACACTACAATTGATAAATAAATCCTGCACTTATCACAAAACGCAACAAGCATAGGACATCTATAGTTTTTTTTAAAACAACAAACAGCGAGGTATCCAGGAAAAAAAACCTGTATGATACATTAGTATTTGAAAGAACTATAACCGAGTTTTTAAAAAAACATCAATTTCAACAACGTTAAAAGAAATAAAATTGACAATTATTGAGCCTAAAAAAGTTTATGATTAATTGATTACATTACATTTAAAAGCTCATATAAAAGGTTAAGTAAAAATCCAAATCAAGCAAGGAGTGAATAGAGATTTTTCTTTGCCCTGATACAATTCTGATAGGCCACCGCAGTCATTACTAGGGATACAACCCAACAATAGATGCCCAAAAATGGTCAGTCCAGTAGGTGGGGAAATTAGCATAGCCTTTCTCATATTCCCGAGGTAGTGTGGGGCAGGCCGTCAGTATGTGCCTGGTGGTTCGATGTTTTGTTAACACAGCCTGCATGTACGTTCATCAAGTGAAATGCCGTTCCAAGCTTCAACATATTCTAAAACTGGGAGGATGTCCATACTTAAAAACATTGTAAACCGTATTAAGGCACAACTATGCAGTTTAGTCAAATAAGTTTGCAGGGTTTCCGAAAACATGCCCTGGTGGGTACATAACACAAACCTTTCTCTTTTTAGCCAGTATCCAGATTGACTGCATACGGTCCTATTCCATTGTTTTCTTTTTGAGTTTTCGTGGAAACAGCACCTGGTCATGTACAGCGGGAAAAGGCAGCTTACTTGTATCTAGATGAGCTGTGATGGTAGCTACCAATTCCTTATGTTTTATGTTTGTCGACAAGTTAGCATGGGCCACTGTCAAACCCAGTAAAGATCGATTGCCAACATTTTCGGTGTTTACTTTTAACAAAAACGGGCACTTTGCCATTTTCCAGAGCGACATAAGGGATTGTAACACCAGTTCTAATCTTATTTTGGTATAGATCTCGGTAAACCCAGCAACAAGCGCAGTATTTTTGCCTCCAGCTTTTGCAGCCAGACAAACCCCTTCTCTGGAAGGACCTTGAGTGTGTAAAGTATTCCCAGGATTATACATTTCTTGCATGGTTCCAGATTAGCCTCAATAGAGTGACCCCCAACCTATCAGTCACATTTTTTATAGCCAGCCATTTACACCAAGCATTGGAAGGAAGGACCTCAGAGTAATAAGAGGGAGCGGGAAACCCTAGTGGGGAGGCCTAAGTAATTCTGTCTTGTAGCTTGTCCCGAGGTTTGCCACCCGTAGCCCAGGAGAAGTCAGAACCACCATATTCTCCTTTCCCTATTGGCATGATTTTGTTTCGGATAGGTTAATCCTAAAGCCATTCGATTGGGCATAAAGCTGTAGGGCACCCAGAGAGTGTTGTAATCCCAACGCTGTCCAGTCGAGGACAACAATGTAATCAGCGTAGAAGAGCCAAGCGATCTTCGCCCCCCCAAAATTAGGAGGAAAATTGTGGGCTGCCATCATCGCCAAGTCAAATTCGGCTACATAAAGATTAAAAAGGAGGGGCACTAAAACACAGCCTTCATTGAGGCCATTGTGGAAAAGCTCTTAGATATGCACCCCTCCTGAGTCAACCTAACCCTGACTGATGTGTCGCTGTATAATAATCTGATAAAATACAGGAGAGATGGATCCATCCCCCATGCTTCTAATTTAGCCCACAGTTTCACACGGGAGACACTATGGAATGCTGCACAATAATCTGCAAAGATCTAGGGCAGTCTCAGAATTCTGGTATGTGTCTGAGATCAGAGATTGTATGACACAGATGGTATTTGTATTTTGTATTTATTTGTGATTTATTGAGCGCTTTACTCCAAAGCACTGTGTAAAACTGTTACAGTACAATCAAAATGAAGTTATATTCAATTTACAAACATTTTCAAGGAGATAATTAGGACTTGAGAAGAGGGTTCTGGAAGGTTCGGAAGTAGTACACTTGAGGGGGGGAAGGGCGAGAGTTCCAGTGGTAAGGAATAAGAAGAGAAAATTAACGGAATCGAGATTGGGCACATGGAGAGCAAGGTACATATAATAGAAATTGAGATTCAGAACGAAGAGAGGGCATAGAAAGAGACAAGGGATGACAAATAACTTGGATCAAGACTTTAGAAGGATTTGAAGACAATACAAAGCCGAGAGGAGAACGAAAGCCAGCCAAGCTAAGACAGAGATTGAGAAATAGAGTCACAGGGAGATATCTAGTAGAGAAGGCAAATAGAGGCATTGAATATGAATTTAAGAGGGGCCAAGCGAGAAAGCGGAAGAACAAGAAGAATGGTAGAACAGTAAAAAAGGCAAAAAAAAATAAGAGATGAGATCAGGAGCTTGGAAAAGAACGAGCTTTACGAATATTAAAGAGATGGAAGTGACAAGAATGGTAAATAGTAGAAATGTGAAGGGAAAATGATAAGTCTGTGTCACGGTAAAGGCAGAGATTATGAGCAGTGTTGGAACAAGATAAAGAAGAAGGAGGAAAAAAGACAGAGTAGGGAGGGTAACGGGGGAATAGTGGTGGTGGGGAAGAAGAGAACTTCATTGTTTTATGTGTTCAGAAGAAGGAAGTGGTCTGACATCCAGGATTTTATTGCAAGCACACAGTAAGTTAAATTATCATGGATAGCCGGAGTAACCGAGGAGAAGGCTAGAACAAGTTGTGTGTCATTAGCATAAACGTGGTGAGAAGTCCCAAGAGACACGATAATTGCAATAAGACAAGAAGTATAAAGAGAGAAAAGAAAGGGGCCAAGAACAGAGCTTGGGGGACACCATGAAGAAGAGGAAAGGTTTCAGACGTGGAACCAGCCCAGGAAACAGAGTAAGTGTGGTTAGACAGATAAGAACGAAACCAGGCAAGGACGGAGTCGGCAAACCCAAAAGAAGACAGAGAAGATAAGAACAAATTATGATCAACAGTGTCAAATGCAGCAGACAAATCTAAAAGTATACGAAAACAAGATTGCTTAGGGTAACGGGCAGAGAGCAAGGGATTGCACACAGAGAAAATAGCATTTCATTTGAGTGACAGGGATGGAAGCCAGGCTGTAGAGAAGGGAGGATAGAATTATCATTAACCAAGGTGGAAACCTGAGTATAGATTAGACGTTCAAGTAGTTTCGAGAGGTAGGGAAGAAGAGAAATTGGACAGAAATTAGAAGGAAGAGAGGGGTCAATAGATGATTTCTTAAGAATAGGGACACTAGAAGCATGCATAAAGCATGAAGGAAAGATCGATGTGAGAAGAGAGGTATTAAGGAGAGTGGTAAGATATGAGACAAGAGAAGGATAAACCGTGGGTTTTAGACAAGAGGGAATAGGATCAGAAGGTGAACCAGTGGGATGAGAGTGAGTCAGAAGAGAAGAGGTCTCCACGTTAGTAATGTGGAAAAGGAAGAGATAACCGAGGTCGAAGAGGAGAAAGTAGAGGAAAAGGGAGGGAACAATAGTAGCAGAGAGAGAAGCAACTTTAGTAGAAAAGCATGTTGCAAAATCAGAAGCAATGTGAGTAGAATGGAGGGAGTGATCAGGGGTAGGAGGTATAAGTAGATGAGAAAAAGATTAAAAAGATGCCTGTGGTGAGCAGAATGGGCATGCAGGAGGTCATAGTAATAATTACACTTAGCTGCAAATAGAGCCACATCGTAGAGAGAATGATACGATGAGAAAGAGAGGGAAACAGACTCACAGTCGGACTTACATCAGCAACACTGCAGACGATGAAGGACATGCCACATTGTGCGAAGAGGGGAAGAGAGCCAGGGTTAAGGAGGTTTTTCCGGCTTTTGGGTTAAACCATCAGATGCATTCTGGGACATGTATGATGTCCAAAAGGCAGAGGGATGGAGGAGGCATACTAAATACATTTGTTTGCAGCAAGCTACTAAGAGCTGCAGAGGGCCTGGTTGCATTCACCTGTTCCAAGCGACTGCAGGCAAGGCGGCAGAGAGCTGGAGAGCATGTGATTAGAAATCACTGCTGCTACTGCTGCAGGCTACTGAAGTCAGGGCTGGGCTTAAATGAACACAGCTGCCAGAGTCTGCAATCAGCTCCACCCTGCTGGCCTGCTGGCTGGGAGGGCCTTTATAAGCTCACTTTGAACAGAAGCAGTTGTCAGTCAACTGCTTCCACTGGGAGTTCATGCTGGTGCTCCTGTTACCAGTTTTTGACCTTTCCTGGAAATCCTCTTTTTGCCTTTTGATTCCGATTGCTGTTGATGCTTGCAGCTCCCTCTCCAGTCTGCTGCAGCCTTCTGCCCTGCTCCTCTGGGCTCCCATCCGACTGCTCTGCCACACACTGTTGCCTTCCGCCCTGCTCCTCTGGTCTCCCACCTGGCGGCTCTGCCACACTCTGCTGCCTTCTGCCCTGCTCCTCTGGGCTCCCACCTGGTGGCTCTGCCACACTCTGCTGATTTCGCCCGGCTCCTCTGGGCCCCAGCCTGATGGCTCTGCCACACTCCGCTGCCTTCTGCCCTTCTCCTCTGTGCTTCCTTGCCACAATCCGCTGCCTGCTGCCCTGTTCCTCTGGGCTCCTTGCCTTGCAACCTGCCTGTTCTAGCTTCTGATTTCCTATCCTGTCCTCTACCTGGTTATTTCTTTCAACGCTGCTTTCTACTCGTATACATCTTGGTCCTTTGCAGTGTCTCCACTTGAATCCATTTAACAGTGTGACCCTGGGTTGGTCTCCATTCAGATCAGAAAAGGGAAGACTTCTGTTGCCTTCACCTAGTCCGTTGAAGTAGTACCTGCCTCAGTATGTGGTCTTTCAGTTATACTCTTGCACTGAGTACAACAGTTTTCCTCGGCACGCCCAAGTCATGACGCTGCTGAATGACTGTTGTTAAGAGTAATCTGCTGGTACCTATCCCAAGGGCTTTCCTTAATCCCTGGAGACCCCTTATCATATTCCAGTACACCCTTATTTCTGATCAATCCGTGTTGCCCAGTGTACCTGCTTGTGTTTACCTTTTCTCTGTCTCTTTGTTTACAGCCTGCTCCTGCAGTTTCTGTGAATACCTGTTTCAACTCACAGCTTGGTATGTACCTTCATCCTGTTATATGCTAGCATTGTCTTTGGAATCTCCCTTAATCTACTTGCATACAGTGAGAGATAGCCTCTGCCCTGTACTCTCCGCCTAGACTTGTGACAGAGAGAGGCTGCAGCATCATCTGCAGAGGGGGCTGAAAATGCAGAATGAGATGGAAGAGCAGAAATTCAGGATGAAGCAAATACAGGAGTATTGAAAGCATAGAGATTGCGACTGAAGTGGGTGGTTGCTTCGGAAATAAATAGATAAGGGAGAATGGGAGGTGGAAAAATATAAAAAGAAAGAAGATGATGATCGGAAGAATAATGGTATGAGTTTTACTGCAGCGCTTTCGGAAGCCAGTGTGTTGGTAACTTAGCAGGTTGTTCACGTTCCACCAGGCTGTTAGCATATCCAGCAGGAGTGAAGGAAAAATGTTGCTCCCGGGTCCAGCATTGCTAACAATCTATAGTTGTTTTGGTCAAGACAAGAACTCTTCTTATGAACAGGGATGAGAATGGATTGTTGCCAGGACTCTGGGACCATGCCAGTGTTAACGATGTAGAGGAAGAGCTCATGAAGGATAGATGCTCACAATAGGGGATCTTTCTTAATAAGTGCATCAGAAAACCTGTCCGGGCA
This sequence comes from Ambystoma mexicanum, assembly GCF_040938575.1. NCBI lineage: Eukaryota > Metazoa > Chordata > Amphibia > Caudata > Ambystomatidae > Ambystoma > Ambystoma mexicanum. The sequence continues at coordinate 1,177,193,608 of NC_090921.1, read as the reverse complement.
AAAGGCTCTCAAGTATTTAGCCTTTATTATCAGTCTGACCACGTCCTCCTCCATAAAATGAGGCAATATAGATTAACCCACTGGTTGCAGCTATTTATTTTCCTAATGTGGGAGGGCAATCTCGCAGTACATCCCAGAAATATGAGATTTGCAGATCTCTTCCGTGATCCTGCAAATTTCATGAGTGCCATCTCCTGTTCTATAACAACAGAGCAAATGCCAGAACCTTTAGGTATTATATGTTTTTATCGAGGTCCGGATCACCTTCCAGTTAGCTGAGTCTGTATCAAATTTATGGCTGCAGACCCAGTTCTTATTTTGGGTACGGAGTACTTAACCATTTTATTTTCTTACTATCTGGATCCTCCCCACCCCTCCTGATCTTACCAATAGCTGAATGTAAAACTCTTGTCCTCTTACATATGGTCAAATCATAAGGAACCCCCGGCTTTCTTTAAGATTTGTGTGTAAACAAGTGTCAACATTCTGAAGGCCAGAAATTATTTGTCATCTTCTCAAGATCCCAATTACTGCTAGACAATAATTCCCTAGGGGTACAACCACTTCTGGACAAAGAGGAGTTTAAGCTATTAATGTTCCCCGTGGTCCATATTACTCGATTTCCCTGGTTATTAACTGCGTTATTCGCACAGGGCTTCTCCTTTGATTTAACAAGATTTAAATTAAGAGGTATTCTTAGCATGGCATTGTAGAAGAGCAGATGGACACATCATCCCTAGCTCCCGCCCCCCCCACCTGCAACCACTGGCGTAACAGGGGCCCCCGCAGCCCCCGCGGTGCGGGGGGGCCCGCGGTGTGGGGGGCCCCCCCAGCACATGGGTGGGAGGGGGCCCCAGTAAAAAAAAAAAAAAAAATTTCTAAAAAAAGAAAAGTTTCTTTTGAAATTCACTCTGCATTCATAAAGAACATTTCTGTAACAGAAATAATTTCTTTATGAAGGCAGAGTGACTACAAAAAGAAACTTTCTTTTTGAAGTCTGAGGGCCCCCGTACCCCATGACATGGAAGACCCTAGGCTGGAGGCCTCCATGTCATGGGGTGGGGGAGGGGTGTGGAACCCTATGCCTTCAAAAAGAAATTGTTTGTTTTTGAAGCCACTCAGCCATCATAAAGAAATTATTTTGATTATGGTTCGGTCCTTAACTGAAATAATTTCTTAATGAAGTTATAGTGACTTAAAAAAGAAACAATGGGGCTCATTCTGACCATGCCGGTCCGGAAACAACGGTGCTGGTAAGCTTACAGGCACTGTTGTTTCCGGACCGGCATATTACAGGTCTGCCTGGTGGGGCTGCCGTGCCCGACAGGTCTGACCCTGCCAGGCACAGCAGCCACGGTAGGCAGACCTGTCACGGAAGCACCGGCACCGTTAACAATGGTGCAGGTGCTTCTGTGTCCCCATTCCCGTGGAGTCTGGGGTTTAACGAAATTACCGGCACCTGATTTCCCAGCCGCCGGACTTGAAATAGCACGGTGGCACCGGGAAGTCAGGCCATAGTAATTTTTTATGGGTCTGGCGGCAACCCGCCGGTAGCACCGGCACGGTTACCGCTGGACCCGTAATGAGCCCCAATTTCTTTTTTAAGTAATAGGGCCCCCCTCAACTCCATGAGGTGTGCGTGTATGAGTCTATGGTGAAAGGGTGCACACTCAAATGTATAGCCGGCTGCCTTTGTGTGTATGGTGAAAGGGTGCACACTTAAATGTATGGGTGGCTGTGGGGGTGTGCCTGCATGGTGAAAGGGTGCACACATAAATGTATAGGTGGCTACCTGTGTGAGTGTATGGTGAAAGGGTGCACACTTAAATGTGTGGATGACTGGGTGTGTATAAGGTGAATGGTGTGTGTGCTTGTGTACAGGGGCACAAGAAAACCTTCATTTCGGGGGGGCTAACCCTTCAAATGTTGGGAGAGGCGCTAACTTCACATGCGGTGGGGAGGGGGAAACTTATTTGTGTGGGCGCATCCAAATTATTTACGCATTTTAATGAGACTATTCTAGTGCAGATTCAATTTTACAAGCAGTTAACTCTCTCCTATAAGTCTCCTGTTCCCTCTCTACCCTTCCAATCACTCCCCTGGCATGCAAGTACTAAACCCACATCACGATTTCAATCGCCTAAACAATGTGGAATTTGAATGCAGGTACTAACAGTGAAATGCTTTACGTTGGTAATTGCTGGGTTCTTGTTAACAGCAAAAACCAGGTGCCGTTTAAAATCTGTGTCCTGTTCGGTCTGGCAACTGCTCTAAAGGTTAGCCAAGTTGAGTCAATATAGCCCAAAATGTCAGGGGGGGTAGTGCTGAAGCCCAGTCAACTCAATGGTGTTGCGCTACTACTTGTGTTTAATGCCTTGCTTACTCCTAGCCCTATTCTTCCTCGTCCCAGTACTTATATACGAGGCAGTACGTGTGTTTGAGGCACTCTGCCTCATACAAAAGTACTGGGAAGAGGTAGAGGTACATGGAGGTAATGCCTGATTTAGCTACCTGTAATCTTCATCACTCCTAGTCCCACTGTTCCTCATCCCAGTACTTACCTATGAGGCAAGGAGCCTCATACGAAAGCTCTGGGACAAGGAAGAGGGACGCAGAGGTAATTCTGGGCCAAGGAGCTGATTGTGGAGGTTGGGGTGGTGGGTGGGAGGGAGAGTGGATGTGTGGGGGGGCAGGATTGTGTGATAAATCATAATGGTTGTCCATGTCCAGGCTAAGCAGGCATGATATGTGGTATTAGTGGCCAGAGAGGCATTTTGATTTAGCCAGTCTAGTCATTCCTCAGTTTGGTATGACTTTCTTTTAACTGGACATTTCTGATAAAGTAGTCCTGCTAACTTTAATTACCTGGCTAGATTGGCATTTGGGTGCTGCCAGTCTAGCCATTTCTTACTGCGGCATTGTATATTTTTCTGGGCATCTGTGATAAAATGATATGATGTGATTCAAGTCATTTATAATGCGCCTGTACACAAGTGTACACAAGGGATGGATGATAGAGGGAGGACAAGACAAACGATCTCACTAGGCCTTGTGTCATTGTGAGAACGAGAAGTGCAAGGGAAAAGGGAGCAGGGAAGTGCAAGTGAGAGGGGAGGGGAAAACAGGGCAGCAATGCTCTCAGTAAGTGCAGCCAGGGCAGAGCAGCTATTGGTTGTGCAAGGAGAACAATGGACTGCAGGGTTACAGTTACAGCCCCTAAGTGCATGGTAGGCCCGGAGGCAGTGCAAGGGTGACCAATCAAGAAAGAGCCTGGACTCAGAGAGACTCTGAGGGTAGCCAAGCAGCCAGTCAGTACAGCAGACATGTAGGTCAGGTAGGTCAGCAGGGGGGGAGAGAGAGCGAAAGCAGCAGAGAAGAGGAACGCTTTTAGCTGCTTCCGAAACTTCAGGTTGTCCGCCTCAAGTTTGAGAGGGGCAGGGAGGCCATTCCAGTTGGAGGCACCAGCAGAGGAGATAGGTCTACCCCCACTCTCTGCCTGGAGAAATGTCTAAGCCTTAGAGAGTTGGAGGTAGCTGAGTGAAGGGTTAGAGAAAGAAGGTATTTTGGAAGAGAGCATTGGATTTAGTGTTGGCACTGGCCCCAGAAAGCCTTGTGGGCAATGCAAAGGTTCTTGAACTTGATCCTTGCAGCCAGTGGAGAGATTTCAGGGCTGGAGAAATACAATCCCAGGGCTTGAGGCCAAGGCTAAGTCTTGCAGTCCTGTTCTGGATTATTTGCAGATGAAGGAGACTAGAGGAAGACAGATTGAGAAAGTGGCTGTTGCAGTAGTCCAGCTTAGAGACAGTGAGCTTCTGGTGGAGAGTGAGAAAGGGAAGAGTCCCTTTGAGGAGGAGCAGCTGGTAGTGGGACTTCTTGGTGATGTCCGAGATGGTAGGAGAGAAAGAGTGTGGCGTTGAAGATGACACCAAGGTTTTTTGCCTCGCAGGAAGGCAAAGGAAGAGGGCCCAAGGTGGTCTGCTATAGTGAGAGAGGAAACACAGTGGCAAGGGTCCCAATGAGAAGGATCTCTGTCTTACTGGCATTAAGGCAGAGATTGTTGGAGGCGCACCAATCCTGAATCGTGGATAGACAGTCAGGAATGAGCAAGAGAGGAGAGGAGGATGAGGGGAGCCTGAAGGAAAGCTGAGTCATCCGCACAACACTGAAAGTTAGAGGATAAGGTAGAGATCAGGGAGGCCAAAGTGGCCAAGTAGAGGTTGAAAAACCAGCGTGAGAAGATAGAGCCCTGGGGAATGCCACAGGTAGAGAGAGGTGGCGGAGAGAATGGGACCACAATCGACCTGGGAGCGGAGTGGCGGTCCAAGTGGAAGTAGGTCAGTCACTCTAGGGTCTGATCTGTGATGCCCAGGTTCTCACAGAGTCGATTGATCAGGATGGCGATGTTGACCCTGTCGAAAGCAGAGGAAAGATGAAGGATGAGAATAGAAGGAATGCTGGAATCAAGGTTAGAGAGCAGCACAGGTGTTTAGGAGAGCAGTTTCCATGCCTCTGGCAGCTCTGAAGCCAGACTGATGGTCATGGAGACAACCAACAGATTCAGTGTGGAGAGTAAGCTGGGAGATGGCAAGCTTTTCCAAGAGTTTGCTCAGGAAAGGTGGAGATTGAGCGATAGTTTTCCAGCAGGTAGGATCAGCAGACTGCTTCTTGAGGAGTGGGTGCACAAGGGAGTGCTCAAAGGGAGAGGGGAACATTGCAGTGGCGAAAGAGTGATTACAGAAATCGGCCAAGGCTGGAGCGAGGGTGTCAATATGTGCTTTGATGGTTCTGGAGGAGCAGCGGAGCACCTGTTTGGACGACACTTTCATAGATCGGACTTGTCTAGAAACCTCGTCAGGTGTTGTCAGAGAGAAAGAGGAAAAGAAGGAGGAGAGAAGAGATGGCCAAAATGGGCCGAGAGAGGAAGAGGACATAGAGGACAGGATGTCCTGAGATTTAGCAGAGAAATGAGAGGCCAGAGCTGTACAGAGGGCATGGGAGGGACCAGAAGAGGTATAGACCACAACAGGATTGACCAGTTCCTTGCAGATTTTAAAGAGTTTGGCCGTGTTGTTCGAGGCCATGGAGACACATGCTTTATTGTGTGCTCTCTTCTTGATGAGTGTTATTGCTTTGACTGGCATTTTGCTGAAAACAGTCTAGGTATGTCTAAATGTGGCCTGGCATTCTGTACTATAATGTTATTACGTGTTTACACTGGTCTACATTGTGCAGCCAGTTGGAAGCATTAATGTTCCTGTGCACTGTTGGTGACTTGCATGTATTGAATTGTGTTACCCTACAAAACAATTGCAAACACTCTGGCTTTATAGCCAATTTATCTCAGAAAGTGTGCTGTATATTGCATTAAAACACATATTTATATCTTTTTCCTAGTGCAGTGTGCGGCATACCCCTTCAGCAGCACGTTCATGCGTATTGTGCAAGCGTGACAGTCTAGGCCGGCCCAGAGTGTGGCGCAACCCGTGATTTGTTGCCGAGTTGGGGGGCCCCCTCAGCATGGCTCGCAGGGGGGCCCCCACATTTTGTGTTACGCCACTGCCCGCAACATATTAGAAAAGCAGGAGAACAGCCCTATGTAGGACACCAGGTATTGTCTTAATATGGCATTGAGTGCATGAGAGACGATATGCACTCAGACAACCATATCAAATGTGCCCCTGCACTGGAAGGGTGGTAGGATGTCTGCACACACTATTGGACATCGAAGTGCTATAAGTGAAATCGGACAAAGGAAGAGTGACATCATGAAAGAAAGACATGGAGACACACTGAAACAATATGCAAATGCTAAAGGATAAAGCTTTAACTGGAAGTGATAAGAGAAACATGTAATCGAATAGCAAGAAATCATTTGCATGAAAAAATGTAAGGAGAGATTAAATTAATGTAGATATGCAGACAGGCAAGGTAGATGAGACATATAGAAGCTTGCTGCAGAAGAAAACATAACATAGCTTAGGTGGCCATGAGAAAAAGATGGACGCCGCACTCCTGTTGAAACCAAATGAGCTACCTTAGAGACAGACCAGGATTGCAGAGCCAGAAGAGGCTGGAAAACAGCTTTGTGTGAGGAACATAGAGGAGTCTAGTGGCCTGGGATCAAGGATGCCACTTCAAGGAATAATTGCAAGGAACAAAGGGAGTCAAGAGGATAAGCCATGTATGTAAGACATATTTTTCTTAGATTAAGCAAAGAAGGAAACATCTGCAAGCGCCAAGTATTGGACAACCAAAAAAGTGAAAGGTATGTGCAAAGTGGAATGAGCATGTCTCCAGAGGCCAAGAGGAGTAATGACACCCAGTTTAATTAAATCAAATAGCAGTAAATAAAAAGAAGAATTGGACAAAATTGTGATCGCCTCACACGTGACTCAAAAGTCAAAAACAAGGGCTATTCAGTAAGCTCCAGACAAAGATAATGGTGTTGATACACTACCTTGAAAGGCCCAGAACAGAGAACAGGATGCAAGGTTAACTATGAAGCAGAAGTCTTGGCTTGGATCCTGACTGATGAAAGATGATGGACTAATTGGGCAAGTGGGTAGTAGTCTGATGTTGCTCTATGCACCTACGTTTTGTTTTGATTACATGCTGCTAACAAGTCAGAAGTCCAAGGTTGGGAGAGAATGCTAACCAATCAGAGGCTCTATGTGCAACATGCTATACAATCTTGCACAGGCCAATCCCCTGCTGCTATTCGCTATAATCTGTATTATAGCTCTATACATGTGGTTCAAGGCATGTCTATTAGTTTAGAGGCACCCATTGATATTACAAATACTCATATGATATATAGGTGCATATGTTCCCTTAATCAATTCCTCCCTTCAATAGGTTTTACAGTTTGCCATGTAGGAAGATGTCATAGATGATGTACATTGAGCTAAAAAACCTTTGTGTAAAAAGAAATGAAGTGTGAGTGCGTGGACTACAATTTGTTTGTCACCAGATTGTCCAACTTTATTTGAGCTGACAATAAAGTAGTACTTTGCCACATTCTTAGAGTCTGTCCAGTTATTTGGGTCTGAGATCCTTATTGGTAATTCCATCAAACACATGAGACGCTTCAAGGTGCTAGAGCAGAGCATGATTGCTCAATTCATTCGGCAGGATAGAAAACTCTTTGAAATAGCACTGATTAGAGCGTTACTGAATACAAAGTCGATACAACTTTTCGGTCGACCATTAAACCAAGTAACCACAAGGGCACCTGTCCTTGCACTTGAGAGTGGATAAGTCAAACTCTGATAATAGGTCCAACAACTGGCTGCCTCTTTTTTGTGTCTTGGGCACTACTTCACCCACTTCATCTGGGACATCTGTCCAGTGCTTAGCCTGCATAGCACTCTTAGAGTAATTTCCTTTCTAGAGGGGTTTGTGACTCTTATTTGCTGGCTAGAGACCAGTACATATATCTCAAATGGCACGTTATCCTCCAGCACCCGAACTGAGCTATCAGGCTCATAGTTATCAACATAGTATCAGACCCCTAGAGTGCCCCTTTGAGAAGAAATCAGTTATTCTTCTTTTCATGGAAGTAGCCAACAAAGTATACTTGTTTCTGTTTTCAAAAACTTGCCTGAGTGTTTTTTTTTTATTTTCGGCAGGGAACTACAGGCCACATTCTGCTTGTTTGCTTGTAGCCTATTAATTTTCTGTAGATGGCAATTTGCCAAGGATGCATGATGGAGGTCGTCCTGCGCCTCACCATCCCAAGCCATATGATCAATTTCTATGGCGTTGGGGTCATTGCGGAGGCTACCGCTACGCAGGTTATAGATGTTGCTCCTGCTAGCCAGTGTTATAACAGGCTTTTTATTTTGATGCGTTTTCCCCAGGGCAGGATGGACCATATATGTCTATGCGGGTAGGTGCAGCCACTGCCTTTCCATTGCTTCGATGCTGGTTCTGGTCCTGCTACTGCTTTGTGACTTGAGGAGGGCTTAGTGCTTTTTTCTATTCCTCTGCTTCACATTAAATTAGGCAGGCACCACCTCGCAGATTAAGCACGCTTTCATGGATTGAGGATCTCCACTACTGTCTCCAAAATGACCTGTCTATCTGTATCGCTCTGTGTCACGCTGGAGTTTAGTAAGTATGGTGGCGGTAGGGGAGGCCACCTCCTCTCAGTCAGATCCTTGAATCTATGCACTTCAGGCTTAAATGTATTATGTCTGAGTTGGCTTACAGGCTATGCGCTAAAGGCTAGGCAATATCCTTTGAGCGTGTGTTTAATATGTTAGCTGTGGCCCGGCTAGCAGCGGGCAACAGTGTTCAAAGGCACTCTGCTAAGTGAATGAGCACTAAATACTTGAGTAAATGCTCATATAGTGCAGCCTTGAAAGCAGAGCAAATCGCGCAGAGAGACCAGCATGCACCCAACATGGAAGGAGTTCCTTCCTCAATAGGGCCTTAAGCTTGTACCCCAGTGAAGTGCACCTCACTGAACTTCAGATCTCACAACTCCCAAGATTAATCCATACTAGGGTTAAAGGTTGCAATAGCAGACAAGGTCTGCACAGTGCCTACCACTCAAATTCACACGATTAACATCTGCTCTACTTCCAGGTTCACGGCCACCAAGGCCGCCAAAAGCCTTATGACCCCCAAGACGTGAGCTGGGTAGATAGGTGATAGGAAGGATGGGAGGGGTCAATTCAGGCGTAAGTCTCTCCGATACGCCAATACTCAAAAATCATTCCAAGATCAGCCAGGAACGCTGAGTGGAAATGCTGAGTCAAGCAGCGGCCGCTCTGGATTCCCCAGACAGGCAACTGACCAACTAGAGAAAAGACCCTTAGGCGTCAAGCTGCACTCACATAGCAGCTTGAGACACCGACACCAGCCCCTTCAGTAGTATCTGGCTTGTTGCTTTTGTGTTTGTTTTTGTTTCTAAAGCCCCTTCTGCCAAAGCACTTCACAAAAATTAATGAACTATTAGAATTATTGATATGATTGCTAAAATAATTTACAGAACAGCACAGAAGAAAGAAGAAGAGCTCCACAACAGCAAGAGGGTATTTGAAGACACTTGACACAGTTAAAGAGCAATAATATGAATATTGGCAGACAAAACCAGACCAGTACACCCATAACCTAGTTTAGCAAAAATCAGGGGTGGGAGGCCCAATCTCAAAATGTACAAATTCAAAAAATGCCATCAATAATCTTCCCTGATTTAGCATGGCATCATATTGTCATTCCTCGTCTCCCTGTGATGGACAGGAAGACATCAATGGGCAGAACAACTCAAAAACGTCATCTCAGAGCAACGCCTGATGACCTGAAAGACATTAGTCATGTGATTAGATTTTTTCAAGAGCTGGAGCCATCTTGAGAAACTGATAGTGTGTCACGAGACGCTTCCTGTTACCACCTAGAGACCAAGTGGGTTTGACTGATTAGCACAGCTAGAAAGTGTATTGGGAACAACATGACTCTAACACAATCGCCACACCAACGCATTTCTCTGCATTCTATTTCCCAACGAGAACATGACATTTTCTTATCTTAACTTATCTTATCTTAACAGCATTTGTAGAGTGCAATGTATGCCTAAAGGGACGATGGAGACAGAAAAAAATAACTAAAAAGAGTTAAAAACGCAAAGAACAAAAATAAATAAGTTTCAGAGCGCCTAAATGACAGATAATCATCCACCGCCTAGAGGGCGCGAGGAAGAGAGTTCTGCAAAGAAGTGGCAGCCACTGAGAAGGACCAACCGCCAATCCGAGTCAATTTAAACCATGCAACCTCAACCAAACAAGACTCAGCTGAACGCAGGCCTAGACGAGGGACATAGAACCTGAATTTCGCCTGTAGATAGACAGCTCCTAAGTCACACGGAGCCTGATGCACTAGGCAGAGTGCTTTAAACAGAGTACACTTTACAACTGGAGGCCAGTGCAAGCTGTGTAAAATTGGGGAGACGTGAGCACAACGAGGAGTGGAGGTAGCCGCTCGAGCAGCAGTGCTCTGCAAGATTTGCAGGTGCCAAATCAAGTAGGCTGGCTGTGCAAGAAACAGAGAATTACAGTAATCAAAAGAGGAAAGTATCAAAGAAGAAACCACAGGTGCAGCGAGATGAGGAGGTAAGAAGGGAAGGACCATACAAAGAATTTTTAATTTAAAATGATCCACCAGGCATACCTCACTAATCTGAGCAGCCATGGACAGGGAGTACATGATTTCAATCCCCATGTCTTTAACCACGGGAACTGGGATAGAGTAAGGATCCAACAATGGGGCCAAAAAAGGGGCAACCAAAGAGCAGCAGAAGAACCCACCACCAGAACCTCCGTCTTTTCCCCAGTCAATCTAACCCAGTAGTTACACATCCATTCCGTCATGGCTTCAAGACAAGCCCTGAGCCTGGCTGCAGTTTAATGTGTCAGACTTAATTCCATTACTTTATTGTTAAATGAGACTATCCCTACTGTGAATCTGGCCTTGGCGTCCTTCAGAGCTGATCTTTGGGCACATTGGTTTTTACCCTGATGGCTTGCACCCTGCACGATTCCCTCCTCACTTCTCACTGCTGTGAGGTGGACCTACTGTGGCATGAAGCGCTATCCAGAACCCACACATTGTTTACTCTACATCTAAGGCCAGACATAACACATATACTTTATTAATTTTGTCCCTCGCACTACCTTTTCTTTTGTTACCAACAATGTTCACATACACATCCTATTCTTGGTTTTCGGCCACCATCAAATTTGGCTTCGCAGCCCCAAAATCATCATTATTTTTGGCTATTAGCACCACCTATAAGTTGAAACTATTGCATTGGAGAACAGTTAGGAGGGAGATGGCATGTGAGCTGGGGCACTCATCTTGTAGGCATTGTTTGGTTATTTACCCACCCATTGGCTGCCCATGGCCATACTAATTCCACTGGTCATTGTTGCCCAGTGCATGCCCACCCACCCCAAAACACATCCACCTGGGATATATTTGAGCTATATTTATCAAACAATAACATCAAATTTTAGCCTACCAGCATTATTTCTAAGCTGTCTGCTGAGAGTTCATGGCTTAACTGTAGCTGTGAAATGATCTACTGGTGTAATAGAAATGTCAGAACAAAGAGTGTCTTCAGACCCTTGATTTATGTCTGCCTTTTACTGAAGTCCTGTTAAAAACAAGCATTGATAAAGACAACGGTTTCGTGTCATGTTCACAGACTAGTCACTCTAGGGCAGTATGAAAGCTCTAAAGGAATGTGATTTCATTTGAATATTATATATGGTACATTACCCACCTTAAGTGGTAATGCTAAAGCAGACGTTTTTTAAACCACTACCGTCTGTTGCAGCACCCCCACAATAAAGCCCTGGGGTAATATATACTGCAGGTATAATACGTTTGAATGCCGACCACTGTAAATACAACCGTATTACAAGGTGAACATCTGCCAGTTTTTACCACCACCCTAGAAGTGGAGGCAACAATTGTATAATGAGCATAGTTGATTTAATATGTTTATTTCTGGTACATTATAAAGATACAAGAACATCCCTTCAATACAGGAAAAAAAGTTGAATTAGGACATCGTAAAGGGGTGAAAAGGTGGGTACCTCGAACGCCAACCTTCTTAAAACCATTACTATGTTATGTTGTGTGGCATGTGTATCGCACCTTATGCCATTGGTACAGCCTCGAACCGCTGTGGGTGAACTCCCTGGGAGGTCCGAGGTATGAAAATTGAAAGGAATATTTTAAATTGCCTCTGATTTGTATGCATTGTGGGTCTTCATATGTATTGTCTGTACTAACAAAATTGTGTAGTAAGTCTTGAATTGTTACCTTTTTTTCCATGTTTAACATTAGTCAAAACTCTCATAGGGTAGCATTTATTATTTTACCGGCCAAAATAGCAGATTAAAAATGCTGTACTTCTATGGTGCATGCTGCAGCCATTGCCTATGTGTATGCATGATTAGTTTCCTGTATTAACAACAACACTACAATATAATGTTTTGTTTAGATAAGTACATTTTTTAATACACTAAGTAGTTCATGAGAGGTCTCCTGATCACCCCTGACATCTTGTTACCAACCTTGTAAACACAGCCCCTTGTAGGGAGTTTTAATCAAAATTAATTTCATTTGTGATGTCATCAATGACATTTGTGATGCCGTCTTTGATGTCCTGGGTGTTAGTCTTAGTAGTACATGGTGGTGGTACGAGTTATGGTTGCTCAGCTTACAAAAACTGGCGAATTTCTAGGGTTTTTCAATTTTACTGTAATGTATTATAAATAGACTTGTAGAGCACAAACAAATGGCCCAAAGGCATCAAGGCGCTAACCATAATGTCCCTTTAACAATGTTTTTCTGTGAATTTCATAGGTTTTTATTAGTGCAACTTAACCATCTCACTTTAACAAAGTTGTTTCATGAATTTCATAGGTTTTAAAAAGTACAATTTAAATAACTTCTATATTATGCTACATATTATAAATAATGTTGATTATCACTGTCCTACTACCTGTCAACCTTCCCCTAACAATCACCCCAATAGAATTCACAAAACGTACATCAAAGACAGTTTTATGAAACTTCTCTCCCGCCCTCCCTCAATAATGACTTTATAGAAATTCAAATCTCTGCCATTTACGTTTCCCATTCCGATACCTCATCGCTTTCATAAATAAATGTATGTTTTATACTATAAATATCTTGTATATTATTCTTTCATATTTCTTTTTGAAAACCCAATTGGTAGCCCACAAACTATAGGAATGTTCAGATTTAGGAGGATACTGAGGGGAAACGCGCTCGCCTTGGAAGCAAGACGACATGGAGCAACACAGGTTTGATTCCCAGATCTGCGCTTAGAAATCTCTGGCTATTAAGCACGTTATAAATAACTAATTATAATTAATTCTGGTCCTGCAATGGATGACGTTCGCGGACGTCAGCCATGTCCGGACGTGTCCGGTCTCACATGATGCACTTTTAATTAGTCCATAACATCTCTCCTGATTGCAGACACCCCCGCACATGTGCGCTGCAGCTTCCGCCGTGAGGTCTGCAAATGTCATCATGCCATCGCGGTCACCCATGTGACCGTGCCCATCCAGCGTGATGACGTGTCTGTGATCGGTAGCTGTGCTTCATGAACATCTTGCGACTGCATTTTCAGCTGATCTATGAAGTTTCAAGTGAAAACCGTGCCATACCCCACCTCCTAGCAACATTTTTAACAATTCTATCATCTCTGTACAACTTTTACACTGTTTTTTGTTCATCGATGTTCACAAACAACTGACGACATTGTGGACTTCCCTTGTGTCACGTGACTGTGCACGTTTGCAGTATGTTGACACATCTGCACACAGGTCCATGCTTCAAAGACATTTCAAAACTACACTTTTGGCCAATCTAGGATGTTTCAAGTTGAATGTTTACCATTCTTCAGGTAGGAAGACTATTGGCACCCATACTATTTAACTTCAAAAATGGCATCAGTCATGGCCATCACTCCAGCACTAAAAATACTACATTGTCTCCCAATCAAACATCGTATCACATTCAAAACAATGTGAATAACACACAGGGCAATCAGCGGATAGGGATCTGAATGCCTACTAAAGAAAATAACAACCTACAAGCCAATGAGACTCCTCAGAACAAGCAATGTAATCTGCCTGGAACCAAAATCATACGTCAAAGAAAAACTAGGGGGGTCATCTTTCTCCCACCTGGCCGCAAAAACCTGGAACAACCTCCTGAAAGAAATAAGAAACACCAAAGGCCACCTAAAATTTAGAAAACTTCTAAAAACCTGGCTCTTCAACACCTCAGATCCAAATTGAAACAACTAAACAATCAAACAGGAAACACAAAGAACAGATTGACAGAATATATGATAGTACAGATAATACCCAGAACCGACTAAGGTAAACTCCTACAACAAGAGAGACAACACTAGGTGGAATAGAACACAAGCGACAACCCCATGAGGACAGAATTAGGATACATGCCCAACACTATCAACAACCTTACCCACTCCATGAACATTAGCAAGTGCCACATTTAGATATAATCATGAACATTAGGCTGTGCCGGACCCAGACAGAATTGTGAATGATAGTAGATAGAAGTGTGAAGAGAAAGGGGAACCTAGGCTATTAAACCCGCGGTGTGGACCGCACACCTATAATCACCACAAGTGGTTGAATGATATTTGTAGCGTTTGGTAAAACAATAATAGGCCGAGCCAAGTTCAGGTCATTTTAAAGTGATTACCTTTAATCACTACGTTGCAAATCCTTAATTAATTGTTGCTGGTTGAGAACCACCAGTTAGAAAGTTGTATCTTCATAGGAAAACGAAAACACCCTATAATGGCTAATGCATTTCGGAAATGCTACTTTCCTTCTTCAGAGCCGGGTAATACAACTCAGGATTATGTATCCTAATTAACCTTAATCAAAATAAGTCTAACAGTTATTGATATATACATCAGTTATCATGTTGCAAAAACATTTACAAAAACCAGTAACAGGGTACCAACAGGAGACAGAACAGATAACAAATAACATGTGGAGAGAGAAAAAAGAAATAACATATGTCTGCATTAGTGACTGGTATCTAAATAACTGTTGGATAAACATGTTCTTCTATTAAAGTCATCTCCAGTGTCAACTTTATCAAATATACATCTATCTTCCACATCTCAGACTCACAAAAGTGTATAATGGTTATTATTTCTTAGTGGCTAGTCAAATCATCGCAGTGAACCGGTGATAATGCTTCTTAAGTCTGTAATAATACTTCTTAAAACATGCTGCTTAATCTGGTGAACACGTACAGCTTATTGTAAATGCGCTATTGTGTTGCTTAGTTAGTCACATTCTCATGATGAGCCGTATTAGTCCATCTTATACATGCTGCTTAGCCTGCTATACTACCCAATTAACCATTGTGAATGAAGCTGTGCTCCCTCTCCCCTTTTCTACATTCAGTTTCCTGACTTCCGTGTAGTTACTTGAGGAGAAGCATGCTGGAATGTTGTACGAAGAAATCGAGAAATTAACCGAATCAAGAGCCACTACATTAGGCTTTTCAGCCGAGGAGGCAAATGAAATCCTAGGCCTCATCAAAGAGACCAACATCACTACCCAGGATAGGGATCCAAACAAAAGAATCAAACAGTTGGAATACATCATTAGAAAGACCATCAACCGTAAACTACATGCTATTACTCTAGGTCATTACTATAAAGCTCAAAGAATACCACGTGGACTAAGGATTGGTCTAAAACCCACCTTGTGTAAGGAAAGCAAGGACTTTGTCCAAAAGTGGGAACAAATACTCAACAAATGCTCCCTAGACCGTATCTTATTAACCATTAAGGAACTCTCGGTAAATCTACTTGGTCTGGAGCAAGAGATAAAAGATCTTAGCACAGAGATAACTGAATTGACAAGTGAGGAAACATTTAAAGACATACTCACAGACATTAACAGCAAACTTGAGAGTTACAAGACTGATCAAAAGCTAGAAAAATAAGACAATTCAGGAGAGATACACTGGATTATCTAAGAGACGAAATGTACACGTGGGCAGACAAATTTCAAAATCAACCACAATGTCAAAGAAATCCCAATCCTAACTCAGATAACAATAGCTCAGATACTGATTTGAGTAGAGACGGACAACAACCACAAACATCAACTGAACGAGAAGATCGAACAGGAAGCAGTGAAAGACCAGCTCCAAATAGTAGAACACAACAACCAACCTCTTTTTCTTTTCTAGACAGGCACCCAAATGTAAGCGAACGAGGAGGGGCAAGAGGAAAAGGACCAGGTGTCCAGACGAGACTCCAAGCTCAACAAATTAGTTGTCAACATTTCAAACCGTACCTTAAGTCAGCAGGAAGAACGCGTATTACAGAAGGGGTTGAAGTTTGTACCCACGTCAGGCACCAACTTATTTAACACCAAAGTTGAACTCCACAAATTAACCAGGAAATTGAAATTAAAAGTATTTTTTTTCAGAAATGGAACATGGATCCACCCAAAAAGAGCTACCTGAACTAGTGGAATTTAAACCAAAAAGCACTTTTACACCACCCATTAGCGTACCGGCTATCGAAATCTTTGAAAAGATGGTTATCTCTGATCTGAAGAAAATCAAATATGGGACTCCAAGACACAAGAATCTCAATAGAAAAGAAATGTCTATAATACACAATCTTTACTCTGATGAAAGTATCACTATTAGACCAGCTGATAAAGGCGGGGCTTTATTGATTCAAAATGATCAAACAGTGTACGCAAAGATGGATGAAGATCCTACTAACGGCATTCGTGAAAATCTATAAATTCTCTTAACAAAAGCAGAAGAAGATGGAATGATCACAAGTAAAACCAAGACATTTCTATCAACTCAAAAACCTACAATTCCACATTTTTATCTTTTGCCAAAGATACACAAAGGCTTATCCAATCCACCGGGAAGACCAATAGTAGCAGCAACGAGGGGCATATTACAACCACTCGGAACCTACATCGATTATTTTCTGAATCCCATTATACAGAAAACGGAGACCTTTGTGAAAGACAGCACACATTTCTTAAACAAACTTGAGAATATCAAACTGGCTACGAATGATATACTGTTCACAATAGACGTGACAAGTCTTTACACTAGTATCCCTCATGATTTGGGGCAAGAAGCGGTGGAATGGCTCCTATTACATGAAGATAACATAGGGGCATCCAAAGAATTCATAATGGCTTTACTGATGTTCATCTCAACTAATTCATACTTCAAATACAAGCAGGAGTACTATATACAAACATCAGGCACAGCCATGGGGGCAACCCTGGCACCTTCTTATGCGAACTCTTTCATGTATCAGTTTGAAATGACGCACATTCTGCAAAAACCAGAGTGGAAAGATAAAATCAAATTGTGGATGAGATACATTGATGACATTTTCTGTATATGGCAAGACACGAGAGAGTCATTAGATGAATTCCTGCAGTACATTAACCACATAGACCATCGAATACAATTCACTTTCGAAATTGGAAATCCCGGAATACATTACTTGGACATCCAGGTAAATGTACAAGAACAACAGATCACGACATCACTGTACATAAAACCAACGGACAGAAATAATCTACTTCACCGGATGAGCTTTCATCCCCAGAACACATTACGTAACTTGCCCTATGGACAAATGTTACGCCTTAAAAGGATAATTAGTGATCAAACTGAACTTGAACAAGAATTAATCAAACTGGGCAAGAAACTTGAAGATCGTGGCTATCATAAAGAAGAGATACTAGCAGCGACAGAGAAGGTGGCCACCAAAACAAGAGCCGACACCTTAATGACAAAGATTAAACCAACGGCACCATCATTGGTATATGTCTCAAGATTTTCTACACAGAGTACACAAATTAAGAGATGTATAAATAAACATTGGGAAATATTGACAAAAGATGAAAGGACCAAGGATCTTTTCTCTTCTCCTCCATTATTTGCATATCAGAGATCAAGCAATTTAAGAGATTTCCTAGTAAACACACGTGAAGACACGCCCAGAAAAAGACTTACATCGAAACGGATTGGGACTTATCCGTGCCTCAATTGCGGCAATTGTAACAGCATAATAAAAGGCAGCACAGTGGTACATCCCTACACAGGAGAACAGATCACCCTAAGATGCCAGGCAACCTGCAACACAGAAAATTGTATATACTGTATACGATGTCCCTGCGGGATATATTATGTTGGAGTAACAGGACGCAAACTGCGCATACGTATCAACGAACACAAATCATGTATACGCAATAGTAATACCAACTCAGCAGTAGCAAAGCATTTTAATGAGAAGAAACATAATATCTCACAACTCAGATTTCAGGTACTGGAACTGATTGACAATCGCTCGAGAGATACCAAAAAGAAGAGGCAGCAGAGGGAAGCATACTGGATCGATCGACTAGAGGCATTATCCCCAAGGGGAATTAATGATGAATTCGATTTAAATTGTTTTCTGTAGAAAAACTTTTTGTCACAGGATAATATTATGTTTGACAATTGCATTTAGTGAGGGCATCTAGCATCTATTTATCTGGTTTCTTTTTTCTCTATTCATATTATGCACATCATATACCTAGATACACCAACATCGTAGGCTAACACTAGTCATTTAGCATCTGTGTATTAGGGCTCATTATATATATTCTTTCCTTCTAGATTAGACACAGCACGCATCTAGATAGACTGACATCGTAGGTAAACATAGTCTTAAGTGGGAGCCTCATGTGCTAGTTATAATGGAGATTTTTCCAATTTTTCCACCATCATCGTACACTCGTGTTTCCATCTTCATTATGTGGGCACCACTGCCCATTGAGAGTATTACTCATTCATTTTGCCACCTACCAGGTGTTTATTTTTTTTGACATACCCCATTTGCGGTTCGTTTGGACCGCTTTGGACCACATCAGCAAGCCCACACCAATATGGCCGTCTCGCGTCACTGCGGGTGGCCATTTTACATATGTTGCCGAGGCAACGTTTGACTGTTTCGGTAACGAAGACAGCGGCATTCTGCTCGCAGCGCGGTCAGGAAAGGAACATATTGGAAGAAGACTTCCCCTGTTAGGTAAGCGACATGAACTTTGCTGTAGACATAGAAGTTGTTAGTTTTACTTCAAGTGCACGCACACGCGCGATATTTTCTGAGGTTACTTTTACTTTTTGCAGTGTTATCTGAACACACAGGAGAACGCTATCCACAACCATTGATGTTCTGATTTTGTAAACACTGGCAGGTTAGTGCTTTACATGGACTATAAGAGTTTAAGGACCTCATTACGAATCAGGCGTTAAGGGGTTAACGGCGCTGTAAACGGCGCCGACCCTTAACGCCTGATTACGATGTCCCTTAGCGCCATGGTGATATTAACGCCTGCTTTTTGCAGGCGTTAAAATCCATGGCGCTAAGGGACCATGGTGCTAATTACGCCACCGTAATTTACGGTGGCGTAATTGGCGCCTTCCCCACTCCCATTATGCCCTATGGGGCAAAAATGGGAATGGGGAAGGGTAAAATGGGAAATGGGGATTTACCGCCCCACTCACCTTGGAATGGGGCGGTAAATCCGCCATCCACCATGGTGTAAACATAGTTTACACCATGGTGGTAAGGGTACGAACCAGGCGGTAACTTACCGCCTGGGTCGTAACGAGGCCCTAAGACTAGGTAATAAACAATATGTGTGCACCAGGCTAAGCAGCATGTATAAGATGGACTAATACGGGCTCATCATGAGAATGTGACTAACTAAGCAACACCATAGCGCATTTACAATAAGCTGTACGTGTTCACCAGATTAAGCAGCATGTTTTAAGAAGTATTATTACAGACTTAAGAAGCATTATCACAGGTTCACTGTGATGATTTGACTAGCCACTAAGATTTGATAACTATTATACACTTTTGTGAGTCTGAGATGTGGAAGATAGATGTATATTTGATAAAGTTGACACTGGAGATGACTTTAATAGAAGAACATGTTTATCCAACAGTTATTTAGATACCAGTCACTAATGCAGACATATGTTATTTCTTTTTTCTCTCTCCACATGTTATTAGTTATCTGTTCTGTCTCCTGTGGGTACCCTGTTACTGGTTTTTGTAAATGTTTTTGCAACATGATAACTGATGTATATATCAACAACTGTTAGACTTATTTTGATTAAGGTTAAATAGGATACATAATCCTGAGTTGTATTACCCGGCTCTGAAGAAGGAAAGTAGCATTTCCGAAATGCATTAGCCATTAAAGGGTGTTTTCGTTTGCCTATGAAGATACAACTTTCTAACTGGTGGTTCTCAACTAGTAACAATTAATTAAGGATTTGCAATGTAGTGATTAAAGATAATCACTTTAAAATTACCTAAACTTGGCTCGGCCTATTATTGTTTTACCAAACGCTACAAATATCATTCAACCACTTGTGGTGATTATAGGTGTGTGGTCCACACCACGGGCTTAATAGCCTAGGTCCCCCTTTCTCTTCAGTCTATGTGTAGAGCCCAGCACAGAGGCTCTAGTCAGTGGACTGCACCCTTCTAAGCAGTAACGACTACATAATTACAATCATCTGCTATACTACACAATTAACCATTGTGAATGAAGCTGTGCTCCCTCTCCCCTTTTCTACATTCAGTAGATAGAAGTGTGAACATTAGCCTGCGTCACATCTAGACAGGATTATGAATGTGGGCTTGTGCCACATCTAGAGAGAATAGCGAATATTAGACATATGTGCATCTAGACTGCATTGGGAATATTACCAATGCCAAATTTAGATAGAATTGTTAATGCTGGCTTGATTTGCATTTAGAGAAGATTTTGAAGGTGGGCCAGTGCCACATCTGGATATAATAATGAATATTGGTGTGTGTCATATATAGACAGGATTGTGAATATTAGCCGGAGCCGGATCTAGATAAAAATGCAGAGACATTCACGCAGCACATCTAGAAAGAATGTGGAAATTTAGCACATATCACATCGAGATACCGAGGCCAATAACCAACCCACTAACAATTTCACCCCTCTGCATTCACCTCTCAAACTCTAATCAACACAACCACAAGCCTAAAGCACAACAAACCGCACAAACTTCACTACACCGCTACAACAAAACAAACCACACATAGCTTTGCACAACAGCACACAACGACTACCGACAGGAAAGTTCCCCCAAGCTAAGCAAGCTGTGTTACCCGAACTGAAGCTGCCAACAGCACATCACTGCTCTCTTGCACTTATCCTGCTCATTCCCACTAACTTCACCCCCCCACCACCTTTCCTTTTCAGATCCGCCAGCGCACCAGGGGATCACTCCGATGGTGATAGTGCGCGGTACAAATATCCTTTAACATTAACATCCCTCCCACCATGGGCCTCTACCACCAACAACACCACAAGATGGAGAGCCTGGAAAAAGAAACAGGCGTAATGATGCAGAGGAGGATCAAGAGGTCCAGGAACATTGAGCTGTTTAGCCCCTTTGTAACATACTCTGTTAATGCCACCTTTCTTCTTCAGACTGTCCCAGACAACATAAAAATGTGGTTGTAACCCCCTTAATTAAAAAAACAGACCAAGACCCTTAAGGAAGATAGTAATTTGAGACCAACAGCAAATGCCCCTTTCGTACTAAAAATAGTGGATAAAATTGCTACTGCACACATCCAGTGACACATGTAGGATACAAATAGTTTCCATCCCAGAAAATCATGGTTTAGTCAAACTATAGAATGGAGAGCGCCCTCGTGGACTTACAGACCCAGATGTTAAACATGGTGGACGAGAGTAATTCAGGGCAGAAGTCCAAGTAGAACATTTGGTAAATAAATCCCAGTACTACCTAAAATTGCTAAGGCTAGTCAGGCCATATGTCTCTAACAAAAATTGTGAGACCCTGTTAAGAGCAATCATAATGCCCCAGATTGATTATTGTAGTGCCTCACTGAGTGGGCGAGTACAAACTGCATTTGAAAACTTCAGGTTTTACATAATGATGCAGTCTGCATTATAAAAAACATCTCCAGAAGAGAACATATCTCCACATACAGGAGAGAACAACACTAGCTGCCAGTGGCAGCCCGTATTCCCTTCAAGGTCATTACAATGACCCATACATGTTTATATGGGTCAACTCCATCGTATTTACATGAGTGTTGCACTCACCGCAAAGCTGTTTCAACTACAAGATTGAGTAACACCATGAATTTGAACTATCCATGGTCCAAGTGTACAAGAGGAAATGGTTGTTCTTTTCCAGTCCAGGCAGCTCTTGCATGGAATAAACCACCAACAACTTTGTCGAAAGAAGAAAATCTGACAACATTTCGGAAAGGCCTGAATACACTTCTGTTTACCCGATAGTTGCTGACCTGAACTGGTTTCCCCTTTTTAAGATGCTGATTTTTATCTTTTATGTGCGCCCTGATGCCTTGGGCTACGGTGCGTGATAAATATACAAATAAATAAATAAATGAGATAGAGGAAATGCCTACCCCAGTAGCCAAAGAGAATCATGTGTGTGGCAGTCCTTTAATACAGTATGAGGGGTACCAAAGGCTCGGGCGACCCATGTTGACTGCATTGAGTCTGGAATCATATTCAGTCTCAGACAACACA
This sequence comes from Ambystoma mexicanum, assembly GCF_040938575.1. Classification (NCBI taxonomy): domain Eukaryota; kingdom Metazoa; phylum Chordata; class Amphibia; order Caudata; family Ambystomatidae; genus Ambystoma; species Ambystoma mexicanum. The sequence continues at coordinate 1,177,171,388 of NC_090921.1, read as the reverse complement.
GGCAATACTCTTTTGGCACCACCGCCATACAAGGCCACACCCGCTCAAACCACCTGGGTTCTCTGAGAAAGGCTTTTCCTTTCTCAGGGAGTAGTAGGCTGTCTTCATCTACCTCATCTTCCTCAACCGCTCCTGCCGCCACACAGGCTACTCCTGTGCGACAGGGGATCCCACCAGCTGCCGCCCAGGCCATAATTGAGGCTGTTGATCCACATCTTTCCAGGACAACAGTACTCTGTATATACTGTGACGTACCACTCTGCAGAGGGGGGCAGTTATGAAGTGCTTTCGAGGCTGCAGTCAAGGAGCATGAGATGCAATGCCCCCTACCTTACATGTAAAGGCATGCCCAACATCTTTCCCTGTACACCTACTCCTCCATATCTGTGGTTGGTGCCCCTTCCCTCACTTCTCTGCCCCAGCTTACTTCCTTGTCTCTCCTGCAAAAAAGAACAAAATACAAAAAATACAAAATCAAAAAACTTCAAAAAAGGTTCTTTTTGGAGCCACCTTTCACAGTTAAAAAATAGTACTAAAACAAATAATCTTATAGATAGCATCTGCTTTACATTTTTCAGTAAAGCCATTAGACTCAATAAGATTCTCCAACATTTCCATTAGCATTTTGAGCTATGTTAATGGAAATAATGGACAATTGTATAGTAGGGAAAAAGAAAAAAGAACGGAAACAATTTTCTGTCACAAATACTTTCCTCTAGCATACAATAAGGGCTGTGATCTGGGGACCTTCGTGACGGTGCGCAATCTCTGCAGTCCCCTTTTCATGCCACGTAGCCTTAAAAGACCTGGATGTCACTTGGACAACAACGCAAAGGGCAGCCCTTATACTCTTTTTACCTTTATGTTTGTAACACTCCTTCATTCACTCCTTTTCAAACAGTCACACATCCATCCACCAATCACATCCAAAAAGTCTACATGTAACCCTGTCATCTCACTTCAACACTTCACATGTAGTCTTGAACTCTCAGACTCCATGTCTCCTGTTAATCACTTCCACCTGCATCAAAAACTACTGTGAAACTATACAAAATTTCTATTTGCAGATTCAGCAATATCTACATTTAACAAAACATAGTACAGGTATGCATATACATTTTTGTAAGTAACATTTTAAAACACCTCTATAAATATGTATGTATATATAGGGATACTACCACTTACCCTGTCATAAGCTTTTCAAGAAGCATATTCTCTTTTTTAACCACTCTATCAAATGCTATGTATTGCAGCATCGTGCAATAAATGCCACTTAACAATGTTCTACAAATCATGTTCCTCTCCATTTCCTTTACTTAAACAACATTACACACAGTGCTGCTGTAAATGCACATAAGCATGTTTAAACTTTCAACAAAATGCTCCAAAAAATAAATGTTTTTAAACACACTACAGTTTGCATTATTCCTTTCATATAAATATAATACTTTCCAACCTTTCTCATTACATCCCTTTTAGAGCCATCGTTCTCCACCTGCTCACACATATGTGCACACTGCCGAAGTATCTTTGTACAATACTTCTCCTTACATATAAAGTACTGTTCTTTTCCAACCACTACATTAACATACCATGCACTGCTCCAACTACAAACTTCCATTCCATTACCACCAAGCCACAGTTTCCCTATTCTTTAAAAACACTGCAATGCAGTACAAATACAGCATTCACACTCTTTCTATTCTTAGCTAAACATTGTTCTTTATTCAACACACCAACAATTCCTTACCGCCTACCACATCCTCCTCTCATCAACCTCTATACCAAAATGTAATTTCCTTACTCTTCCATTCCCCCATCATTAACACATATGAGCGCACATACATGCACTTCTTTATTCCCTCTTCAATTACACCCTTAAAACCCTCATACCCATGGACTAAATCACACCATTATAACAACCACTGTTTTCTTCAAGATGTCATAATGATTCTTATTATTATGTTTATGTTTATTAGGTTTATATAGCGCTTTAATCCAAAGTGCTTTATAATATAACAACAAGGTACAAGAATAATGAAAGAAGCATATTTACAATCATGAAACAAACCAATGAAACAGTATGTAGAACAATGTAGTTAGATGGAGAAGGTGAGGGAATGGTGAGGTGGAAGGGAGAGGAGGTAGAATTCCATCACACCACAACTCCCTTACTCACTAACACATTCTACTTTCTATAGTTTATTACCCTTTCCCATCACATAAATATACTTATTTCATACATCACAGTCATTGTTACTGCAATATTTCTTGCAAAATCCAATATAGTTAGAATACACAAACAGGTATGTAATTACTTTAAGCATACCCTTAGTTACAACACACTTCAAACATCCTATCCCACTTACACTCACATAATATATCCATGCTACCACGCATGTATTCTGTAACATGTATATTCTTTAAAACTGTTTAAAAGCCAAAAACTGTATGTAAATACAGTTGTTTTCTTTAATCCAACATGGATTGTTTTTTCCAATGACCCAATGATTATTTCATGATACTAAAACAATAGTGTACCACACGTTAATGTTGTACCAAACATAGTACATAGAATGTACTATTTGTGAAGGTCAAAAAAAGGAAATCTGTATGTACAATTGTATTCAATTAAAGGTTTTAAATGATCTTTTTTAACACCATATTACAAATACTGTGTACACCCCCTATAGTACCTATAAATACTGTACACATATTACTATAGTCTGTGTGGCCAGTGGCCAGATTCTTGGGGGCACAGCCTACGGCCATGCCCCCAAAATGACCACAATAGAATTAAACCAGGTACGTACAACACACCTTAAAATCACAAGACTCACCCAGAACCCCCATACCCCAATCCCAAGGACGTCTGTGGACAGTAAAATTGACTGTGGACTCGGCGGAACCTGTGCCACTTTTATCACCCATAAAAACAGCTCCCTTTCAAATCTTTCCCACTCTTCCACCCATTCCATGCCCGCTTTTGGCCACATAATAACCCCAAATGTAATTTCTAGCCCTTTTTCTCACTGTGCTATAAGTGGTCAACGTTGGTGGTCTATGAATCCAATATGGTGACAGTTTCAAAAATTATGACGCACCTCATGTTTTTTGACAACCAAGCAGTGTGTTTTTTTGCTGTGCATGGACACCAAGCCACTCTCTTATTGTCCTGGAGGTGTCCGCAGACTCTGAATCAGGAAATTAGTCTGCAGACCGGACCCAGGTCACTAATTTTGGTTGAACTACCTTTTGGGTATTTAAAAAAATAAACTACTGGATAGATTTACACCAAATTTGCCAAAAGCATGCTTACGGGACCAATCCACATCTCCTTGCGAAAGTTTGGTGCAAATCCATACAGCGGTTTGGGCTGTAGGCACAAGTAATTATTTTTCCCATTATGTCTATGATGATTTACAAAAGGTTTGTGACCCCCCCTCCACTCCCTCAATCTTTGCCCCCTGATTAAACCACACCAAATTTTGCATAATCGTTACAAGGTGGGCATATACTTTTTTGGCAAATGGCGCCAAAGTTATAAGCCACCAAAAAAGTGCTCTTTCTATGAGTTGAGCAACTTAACCATAACTACGAGGCCGCTACCGCAGTCTGTGTATGTAATATAATTAGGCTACTGTCGCACACCCAAACTTTGTCGTGTGGATTGCGTCTGTTTTTGTGCTTGTTTCATCAGGAGTTAATTGAATCTGTGGATTTCCATAAAATGAGGTCTGAATCTTCATCAACACTAAGGAATCACACTTAGGATCCACACTAGGAGGAGCTTTAGACACTAAGGAATCACACTTAGGATCCACACTAGGAGGAGCTTTAGACACTAAGGAATCACACTTAGGATCCACACTAGGAGGAGCTTTAGACACTAAGGAATCACACTTAGGATCCACACTAGGAGGAGCTTTAAACACTAAGGAATCACACTTAGGATCCACACTAGGAGGAGCTTTAGACACTAAGGAATCACACTTAGGATCCACACTAGGAGGACCTTTAGACACTAAGGAATCACACTTAGAATCCACACTAGGAGGAGCTTTAGACACTTCAGGCCGGTCGCCACATATCTGCAGAGGGCAATTAGAGGATGCCGCTGAGCATCTCAGATTGGCACCTGCCGCCTTCTACCTGATTCACGAAGCCTAAAGGAAGAGCGCATGTGGAAATGCCAGGACTGTGCCGTTCCCAATGGTTTGCTCCAGTGCACATCAGAGATGGCCCAGGCATCTCCAGGTGTGCTCCCGTTGTAGGCTTTGTGGGTACGGTATCAGCAGGGAGGTGCAGATCAGAGGTGCGCACTGACGTGCCCTTACTTGCTCCATTACAAATATTTGTCAATCCGGAACATGGGTTTTAACTCGGAAAGTCCCAAAACGTGTAACTTCCTGTTTACTTCCTTAAATTGTGGGAAGTTTAAATGGGTCCAGTTGGCCACCTTGTTCGATGGAAAGGGCGGCTCATCTAACGTTCTACAACCACTGAGCCATGTTCCCTCCCCTCAACATGAGATGGGTTCTCAACAAAAGGACACTGGAGAGGGCCTGCAGGGAGGGACTTTTCTTTAATCAGAAACAACCCTTTGCGCTACAGCTTCGCATAAAAGAGCATGCACTTCCAAAACCAATATACGAGTCTTTATCATATGCTAGGAGCAGCCTTGTATGTCCAGTCCTATGTTCAGGCATTGTAACCACCACACCGTATTCTCTGGTTAATGATAATGGCACCCGGGGGTGGGGCAGGATCCAAGGAGCTGTTCACATTGTGGGGGGATAATCCTCAGGTCAAGGCCTGCTTTCTGAGCAGGCTGTTGTCTCTGCCTCCCCTCACTCCCCTTCACCACATCCCTCCACCACCAGCCACCTCCTTCGCCCCCATTTTGATAATGTGTGTCTCCTTCACCAATCTGGGACATCCATGGAAATAGAAGAGGCCCATGTCCATGTTGGACATCTTGAATGCTGGATTTGTTTTATTTGACAGAAGAAGTGGCTCTTGACTCTTAATAAAGGCCCTCAATGCGCTCTGGCCGGTTAGCTTGGAATCTGAGGCCTTGGACATCCCCACCCTGTACTTCTTAATGCTAAAGGAATTAACATCTATATAATAGGTTAAGGTTTTTATATAGCACTTCATCAATAAGTTAAATCCCCTCTGCTTCTAAGCGCTGTTGTAATAGCTGTTATTGTTACCAAATGTAATGTTGCTCAATTTATTGATATTGGGTGAAGGACTGTTTCGACACTGCCAGGAAACTCACTTGCTAACTAATCGGGTACCTCATGTCAGAGGTGAGCACTTAACTGGTGAGCTATCCGCAAAGCGAATAGCCAGACACGCCTTCTTCATTCGGTTCCATGTTTTTTCATTGCCAGTAATTACAAAGCCTGGCTTTTAAACGTGCACAGAATACCGAAAATGTTCATCGCTTTATCTTTTTTTTGGAGGGGGATCCTTTTCTTTTGGGTTGGTAACGGGGGTTACCCACCCGATCCCCCCACCCTATCCTATTTTTAATTAACTATTCCCTACCGCCCAACCACTTATCTGCCCTTCCTCAACCCCCTAAAAATTTCGTTTAACATTTTCGTTATTCTGGGCACGTTTAAAAGCCAGGCGTGGTAATTCCTGGCGATGAAAGGACGTCGTACCCTTAATTCAGCGTATATCCAGGTACTGTGGCGCAGGTGCTTTCATTTCCTGTCGGGTGCCTTCTCGAGTGGAAAGCTACCACTCATAAAAGGACGTGCTGCGCAATAATACTTCAGATGTCACCTCAGATGCACTTGCGCAGTTTCAAATGATTCATATTTGTTGTCGTGTGTGTACTCCATGGCTAACCCACGAGTTCACTGTCGTGTTCTCTCTCCAGCTGGAATTGGTCCTAGGTATGTTAGACTGCCGACATCGCCCAACGGCTGGTTCTCATTATTGATAAAAAGCATTCGGTTACGCACAGTATTTGTTTTATATTTTGAAGTAAATTGAAATAACACAACATTAATAACCTCCAAGGGCATAAGTGACTGAATTATTTAGCATCTAAAACAACAGCGGCCCACCCCTCGTGTGGGCACTAGAAAATGAGCTCTCTGGGGGACATGCGTATTCACATCTTAGTCGGGCGTGTAACCTAATCCGTGCCTGCCTCATGCCTCCACTGAGGGGCCCATGTGGATACCATCGGGTTTTCACAAAGCAGGAACAATCTTCTGTCATTATATACAATATTCTTTTGGCTTAACATGCACCACTAAGGATTTACATATTGTAAGTTTACTTTAATTTGAGATAGTTCACAACTCTGAAGTTTCCAATGGCCAGGCATGAAAAGGCCATCCAGTTTTGTTTCCCCCCCCTCTGGATTCTGGGACTTGTTTTTTTTTTCTATCCCATTTGAAATTTAGGAAAACTGCACATCTCACAATTACAAGCATAAACAGGACTGGGTCGCCTTCTCACGCATGGCCATGGGAAACTTGAGCACTCTGCTCTATCAGGCAGTATTATTGTAGGCTAGGCTTTAAAATCCAAAATGTACATATTTGTAGCAGGTGGAGCTTGAAAGTTAAGTATTCAAATGGCTAAACTGGAGATTGGGATAAAATCCCAGTTTTACTGCTTAAAATGTGTGATCCTGGTCAAATAATGTAATCTCTTCATGTATAGTGGACTGACCTTAGCAGAGCCAACAATTGTTTCCTCCTCTGTAGCTGCCAGTCACCAAAATGGCGTGGGCCATTCATAGTTTGGCCCGACAGAAGAATGAGTGAAACATTTTGCTATGCCTGGTTTGCTATGTTATTGAGGTTTTTATAGTAAACCGTCCACCATTTTCACAGTTTCTTGGGTTTTCAGAATCTTCAGATGGTGGGGTAGGAGACTAATGCAAAAGCAGGGGAATATTGCTTTGTTGCAATGTTGATGGGTGCATGATCTAAAAAGGTAGGATAATCTGTTGTGTGTAAGTTGTATTTATTTTGTGAGTTGTCTGGAGCAGTGGGTAATGTGCGCTCCGGGTTGGTAACACATTGTTTAGGTGATTATTGTGTCTGTCCTTGTGGTGTTTAAGGGGTATGGGGAGCTCTATTGGTGTATCTGTGGTAGGTTAGTGTGCTATTTAGGGAATTTCTTTGGGTGTTATGTGTTCTATTGTGTAATCTGTATTGATTCAGTGAGGTGTTGTATGTGAGGATGGGTTGTTTTTTACGGGGTGTCACATAGTTTTCAGGTAGTTATTGTTACCATACATTGCTGAATAGACCACAAATAAGAATTGGGAGTAACCTTTTTCACTTTGGAAAAATCACAGTTAGTCACTTATATGCTTATAAGAATGGAAAACATGATTATGGGGCTTAGGCTCTGGTGTTGTGGGGGAAAGGATGACAGGTTTGGGGCTTGTGTTCTGTCCTCTGGCTGTTGAGGAGGTGGCATTCCAGGTTCTGGTGGTGGGGCCGCAGAATGGCAGATATGAGGCCTGGGCTATGCTGGTGGGGAGGCAGGATGCCATGTACGGTTCTGGCCTCTGGCTGTTGAGGTGGCAGGATGCTAGGAATAGGACTTGGGCTTTGGTGGAGGGGAGGAAGGATGCCGGGTAAAGGGTTTGTGTTGAGGAAGCAGGATGCTAGCTAGGAGGCCTTGGCTATGGTAGAGGAGAGGCACAATGACAGGTATAGGGCCTGGGCCCTGGGTAATGGGGAGGTCAAACAGGCCAGGTATGGGCCTGGGCTCTGGTGGTGAGGAGGCAGGATGCCAGGTATGGGGCATGGGCTCTGCATGCAGTGGTAGAAAGATGCCAGGTAAAGGGGTTTGGGCTCTGGCTGCAGGGGTACAGGATGCCAGGTATGGTACTTGGGTTCTGGTGGTAGGGAGGCAGGTTGTCAAATATGGGTCCTGGGCTCTGGTGGAGGGGTGGCAGGATGCCAGGAATAGGGCATGGGTTCTGGGTGGTGGGTGGGGCGAAGGATGCCAGGTGTGGGGCCCACATCAATTTGGGAAAGAATACTAATAGCCCTTTTTATATGCAGCCCCCTACTTTTGCCTGTGACTCCTTCTGTGTCCCCCTGAATTAAATTTCTGGGGACACCACTGAGTGAGATCCTCCCTAGGGCAATCAAAGATGGTATTAGACTCATACTGTAGAAGGAAATCTTTATATGGAATTTGAATATATTTATTTACTGAAGTGAAGGATAATATCCAAACCTCTTAGTGAAGCAAACACATGTGGCATTGAATAAGCACACCCACCCTTGCATTCAAAGAGATAGGATTCAGTGGTTATGGAGGAGTGTTGAACTTGGAAATCTCTCTCTTCTATGCTCCTGAAAGTTCACCGGTGGTTCTGTGATAGGGAACAAAGGGAAGACCTGAGTGACATGGGGGAGCTAAGAGAAATAGCCCTCCTCTTTTTTTTCTGTCCACCAATACCTTTCCCCCCATGAATGGCTGATAAGCTTACCAGGTGTATTGAAGGTAACAACGAGAATACAAGCAAGATGGAGGAGGCACCCGGATAACCGGGGCAGGGTCCTCTCTCCTCCTCCCTCCCCCTGGGTGAGGGGGAGGGCTAAGCCCAAGCACGCCAAAGTGCTCGGAAATCCCACGAAGGGCAACAAAAGAAAGGGGTTGCCAAGCCCCATATAAGCGGCAGGTGTCCTGCTGGAAAGAACTTTCAGCTTTTAGCAGAAGGACGCCTGCCGCCACAGAAGAAGATTTTGTTTTCGTTCTGAGGAGAGGATTTCGTTTGGAGTCGTGAGGAGGCTGGTCTCTCGTTCCTTGCGAGGTGCTGCAGAAGCGCAAGCTGCTCAGGGCTTCGAGTGCCGGAGCGGAGGAATCGGGAGCGGCAAGGCATTAGGCAGTGGTGCAGCCAGAACGGAAGAACCAGGAGAGGCTGCAGGCGAGCTGCGAGGAAGTCGGAGCTGCGGTGCTTGTGCCTGTGAGAGGAACGTCACGGTCACGTCGGTGGAGTTCGGGGTACAGAGACGCCGAAACCCAGCTGGAGCGGAGGCGGGCGAGCGGCAAGGCAGGACTGCAGAGCGGGTCGAGGAGGAGCAGCGGAGCAGGCGTCCGGACCGGAAGGCATTTGGATCTCAGGTAGGCGGTCCCGGCTGCAAGCGGTGAGCACAGTGGGGAGGCATAGAACATTAACAATTGCCACGGGCCGCCTGGGTGAAGGACGCTTGTGGGGGAAAGAAGCTTCTCCAGGACCCGGGCTTCTGCAGTGATTGCTTAGCCTGAACAACAAATATATCAAGTGGGTCAAACTTTGGGCCCGCTGGTTGAGTTAAACTGTGACTGGAGTGGGCTGCACAAAGCGGGCTCGCCGTGGGGGAAAAGTGCCTGCTACATAATTAACTTACATATTGTTATGATACCGGGTGCCTAGAGGATACCGTGAGCTGAGCTAAGCAGGCTCCAGGGTGAAGAGCGCCTTAAGGACAGGCTGTAATACTGTGGAATGCCTTGATTACCAGGTCGCCTGGGTGAAAACGTGCTAAAGGAGGAGCATTAGGCGAGGTGCTTGGGGCTAGGGTTAGCTACGCAAAGCGGGTTCGCCTGGGTGAAAAGCAACAAATGACAGGCTATAAGACTTTGACTACTTTTGGACCTTTGGCTGCCGTTTGGGCCCAGTTTGAGACTTTAAAGCCCAAGCGATTGAGCAGTGCTTGTGGCCACAGCTGCGAGCATAGAGAATGGAGGCACAGGGTAAAGGGGGTAAGGGTTTTGCTTGCCCTAAGAAGGACCTGGAGGCCTTCCTAGCCATGGCAAGGATGGCTGCTGATAAACAATGCACAAACTGGATGGAGATTTTGGCCTCTCACCTGGGGGCGGAGCTGGCTGGGCGCAGCCAAAGGCCGGAATCACCCTTGTTGTTCCCATCCACATCCAATTAGGATGTTTTGCTGGAAATCCAGGCCCTGGAAGAGGGTGAAGAGGAAGAGGAAGAACAAAGGGAGGATGAAGAGGCAGTGGTGAAGAGGAAAAGGGTCATGATGGAGAAAGCCAGGGCCAGCAAACAGCAGGCTAAAGCTGCCAGGAAGCACAGGACGCCTGGTGCTAAAGGAAAGGGGAGGGCACAGGAGTCTGTAGCCTTGACGGCTCCTGTACCTGCTGAGGCTCAGAGGGATTGTGGCGGTGCACCCAGCGCTCCTGTCGCCAAATCGGCGGTAGCGACAGAGGGCCCCACAACCTAGGAGATGGTAAAAGGTATGTTCATGCAGTATATACAAGCATGGGGAAATGGGAGTAATGGGCACATTTTATGTGGTAATATTAATGCATTTAACTAGTTGGGTAGGAATGCTGAGGTGGTGTAAATACTGGAGGGGGTGTCTATACTTCTGCTCTCTATATGGTAGAGTAGAGGCACAGAGGACCCCAGGCAAGATTCTCTATTATTGGTACGTGGCTGAGCAATCAAGGCCTAGCTTCTCAGGAGGTGATGCAGGCTGGTTCTTAAGTACAGTGTAGTCTCCAAGCCCCCACAAAGGAATGTCCGCACACTGTATTAGTTAAAACACAGTCCTTCTATAATTAATATTCAAGGTTATGTACAATATCACGATAACTCACTTTGTACTAGGTTATCTATAATGGCAAATATACAGTTCTAAGTGGTACCACAGTTACTATTAGATCTCTTTGAAGTGCATCAACTGTATGGTTAAATGGCACACAAATCAGTTTGTAACGGAAACCAACAATAGATATAAGAGGAAAGCAGTTGGTTAGAACAATTGGCAGAATACTGGCCCCGATACCTAGACACAGTTCTGTGTGGAGATCCCCCCATCTGGACAAGCTGTAGAATAAAGATTAATCACAAGCCCAGTCCATATATTGTTCAAAAGAGACTTTCCAATAGTTCTGCAACCCCAAAGTACCTGGCGTTGTAGCGTTCCTCATCTGGGAATCAACGGCCCTTCTTAAGTGCCCTCCCTTTAAGGCAGGAGTCACAGGTCGTCGATCATCTGACGGAGAACAGGGTGAGCTACGACAGTGAAGTGGCAGCTTCGTTCCTAGTGGTGCTCGTCGATGGGGAAGCGTAAACGTCCTGCAAGGAAGAGGCGTGCAGGGCACCTCGGTATCGATAGTTCTGGACCACAAAGAGTTTGAAAAACTGTGGCCCAGCAAGGGCGTTGCGTCGTTGGCGTCTCTGCAGTCTTTGGGTGGTGGGAGACCCACCAGCGGATGCTCCTCGGCGCGTCGACGGCCTGGCTTTCTCCAGCGGGATAAGGCAGGCAGCGGTGCGGATGAGCGTGTCTGTGAATCGAAAGTTCTTAGGCAACCGGAGCACTGCGGCTCCGGTCGGCGACGGCGGTCATCAACGGTGGTGGACAACAGTTTCCGGGCGCTTCTCCTTGTGATTCCGCGGCGGTCCCCGTCTCCGGTCAGCAGCCTGTCGTAGGTCTGCCTACCAGTGAGCTTTGGCAAAGATCAGCTGGTGCACGATGGTCCCTCGTAGCTCAGGAAGAGGGCGCCTTATCAGGTCCTCTCTGGGTCAGTCCTTGGAGACACAGCAGCTTTCAGATTGATGAAGTAGAGCAGCAGCAAGACTTCTCTTCCAGCAGGGCTTCAAGATTAAGCTTCAGGTTTACTCCTGTTACTCATCGTACTGGATTTCAGCTTCTGAACATGAATTCTATCAGTGAAAGGCCACCAGATATACTAGTTGATCTCCCATTCATTCTGCTGGGTCCCACTCAGGCAACCAATCGGTCAGAAGGGCATTCATGCAGGCAGACAGCCAATCAGGTGCATAGTGCATTCAGGCCATCCACTTCTCTCCAGTTACACAGAACATGTGTATTGGGACAAGTACCAAGCCATTCAACACTCCATACTGCATTCATACCAGTTTCGGGCAGGGCTGTCTCAGTCATTGTGTCAAACACCAGATACTAGACATCCACAACACAGAATGCATATTCGTCACACACTCCATTCACCCAGGTCCCACCCACAGGGTGTACCCACAACATACAGTCACTGGGAAGGATCCAGCCAGTCTGTCCTGGACTTCACAACAACACCATATATGGAACTTCCACCCAACAGCCAGTCAGGGGGAAGGGACAAAGGCAGGGCTCACAGGACTTTGGGAAAACAAGGTAATAGGCAATAGAAAGCAAGAGGCCACAGGGGCCATCTTGTTTCCTATCAGGAATCAACTGATTCCAATAGCAGGGCCTGGGTATCCCAAAATGGAGGATACTCAGAGCACCTGTCAAATTCAGCATGGAGCTGCCACCACCCCAAACCCTGCTCTGTGGGCCACAAACAGGTACCCAAAAACATACACTAGGGGCACAGGGTTGCACCCCCACCCATGGGTGCTATAAGGGTATCCCATGGGTCTGTATACCAAACCAAAAGGGAGCTGCACCACCAGGAGTCCAACATGAACTCCAGCGCAGAAAACATGACAGCACACATGATAAAAGACAGTAAAGGACAAGGATTCGGAGGCCTTGTCCCTCCGATGCATTTCCATCCTCACAGTCGCCCCCCCCCCAGACTGAGGTTAGGGTGCCTAATCTCCCACGAGATAGACACCTTCATCCAGACAGTCAACATACCTTCTTGAAAGTCCATCTGCATTATCGTGACTCTTACCTGGTCTATGCTCTATGGTGAAGTCGAGGCCTTGCAGGCTAATGGACCACCTGAGCAGTTTTGGGTTCTCACCCTTCATCTGCATAAGCCTCTTCAGGGGCTTATGATCTGTTTGGACCTTGTAGGTAAGGTAGGGCCTAAAACGCCTAAGGCTCCAAACTATGCTAAAACACTCCTTTTCAACAGTAGTCCACCTAAATTCTCTACCCTTGAGTTGTCTACTGATGAATGTGATAGGATGTTCCCTTCCTTTGTCATCTAACTGGGACAAGGCAGCTCCAATTCCGGTGTCGCAGGCGTCAGTTTGAACGATAAAGGGCTTGCTGTGATCAGGTGCACACAACACGGGTGCCCTATACAGACTTTCGTTCAAGCCATCAAAGACCCTCTAACAGTCTTCAGTCCATTGGCCTTTCCTAGGCTGTTTGGGTGAAGCCAGAGCTGTCAGTGGTGCAGCTATGGTTCCATAGTCTGCCATGAAATTGTGAGAATACCCAGTGAGGCCCAAAAAGGCTCTCACCTGGGTTTGAGTAGTGGGAGTCTCCCAGTCCTGTACATCCTGTACTTTACTGGGGAGTGGTTGGATTTGACCCCCTCCTACCTCATGACCAAGATATGTGACTTTACCCTAAGATATCTGGCACTTGGTGGCCTTGATAGTGAGGTTAGCCCTTTTCAAGGCCTGCAACACCTTATCCAGATGTGTCAAATGCTCTCCCCAGGTGGAACTGTAGACGGCAATGTCGTCTATGTAGGCCGCACAAAAGGCCTCCAGCCCACTGAGCACATGATTGACCAATCTCTGGAAGGCGGCAGGGGATTCTTCAACCCAAAAAGCATGACCCTGAACTGGTTGAGTCCCTCAGGTGTTGAGAATGCTGTCTTTTCCTTGACATGGTCCGTCAGAGCTATTTGCCAATAGCCTGATGTAAGGTCAAAGGTGCTCACAAACTTGGCAGCACCTATGGTGTCAACGAGCTCATCAGCCCTGGGCAATGGGTGTGCGTCAGTTTTGGTGGCGGCATTGACTCCTCGGTAGTCCACACAGAACCTCCAATCCTTGGTACCTGCCTGGGAACTTGCCTTAGGGACAAGGACCACGGGACTGGACGAGGGACTGGTTGAAGGTTCAATAACACCCAGATCCAATATCTTGACGACTTCAGCCTGGATGTGGTTCTTAACGGTATCTGACATACGGTAGCACCTGCTATTGACAGGCACACTGTCACCAGTGGAAATGTCATGCCTACACCACGGTATAAGGCCTGGTGTCAGTGAAAACAGAGAGGCGTACTTCCGGAGCAAAGCCCTGCAGGCCTTCTGCTGCTCTGTCGTCAGATCTGGAGTGAGATGTACTCCCTCCACTGAGCCATCCTGAGGGTTGCTATGCAGCACATCAGGAAGGGGTTCACTCTCATCCTCTTGTTGCTCTGAAGCTAGCAAGAGACATGAGACTTCTACTCGCCTGTGGAAAGTCTTGAGCATGTTAACATGTAATACCTGAGGGGCTACCCCAGGGGCTCCCATGTCAACCAGATAATTGACTTTGCCCATCTTGGAGATGATCCTGAAGGGCCCAGTTCACTTGTCTGCCAAAGCTCTAAGCTTGGTCTGCTCCATCACAAGGATTTTCTGTCCCAGAGTCCAATCCACTTGCGAGACTTTAAGGTCATGCCAGTACTTTTTCAATTCCTGACTGGCCTTGATATTCACTGTCGCCTGACCCATCATCTGTGTCCTCCTCCATCTGAGGCCTAACACATAGTCCCCCACTTGCTTGGCAGGACCTGCAGGGGTGGCCTCCCAACCTTCTCTGATCAAGGCAAGGGGCCCCCTCGCGGGATGTCCAAAGAGTAACTCAAAGGGGCTGAAACCAACACTCTCTTGAGGTACCTCTCGGTAAGCGAACAGCAGGCATGGCAGGAGGAGATCCCATTTCCTCCTTAGGGGCTCTTACAAAGCGCCTAGCATGCCCGAGAGTTTATTAAATCTCTCAACCAGACCATTGGTCTGGGATGGTAGGAGGTGGAGAACGTGTAGGTTACCCCACACTCTTTCCACATAATTTTCATGTGACTAGATATGAAGTTGGATCCTCCGTCAGAGACAACCTCCTTAGGGAATCCAACACGGGTGAAAATGCCCAGGAGAGCCCTGGCAACCACCTTGGCAGTAACAGTCCAAAGGGGTATAGCCTCAGGGTACCTGGTGGCATGATCAACCAGGACCAGGATGAACCGATGTCCACCTGAAGTGGGAGGGTCAAGGGGACCGACAATGTCGATGCCCACCATCTCAAACGGTGTGCCAACCACTGACAATGGCTGCAATGGGGCAATGACACTGCCTCCAGTCTTGCCAGACAACTGACAAGTTGGGCAGGTCCTGCAGTGGGACTCCACTTCCACTCCCATCCGGGGCCAGGAGAAACGGGCAGAGAGCCTCTGCTTAGTCTTCTTGGTACCAAGATTACCAGCTGACCAGCTAAGGGCACCTCATGCGCCAACTGCAGCAGGAAGGGCCTGTAAATCTGGTGTAACACCAACCTCTTGAGGGTACCAGGTTCAGGCTTAGTGGGCTCACTAACAAGGAGCTCACCCTCCCAATAGATCCAGAATGTCCTAGGCACTTCTCCTTGTGCCTGGGACAGGGCCTGTTTCCTCAGACCCTCGAGTGAGTGGCAATCTCTCTGTCCCTTGCAGAAGTCTGCCCGGGAGGGTCCCCCTTCAGCCAACAGGCATTGAAATTCGGGGTGGTCCTCCGGGTTAAGAACCTTTCCGACAGGAGAGTCTTCTGTCTCTTCTCCCTCAAGAGTTGAGTTTGGGTTTTCCACTGGACCCAGCCCGTCCGGAGCATGGATCCCAATGGGTGCTGTAGGAACAGCGGGAAGAGAAGGAGCCCCCGTCACAGAGGTAGCCTTCTTGTTCTTCCGTCTTCTTGCCTTAGGCCTCGCCTTTGGCTCGGGTACCTGGCTCACAGTCAGACCCTGTGTCACCTGTGACCTAGTGACTGCAGCAGCAATCATGGGGAGACCATCAGAGATCAACCCCAACTCTACTAGATTGTTGCCTAACAAAATGTTAGCAGGGACATTGTCCTGAACCAGGACAGGAAGCTTTGCTGTCTTGTCTCCAATCATGATTGTGACTAAGGCTACAGGCGATAATTTGGGAGGCCGACCAGCTAACCTGGTGGTTCTCAGAAGAGCACCTACATAGTCCTCTGGATTGAGCAGGGTCCTGTCCACCACTGTGATGCTTGCCCCAGTGTCTCTCAAGCCAGTAGAAGGCTGGCCATTCAAGAGGACACTTCTCAAAAACCTACCGGTGTTCTGCGGAATAGTCGCCAGTACTTCTGCGTACTGGTCCCAGGCCCCAAGGGGCACTAAAGAAATCTCTACAGGAGCACCAAATGTGATCCCTGTAGAGGAGGGGAGGACAGTGGCCTCCACCTCAGACATGGGGTAAGGGTAGGTCAGGCTGACAGCATGGACTCCAAGTGCCTTACCTTTACACTTGGGGTTACCCCTCTTGTGATCCAGAGCCCCACAGTCCCAACAAGTGCCAGGAATGTGGGTTAGGGTACTGGAACCACCGGGAGCCTGCTTTGCAGCAGGTAAACCACTACTCTTATTCCCTCCCACAGATGACTTATCCCAACTAGATTTTTGGGTCTTAGGAGAGGAAGATTTTGGTTTACTCGATTGTGATTGCTTCTAGGACTCCTCAGCTTTCTGAGAGGTCCCCTTTTCTTTGTCCTTGTCCTTCCCACTGGAGTCCTTAGGGGACACCCGGTGGGAGACCCACTTGTCAGCCAACCTAGCCAGCTTAAAGGGATCCAAAATGTTCTGGTCAGCAACATACTGACGCAGCTCTGGTGAACAGGCTTTGGCCAACAGCCAACCCGGTTCAGGGCAGACTAGGGAGCAATGTCACGCTGTATGGGAGGCCTATGCAGGGCTTTGCCCCGGCGAGAGTTGCAGTGAATGCCTTAGTATGGCATATACCAAGGGCATACAAGGAGAGGGTATGGAAAAATGAATTTTTGGAAATCCTGGATCTGGTGGGAATGGAACCCGAGGGGTAAGGGTTAAGGGAGTTAACGGAGAAAGAGAGGGAGAAGAAAGACAGAGAAAATCCAAAGGTGGAGGCTATTATTCACAACTGTCTGAGGGCCTTTAGGATGTATACTACCATCATGCTACAGAAATTCCCACAGGATAGGGTGGCAATGATTCCATATGAGCAATACATTCACAATTTGTATCTAAAACATGGAGCCAATGCTTGGCTCAACTATGATAGGGGTTTTAGACTTAAGATACAGGTGTGGCCAGCTATGACCTGGGATGAAGTGGATGTGGGCAGGTACATAGACAAGTTGGTACCCGCCAAGGAGTCTGGGGAGAAGGCACAAGGGGAGAAGCCGCAATACGGGAAGAACAGAGGGTCTTATCCACACAGGGACATGGGGTCCTTTCGAGGGAACACCTCCTGGAACAACCGCTCCAGCTTTCAGGGGGAGCAGCCCGAAAGCTGGTTGTATGCTGAGAGGAACTGTAGCTACGGCAAAGCTTGTAGATTCAAGCGTGCAAAGGCTCAGGGGGACGCAGCTACTCAGCTGGGGAGGGGAAGCAATGAAGCAGTTGCAAACCTAAAGAGAAACCAAAGCGTGATTAAAAGCAATTTACCTACACCAGTGCAATTGGGCCATGATTCCTTTTCTAAATGTGTATCATAACATTAGGGATGCCAAAATTCTCTGGGAAGGTTTTAGGTGGGGGTTCAGGATTCCTTTCACCGGGGCGAAGGTTGCCAAAGAGGCCAGCAATTTGAAGTTGGCATTGGCGATGCCGGAGGTGTTGGTGCAAAAAGTGGGAAAGGAAATCAAACTGGGGAGGGTGGCGGGCCCTTTCGCCTTCCCTCCTTTGGAGAATTTTGTGGTATTGCATTTGGGACTGGTACCCAAAAAAGAGGTAGGGCAGTAGAGGTTGATTCAGCACCTTTCCTTCCCGGAAGGTGGATCCGTGAATGATGGCATAGCTGAAGAGCAGTACCGGGTTCATTATGCATCTTTTGATGAGGCGGTGGAGTTGGTGAAGGTCACAGGGAGAGGTGCTTTGATGGGTAAGGCTGACATAGAGTCTGCATTCCGTTTGTTGCCAATCCACAAGGAGAGCTATCATTTACTGGGTTTCAAGGTTCAAGATGATTACTTCTTTGACAAATGTTTGCCAATGGGTTGTTCTATTTCGTGTGCATACTTTGAAAAATTAAGCAGTTTTCTGGAGTTTTCATTAAGGCAAAGGACACCTGATGGGGCGTACTGCACTACCTCGATGATTTCTTTTTGTCGGTAAAGTGGGAACGGGTGAGTGTCGGTTGCTCATGAGATCATTCCAGGGTCTAATGGAGGAAATGAGGGTACCATTGGCCAAGGGGAAGACTGTGGGCCCGGTCACGACACTGACCTTTCTGGGGATTGAGATTGATTCAGTCGGAGGGGAGTGCAGACAGCCCAGCGACAAAGCGCTGAAATTTAAAGAAACTATCAGGGCGTTGAGGGGTAAGGCCACCCTGAGGGAGCTTCAATCACTGCCGGGCAACCTCAATTTTGAGAGAAAGGTAATCCTGGCGGGGTAGGTTTTCACGAGGAGCATCGCGCTTAAAACAGTGGGGCTACAGCACGCTGGTCCACATGTCTGTCTGGGGGCGGAGGTTAAGGAGGATCTCAAAATGTGAGATGCATTTTTGGACAACTTTAATGGGGTGTTGCCATGGAGAGAGGAGTTGGGCAGCGACAAGGGGCTTAAACTGTTCACTGATTCCTCAGGTTCACATGGGTTTGGGGCCATCTTGGGGAGCGAGTGGTGCGGTCAGCCTGACCAGCGGCAGGGATTACTAGGGACATCACGCTGCTAGAGTTGTTACCTATCGTGGTGGCTTTTAAAATGTGGGCCCGACAATTGAAGGACAAGAAAGTGATGATCTGGTCAGACAACTTGGCAGTGGTGCAGAACATCAATCAAGGGATGTCCAGTAATCACAGGGTGATTAAGCTACTTAGAGAGCTCACACTGAGCCTGCTGATGCTGAACACAGAGGTATGGGTACGGCATATTCCAGGGGTAAAAAACGTGGCCACTGACTCTCTCTCTCATTTGCAGTGGGCAAAGTTTCTGGGGAGCTGTCCAGGAAGCAAGCTTGACGATGACCCCTTTCAAGGCACAGTGGTGGGGCATGATCGGGGGATCTGAGTTCCCTGATCGATAACGCCCTGAGTCCTGGCACAGCAAGGAGGTACAAAGGGTGCTGGGAGCGGTCTTGGCCTTTTGAAGCGAGGTGTTTACAGAGGCACAGAGGGATTTGCTGGTACGGGCTTTTGTGGGGTGGTGTTGGCGGTCAGGGAGGACCAGATCTTGCATGCCATTTCACTTTGCGGCAATAGCGCACTATTACAATTTGGGGGCAGATCGTATCCCATGAAAGAGCACTACATTGTGGTGGCAATGAAGGGTTGGGCCAATCAGGCCGAGAGGAAGCCTGTCAAAAGGCGGCCCATTGACATGGTGAAATTACACAGTATGATCGAGTGCCTAGGAGGAGTTTGCCAGAACGCGCCCGAGAGGGTCTTGTTTACGGCAACCTTCACATTAGCTTTCTTTGGGGATTTCATAGTGAGTGAGTTGGTACCAGAGAATAAGGACGGCAGGGGTTCTGGGTTCCTGAGGAAGGGTGACATACACTTAGAGGGTGGGCGGTTGAGCATCTTCTTCATCCAAGACAGATCAGAAGGGGAAAGTTAGGATCATTAATTGTCTAGTGTAGGTATTGTAAAAATCAATGCTCTGTGGACAGTTTGCATTGAAATTGTAGATTTATTCCATCAACTTCTAATTGACATCAATGTCAGTTGTCACTTGTCTTTGTTGTTAGTATTTAGGCAACATTGATTTTGTAATGTACCATTTGTAAAACTGATACGCTATGTGCATGTGAGGAGGTGTTCTAAGAGTGTGCATCATAGGACCATGTGTTTGTAGGAGCACATGTCGAAGGATTGTTTCATAAGAGTGTGTATCGTAAGAGCGTGTGTCGTTGGTACATCCTTATATTATGTGTAGTAGGAGCATGTGTAGTAGGTGCGGATGTCATAGGAACATTTATGGTAGGAGTGTGTGTTGTAGGAGTGCTTGTTATAGTAGCACTGCTTGTTGCAGGTGCCTCTGTGGAAGTGCAGTAATAGTGTGTGTCTTAGGACCATGTTTTGTAGGAGCGCATGTAATAGAATTGAATCATAAGACTGTGTATCATAAGAATGTGTGTGGTCGGAGCGTTTGCGGTATAAGCGTGTGTCGTTGGTGCATGTGTCATAGGTGATGTGCTATAAGTGCATGTGAGAGAACTTTACGTATGGCCACATGTTATGATCAGTAGGCGCATGTGCAGTAGGTGCGTGTGTCAAAGGAACACATATGGTATGAGTGTGTGTTGTAGGAGTGCTTTTTATAGTAGCAGGGCTTGTTGCAGATGCCTCTGTGGTAGAAGTATGTGCAGTAAGTGTGTGTGTCCTAGTACAACGAGTTGTAGGAGCGCATGTTGTAGGTTTGCATCATAAAAGTGTGTATCATAAGAGTGTGTGTAAGATAGATCCTGCGACGATGACTGAACGGCAGCACGAAAGGCAGAAAGAACATTTTATGAAAGACACAGCAATTCCCAACAACTCTACAATGAGCCCAGACTAAAACGGACTGAGATCAGCTGAAACTATCGCCCAAAACAGATCCCCCCTGGGCTCCACAAAATGGCGGTTGCGACCTGGAGCCAGTGAAAACATTGGAGGAGGAAGGAGTGTTGCCGTAGCTCAGCTAAGAAACCACTCCGCAGAGACCCGGAACAACCTGCAGACCGAGTGCGGTCCAACTAAATCTACTGGAGTGGCAGAGGATAGATAGCAGAGGGCACAGGATCATATCCTCACTGTCACAGCACCAAAGGCGGAGACGGACCACCAGGAGCACACAGAGATCCCAGTGGAACGACACGCAGCAGCGCAAGTGAAAACAGGAGCCACAACGAAACAGTGGGGGCACGAAACTGAGAAGAAGCACACCAGAACCAAGGCGAGATAAAAAGTCAGTGCGATACCAACGCTAACGCAGAGCCGTAACACGCAAACTGGGACTCTGTAACAACGAAGGACGGAAGCTGCAATGAGACCAGGGACGGGACACATCGACCAATGGAGCTGTGAGAACAAAGGTGAGCCACGAGACATAAGCTCACTGAGAGTCGCTAACCCCTATCAGCCAGATCAGCTCCAAATAATGCTCACTACCTGGCCCACATCAGAACCACCAACGTAATCAAGGAGAGAGTTGGGGCACCCCCGCCAACCGGGCAGATGGAGGAGCATAGCAAGGGTGGGCCTGGGACAGAAATGAAAGCATACGAAGCAGAACCGCCCGCGCTGTTACCTGCCAGGCAGTCCGAAACCACATAGCACCGTAACAGCAAACTTGCCCACACGCTGGCAAGAAAAACAAGCACCATAACGCTGTAATCCCAGGCTGGGGCACTAACTGAGGTGGGGAGACAAGCGGATGAAATCAGGGCGGACTTGACACATGGCACAAAATTGAGGAGGGATCGAAAAGTATAAGAGAGGTGTCTGGGACCCTTGATGACAAAGTACAGAGTCACTGACACACATCATGGGAACCCCATAGGAGCAGAAGACTGCAACTTGGAGCAAAGAACCTGGGACAAAACCAAAGAGGCTTAGTGACACAAGCTGAGCGGAGCTGAAAAATGCACCAGAAGACGCAAACCAGCCATCCTACCCTAACTAGAATGAGACCCTAACACCGGAGCAAACACGGAAAATAATCCAAGGGTGTCCAAGACAGCCTGAAACAGATAAAACCCACCACAAGAGTCAAAAGCTCTAACAGTAACACTTCTGAACCATAAATCAACTGCTCGCCACCCATGGAGAAGACTACCAGGGACAACCCATGCACGCCCTGACCTGCACGTGCACTCTAAATACAGTGTACGAATCCAGCATGTCGACATCCAGAAATAAGGGAAAGGCAATGATAATGGACTCATTCAACGCAGCCAAAACCCACACCTCTGCGCCAGATGAGTCAACCGGCACGGCACCCCAGAAACCAGGAAATGGCAACAACAAAAATGGCCAAGTGCTCGAAGCAAAAGCCGCACTGAGGACCTTTATTGACACTAAAATTGACAAAATCTAATCGGATATGCAACTAATGCAACAGGACACCTGCAATTTAGCAGAAAGGGTCACAAATGCTGAGGCAACACTACAAGAAACAACAGATAGCACAGGGTACCTGACAAACAGAGTGGCAGAAGTAGAAAAGAAGGTGGCCACGCTAGAAGCGAGAGATGAAAATGCAGAAGGACGGGTTCGACGCAGCAACATCAGGCTACTAGGGATACCAGAAGGAACAGAGGGACTGAACCCCACAAGGTACGTGGAAACCCTACTACAACAAGAAATAGGGGTGGGTCGACTGTCACAGGGCTTTGCTGTGGAAAGAGCCCACTGAACCCTACAAAAGAGACCACCACTGGGCTCGTACCCTCACCCGGTAATAGCAAAGATCCTTAACTTCCAGGACAGGGAGATCATCCTTAAACACCCGAGAGAAGGTGGCCTGATAGAACATGACAACTCCAAGATAACAATCTAACCTAACTATACACCAGCAGTACAGAGGGCGAGAAACTCCTTTGTCCCGATCAAGGCCAGACTCAGGCAACTGAACCTGAAGTATATGCTACTGTACCCGTTCAGACTGAAGGTGCTGCACAAAGGACGAGCTGTGTTCCTGGAAACACCAGCTGCTGCCCATATGGGAATGGAGCATAATAATCTAGCGGATGGAAAGGAGGCGAGTGCATGAAAGGTCACTGGTGCTGAAAGCAAAATAGTCATGGGAAGGTACCGCATGTTTCTATTGCCAATGTCGGAAGAACAGCCCATAAACGCGAAAACAACCAAAAAAATTATAAGACGCAAAGAAGCGGGCGAGAGACACGCTGGACCTCCCCAAAAGAGCACACAGGCCCAACCCACAGACTGACCAGTGCGGGCCTGTTGCCAGCACAAAACTACTTGTGCTCGAAACCCAGGATGGGTCTAGACAGCACAAGGGCGCCCGAGCCCTGCAAGAGAAATGCAGCTGCTGGGTGCAACTGTTTAGTTTATGTTATTTGTTATGACTGTTACACTGTCTACAAGATACAGATGCGCGGAGTGGCGGGACCTACAAACCTTAGCAACAAAGGAACTAAGAAAGGGTGCAACCTGGAGGGACGCAAAACAAACAGTAAAAGCCAAACACATGAGGGAAGAGACTGGAGATAGCCCAAAGAGGCGTCTACGCACGAACATGTCAACACAACTTAGAATAATAACATGGAATGTGAGGGGAATGGGCACATACATGAGGAGAAATCGCATAACATCCTTCTTACAAAGAAAGAAAATATTGTTAGCCCTTCTCCAGGAAACACACCTCACAAAGGAAGAAATGACCAAACTACAGGAATGTTGGAAAGGACAAGGGTACGGTGCGCACTACTCTAAATATGCAAGAGGGGTATTCACGTGGGTGAACCCTGAGGTGCCTTTCCAACTACTCGAAACAGAAGCCGACAAGGAAGGTAGATATATGATAATATAGGGGATTGTTGAGCAAATCAAGATCTGTATAGTAAACTCCTACTTCCCTAATCACGGCATACCCAAGCACCTTAAACTGCTATGCGCCAAAATAACACATCACAGAGATGGTTTTTTCATCTGGGGGAGATTTTAATTGTGTAAGAGATGTGACCCTAGACAGATCTGAACCACCAAAACACCAAACAACCCCAGCTCCCCAAACACTAAATGCGATGATAGACCACCTAGATCTAGCGGATGTCTGGCGAGAGACACACCCCATGGACAGATGCTACTCATACTACTCATCCCCCCACAATCTATACACGAGGATAGACTACCTCTTTATAGATAAAGACCAATCATCGCAAGTAGACTCAGTGCAGTACCTGGGCAGGTCATTATCAGACCACTCGCCCCTACTTATGACCTGGAAAATGAAGGGCCCCAGACCCCCGATACCGATGTGGAGAATGCCCACGGACGCCCTCACAGACCAAGCCTTCACAGAGGGACTAGGGGAAAGGCTAGAAGCATTCATAAGTATTAACAAGGGCAGCGTAACCCGATGGAGCACACTTTGGGAAACAATGAAGGTGCTAACAAGGGGGGAAATAATAGAAGGTGCAGGCGGTATATGCAAGCTGCTAAAAACACAGTTAGACACCCAGGAGGAAGACATTAAACAATTGGAAACCAACAGCCAGAGTACTAGAGAGGATGAGAAAAAACTAATAGAGACCAGAAACAAATGCCAAGAAGCCTGGGGGAGACTAGCTAAATTAGACTACGCAACCCGCACCACCAGGGCACACAAGGAGGCAGACAAACCAAGCAGGCTATTATCATTGTTATGCAAACGAGAACATCTGAAACACCTACCAACTGAACTCAAAGATGAAAACGGGGTGACACAAAACACAACAATCTGTCAACGACATCTTTGCAGCTTTTTACTCTAACTTATATGCACACAGCACCCCGATTCCGGTGGCAGACACACTAGAGGAGATAGGACTCTGCAAATTAAACAAAGAACAATGAGAAGCGCTAGATGAGGTAATCACCACATAAGATGTGACAGAGGCTATCAGATCCCTAGCCACATGTAAGACCCCGGGTAGCGATGGCCTCCCATCGGAATTTTATGAAGCCTACGAACTGACCCTGACCCCATTGCTGCATGAGGTGTTCATGGAAGTATATGAGATGGGGACGCTACCAGAAACCATGAGAGAAACACTGATAGTCCCAATAATTAAACCAAACAAACCTGCAGAGGAGAGCAACTCATATCGCCCATTGGCAATGCTAAACTATGACAGTAAAATATTGACCGCCATAATGGCCAAGCGTCTGGCCAAGGTGGTGGGATGCATGGTACACGAGGACCAAAATGGCTTTGTCCCGGGCAGAAACACAACAGCCAACCTACGCCACCTACAACACATCATGGCTCAAACCATAGACAATGAGGAACACATGGCAATATTATCATTAGATGCCATTAATGCAGAGAGGTACTGAGAGAATTCGGATTTGGAGAAAGCTTTGTGAGGTGGATCAAAGTGCTATATAATGGCCCAACGGCCATGGTGAAAACTGGGAGAGTGATATCGAAAGCCTCGGCAATACAAAGGGGCACCAGACAGGGATGCCCGCTATCGCCCATGCTGTACATCCTGGGGCTGGAACCCATAGCTATATACTTCAGAAAAGAACTCTTTGATGCAGGGATAAGGGTGAGGGGAAAATACAATATAATATCGCTCTATGCCGATGACGTGTTATTATAATTGAGGGATCCGTGCACTAACGCCCCACTAGCACTAGAGATATTAGAGAATTACACACACTTCTCTGGGTTACGATTCAGCACACGAAAGTCCTGCGCGTTCCCGTTGGCAGGGCTAATGGAGGTAAATGCAACTGACTTGCCAGATGTGGGAATCAAGTGGTAAACAGAGGTATTTAAGTATTTGGGGATTAACATCAAACACACACCTGAGCAAACTTATGAGAACAACACAGCGGCTGTAGTTAAGGGTCTACGCAACTCTGAAGTTCTGGTCCAAATTACCCCTATCAATGATGGACAGGGCGGCGATCACCAAGACGATCATTCTCCCGAGATTCCTGTACTATTTCCAGAATGTATGCAATTACATTGGACGAGCCTTCTTCAAAAAACTAGATGTACTGCTCAGGGAGTTCTTATGGGGAAAAACCTGCTGCAAACTGTCCCTAGACACACTGACGCTGCAACACAGAGAAGGGGGGGATACAACTGCCGGACTTGGAGAAATATTACCTGGCGGCACAGCTCAGCCACGTCACCGGATGGCTGTCTGATGAAACCACTGCAGAGACTGCACTGCTGCAAAATGAATAGCCCCCACACACCTCAAAGAAACCCTGTGGAATCCACCGACAGAAATGGAGTATGTCCCCATGATAGTAACCCTCGGCAGGCAAGTGTGGAAAAGGGCCAGCTCACTATTTCGTCTGACCCACCCCTATTCACCCAACATCCCAATCCTAGCGGATGTATGTAAAGCACCTCCTGACATGCCCATAATGAGGAACTGGAAAAGGGCGGGATTGTACACCTGGGGGGATATGTTTGACGAAGGGGCCTTTAGAAACTTTGATTCACTAAAAACATGGGAGGGGCTTGCAAGTGGCCAATTCCTATGGTACCAATGGATAAAACACATAGCCAAAGGTAAGTGAGACGAATGGCCGGAGGAACCAACGACCAACCGCTTGCTGAATGAGATGTACAGCCTGAGCGATGGCTAGAGACCTGTGTCCAAACTGTGTGGCCAATTGGTGAATAGGCCCAACCCCCGAAGTGCCACGCTAAAGGAAAAATGGGAAAAAGACCTGGAAGACAATCTCACTGAAAAAGAATGGGAGAGGGTCCTGATATATCCGAAAGAAGTATCTAGAAATGCCAAATTTAGGCTAATCCAGTTGAATGTCTTATATAGGACCTACATGACCCCTCTAAGGGTGGACGGCTTAAATAAACAAGCACAACCAACATGCCCCTGGTGTAGTAATGAGGGCACTGACCTGATGCACATGTTTTTGGAAAAGCAATAAAATACAGTGCTTTTGGGCTAAAATTGAACAAAAATGTAGGAAGGCAGGTGTGACAAGATATGATTGGTCCCCAAAAGAGTGCCTGGTAGGCACATACCCCAGGCTGAGCAAACACAAATACATTGTGAAACTAATGGACATGGTGTGCATACTAGCAAAAAGAGCAATAGCAATGGCATGGAAAACACCCAGAGGCCCACAATACAGCAGATGGAACAACGAACTTGCTCGCTGGGCTGCAGCAGAGACAGAGGCCTGGAGTGCAGGGATTACTGGATCTGATGGCAACATAAATATCACTTACGAGGCATGGAAGGCTTTAATAAGAGACATGTTTCTCCCAGCAGATGACAGGCCCCCCTGAAACTGCACTGTAAAAACCACACAGGAGTAAACCTACGCACAAAGGACACAGAAACTCCCTCCTGGAACAAGCACCCCCATTATAAAAGCTCCGTTCATGGAACTGCCACCACATGCACATGGACGGCAAAACTCACACCCTAACAAGGAGACAGTCACTGTTTTGTTGTTGTTTACTGGTTAAATATTGTTAATCAGCTGAAATGCAAATGCTGTACTATGAATAATTTAACACATGCAGCAAAGTAACACTTTTTATATGCACACAAATGCAACTAAAACCTTTTTTTTTTAAATAAAAAAAAAATAAGAGTGTGTGTAGTAGGAGCGTGTGCGGTATAAACATGTGTCGCTGGTGCGTGTGTCATAGGTGCATGTGTCATAAGTGCATGTGGGAGTATGTTCCACACGTCCACATGATATGTGTAGTCAGCTCATGTGCAGTAGGTGCGCGTGTCATAGGAACATGTATGGTAAGAGTGTGTGTTGTAGGAGTGCTTGTTATAGTAGCAGAGCTTGTTGTAGGTGCCTCTGTGGTAGGAGTATGTGTAGTAAGAGTGTGGTCCTCATTACGACCCTGCCTCTCCCGTAATGAAGGGAGCGCCTATTACGAGGTTCCCTTTGCGTGACTCGGAACAGACATCTAGTAAAACCAGACGTCCTTTCCGGGTCCCGCGAGGGGAACAGGGAGCTAATAACGGGCCGTTATTTACGTGCCCGTTATTAGCTTCCTCCCCATTCCCATTGAGCCATATGGGGGCTCAAAGGGAATGGGGAATGGTTCCTTTAAGGAGGAATTACCGGGTCCTCCAATGTTCGAATGACCCAGTTATTCCTCATTGAAGGAACCCAGTATTGGAGCCCGATATGAAGGCAGCCATGGCGCTAATAGCACCATGGCTACCTCCATACTCGTAATGAGGCCCTTTGTGTCATAGGACAATGGGCCTCACATTAAATTCACCTGAGACTTTCCTTTAATGTGGGTTTTTATGATATTAATGGTGTAATGTACATTGTGATGGCCGTGCCCACCACTAATAATCACGCTGACTCAGGTGGCAAGTCCAAGGGTGTTAACTTGAACTTTAAGACATATTGGCTGTGGCTCTGGTAGGTGACTGTCTCTACCTCCTGTTACCTCTGTTGTTCCTTTTCATCTTCCTCCCACTCTATTTCCGTGCCTGTTGCTGTTCTTCTGTCATAATTGTATCGTATGTTATTGTTTATTTATATAACGCCTATACACAGGCAAGTGTTTCAAAGCGTTCAAGGAGGGTGGGAACATGGGGAAAAGCAACAGTCACTCAGAGCCCTTGAGATCCTGAGACAATAATAGTCTGCACAGGCAGAGTAAGTGCATAAAATACATTTAACAGTAGGATTATAGCAAATAGGACTGAGGGCGATTCAGCAAATTTAACAGTACAATTAGGGGTGAAGACAGGAGAGAAAGACAGTCTTCGATGTGGTGTGTAAGGATCGAGCAAGTTACACAGAGAGTCAAAGGGAGGGGAGGGCCAAGTGCACCTGGTTGGTTGAGGCTGAAGTAAGTGCAGACAGAGCCACTCTCTTGGGCTAATTTCTCAGTGCGTTCAGTGTGGGTGGTGTGTAGGGGCCTGAGGCAAGTGTGAGAGAGGACTGGTGGGGATGCCGGGGACCAGTGAGACTCTAAGGTGCACCAGGCAGCCAGTCAGCATGCTGTAAGGAATAGGAGGGAGAGAGGGGAAGGCCAGAGGACTAGGTTAGCGGGGTAGAGAGAGAGAAGGAAGAGGAGAAGAGAAAGTCTTGTGGAGTTTCTGGAATTTCAGGAGATCTGGCTCCAGACATAGGGCGGTAGGGAGGCTATTCCAGAGGGAGGCACTTGCTGAGCATAATGATCTCCCACCAAATCTTTGTTTGTAGAACCGGCTCACTTGCAGAAGGTTTGAGGTAGATGAGCGGAGGGCTTGGGAAGGACAGTATTTAGGTAGGCAGAGTTGAAGGTAGGTGGGTCCCAGGCACCACAAAGCCTTGTGGACAATGCAAAGGGTCTTGAATTTTAGCCTTGCAGCCACGGGAAGCAAGTGAAGGGATATCGGCACCAGAGAGATCCGGTCCCTGCGCTTGGGGCCAAGAATAAGTATCACGGTTATGTTCTGGATGAGTTACAGATCTCCCTCTACTACTATGACGACTCTGATTCTCCTACTCTCTGTTGCACCTACTACTCTCCTTATACCACCATTCCTAATGTGTTATCAACAATCACTATCACCCTATACTACCAATTACTACTATACTATGTATTCCACTTACTCGGATATCCTTCATGTCCACTGCCACTACTACTACTTACTACCATTGCCACACTTGCTACTCTGCTACTCCCACAACCACTATCTCCACTTCCAACTACTACCTCCACTACTACCATCACTACCACTCAGCTAATCCCACTTTACGTCTCTACTTACTCTCTCCCTTCTCACACACGAACACTCCACAGAGCCCCTCCATCCAATTTCTCTGCAGTCTTTTTGCTCTTGGCTCCTCTGGTCTCTCGGATGTCCCCCACCACCTCTTGTCATCACCCAACTAACCCACACTCAGCCACTCTCACACACTTACTTAAATGCTCCACCCCTCCCAGGATTTTATACTTAACTTGACCAATGACTTAACTTACCTCCAGGTGTGTGTCAGGGTAGGCTATGGGGAAGCAAAAAGGGCTTGTAAGGGCTTGTAAGCCTTGCCCCTTTCCAACATGACCATGTACTTGTTCCCAAAGGGCTCTTAAATATTAACCTATTCCCTGAATGGCTAGTGGTTACAATGTCCTTCGCTTCCTTTGAATATAAAGAATTCCCTGGTGGTTAGTGGGTGTGTGTAGGAGGCCATTGTGAAGGACTTTGTTTTTTTTAAACACCCTGGTGGCCTAGCGGGGCTCCTTACTCATGTGGGTTCCAGCAGACCCGGTCTGCCGGAGCTGCGCTAATGTTGTGTTTGTCACGGCACCCGCTGGTGCCATGTAAAACATTTCTATGTCCTGCTAATGGTGTTATCGTGTATGCCGCCCCCCACTGCATCCGTTTCAACTTGTTGCAGGTTCCAAGGCCGGTGTTCCCCTGCAGACAGAATCATTATAGGTAAGTAGTGGCTGGGAATGGGCTTGTCCACACTCCGGCACTGGTCAGGGTGTTGGGATGGAGTGGGCCCTCCTCCCTCTTTTGACAGGGTCTTTCACAATGTATTGTAAAACAAATTCTGACATCAAAGTCAATGCATACTCTAGGTGGGCAGTTCATATTGAAAGTGTACATTTATTCTGTAGCTGGTCAGATAGTACAGTGAGTAGAGCACTCGCTTTGATATGCGCGCAGAGCCTACCAATGCAGATTCCAATCCCAGCAGGGCCAAACTCAGCTTTTTCATCCTTCCGAGCTCGATAAATGAGCATCACACACCGTGGGTAATAATATGTAGTGCTCAGATGCCTGAGGGTTTGTAGCACTGTATATGCAAATATTATTATTATAACCTTAAAACTCACATTAAAATCACCTGAGACTTGCCTTTAATGTGAGTTTTCAGGGGACGTTAATTCGGTAATGTGCGTATTGTAAAATCTGTGGACAGTTTGGATTGAAAGTTTACATTTATTAGATCAATTTAAAACTGACATCAATGTCAGCTGTGACTTGCCTTTAATGTGCGTTTTTAGGTGATGTTATTTTTGTAATGTGACAACAGTAATATTCATACTCTCTGCGTGTGTGATTGCAGTGCATATTTTTGGTGCCTCGGTGGTAGGAGTATGTGTTGTGAGAGTGTGTGTGGTAGGACCCTTTGTTGTAGAAGCGCATGTCATAGGATTGCATCATAAGAATGTGTGTGGTAGGAGCGTGTGTGGTAGGATCATGTGTGGTAGGAACGTGTGTGGTAGGAGCATTTGTGGTAGGAGCATGTGTTGTAGGAGTATGTGTGGAAGGTGCTTGTGAGTGCATGTGCTGTACATCCACATGTAATGTGCCATAGGTGCACGTGTAGTAGGTGCCTGTGTCATTGGTACATGTATGATAAGAGTGTGGATTGAAGGAGCGCTTATTATAGCAGCACGTGTCATAAGAGAATGGCCCTCATTACAACACCGGCGCTAAACCTGGCGCTATTAGCACCATGGTTGGTGCCGGTGTTTTAACGAGTCCGCCATGGGGAAATACCGCCCCATTCCAAGGTTGGCGGGCGATATTTCCCTATTTCCCCATGGCCCTTCCCCATTCCCATTTTTGCCCCATAGGGCTCAATGGGAATGGGGAAGGCGGCAATTACGGTACCGCAAATTGCGGTACCGTAATTGCCTGCGAGGTCCCTTTGCGGGTCCCCACTTTAACGGCTGGTCCAGACCAGCCGTTCAGGTTGGGTCCCGCAAAGGGACCTCGTAGTAAGGCGCTAAGTGGTTAACGGCGCTGCAGCCTTTTACGACGCCATTAACCACTTAGCGCCAGGGTCGTAATGAGGCCCAATGTGTCATAGGACATGTGTTATAGGATTTAGTGTCATTAGAGTGTGTGTTGTAAGTGTGTGTTGTAACGGTGTGTGTGGTAGGAGCATGTGTCATAGGGACATGTGTCGTAGGGGCATGATCTGTGTCCAGTTCATACAAAAAAAGCACATTTATTTCATCAACTTAAAACTCACATTAAAGTCATCAAAGACCTGCCTTCAATGTGAGTTTTTAGAAGATCTTAATTGTGTAATGTACATATTGTAAAATTTATATGCTCTGTTGATAGTTCGTATTGAAAGTGTACATTTATTTATTCCATCACCTTAAAACTCACATTACAGTCAGCAGAGACTTGACTTTAATATGATTTTTAAGAAGATGTTAATTGTGTAATGTACACATTGTAAAACTCATACTCTCTGTGGACAGTTCGTTTTGAAAGTGTACATTTATTTCAACATCTTAAAACTCAAATTAGCTGAGGCTTGCTTTTTATGAGAGTTGTTAGGAGACGTTAATTGTGTAGTGTGTGTATTGTAAAACTCTCACACTTGTACATATATTTCATATGCTCTTTGTATAGTTTTATGAAAAAGGTGTATTCATTCTGCGCATGTGGCATATGGTTACATTTCAAACATTAATATCTCAAAATTGGCCACATCAATTTTAAATATTTTCTTCAGTGCACCAATTACAGTTAAAATCCAGGTGCCTGCAAAATATTAAGAAAATCGCAGCTGCCAATTTTGAGATATTTGGCCCAAAAAAAATAGTTTTCCCTATGGAAACCCCAATATTAAAAGCTATACAAAAGTAAACATTTTTTACATTTGGAAGCTGCTAATGTAGAAATCTGAAATTGTGTATGCACCGGCTGCTGCCTCAAAATCAAATGTTTTAATACAAGTGTTCATAAGTTATTTAAAAAAGTAATTTTCTGAAACGCCATAGAGACTTTGCTATAACCTTAACTATGTCTTGTGTTATCGCAAATGCAAGATATATATTTTGAAACCTAGAGAAAGTTTGGCGTCACTCCCGGGAGCAAAAATTGTTCAGGAAAAGTTTAAAAATAAATCTGTT
The DNA here is from genome assembly GCF_040938575.1 of Ambystoma mexicanum. Classification (NCBI taxonomy): domain Eukaryota; kingdom Metazoa; phylum Chordata; class Amphibia; order Caudata; family Ambystomatidae; genus Ambystoma; species Ambystoma mexicanum. The sequence continues at coordinate 1,177,138,987 of NC_090921.1, read as the reverse complement.
TCTATTAAGCTTTAAGAAAGAAGTGCCAAAACAATGCATTTTGCCCTCTCCCTGGTGGCTTGTTCACATATGAAATTGCTCAAATGCACACCCAGTAAATGTAGTGCTTTCCTATCCCCATGAGACAGAGGGTACCTCTTGCCTTCCCTTAAAACATTACACCATCTATGTAGCTTTTTTGATTTCGTTCTTTTGGGCAGCCATGTTGAAATTCTATTAGACCCATCAATGACACTGCATTCATTAATATGAATAAAAAAGATTGAAAACATTTTTAGAAACCATAAATTCTATTCAATTGAATGTTTCTAAAAACACTGTGTTCTAGGGATAATAATAATGGAATAATGGTACCATATTGATAGTCAAGGAGCAACAATGAAACATATTCAGATGTGCAATGTGCAAATTTCAATACACAGCAATGTAACGAAAACCACATATGTAAAATGTTACATTATGGCAGAATTCATACAGATTTTTTAATTTGAGTCAGATACATTGTCATGACATGCTTATTAGAACATGAATTCCTCATTAAAGTGACAGTGCATTGTGTGTTTCATATGAAAAAGTATGTTGATTCGACTTAAATTATAGCATAATGCCTAAAAGACAAACTGTTCCAGTTTCATAATGAATGTCTAAAATATGTTGTAATGACTTTCATTACTAAAAACCCATCTAAATAACCATGCTAGTCAAATAAATTGTCTAGAATAGTTATTTAGATTTTCTTTTATATGTATGGATGTTTGTGTGTATTGTGAATGTAAAAATGTGTGATAAAATAGCAGGCAGGTTGCGTTCCTTTTCTGAAGATAAGCTGCCTGTATTTATGTGGAATTTTGTGGGTGACTTCCTAGGTATTAAAAGTTAGGGGACCACCTGATATTTCTTGATTGATTATTTTAAATGAAACAGACTGCGGGTTAAAAATAGCCAACTTGTCCCAGGTTCTGAGGTAGGATGGTCATGTTGGAGGCATTAGAACAGTGATATTTTTCTGTAGATATCATCAAATGTTAGACATTTTAGAATATCAGAAAGGTTCAACACTTACCAGTTTCAACAAGAAAAAAACATTCTTAGAATACATTAGACAAAAGTACAATTCACGTACTTTTCACTGAAACTAAAGTGTTGGTATCAGAGAATTCCATTGGGTTCACACATGACTTCTTTATTCTGGGGCTGATTCAACTCTAAAATGTTGTACACCATTGGTTTCTAGCTTAAACATAGATTGAATCACATTTGGTAGGGATTACTTAGTTACATATTCTGAAGGGTTGGGTTCAGCGAAGAAGATTTTATTTGGAGAGCAAAATATTGGCATTCACGCTAGGGTCACACAAACATGAGAATATAAAATTGAAATGGAAATGGAGTCGGCAAGTGTGAGATAGCTACAGCAAATATATTTAGAATGTTTCCAGATCTGGACGTTTCTGTCTAAAGTGTGTGGTCTGTTCTGCAGTCAGTTTTGCATTGACCGAAATGCAGGTCTGTGCTTCTCGTTCTGTGGTTTGGAAAAAAGGAACCAGGTCATGGTAAAGCGTTGGCTTTGTCACTGGTTTCCGGGGACAGATACACATTATGTTACAGCATTGCTTCCCTTTCCTCGTTAATGAAATAAAAATTCAATCAAATCTACATTCTAGACCTCGTGTCTAGCTCCTACATTTTGCGACCATCCCTCCTGCCCCCTTCGTGATTTCACAAAAATGGGTGGAAGACCTTGGTCGACTCAAGAATACTGGGGTGGGGAAAAGAAGAGGTTATAGATCCGGCCCCATAATAGAGAGACATTTGTTCTGCATTAGTGCATGCATCCATTTGCGCTGTACCTTTGGTGTTAGGCAATGCATGGGTGATACCATTGAGAAGGGGGTGTCCTACTTTACATGTCTACTCACTTTGGAAGCAGACGGTCACGCAAAGAATCACATGCCAGACATGCTGTTTTGTGGTGGCTTTTTCACCCCTTGTGGGTGACATGCTAAGAAAACGTGGAGGGTTAACATGACTCTGCATAGCCGCAGAGAAGGGGGTGTGATCAGTCAGGGACTGTAGCTTGCCCCCTGGAGTGCTCCCTCTAGAATAAAAGCATGGGAGCCATCTCGGACAGTAATTCACTAAAAAGCCGGGGGTAGTGGATGTGACATCACTCACTCGATGACTTCACAGGATGTGACATCACACACCCCTTTACCCTGGTGGCATCACAGGAAGTAGCATTGCAGGTACAAACAATATGCCTGAGTTTGATAAATTAAATGAAGAAAGAGATAGGTACAAAGCACTTTACATCTTGATAGGAAAGAGGTGCACGCAGTAGAAGCAGCGTTGGCCCAGGGCACTGCCTTTATCTGCAAGTACAGCCTTTGATGGCTTGTTACTTCCACCTAATGTCAGTTATAGCTTCACACACCAGGAATAATCTTTATATGTTAAACAGTGTCTCGTGGTGAGGCCATAACAGGGGGAGCGTAGTCTCTTATTGTGAGTAATGTGATCGTGTTCAGGTTCTAGCACCACGTGGTAAAACTATGCAACAGGACAACCTCATGTGTCCAGGTGATGCCACCATATGTTAAGCACAGTCTTAATGACTTGGACACACAATCTAATGCCAGTTAATGTTTTATATACCGTCCATATTTACTATCCTCAAACGAAAACCTCACATGAGTAAGTGGTGCTAATATTTGGTACGTGTCGCTTCAAGTGCATGTATAGCCATCATGTGCAGCGTGTGGTCTTGTGTGGGCCTGCATGTTCAGGTGCCATCATCATGACCTCTCTGCCCCTAACACCACCTCCAAAGGCCTCTTCAACACCATCTACACGCTGCCGCGCAAAGCACCTACCCAAGGGTAACATGTCTACACCTCTTGCAATCTGAAGGAAAATGGTGTGATTTCAAAGTGCTTTTCAAAGTTCAAGTTCAGTATGGACGCCTGCAGGAACCGCTGTATGGTAGAGGTCTACAGTAAGGTACTTTGCTGTTTGAAAGTTGTCCTTTGCATGTAAATATTCTGTTGTTGCACTGTACTCTTTTTACACTATGTGGCAACCAGGCCTTGTGGCGCTGCAATAGTGGAGTACAGCCTGGCTCTGAAATGCGCAATTGCATTTATGCATGTAATTTGGGAACTGCTCATTCAGTCACATTTGTGTCCTTCTGGGGCTTGCAGTTTTTCTTTTACTCTTATAAATCAAGAGCTACAAGTCCCAGAATGCAAAAACAGGACTGGAACAGCCATTCCCAAATGAAAAGGAGCATGTAGACAGAAGTAAATATGTATCTGTAAAAAACATAGATGTACTGTCAGATCCCTTCTAGTCGCGAGATATTTTCTCCATGACACGGGATTGATGTTTACATTAAAAGCCAGATATCTTTTAAATGTGACATTGGAAGCTCTGGGCAATTGTTGATTAAAAACATCAGGAAAACCTGTACTGCCATTGCATAAATGGGAGGCTTAGTACGGTTTGTTCAAAAGCTATTACTGTGCCTTTGGACGAGGGATTATTAAATGTGATCATGGGGTCATTCAGCAGGACTGGTTGATTTCTAGTGCAAGAGCATTCTATTAACACGTTAGCCAAACACCAAATAAATGAAAGCAAAACATATTACAAGCTCTAAAACAACCCAGCAGCCCAGCATGAGAAGTGCGTGCCTTCTCTTCTTGAGACATCTCCTTCGACCTCTATCTGAAGTAGGGGGTCACAGGGACAGAGCCAGGGGTACTGAAGAAGGAGCTAGGGGTCGCACCTGCGCCCCCTAACAGATCTCGCATGACGCCCATGGGATCCCTTGAGAAGCACTCATTGACGTCAACTTCTACACCATGCCCTGAATAGGACCGTTGTGGCGGGTGCGGCCCGTCAATGGCGGGCACAGTTTGGGTCTTCGTATGCCTTAAAGGGTCATTCAGGGTCATCCAAAAGGTGTGGGCAGCTTCACCAATGCTGTCAGAGCATTGGAGATTAAAGGAGCAACTACAGCACGTCAGGGGCAGACTGGTATGCCATGCCAGCAGCCCTAACAGGAGGAGGAGGAGGCTGCTGCCTGGCTAGTTTCAAAAGTCAGACCATATAGACCTCCAAACACACGAATGTTGGAGCCCCAACTGGTGTTAAGGACAAAGTCAACATGATTGTTATTACATGGAGGGAGGGGAATTTATGCAGGCAGCCAGGAGATTATGTTTCCTTACTGTGGCATTGAAATGCGTACTGCTGGTAAGGGCAGAGTCAACATGAAGTGTGTTCTCACATGGTGGGGAGGGAAGCATTAGTGCATACATTTTCTACTGGCATTAAGGGCAAAGCCAACAGGAGTATGTTCGCACATGGGCATACTAGTATATACTGGCAGATCCAGCATGCACATGTTTTCTAGTCATATCATGACTGCACATTATATAACTGGCCACACACAGAGTTGGCTGGTATATTTGGGTGCCATGGCCAGGGCTCGCCCTCTTCTTTCTATGCTAGGTGAAAGATTTTTTATGTTTGATTAAAAACATACACACATCTTTCACCTCAGACTGTACAGCTGCAGCAGAATGATCATTGTGGGCATTGCACATGCATAGTGGCCCAGGCCGTCTCAGAATGTGGCGTGGCCAATGCTCTGTTGCGGAGGTTGGGGGGGGGCTGAGCATGGCTTGCAGGGGGACCCCCGTATTTTGTGTTACATCAGTGCACCTGATTCTCTAGGTGACCAAAAGAAGGGCCTGGCACTCTAATCCTTCTCTGTGCCAGATCTGTTGACACCACTCCATTTTGCAAGCCACTGTGACCTGACCACGTGACTTCCACTGTGTGTGAGCACAGGGGGAAGGACGATGCTCACCTGCCTGTAGAACCCTTCCATGTAAAAGATTTTCCCCAGCATCCACCCAGCGTAGAGTCCCACATCATGGGCAGAGTAGTCAACGACTTTATGACTGTAGGGCAGGCCTCATTTCGTTCTTTGTCATACCGGTCAAATAACCATTTTTCTTTCCTCTGTAATAATGAAGGTTTCCATACATTTGGATTTTGCTTGAGGATAGCTCAAGCACAACACCCTCATCTTGGGAACAAGTCAATGCCATGCATCATGAGTTTACCCCCACGCAATCTCCTGATGTTAATACATTGAGTGCCACATTGTGGGCAATAATGATGGTAATAGTTAGCTCTGAAACGGAATAACTGGTGATATTGGCGCTGAGCAGCAATGGTCTGTGGAATACAGATTCTCAATTACATACTGCAAGACATTGAGACATGCAGTAATACTAGGATAACAGCAAACGCCTTCAGTTTCAGTTACATCTACACTACATGTGTTCATTGTTTAAAGGTGATGAAGAGCTTGGTAGAGTCTGGGCTCGAAGTGGGCAGGAGAGGTTGGCCGCGGTGCTTTTTTTATTACGTTTTACAGTTCCTATACTTTTATTTTAAAAAGAAACCATTTCGGAATGGTTTCGTTTTCAAATAAAGGTGTACGAAGAAGTTGAAACTTGCACTTAATCAGGGGTCACACTGCCAGAGGTCCAATGGTCCCTTAAACAGCAGGCACATTTGTAATTTGCGTGCCCCTTACTGGGGATTTGAACCGGGGACCTGTTGGATCAGCTCCATCCTCACATTATGGTGAGCTATTGTAGAAATTCTGGGCGGCTGTTATCTTTTCAGTGGCCTGCTTGTGACAAAGCCCATTCCCAAGCCCCATCATACCCTGCTCCTACAGTAATCAGAATGCTTCTTTTGTATTCAAGCAATTTAATGTGAGAATACTGCAGGCACAGCTGTACATGCAGTTAATGGGTAGGTGGGAGGGGTGGCTTTAATCTTTAGCATGCCCCCTTAAGAGATGCGAATGGTGGGTGATTAGAAAGAGGAGGGTGCGTGAAACTGCATGCTGTGGTGGACAAAGAATAAAGGTAATGGGCGTCGTTTAAAATGCATTTGGCACTTTCTTTCACTGTATTTCTTTCAGCCTTTACACAGCAGTGGGGGTGAAATGGAGGAAAGGGTGGTCCCAGGTATGGGGTTTGTAGTGCGCGTATGAAGGGGCGTGGCAGTGGTGTTTGTGGGGTGCTGGGGCGCGCCAGGAGGGAGCATAGTTCCACTACTTCTTTTCGTACACTTCGACCACTGGGCAGAGTCACACTATACAAGTACCAACATTTACTGAGTATACTGGAATATGTGTGCGTGGGCGAGCGTGCGAAACAGAGAGCTATTGCTTGAGATCCTCAATGATAGAGGGGCAGAGCTATAAACAGAGGGAGAAAGAGAGAGAGATAAAAGTAGTTACACGGCAGTGCAACTGGACCTGTTTAGTGGGTGGGGAGCAGTAGTCGCAGTGAGCGGGAACGGTTGGGAGCGGCGTTCCACTACTTCATTTTTTTTCTGTTTACCATTCCGCTACTTTGTATGGCCATTTTCACCATTCTATATGGAGGATTTGTCAATTCATGTCCTTGTGCAAGTGTTAAGTTGAAATAGGAGCATTAGTTACTAGTCACTTAGAATATTTCAAAGCACCAGCCGCAATATCTAGTCACATGTTACACTAGGCTTCTGCCTCCCCTCTCCCCAGCTAAGACCACAGTTGCACTACTTTTTTCGGTACACTTCTACCACTGGTGAGGAGAGCTAACACTATTGCAGCGCCTCCCATACTTGATACTTCTAAAGATAGGGAAACTCGCTCTGACACTGCCCATGGTGCACTAGACAGCATGTTCGGGAAAAGTCTGCATGCCCAAGGGCCCTCATTATAAGTTTGCCAGTGCCAGCAAACTGTACTGCCGTTTCCACCACTTGGTCTGCCAGAATTACCGGCAGATTCCAAGTGGTCGACCTGCTGTTAAACGCCATTCCATGGAGTTCCACAGGATTCCATGGAGGGGGATTTACCTGTATTACTGGTACTGGTATTACCGGGCCGGTAATATCAGCAGTTTTTTGCTGGTAGTCTGGTGGATATACCTCCAGCTCTTAGATGGAGGTAAATCCTGCACCCTACCAGCAAACTCATAGTTGGCTGGTCTGGAAAAGTGCTGGTACTCGCTATTGCCGGCACTTTATTTCCAGACCACCAACGTATAATCAGGCCCACTGTCTTTCCTGTGTATGAGGACAGCTGCCTCTGACCTGCCATACACTTCTGAAGCCTGATCACTACACTCGCAGTGACTGCGGGAAAGCTCTGATTGCTTCCGCTTTGCTGCCTCTGCTCTCTGTGTACAAAGGAAGCACTCAGGTTACTTGTGCTGCAACATCTAAATGTGAGGGAAGCTCGGCCCTGCTGCTGCCCACGCACATTTCTTCACATCACGGACTCCTTCTAGCCTTGTACCAGCTGTGTGTTTATGGTACATTCCTGCACTGTGTGAGAGGGTGAAAACTAACCTGATGCTACCCAGCTATCCACATAGTTATTTATTTTATTGTTTTTTTTTTATAATGCGTCTAATCCCATACCTGAGTACGGTTTCTAAGAGCGGTTGCGGGATTCAAACCTCGGTTGCTCTGCGTGGTCGTGCTCTTGCTTCCAAGACCAGCACGGGGCCCGTGTGCTATCCTCCGTTCACTTCCATGCTGCGGGCAGTGTGTATTGCTGCTGGCGGCCCATGTTCTGCCGTTACTATGTAACTATAGAGAACGCTTTCACTGTCGCGTTTACTGCGCCTATTCATTTTGATCTGCCTGGTAAACGTCGCAGCAGCTGTGCAACAGGCAGAGAGGGTTCTATGTGATTTTACCGAAATCATTTTCAGAGAGGTATTTTATAACATAACAATTACAACGAACAAACATTGAATGCTATTTTTTTTTTTTTTGGGGACTCCCCCCAAAAACTGTTTCCCTATGCTTTTAACCCCACCACATTCCCCTTCCCACCGGCTTAAACCCCATATTTATATATATATTTGTTTAATTGATGATTTGTCAATTTTTTTGTTTCGTTAAAAATCATTCTCTGTGATGTGTTCGATAGAATCACTGGACACCTGCAGAGAGCAGCTCTGTGGATGTTTTCGGCCTCAGTGTCATTTTCATTCGGGTACCCAGGATAGAGTGGGGCACGGAGCAGGAAATGCAATCTACACACGTTCACAGCTCCGTGCAGAGAATCCGCCAGCATCTCCGACGCATCACATGCCATGCGGGTGTAGAGGCTGGAATGCCCATGGATTTGACCTGTTCCTTTGTATTACTAAGTCCAGCAATGCCATGTTATGAGGCTGCCCTAATGATCACCATTGCATGCAGGTGACCCTAGTGCGTTTTTTGAAGGGGGGTGAGGGGGTGACTAATGGTAAGGAAACCAGGGAAACACCCCGATCCTATCTGGGACGCTCCACTGGGTGCAATTAAAAAGCTGATCAAAGTGATCGTGTTAGTCTATAATAAACCTATCAGTGTGTGCACGTGTGATGACACCTTCTCTGTGCCGTTTCTCACGTCGCACCGATTCTGTCTGATGAACGTGTGTTTTTCTTTCTGCTTTTCTGTTCATTTCTTTGTGCTTGTGAGCAGTACTTTAAATGGATGGGTCCTAACCGGCACTTCGTATTTTTTGCAATATGAGTGCCTGCACATCTCAGAGCTTGAAGGAGACTACTGGTACCAGTACTGGAAATGGAAAAAATGTACTCTGAGAACCCTCTATTCCTTGGGGCACGGCTCCAGGACAGGTCACACAATACAGTATCTCTTCATGGAACCCAAGCCTGGAAATTTGCGTAGGAGCAAGGAGCATTTTTCGGATCCTAAGAATGCCGCCTGTCTGTGATAGTGATTCAGCAAGAAACCATTTTGAGCCAGAAATGGAAGTTGGACTCTGCTCGTTTCATTGTTCAAAATACTCACCCTAACAGTAAGAAGACTGTAAAGCGCACGACATAAATTCCAATGTAGACAACGTGTGGACAGTATGTGAGGCTTTGACTGTTTCTGCAATCAGTCTGATGAGCCCAGGACCATTGCTTCCACTATTAAGTGAACATGAAATACTTCCGTTTAACTAAACCTCGACGAAGGACTAAACTCGGGCGCCATGTGCTGGGAAAAGCATCCTCCTGCAGTGCCTATAATGTCTCTTTCAGGTTCCACTCTGCATAAGAAAAGGAGAGTATAAAACTTGCAGTATCTGAGCTGCTGCACTAGGTACTACCTTTCAATAATTGGTCTTTTTGTTACCCACTGGGTCCCTTGGGACTTTTCGCGTAGAGTATGGAATTATTTGTTTGGGAAACGGTTCTTTGTTATTAGCAGTGCCTTTTCCCAAATGTACATGTTTAAGTAATTGGAATTGTGATAGAACCTGTCGGGCTGAAAATCCCCACATAGCTACAGTTATCTACCAAGTGTGTCCCTTATTATGAAACACGAAATCGAGCAATAATAAAACGTCCCCTTTTAACAGCTTACTTTGTAGGCAAGATTTCTACAAAAAGAATGTTATCTTTAATATGGATATTCAAAGTTTCTTAGCATGATGCCTAGCAACAAACTGGAAGTTTGTGTGAATGAATCCCAGCTTCATTGCTTAATCAAACCGTGTGATCCTTGGCAAATTATTTCATCTCACTGCGTCTTCGCTGTAAATAAGGGGCTTTCTAAAGGACTGGCAACTTTTGTACACCACAATACTGTTGTCGAAACAAGCCAAAATCCGCCTGTGATTGATGAGGGCCTTTGAGAGTATGGTGCGTTAGGTTGACGGGATCGAATTTCAAGTTAGTGACTTAACAGTAAACGATTATACGGTGATGTTGCTTGATGTTTTAGCATGCCATGCTTCCAATGCCCAGGCTCAGAATAAAATACGGATTTACACAAAGTGTTAAAGACGGTGTGAGACCTTGACCGAAGTGGGAGTGTGGGGAGAGAGACCGATGCAAATGAACACCAACAGAGCATGAGATACAAAGAGTGGGACACACATAGAAAGTGGGACAACTGCAGAACGAATTAGCCTGGGCCAATGAGCCTCGGCTGCGCACCGTAAGGGCAATTTTAAGAGCCTTTCGGGGTTGAGCCTACCTAGCCCACTTAAAGCCTAAATTAGTGAGTACATGAACTTCCCTTTTTTCCATTTAAAGCGCTTCTGGGAAAATTGCACTGGTTATCACTAACTTTGTGCATATACATGTGGGTCTGCAAACTTACTTTACATGTTTGTGATTGGCTAGTGGGATGACGCATGCGGTGACAAAGCGGGGCCTGTGAAAAGTTACAAGGCGTGTATCCAGGGAAGGGGTAAGGGCGAGATGGAAAGCAGTACAGGCACTTACCCAACACCCACAGCAGGCAGAGCAGGCGGGGCAGTGCTGCGTGTTCACGGCCAGCCATGGTTCCTCGGGAGAGTTCCACGCGGTACACGGGACAGGGCCAGACTGTGCGAAGCGTACAGGCGAGGCACCGTCCACCCTCGCAACGCCTGTGTGCGGGGACTTGGGCTGAGGGCACAAACTGAGGAAGTGAAGTCTGCTGATGTCACCTCTGTCCAGCAGCCAGAGGGGAGGTTACTCAATGACCGAGAAACGCTTTGCACAGAGAGATGCTCACGAGCACAGGACACGTACTGACACACCCTGACCACGAAATTCCACTTCTGCCCCTCGCAGGAGGGGGCGGCAAACCAGTAGCCATAGGATGCCGCAACACGAACACACCTTAACACAACTGATTAACATACTTTAAAAACCACAGGAGCTGCGGCAAGCACTTACTTATCAGCAATCTTCATTACTCCCGATCCTGCTCTTCCCAGTCCCAGTCCTTTCATGATGGGTGTCCTACCCCGGGTGCTGGCACCCTCAGGTTAAGTTTGTACCCATGCTCGTCCCCCTTTTTACAAAACACTGCATTTCAGTGCTCGAATTGGGCAGGAGCGGTTGGGAGCGTTGCTCCTCTACTTTGTTTTTGAAATTTGTGTTTACTGTTCCTATACTTTTATTTTTGAAAGAACCCGTTCCTGAATGGTTTACCTTTAAAAATAAATGCGTAGGAAGTAGTTTAACTTGCACTTCAATGCACTCAGCAGGTGTATTTGTTTGGGGGTTTGGATTGCGCATGGTGATGGGGTTTGCGGGGAGCAGGGGCAGGCCAGCAGGGAACATAGTTCCATTACTTCTTTTCATACACTTTGACCATTGCCCCATTTCCTTGTTTTCATCATTCACCTGAAACGCCCCTTATTCCCGAAATCAAGGAGTCTGTAAACAATTACAATACCGTGACGCATGAACATATCTTACCTGCATAAGACAAGCAGACATCTCTGCGTATTGCCCTGCGTGTCTTCACATCACAGAACTGTTTCACACAAGCATCTTCTGGATACCATGTGCAAGCGTGCATGCATTGCGCTGTTTCTGGTGTATGTGATGCAGGCATGTACTGTGCAGTATAAATGAGGGGCTTTGGAATGCTAATGGCCCTTTCCAAGCCAAGTGAGCAGTGACGTGGCAGGGAAAGGGGCCACTAGCACTCTCTTGGGAAATTACCTGGGCCCTGTGAAGCCCCGTTTTCGCTCTTATCACCATAGTACTTCAAAGCCCTGGTTAGTGCCAACCTGCAGCATGCAAAAAATAAAAAATGAACTTTGGTTAGGTTTTCGAGGCGGCAGACCGCTGTGTTTACACTTCACAAAAGCACCCTCTTCCACAGTTTAGGGGATGAGCATGCGTACCACAGAGCAGTTGAAGTGCCGCTGTTCTGTAATATTTGGTATCCCATATCGATCTGGTATCCCCTGGTCTTCGGCTGATCGCTGATTGGCTGCATTAAACCTTAGCACCACCTCTGTGAGCCTGAGCACTGGCCCTCTTCCGAGCTGACACAGACAAAAGCAGTAGAGCACAGAGCGAGCTGGCTCCGTTGCTGAATAGATAAAACACTGTTCATTCTGAGAGAAAGCTTTGCATTAAAAAGAGAGGCTGTCTTTGAGGAAGCCGCTGATGTAAACCTTTCTCTCAGAATAACAAACCGTGATTAATCCATACCCACAACGGAACGAAGCTCGGCATTGCATAAACTTTAACTTGTCATTAAAATACGAGGCTTCGACTGAAGCAATTAATGACTCGTTACAGTTCATGAAATGTCGAGCTGTGCTTTGTGGTAATAACAAGACAGTTACATCTTATGAAAAGCCTCCCTATATTATCCTGTAAGTGGAGTATTCAGCATTGCAAGATGTGGTGAGGGGGACAGCCACGGTGAAACGCCTACTACTTTCTGCTCAAATGCAGTTGACGCATTTCCAGGTTGTCTCATTCGCGCCCACAAACCACCCACCCCTGCCCAATCAATTTTTTTGGTAACATTACTAGTGGCATCTCGCATTTTAACACAACAAAAAAAAATGGCAGAATAAATACAGATGCAGGGAACTCATCTATTAAAGATCTGTCCAGGCGCTCTGGGGCAAAATACATACATCCATATGCATAGCTCCCAACTCACACGCTTTTGGCGGGTGTCACCCGCCTTGTAAACAGCGGACTCACCCGCCAAACCTCATGCACGCCCATTCATTTCAATGGGCCTCTCACCCGCCAAAAGTAAAATCGGGTGTTTTCACCCGCTTTTGCGACATAAATGGTTGAGAGCAATGCATATGCAACTAATTTGCATATGGAATGCACCAACAGAAATTACTTCACAGAAAGCAAATCGCAAGGAGCATCATCAGTCTTTGATACGTGGAGGCAGAATGCAAGTGACTTTAGAATAAGTTGTTATAAGTAAGCCAAGTGGCAAATAATTTTGTGGTGCAAAATACCTAAATTGCACTGTTATATATGGAGCAAGTCAGGCTTTTTTTTTAATAACAGCATGATATATTAAAGCTTTGAAGTGAATCACTTACAGAGCTGCAAATAAGACGCAGTCTGATTACATGGTCTGCCCAGGATCACACACTTTGGTTAAATGGTGAAACTGGGATGTGGACAATTTAAGCAACTGAGCACATCTTCACAGTTTTAGTTTATATAGATATTTATTAATGTTTCCCTTTGCATTTCATCTGCTTAAATAATACTTTATTTATAGCAATGCCTTGGAAGCAAAGCACATTACATAAGAAACTACCCTTTCATTATTAACTATAACTATACACCATTATATAAATATGTTGAGGAATAAGAGGATGGATTTAGTTTTATTGTCCCCATCCTGCATGCAAAGTCACAATAGTATCATGCACATTAATGTGAGCCTAACAAACCCCCCGTTGGGTAAAGCAATGCTCATTATTTCATAAAGCCTGCAGCATTATGCAACCGTCTTACACCTGATCACTCCCTCCCATGCACATTTCTAAAGGGACAAAAGTCCCTGCTAATAGTACCCCCTCCGTCCCATCAGTGCCTAATGGCTCACATTGAAATGCTCTGTTGACACAGAGCAACTTGCGAGCCCCTCTGCTGCTGCCTGGAGCTCCTTGGGACATTATCCTGGCAGAGGCTTCGGAAAGGGTAAGGTGTCCTGCTGCCAGGACAATTACTGTGCTGAGCAGGAATTACTCAGCACACATTGTCCTGCCAGGGGGACACTTTCCCGTTTGGGTACCTTCATTGAGGTGCCGAACAGGAGAGGTGGCCCACAGACGAAAGTCCCAGTCAGGTACGCCACTGTGTCCAGGTGTTCTCCAGCCGATCAAGATATGAAGCTTTACAGTCCCTGGTGCCACATCTATGAGTTCATGAACCGCCCTTGTTCATTTCACCCATCCTCCTGATTGAAGGGCTTTAAAACACCACATAAGACTTCCTCCATTAGGTTCTACACTTTTTTTGTCAAAATGTTATATTCAAGAAAGAGCGTGAACAGTAATTTCAACAAAGTGATACATACTCATCATATACCAGATTCCTTACATAAATCAAAAAATGCAACCTTTCAAATAGAATTTTCCATCAAAGAGGCACTAATAAAAACAACCACAAACAGCAATACATAAGGAAAGTCGGTGGGTACAAGGTGTGTTTGTGACAGACAGCAACAGGAACATCTACAATACGGAGCACACTGATACAACAAGCATTAGCAATGCGAACAGTTTGGGCTTTTTTGTAGGCATGGCAAAGGCACTTGTCAGGCACAGACATATTGGTATTAACTGCACATTGGTAGTTGCAGGTGCAAAATGGTGGCAGTACCTGGGCATCTAAGCAGTGCCCGGCAAGTTCCTAATATTATACACAAGCCAAAACTGTTGGCTTTGCCAATGCTTGTGCTTAACAGCACTTCAATGAAATAAACACAGAGTGCTTATAAATTAAGTGGCTGAATGCAGACCTGGCTTCAGCATTTTTATTACACCAGTAGCCTGTTTACAGCAGCAATTAAGTCTGCAAGCTGTGTGACCCTCCTCATATGCTGACACCTGAAGGGTTTCTGTCAAAGAGGCTGATACCTTAAAAGTAGGTACTGGGACAAGGAAGAGGAACATGGAGGTAATATGCCTGAGAGATATGTGTAGAAATGAGCATTTCTACACATAAAGTTGACTTACGACTGTGCCAGCCCGGTAACAGCGGTGCCGGCAAGCCTACCGGCACTGTTGTTACCTTACCGGCACAGTACGACTCTGCGGGCAGGTGCCGTCCCGCCCGCACAGTTTCACAGAAGCACCAAAACCGTTATTAATGGTGACGTTGCTTCCTTGGTCCCCATTCCCATTGAGTCCTATTGGACTCAATAGGACTCAAGGAACTCAATAGGACTTGAGTTCCTATTGGACTCAATGGGAATGGGGACGAACAGAATTACCAGCGCCTGACTTCCCGGCCACCGGGTTTGTAATACCTTGGTGTTACCGGGAAATCAGGTGCTGGTCATTTTTGTCGGGTCTGGCGGCAACCCGCCAGTTTTACCGGCAGAGTTACCGCCAGACCCGTAATGAGGCCCATAGTCTTGTTATTGTTAACAAGATACAGTATTATTCTTCATAAAGTACCTATGCTGCTATCACACCCGGCTGGTGTGCATAGTGTAGTTCACTCCACAAGCAGGAGAGCCCCATGGGAGAAACCTCTCTGCCTGCCGCTCTGTGCTTTTCTGTGCAGCGCCGTGCGAGACCCTCAAACGCCTCCTCGATGACGAACAGTGTGCCCTTGTGGCGTGGGGCAGAGCGATGCGGGCAACACAGTAGGCTGTGCAGAAACATCAACACAGTAGGCATGCATGGTTGTGCTTCTCACCCCTTACAGCATCTGCAGGTAAGAAGCCCTAAATTCCGTACACAAGTGGGATACTGCTTTGGTGCATGGTTGCAGCAGGCACGTATTATGCTGCCTCCCTTTTACAATGGCCTGGGCTCAGACCTTGAGCCAGGAGATAAGTGAGATGTTGTGCTGCTGCAAAGTGCCACCTCGTCTCTCCTGCATGTCCTTTGGTCTAACGTCCTCAGTTCAGAAGATGTGCATGAGTGGAGTACTGTACTGATGTATTCCTCTTTTGTGCAGATCAATACAGAAGCCCTGCCGGATTATTTGTCAGTGAGTAGGATTGATAAAGCCTTCCCTTTCAAACCCCACTGCCACAAGCTTGTTAAAGCATGTTCGCTGCTTCTAGTGCAGTTCTCGGTGAAATCCCCTGGTTAGGAAAGTCTTCCATACCAGATGATACTCTTAGAAAGTGGAACTGTTCCTATTTCATCAACCTTGCGGCAGTAGAAGCTGCCAATGCTGTCAACGCTGTGAGGCCTCATTAGAATATGTTTCACCATGAAAATATTTTAAATAAATAAAATAAAAATTGTACCTACTCCTGCTCACATGGAGATCACGGTAGCAAGTGTATTAATCCTCTCCACAGCAATATTACCAGTCTACCTATCTTATAGGCTTTGTATATCATACATTTGTTAAGAAGGAGATGCATACAGCAGGCGAAGGCAGTATGTAAAAACAGATTAATTGGCATGCTTATTAATGCCGTTCAAGGGTGCCCCAGTGATTGGTGGTGTTCCACAGGTGGGGATTATATTTATAACGTGTTTATCCCTTCCATGATGATTTTCTGGATGCCATATTGGGTGCTGGAATGGTAAGTGTTTGTCTTTATCTCTCTACCTGTCTCTCTCACACAATCTTTGACAAAATACCCTCCATAAACTAAATGCACTCTTACCACTTCAATAATACACCTTGACTATTAACCTCATATAACTTCAAGGTCTTTGATAGACCCTGAAAGTATAAAAGGTGCAGTCTAGAGGTGTTCCTCAGATCTCTGTGGTGGGGACTCAACCCACAGAACAACCTTACTGGCTCAACAGATGGCTATAGTCGGCCATGGTCCACAATCGCTGTCCAAGATCAGCAAGACTTAACCATGATTGACGATGCTTGGCAATGGTTAGCTATGATTGGGGATGGTGGGCCATGGTTGGCAATGATTGACTTGGGGATAGGCAACTGTGGTTGGTTTGGACGCTGGCGAAAGTCAGCAATAGCCAACTGTGTTTAGCAATGGTCGCCTGCTGTCTGATCCTAAAAAACGCTTGGTAATATGAATAATGCAAATGCAAACCCTTTTAACTGCAGATAACCAAGACAAAAGACAGTTCAGCCAAACAAAAGCCAGACTCTATATCTGCCTCTGCCAACCCTTATGTCATGCTTTCGCCTACTTGGCGCTTATCTGATCAGGTTTCATTTTGGAAACGCTTTCAAATTGCGTCCCGATCCAAGATGGCTCCCAGGCGCTCTTGCCACACGGTGACATCATCACGTTCACGTGCTCAGCAACATCTGATACCCGGAAATAAATAGAGGTAATTCAGAAGGCTTCTCGCATTGCAATTGTTTTGTATTGTGGAACGCTAGTTTGCCTTGCAACCTTGTGCTTTCTACTTGTTCCTGGTTCCCGTATAGACAAATTCCCAGACTAACAAATTTACCTGGAACGTCTTCTCAGCACCTTGTTTTTTTCCCCCCTAAAGGTTTTTCCCCCCCTGGGACCTGGCTCCCGGGGTAGCCGTAGTGCTTACCTGTTATCCTGTAATCGGATTGCATGGTGGCTACCTGAAAGGACAGGCCTTACCTCTTCCCAGCAAAGGAGTCCAGAAGCAAAGAGGTAAGGACTGAACCTGACGCCTTATCTCCTAGTCATCATTTAGGGCATTCATTTTGGCTCACATGCAGAGGGGAACTAAACCACCACCTCATGGAGCCAAAACTTAAAAATTCAAATGTAATCAGTACTCAAATAATTCTACTAAAATAAAAAGTCAAATAAAAAATGAATCAAATAAGAGATAAAAGTAAGGTTGTGTCTCTGTAATATAGCCAGGGGTGTTATTGTCTCTGTTACAGAGATATACTTGTATCCTACAGGTCCTAATTTCCCATTCCCAGTTAGATTGCACAAAGGGTTAATATGTCTGCTCTGATTTGTCTGTTACATGCACTGCACATACCTACCATTCTAAACAATGGAAGAGCTGTGGCCCCTGCAGCCCACACCTGAAAAACTGAAAAATATATTACGATTTGCTTCTCATAAAAACAAATGTCCCTTCTTCTGGGTGCTCCAGCACGGGAGCAGGACTTTTTTTTCATTTCAATAGGGCACTGCTGCTACACCAGAATGGGACAGCCTTTGAAAGAATGCCCTTGCTTGTGTGGCAGTGGCGCACCAGTTAAGTGATAAGCTCTCCTCGTACACAGCAGCTTGGAGTTTTTCATTTAAATAGGACGTTGCTGCTACACCAGTACAGGGTAACTTCTGAAAGGCTTCCCTGAGCTAGTGTGGCAGCGGTGCCCTATCTCCCACCAGATACAGAGGGACGCCCTGAGGCAGACCGGGCTTACAGCCGCCCGTCTGCCTCATGGGGTAGAGCTTGCTGAGGTGGTCGTAGCAAGGTTCTGGACCGAACTGGGACTTGCCTGTACTTCAGAGACCTATTCTAGAATCAGAAGACGCTGCTCTAGTATTTGTGTGAGTGGGTGGTGGCTGTGCATGGGGGATGTAGCCGCTTCCCTCGTGTGCTGAGGAGGGACACATTGAAACAATCAGTGAGGGATCCTAGCAGTCTCAGTGTCCCAGAAACAAGTCTGTTTGGGTTGTAGCTGAAGACTGTGATGGGAGGCAGACCTAGTTCTCAGTTGTCAAACCCTCAGAGGAAGCCACTCCCCAGGGTTATGATCAAGCTCAGTGGGACAACTTGTCAACTAACTGCCAACTCACCCTAGTTTTGGCAGAGCCTCCATTGTTTGTGATTGCCCAGCTACAAATCCCTTTCACACTTTCCCTTCAACATAAAACACATACAGTAGTCACTCAGTGGCCGATTAAAGCGTGCACCCTATGCCTGTTTAACCGCTGTGCGAAACCTGCAGGTGTCACCCTGGCTAAATTCCGGAGATCTGTTGTCCAGGTGGCCAGGACATGGCCATCGCTATTGGATCCTGTGGGTGGACTAGTGAGGGAGGATCACCTGGATGGGGTGTCCTCGGGGAGTGGGAGTGGGACACTGACGGGTGAGACGTGGTATCCCCCTTCCTTGAACACCTTTTCCCCATCCTCTTCCGTAGGACATTCAAAAACACTGCCCCCCCCCTTTTCCAACACGAACACTTTCGTACAACATGAAAGACAATGGACTAACACCAGAGCCGTTTACCTGACTTGTCCCAATACCAGGGTCAGGCAAAAGTCAGGCAATTTATCAGAATCACACACACCTGACAGCCCTTTCCCTTCCCGAGAGGGATAAAAAGGGGAGCAAGAGAGCTTAGAGAGCACAGTACGAGCGAGGCAGACCGCACAATGAGACAGCTATCAAGACCAGGCAGTTCAAGAGGAGGAGAAAGGTGACAAACATCGAGAGGCAGACGAGGAGAGACACGACCTTGCCTTTCTTGACAAAACCCAGTGAAACCTCTGAAAAGGAATCGTAAGACCGAGGGCAATAGCCCAAGTGTCCTGCAGCAGATGTCAAAGGTACACCGAGCGTATTGACGCTGATAAGCTGGATCGAGGGAGACTCCTGCTACCATGGTACCGGCCTGTACTCCAGTTGCGAAGAAAACCAAGTGGTTGATCACAGCCAGTGAGTCGAAGGGAAAACTGATAAGAACCGGGCTGTGGGGAATGAAAGTTGCAAAGTGGCAAAGTAAAAGAAGTTCAAAGAAAAATTGTAAAGGGGAGACCAGCTGCAGAAGGGGACCTGCAACACGTGGGTGCTGCTTCGAGAAACTCTGGTCGACTCTGATTGATCCCTGAGTGAAACTACAGATACCAGAAGGCCGTAGGAGAGCCATCGAGATAGCTCAAATTGGTCATACAGGAGGTCAAGCAAAATCCCTGTACAGTCGAAAGCCTTTGACCTAATAACTATATGAAAGCAAGGGAAGTAAGGAACAAGTTACTTACCTGTAACTGTTGCTCTCCAGCATGGGTCTGGGATGGATTCACATGCTCATGAATACAAGAATACATAGCTGTACACACATGCACAACCATGGGAGGTGGCAAGGCTCAATATTAAGCCCCGTCGTCGGGCTGGGAATCCTCGGTAAAGAAAAAAACAGTTTCAGTTTCGTTTCTGAACTGTCTTTCTACTAGTAACCAATCCCTGGTCTCTGGATCATACTGCCCCCAACCAATGGCTGCGCTCAACCTAAGCCCCTCCTCTGGCAGCCATCTTCAGATTTGGTAGCACGTAAAGTGGCAGTAGGACCTAGAGAAGAGCAGCAGAGGGGTTGGAGGGAGGGTTCACATGTGAATCCATGCCAGACCCATGCTGTAGAACAACAGTTACAGGTAAGTAACTTGTTCCTTCTCCAGCATGGGGTCTGGCATGGATTCACATGCTCATGAATACAAGAATACATAGCAGTACACCCATGCACAACCACGGGAGGTGGCAAGGCTCAACATTAAGCATTTCAACAACTCAACATTAAGCATCTCTTACCTCCTCACCAGGCTCACCTTCAGGCGAACAGGTTGCGCAGCACTGCCTGGCCGACTCTGGACTCCTCCCTGGAATCCCGGTCGACGCAGTAGAATCTCGTGAAGGTGTGCGTCAACCTCCACGTAGCAGCCCTGCAGATGTCCAGCAGTGGAACACCAGACAGGAACGCCATGGTAGCAGCAATCGCTCTGGTTGAATGGGCTCTCGGACGGCCGGGCAACGGTCGGTTTGCCAACCGGTGACAGTGCATGATGCAGTGGATGATGCAGCCAGAAGCCATCTGGAAATGGAAGCCTTCGAGAGGGCCTTCCCTTGGTTCACAGGTCCAAAGTTCACAAACAGCTGTGATGTCTTCCGAAGACTCTTTGTGCGGTCCATGTAGAACTTCAGCGCTCTAGCCACATCCAGCGAGTGCAAAGTCCTCTCAGCTGGTGACGAAGGCGACGGGAAGAAAGCAGGTAACACCAAAGGCTCATTGAGATGGAAGTCCGACGGCACCTTGGGCATGAAGGAGGGGGTGCTTCCTCAGCACTACACTCATCTCGTGAAATGTCAGGTATGGAGGTTTACAGGAGAGGGCCTGGATCTCTCCCACTTGTCGTGCAGAAGTGATGGTCATAAGAAACACTGCCTTCCATGACAGGAACTTCAACGGTGCCAAATGCAGAGGCTCGAATGGCGGCCCCATGAGCCTGGTCAGCACCACGTTGAGCTCCCACGCCGGGGCCAGGGCCTTCACCGGCAGGAATGACCGGAACAGTCCTTTCATGAACTCCTTCACCAGGCGATGAGACCACAGAGATGACCGCTCCGGAGTTCTGGTGTAGCAGGAGATAGCCGCCAGATGAATCTTGATAGAGGCATGTGCGTGCCCCGCCTTGGCCAGCGATAGCAAGTACGGCAGCACTTAAGGGGCCGTAATCCGCAGAGGGTTAATCTTCTGTGCACGGCACCAGACAGTGAACCTCTTCCATTTGTGTCCATAGCACTTGAGAGTCGAGGACGCCCTGGCTTTTGCAAGCAAGCACCTCCTTGCAGTCCGCCGGGTTATTGTACCCTCCGAACTCTAGTGCTGCAGGAGCCAAGCCTGCAGGTTTAGCGATCCTGGGTCGTGATGGAGGATGGCGCCTCCTTCACTGGCGAGAAGATCCGCGTCTGTTGGTAGTTTGACCAGGGGGATGCTGACATGTCCAGAAGATCCGGGAACCAGATCTGCCTCGGCCACGCCGGTGCGACGAGGATCATCCTGCACTGGGACCGTCTGAGTTGACTGAGTCACAGCAGCAACGGCAACAGAGGGAACGCATACAGGAAGAGGCCGTCTCGGGAATGAGAAGGCATCGCCCATGCTCCCCGGCTGGGGAAACCTGCTGGCGGACCTCCAGCACTTGGCATTCGTCGCTGTCGCAAATAGGTCGATCTGGGGATTGCCCCATCGTCGGAATAGGAGATCCACTTGATCCTGCCGAAGCTCCCACTCGTGGCACGAGCGCAGCTCCCTTCTGAGTGAGTTGGCAATGGTTTTCTTTATTCCTGCCAGATGGAAAGGTACCAGGAACATCCCTTGGGCAACGGCCCAGTGCCACAGATCCTGCTTCCTGATGTAGAACATTGTGGTGGTGTTGTCGGTGAAGACCCTTACCACCTTGCCCTTGAGGGACGGAAGGAATGACCTGGGGGCCCAGAACATGGCTCGGAGCTCCAGGACGTTGATTTTTAGTGACCTCTCCTCTGGGAGCCAAAGGCCTCTTGCGTGGAGATCTCCGGTGTACGCTCCCCATCCTTCCAGGGAAGCGTCCGTTGTCACCGTTTCCTGATGTGCTGGGATCTGGAAGTCCATGCCCGCCGCTAGATGCGCGCGGGTGCCCCACCGCCAGATCGCTTGGTGGAAAGTCTTGCTGAGTGAGATGCTGTCTTTGAAGCTGCCCGCCGTTTGCATCCAACAGGCGTCGAGGAATTCCTGCAGTGGTCGCATCCGCAACCTGCATAGGCGCACGCGGTAAATGCACAATGACATCATGCTGAGTAGGGACTTGATGGACTTCACCCTAGCCACGTCCATGGTCAACACCCGTTGTACCTTGCCCAAGATGGCCTTCGTCCTTTCCTCCGACCGCGAAGCCAATTGCGCCACTGTGTCGAGTCTGGCTCCCAGGAACAGGGCGTCTTGAGACGGTACCAAGTGGGGTTTTGTGAAGTTGATCGAGAATCCCAGATCCGTGAGCAGTTGGACGGTCTTCACTGTGTGATCGACGGCGAGTTTCCTTGACTTTGCTTCGGATGAGCCAATCGTCCAGGTAGGGGTAAACGTGGATCCACTGCATGCACAGCCGCTCCACCACGCCCGGTGCCAGGCACTTGGTGAAGACCCTGGGTGCTGACTTCAATCCGAAGGGAAGGGCCTTGAACTGATAGTGTTGTCCTTGGACCACGAATCGTAGGAACTTTCGATGTCCTTTGAGAATGGGGATGTGGAAGTAGGCATCCTCCAAGTCCAGCGACGATAGGAAGTCGCCTTCCTCCTTCTGTACCAGCACGTGCTGGAGGGTGACCATCCGGAATTTCTGGGACTTGATGTATTTGTTTAGAAGGTCCAGGATGGGTCGCCAACCGCTGGTCTTCTTTCGGACGAGGAAGTACCGCGAGTACACTCCGGAGCCCCGGAGCCTCTTCGGGACGAGTTCTATCACACCCTTTTTCAGCATTGCTCGTACCTCCGAAGTAGCTGTGGGACGTGGTTTTCCTTCCTGGCCACAGGTGGTAGACGGGGACACTTTCTTTGGAATTCCAGAGTGTGCCCACAGCCCAGCGCATCCAGCACCCAACAGTCGGTGGAGTTGGACTCCCACACGCTGACAAATTTCACCAGCCGGCCTCCCACTGTGGTGCTGCGGTGGGGGCCCGATGCCGTGGCCGGTTCAATCCTGCTTCGCCGAGGCCTTGGCGCCTTGACCGCCCTGGCGACGACGATGTCCTCCGGCCTTGCCGCGACCTCTGTAGGCCTCCTGCGACGATGAATGGGCCACTTCGCGGTACGACGAGGAACCGCCACCAAATCCTTTGGAGACACCTTGAGACTTGCCTCCGGAGGTCCGAAAGGGCGACCGTCGTTGCTGGAGAGAACCCAAGGCCCGGGCCGTCTCGGTGTCCGCCTTGATGGCCTGCAGTGACTCGTCCACTACCTTGCCGAACAGGTTGTTCCCGTCGAAGGGCATGTCCAGTATCCTGGTCTGCACGTCCTGACGAAAATCGGTGGCCTTACGCCAACCGCGCGGACGAAGGCAAACGCTGTTGCCCATCTGGCGAAAGCCGGTGTCAGCGATGTCCGTGGCCACCGTGATGGCGTGGTCCGAAGCCACCTCACCTTTTTGCAGGATTTCAAGGGCTTCTGCCCTCTTGTCGTCTTGGAGGAAGTCCAGGAGGGGAGCGATCTTGAACCACAGCACCCTGTCGTAGCGCGCCACGGTCGCGAGGGCGTTAGCCACTTTGATGGTCGTCGCCGCCGATGTGATGACTCGTCGCCCCATGGCGTCCAGCTTCTTCCCCTCGCCGTCTGGTGGGGAAGTGGAAGCTGATCCTGTCGCCCCTGCCGATTTCTTCTTGGCCGCTGCGCAGACCACCGAATCCGGGGATGGCTGAGCTCTGAGGCACATCGGGTGGAATCTGGGACCTGGTACTTCTTCTCATAACGGTCCCTCTTCGCAGGAGCCGTGGACGGGTTCTTGAGTAGTGACAGTCCTTCGTCCCAGATGTCGTCTAGTAACGGTACTGAGAGGACGGTCTTCTTCTTGGCCTCCCGTCACTGGTAGAGGAAGCCCTCCTTCTCCTGTTCTTCGGTACAAAGTTGGAAGAGCTCCGAAGCCCTGGCGATCATGGTGTGGAAAGAGCCAATTTCGTCGGGAGGGGAGGCCCGGGCAGGAGGTGATGGGAGATCCGTCCCGTCGTCACCACCGCCGTCGTCCGTCCCTGTTGTCACTGTCTCCATTCCAGTCTCATCCCTCGGTGGAGGGGAAGGAGGTGAAGGCTGGAAAGGAGGGGGGAGGATGGATTCACCTCCGCTTGTTCAGTGGGCTTCCCGACGGTCCAGGTGCTGCTGGATCATCCGCTGGGGTTAAGGGCAATCTTGTCCTGATCTCCATACACAGGGCCTGGATAGCCATCAAGATTGCTCCTGAGTTGTCCTGTGGCATGAGTTGTCAGTTGCGACGGGAGCGACGGCTGGGGAGTAGGGTCCTCCGTCTCCTCCACGGTCCACGGCTCCTTGTCGGCTCCACCGTCTCTTTCTACGTCTGCCTCGTTGGGATCCCATCACGTACGACCGGACTTCCTCAAACCTCTTGTCCAGGATCTTTGAGACGCCAGCCAGCTCATCTTCAGAGGTGGTATCTGTGTCTGTTATGGCTATGGTGCCCCCCCTCTTTCTCCACCCGGGGTTTCACGGGGGTCTTATTGATAGGCTGAAAACAGGACTCCCTCCGGGGTGGCAGGGAAACTAGGCCCGGATGTCGTCTCTACTGGGTTAACCTCCACAGGCTTTGCCAGGGCCGCCACGACTGCTTCGATCGACGCATTAGCCGGGTGAATCTGGGCCTTTGCGACTTTGGGCGCACCTGAGGCCTTCACCTTGTGGGGAGGGTCGCTGCCTCGCTCCCCCTCGGCTGTCGCCGTCGGGATCGACCGGGGCTTTCCCCTCCAGCCAGTTGGCAAGTCTGGTACGACGATCCCTCATTGTCCGTTCTGACATGTTCTTACAAAACGCACAGTCCTTCTCCACGTGCGATTTGTCGTTGTGAAGGCAGTAGAGGCACTGGGAGTGCTCATCTTCCTTGAAGACATTCTGTAGTCCGCATCCAGGGCAGCTTCTGAACAGCTTGGGTCCTGGACTCGTGTTTCCCTTGTCCTGGGCCATGACCACGCAGTGTAGGCCTCAAAGGTATTCCGGAATCCTCCGAGAAGTGAAATCTCAGCGGAAATGTGCCCTTGAGGGGCATAGAAAATTCCGAAACGGGTCCCCGTTGATCGGAAATAAACTCTTCGAAAAATCGCAAAATGCAGTAAAAGCTTGAGAGCTATAGCACAAGGACTCTTGAACGTGTGGTAAAAATCTAAAGATGGCTGCCAGAGGAGGGGATTAGGTAGAGGGCAGTCACTGGTTGGGGGCAGTAATGATCCCGAGACCAGTGATTGGTTACAAGTAGAAAGACAGTTCAGAAACGAAACTGAAACTGATTTTTTCTTTACCGAGGATTCCCAGCCTGACGACAGGGAATATTCATGAGCATGTGAATCCATGCCAGACCCCATGCTGGAGAAATCCTGCAAACATTGAAAGTAAATGTGAATGTGCAGTTGGCCAGAGTGAACCCGGAAGTGTGATGCTGACTAAGAGGGGACAAAGTCTAAAGTCCCAAAAAACAGTGCTTTGACAAATGTGAACCTGGTAGAGGGATGTCCACTATGAACTGTTAGAAAAGACATTACGATTTGGGAACCAAGAGAAAGCCATATTGAACCTGGTGGAGGGAGGCTGAAAGCAAAGAGGGGTCTGCGCCCGGAAGAGCGGCACCCAGGGCTGAAGCCATCCCTGTAAGGGAGAATTCTCAAATATGGCGAATGTCCCTCACCCAGTGAGTCCCCCAGCAGCTTTGCTCGACTTCTGGAGTTTATTTGTCTCCACTTGGTAAGAGTGAGAGCTTTTCCCTCACTCTTACCTGTGTTTTGCTATGTGTTTCCATCTGTTTTTGTGAGTGTGGACTCTGAAGTACACCACTTCGGTAGCCCCCTTCTTTGTGTGTGTCACACAGCACCTTCATTGCCGTGGCACAGGGTTGTCTTTGAGACTTCCCTCGACTCCATTTCTGAGGCGACTACTGTCCCCCAGAAAAGGGTAAAGTTACCATTAACTTTACTTAGTCAATCTACCACAGATCCAGTACACCCCATTTTCCATGGAGTACTGGAAAGGGTTAACTCGTATGCCTTTTTATCTGTACCTCCTAGAGCATTGTTTCACTCTTTTAACATTTGGACTTGGCTGGTGGCAGTGGTATCTACCCTAACTTTTCTACCGCGATTATATTAGATAAACGTGGTACTGTTCTTGGCTATTATATTAGCCTCGAACATAAACCCGCTTGACCAAATCGTCTTTCTTTTTGCTCCAGTTGGGTTTATTTGCCATTTCTTTTTGTTAAAGTCCTTCTTGTGTTTTACTTTGCGCGGCAAACCAGGTTCGCCTTCTTTGTTCACTGTCTTTTGGCGGGCTTCTGCTCAGAAGCCCTCCTCAAGGCGCCTGGATGTCTAGGTGGGCTGAATGTGAGGGAGGGGTGTAGTCACCCCCTGCACAGGGTATCCTAGGAAACCCAAGTTGCACTTTGTCATGATTGGCCAGGGTAGTTGTCCGGGCTGGACAACCCCCTTGCTGGGTGATTGACAGCCAGGCTGCGTGAATGGGGTTTTTTCGCATAAAAGGCAGGTCTCTTGGGCTAGAAGTCAGAGAGTCACCACTGGAACTACAAGGAACCGAAGGAAAGCAGACAGAACAATGGCTGCTGCAACTACCCCATCCCGGTGAAGCCCTGCTGCAGTCCTGAGCTATCTGCCCTTCAACGACTCAGAGAAGATCCAGTCCGGAGTCTTCTTCCCTTGAGCTTGGTGGGGATAACCAGCTCATCTTCTTCAGCCAGAGGATCCTCTTCCATGGTCGAAATCGCTGCACACTGCTGTAGTGGTCCGGATAGCCACCGGAAGAGCCTCTCCTGTTTTTAAGGAGCGCACCTTTTATTCCGTGTCGCTGCTGCCGGCCTCATCCCTGTGTGGTGCAGACCCCCTTCAGACGTCCTTCCTTCTCGACGAATCTCCAGGAATCGTGGGTCTGCAGGAAACCAACAGGAACAACGGCCAGGGCACCAGCTGCACCATTGGAACAAGATACTGTGTTCTGTTGAGGAAACTGGGTGAATCCCTTTTCTTCATGATCAAGGCTTGCCCTTGTCTTCCCTCCTTCTTATAAGCTTTGATTCCAAACATTGACAATATCGAAGTACTTTTGGCTGCGTTGAATCGTGAACTGTCTCACCGTGTGATCTTCGGCAACTGGCCCCGGCGTCTTTCGACCCTGGCTCCAGCCCTTTGACTTTTGAACTCCTGTCTCTGAGTGTTTCTTGATTCTGCCTGCCTAACCAAAATATTGCCTGTGATTTTTGCCTCCAAAACCCTCTGGGTATCTCAGGTGCTAAGTGTGTTTTTGCCCTGGTAGCATTTCATGTCACGGATACACGTTTGTTTAGTAGACTGAACTGTCAAAAAGTGATCGCAATCGTATTCGCGGTAACGTGTTTTGTGCCTGACAACGGTTCATTCCAACACAGGGTACTTACCTTGAGACTTACTGTACAAAGTGAATTGGTTAGTTGTTGTATATTTAACGTGTGGTTTTTATTGAAGTTTCATAGAAGTGTTGTGTTTATAACGAATGGTTTAAAAATAAATGTACTTATATTTTTCTACCTGAAACCTTGAGTCAGTGTTTGCTTGAGTCACAGTAATTGTGGTCCCTTTGTGTAATCTCTGCTACTGCTCATATACTCTTGTGATAAGCCTGGCTGCTCCGCCACTGCTACCACTATGACAGAGTAGTACAGGCTTGTACCAAAGGTAAAACTTGTATCACCAACTGTAGTCTTAATTGTGTGTAGTGGTCCCTAAGGGCACTGCACAGGATTCTGCCTAACAATCCCCTGAGGAATACGTAGAACAGAACTTTGCGTTTGTTAGTCATTTTTGTAAACCTATCAGGCCCTCGGAAACAGTAGACTCAACCACTGAAGGCCTTGACATCGATAGGAACTGTTTTAGGATCCAAGCCCAGAAGAGGGGGTTCCCGGGGTGGAAGTCATCACCCAAGACCCACTGAAAGGGGAATGTATATATGATTTGTGGAAAGCGATTGGTACCTGAAAAGGAACTTTGTGTTTGTTATTTTACTCACCCTAGAAGGCAAGAGACTTTTTGAAGATAAAAGAGACTTGGCCATCAAGGCTCCTGATAAGCTAAAACAGAACTGTCGTATCATGCTGGGAGAGCTCGAGACTGTGCTGTGCTCCAAGATCCCACCTTACCCCGTGCTCAAAACGTGGGCAAGGAAGACCCAGGCTACCATATCCTGACATATTATTTGTGAACACTTCTTTCTTTTTTTGAAAATTATCCCACACCCTTTTTCTATTAGTTGGAAGGCTTGACAATAGGTTTCTTAGTATAGGCCCTTTTTCATTTGACACAATGCCACTAGGACTGCCTTATTTTCATTTGATGGTCGACGCTTGCTCCTATTTTAGATATAGGTTTAGATTAGGCGTTTTTCCAACCTGCATACAGTTTAATAAACACCCTTGAACTGTGATCACTTGTGTCTGTCTTTACTGTTGCCACCATGAGTTCCTTACACCGCCCTCCCCCTTTTTCTATCTGCCACTCATCCACAGAACTTCTTGACAAGAGTTCATATCTGCCAACTAGATATATGCCACCACACGTAGTGCTATGGGTCTATAGGAGGCACAATTAGTGGGGTCGTTCCTGGGCTTCAGGATTAGCTTAATCATGGCTTCCCCATAGAAGGAGGGAGGGAGCCTTGCTGGAAAGCTTCTTGCCAGACTTTCAACAAGTGCATGGACACTTTAGGACTAAATTCGTTAAAAAAGTAACGCGGTTAAACCATCCGATACCAGGACTTTTGAGGTGGGTAGCGCTGCAATGGCATTCATTATATCCTTTTCCGTGATTGGGGCATTTAAGAGTATAGGGTGCTCTGATTTAACTTGCGCATTGGCATATCGCATAGGTTTGCTTTGAGTTCCATAGGGAATTGTGTATTCTTCCTAGCATACAGTGTCTTGCTAGAAGTATGAAACATATACACTAAGTCGCTCAGATCTGACATAAGTGTCCCTTCATCATTCAATATGGTCGCTATGTTGGTAGGCCCCCGTCGTTCAGAATGCAAGTACCTGCTTGCGTATGCCATTTAGCCGTACCTGTGATTTTTGAAGTAGATGAACCCCTCTGGCCAACTGTACCTGCTTGCACATGCCACTGTAGCCGCACTTTTGGACATGGTTGGCTTGGTACGGCAATGGCTTCTATGAATTTTGAGAAAAGCAATGCTCTGCTACATTCCCCCGACTCTTGCAGTTAGGAGAGCACACATTTTTTGTAGTGTTTTACAAAACAAGCAATACCACAAGCCAAACACTGAGCCATGATACACAGGTGTTTTACGCTCACAGCCTGAACAGACGCACTTAGCATGTGTAAATCGGGAAAGCCAATGTTGTGAGGAATGGCAAGCATACATTTCCTGAAAGGGCACAGACAGACCTTTTCAAGGGTAGGTGACTTGTGCAGGTTACAAAAGAGTATGGTGCCTAAAGCAGCGACTAAATGTAGGTCACGTTTGGGAAATGAAAGGGTTGTGAGACAAAGGGCACCAGCAAATAGGTCAAAACGTTATGAAAACCACACAAACACAATACATGGCCTACCGTCCCGCGTTCCCACAGGTGTCCCGATGAAAACGGTACCTCACATGTGTGGGTGCACCTACCTGACTGCCAAGGAGAAAGCCTAAAACACAAGTAACCCCAAGTCTGTTTTCAGACCGGAATTTCAGACGCTCTGCCGACCGGTAAAACATACAGATATGGGCCTCGGGTGTCCAAGCCACCAAGGAAAACAGGGAACCCCATGCATTTCCGAAAAGAGGACACCCGTGGGAATCCGCAGAGGTATGATTTGCTCACATCGCCCAGAATGTATTACCCAGACACCCCTGCAAAGTCCGAAATGTGGGAAAAAAATGCATTTTCTGCACATTTCACTCAGCTCACCCATCGAAACACGCCCCCAACAACCATTTAGCTTTAAGACCATCTCAATCATTGATACCGAAAAGGTTATTCTTTCCTTGAAACCCTCCAACTGTAAGGGTGATAGTTGCCCAGCTCAAATAATCAAGGGCGCGGCCAGAGACTTAGCCCCTTTCATCTCAAAGCTAATCAACTCCTCTTTCAAAACCAACACGGTACCTACCAACCTGAAAGAATCTTGGGTCCTCCCCTTACTGAAAAAATAAACCCTCGACCCTTCAATACCTACCAACTACAGGCCCATCACCACTGTACCCTTCTTACTCAAAATCATAGATAGGGTAGCTTATCTACAAATCCAAGACTACTTAGAAGCAAATCATCTGTTAGGCTCACGACAATCAGGATTCCGACCGCTCCATGGTACCGAAACAGCCCTGTTAGACCTTAAGACTAAAATTGAGGAGTTAAAGGACAATGGCAAAACCGCCCTGCTACTACTACTAGACTTGTCAGAAGCCTTTGACTTGGTGGACCACGCAGTCCTATGTAGCCACCCAAGATTCCCTGCCAACTTCACAGAAGAAGCCATCGCTTGGGTTCAATCCTTCTTAGCCAACCGGACTATGAGAGATTTCTCTACCTCCTCTTGCGCCGAACCCATCCAAATAACATGTGGAGTCCCACAGGGATCCTGTATTTCACCCATTATGTATGACATCTTCACCAAGCCACTATTTCGGGCAACTATGAAGAGGACCTGGCTCTGGTGAACAAAATATACATCCTCATTCAGGCATGGATGGGATCCAACGGCCTCTGCCTGAACGATGACAAAACCGAGACCTGACTCATCGGATCTGACTCCAACTTAAAAAAAACGAACCCCTAACTACACATCCTTTAACATCCATAATAACATCATGAAGGTTATGCCGGTGGTAAAAACTCTAGGATTTTACCTGGACTCCTCGCTCAACCTAAAAAAACAAGTTAACTCTCTCTCCTCTACCACCGCCTAAACCTGTAAATTAATCCGAGCCGCCACACCATTCCTGTCCAATGCTAGGTGCATTACCCTGGCCAATGCTCTCATCATGTCTAGATTAGACTACTGCAACACCCTGTACTCAGGAGCCAACAAGTATGTCACTGACAAACTCCAAACTTACAAAATAACGCTCTAAGAGCAGCTCTGAACATCCCTCACAGAGAGCACATCTCTAAATTCAGGAAGGAAGCCCACTGGCTCAAAATAAAGGACAGAATCCTCCTCAAAACCATATCCCTCACTTCCAAATGCCTCAACACTCTAGTACCTCCCTACCTATCGGAAAAAATTACTAGGAAACTTACCTCCCGACCACTTAGATCTGCCAATACCTTCCTGCTTGACATCCCTAGATTCAAACTCACCACGGCTGGAGGAACCAGCTTCCCAGTTAAAGCCGCTCAAGCATGGAACACACTACGTATCGACCTCAGACGTCCCTTACCATACGTTAGATTCAGAGTCAATGCTCTCAAATGGCTCAGTTCGATTGATCCATAGTCTCCTCACTTGCTCATAACTACTATCGAAGAACTTGTGACTTACCCATCCTCTTACTCATTGCGGTAACCGTAGGTTCTCACTTACCTACTACTACTTTCTAGTCCTAATGCTGCATGAACAGTAAAGACTACCCTACCTCACTTCTGTAACCACATTATACCAATTGACTGTACAACTGTACTATTGACTGCACTGCATGTTGTATTGTAATTCACTTTGTAATCACATGTATATACTATATTTTGGACAGGCATTGTAACTAAGTTTTGAGTATTCTTGTACTGCTGCGCCCAGCTGCCCACGGCTTGGTGCGGATTATCAAATAAATAAACAAACAAACAAAACAAAAGAGGTGATGGCTGGAAGGTTTAGAATTAATCTTAACTACTGGCATTGCTCTGGGCAACCCTCCAGGCCATTGTTCATTGCCTGCCAAGCCATTACAAAAGGGGAAAGACCATATGCAAATCAGGCTTGGTTCCACCACAAAAGGGGCAGTCTAGCCTGAACTACTAGGTCGCATCCCTTCTGCACGAGACCACAAGCATCCACAAACATGTTTTGCTCTTGTTAGGTCTCATCAGTGAGGAGTAGCTTGGGTCTCTCGGCCCAGTAGTCACGGGACCCATGTCTGGGCATACCCATCCCACTCGGGTTGACTACAGCAAAACAAAAGAGGTGATGGCTCTTTCAGAACACAACAGTAAGGCTAGTAAGTGGCATCCGTCCTCTCCATATTTCGGATCTGTGTCTGGGCAGAAACTAATTTCACCTCCTGATCTGCCAGAGAGCGGAATTGGTCCAGTTGAACTTTTATGGATGGAAGCAGGATGTTATTGCTGGACCTGATCCATTTCAATCTCAAGTTGTCTGATCTCTACCTCGAGTTCCATCAAACTCCTCCTAATGGCCTTATGGACTCCATTCTCTATGCCTATGCAGCATGAAGATAAACCTTGACTGTGTCCCAGATAGTAAATATTCAGGGGGACCAAGCCGATATTAGTTTAAAAAAAGGTTTTAATGACCACGTTTATGTCACTTTTAAATGCTACATCCGACAGTGCATGCAATTTAAAATGCCAGAGAAGTTACTCAATCACATTCTCCTCAAGAAGAAATGTTCACAATAAGCGGGGGTGTTCTGATAGAGTCCTGAGGAGCAAAATACACTCCCGAGACCTATGCAACAGTCCCGTCCCGATTAAGATACATTCAATCCGTGACTGCATTTCATGGACCGAAGAGTAATATGAATATGCCCTATCACTTGGATGGAGTGTCCGCCCCGGGTCTAAAAGCTCAAAATCATACATGCCCTTGTGAATTTCCTGTGCAGAGAATGAAAGAGCTCTAGCAACTCTGCTGGATCTACCTAGGGAGGTGCTTAAAATGGTGTTTAAATCTCCAGCCTTTATAAACTGGGTATGAAGATGATTAGCACATTTACTGCTGTTTTTGCTGCCTATGCTCACGTGAGGTGGAGGAGAAGGAGCATTGAACCCTAATACAAGCGCGGAGCGTGGCGCGGAGGTGACGTCAAGGCACAAGTGATTATTGGTGGGGGACAGACAGCCTTTCCAGTCTGTTTTTGCTGCCTATGCTCATGTGAGATGGAGGAGGAGGAGCATTTAACCCTAACACGAGCGCGAAGTGCTGCACAGAGGTGAAGTGGAGGCACAAGTGGTTATTGGTGGTTCGTGGTGGAGCGGCATGGAGGGGGTTACTCCAGTCACCAAGGTCTGCAAGTCAGTCATTGGCCGACCTCGGTTGGTAACCCAGGTTTCCTCACCCCTCTGCACTTTGGTACTTCCGCATGATAGTGGAGTGCGGAAAACCTGTAACCCGAAAGTGGGAAAGTGAAAGCTGGACTGTTGTCACTGTACGTGAATATATTTGCACTGCCCTCCATTTTTGCCCGGCATTTGGATAAGGAGGAGTGTGCCAAGCGAGAATCCCTCCCGTGAGCCGTGTGTCAGGCGATAACACCCTGTAAAGAGAGGCACAGGACACCCAGGAAGGGCTTTGGGTGGTTGTGCCAAAATAAGGTGGACAGATAAGTACACACACAGCTGAAAGTAATGAGAACGAAGAGTAGGCAAGTGTAGCAAGGAATAAGGTACAACAGAATGGATTCCCTCTAGGGGTGTATGCAGATATAGGAAAAGAGTATTCCACAGACCTTAGGAAAACTCTAGCCTTCTGCACAGTTTGCTATAACAGAGGCCCACGCTGTTTGCTCATGGCTTGGAACAACAGCTATGGGTGTCTGTAACGTAGAAACGAGACACGGGAAGGGGCAGAGGTTGCCTGATGGAAACCAACAGACAAGCTCTGTACAAAAGGGTCTACAAACAGTACAAGAGAAGATACTTACAGACAAATCCAGGAAAAGGAAGTTAGTAGCAAACTAACAGAAGGAAATGAAGGGAAAGTTCTATAACAGGATTGGATAGCAGAGGACAGTATGAAACAAGGTTGAGAGCTCAGAGGAGCAGGAAAGCAATGAGCATGCCCACAGGAGCAGGGCTGAAAGGTAGGGGGCCCAGAGGGAAAGGGCTTAAGGCAGTGGAGTAAAGCAGGCTGCATGGCAAGGAGCCCAGAAGGACCAGGCAGCAAGGAGTGAGCCCACGGGAGCAGGGCCGCTGACTGTAGAAGGCTGTGGAGGATTGTAGAGGGCTTCTAGGCTGAGAACCCAGCGGACAAAGGCTGTAGGTAGCAAGCAGCGGAGCGTGATCGGCTGCAACGTCGGAAGGCCCGAGGACAAGGGCTGTTGGTTGGCAGTGGAGAGAAGCGGACTGCGCGGCAAGGAGCCAGAAGGACCGGCAGCAAGGAGTAAGCCTAGAGGAGCAGGGCCGCTGACTGTAGAAGGCTGCAGAGGACTGTAAACTGCAAGGTAGGGAGCCCAGAGGACAAGGGCTGTAGGCAGCCAGAGTGAGGCAGGCTGCAGAGCAGGGAGCCCAGAGGACAAGGGCTGTAGGCAGCCGGAGTGAGGCAGGCTGCAGAGCTGGAGCCTGGAAGACCAGGGCGGAAGGTAGCAGCAGAGCGTGATCGGCTGCAAAGCAGAGAGCCCGGCAGGGCAAGGGCGGAGGCTGGAAAACAGCAGAGCGTGATCGGTTGCAAAGCAGAGAGCCCAGCAGGGCAATGGATCCAACGCAGGAGTACTGAGGAACCGCATACAAGATCCGTAGCTCGAAGCAAAAAGGTGCAGGGAGGACTCTTAATGCAAGAGACTGAGCTCCTGCAGGCAGCAGCTTTTATACCGCCCCTCCCAGCAGAGGCAGGCTAATTAGTCGCACCTGGCTAAGCACACCTGCAGACAATCGGCCACCTCCCTCTCTGTTCCTGAGCTGGTGGAAGCAGAGGAGATCCCTAGGGCTTCTGAGGATTGTAGTTCCGAAGATGGCGAATAGGAATGGCCAGGAAAAGATGGTTATAGCCAAGTGCATTGTGGTAAGTGTAGTTTGTTGGGAAAAATAGAAAAGCACCAAAGTCTTGCAAATGGGAAATAAGGTCCATATTGATCGTAAATGTATGCGCCCATGGCGCAGGCATGACACCGTGCTACTGGTTGACTATTGATTTGCCGCTGAAATCTATCGCTCTCCAATGCCTCTGACTGTTTCAAGTTTTGTGTTTATGAGAGTGGGGTTAGGGGGAGACAGACAGACTAAGGCTGCTCCTTGAGCCATCAGGTGTTCCCTGTCCCCCCTCTCTGGGTCTCTGGAGGTTTTTCGTGAGGACTGGCTGCTGGTGGCCATCTGTGACCATGGGTGTTGTGGCTGCCTTTGGAGCCGAACAGTCCTTACTAAGCTATCAATCCAGGGTGGCGGGTGGCTGCATTTGTCCCGCAGATGGTTGTGGTCCTCTGTGGCCAACAACCCATTACTATTTGTTTCTTATGCTCTGGCGCATGCCAGAAGGTCCCACTGCATAGTCACCATTTAGACATTGACGTTTTAGCGGTCTGTTTACTCTTTTTAACCAATTTTATAATGGCTCAATTTTACTGTTCTTAGGTGCATTTCCACCATAAG
The DNA here is from genome assembly GCF_040938575.1 of Ambystoma mexicanum. Classification (NCBI taxonomy): domain Eukaryota; kingdom Metazoa; phylum Chordata; class Amphibia; order Caudata; family Ambystomatidae; genus Ambystoma; species Ambystoma mexicanum. The sequence continues at coordinate 1,177,103,560 of NC_090921.1, read as the reverse complement.
CAAGGGATGATCGGAGACCGGGGGCGCTGACAGAAAGGGCAAAAAAAAATAAACAAATTAAAACGGCCCAGGAGCTTGCCAAGGTTAAGCCCCATCTTTTGCAACACTCCCTAGATTCATATTTGGAATACATGGCCAACAAAATAGTGAATCGCATTACTGTTACTGGAAAAGCAACATGGGGTGCTATTTCAGGTTCAGGAGGGAATCCCAAAGGTAGCACCACTGAAAAAAATAGTTGTATTGAGGGGATGGGGGCCTTAGGGGGCACAGTGGTTCAGGTAATGGCTCTACACGAGCAGTTGCTTGGGGTCTGTATGCCTCAGGATCCTCTGCACCCTGGTATGGAGGCAGATAAGGAAGTAGAAGTGGAAGGGGAGGGGTGAGACTAGGGATGGGGGACCAGATGGTGAGTGTTAGAGGTTACAGTTTATCATATTAGAAGTTATTATACTTAAATATCTATGTATTGATGGGCTTGTGTGTGCAATACATCTTATTCAAAACTTGGTTACTGTTGTCATAATATGTTCACTGACATCGCCTCCTGGAATGTGGAGTCCCAGCATCTGAGGGACTCCACATTCCACTAGGTCAGTTGAGAAGATTTCCCCTGGCTGGGGGTCGTTGCTGTTACTAACTCAATAAAGAGTTAATTGTAACTTTGTGCAGTGTAGATCCATCATTATGTGTCTTAACAGTGAGGGGGTGTAGTAACGGATCAATTGGTGAATATCCATATGGGTGGGAGCCCGGAGAGGGAACTGAGACAGGATCTCATAAACTCTGGCTGGAATCACTTCTAGATGTAAAGCTCAAGCCCCTTTAGACCATCCTAGAGTCATTGCAGATGTTTAAGTCTGGGGTAATGAACATACTGGCTATCCTGGATGACTCTGAGTTCTAACAAAAAGAGTGGCAGAAATAAGTACGGTTGGGGTTGGGGCAAAGCCAAATGGTAAAATAGTATCGGGGGTGTTGAGTGGTGAGCGTCCTATCCCGGTCACTGAGGTTGGCGGGCTGGTGATGCCGGCAAAGGATAATGCAGTAACCACACAGTTAAGCTCAGTAACTGTTAACTCAAATTTTACGGGTACTGGGAGGTCCGACTTAAGCTTTAGGACTTTCATAGGGGACACTGGGGCTAACATGCATATAGAAGGGCTGTAGAAGAGCATTTTGAATTTACTGCATGCAGCAGCCCCTCTTATGGGGATTATCATGGGTGTACCGGGGCTCCCTAAGTGTGGATTTGAATTAACTATTTCACTAATGAATAAAATGACCTATTGGATCAACGCCAACCTGATTGGACCGAGCACTGACCCAAGCCTTATATTAATGGCAAGAAGGGTAGGAAGGGTAGGCCAAAACCCAAATGTATGAAGGGGGACAGCATTGTGGTTTCCTTCTCAGATGCAACAATGGTTTGTTATTTGGTCAACTCTAATTTATCCAGAGGCCTAAAACCAAACAGCTACAGTCTCCATAGTAGGCTGGTCTCTCGGGATTTGTTTTACGGTTCTACAGGGAGGGTGGCTGATTCAGGGAACCGCTTGAGCAAATTTGTTAGGAGGAGGGAAGCACAGAGTACCCCATGCACAGGGGCCTTTGTATCCACCTCTTGGCCACAGATTACCCTTGGATTGGAGGTCCAACCCTAATTCAGAAAGATTGACCCCACAGAAGGGAGAGGCGCATACTATTGGGGTTGAGCTAGCTAATCGGTATGAGGCCCTAACCTCCTCTGAAGATCTGGACTAACGTACGGCTAACCGGCCCAGCCCAGTCGACTGGGAGCTTTGTGAGGGGTGGGGGGAGGGAAATGAAGAATGCAGGTCTGGGTGTACTCCTAATACAAGAAACTAGAACAGTTAAAGGGGAAGAAAGGCGCATTCCAGGTTCACATGTGGGCCAGATATTCTGGGCATCGGGCCCCACCAAAAAGGGAGGTGTTGGGATCCTACTCTGCAGAAACCTCAGGCTAAGTCGTCAGTTTGGGGTAGAGCAGATGGAAGAGCGGTGGTGGTCTCAGGAAACCTGGAAAACTCCAGAATTACCATAGCAGCCATTTATGGCCCAAATATGGGTCAGATGCAATTCATCAAGGAGGTACTGAGGGGAGGTATTGGATAGGGCCGAGGGGCTCATCCTCTTGGGAAGCGATTTTAACATGTGGGCGGACCGGGGATTGGATCATAGTGGGAAGCTGATCCCCACAGGTAGTAGGGCGGGGACAGCCATACAGAGGGTTCTTGGACATAATGTGGAACCACAGGTTGGTAGTTCTTTGGAGGGAGACTCACCCAATTATGAAAGGCTATACATTTTACTCCGCAGTCCATGGCTCCAGAACCAGGATTGATTATATATTTCTGGAACACCAGCATATGAGCAGAACTGATGCTTGTAACCATCACCGGGTTAGCTGGTCAGTTCATGACCTGGTTTGGGCAGACATTATTATATCTGGTTTAAAACGAGGGAATCATTGTGGAGGTGCAACAACCTCCTATTGAGGGATGCGGTTTTTAGAGAGCAGGTGATGTTTTCAGCCATTAGAGAGTACTTTGAGTTAAACAACACTGGTGAGGTTCACTTGGAGACAGTATGGGAGGCGGCTAAAGCTACATGGCGGGGTAGATTGATTAGTGAAGGGGCGGCCAAGAAGCGAACTAGAACGCTCTTGGCCCACAAACTAAGATCTGAGATACGCCTATTGGAGAGAGTCGAGGGGAAGGAAGAGGAAGAGAAGGAGAGAGACCTGGGGATCACCAAAACCAAGAGACAGGAACTTAGAGAAATGGAGATGGGTAAAATTGTAGCAGGCCTCCAACACCTGAGACAGAAATATTACGAAAAAGGGGATAAGGCGGGTGCCAGGCTGGTGGCGAAGCTCCGCGCCCAGCGGACAGATAGATGGGTGGCAAAGATCAAGAATGGGAAACAGGGGGAAAGATCGGACCCAGAGGTGATAGCAGGAGAATTTGCCAGTTTCTATGAGATATTGTACGAGAAGGAAGGAGTTATAGGAGGGGAAACATTAGAATCCTATTTGCAGGGAGTGACCCTCCCGACCCTTAGACCTGGAGAAGTCTTCACCCTATAGGCCCCAATAACAGATGTGGAAGTCCTCTGGGCAATATCAGGTTTGAAGCTGGGGAAGATCGCGGGAGAGGATGGGTTCACGGCAGCCTTCTATAAGGCATTTGCAGGCCAACTGACGGATTCCTGGTAGATCTGTTCACAAATATTATGTCCACAGGGAGGGCACCTCCGTCATTTGGGAAACATTAATCACGGTCATCCCCAAAGAAGGAAAAGACCCTGCAGACTGCCAATCTTATAGACCAATCTCCCCCCTGAACGTGGATGCAAAGTTGTTCACCAGAATAATTGCAACAAGACTAGAGGGCGTCCTTCCGGGGCTCATCCATTCTGATAAGGTGGGCTTCATACAGGGGAGGCAGGGAGCAAACACCCTCCGGAAGACTCTACATCTTATGAGGGAGGCAGTACCCAGGGGTGGCAACCCAGTCTTGGTGGCCATAGATGGCGAAAAGGCCTTTGACCAAGTCAACTGGGAGTTTCTACATGGGGTACTAGAGAAATTTGGTTTTGGAGAGGGTGCCTGACGAGCGATCAAGGCTCTGTACGCAGACCCATCAGCCAGAGTTACGGTAAATGCGTGGCTATCATGTAGATTTAATCTTCAGTGAGGGACCCGACAGGGCTGCCCCCTCTCGCCCCTATTGTTTGCAATGACCATGGAGATTTCGGCACAATATCTGAGGGGGTCCCCTGATGTGATGGGTATAGATGTGGGAGACAGAACTTTTAAACTCGGTCTCTATGCAGATGATATAATGCTCCACGTGAGGCAGCCAGCCCAATCTGTCCCAGCCGCCTTGCGGGTGATAGAGGAGTTCGGGCATTTTTCCGGATTGAAGGTGAATGTGGGCACATTTGGTCTCCAATAGTGAGGGATGCAATCCCTGGCCACGAACATTATCAGTCCTGGTTTGAAGCAGGGATTTGCAGGGTGGGTCAGTTGGTGAAAGAAAATACATTCATAAGCATCCAGGAACTGGAGGAAGCATTGGGCATTGGCAGGCTGTCCCCACTCCTCTATCTAAGATTGAAGGGGGTATTCATGGCAGGGAAATGGAAGCAGCATTTACAGAGGCCACTCACCCCAGTAGAGAAGGTCTTGGACACGCATGTAGATATGAAAGGTCTCATCTCCCTCCTGTATACGGCGCTTTTGTCCCGCCGTATAGGAGCAATCAGGGGTCGAAGAACGAGATGGGAGAGGGACTTGGGCTGTGAAATTGGGGATGGTTTATGGGTGCGACTCTGTAGTATGGCATTTAAGACCTCAATTTCATGTCAATATAAGATGCACGCCATAAAACTGTTTCACAGGTGGAAATATGACCGGGTAGTACTCTCCAAGATGTTTCCAGCGGTGATTCCCCGTTGCTGGCATGGATGCGGGGAAAAAGCCAATTATTGGCATATGTGGTGGACATGTCACAAAGTGCGCACATATTGGACAGAAGTGTTGAGCTGGATCAAAGAGGCGGATGGAGGATCCCACCCACTAGACCCAATCTTAGTATTATTTGGACTTGAAAGAAGGGATGAGCAGTTGGACAAGCTTCCACACCTGTCACATTGTTTACTTTTAGCGGCCAGAGCCTGTCGAGCTAGAACTTGGAAAAGGACCTGCCTCCCCATGAAGAAAGAATGGGTGGCAGTGGCCAGGGATATTTATCTTATGGAAAAGATCACAGAAGCTATACATGGATCCAGCGTTCTGATAGAGACTGAATGGCTCGGGTTCTTTAGTGCTTTTAGTAACATGGAAAGTACTGGTTGAAATTCCCGGAGAACAGTGACTCGGCCCCACCAAATAGTTAACTTGGAAAACACAGACTTTAATTTAGAGGAATCGGCCCATTTCCGACGATCTAGTGCCCGGTCGGGACTGCTGACAACGGATTGAACAGTATAAGTGAAAGCAGTGATCAGAGACTGTGCCTTGAAAGGGGTTGAGGGGAGGAGGTAGAGGAGGATGTATACGCCAGGGAATTATATAATTTTTTTTGTATAAGGTTTATAGGGACACAAGTCCCTTTCATGTTTGCTCCGAAGGTTCTCTGTTGTTTCATAAAACCTATAAAAATAAATAAAATAAAAAAAACACAATGTCATTCTCCTGCAAGAGACCTGGGCTTTGGAGACCACACTGTTAGATGGCTACACATCGTAGCGGATCTCAGCGAAAAAAATGCTACAGTAAGATGTTATGGGGGTCTGGCGATTTTCATTCAAGCCTCCTTAACCTGTAGGTTTAGAGTAGTGGAGACTGACATGGACTACCTACAGGTGCTCTGTATTTTACCCTCTAGGGGGGACCTGCTAATCATTTTGAACCTCTATAACAGCCCCCATAAGGCTGAGGCAGACAGGTTAGCCAAAGTCAAGGCGTTTATTGATGAGTTATTTCTAAACAGGAGGAATCGTAATGAGCAATGCATATGGGGCGGAGATTTTAACCTCAAAATGGGTGTAGGTCTGCCAAAGGATCTGTTAGATCCGCTGGAGGACTGGTCACTGAACATCCCCTTGCCCACAATGAAATATGGACGGGTGTGTGCAAAGGGTCTCCAAATGTGTTTATGGCTCATCGAATAGGGGCTGCGCACGGTAAACGGATGCAAAGCACCCGATAAAACGGGTAACCTTACCTTCAATAATCACCAAGTTTGGAGGGGGGTGTGGCCAGCAAGCGGGCAATGAGGACGTGAGTCCTCACTGCTCCCAGTCCGCCAGCTAGATCCTGCCTTTATCCTGACAATTCATGTTGTTAAACTCACGAAAATAGCTTCCAAAAGCAGCGGAACCCTTCTGCAACGGGTCGCTGCACTATGGACCTGAACCGACGTGTGGTTCCGGAGATACGCGCTGTGGAATCCAGAAGCGGCTGACTGCGTATGCCAGACAAGATGGCTACTGAGACTGCGAGCTAAGAGGAAGGTGTGCATTATGTTAAAGGCTCCACTGATCCAAACGCCCCGCAACAGCAACTACCATCACATCGCTGAGGCTGAAATCAGGAAGACTAAACACTGATCACGACCCCAAACAACACTGCGAGTAGGCAGTCGAGCGTGTCCATGAAAGCAGGCAGGCACTGGCATCCCCTGCTACGATACGAGGTGAAGCAACCCTGCTTGAGGACGACAGAGAGGACCAGCCGACGTTACGATCCTGATCACTACAGCGACAAGGTGAGCCGCGCTATGGGTTCTCCCCCTGATGGGATCTCCAAGTGCCAGCTCGGCTCGGCTCCTACCTGCTGCCCCGGCGGTCGATGGGGCGGTCCCATCTGAGGCTGCGAGAAGCTGCTGTGGGCCCCTGGGAACGACGCGACCCGAGCTAGCAGGCAAACCGAGGAAGGCTGCCTGAAGGAGCTCTGGTTGCAGGAGAGCCAGGCCGACAGCGAAGCGAGCAGCGCCTGCGACAAGGAGTGAGCGGGGACAACCAAATCAAACACGTCTCCTACCCAGAGACGGTGCGAAGAAGCTAAACTGCCTACCAACAACGATACGCAGCAGAATTATCCCTGGACCCCAACCGCTCACAGTGGGACCCTGAAGTGGAACGCGACACGTGGTTTGCAACACACGTGCCACAAAGCAACCGAGAATGGAAGGTAAGCTGCCTATGCTGAGGGCATGGCTGTTATAAGGTGAATGAGAACTGCGCACTGACTCTACAACGCTCCGAGCTCCCAATAAAGTAGTGATGTGGCTGAGCGCTGAGTGTCCCTGGTGAACCCAATAAGACTAATATCCTGTGAATACATCACCTAGCCGCCATAACATGCAGCAATAAACAAGGTTTACACACTTAAAATCACTTGTGAGCCCAGACCGTTATCAAAGCGAGCACCTGCTGGGAGGCGAGCTTGTACACAACCGGTGCGCCGACTTGAGTGGCAGCACGCACTTCAGAAGCTGCAAGGATTTGAGAGAGCAAAACAACATTCTGATATCACCGGCCCGATCAAAGACTACTACTGAGGACAACTGAAACGAGCACATCTCCCAGGAAAGGAGGCAACTGGAGCACTGGCCTGCTTGTCCGTGGCGTGAAGCAGCAACACGGCCCCTAATCCTGCTCTATACGAGTCTAAGATACACGTTTAAACTGAAACTAATAGAAACACCTCCTTCCCGAAAGATAGGGTGCCGACCAAGCCAATCCTCAGGCTCACAAAACAAAGGAGGGAGAGGGCATAGGTGATAAAGCAGCGGACTTCTGGGCAGAAAACCACAAAGTGGACAGTGCATATAAAACCGTAAGAGAAACCAAAAGGAGGGAAGAGGTGTTAGAGATTACAACGGCACCTCCCTAGCGAGATAGAAGCCAAGGCTTGTGGCTCTGCCGTCTTCGGAGTACCGCAGCCGGGTGGTCACGGACAGCACCATTTGTTAATAAACACTGGACAGTGCACCTGTGAAGGCGGAACAAGTGTCTCTGGTCAACCACTTGACCAGTATCCACAAGATCCTGAACCAACAGCAACAACTGGATGGTGCCTTGCCGAATCGTTGCGCCCGAAGCGAGCACCCCACTGACCTAAACAGCTGCACAAACATCGGCTGAGAGGGAAGGGAGCAACTGCAAATCAACACTGGCTTGACCACCATGGGGAAAGACAGGGCAAAGAACGTGACAACGCAGAGCAAAATGGAGCAGTACACAATCACTACCCAAGATCCCCAACAGGAGCAGGGCAACTCTGGTGATGCATTGGGACCGAAGGATGACAATATGTCCCTTAAAGACATCATGAATGCTATCACCAACTCAAGGACTTCTATGGAAAAAAAGATGGATGGCATAAGTACTGAGGTGTCGCTATTGCGCCATGAGCTGCAAAAATTCACGGCTCATACCGGGGAAGCAGAGGGCCGCATGTCGGAAACAGAGGACAGCCTGAGGACTGTAAATCACCGAATGACTGGAGCGTTGGCATGCCTCAAGGCACTAGAAGAATGAGTGGAAGAGGGTGATGGCAGAGCAAGACGGAACAACATCTGGATCCTTGGATTGCCTGAAAACTCTGAAGGCCAGAGAATGGAGCTTTTCCTAGAGCAATGGCTTGTGGATCTATTCGCTCCCAAGATCCTATCAAAATTCTTCTCAGTTGAACGTGCTCACCAACGGGCAGACAAATACCCGGAGTTCCCCCGCGCACGGTAATAGCAAATCTCCTGAACTATAGGGGTTGGGACGCCATACTGCAGATGGCCAGAACTAAGGGCTCCATAACATTTAATGGCTCCAGAATCGCCTTTTTCCCAGACTTCACCAGGGAGGTTCAGAAAGCGGGGCAGTCCTTCAACCCACTCAAGAAACGCCTTCAAGCTGTTCACATAAAATATGGTCTTCTGTTCCCAGCACAGCTAAAAATATACCACAACAGTACAACAGTGTATTTCACGGATCCCAGAGAAGCATGGCGCTGGGTGGAAAGAAACGTAGAGGGTGACTGGAGGCCGAATCAAAGCCAAGACATCGACAGGAGTCGCCCACGACCAGAGAGAGCACCACCTGAGCTCCTACAACAGGAGATGGAAGCACTGCCAAATGAAGCAATGACTTCTGGAAGCAATCACATCCTTTTTTTTTTAAGGGGATAACGGATACCAAATATAATGGCTAATACAGGGTTGTAATATTTGGTATCCCCTTGATGTTGAGGGGCAACATTTAACAACGCACTGTTGAACTATCCCTTGCATTGGGGAGGGGAGTACATCATAAGCCTACACTGTGACAGCTTCTGGAAGCCATCTCATCCTTTTTTTGAAGGGGATACCAAATATTAGAGCTAATATAGTGTTGTAATATTTGGTATCCCCTTGATTTCGAGGGGTAACATTAACAACACACTGCTTCAACTATCCCTTGCATTCGGAAGGGGAGCACATCATAAGCCGTCACTGTGACAGCTTCTGGAAGCCATCCCATTCTTTTTTTGAAGGGGATACCAAATATAATGGCTAATATAGGGTTGTAATATTTGGTATCCCCTTGATGTTGAGGGGCAACAGTTAACAAAGCACTGCTTGAACTATCCCTTGCATTGGGGAGAGCAGTACATCATAAGCCTACACTGCGACAACTTCTGGAAGCCATCTCATCCTTTTTTTGAAGGGGATACCAAATGTTACAGCTAATATAGTGTTGTAATATTTGGTATCCCCTTGATATTGAGGGGTAACATTTAACAAAGCACTGCTTGAACTCTCCCTTGCATTGGGGAGGGGAGTACATTATAAGCCTACACTGTGACAGCTTCAGGAAGCCATCTCATCCTGTCTTTGAAGGGGATGCCAAATATTACAGCTAATATAGTGTTGTAATATTTGGTATCCCCTTGATTTTGAGGAGTAACATTTAACAAAGCACTGCTTGAACTATCCCCTGCATTGGGGAGAGGAGTCCATCATGAACCCACACTGTGACAGCTTCTGGAAGCCATCTCATCCTTTTTTTAAAGGGGATACCAAATATTACAGCTAATATCGTGTTGTAATATTTGGTATCCCCTTGATTTTGAGGGGTTACATTTAACAGCACACTGCCTGAACTATCCCTTGCATTGGGGAGGGGAGTACATCATAAGCCTTCACTGTGACAGCTTCTGGAAGCCATCTCATCCTTTTTTTGAAGGGGATACCAAATATTACAGCTAATATAGTGCTGTGATATTTGGTATCCCCTTGATTTTGAGGGGTAACATTTAACAACACACTGCTTGAACTATCCCTTGCATTGGGGAGGGGAGTACATCATAAGCCTACACTGTGACAGCTTCTGGAAGCCATCTCATCCTTTTTTTGAAGGGGATACCAAATATTACAGCTAATATAGTGTTGTAATATTTGGTATCCCCTTGATTTTGAGGGGTAACATTTAACAACACACTGCTTCAACTATCCCTTGCAATCGGAAGGGGAGCATATCAAAAGCCTTCACTGTGACAGCTTCTGGAAGCCATCCCATTCTTTTTTTGAAGGGGATACCAAATATTACAGCTAATATAGTGTTTTAATATTTGGTATCCCCTTGATTTTGAGGGGTAACATTTAACAAAGCACTGCTTGAACTATCCCTTGCATTGGGGAGGGCAGTACATCATAACCCTACACGCGACAGCTTCTGGAAGCCAGTTCATCCTTTTTTTGAAAGGGATACTAAATATTACAGCTAATATAGTGTTGTAATATTTGGTATCCCCTTGATTTTGAGGGGTAACATTTAACAACGCACTGCTTGAACTATACCTTGCAGTGGGGAGGGGAGCAGATCATAAACCTTCACTGTGACAGCTTCTGGAAGCCATCCCATCCTTTTTCTGAAGGGAATACCAAATATAATGGCTAATATAGGGTTGTAATATTTGGTATCACCTTGATGTTGAGGGACACAATTAACAAAGCAGTGCTTGAACTATCCCTTGCATTGGGAGGGGAGTACATCATAAGCCTACACTGTGAAAGCTTCTGGAAGCCATCCCATCCTTTTTTTGAAGGGGATACCAAATATAATGGCTCATATAGGGTTGTAATATTTGGTATCCCCTTGATGTTGAGGGGTAACATTTAACAAAGTACTGCTTCAACTATCCCTTGCATTGCGGAGGGCAGTACATCATAAGCCTACACTGCGACAGCTTCTGGAAGCCATCTCATCCTTTTTTTGAAGGGGATACCAAATATTACAGCTAATATAGTGCTGTGATATTTGGTATCGCCTTGATTTTGAGGGGTAACATTTAACAACACACTGCTTGAACTATCCCTTGCATTCGGAGGGGAGTACATCGTAAGCCTTCACTGTGACAGCTTCTGGAAGCCATCCCATCCTGTCTTTGAAGGGGATGCCAAATATTACAGCTAATATAGTGTTGTAATATTTGGTATCCCCTTGATTTTGAGGGGTAACATTTAACAAAGCACTGCTTGAACTATCCCCTGCATTGGGGAGAGGTGTACATCATGGACCTACACTGTGACAGCTTCTGGAAGCCATCTCATCCTTTTTTTAAAGGGGATACCAAATATTACAGCTAATATAGTGTTGTAATATTTGGTATCCCCTTAATTTTGAGGGGTAACATTTAACAAAGCACTGCTTGAACTATCCCTTGCGTTGGGGAGGGGAGTACATCCTAAGCCTACACTGTGAGAACTTCTGGAAGCCATCTCATCCTTTTTCTTAAGAGGATACCAAATATTACAGCTAATATAGTGTTGTAATATTAGGTATCCCTTTGATTTTGAGGGGTAACATTTAACAAAGCAATGCTTGAACTATCCCTTGCATTGGGGAGGGGAGTACATCATAAGCCTACACTGTGACAGCTTCTGGAAGCCATCTCATCCTTTTTTTGAAGGGGATACCAAATATTACAGCTAATATAGTGTTGTAATATTTGGTATCCCTTTGATTTCGAGGGGTAACATTTAACAAAGCAATGCTTGAACTATCCCTTGCATTGGGGAGAGGAGTACATCATGAACCTACACTGTGACAGCTTCTGGAAGCCATCTCATCCTTTTTTTGAAGGGGATACCAAATATTACAGCTAATATAGTGTTGTAATATTTGGTATCCCCTTGAGGTTGAGGGGCAACATTTAACAAAGCACTGCTTGAACTATCCCTTGCATTGGGGAGGGCAGTACATCATAGGCCTACACAGTGACAGCTCCTGGAAGCCATCTCATCCTTTTTTTGAAGTGGATACCAAATATTACAGCTAATATAGTGTTGTAATATTTGGTATCCCCTTGATTTGAGGGGTAACATTTAACAAAGCACTGCTTGAACTCTCCCTTGCATTGTGGAGGGGTTTACATCATAATCCTACACTGTGACAGCTTCAGGAAGCCATCTCATCCTGTCTTTGAAGGGGATGCCAAATATTACAGCTAATATAGTGTTGTAATATTTGGTATCCCCTTAATTTTGAGGGGTAACATTTAACAAAGCACTGCTTGAACTATCCCTTGCATTGGGGAGAGGAGTACATCATGAACCTACACTGTGACAGCTTCTGGAAGCCATCTCATCCTTTTTTTGAAGGGGATAACAAATATTACAGCTAATATAGTGTTGTAATATTTGGTATCCCCTTGATGTTGAGGGGCAACATTTAACAAAGCCCTGCTTGAACTATCCCTTGCATTGGGGAGGGCAGTACATCATAAGCCTACACTGTGACAGCTTCTGGAAGCCATCTCATCCTTTTTTTGAAGGGGATACCAAATATTACAGCTAATATAGTGTTGTAATATTTGGTATCCCCTTGATATTGAGGGTTAACAGTTAACAAAGCACTGCTTGAACTCTCCCTTGCATTGGGGAGGGGTTTATATCATAATCCTACACTGTGACAGCTTCAGGAAGCCATCTCATCCTTTTTTTGAAGGGGATGCCAAATATTACAGCTAATATAGTGTTGTAATATTTGGTATCCCCTTGATTTTGAGGGGTAACATTTAACAAAGCACTGCTTGAACTATCCCTTGCATTGGGGAGGGCAGTACATCATAACCCTACACGCGACAGCTTCTGGAAGCCATTTCATCCTTTTTTTGAAGGGGATACCAAATATTACAGCTAATATAGTGTTGTAATATTTGGTATCCCCTTGATTGTGAGGGGTAACATTTAACAACGCAATGCTTGAACTATACCTTGCATTGGGGAGGGGAGCACATCATAAACCTTCACTGTGCAGCTTCTGGAAGCCATCCCATCCTTTTTTTTGAAGGGGATACCAAATATAATGGCTAATATAGGGTTGTAATATTTGGCATCCCCTTGATGTTGAGGGACACAATTAACAAAGCAGTGCTTGAACTATCCCTTGCATTGGGGAGAGGAGTACATCATGAACCTACACTGTGACAGCTTCTGGAAGCCATCTCATCCTTTTTTTGAAGGGGATACCAAATATTACAACTAATATAGTGTTGTAATATTTGGTATCCCCTTGATGTTGAGGGGCAACATTTAACAAAGCACTGCTTGAACTATCCCTTACATTGTGGAGGGCAGTACATCATAAGCCTACACTGCGACAGCTTCTGGAAGCCATCTCATCCTTTTTTTGAAGGGGATACCAAATATTACAGCTAATATAGTGCTGTGATATTTGGTATCTCCTTGATTTTGAGGGGTAACATTTAACAACACACTGCTTCAACTATCCCTTGCATTCGGAAGGGGAGCACATCATAAGCCTTCACTGTGACAGCTTCTGGAAGCCATCCCATTCTTTTTTTGAAGGGGATACCAAATATAATGGCTAATATAGGGTTGTAATATTTGGTATCCCCTTGATGTTGAGGGGCAACATTTAACAAAGCACTGCTTGAACTATCCCTTGCATTGGGGAGGGCAGTACATCATAAGCCTACACTGTGACAGCTTCTGGAAGCCATCTCATCCTTTTTGTGAAGGGGATACCAAATATTACAGCTAATATAGTGTTGTAATATTTGGTATCCCCTTGATATTGAGGGGTAACAGTTAACAAAGCACTGCTTGAACTCTCCCTTGCATTGGGGAGGGGTTTATATCATAATCCTACTCTGTGACAGCTTCAGGAAGCCATCTCATCCTTATTTTGAAGGGGATGCCAAATATTACAGCTAATATAGTGTTGTAATATTTGGTATCCCCTTGATTTTGAGGGGTAACATTTAACAAAGCACTGCTTGAACTATCCCTTGCATTGGGGAGGGCAGTACATCATAACCCTACACGTGACAGCTTCTGGAAGCCATCTCATCCTTTTTTTGAAGGGTATACCAAATATTACAGCTAATATAGTGTTGTAATATTTGGTATCCCCTTGATTTTGAGGGGTAACATTTAACAACGCAATGCTTGAACTATACCTTGCATTGGGGAGGGGAGCTCATCATAAACCTTCACTGTGCAGCTTCTGGAAGCCATCCCATCCTTTTTTTGAAGGGGATACCAAATATAATGGCTAATATAGGGTTGTAATATTTGGTATCCCCTTGATGTTGAGGGACACAATTAACAAAGCAGTGCTTGAACTATCCCTTGCATTGGGAAGGAGAGTACATCATAAGCCTACACTGTGAAAGCATCTGGAAGCCATCCCATCCTTTTTCTGAAGGGAATACCAAATATAATGGCTAATATAGGGTTGTAATATTTGGTATCCCCTTGATGTTGAGGGACACAATTAACAAAGCAGTGCTTGAACTATCCCTTGCATTGGGAGGGGAGTACATCATAAGCCTACACTGTGAAAGCTTCCGGAAGCCATCCCATACTTTTTTTGAAGGGGATACCAAATATAATGGCTAATATAGGGTTGTAATATTTGGTATCCCCTTGATGTTGAGGGGTAACATTTAACAAAGTACTGCTTCAACTATCCCTTGCATTGCGGAGGGCAGTACATCATAAGCCTACACTGCGACAGCTTCTGGAAGCCATCTCATCCTTTTTTTGAAGGGGATACCAAATATTACAGCTAATATAGTGCTGTGATATTTGGTATCGCCTTGATTTTGAGGGGTAACATTTAACAACACACTTCTTGAACTATCCCTTGCATTGGGGAGGGGAGTACATCGTAAGCCTTCACTGTGACAGCTTCTGGAAGCCATCCCATCCTGTCTTTGAAGGGGATGCCAAATATTACAGCTAATATAGTGTTGTAATATTTGGTATCCCCTTGATTTTGAGGGGTAACATTTAACAAAGCACTGCTTGAACTATCCCCTGCATTGGGGAGAGGAGTACATCATGGACCTACACTGTGACAGCTTCTGGAAGCCATCTCATCCTTTTTTTAAAGGGGATACCAAATATTACAGCTAATATAGTGTTGTAATATTTGGTATCCCCTTAATTTTGAGGAGTAACATTTAACAAAGCACTGCTTGAACTATCCCTTGCGTTGGGGAGGGGAGTATATCCTAAGCCTACACTGTGACAACTTCTGGAAGCCATCTCATCCTTTTCTTTAAGAGGATACCAAATATTACAGCTAATATAGTGTTGTAATATTAGGTATCCCTTTGATTTTGAGGGGTAACATTTAACAAAGCAATGCTTGAACTATCCCTTGCATTGGGGAGGGGAGTACATCATATGCCTACACTGTGACAGCTTCTGGAACCCATCTCATCCTTTTTTTGAAGGGGATACCAAATATTACAGCTAATATAGTGTTGTAATATTTGGTATCCCTTTGATTTCGAGGGGTAACATTTAACAAAGCAATGCTTGAACTATCCCTTGCATTGGGGAGAGGAGTACATCATGAACCTACACTGTGACAGCTTCTGGAAGCCATCTCATCCTTTTTTTGAAGGGGATACCAAATATTACAGCTAATATAGTGTTGTAATATTTGGTATCCCCTTGAGGTTGAGTGGCAAGATTTAACAAAGCACTGCTTGAACTATCCCTTGCATTGGGGAGGGCAGTACATCATAAGCCTACACAGTGACAGCTTCTGGAAGCCATCTCATCCTTTTTATGAAGTGGATACCAAATATTACAGCTAATATAGTGTTGTAATATTTGGTATCCCCTTGATTTGATCGGTAACATTTAACAAAGCACTGCTTGAACTCTCCCTTGCATTGTGGAGGGGTTTACATCATAATCCTACACTGTGACAGCTTCAGGAAGCCATCTCATCCTTATTTTGAAGGGGATGCCAAATATTACAGCTAATATAGTGTTGTAATATTTGGTATCCCCTTGATTTTGAGGGGTAACATTTAACAAAGCACTGCTTGAACTATCCCTTGCATTGGGGAGGGTAGTACATCATAACCCTACACGCGACAGCTTCTGGAAGCCATCTCATCCTTTTTTTGAAGGGTATACCAAATATTACAGCTAATATAGTGTTGTAATATTTGGTATCCCCTTGATTTTGAGGGGTAACATTTAACAACGCAATGCTTGAACTATACCTTGCATTGGGGAGGGGAGCTCATCATAAACCTTCACTGTGCAGCTTCTGGAAGCCATCCCATCCTTTTTTTGAAGGGGATACCAAATATAATGGCTAATATAGGGTTGTAATATTTGGTATCCCCTTGATTTTGAGGGGTAACATTTAACAAAGCACTGCTTGAACTATCCCTTGCATTGGGGAGGGCAGTACATCATAACCCTACACGCGACAGCTTCTGGAAGCCATCTCATCCTTTTTTTGAAGGGTATACCAAATATTACAGCTAATATAGTGTTGTAATATTTGGTATCCCCTTGATTTTGAGGGGTAACATTTAACAACGCAATGCTTGAACTATACCTTGCATTGGGGAGGGGAGCTCATCATAAACCTTCACTGTGCAGCTTCTGGAAGCCATCCCATCCTTTTTTTGAAGGGGATACCAAATATAATGGCTAATATAGGGTTGTAATATTTGGTATCCCCTTGATGTTGAGGGACACAATTAACAAAGCAGTGCTTGAACTATCCCTTGCATTGGGAAGGAGAGTACATCATAAGCCTACACTGTGAAAGCATCTGGAAGCCATCCCATCCTTTTTCTGAAGGGAATACCAAATATAATGGCTAATATAGGGTTGTAATATTTGGTATCCCCTTGATGTTGAGGGACACAATTAACAAAGCAGTGCTTGAACTATCCCTTGCATTGGGAGGGGAGTACATCATAAGCCTACACTGTGAAAGCTTCCGGAAGCCATCCCATACTTTTTTTGAAGGGGATACCAAATATAATGGCTAATATAGGGTTGTAATATTTGGTATCCCCTTGATGTTGAGGGGTAACATTTAACAAAGTACTGCTTCAACTATCCCTTGCATTGCGGAGGGCAGTACATCATAAGCCTACACTGCGACAGCTTCTGGAAGCCATCTCATCCTTTTTTTGAAGGGGATACCAAATATTACAGCTAATATAGTGCTGTGATATTTGGTATCGCCTTGATTTTGAGGGGTAACATTTAACAACACACTTCTTGAACTATCCCTTGCATTGGGGAGGGGAGTACATCGTAAGCCTTCACTGTGACAGCTTCTGGAAGCCATCCCATCCTGTCTTTGAAGGGGATGCCAAATATTACAGCTAATATAGTGTTGTAATATTTGGTATCCCCTTGATTTTGAGGGGTAACATTTAACAAAGCACTGCTTGAACTATCCCCTGCATTGGGGAGAGGAGTACATCATGGACCTACACTGTGACAGCTTCTGGAAGCCATCTCATCCTTTTTTTAAAGGGGATACCAAATATTACAGCTAATATAGTGTTGTAATATTTGGTATCCCCTTAATTTTGAGGAGTAACATTTAACAAAGCACTGCTTGAACTATCCCTTGCGTTGGGGAGGGGAGTATATCCTAAGCCTACACTGTGACAACTTCTGGAAGCCATCTCATCCTTTTTTTTAAGAGGATACCAAATATTACAGCTAATATAGTGTTGTAATATTAGGTATCCCTTTGATTTTGAGGGGTAACATTTAACAAAGCAATGCTTGAACTATCCCTTGCATTGGGGAGGGGAGTACATCATAAGCCTACACTGTGACAGCTTCTGGAACCCATCTCATCCTTTTTTTGAAGGGGATACCAAATATTACAGCTAATATAGTGTTGTAATATTTGGTATCCCTTTGATTTCGAGGGGTAACATTTAACAAAGCAATGCTTGAACTATCCCTTGCATTGGGGAGAGGAGTACATCATGAACCTACACTGTGACAGCTTCTGGAAGCCATCTCATCCTTTTTTTGAAGGGGATACCAAATATTACAGCTAATATAGTGTTGTAATATTTGGTATCCCCTTGAGGTTGAGTGGCAAGATTTAACAAAGCACTGCTTGAACTATCCCTTGCATTGGGGAGGGCAGTACATCATAAGCCTACACAGTGACAGCTTCTGGAAGCCATCTCATCCTTTTTATGAAGTGGATACCAAATATTACAGCTAATATAGTGTTGTAATATTTGGTATCCCCTTGATTTGATCGGTAACATTTAACAAAGCACTGCTTGAACTCTCCCTTGCATTGTGGAGGGGTTTACATCATAATCCTACACTGTGACAGCTTCAGGAAGCCATCTCATCCTGTCTTTGAAGGGGATGCCAAATATTACAGCTAACATAGTGTTGTAATATTTGGTATCCCCTTGATTTGGAGGGGTAACATTTAACAAAGCACTGCTTGAACTATCCCTTGCATTGGGGAGAGGAGTACATCATGAACCTACACTGTGACAGCTTCTGGAAGCCATCTCATCCTTTTTTAGAAGGGGATAACAAATATTACAGCTAATATAGTGTTGTAATATTTGGTATCCCCTTGATGTTGAGGGGCAACATTTAACAAAGCACTGCTTGAACTATCCCTTACATTGTGGAGGGCAGTACATCATAAGCCTACACTGCGACAGTTTCTGGAAGCCATCTCATCCTTTTTTTGAAGGGGATACCAAATATTACAGCTAATATAGTGCTGTGATATTTGGTATCTCCTTGATTTTGAGGGGTAACATTTAACAACACACTGCTTCAACTATCCCTTGCATTCGGAAGGGGAGCACATCATAAGCCTTCACTGTGACAGCTTCTGGAAGCCATCCCATTCTTTTTATGAAGGGGATACCAAATATAATGGCTAATATAGGGTTGTAATATTTGGTATCCCCTTGATGTTGAGGGGCAACATTTAACAAAGCACTGCTTGAACTATCCCTTGCATTGGGGAGGGCAGTACATCATAAGCCTACACTGTGAGAGCTTCTGGAAGCCATCTCATCCTTTTTTTGAAGGGGATACCAAATATTACAGCTAATATAGTGTTGTAATATTTGGTATCCCCTTGATATTGAGGGTTAACAGTTAACAAAGCACTGCTTGAACTCTCCCTTGCATTGGGGAGGGGTTTATATCATAATCCTACACTGTGACAGCTTCAGGAAGCCATCTCATCCTTTTTTTGAAGGGGATGCCAAATATTACAGCTATTATAGTGTTGTAATATTTGGTATCCCCTTGATTTTGAGGGGTAACATTTAACAAAGCACTGCTTGAACTATCCCTTGCATTGGGGAGGGCAGTACATCATAACCCTACACGCGACAGCTTCTGGAAGCCATCTCATCCTTTTTTTGAAGGGGATACCAAATATTACAGCTAATATAGTGTTGTAATATTTGGTATCCCCTTGATTGTGAGGGGTAACATTTAACAACGCAATGCTTGAACTATACCTTGCATTGGGGAGGGGAGCACATCATAAACCTTCACTGTGCAGCTTCTGGAAGCCATCCCATCCTTTTTTTTGAAGGGGATACCAAATATAATGGCTAATATAGGGTTGTAATATTTGCTATCCCCTTGATGTTGAGGGACACAATTAACAAAGCAGTGCTTGAACTATCCCTTGCATTGGGAAGGGGAGTACATCATAAGCCTACACTGTGAAATCATCTGGAAGCCATCCCATCCTTTTTTTGAAGGGGATGCCAAATATTACAGCTAATATAGGGTTGTAATATTTGGTATCCCCTTGATTTTGAGGGGTAACATTTAACAACGCACTGCTTGAACTATCCCTTGCATTGGGGAGAGGAGTACATCATGAACCTACACTGTGACAGCTTCTGGAAGCCATCTCATCCTTTTTTTGAAGGGGATACCAAATATTACAGCTAATATAGTGTTGTAATATTTGGTATCCCCTTGATGTTGAGGGGCAACATTTAACAAAGCACTGCTTGAACTATCCCTTACATTGTGGAGGGCAGTACATCATAAGCCTACACTGTGACAGCTTCTGGAAGCCACCTCATCCTTTTTTTGAAGGGGATACCAAATATTACAGCTAATATAGTGCTGTGATATTTGGTATCTCCTTGATTTTGAGGGGTAACATTTAACAACACACTGCTTCAACTATCCCTTGCATTCGGAAGGGGAGCACATCATAAGCCTTCACTGTGACAGCTTCTGGAAGCCATCCCATTCTTTTTTTGAAGGGGATACCAAATATAATGGCTAACATAGGGTTGTAATATTTGGTATCCCCTTGATGTTGAGGGGCAACATTTAACAAAGCATTGCTTGAACTATCCCTTGCATTGGGGAGGGCAGTACATCATAAGCCTACACTGTGACAGCTTCTGGAAGCCATCTCATCCTTTTTTTGAAGGGGATACCAAATATTACAGCTAATATAGTGTTTTAATATTTGGTATCCCCTTGATTTTGAGGGGTAACATTTAACAAAGCACTGCTTGAACTATCCCTTGCATTGGGGAGGGCAGTACATCATAACCCTACACGCGACAGCTTCTGGAAGCCAGTTCATCCTTTTTTTGAAAGGGATACTAAATATTACAGCTAATATAGTGTTGTAATATTTGGTATCCCCTTGATTTTGAGGGGTAACATTTAACAACGCACTGCTTGAACTATACCTTGCATTGGGGAGGGGAGCACATCATAAACCTTCACTGTGACAGCTTCTGGAAGCCATCCCATCCTTTTTCTGAAGGGAATACCAAATATAATGGCTAATATAGGGTTGTAATATTTGGTATCCCCTTGATGTTGAGGGACACAATTAACAAAGCAGTGCTTGAACTATCCCTTGCATTGGGAGGGGAGTACATCATAAGCCTACACTGTGAAAGCTTCTGGAAGCCATCCCATCCTTTTTTTGAAGGGGATACCAAATATAATGGCTCATAGAGGGTTGTAATATTTGGTATCCCCTTGATGTTGAGGGGTAACATTTAACAAAGTACTGCTTCAACTATCCCTTGCATTGCGGAGGGCAGTACATCATAAGCCTACACTGCGACAGCTTCTGGAAGCCATCTCATCCTTTTTTTGAAGGGGATACCAAATATTACAGCTAATATAGTGCTGTGATATTTGGTATCGCCTTGATTTTGAGGGGTAACATTTAACAACACACTTCTTGAACTATCCCTTGCATTGGGGAGGGGAGTACATCATAAGCCTTCACTGTGACAGCTTCTGGAAGCCATCCCATCCTGTCTTTGAAGGGGATGCCAAATATTACAGCTAATATAGTGCTGTGATATTTGGTATCCCCTTGATTTTGAGGGGTAACATTTAACAACACACTGCTTGAACTATCCCTTGCATTCGGAGGGGAGTACATCGTAAGCCTTCACTGTGACAGCTTCTGGAAGCCATCCCATCCTGTCTTTGAAGGGGATGCCAAATATTACAGCTAATATAGTGTTGTAATATTTGGTATCCCCTTGAATTTGAGGGGTAACATTTAACAAAGCACTGCTTGAACTATCCCCTGCATTGGGGAGAGGAGTACATCATGGACCTACACTGTGACAGCTTCTGGAAGCCATCTCATCCTTTTTTTAAAGGGGATACCAAATATTACAGCTAATATAGTGTTGTAATATTTGGTATCCCCTTAATTTTGAGGGGTAACATTTAACAAAGCAATGCTTGAACTATCCCTTGCATTGGGGAGGGGAGTACATCATAAGCCTACACTGTGACAGCTTCTGGAAGCCATCTCATCCTTTTTTTGAAGGGGATACCAAATATTACAGCTAATATAGTGTTGTAATATTTGGTATCCCTTTGATTTCGAGGGGTAACATTTAACAAAGCAATGCTTGAACTATCCCTTGCATTGGGGAGAGGAGTACATCATGAACCTACACTGTGACAGCTTCTGGAAGCCATCTCATCCTTTTTTTGAAGGGGATACCAAATATTACAGCTAATATAGTGTTGTAATATTTGGTATCCCCTTGAGGCTGAGGGGCAACATTTAACAAAGCACTGCTTGAACTATCCCTTGCATTGGGGAGGGCAGTACATCATAGGCCTACACAGTGACAGCTTCTGGAAGCCATCTCATCCTTTTTTTGAAGTGGATACCAAATATTACAGCTAATATAGTGTTGTAATATTTGGTATCCCCTTGATTTGAGGGGTAACATTTAACAAAGCACTGCTTGAACTCTCCCTTGCATTGTGGAGGGGTTTACATCATAATCCTACACTGTGACAGCTTCAGGAAGCCATCTCATCCTGTCTTTGAAGGGGATGCCAAATATTACAGCTAATATAGTGTTGTAATATTTGGTATCCCCTTGATTTTGAGGGGTAACATTTAACAAAGCACTGCTTGAACTATCCCTTGCATTGGGGAGAGGAGTACATCATGAACCTACACTGTGACAGCTTCTGGAAGCCATCTCATCCTTTTTTTGAAGGGGATAACAAATATTACAGCTAATATAGTGTTGTAATATTTGGTATCCCCTTGATGTTGAGGGGCAACATTTAACAAAGCCCTGCTTGAACTATCCCTTACATTGTGGAGGGCAGTACATCATAAGCCTACAATGTGACAGCTTCTGGAAGCCATCCCATTCTTTTTTTGAAGGGGATACCAAATATAATGGCTAATATAGGGTTGTAATATTTGGTATCCCCTTGATGTTGAGGGGCAACATTTAACAAAGCACTGCTTGAACTATCCCTTGCATTGGGGAGGGCAGTACATCATAAGCCTACACTGTGACAGCTTCTGGAAGCCATCTCATCCTTTTTTTGAAGGGGATACCAAATATTACAGCTAATATAGTGTTGTAATATTTGGTATCCCCTTGATATTGAGGGTTAACAGTTAACAAAGCACTGCTTGAACTCTCCCTTGCATCATTGGGGAGGGGTTTATATCATAATCCTACACTGTGACAGCTTCAGGAAGCCATCTCATCCTTTTTTTGAAGGGGATGCCAAATATTACAGCTAATATAGTGTTGTAATATTTGGTATCCCCTTGATTTTGAGGGGTAACATTTAACAAAGCACTGCTTGAACTATCCCTTGCATTGGGGAGGGCAGTACATCATAACCCTACACGCGACAGCTTCTGGAAGCCATCTCATCCTTTTTTTGAAGGGGATACCAAATATTACAGCTAATATAGTGTTGTAATATTTGGTATCCCCTTGATTGTGAGGGGTAACATTTAACAACGCAATGCTTGAACTATACCTTGCATTGGGGAGGGGAGCACATCATAAACCTTCACTGTGCAGCTTCTGGAAGCCATCCCATCCTTTTTTTGAAGGGGATACCAAATATAATGGCTAATATAGGGTTGTAATATTTGGTATCCCCTTGATGTTGAGGGACACAATTAACAAAGCAGTGCTTGAACTATCCCTTGCATTGGGGAGAGGAGTACATCATGAACCTACACTGTGACAGCTTCTGGAAGCCATCTCATCCTTTTTTTGAAGGGGATACCAAATATTACAACTAATATAGTGTTGTAATATTTGGTATCCCCTTGATGTTGAGGGGCAACAATTAACAAACCACTGCTTGAACTATCCCTTACATTGTGGAGGGCAGTACATCATAAGCCTACACTGCGACAGCTTCTGGAAGCCATCTCATCCTTTTTTTGAAGGGGATACCAAATATTACAGCTAATATAGTGCTGTGATATTTGGTATCTCCTTGATTTTGAGGGGTAACATTTAACAACACACTGCTTCAACTATCCCTTGCATTCGGAAGGGGAGCACATCATAAGCCTTCACTGTGACAGCTTCTGGAAGCCATCCCATTCTTTTTTTGAAGGGGATACCAAATATAATGGCTAATATAGGGTTGTAATATTTGGTATCCCCTTGATGTTGAGGGGCAACATTTAACAAAGCACTGCTTGAACTATCCCTTGCATTGGGGAGGGCAGTACATCATAAGCCTACACTGTGACAGCTTCTGGAAGCCATCTCATCCTTTTTGTGAAGGGGATACCAAATATTACAGCTAATATAGTGTTGTAATATTTGGTATCCCCTTGATATTGAGGGGTAACAGTTAACAAAGCACTGCTTGAACTCTCCCTTGCATTGGGGAGGGGTTTATATCATAATCCTACACTGTGACAGCTTCAGGAAGCCATCTCATCCTTATTTTGAAGGGGATGCCAAATATTACAGCTAATATAGTGTTGTAATATTTGGTATCCCCTTGATTTTGAGGGGTAACATTTAACAAAGCACTGCTTGAACTATCCCTTGCATTGGGGAGGGCAGTACATCATAACCCTACACGCGACAGCTTCTGGAAGCCATCTCATCCTTTTTTTGAAGGGGATACCAAATATTACAGCTAATATAGTGTTGTAATATTTGGTATCCCCTTGATTTTGAGGGGTAACATTTAACAACGCAATGCTTGAACTATACCTTGCATTGGGGAGGGGAGCTCATCATAAACCTTCACTGTGCAGCTTCTGGAAGCCATCCCATCCTTTTTTTTGAAGGGGATACCAAATATAATGGCTAATATAGGGTTGTAATATTTGGTATCCCCTTGATGTTGAGGGACACAATTAACAAAGCAGTGCTTGAACTATCCCTTGCATTGGGAAGGAGAGTACATCATAAGCCTACACTGTGAAAGCATCTGGAAGCCATCCCATCCTTTTTCTGAAGGGAATACCAAATATAATGGCTAATATAGGGTTGTAATATTTGGTATCCCCTTGATGTTGAGGGACACAATTAACAAAGCAGTGCTTGAACTATCCCTTGCATTGGGAGGGGAGTACATCATAAGCCTACACTGTGAAAGCTTCTGGAAGCCATCCCATCCTTTTTTTGAAGGGGATACCAAATATAATGGCTAATATAGGGTTGTAATATTTGGTATCCCCTTGATGTTGAGGGGTAACATTTAACAAAGTACTGCTTCAACTATCCCTTGCATTGCGGAGGGCAGTACATCATAAGCCTACACTGCGACAGCTTCTGGAAGCCATCTCATCCTTTTTTTGAAGGGGATACCAAATATTACAGCTAATATAGTGCTGTGATATTTGGTATCGCCTTGATTTTGAGGGGTAACATTTAACAACACACTTCTTGAACTATCCCTTGCATTGGGGAGGGGAGTACATCATAAGCCTTCACTGTGACAGCTTCTGGAAGCCATCCCATCCTGTCTTTGAAGGGGATGCCAAATATTACAGCTAATATAGTGCTGTGATATTTGGTATCCCCTTGATTTTGAGGGGTAACATTTAACAACACACTGCTTGAACTATCCCTTGCATTCGGAGGGGAGTACATCGTAAGCCTTCACTGTGACAGCTTCTGGAAGCCATCCCATCCTGTCTTTGAAGGGGATGCCAAATATTACAGCTAATATAGTGTTGTAATATTTGGTATCCCCTTGATTTTGAGGGGTAACATTTAACAAAGCACTGCTTGAACTATCCCCTGCATTGGGGAGAGGAGTACATCATGGACCTACACTGTGACAGCTTCTGGAAGCCATCTCATCCTTTTTTTAAAGGGGATACCAAATATTACAGCTAATATAGTGTTGTAATATTTGGTATCCCCTTAATTTTGAGGAGTAACATTTAACAAAGCACTGCTTGAACTATCCCTTGCGTTGGGGAGGGGAGTATAACCTAAACCTACACTGTGACAACTTCTGGAAGCCATCTCATCCTTTTTTTTAAGAGGATACCAAATATTACAGCTAATATAGTGTTGTAATATTAGGTATCCCTTTGATTTTGAGGGGTAACATTTAACAAAGCAATGCTTGAACTATCCCTTGCATTGGGGAGGGGAGTACATCATAAGCCTACACTGTGACAGCTTCTGGAACCCATCTCATCCTTTTTTTGAAGGGGATACCAAATATTACAGCTAATATAGTGTTGTAATATTTGGTATCCCTTTGATTTCGAGGGGTAGCATTTAACAAAGCAATGCTTGAACTATCCCTTGCATTGGGGAGAGGAGTACATCATGAACCTACACTGTGACAGCTTCTGGAAGCCATCTCATCCTTTTTTTGAAGGGGATACCAAATATTACAGCTAATATAGTGTTGTAATATTTGGTATCCCCTTGAGGTTGAGTGGCAAGATTTAACAAAGCACTGCTTGAACTATCCCTTGCATTGGGGAGGGCAGTACATCATAAGCCTACACAGTGACAGCTTCTGGAAGCCATCTCATCCTTTTTATGAAGTGGATACCAAATATTACAGCTAATATAGTGTTGTAATATTTGGTATCCCCTTGATTTGATCGGTAACATTTAACAAAGCACTGCTTGAACTCTTCCTTGCATTGTGGAGGGGTTTACATCATAATCCTACACTGTGACAGCTTCAGGAAGCCATCTCATCCTGTCTTTGAAGGGGATGCCAAATATTACAGCTAACATAGTGTTGTTATATTTGGTATCCCCTTGATTTTGAGGGGTAACATTTAACAAAGCACTGCTTGAACTATCCCTTGCATTGGGGAGAGGAGTACATCATGAACCTACACTGTGACAACTTCTGGAAGCCATCTCATCCTTTTTTTGAAGGGGATAACAAATATTACAGCTAATATAGTGTTGTAATATTTGGTATCCCCTTGATGTTGAGGGGCAACATTTAACAAAGCACTGCTTGAACTATCCCTTACATTGTGGAGGGCAGTACATCATAAGCCTACACTGCGACAGTTTCTGGAAGCCATCTCATCCTTTTTTTGAAGGGGATACCAAATATTACAGCTAATATAGTGCTGTGATATTTGGTATCTCCTTGATTTTGAGGGGTAACATTTAACAACACACTGCTTCAACTATCCCTTGCATTCGGAAGGGGAGCACATCATAAGCCTTCACTGTGACAGCTTCTGGAAGCCATCCCATTCTTTTTTTGAAGGGGATACCAAATATAATGGCTAATATAGGGTTGTAATATTTGGTATCCCCTTGATGTTGAGGGGCAACAGTTAACAAAGCACTGCTTGAACTATCCCTTGCATTGGGGAGGGCAGTACATCATAAGCCTACACTGTGACAGCTTCTGGAAGCCATCTCATCCTTTTTTTGAAGGGGATACCAAATATTACAGCTAATATAGTGTTGTAATATTTGGTATCCCCTTGATATTGAGGGTTAACAGTTAACAAAGCACTGCTTGAACTCTCCCTTGCATTGGGGAGGGGTTTATATCATAATCCTACACTGTGACAGCTTCAGGAAGCCATCTCATCCTTTTTTTGAAGGGGATGCCAAATATTACAGCTATTATAGTGTTGTAATATTTGGTATCCCCTTGATTTTGAGGGGTGACATTTAACAAAGCACTGCTTGAACTATCCCTTGCATTGGGGAGGGCAGGACATCATAACCCTACACGCGACAGCTTCTGGAAGCCATCTCATCCTTTTTTTGAAGGGGATACCAAATATTACAGCTAATATAGTGTTGTAATATTTGGTATCCCCTTGATTGCGAGGGGTAACATTTAACAACGCAATGCTTGAACTATACCTTGCATTGGGGAGGGGAGCACATCATAAACCTTCACTGTGCAGCTTCTGGAAGCCATCCCATCCTTTTTTTGAAGGGGATACCAAATATAATGGCTAATATAGGGTTGTAATATTTGCTATCCCCTTGATGTTGAGGGACACAATTAACAAAGCAGTGCTTGAACTATCCCTTGCATTGGGAAGGGGAGTACATCATAAGCCTACACTGTGAAATCATCTGGAAGCCATCCCATCCTTTTTTTGAAGGGGATGCTAAATATTACAGCTAATATAGGGTTGTAATATTTGGTATCCCCTTGATTTTGAGGGGTAACATTTAACAAAGCACTGCTTGAACTATCCCTTGCATTGGGGAGAGGAGTACATCATGAACCTACACTGTGACAGCTTCTGGAAGCCATCTCATCCTTTTTTTGAAGGGGATACCAAATATTACAGCTAATATAGTGTTGTAATATTTGGTATCCCCTTGATGTTGAGGGGCAACATTTAACAAAGCACTGCTTGAACTATCCCTTACATTGTGGAGGGCAGTACATCATAAGCCTACACTGTGACAGCTTCTGGAAGCCACCTCATCCTTTTTTTGAAGGGGATACCAAATATTACAGCTAATATAGTGCTGTGATATTTGGTATCTCCTTGATTTTGAGGGGTAACATTTAACAACACACTGCCTCAACTATCCCTTGCATTCGGAAGGGGAGCACATCATAAGCCTTCACTGTGACAGCTTCTGGAAGCCATCCCATTCTTTTTTTGAAGGGGATACCAAATATAATGGCTAATATAGGGTTGTAATATTTGGTATCCCCTTGATGTTGAGGGGCAACATTTAACAAAGCACTGCTTGAACTATCCCTTGCATTGGGGAGGGCAGTACATCATAAGCCTACACTGTGACAGCTTCTGGAAGCCATCTCATCCTTTTTTTGAAGGGGATACCAAATATTACAGCTAATATAGTGTTGTAATATTTGGTATCCCCTTGATATTGAGGGGTAACAGTTAAGAAAGCACTGCTTGAACTCTCCCTTGCATTGGGGAGG
Organism: Ambystoma mexicanum; assembly: GCF_040938575.1. Lineage (NCBI taxonomy): Eukaryota > Metazoa > Chordata > Amphibia > Caudata > Ambystomatidae > Ambystoma > Ambystoma mexicanum. The sequence continues at coordinate 1,177,075,049 of NC_090921.1, read as the reverse complement.
GGTTTATATCATAATCCTACACTGTGACAGCTTCAGGAAGCCATCTCATCCTTTTTTTGAAGGGGATGCCAAATATTACAGCTAATATAGTGTTGTAATATTTGGTATCCCCTTGATTTTGAGGGGTAACATTTAACAAAGCACTGCTTGAACTATCCCTTGCATTGGGGAGGGCAGTACATCATAACCCTACACGCGACAGCTTCTGGAAGCCATCTCATCCTTTTTTTGAAGGGGATACCAAATCTTACAGCTAATATAGTGTTGTAATATTTGGTATCCCCTTGATTTTGAGGGGTAACATTTAACAACGCAATGCTTGAACTATACCTTGCATTGGGGAGGGGAGCTCATCATAAACCTTCACTGTGCAGCTTCTGGAAGCCATCCCATCCTTTTTTTTGAAGGGGATACCAAATATAATGGCTAATATAGGGTTGTAATATTTGCTGTCCCCTTGATGTTGAGGGACACAATTAACAAAGCAGTGCTTGAACTATCCCTTGCATTGGGAAGGGGAGTACATCATAAGCCTACACTGTGAAATCATCTGGAAGCCATCCCATCCTTTTTTTGAAGGGGATGCCAAATATTACAGCTAATATAGAGTTGTAATATTTGGTATCCCCTTGATTTTGAGGGGTAACATTTAACAAAGCACTGCTTGAACTATCCCTTGCATTGGGGAGAGGAGTACATCATGAACCTACACTGTGACAGCTTCTGGAAGCCATCTCATCCTTTTTTTGAAGGGGATACCAAATATTACAGCTAATATAGTGTTGTAATATTTGGTATCCCCTTGATGTTGAGGGGCAACATTTAACAAAGCACTGCTTGAACTATCCCTTACATTGTGGAGGGCAGTACATCATAAGCCTACACTGTGACAGCTTCTGGAAGCCATCTCATCCTTTTTTGAAGGGGATACCAAATATTACAGCTAATATAGTGCTGTGATATTTGGTATCTCCTTGATGTTGAGGGGTAACATTTAACAACACACTGCTTCAACTATCCCTTGCATTCGGAAGGGGAGCACATCATAAGCCTTCACTGTGACAGCTTCTGGGAGCCATCCCATTCTTTTTTTGAAGGGGATACCAAATATAATGGCTAATATAGGGTTGTAATATTTGGTATCCCCTTGATGTTGAGGGGCAACATTTAACAAAGCACTGCTTGAACTATCCCTTGCATTGGGGAGGGCAGTACATCATAAGCCTACACTGTGACAGCTTCTGGAAGCCATCTCATCCTTTTTTTGAAGGGGATACCAAATATTACAGCTAATATAGTGTTGTAATATTTGGTATCCCCTTGATATTGAGGGGTAACAGTTAACAAAGCACTGCTTGAACTCTACCTTGCATTGGGGAGGGGTTTATATCATAATCCTACACTGTGACAGCTTCAGGAAGCCATCTCATCCTTTTTTTGAAGGGGATGCCAAATATTACAGCTAATATAGTGTTGTAATATTTGGTATCCCCTTGACTTTGAGGGGTAACATTTAACAAAGCACTGCTTGAACTATCCCTTGCATTGGGGAGGGCAGTACATCATAACCCTACACGCGACAGCTTCTGGAAGCCATCTCATCCTTTTTTTGAAGGGGATACCAAATATTACAGCTAATATAGTGTTGTAATATTTGGTATCCCCTTGATTTTGAGGGGTAACATTTAACAACGCAATGCTTGAACTATACCTTGCATTGGGGAGGGGAGCTCATCATAAACCTTCACTGTGCAGCTTCTGGAAGCCATCCCATCCTTTTTTTGAAGGGGATACCAAATATAATGGCTAATATAGGGTTGTAATATTTGGTATCCCCTTGATGTTGAGGGACACAATTAACAAAGCAGTGCTTGAACTATCCCTTGCATTGGGAAGGAGAGTACATCATAAGCCTACACTGTGAAAGCATCTGGAAGCCATCCCATCCTTTTTTTGAAGGGGATACCAAATATAATGGCTAATATAGGGTTGTAATATTTGGTATCCCCTTGATGTTGAGGGGTAACATTTAACAAAGTACTGCTTCAACTATCCCTTGCATTGGGGAGGGCAGTACATCATAAGCCTACACTGCGACAGCTTCTGGAAGCCATCTCATCCTTTTTTTGAAGGGGATACCAAATATTACAGCTAATATAGTGCTGTAATATTTGGTATCCCCTTGATTTTGAGGTGTAATATTTAACAACACACTGCTTCAACTATCCCTTGGATTCGGAGGGGGAGCACATCATAAGCCTTCACTGTGACAGCTTTTGGAAGCCATCCCATTCTTTTTTTGAAGGGGATACCAAATATAATGGGTAATATAGGGTTGTAATATTTGGTATCCCCTTGATGTTGCGGGGCAACATTTAACAACACACTGCTTGAACTACCCCTTACATTGGGGAGGGCAGTACATCATAAGCATACACTGCGACAGCTTCTGGAAGCCATCTCATCCTTTTTTTGAAGGGGATACCAAATATTACAGCTAATATAGTGCTGTGATATTTGGTATCCGCTTGATTTTGAGGGGTAACATTTAACAACACACTTCTTGAACTATCCCTTGCATTGGGGAGGGGAGTACATCATAAGCCTTCACTGTGACAGCTTCTGGAAGCCATCCCATCCTGTCTTTGAAGGGGATGCCAAGTATTACAGCTAATATAGTGTTGTAATATTTGGTATCCCCTTGATTTTGAGGGGTAACATTTAACGAAGCACTGCTTGAACTATCCCCTGCACTGGGCAGAGGAGTACATCATGAACCCACACTGTGACAGCTTCTGGAAGCCATCTCATCTTTTTTTTAAAGGGGATACCAAATATTACATCTAATATAGTGTTGTAATATTTGGTATCCGCTTGATCTTGAGGGGTAACATTTAACAAAGCACTGCTTGAACTATCCCTTGCGTTGGGGAGGGGAGTACATCATAAGCCTACACTGTGACAACTTCTGGAAGCAATCTCATCCTTTTTTTGAAGGGGATACCAAATATTACAGCTAATATAGTGTTGTAATATTTGGTATCCCCTTGATGTTGAGGGGCAACATTTAACAAAGCACTGCTTGAACTAACCCTTACATTATGGAGGGCAGTACATCATAAGCCTACACTGCGACAGCTTCTGGAAGCCATCGCATCCTTTTTTTGAAGGGATACCAAATATTACAGCTAATTTAGTGGGTGTCCAGTCATTTGGTCGACTACAAACTGGTCGACTGCAATTTGGTCGACGCCATTTGGTCGAAAACCGATTGGTCGAATTATTTTTTTTTATTATTTATATATGTGTTTTGTGGGTTTTCGTGTCGAAAAAAAAAAAAGAAAAAAAGGGGGTTAGGGGGGGACCCCGCCAAAAAAACCAAAAAAGGGGTGAAAATAAAAAAAAGAAAAATTCGACCATTTGGTTTTCGACCAAATGGCGTCGACCAAATTGCAGTCGACCAGTTTGTAGTCGACCAAATGACTGGCAACCAATATAGTGCTGTGATATTTGGTATCCCCTTGATTTTGAGGGGTAATATTTAACAAAGCACTGCTTGAACTATCCCTTGCATTGGGGAGGGCAGTACATCATAACCCTACACTGCGACAGCTTCTGGAAGCCATCTCATCCTTTTTTTGAAGGGGATACCAAATATTACAGCTAATATAGTGTTGTAATATTTGGTATCCCCTTGATTTTGAGGGGCAACATTTAACAACACACTGCTTCAACTATACCTTGCATTGGGGAGGGGAGCACATCATAAACCTTCACTGTGACAGCTTCTGGAAGCCATCCCATCCTTTTTTTGAAGGGGCTACCAAATATAATGGCTAATATAGGGTTGTAATATTTGGTATCCCCTTGATGTTGAGGGACACAATTAACAAAGCAGTGCTTGAACTATCCCTTGCATTGGGAGGGGAGTACATCATAAGCCTACACTGTGAAAGCATCTGGAAGCCATCCCATCGTTTTTTTGAAGGGGATACCAAATATAATGGCTAATATAGGGTTGTAATATTTGGTATCCCCTTGATGTTGAGGGGTAACATTTAACAAAGTACTGTAAGGATATTTGGCGTGTTACAGCACTGAGTACAGCACTACTGCACAGTAGCAATTTTTTTTGATGCAGCACCACCACATGGGTGTGGTGCATTGCTATATGTGTTGCCAGAGTAACATGGACATATAAGTAAAGACAGGCTATTCAGTCAAAAACGATTTTTACATATAAGATGCAAATCTATTTTTACAGTTAAAAGCACACATGTGCACATTCAAAAATGCACACTATTTTTCACCTGAAATGCCTATGTTGCAAGAGACACATTTGAAAATTAATAACTAACCTTATTAATAACTAACCTGACTAATAAAACTTCATTTAACATAACCCACTAATAAAACTGTGTCTCCACTGCAGAATTAGGCCTACTCTGAAAGTGAACTTTTAAACGCACATTCATTTTTTTTTCTCTGCTGCCCTGTCCACATAACTACAGGAAGCAAAGAGCTCGAAGGAACAGGAAATCAGTTTGTTACAAGTTTTACTGTAGAAATGAGCCATTGTGTAGTGAGGGAGGAGATGACATGATTGATTCTGATTGGAGCAGCGTCATAACAAGTATCATGCTAGAGGCTGTGATTAGAGTTTTGCTGGGGAAGCTTGAGGAGAGGGGGAGAACAATAGAGATCTTGCAGAGCTGGGAGAAGGACATGTTTCCTGGCTGAAGCATTCCTGCTGCAAAAGCTGAGAATTCCAGGCAATAACCCCGGTTTGAGAACGGCAGACACTTGTTTTCACTGGGGTAATCTTCAAGGGAGCCAAATTCAGAAAGAGAATAGCCGGAGAAAACTCATGCTGAACAGATAAGGTAATTACAGAAGTGTGGGAGCTGTGCGAAAGTGTGCGAAACTGTTCAGTCAGTGTATTCGAGGGAGTCCCAGTCCCTTATCAGCATATTTAATGTTACCAATTGAATATATTCTCGCAGTTCCCTGTTCATTTTATCACAAATAATGTTGTACCATTTAATTTATTTCTGTAAAAAAGGGTTAAACTGTGTTTAAAGGAAATTTCTATAATACAAACATATCTGAAAACAGAACAGATAGCTAGTGTGTATTATTTCTCTCTTTCATTTTGCATGGGAAAAGATTTAAACATGGGTAGATTTTTAAACAGTGCAATTGTCATTTTAAAACAGATGTGTGCATGATTATATTCAGTATGGACAGTTGTGAGTGACTGTTTGTAGCATAGCTTGTTGGAGGTACATGAGCCAACGGGAAGAGAGACTCTCTGGACATAGTTCCATACCGTATATAAGGTAGTGGAAATTACCACAAAAATACCACAATAGCCCATGGTGGCACACAACACTAACACTGAAAATGTGGTATCCCTAAAATGTAGGCCTGAGGTCTCTCTAGTGATCAAGAACAATCTAGATAAAAACAAGGGATGTTAGATATTGGGGCCACAAATAAACCAACCACGCAAATTATCGCGCACATTATCTAAATAGGTCTGAATTCTGAAATAATGCAATGTATTATTGTTATGTAGGACCCAATATGAATACATAGAGTGATTATTGCTAAAGGTATTTTGGCGGTAAGAAAATACCGCAAAGCCCCAAATATCCACAAAATACCCAACATATTTATGGTGCGTTGGCCGGGAAAGTGATCATAGAGTACCTACTGGGCGTGGCAAGCGTGTCTCACACTGCCATTTGCACATTAAAGTTCAGAATGTCACAAAGGGAAACCACATTTTCAGACCTAGTGCAATATTTAGAGGCAAAGTTGTTTGCACATGGGACGTGGTCGTCGAACAGCACCTTAGAATGGCATGACCACATTCAAGGTGAGGTGCAGAAAGAAAAACTAGACAATATTTTTGCAGAAGGCAGCATAATTCAGGTCTGCCTTACACGATTATTGAATGCAGCCGATAAAAGTGCAGAGAAAGACTGTTTAATACGGCTATGCGGCAAAATATGGTTTATTTTGAATAAGTCCCTGCGAATGCAGGAGAATGATACCCAGCTAATTAACAGGTTAAAGACTGAATTAGATGGGGCAAGTAAAAATCAGGAAATGTTAAGAGCAGAATTGGATGTATGCCAAAGAGACATGCAATTAACATGCAGAGACTTTGATGCTCAGTTATCCAAAAGCAAGAAACAATTTGAGGATAGTGAGCAAGAATTGGTACACTTAAAAGCCTTAGTGGACCACATTAGACAGGATAAAGATGAGGTTGTTTCAGAAATGCAGATTTTACAAAAAGAACATTGTGAAAAAGAATGTGATCTCCAGAGTGCAGAACAAGAAATGATTAAAATGATTCAAGAAAGAGACAAGAGAAATAAAGAGTTCAATGAATGCCGAATGCAAATGTGCGACATGCAGGAGGTGATTAATAAGATGAGTGATGAAAACAACTATTTGCAAAATGAAGCAAACAGACTCCTTAAAAAGTGTAAGGACTTAGAACAGCAAATGTGCATTCCCAGGTCCCAGGAGAGGCGGCAGTGTACCACATTCAATGGAGTGGAGGTGAATTCTAGCTCTGCCCAAAGAGCTAGTGCTCCAGTGACTGGGCCGGTGACTGAACTTGGTTGCAGCGCCCTTGGGGGATTTGATACTCCCATTGGGGGCAGCCACCAATCTCATACACCTGAAAACAGGATTGAATCGCAAAATAGTGCAATTCCATGCATTGCAACAAGTAGCCCCATAAAAATAATGAAATCCATTAAAGCCCTGATCAAACCATTTAAAAAGGGAGGTGAATGCTGCATTGAGGATCACTTAGAAGCGGTGCATGACATTTTTAAAGCACTCCAGATACCTAAGGAACAGTACAGACAATATTTTCATTTAACTTTAGATGCCCCGAAATTAGGTGTCATGTTTCTCCTTTTCAGTCATTGCAGGAGGCAAAGAAAGTCGCTTACACAATTACTGCTGGACCTAATACATCCCCTCGCCAATTTTTACAAGACTTAAAAAGAGCATTTTCTCGCTTTGATGTATCTTTTGACCCAAATTCCAATGAGTTCAAAACTGCATACTTCTATGGGCTACAGAAAGACATCATATCCCAATTGGTCTGTGAATTTGACCGTGACAAGTCCCTTGAATGGATTGTACATCAAAGCACAAAACTATATGAGGTACTCTATTGTCAGGGTAGATAAAGTGATAAAATGAAAGATACTAGACCTAAATCTAAAGAACCCTCAGCCACAGTAATGGAAATCAGGTCAGCCAAAATGTCCCTTAAGTCTGCTCAAAGCCAAGGTAAAAATAATGTGACACCTGAACAAAGGGGTAATCAACAAAGATCGCCATTTCCTGTACCAATGTTCCAATCACATGATCCTAGTAATAGAGAGAGCTACATCAGCCCTAGGTATTTAGGGGACAGACCCCGGGTAGGATATCGGCCTGATATGTCCGGTATGAACAATAACCAGAGACAAAATCAAGATCAAAGAAATGATGGTCCCTACCAGTCATTGGGAACACAGAGCAGATTTGATCCCAACACCATGATATATGGTAATCAGGATAGACCCCGATATGTGGATCGATTTACTGATAATGGAAATCAACATAGGGGCCAGTACCCACAATCTGAGAGACAGGACATGAGGCAAAACGTGAACTACAATCCACGTCAGTACAATGATTCCCCACCAGGGGACTATAATCAAAGGATGGGTGCAACCCGCTCCCCTCCACAAATGAATCAAGAGTTCAGAAACCATCCCAACCGACATCAATCACCTGAGAGGTATCAGAATAGATCCAATCAGGGGGAAAACAACCAATATCGACCTAGGCCACAGAAAGAGGATCCTAGAGAGATGGAAAGGTTCCAGTGCCTTGAGGCCCAAGTGAAAATGTTATCTGAGCAAATAGGAAAGCTCTATACAGCGCAAAAACAACCTTCCAAAGAGGGGCTGATGGCCATAGCAATGACCGGGGGGCTTCCGAAAAGTGACTAAGTACTCATGATAACTGCAGTGCCAAAATGACAGATTGCTCTGATATAATTTTGCATAACGACTCTGAGATGCCTAATGGATTAAAAATGAAAGTGCCAGTAAATGAACTTGTGACAGAAAGTGCAAATACTTCTAAAAAAGAGGTACGGTTTAACCTAGAGCTAAATAAAACAGTAAAGATTTGCACAAATGAAAAAGAAACATTAGGAATTCCAAAAGAACAAAGGGACAGATTTAAGAAAAATGACTCATGCATGGGGAATACCAGTGAACAGGGAGTAAGTGGGGATGCTATAGCTCCTTCCCTGGGCAAGCAAAACAATGACCGAACACAGGCAGAAAAAGGAAATACTCAAAAGGAGGGTACAAGTCAATCACCTGAAGAATTCTTTGAGCCACATATTTTTGAAGAGGCTGAAAGGGCTGGTATCACACTAAATGATCACAAATGCACAGAATTAAAAAAATGACAAATTGCTGAATGATGTTGTTACACATGTTCAGTTGGAAGGTTGTAATGTGGTCTCTGATGTTACCCAGATGGATGGGCGAACAGTGGCCACACTCCAAAAAACCTCTGATCATGGAGAAATGAATAAAGTCTCTCGCGCAGAAATGGGTAAAAAGGAGGGAAAAATGTCTTCCCATTTACCAATGTGCTTAGCCAAAAGTGAAAAAGACCTGAGAAAGGTGAGCCCTGAAATCAGTAAGAATTCACACTTCTTATGTGTATTAGAGGAAGTTGAGGACAGATATTATGCACCCATCACTGTAGAAGAAAAATGCCACACCTTTGCTATGATTGACACTGGCGCACAGGCCACAATTATGTCCAAGGAGCTGGTAAAGAGTATCAATGAAGGGAGACCCCCACAGAGTCAGATCACAGTGATGGAAAATCAAGGTCCAGTGCATAACTTTAATGGGGAGGAGGTGCACATCATAGGTGTAACTGAGGTTGACATAAAAATAGGAAAGCACAGAATGAAACAAGAGGTATTGATCACATCTATTTCTGAAATTCCATTTCTGATGGGGACAGATTGCCTGAAAAGATTGTCGCCTCTCATAAATGGGGTGAATGGAGTGCTGTGGTCCTTAACCAAAAAACCATTGAGGCCTAAGAAACTAAAATCACAAAACAGCAATATAAATGAATGTCACACCGTTGCCAAAACAAATGATGCTGTGGAGGTATATCTCCAAAATAGCTGCATACCTAGTGTCACTGTTATATTAATGTGTCAAGACAAAATGCAGAGCGACAATGAAAAACTACCTGTACAAATATACTTGGACCCAAGGAAAAATTGGCAGACTGCCATAGATGAGCACACATTACGTTTTTATTTAAAAGAGAAAACATGCAAACAGAATATTGCTCCTAAAACAGATTCAGAAAAACACATTACCACTCTGGCAGAAATACACATGGAAGATGAGCAACCATGGGTTCATGTTGGTATAAATGACTATTTTAAAACAATAAAAGCCACTTTAGCTCTTGGACATGAAAGGAGTTTCATTAATGAGAAATTGTAGCAAAAAATAATGGAGAGGGAAGAAATCCCGAAATTTAGGATTAAAAACCAATATGTTTCTGGGTTGGACAGTCCAGACTTTGAAAACCGAATTGCAGGCAGATGCATGCTTAAAATTAGCATTGGGCAGAAACAATTTACCATAATGTATGGATAGTGAGTGGAGCACAAAATGAATTTTACATGGGCAAGGACATCATGCACAGAATGTGTATGGTGTTAGATTTCCTTAATCAAAAAATATGGTCACGTCTAGGTGGTCCGGCACCTGAATTTGAAGACAAAAGAAGGGCTTATCATTGTGCACAACTGGTTCCTTATGCAATCGAATTACAAATGAGGAAAGATACTATTATTCCTGCATTTACAAAACAGTTTGCAATAACACTGAAATGCAAAAATGGGCAGCAGATGAAAGGCTCTGATGCATTTGTATGCCTGAATGAATCCATAAAACAGCAAGGCCTGTATTATGAACACATTCCATTGGTAGACATTGGTGAAGGATCTGTAAAAATTATGGTAAATAATAAAGGTTGTCAGGATATTCATTTAGAGGAAAACTCCCCATTAGGAATGGCCATACAAAAATCACATTTAACGGCAGATTTAAATAACATGGTGATTGGAAATATCCCTGAAAAGTATGTAGATGCCAAGGGTGAGTTGCCAGAACACCTGGACTCTCAGCCCAAAGGAATATTTAAAATTCATTCTGTGTATCCTTATGATTCAAATGAGACAGTGTGCTGCCATCAAGAGGATTGCATAATATTTAATTTAAATGAAAATGAAACAGAAAATCAGCCCATTGAAGTGGAAGCTGATATGCCAAACTATTTAAAAGTGGCAGCTTTACAAAAAAACACAGCCACACAGTTAGAGGAAAGCGCCGAGATTCCCTTACCAGAAGATTTTCCAGAATTTTCCAAAATGGTAGAAGAGCAGATCTCCTTAGCGGATGCGTGTGAAAGCAATGAGGATAGGGACAATCTGAGGGAGATATTTATGGAGTTTAAGGATGTATTTGCAAAAGATGCTTATGATTGTGGTTTAACTGATTTACATGTGGCCACACTACCAGAAGGGTGTAGCAGAAATCCAGTGTTTGTACGCCAGTATAGACTACTGCTGGCATGTTTAGAATCATTGGCAGAGATTATTAAAAATTTGGAATCGCAGAGAATCATCAGGCCCATTCATAGCACATCCAATACACCTATTTTAGGTGTGTTAAAGCCAAATGGTCAATGGCGGCTATGTGCAGACTTGAGAGAGTTAAATAAAAGAGTACCAGTATCTAGATGGCCACTGCCATTCATTGATCAGGGCCTAGCTCAGGTACATGGTTCAAATGTATTTACCACATTAGATCTCACCTCTGGATATTGGTGCGTGCCATTGGCAGAGGAGATACAACATTTATTTTCCTTTACATTTGACAGGAATCACTACGCCTGGCTTAGAGCTCCGTTCGGGTACATCAATAGTGGGAGTGAATTTGGCATATTTTTGAGAAAGTCCATGCCAGATGCAGCGGAAAGAGGAACAGTAGTTTACGTGGACGATGTCCTGATAAAAAATGAAAGCCTGAAAAGCCATTTTGATGAAATAAGACATGTACTTGGCCAATTGCAGAAAGCAGGCGCCAAAGTATCTTTGCAAAAAGCACAATGGTGCAAGAAAAAAGTGAACTTTCTAGGGCATGAAGTGACTGAACATGGGCTAAATCCACAAAAGAAGAAAATAGAGGCCATACAAAGATTAAAAGATCCTAAAAATGTGAAAGGAGTAAAAAGTTTATTAGGGATGACAGGCTAAAACAGAAAGTTCATTGAAAATTATGCAGAAATCACTCAACCATTGACTAAACTGCTTAAACTGAATACTCCCTGGAAATGGGAAAAAGAGCAGTCTGATGCAGTGGCTAAATTAAAGGAATGTCTTGTAAAGGCACCATGTTTAGCATACCCCATAAAGGACATGGATTTCTTTATAGAAATAGGTTTTTCTGAACATTGTATGTCAGCAGTGTTATCACAAAAACACATTTTGAATCACAAAACCATTGCCTATGCAAGTAAGGCATTTTCCCAAGTTGAAATGAAATTTAATGAATGTGAAAAGGCCCTATTAACCACTGTGTGGGAGCTACAACATTTCCGCCCCATTGTTCAGGGAGAAAAGGTGATTATTGAAACAAATCATCAACCTTTGCAATTTTTAGAAGGAAAAAAGAATTAGATCAGGTAATCTAGCGCAGTCCAGAATCACCTCATGGACGCTGGCATTACAAGGTTTTCCTGTAGAAGTGAGATATGGACAAAATAAAAAGAACCCAATTGCTCAAGGGTTAGCTGACTTACATGACTGCGCAGCTGAACAAATACCAAATGAAATGGAAGTGGAAACTAGTTTGCAGGAATTTGAACAATCACCACACAAAGCTTTTGATGAAAAAACATGCAAGGATTTGCCAACTGTATATGTGGATGGTTGTGCTTTTCACATTGAAAATGACAGTAATAAACAATTAGTGGCAGGAATAGGAAATGTCTGGTTGAAATGTGAAGGCGTCCCCAGTATAGGGATGAGGATTGGAGATAGGAGCAGTCAGGTGGCGGAATTGGCAGCCATTTATAAAGCAATTGCTACTGCAATTGATAAAAAGTTCAGTGAAATTGTCCTGGTGACTGATTCTGACTATGCACGGAATAGCTTTGTGGAGTATTTGCCTGGTTGGAAAGCAAGAGGCATGGTTACATACAACAAAAAACCACTTAAACATGGAAAAGTGATACAAGCCATAGACAAATTGGTGTCAGAGAATAATTTAACAATATACTGGAGAAAAATTTGTGGGCATTTAAAAACACCAGGAGAGGATAAGGAGGGAAATGATAAGGCAGACCACCTGGCTAGGATTGGGGCTGTGATGGGAGACTTGCTACCTATTGATTATTTAATGGGTGAAATACAAATTGATGCAGTAACACGTTCTAAAACACCAAAGGAGGTAGATCAACCAGTGGTACAGTGGAGCCATGACACGCCAGACCAAGATTTGATTGAGGCACAAAAGAATGATCGAATTTTGGGAATCTATTATAATCATTTGATAGATCCTGAACAAAATCCTTTAACAGAAAATGATTGTATGGGAAAAGAAGAGTTGAGGGTGCTATTGAAGAACAAAACACGAATTAGATTACAGGGTGGATTCATGATTAGAGAGTCCATAACAGGACAAATACAGTGGGTGGTACCCCTTTCATTCAGAGGGCTAATGCTACACCATGCACATGATGCCATAACTGCAGGCCATAGAGGTTCACAAAAAACATTAGAAATACTAAAAGATTATGCTTACTGGCCACATATGTCCCAAGATGTGGAATTATATACTAGAGGATGTCTAGTATGTGCCCAATTTAAACCTGCTTCACCAATGCATAGAGCACCATTGATGAAAAGAGGCCTAACTCTCCCATGGTCAGATTTGCAAATAGACTATGTAGGTCCTTTAAAAAGGTCGAGCAGGGGAAACCGTTATATTTTAAGTGTGGTATGTTTGATGTCCAAGTGGATTGAATGTATTCCTGCACCAGATTGTAGTGCGCAAACAGCAGCCACATTGCTGGTGAACCATGTGTTCTCAAGGTTTGGGTTGCCACAAAGAATTGAGTCAGACAGAGGAAGTCATTTCACAAGTACTCTAATGAGTAAGGTATGGCAAATACTAGGTGTGAAAAGGAAACTACATATCGCATATCGGGCAGCGTCGTCAGGTACAGTTGAAAGAAGCAATAGGTCTGTTGTGGATATTTTAAAGAAATTTGTGGCAGAAGCAGGTTCCAGCTGGGATTTACGTTTACCGTTGGTTTTGATGGCAATCAGATCAACTCCTGCCAAAGCAACAGGTGTTAGCCCCCATGAGGTCTTGACAGGTAGGAAAATGGTGTTACCACAACACCTACTATACAGTACACATGAGCAGACACTTGTGAGTGCATCCACGGTTCATGAATATATTGATGAACTGAGGAGGCATTTGCAACATGCATTTGCTTTTGTGCAGAGAAATCTGGAAAGAGCTGCTGACAGTGCAAAGGCTTATTATGACAAAAAGACATCAGTAAAGGAATACAGTGTAGGGGATCAGGTGTACAAGTTTCATTTTGGAAAAAGTAAACAGAAAAATTCTAAATTTCTAGCAGCCTGGCAGGGGCCATTTCGAATTATAGATAAGGTCTCTCCTGTAGTTTATAAAATTTTGAAAAATGAAGGTGAAACGGCAATAGAGCAGTTCGTCCATGTAAATCAAATCAAACCATGCCATCCCAGACATGAGATCAGGCAGCTTGAGCATGTAGAAACAGATAAAGTCCCTTGAACACAAAAGAGAAAATAAATGGGTACAATCAGGAGGCAGTGACAGAGAAGTTAAAAAGTTGATTGTTATAATTGCACATAAACACTTTAATATATGTAAAAATATATAATATAAAATAAGTAAATAAATATATATATATATATATATATATATATATATATATATATATATATATATATATATATATATATATAATGGAAGCTCATGGTTGGTGTGCAGGGAGAAAAAGTTATTAAATATGGAATGCTGTTTTATATATGCTTGTTTTCTTTTTAACTTGTGTTTAATTTCAGAAAAAAAAAAAAAAACGAAATGTTTTTACCAAGCATGTTTTATTTTTGGCAAAAGGGTGAAGTTAGTATTGTGCTATGTACTTAATTTGTTTCTTTTCTATTTGATTTAGAAAATTAACATTATTTGGTCGGAGGTTCCGGGATCAGAGGCCACGGGAGACGATGGAGTCCTGGAGTCCCCTGGATAAAGACCAAAAGATGCCTGCCTCCAGGTGGAGGTGAAGACAAGATAACCAGAATGCCAAAAAAGATGACTCCTATGGATCCAAGATTGCCAAGATGAAAGTGTACTCGAATGAACCAAATAACATCGCTGGTCGGGACATATCAGAGGCAGACAAGAGTCCTGACATATGGAGTTCCACATATTTATTATTTTAATTATTTATTTTAATTTGTTATATTAATTATTTGTTTTAGTTAGTTGTTTTATTTTATTGTTTTTAATTGACTTGTAAAATCGAAACTTAGAGTAATGCCACTTCCACTGAGAAGGCAAATGTAGAACATTTTGTAAACTAATGAACTCAGATGAATACTGTGTTGATTGCAACTTTTTCATTGATGCACATGAATATTCATTTTGTTGGATTGCTATGTTGTGAAAAGAAGAAAAAGAACAAGTTGTTTTTAGGAATTGGCTTGGATCGTAGCCAAGTTCTAAAAACAAAAGGAGGATATGTAAGGATATTTGGCGTGTTACAGCACAGAGTACAGCACTACTGCACAGGTAGCAATTTTTTTGATGCAGCACCACCACCTGGGTGTGGTGCATTGCTATATGTGTTGCCAGAGTAACATGGACATATAAGTAAAGACAGGCTATTCAGTCAAAAACGATTTTTTACATATAAGATGCAAATCTATTTTTACAGTTAAAAGCACACATGTGCACATTCAAAAATGCACACTATTTTTCACCTGAAATGCCTATGTTGCAAGAGACACATTTGAAAATTAATAACTAACCTTATTACTAACTAACCTGACTAATAAAACTTCATTTAACATAACCCACTAATAAAACTGTGTCTCCACTGCAGAATTAGGCCTACTCTGAAAGTGAACTTTTAAACGCACATTCATTTTTTTTTCTCTGCTGCCCTGTCCACATAACTACAGGAAGCAAAGAGCTCGAAGGAACAGGAAATCAGTTTGTTACAATTTTTACTGTAGAAATGAGCCATTGTGTAGTGAGGGAGGAGATGACATGATTGATTCTGATTGGAGCAGCGTCATAGCAAGTATCATGCTAGAGGCTGTGATTAGAGTTTTGCTGGGGAAGCTTGAGGAGAGGGGGAGAACAATAGAGATCTTGCAGAGCTGGGAGAAGGACCTGTTTCCTGGCTGAAGCATTCCTGCTGCAAAAGCTGAGAATTCCAGGCAATAACCCCGGTTTGAGAACGGCAGACGCTTGTTTTCACTGGGGTAATCTTCAAGGGAGCCAAATTCAGAAAGAGAATAGCCGGAGAAAACTCATGCTGAACAGATAAGGTAATTACAGAAGTGTGGGAGCTGTGCGAAAGTGTGCGAAACTGTTCAGTCAGTGTATTCGAGGGAGTCCCAGTCCCTTATCACATATTTATTGTTACCAAATGAATATATTCTCGCACTTCCCTGTTCATATTATCACAAAAAATGTTGTACCATTTCATTTATTTCTGTAAAAAAGGGTTAAACTGTGTTTAAAGGAAATTTCTATAATACAAAAATATCTGAAAACAGATAGCTAGTGTGTATTATTTCTCTCTTTCATTTTGCATGGGAAAAGATTTAAACGTGGGTAGATTTTTAAACAGTGCAATTGTCATTTTAAAACAGATGTGTGCATGATTATATTCAGTATGGACAGTTGTGAGTGAGTGTTTGTAGCATAGCTTGTTGGAGGTACATGAGCCAACGGGAAGAGAGACTCTCTGGACATAGTTCCATACCGTATACAAGGTAGTGGAAATTACCACAAAAATACCACAATAGCCCATGGTGGCACACAACACTAACACTGAAAATGTGGTATCCCTAAAATGTTGGCCTGAGGTCTCTCTAGTGATCAAGAACAATCTAGATAAAAACAAAGGATGTTGGATATTGGGGCCACAAATAAACCATCCACGCAAATTATCGCGCACATTATCTAAATAGGTCTGAATTCTGAAATAATGCAATGTATTATTGTTATGTATGATGCAATATGAATACAGAGAGTGATTACTGCTAAAGGTATTTTGGCGGTAAGAAAATACCGCAAAGCCCCAAATATCCACAAAATACCCAACAGTACTGCTTCAACTATGCCTTGCATTGGGGAGGGCAGTACATCATAAGCCTACACTGTGACAACTTCTGGAAGCCATCTCATCCTTTTTTCTTAAGAGGATACCAAATATTACAGCTAATATAGTGTTGTAATATTTGGTATCCCTTTGATTTTGAGGGGTAACATTTAACAAAGCAATGCTTGAACTATCCCTTGCATTGGGGTGGGGAGTACATCATAAGCCTACACTGTGACAGCTTCTGGAAGCCATCTCATCCTTTTTTTGAAGGGGATACCAAATATTACAGCTAATATAGTGTTGTAATATTTGGTATCCCCTTGATTTTGAGGGGTAACATTTAACAAAGCACTGCTTGAACTATCCCTTGCGTTGGGGAGGGGAGTACATCATAAGCCTACACTGTGCCAGCTTCTGGAAGCCATCTCATCCTTTTTTTGAATGGGATACCAAATATTACATCTAATATAGTGTTGTAATATTTGATATCCCCTTGAGGTTGAGGGGCAACATTTAACAAAGCACTGCTTGAACTATCCCTTGCATTGGGGAGGGCAGTACATCATAAGCCTACACAGCGACAGCTTCTGGAAGCCATCTCATACTTTTTTTGAAGGGGATACCAAATATTACAGCTAATATAGTGTTGTAATATTTGGTATCCCCTTGATGTTGAGGGGCAACATTTAACAAAGCACTGCTTGAACTATCCCTTACATTGTGGAGGGCAGTACATCATAAGCCTACACTGCGACAGCTTCTGGAAACTATCTCATCCTTTTTTTGAAGGGGATACCAAATATTACAGCTAATATAGTGCTGTGATATTTGGTATCCCCTTGATTTTGAGGGGTAATATTTAACAAAGCACTGCTTGAACTATCCCTTGCATTGGGGAGGGCAGTACATCATAACCCTGCACTGCGACAGCATCTGGAAGCCATCTCATCCTTTTTTTGAAGGGGATACCAAATATTACAGCTAATATAGTGTTGTAATATTTGGTATCCCCTTGATTTTGAGGGGTAACATTTAACAACGCACTGCTTGAACAATACCTTGCATTGGGGACGGGAGCTCATCATAAACCTTCACCGTGACAGCTTCTGGAAGCCATCCCATCCTTTTTTTGAAGGGGCTACTAAATATAACAGCTAATATAGTGTTGTAATATTTGGTATCCCCTTGATTTTGAGGGGTAACATTTAACAACGCACTGCTTGAACTATACCTTGCATTGGGGAGGGGAGCACATCATAAAACTACACTGCGACAGCTTCTGGAAGCCATCTCATCCTTTTTTTGAATGGGATACCAAATATTACATCTAATATAGTGTTGTAATATTTGATATCCCCTTGAGGTTGAGGGGCAACATTTAACAAAGCACTGCTTGAACTATCCCTTGCATTGGGGAGGGCAGTACATCATAAGCCTACACAGCGACAGCTTCTGGAAGCCATCTCATACTTTTTTTGAAGGGGATACCAAATATTACAGCTAATATAGTGTTGTAATATTTGGTATCCCCTTGATGTTGAGGGGCAACATTTAACAAAGCACTGCTTGAACTATCCCTTACATTGTGGAGGGCAGTACATCATAAGCCTACACTGCGACAGCTTCTGGAAACTATCTCATCCTTTTTTTGAAGGGGATACCAAATATTACAGCTAATATAGTGCTGTGATATTTGGTATCCCCTTGATTTTGAGGGGTAATATTTAACAAAGCACTGCTTGAACTATCCCTTGCATTGGGGAGGGCAGTACATCATAACCCTGCACTGCGACAGCTTCTGGAAGCCATCTCATCCTTTTTTTGAAGGGGATACCAAATATTACAGCTAATATAGTGTTGTAATATTTGGTATCCCCTTGATTTTGAGGGGTAACATTTAACAACGCACTGCTTGAACTATACCTTGCATTGGGGAGGGGAGCACATCATAAACCTTCACCGTGACAGCTTCTGGAAGCCATCCCATCCTTTTTTTGAAGGGGCTACTAAATATAACAGCTAATATAGTGTTGTAATATTTGGTATCCCCTTGATTTTGAGGGGTAACATTTAACAACGCACTGCTTGAACTATACCTTGCATTGGGGAGGGGAGCACATCATAAAACTACACTGCGACAGCTTCTGGAAGCCATCTCATCCTTTTTTTGAAGGGGATACCAAATATTACAGCTAATATAGTGCTGTAATATTTGGTATCCCCTTGATTTTGAGGTGTAACATTTAACAACGCACTGCTTGAACTATACCTTGCATTGGGGAAGGGAGAACATCATAAACCTTCACTGTGACAGCTTCTGCAAGCCATCCCATCCTTTTTTTGAAGGGGATACCAAATGTAATGGCTAATATAGGGTTGTAATATCTGGTATCCCCTTGATGTTGAGGGGCAACATTTAACAAAGCACTGCTTGAACTATCCCTTGCATTGGGGAGGGGAGTACATCATAAGCCTACACTGTGACAGCTTCTGGAAGCCATCTCATCCTTTTTTTGAAGGGGATGCCAAATATTACAGCTAATATAGTGTTGTAATATTTGGTATCCCCTTGATTTTGAAGAGTAACATTTAACAAAGCACTGCTTGAACTCTCCCTTGCATTGTGGAGGGCAGTACATCATACGCCTACACTGTGACAGCTTCAGGAAGCCATCTCATCCTTTTTTTGAAGGGGATGCCAAATATTACAGCTAATATAGTGTTGTAATATTTGGTATCCCCTTGATTTTGAGGGGTAACATTTAACAAAGCACTGCTTGAACTATCCCCTGCATTGGGGAGGGCAGTACATCATAACCCTACACTGCGACAGCTTCTGGAAGCCATCTCATCCTTTTTTTGAAGGGGATACCAAATATTACAGCTAATATAGTGTTGTAATATTTGGTATCCCCTTGATTTTGAGGGGCAACATTTAACAACGCACTGCTTGAACTATACCTTGCATTGGGGAGGGGAGCACATCATAAACCTTCACTGTGACAGCTTCTGGAAGCCATCCAATCCTTTTTTGAAGGGGATACCAAATATAATGGCTAATATAGGGTTGTAATATTTGGTATCCCCTTGATGGTGAGGGGTAACATTTAACAAAGCACTGCTTCAACTATGCCTTGCATCGGGGAGGGCAATACATCATAAGCCTACACTGCGACAGCTTCTGGAAGCCATCTACTCCTTTTCTTGAAGGGGATACCAAATATTACAGCGAATATCGTGCTGTAATATT
Organism: Ambystoma mexicanum; assembly: GCF_040938575.1. Taxonomy (NCBI): domain Eukaryota; kingdom Metazoa; phylum Chordata; class Amphibia; order Caudata; family Ambystomatidae; genus Ambystoma; species Ambystoma mexicanum. The sequence goes on along the minus strand of NC_090921.1, from coordinate 1,177,055,263 downwards.
TGGTATCCCCTTGATTTTGAGGTGTAACATTTAACAACACACTGCTTCAACTATCCCTTGCATTCGGAGGGGGAGCACATCATAAGCCATCACTGTGACAGCTTCTGGAAGCCATCCCATTCTTGTTTTGAAGGGGATACCAAATATAATGGCTGATACAGGGTTGTAATATTTGGTATCCCCTTAATGTTGACAGGCAACATTTAACAAAGCACTGCTTGAACTATCCCTTACATTGGGGAGGGCAGTACATCATAACCCTACACTGCGACAGCTTCTGGAAGCCATCTCATCCTTTTTCTGAAGGGGATACCAAATATTACAGCTAATATAGTGCTGTGATATTTGGTATCCCCTTGATTTTGAAGGGTAACATTTAACAAAGCACTGCTTGAACTATCCCTTGCATTGGGGAGGGGAGTACATCATAAGCCTACACTGTGACAGCTTCTGGAAGCCATCTCATCCTTTTTTTGAAGGGGATGCCAAATATTACAGCTAATATAGTGTTGTAATATTTGGTATCCCCTTGATTTTGAGGGGTAACATTTAACAAAGCACTGCTTGAACTCTCCCTTGCATTGGGGAGGGGTTTATATCATAATCCTACACTGTGACAGCTTCACGAAGCCAACTCATCCTTTTTTTGAAGGGGATGCCAAATATTACAGCTAATATAGTGTCGTAATATTTGGTATCCCCTTGATTTTGAGGGGTAACATTTAACAAAGCACTGCTTGAACTATCCCCTGCATTGGGGAGGGCAGTACATCATAACCCTACACTGCGACAGCTTCTGGAAGCCATCTCATCCTTTTTTTGAAGGGGATACCAAATATTACAGCTAACATAGTGTTGTAATATTTGGTATCCCCTTGATTTTGAGGGGTAACATTTAACAACGCACTGCTTGAACTATACCTTGCATTGGGGAGGGGAGCACATCATAAACCTTCACTGTGACAGCTTCTGGAAGCCATCCCATCCTTTTTTGAAGGGGATACCAAATATAATGGATAATATAGGGTTGTAATATTTGGTATCCCCTTGATGTTGAGGGACACAATTAACAAAGCAGTGGTTGAACTATCCCTTGCATTGGGAGGGGAGTACATCATAAGCCTACACTGTGAAAGCTTCTGGAAGCCATCCCATCCTTTTTTTGAAGGGGATACCAAATATTACAGCTAATATAGTGCTGTGATATTTGGTATCCCCTTGATTGTGAGGGGTAACATTTAACAACACACTGCTTGAACTATCCCTTGCATTCGGAGGGGAGTACATAATAAGCCTTCACTGTGACAGCTTCTGGAAGCCATCCCATCCTGTCTTTGAAGGGGATGCCAAATATTACAGCTAATATAGTGTTGTAATATTTGGTATCCCCTTGATTTTGAGGGGTAACATTTAACAAAGCACTGCTTGAACTATCCCCTGCATTGGGCGGAGGAGTACATCATGAACCCACACTGTGACAGCTTCTGGAAGCCATCTCATCCTTTTTTTAAAGGGGATACCAAATATTACAGCTAATATAGTGTTGTAATATTTGGTATCCCCTTGATTTTGAGGGGTAACATTTAACAAAGCACTGCTTGAACTATCCCTTGCGTTGGGGAGGGGAGTACATCATAAGCCTACACTGTGCCAGCTTCTGGAAGCCATCTCATCCTTTTTTTTGAAGGGGATACCAAATATTACATCTAATATAGTGTTGTAATATTTGGTATCCCCTTGAGGTTGAGGGACAACATTTAACAAAGCACTGCTTGAACTATCCCTTGCATTGGGGAGGGCAGTACATCATAAGTCTACACAGCGACAGCTTCTGGAAGCCATCTCATACTTTTTTTGAAGGGGATACCAAATATTACAGCTAATATAGTGTTGTAATATTTGGTATCCCCTTGATGTTGAGGGGCAACATTTAACAAAGCAGTGCTTGAACTATCCCTTACATTGTGGAGGGCAGTACATCATAAGCCTACACTGCGACAGCTTCTGGAAGCCATCTCATCCTTTTTTTAAAGGGGATACCAAATATTACAGCTAATATAGTGCTGTGATATTTGGTATCCCCTTGATTTTGAGGGGTAATATTTAACAAAGCACTGTTTGAACTATCCCTTGCATTGGGGAGGGGAGCACATCATAAACCTTCACCGTGACAGCTTCTGGAAGCCATCCCATCCTTTTTTTGAAGGGGCTACCAAATATAACAGCTAATATAGTGTTGTAATATTTGGTATCCCCTTGATTTTGAGGGGTAACATTTAACAACGCACTGCTTGAACTATACCTTGCATTGGGGAGGGGAGCACATCATAAGCCTACACTGCGACAGCTTCTGGAAGCCATCTCATCCTTTTTTTGAAGGGGATACCAAATATTACAGCTAATATAGTGCTGTAATATTTGGTATCCCCTTGATTTTGAGGTGTAACATTTAACAACGCACTGCTTGAACTATACCTTGCATTGGGGAAGGGAGAACATCATAAACCTTCACTGTGACAGCTTCTGGAAGCCATCCCATCCTTCTTTTGAAGGGGATACCAAATGTAATGGCTAATATAGGGTTGTAATATTTGGTATCCCCTTGATGTTGAGGGGCAACATTTAACAAAGCACTGCTTGAACTATCCCTTGCATTGGGGAGGGGAGTACATCATAAGCCTACACTGTGACAGCTTCCGGAAGCCATCTCATCCTTTTTTTGAAGGGGATGCCAAATATTACAGCTAATATAGTGTTGTAATATTTGGCATCCCCTTGATTTTGAGGGGTAACATTTAACAAAGCACTGCTTGAACTCTCCCTTGCATTGTGGAGGGCAGTACATCATAGGCCTACACTGTGACAGCTTCAGGAAGCCATCCCACCCTTCTTTTGAAGGGGATGCTAAATATTACAGCTAATATAGTGTTGTAATATTTGGTATCCCCTTGATTTTGAGGGGTAACATTTAACAAAGCACTGCTTGAACTATCCCCTGCATTGGGGAGGGCAGTACATCATAACCCTACACTGCGACAGCTTCTGGAAGCCATCTCATCCTTTTTTTGAAGGGGATACCAAATATTACAGCTAATATAGTGTTGTAATATTTGGTATCCCCTTGATTTTGAGGGGTAACATTTAACAATGCACTGCTTGAACTATACCTTGCATTGGGGAGGGGAGCACATCATAAGCCTTCACTGTGACAGCTTCTGGAAGCCATCCCATCCTGTCTTTGAAGGGGATGCCAAATATTACAGCTAATATAGTGTTGTAATATTTGGTATCCCCTTGATTTTGAGGGGTAACATTTAACAAAGCACTGCTTGAACTATCCCCTGCATTGGGGAGAGGAGTACATCATGAACCCACACTGTGACAGCTTCTGGAAGCCATCTCATCCTTTTTTTAAAGGGGATACCAAATATTACAGCTAATATAGTGTTGTAATATTTGGTATCCCCTTGATTTTGAGGGGTAACATTTAACAAAGCACTGCTTGAACTATCCCTTGCGTTGGGGAGGGGAGTACATCATACGCTTACACTGTGCCAGCTTCTGGAAGCCATCTCATCCTTTTTTTGAAGGGGATACCAAATATTAGATCTAATATAGTGTTGTAATATTTGGTATCCCCTTGAGGTTGAGGGGCAACATTTAACAAAGCACTGCTTGAACTATCCCTTGCATTGGGGAGGGCAGTACATCATAAGCCTACACAGCGACAGCTTCTGGAAGCCATCTCATACTTTTTTTGAAGGGGATACCAAATATTACAGCTAATATTGTGTTGTAATATTTGGTATCCCCTTGATGTTGAGGGGCAACATTTAACAAAGCACTGCTTGAACTATCCCTTACATTGTGGAGGGCAGTACATCATAAGCCTACACTGCGACAGCTTCTGGAAGCCATCTCATCCTTTTTTTGAAGGGGATACCAAATATTACAGCTAATATAGTGCTGTGATATTTGGTATCCCCTTGATTTTGAGGGGTAATATTTAACAAAGCACTGTTTGAACTATCCCTTGCATTGGGGAGGGGAGCACATCATAAACCTTCACAGTGACAGCTTCTGGAAGCCATCCCATCCTTTTTTTGAAGGGGCTACCAAATATAACAGCTAATATAGTGTTGTAATATTTGGTATCCCCTTGATTTTGAGGGGTAACATTTAACAACGCACTGCTTGAACTATACCTTGCATTGGGGAGGGGAGCACATAATAAGCCTACACTGCGACAGCTTCTGGAAGCCATCTCATCCTTTTTTTGAAGGGGATACCAAATATTACAGCTAATATAGTGCTGTAATATATGGTATCCCCTTGATTTTGAGGTGTAACATTTAACAACGCACTGCTTGAACTATACCTTGCATTGGGGAAGGGAGAACATCATAAACCTTCACTGTGACAGCTTCTGGAAGCCATCCCATCCTTTTTTTGAAGGGGATACCAAATGTAATGGCTAATATAGGGTTGTAATATTTGGTATCCCCTTGATGTTGAGGGGCAACATTTAACAAAGCACTGCTTGAACTATCCCTTGCATTGGGGAGGGGAGTACATCATAAGCCTACACTGTGACAGCTTCCGGAAGCCATCTCATCCTTCTTTTGAAGGGGATGCCAAATATTACAGCTAATATAGTGTTGTAATATTTGGTATCCCCTTGATTTTGAGGGGTAACATTTAACAAAGCACTGCTTGAACTATCCCCTGCATTGGGGAGGGCAGTACATCATAACCCTACACTGCGACAGCTTCTGGAAGCCATCTCATCCTTTTTTTGAAGGGGATACCAAATATTACAGCTAATATAGTGTTGTAATATTTGGTATCCCCTTGATTTTGAGGGGTAACATTTAACAACGCACTGCTTGAACTATACCTTGCATTGGGGAGGGGAGCACATCATAAACCTTCACTGTGACAACTTCTGGAAGCCATTCCATCCTTTTTTGAAGGGGATACCAAATATAATGGATAATATAGGGTTGTAATATTTGGTATCCCCTTGATGGTGAGGGGTAACATTTAAGAAAGCACTGCTTCAACTATGCCTTGCATTGGGGAGGGCAATACATCATAAGCCTACACTGCGACAGCTTCTGGAAGCCATCGCATCCTTTTTTTGAGGGGGATACCAAATATTACAGCTAATATAGTGCTGTAATATTTGGTATCCCCTTGATTTTGAGGTGTAACATTTAACAACACACTGCTTCAACTATCCCTTGCATTCGGAGGGGGAGCACATCATAAGCCTTCACTGTGACAGCTTCTGGAAGCCATCCCATTCTTGTTTTGAAGGGGATACCAAATATAATGGCTAATACAGGGTTGTAATATTTGGTATCCCCTTAATGTTTAGGGGCAACATTTAACAAAGCACTGCTTGAACTATCCCTTACATTGGGGAGGGCAGTACATCATAAGCCTACACTGCGACAGCTTCTGGAAGCCATCTCATCCTTTTTTTGAAGGGGATACCAAATATTACAGCTAATATAGTGCTGTGATATTTGGTATCCCCTTGATTTTGAGGGGTAACATTTAACAAAGCACTGTTTGAACTATCCCTTGCATTGGGGAGGGGAGTACATCATAAGCCTACACTGTGACAGCTTCTGGAAGCCATCTCATCCTTTTTTTGAAGGGGATGACAAATATTACAGCTAATATAGTGTTGTAATATTGTCATGATCTCTGCTTCCAAAAGATCAGGACTTGCCCGACTCCCTTGGAAGCAGACCCATAACCCCGGTTCCGAGTGCCAGCCAGTCCCAATTGGGACCTTTTGGACCCTGTCCTGGCGCCAGTGGCACCAGGCTCATAAAGATGCCCAGTCCCAGCGCTGGAAGCGCCGGGCTCATAATGCTTGGGTGGACTTACCTGCAGCAGACCATGCTGCTTACTTACCTGCCAGTTGAGCCCCTGATCCTCTTCTGTTTGGGACTACTTTTCCTGTTGGGTGGGGCAGGAGCCACTCCCTAGGTTCAGAACACTGGAACTCTTCTGGAAAGCAGGAACTCTTTTCTCACCTAGGCCAGGCTGTGGAAGGAGACACCTAAGCACTACAGGAGGCTATTTAAAGCACACCCGATGGATGAATCTTGCTTTGCGTTATTCTGCATTCTCTGCAGCAGAACGCTCATCGTGGCTTCTGCTTCTGATCCTGGGCCTAAGGGAACAAAGGCTTACCATCCTGGAATCCAGTCTTCAGCAGCACCTATAAAGTCAAAGAAAGAACAGGTTAGCACTACGGTCTTCAGTGGCAGCGCATCTCTTACCTGGTCCATCGGCTGTCACCAACGCCTCGCGCTGCATTCCGGCATCTGAAAGACAAAGGCTTACCTACTCTTCGCATGCTCCGGAGGTCTTCGCACTGCATTCCGGCATCTGAAAGACAAAAGCTTACCAGCTCTTCGCATGCTCCGGAGGCCTTCGGCGCTGCATCCCGCATCTGAAAGACAAAAGAAGGTGCGTTTAAAGACATTGGGCAACTTTATTACTCACGTGCCATTACTCCTTCCCACGCCGAATCCAGTGGGTATTCCAGCACCCTTCAGCTTCTCTAAAGCTCCGAACTTGTACCTGCAAGATAAAAGGGACAGTTAGTGCGCATCGTGAAGCAGGCTACAAGCGCTTACTTACGTGCTTCCAGGCGCTTCTATTCCTCACGCGGGTTCGATCCTCAACTCTCATCAGCCCACCATCCGCCATCGCCGGAACCCTGCAAAACAAGAGATATCATTACAAAAGACTTTTAAGACATTTGAAGTGCCCAGAACTTACCGTTCGTGCAGTTAACGACGGACAGCAGTCCTCTGAGGTCAAGAGGCCTGCACCCTTATCCAGTGAAGAAACTGGTTACGGCGCCCTGCCCCAAGGCAGATGGAGAGCTTGGCGTTCACTTACCTAAGGTGAGGGCGTTAACCTTTGGGGTTCTACAGGAGAAGAGAAAGGGAAGAGGAGAGAGGCACCCAATAACCCCAGTTCATTAATCCCATATTTTCTATCTGCAGACATCTTACTCTTCGAGTCAGACATACAGTGCACAGAGGTCCAGCCCAAAGAGCCAACCGTGTGTTACACATCACCTTTGAAGATACGGCATTCACCCAGCCAAGACCGGCGCCTCTGCGGGAATCAGGTGAGCGTTACAGAACGCAAAACCAACCGCAAAACTCCCACCCAGGTGCTATGGAAACCTCGGATACCAACCAGCTAGCCCAGTTACTTGGGGAACTAAGAGCAGAAGTGCATGCAGCCCGTCAGGAAACGAATGCTCTAAGAAGGGAACTGATTATTTCCAAGGAGCGAACAGACGATCTCGCTAGACAATTGCTACAGTCACAAGCCGGACAAACTCTGTTACCCGCATCAGGGGCTAATCTTCCTTCAACATCCTCTACGAACGCAGTGCAGATCAACCTACCTGGGAATGTAACTCTGGCTCCGCCGGAACGATTTTCTGGTGACCCAAAGAGGTTTGCAGTATTTATTAATCAGTGCTGGTTGCACTTCTTATGCCGGCCAGCAGCCTTTCCAACTGATCAAGCTAAGGTAGCTTTCGTGCTTTCGTACCTTAGTGGCAATGCGGCAGACTGGTCGATCCCTCTAGTCAATCAAGATGATCCGGTTCTCCATGATTTTCAAGCTTTTCAGCTCAGTATGGAAAAACTGTTTGCAAGACATTCACAGGGGCAGGCCTTGGACAATGAGCTCCTTTCATTGCGACAGGGTAATCAAGACCTTTTGGCTTATATTGCGTCTTTCAACAGACTGATAGTGGAAACTCGATGGCCTGAGGACAAAAGGATTACGCTGTTTTATAGAGGTCTACGTGGAGAGCTCAAAGATGTGTTAGCCCAAGTAGTGAATCCCCCGCAAGACTGTTCGGACTATATTGACTTAGTCGTTCAAATTGACCACAGACTGCAGAACAGGAAGGCCGATCGTTCCAAGTTTGATGCTCGAGTATTTTCCAAACCACCAACTCCTACCAAAGGAGTAGACTCCGGGGAACCCATGCAAATAGGGGGCCTGAAAGGACCACTAACACAAAAGGAGCGGGAAAGGAGAAAACAGCTGCAATTATGCCTCTATTGCGGAAACTCGGGGCACTTTCTTCGAGACTGTCCGGTGAAACCAGCCAAGAAGGCAGTAGGAGCTGCAGATACCAGGGTCACAAACTCTGAGCAGGGAAACGACCTCGCCCGTCAAGAATAGAGGTCCTCTTGCCGAGCGTAAAAACCAGTTCCGTGACCTCGCATTTCGTGATACCTATGGTCCTCATTAGCCCTGAACATTCGGATCGATTACATGCGATTGAAGCTTACGTCGACAGCGGTGCCATCGGCAATTATGTGGATCATGAAATGGTTTTGAGGATGAATCTGACTCTTTGTCCAAAGGCTGTAAAGGATGTCATTACTACGGTGGATGGTACGGAGATAGCCTCCGGACCAGTAACGCATACCACCCAAGAAGTGACGCTAGTAAGTCAAGATGGACACCATGAGAAGATCGTGTTCGATGTGATCAAGGCCCCTCAGTTCCAGATTATTCTAGGAATTCCTTGGTTAGAGAAGCACAATCCTCAGATCGATTGGCGAGCAAGAACGGTTCAGTTTCCAGAATGTGTCTCTACTTGTCACCCTCGACCTGGTGTTGCACTGGCAGCAATTTCCTCGGAGGCTCCCCAGTTACCTCCTGAATACCTAGAATCCCAAGATGTTTTCCGGAAGGATCAGGCTAACTCTCTACCTCCTCATAGGTCTTATGACTGCCAGATAGACCTGATACCTGGATCTACTCCTCCTTGTAGTAGAATTTATGCCCTCACCGAGCCTGAGAATCTTCACCTCCGACAATACCTGGATCAATACCTAGCGAATGGGTTTATTCGTCCTTCCAAGTCCCCTGCTTCCTCAGCTTTGTTCTTCGTTCCAAAAAAAGAAGGGGACCTTAGAACTTGTATAGATTATCGCGCCCTGAACCAGATCACCGTTAAGAATAGATATCCATTACCTTTGATCCCTGAACTCCTGGACCAAGTCAGAAAAGCATGCATATATACAAAGCTGGATCTTAGAGGAGCCTACCACTTGGTACGAGTAAAAGAGGGCGATGAATGGAAGACAGCCTTCCGCACCAAGTATGGGCTATTTGAATATCAGGTCATGCCCTTCGGACTTTGCAATGCCCCGGCCGCCTTTCAATATTTTATGAACGATGTCCTCAGAGAGCTCATAGATGTGTGTGTTGTTGTTTACATTGAAGACATCCTCGTTTATTCTTCATCGGAAACTGAACATCGGAAACATGTGAAAATGGTCCTCGAGAGATTGCGTCAACACAAACTTTTCGCTAAGTTGGAAAAATGTGTTTTCAACGTGACTGAAGTTGAATTCTTGGGATTCATATTATCACCTAGCAGAGTGCGTATGGATTCAAAGAAGGTCGATGCAATTCTCAAATGGCCATCGCCATCCTCCGTAAAAGGTGTTCAAAGCATGTTGGGCTTCGCTAACTTTTACCGCAGGTTTATCCCCGAATTCTCTCGAATAGTCCAGCCCATCACCGCCTCGTTAAAGAAAAACAAACGTTTTGAATGGTCTACCGAGGCGGAACAAGCTTTCCAGAATTTGAAGACTAGATTTATCTCTGCACCGATCTTAAAACATCCTCGCCCAGAACTCCCCTACATCGTTGAAACTGATGCTTCGAGCCTTGCCATGGGGGCAGTTCTATCACAAAAGGACCCAGTAACCAATCAGTTGCATCCCGTGGCATTTTGGTCCTGCAAATTCTCGCCTCCTGAAATCAATTACACTATTACTGATAAGGAACTTCTAGCTATCAAGTCCGCCTTTAAGGCTTGGCGGCATTATCTTCTGGGGGCCCGACACACCGTTACTGTGATTACAGATCACCGAAACCTGCAATATTTGAAAACCGCAAAAGCTCAATCCTCTAGGCAACTCCGTTGGGCACTATTCTTTGCCGAGTTTGACTTCATAATTACCTATCGACCTGGTACAAAAAACGGTAAAGCTGATGCCCTTTCTCAGATGGGAGTGGAAGAACATTTGATCAATCCTAAACCTGTACCTATCATTCCCGAACAAAGAATTCTAGGTGTAATCGCCACACAATCCATAGAGGAAGTTAAGGATAAAGCCAGGCTACTGGTAACTCCAGCAGACATACAGAATTGGCATCTGCAGGGAAAGGACTTTACGGTGAAGGACAACCTATTATATTTCCAAGAACGGTTATACCTGCCCAGCACAGATTTACAGAAAAAGGTAATCTCTTGTTATCACGATTCTTTAATGGAAGGACATCCCGGTATGACCAAGACCTCGGAAAAGATCAAGCGCTACTTATGGTGGCCGTCTTGGAAAAAAGATATCAGAGACTTTATAATGTCCTGTGGAGTATGCGCCCAAAACAAGAGTCAAAAGGAAAAACCAGCCGGCCTCTTACGCCCTATTGACATCTTCAACTCGCCCTTGGCATACGCTTTCTATGGACTTCATCACCGATCTACCTCCATGCTCCGGATACAATACGATCCTAGTAATCGTGGACCTATTCTCCAAGATGGCGCATTTCATTCCACTCAAAGGCTTACCAACAGCAGCAACTCTGGCCCGAGAATTTCTCGAAAACATCGTCCGACTGCACGGTTTTCCTTCAGTTCTCATTTCGGATCGAGGTAGTCAATTTATTTCTCATTTTTGGCGAAGTTGCTGTCTGTCGGCTCAAATTGATGTGAGACTTTCGACCAGCCACCACCCTCAAACCGACGGACAAACCGAGAGGACCAATCAAACTCTGGAACAGTATTTGCGCTGCATGCTACAACAAACTGAAAAAACTTGGGAAGATATCCTTTGGATAGCCGAATATGCCTACAATAACTCTGTCCACTCGGGAACTGGGAAGACCCCGTTTTTTCTTTTATACGGTAGTCACCCTCGAACCTCGGAGTTGGATCCACTCTAAGATCTTGGAACACCAGCAGTAGACCACCTGCATTCTACAATCACCCAAGCCTTTAAGGAAGCCGTTTCTCACCTTCAAAGGGCTAAAGAACATTACAAGAAAGGAGCAGACCAACATCGGAAGGAAGCCCCCCAATATCAAGTAGGAGATCAAGTCTGGTTATCCACCAAATATCTACCTCTAAAAGGACCACGCACATTCAACCCAAGATACCTTGGTCCCTATTCCATCACTACCATAGTAAATCCAGTAGCGGTCAAATTGGACTTGCCCCCTCACATGAAGATACATCCTGTCTTCCACGTCTCTCTATTAAAACCCGTGCAACCTCAAACCCGACTAACTAAATCTCCAAAACCTATTCTAGTTGAGGGAGAACTCGAGTTTGAAGTCAAAAGCATCCTGGATTCCAAGATCTCCAAATCTAAACTATTTTACCTGATTGACTGGAAAGGCTACGGTCCCCAAGAAAGATCCTGGGAACCTGCAGAATATGTCCACGCCCCTCGTCTAATCAAAAGATTTCATCGAACATTTCCTAACAAGCCCAAACCCCCGGAGAAGCCCGGATTGGGAGGGGCCTTGAGGGGGGGTGCTGTCATGATCTCTGCTTCCAAAAGATCATGACTTGCCCGACTCCCTTGGAAGCAGACCCATAACCCCGGTTCCGAGTGCCAGCCAGTCCCAATTGGGACCTTTTGGACCCTGTCCTGGTGCCAGTGGCACCAGGCTCATAAAGATGCCCAGTCCCAGCGCTGGAAGCGCCGGGCTCATAATGCTTGGGTGGACTTACCTGCAGCAGACCATGCTGCTTACTTACCTGCCAGTTGAGCCCCTGATCCTCTTCTGTTTGGGACTACTTTTCCTGTTGGGTGGGGCAGGAGCCACTCCCTAGGTTCAGAACACTGGAACTCTTCTGGAAAGCAGGAACTCTTTTCTCACCTAGGCCAGGCTGTGGAAGGAGACACCTAAGCACTACAGGAGGCTATTTAAACCACACCCGATGGATGAATCTTGCTTTGCGTTATTCTGCATTCTCTGCAGCAGAACGCTCATCGTGTCTTCTGCTTCTGATCCTGGGCCTAAGGGAACAAAGGCTTACCATCCTGGAATCCAGTCTTCAGCAGCACCTGTAAAGACAAAGAAAGAACAGGTTAGCACTACGGTCTTCAGTGGCAGCGCATCTCTTACCTGGTCCATCGGCTGTCACCAACGCCTCGCGCTGCATTCCGGCATCTGAAAGACAAAGGCTTACCTACTCTTCGCATGCTCCGAAGGTCTTCGCACTGCATTCCGGCATCTGAAAGACAAAAGCTTACCAGCTCTTCGCACGCTCCGGAGGCCTTCGGCGCTGCATCCCGCATCTGAAAGACAAGAGTAGGTGCGTTTAAAGACATTGGGCAACTTTATTACTCACGTGCCATTACTCCTTCCCACGCCGAATCCAGTGGGTATTCCAGCACCCTTCAGCTTCTCTAAAGCTCCGAACTTGTACCTGCAAGATAAAAGGGACAGTTAGTGCGCATCGTGAAGCAGGCTACAAGCGCTTACTTACGTGCTTCCAGGCGCTTCTATTCCTCACGCGGGTTCGATCCTCAACTCTCATCAGCCCACCATCCGCCATCGCCGGAACCCTGCAAAACAAGAGATATCATTACAAAAGACTTTTAAGACATTTGAAGTGCCCAGAACTTACCGTTCGTGCAGTTAACGACGGACAGCAGTCCTCTGAGGTCAAGAGGCCTGCACCCTTATCCAGTGAAGAAACTGGTTACGGCACCCTGCCCCGAGGCAGATGGAGAGCTCGGCGTTCACTTACCTAAGGTGAGGGCGTTAACCTTTGGGGTTCTACAGGAGAAGAGAAAGGGAAGAGGAGAGAGGCACCCAATAACCCCAGTTCATTAATCCCATATTTTCTATCTGCAGACATCTTACTCTTCGAGTCAGACATACAGGGCACAGAGGTCCAGCCCAAAGAGCCAATCGTGTGTTACACATCACCTTTGAAGATACAGCATTCACCCAGTCAAGACCGGCGCCTCTGCGGGAATCAGGTGAGCGTTACAAATATTTGGTATCCCCTTGATTTTGAGGGGTAACATTTAACAAAGCACTGCTTGAACTCTCCCTTGCATTGGGGAGTTGTTTATATCATAATCCTACACTGTGACAGCTTCAGGAAGCCATCTCATCCTTTTTTTGAAGGGGATGCCAAATATTACAGCTAATATAGTGTTGTAATATTTGGTATCCCCTTGATTTTGAGGGGTAACATTTAACAAAGCACTGCTTGAACTATCCCCTGCATTGGGGAGGGCAGTAAATAATAACCCTACACTGCGACAGCTTCTGGAAGCCATCTCATCCTTTTTTTTAAGGGGATACCAAATATTACAGCTAATATAGTGTTGTAATATTTGGTATCCCCTTGATTTTGAGGGGTAACATTTAACAACGCACTGCTTGAACTATACCTTGCATTGGGGAGGGGAGCACATCATAAACCTTCACTGTGACAGCTTCTGGAAGCCACCCCATCCTTTTTTGAAAGGGATACCATATATAATGGCTAATATAGGGTAGTAGTATTTGGTATCCCCTTGATGTTGAGGGACACAATTAACAAAGCAGCTGTTGAACTATCCCTTGCATTGGGAGGGGAGTACATCATAAACCTACACTGTGAAAGCTTCTGGAAGCCATCCCATCCTTTTTTTGAAGGGGATACCAAATCTAATGGCTAATATAGGGTTGTAATATTTGGTATCCCCTTGATGTTGAGGGGTAACATTTAACAAAGTACTTCTTCAACTATCCCTTGCATTGGGGAGGGCAGTACATCATAGGCCTCCTACACTGCGACAGCTTCTGGAAGCCATCTCAGCCTTTTTTTGAAGGGGATACCAAATATTACAGCTAATATAGTGCTGTGATATTTGGTATCCCCTTGGTTTTGAGGGGTAACATTTAACAACACACTGCTTGAACTATCCCTTGCATTCGGAGGGGAGTACATCATAAGCCTTCACTGTGACAGCTTCTGGAAGCCATCCCATCCTGTCTTTGAAGGGGATGCCAAACATTACAGCTAATATCGTGTTGTAATATTTGGTATCCCCTTGATTTTGAGGGGTAACATTTAACAAAGCACTGCTTGAACTATCCCCTGCACTGGGGAGAGGAGTACATCATGAACCCACACTGTGACAGCTTCTGGAAGCCATCTCATCCTTTTTTTAAAGGGGATACCAAATATTACAGCTAATATAGTGTTGTAATATTTGGTATCCCCTTGATTTTGAGGGGTAGCATTTAACAAAGCACTGCTTGAACTATCCCTTGCGTTGGGGAGGGGAGTACATCATTAGCCTACACTGTGACAACTTCTGGAAGCCATCTCATCCTTTTTTTTAAGAGGATACCAAATATTACAGCTAATATAGTGTTGTAATATTTGGTATCCCTTTGATTTTGAGGGTTAACATTTAACAAAGCAATGTTTGAACTATCCCTTGCATTGGGGAGGGGAGTGCATCATAAGCCTACACTGTGACAGCTTCTGGAAGCCATCTCATCCTTTTTTTGAAGGGGATACCAAATATTACAGCTAATATAGTGTTGTAATATTTGGTATCCCCTTGATTTTGAGGGGTAACATTTAACAAAGCAGTGCTTGAACTATCCCTTGCATTGGGGAGGGGAGTACATCATAAGCCTACACTGTGACAGCTTCTGGAAGCCATCTCATCCTTTTTTTGAAGGGGATACCAAATATTACAGCTAATATAGTGTTGTAATATTTGGTATCCCCTTGATTCTGAGGGGTAACATTTAACAAAGCACTGCTTGAACTCTCCCTTGCATTGTGGAGGGGTTTACATCATAATCCTACACTGTGACAGCTTCAGGAAGCCATCTCATCCTGTCTTTGAAGGGGATGCCAAATATTACAGCTAATATAGTGTTGTAATATTTGGTATCCCCTTGATTTTGAGGGGTAACATTTAAATTGCTACTGCAATTGATAAAAAGTTCAGTGAAATTGTCCTGGTGACTGATTCTGACTATGCATGGAATAGCTTTGTGGAGTATTGCCTGGTTGGAAAGCAAGAGGCATGGTTACATACAACAAAAAACCACTTAAACATGGAAAAATGATACAAGCCATAGACAAATTGGTGTCAGAGAATAATTTAACAATATACTGGAGAAAAATTTGTGGGCATTTAAAAACACCAGGAGAGGATAAGGAGGGAAATGATAAGGCAGACCACCTGGCTAGGACTGGGGCTGTGATGGGAGAATTGCTACCTATTGATTATTTAATGGGTGAAATACAAATTGATGCAGTAACACGTTCTAAAGCACCAAAGGAGGTAGATCAACCAGTGGTGGAGTGGAGTCATGACACGCCAGACCAAGATTTGATTGAGGCACAAAAGAATGATCGAATTTTGGGAATCTATTATAATCATTTGATAGATCCTGAACAAAATCCTTTAACAGAAAATGATTGTATGGGAAAAGAAGAGTTGAGGGTGCTATTGAAGAACAAAACACGAATTAGATTACAGGATGGACTCATGATTAGAGAGTCCATAACAGGACAAATACAGTGGGTGGTACCCCTTTCATTCAGAGGGCTAATGCTACACCATGCACGCACATGATGCCATAACTGCAGGCCATAGAGGTTCACAAAAAACATTAGAAATACTAAAAGATTATGCTTACTGGCCACATATGTCCCAAGATGTGGAATTATATACTAGAGGATGTCTAGTATGCACCCAATTTAAACCTGCTTCACCAATACATAGAGCACCATTGATGAAAAGAGACCTAACTCTCCCATGGTCAGATTTGCAAATAGACTATGTAGGTCCTTTAAAAAGGTCGAGCAGGGAAAACCGTTATATTTTAAGTGTGGTATGTTTGATGTCGAAGTGGATTGAATGCATTCCTGCACCAGATTGTAGTGCGCAAACAGCAGCCACATTGCTGGTGAACCATGTGTTCTCAAGGTTTGGGTTGCCACAAAGAATTGAGTCAGACAGAGGAAGTCATTTCACAAGTACTCTAATGAGTAAGGTATGGCAAATACTAGGTGTGAAAAGGAAACTACATATCGCATATCGGGCAGCGTCGTCAGGTACAGTTGAAAGAAGCAATAGGTCTGTTGTGGATATTTTAAAGAAATTTGTGGCAGAAGCAGGTTCCAGCTGGGATTTACGTTTACCGTTGGTTTTGATGGCAATCAGATCAACTCCTGCCAAAGCAACAGGTGTTAGCCCCCATGAGGTCTTGACAGGTAGGAAAATGGTGTTACCACAACACCTACTATACAGAACACATGAGCAGACACTTGTGAGTGCATCCACAGTTCATGAATATATTGATGAACTGAGGAGGCATTTGCAACATGCATTTGCTTTTGTGCAGAGAAATCTGGAAAGAGCTGCTGACAGTGCAAAGTCTTATTATGACAAAAAGACATCAGTAAAGGAATACAGTGTAGGGGATCAGGTGTACAAGTTTCATTTTGGAAAAAGTAAACAGAAAAATTCTAAATTTCTAGCAGCCTGGCAGGGGCCATTTCAAATTATAGATAAGGTCTCTCCTGTAGTTTATAAAATTTTGGAAAATGAAGGTGAAACGGCAATAGAGCAGTTCGTCCATGTAAATCAAATCAAACCATGCCATCCCAGACATGAGATCAGGCAGCTTGAGCATGTAGAAACAGATAAAGTCCCTTGAACACAAAAAGAGAAAATAAATGGGTACAATCAGGAGGCAGTGACAGAGAAGTTAAAAAGTTGATTGTTATAATTGCACATAAACACTTTAATATATGTAAAAATATATAATATAAAATAAGTAAATAAATAAATATATATATAATGGAAGCTCATGGTTGGTGTGCAGAGAGAAAATGTATTAAATATGGAATGCTGTTTTATATATGCTTGTTTTCTTTTTAACTTGTGTTTAATTTCAGAAAAAAAAAAAAAACGAAATGTTTTTACCAAGCATGTTTTATTTTTGGCAAAAGGGTGAAGTTAGTATTGTGCTATGTACTTAATTTGTTTCTTTTCTATTTGATTTAGAAAATTAACATTATTTGGTCGGAGGTTCCGGGATCAGAGGCCACGGGAGACGATGGAGTCCTGGAGTCCCCTGGATGAAGACCAAAAGATGCCTGCCTCCAGGTGGAGGTGAAGACAAGATAACCAGAATGCCAAAAAAGATGACTCCTATGGATCCAAGATTGCCAAGATGAAATTGTACTCGAATGAACCAAATAACATCGCTGGTCGGGACATATCAGAGGCAGACAAGAGTCCTGACATATGGAGTTCCACGTATTTATTATTTAAATTATTTATTTTAATTTGTTATATTAATTATTTGTTTTAGTTAGTTGTTTTATTTTATTGTTTTTAATTGACTTGTAAAATCGAAACTTAGAGTAATGCCACTTCCACTGAGAAGGCAAATGTAGAACATTTTGTAAACTAATGAACTCAGATGAATACTGTGTTGATTGCAACTTTTTCATTGATGCACACAAATATTCATTTTGTTGGATTGCTATATTGTGAAAAGAAGAAAAAGAACAAGTTGTTTTTAGGAATTGGCTTGGATCGTAGCCAAGTTCTAAAAACAAAAGGAGGATATGTAAGGATATTTGGCGTGTTACAGCACAGAGTACAGCACTACTGCACAGGTAGCAATTTTTTTTGATGCAGCACAACCACCTGGGTGTGGTGCATTGCTATATGTGTTGCCAGAGTAACATGGACATATAAGTAAAGACAGGCTATTCAGTCAAAAATGATTTTTACATATAAGATGCAAATCTATTTTTACAGTTAAAAGCACACATGTGCACATTCAAAATTGCACACTATTTTTCACCTGAAATGCCTATGTTGCAAGAGACACATTTGAAAATTAATAACTAACCTTATTAATAACTAACCTGACTAATAAAACTTCATTTAACATAATCCACTAATAAAAATGTGTCTCCACTGCAGAATTAGGCCTACTCTGAAAGTGAACTTTTAAACGCACATTCATTTTTTTTTCTCTGCTGCCCTGTCCACAAAACTACAGGAAGCAAAGAGCTCGAAGGAACAGGAAATCAGTTTGTTACAATTTTTACTGTAGAAATGAGCCATTGTGTAGTGAGGGACTAGATGACATGATTGATTCTGATTGGAGCAGCGTCATAGCAAGTATCATGCTAGAGGCTGTGATTAGAGTTTTGCTGGGGAAGCTTGAGTAGAGGGGGAGAACAATAGAGATCTTGCAGAGCTGGGAGAAGGACCTGTTTCCTGGCTGAAGCATTCCTGCTGCAAAAGCTGAGAATTCCAGGCCATAACCCCGGTTTGAGAATGGCAGATGCTTGTTTTCAATGGGGTTAATCTTCAAGGGAGCCAAATTCAGAAAGAGAATATCCGGAGAAAACACATGCTGAACAGATAAGGTAATTACAGAAGTGTGGGAGCTGTGCGAAAGTGTGTGAAATTGTTCAGTCAGTGTATTCGAGGGAGTCCCAGTCCCTTATCAGCAAATTTAATGTTACCAATTGAATATATTCTCGCAGTTCTCTGTTCATTTCATCACAAATAATGTTGTACCATTTCATTTATTTCTGTAAAAAAGGGTTAAACTGTGTTTAAAGGAAATTTCTATAATACAAAAATATCTGAAAACAGATAGCTAGTGTGTATTATTTCTCTCTTTCATTTTGCATGGGAAAAGATTTAAACGTGGGTAGATTTTTAAACAGTGCAATTGTCATTTTAAAACAGATGTGAACATGATTATATTCAGTATGGACAGTTGTGAGTGAGTGTTTGTAGCATAGCTTGTTGGAGGTACATGAGCCAACGGGAAGAGAGACTCTCTGGACATAGTTCCATACCGTATATAAGGTAGTGGAAATTACCACAAAAATACCACAATAGCCCATGGTGGCACACAACACTAACACTGAAAATGTGGTATCCCTAAAATGTAGGCCTGAGGTCTCTCTAGTGATCAAGAACAATCTAGATAAAAACAAGGGATGTTGGATATTGGGGCCACAAATAAACCAACCACGCAAATTATCGCGCACATTATCTAAATAGGTCTGAATTCTGAAATAATGTAATGTATTATTGTTATGTATGACCCAATATGAATACAGAGAGTGATTATTGCTAAAGGTATTTTGGCGGTAAGAAAATACCGCAAAGCCCCAAATATCCACAAAATACCCAACAGTACTGCTTCAACTATGCTTTGCATTGGGGAGGGCAGTACATCATAAGCCTACACTGTGAAAGCTTCTGGAAGCCATCTCATCCTTTTTTTGAAGGGGATACCAAATATTACAGCTAATATAGCGCTGTGATATTTGGTATCCCCTTGATTTTGAGGGGTAACATTTAACAACACACTGCTTGAACTATCCCTTGCATTCGGAGGGGAGTACATCATAAGCCTTCACTGTGACAGCTTCTGGAAGCCATCCCATCCTGTTTTTGAAGGGGATGCCAAATATTACAGCTAATATAGTGTTGTAATATTTGGTATCCCCTTGATTTTGAGGGGTAACATTTAACAAAGCACTGCTTGAACTATCGCCTGCATTGGGGAGAGGAGTACATCATGAACCCACACTGTGACAGCTTCTGGAAGCCATCTCATCCTTTTTTTAAAGGGGATACCAAATATTACAGCTAATATAGTGTTGTAATATTTGGTATCCCCTTGATTTTGAGGGGTAACATTTAACAAAGCACTGCTTGAACTATCCCTTGCGTTGGGGAGGGGAGTACATCATAAGCCTACACTGTGACAACTTCTGGAAGCCATCTCATCCTTTTTTCTTAAGAGGATACCAAATAGTACAGCTAATATAGTGTAATATTTGGTATCCCTTTGATTTTGAGGGGTAACATTTAACAAAGCAATGCTTGAACTATCCCTTGCATTCGGAGGGGAGTACATCATAAGCCTACACTGTGACAGCTTCTGGAAGCCATCTCATCCTTTTTTTGAAGGGGATACCAAATATTACAGCTAATATAGTGTTGTAATATTTGGTATCCCCTTGATTTTGAGGGGTAACATTTAACAAAGCACTGCTTGAACTATCCCTTGCGTTGGGGAGGGGAGTACATCATAAGCCTACACTGTGCCAGCTTCTGGAAGCCATCTCATCCTTTTTTTGAAGGGGATACCAAATATTACATCTAATATAGTGTTGTAATATTTGGTATCCCCTTGAGGTTGAGGGGCAACATTTAACAAAGCACTGCTTGAACTATCCCTTCCATTGGGGAGGGCAGTACATCATAAGCCTACACAGCGACAGCTTCTGGAAGCCATCTCATCCTTTTTTTGAAGGGGATACCAAATATTACAGCTAATATAGTGTTGTAATATTTGGTATCCCCTTGATGTTGAGGGGCAACATTTAACAAAGCACTGCTTGAACTATCCCTTACATTGTGGAGGGCAGTACATCATAAGCCTACACTGCGACAGCTTCTGGAAGCCATCTCATCCTTTTTTGAAGGGGATACCAAATATTATAGCTAATATAGTGCTGTGATATTTGGTATCCCCTTGATTTTGAGGGGGAATATTTAACAAAGCACTGCTTGAACTATCCTTTGCATTGGGGAGGGCAGTACATCATAACTCTGCACTGCGACAGCTTCTGGAAGCCTTCTCATCCTTTTTTTGAAGGGGATACCAAATATTACAGCTAATATAGTGTTGTAATATTTGGTATCCCCTTGATTTTGAGGGGTAACATTTAACAACGCATTGCTTGAACTATACCCTGCATTGGGGAGGGGAGCACATCATAAACCTTCACCGTGACAGCTTCTGGAAGCCATCCCATCCATTTTTTGAAGGGGCTACCAAATATAACAGCTAATATAGTTTTGTAATATTTCGTATCCCCTTGATTTTGAGGGGTAACATTTAACAACGCATTGCTTGAACTATACCCTGCATTGGGGAGGGGAGCACATCATAAGCCTACACTGCGACAGCTTCTGGAAGCCATCTCATCCTTTTTTTGAAGGGGATACCAAATATTACAGCTAATATAGTGCTGTAATATTTGGTATCCCTTTGATTTTGAGGTGTAACATTTAACAACGCACTGCTTGAACTATACCTTGCATTGGGGAAGGGAGAACATTATAAACCTTCACTGTGACAGCTTCTGGAAGCCATCCCATCCTTTTTCTGAAGGGGATACCAAATGTAATGGCTAATATAGGGTTGTAATATTTGGTATCCCCTTGATGTTGAGGGGCAACATTTAACAAAGCACTGCTTGAACTATCCCTTGCATTGGGGAGGGGAGTACATCATAAGCCTACACTGTGACAGCTTCTGGAAGCCATCTCATCCTTTTTTTGAAGGGGATGCCAAATATTACAGCTAATATAGTGTTGTAATATTTGGTATCCCCTTGATTTTGAGGGGTAACATTTAACAAAGCACTGCTTGAACTCTCCCTTGCATTGTGGAGGGCAGTACATCATAAGCCTACACTGTGACAGCTTCAGGAAGCCATCTCATCCTTTTTTTGAGGGGGATGCCAAATATTACAGCTAATATAGTGTTGTAATATTTGGTATCCAATTGATGTTGAGGGGCAATATTTAACAAAGCACTGCTTGAACTATCCCTTACATTGTGGAGGGCAGTACCTCATAAGCCTACACTGCGACAGCTCCTGGAAGCCATCTCATCCTTTTTTTGAAGGGGATACCAAATATTACAGCTAATATAGTGCTGTGATATTTGGTATCCCCTTGATTTTGAGGGGTAACATTTAACAACACACTGCTTCAACTATCCCTTGCATTCAGAAGAGGAGCACATCATAAGCCTTCACTGTGACAGCTTCTGGAAGCCATCCCATTCTTTTTTTGAAGGGGATACCAAATATAATGGCTAATATAGTGCTGTGATATTTGGTATCCCCTTGATGTTGAGGGGTAACATTTAACAAAGTACTGCTTCAACTATCCCTTGCATTGGGGAGGGCAGTACATCATAAGCCTACACTGCGACAGATTCTGGAAGCCTTCTCATCCTTTTTTTGAAGGGGATACCAAATACTACAGCTAATATAGTGTTGGAATATTTGGTATCCCCTTGATTTTGAGGGGTAACATTTAACAACGCACTGCTTGAACTATACCTTGCATTGGGGAGGGGAGCCCATCATAAACCTTCACCGTGACAGCTTCTGGAAGCCATCCCATCCTTTTTTTGAAGGGGCTACCAAATATAACAGCTAATATAGTTTTGTAATATTTCGTATCCCCTTGATTTTGAGGGGTAACATTTAACAACGCACTGCTTGAACTATACCTTGCATTGGGGAAGGGAGAACATCATAAGCCTTCACTGTGACAGCTTCTGGAAGCCATCCCATCCTTTTTTTGAAGCGGATACCAAATGTAATGGCTAATATAGGGTTGTAATATTTGGTATCCCCTTGATGTTGAGGTGCAACATTTAACAAAGCACTGCTTGAACTATCCCTTGCATTGGGGAGGGGAGTACATCATAAGCCTACACTGTGACAGCTTCTGGAAGCCATCTCATCCTTTTTTTGAAGGGGATGCAAAATATTACAGCTAATATAGTGTTGTAATATTTGGAATCCCCTTGATTTTGAGGGGTAACATTTAACAAAGCACTGCTTGAACTCTCCCTTGCATTGTGGAGGGCAGTACATCATACACCTACACTGTGACAGCTTCAGGAAGCCATCTCATCCTTTTTTTGAGGGGGATGCCAAATATTACAGCTAATATAGTGTTGTAATATTTGGTATCCCCTTGATGTTGAGGGGCAATATTTAACAAAGCACTGCTTGAACTATCCCTTACATTGTGGAGGGCAGTACATCATAAGCCTACACTGCGACAGCTCTGGAAGCCATCTCATCCTTTTTTTGAAGGGGATACCAAATATTACAGCTAATATAGTGCTTTGATATTTGGTATCCCCTTGATTTTGAGAGGTAACATTTAACAACACACTGCTTCAACTATCCCTTGCATTCAGAAGAGGAGCACATCATAAGCCTTCACTGTGACAGCTTCTGGAAGCCATCCCATTCTTTTTTTGAAGGGGATACCAAATATAATGGCTAATATAGTGCTGTGATATGTGGTATCCCCTTGATGTTGAGGGGTAACTTTAACAAAGTACTGCTTCAACTATCCCTTGCATTGGGGAGGGCAGTACATCATAAGCCTACACTGCGACAGCTTCTGGAAGCCATCTCATCCTTTTTTTGAAGGGGATACCAAATATTACAGCTAATATAGTGCTGTAATACTTGGTGTCCCCTTGATTTTGAGGTGTAACATTTAACAACACACTGCTTCAACTATCCCTTGCATTCGGAGGGGGAGCACATCATAAGCTTTCACTGTGACAGCTTCTGGAAGCCATCCCATTCTTTTTTGAAGGGGATACCAAATATAATGGCAGATATAGGGTTGTAATATGTGGTATCCCCTTGATGTTGAGGGGCAACATTTAACAACACACTGCTTGAACTACCCCTTACATTGGGGAGGGCAGTACATTATAAGCCTACACTGCGACAGCTTCTGGAAGGCATCTCATCCTTTTTTTGAAGGAGATACCAAATATTACAGCTAATATAGTGCTGTGATATTTGGTATCCCCTTGATTTTGAGTGGTAACATTTAACAACACACTGCTTGAACTATCCCTTGCATTGGGGAGGGGAGTACATCATAAGCCTTCGCTGTGACAGCTTCTGGAAGCCATCTCATCCTTTTTTTGAAGGGGATACCAAATATTACAGCTAATATAGTGCTGTGATATTTGGTATCCCCTTGATTTTGAGGGGTAACATTTAACAAAGCACTGCTTGAACTATCCCCTGCATTGGGGAGAGGAGTACATCATGAACCCACACTATGACAGCTTCTGGAAGCCATCTCATCCTTTTTTTAAAGGGGATACCAAATATTACAGCTAATATAGTGTTGTAATATTTTGTATCCCCTTGATTTTGAGGGGTAACATTTAACAAAGCACTGCTTGAACTATCCATTGCGTTGGGGAGGGGAGTACACCATAAGCCTACACTGTGACAACTTCTGGAAGCAATCTCACCCTTTTTTGAAGGGGATACCAAATATTACAGCTAATATAGTGCTTTGATATTTGGTATCCCCTTGATTTTGAGGGGTAATATTTAACAAAGCACTGCTTGAACTATACCTTGCATTGGGGAGGGGAGCACATCATAAACCTTCACTGTGACAGCTTCTGGAAGCCATCCCATCCTTTTTCTGAAGGGGATACCAAATATTACAGCTATTATAGTGCTGTGATATTTGGTATCCCCTTGATGTTTAGGGGCAACATTTAACAACACACTGCTTGAACTACCCCTTACACTGGGGAGGGCAGTACATCATAAGCCTACACTGCGACAGCTTCTGGAAACCATCTGATCCTTTTTTTGAAGGGGATACCAAATATTACAGCTAATATAGTGCTGTGATATTTGGTATCCCCTTGATTTTGAGGGGTAACATTTAATAACACACTTCTTGAACTATCCCTTGCATTGGGGAGGGGAGTACATCATAAGCCTTCACTGTGACAGCTTCTGGAAGCCATACCATTCTTTTTTTGAAGGGGATACCAAATATAATGGCTGATATAGGGTTGTAATATTTGGTATCCCCTTGATGTTGAGGGGCAACATTTAACAACACACTGCTTGAACTACCCCTTACATTGGGGAGGGCAGAACATCATAAGCCTACACTGCGACAGCTTCTGGAAGCCATCTCATCCTTTTTTTGAAGGGGATACCAAATATTACAGCTAATATAGTGCTGTGATATTTGGTATCCCCTTGATTTTGAGGGGTAACATTTAACAAAGCACTGCTTGAACTATCCATTGCGTTGGGGAGGGGAGTACATCATAAGCCTACACTGTGACAACTTCTGGAAGCAATCTCATCCTTTTTTTGAAGGGGATACCAAATATTACAGCTAATATAGTGCTGTGATATTTGGTATCCCCTTGATTTTGAGGGGTAATATTTAACAAAGCACTGCTTGAACTATACCTTGCATTGGGGAGGGGAGCACATCATAAACCTTCACTGTGACAGCTTCTGGAAGCCATCCCGTCCTTTTTTGAAGGGGATACCAAATATTACAGCTAATATAGTGCTGTGATATTTGGTATCCCCTTGATGTTTAGGGGCAACATTTAACAACACACTGCTTGAACTACCCCTTACATTGGGGAGGGCAGTACATCATAAGCCTACACTGCGACAGCTTCTGGAAGCCATCTCATCCTTTTTTTGAAGGGGATACCAAATATTACAGCTAATATAGTGCTGTGATATTTGGTATCCCCTTGATTTTGAGGGGTTACATTTAACAACACACTTCTTGAACTATCCCTTGCATTGGGGAGGGGAGTACATCATAAGCCTTCACTGTGACAGCTTCTGGAAGCCATCCCATTCTTTTTTTGAAGGGGATACCAAATATAATGGCTAATATAGGGTTGTAATATTTGGCATCCCCTTGATGTTGAGGGGTAACATTTAACAAAGTACTGCTTCAACTATCCCTTGCATTGGGGAGGGCAGTACATCATAAGCCTACACTGTAACAGCTTCTGGAAGCCATCTCATCCTTTTTTTGAAGGGGATACCAAATATAATGGCTAATAGAGGGTTGTAATATTTGGTATCCCCTTGATGTTGAGGGGCAACATTTAACAACACACTGCTTGAACTATCCCTTGGATTGGGGAGGGGAGTACATCATAAGCCTTCACTGTGACAGCTTCTGGAAGCCATCCCATTCTTATTTTGAAGGGGATACCAAATATAATGGCTAATATAGGGTTGTAATATTTGGCATCCCCTTGATGTTGAGGGGTAACATTTAACAAAGTACTGCTTCAACTATCCCTTGCATTGGGGAGGGCAGTACATCATAAGCCTACACTGTAACAGCTTCTGGAAGCCATCTCATCCTTTTTTTGAAGGGGATACCAAATATAATGGCTAATATAGGGTTGTAATATTTGGTATCCCCTTGATGTTGAGGGGCAACATTTAACAACACACTGCTTGAACTACCCCTTACATTGGGGAGGGCAGTACATCATAAGCCTACACTGCGACAGTTTCTGGAAGCCATCTCATCCTTTTTTTGAAGGGGATACCAAATATTACAGCTAATATAGTGCTGTGATATTTGGTATCCCCTTGATTTTGAGGGGTAACATTTAACAAAGCATTGCCTGAACTATCCCCTGCATTGGGGAGAGGAGTACATCATGACCCCACACTGTGACAGCTTCTGGAAGCCATCTCATCCTTGTTTTAAAGGGGATACCAAATATTACAGCTAATATAGTGTTGTAATATTTGGTATCCCCTTGATTTTGAGGGGTAACATTTAACAAAGCACTGCTTGAACTATCCCTTGCATTGGGGAGGGGAGTACATCATAAGCCTACACTGTGACAACTTCTGGAAGCCATCTCATCCTTTTTTTTTAAGAGGATACCAAATATTACAGCTAATATAGTGTTGTAATATTTGGTATCCCCTTGATTTTGAGGGGTAACATTTAACGAAACACTGCTTGAACTATCCATTGCGTTGGGGAGGGGAGTCCATCATAAGCCTACACTCTGACAACTTCTGGAAGCAATCTCATCCTTTTTTTGAAGGGGATACCAAATATTACAGCTAATATAGTGCTGTGATATTTGGTATCCCCTTGATGTTTAGGGGCAACATTTAACAACACACTGCTTGAACTACCCCTTACATTGGGGAGGGCAGTACATCATAAGCCTACACTGCGACAGCTTCTGGAAGCCATCTCATCCTTTTTTGAAGGGGATACCAAATATTACAGCTAATATAGTGCTGTGATATTTGGTATCCCCTTGATTTTGAGGGGTTACATTTAACAACACACTTCTTGAACTATCCCTTGCATTGGGGAGGGGAGTACATCATAAGCCTTCACTGTGACAGCTTCTGGAAGCCATCCCATTCTTTTTTTGAAGGGGATACCAAATATAATGGCTAATATAGGGTTGTAATATTTGGCATCCCCTTGATGTTGAGGGGTAACATTTAACAAAGTACTGCTTCAACTATCCCTTGCATTGGGGAGGGCAGTACATCATAAGCCTACACTGTAACAGCTTCTGGAAGCCATCTCATCCTTTTTTTGAAGGGGATACCAAATATAATGGCTAATATAGGGTTGTAATATTTGGAATCCCCTTGATGTTGAGGGGCAACATTTAACAACACACTGCTTGAACTACCCCTTACATTGGGGAGGGCAGTACATCATAAGCCTACACTGCGACAGTTTCTGGAAGCCATCTCATCCTTTTTTTGAAGGGGATACCAAATATTACAGCTAATATAGTGCTGTGATATTTGGTATCCCCTTGATTTTGAGGGGTAACATTTAACAAAGCATTGCCTGAACTATCCCCTGCATTGGGGAGAGGAGTACATCATGACCCCACACTGTGACAGCTTCTGGAAGCCATCTCATCCTTGTTTTAAAGGGGATACCAAATATTACAGCTAATATAGTGTTGTAATATTTGGTATCGCCTTGATTTTGAGGGGTAACATTTAACAAAGCACTGCTTGAACTCTCCCTTGCATTGGGGAGGGGAGTACATCATAAGCCTACACTGTGACAACTTCTGGAAGCCATCTCATCCTTTTGTTTTAAGAGGATACCAAATATTACAGCTAATATAGTGTTGTAATATTTGGTATCCCCTTGATTTTGAGGGGTAACATTTAACAAAGCACTGCTTGAACTCTCCCTTGCATTGGGGAGGGGAGTACATCATAAGCCTACACTGTGACAACTTCTGGAAGCCATCTCATCCTTTTGTTTTAAGAGGATACCAAATATTACAGCTAATATAGTGTTGTAATATTTGGTATCCCCTTGATTTTGAGGGGTAACATTTAACAAAACACTGCTTGAACTATCCATTGCGTTGGGGAGGGGAGTACATCATAAGCCTACACTGTGACAACTTCTGGAAGCCATCCCATCCTTTTTTGAAGGGCATACCAAATATTACAGCTAATATAGTGCTGTGATATTTGGTATCCCCTTGATGTTTAGGGGCAACATTTAACAACACACTGCTTGAACTACCCCTTACATTGGGGAGGGCAGTACATCATAAGCCTACACTGCGACAGCTTCTGGAAGCCATCTCATCCTTTTTTTGAAGGGGATACCAAATATTACAGCTAATATAGTGCTGTGATATTTGGTATCCCCTTGATTTTGAGGGGTTACATTTAACAACACACTTCTTGAACTATCCCTTGCATTGGGGAGGGGAGTACATCATAAGCCTTCACTGTGACAGCTTCTGGAAGCCATCCCATTCTTTTTTTGAAGGGGATACCAAATATAATGGCTAACATAGGGTTGTAATATTTGGCATCCCCTTGATGTTGAGGGGTAACATTTAACAAAGTACTGCTTCAACTATCCCTTGCATTGGGGAGGGCAGTACATCATAAGCCTACACTGTAACAGCTTCTGGAAGCCATCTCATCCTTTTTTTGAAGGGGATACCAAATATAATGGCTAATATAGGGTTGTAATATTTGGTATCCCCTTGATGTTGAGGGGCAACATTTAACAACACACTGCTTGAACTTTCCCTTGGATTGGGGAGGGGAGTACATCATAAGCCTTCACTGTGACAGCTTCTGGAAGCCATCCCATTCTTATTTTGAATGGGATACCAAATATAATGGCTAATATAGGGTTGTAATATTTGGCATCCCCTTGATGTTGAGGGGTAACATTTAACAAAGTACTGCTTCAACTATCCCTTGCATTGGGGAGGGCAGTACATCATAAGCCTACACTGTAACAGCTTCTGGAAGCCATCTCATCCTTTTTTTGAAGGGGATACCAAATATAATGGCTAATATAGGGTTGTAATATTTGGTATCCCCTTGATGTTGAGGGGCAACATTTAACAACACACTGCTTGAACTACCCCTTACATTGGGGAGGGCAGTACATCATAAGCCTACACTGCGACAGTTTCTGGAAGCCATCTCATCCTTTTTTTGAAGGGGATACCAACTATTACAGCTAATATAGTGCTGTGATATTTGGTATCCCCTTGATTTTGAGGGGTAACATTTAACAAAGCATTGCCTGAACTATCCCCTGCATTGGGGAGAGGAGTACATCATGACCCCACACTGTGACAGCTTCTGGAAGCCATCTCATCCTTGTTTTAAAGGGGATACCAAATATTACAGCTAATATAGTGTTGTAATATTTGGTATCCCCTTGATTTTGAGGGGTAACATTTAACAAAGCACTGCTTGAACTATCCCTTGCATTGGGGAGGGGAGTACATCATAAGCCTACACTGTGACAACTTCTGGAAGCCATCTCATCCTTTTTTTTTAAGAGGATACCAAATATTACAGCTAATATAGTGTTGTAATATTTGGTATCCCCTTGATTTTGAGGGGTAACATTTAACGAAACACTGCTTGAACTATCCATTGCGTTGGGGAGGGGAGTACATCATAAGCCTACACTGTGACAACTTCTGGAAGCAATCTCATCCTTTTTTTGAAGGGGATACCAAATATTACAGCTAATATAGTGCTGTGATATTTGGTATCCCCTTGATTTTGAGGGGTAACATTTAACAAAGCACTGCTTGAACTATCCCTTGCATTGGGGAGGGGAGTACATCATAAGCCTACACTGTGACAACTTCTGGAAGCCATCTCATCCTTTTGTTTTAAGAGGATACCAAATATTACAGCTAATATAGTGTTGTAATATTTGGTATCCCCTTGATTTTGAGGGGTAACATTTAACAAAACACTGCTTGAACTATCCATTGCGTTGGGGAGGGGAGTACATCATAAGCCTACACTGTGACAACTTCTGGAAGCAATCTCATCCTTTTTTTGAAGGGGATACCAAATATTACAGCTAATATAGTGCTGTGATATTTGGTATCCCCTTGATTTTGAGGGGTAACATTTAACAACACACTGCTTGAACTATCCCTTGCATTCGGAGGGGAGTACATCATAAGCCTTCACTGTGACAGCTTCTGGAAGCCATCCCATCCTGTCTTTGAAGGGGATGCCAAATATTACAGCTAATATAGTGTTGTAATATTTGGTATCCCCTTGATTTTGAGGGGTAACATTTAACAAAGCACTGCTTGAACTATCCCCTGCATTGGGGAGAGGAGTACATCATGAACCCACACTGTGACAGCTTCTGGAAGCCATCTCATCCTTTTTTAAAGGGGATACCAAATATTACAGCTAATATAGTGTTGTAATATTTGGTATCCCCTTGATTTTGAGGGGTAACATTTAACAAAGCACTGCTTGAACTATCCCTTGCGTTGGGGAGGGGAGTACATCATAAGCCTACACTGTGACAACTTCTGGAAGCCATCTCATCCTTTTTTTTAAGAGGATACCAAATATTACAGCTAATATAGCGTTGTAATATTTGGTATCCTTTTGATTTTGAGGGGTAACATTTAACAAAGCAATGCTTGAACTATCCCTTGCATTGGGGAGGGGAGTGCATCATAAGCCTACACTGTGACAGCTTCTGGAAGCCATCTCATCCTTTTTTTGAAGGGGATACCAGATATTACAGCTAATATAGTGTTGTAATATTTGTTATCCCCTTGATTTTGAGGGGTAACATTTAACAAAGCACTGCTTGAACTATCCCTTGCATTGGGGAGGGGAGTACATCATAAGCCTACACTGTGACAGCTTCTGGAAGCCATCTCATCCTTTTTTTGAAGGGGATACCAAATATTACAACTAATATAGTGTTGTAATATTTGGTATCCCCTTGAGGTTGAGGGGCAACATTTAACAAAGCACTGCTTGAACTATCCATTGCATTGGGGAGGGCAGTACATCATAAGCCTACACAGCGACAGCTTCTGGAAGCCATCTCATCCTTTTTTTGAAGGGGATACCAAATATTACAGCTAATATAGTGTTGTAATATTTGGTATCCCCTTGATTGTGAGGGGTAACATTTAACAAAGCACTGCTTGAACTCTCCCTTGCATTGTGGAGGGGTTTACATAACAATCCTACACTGTGACAGCTTCAGGAAGCCATCTCATCCTGTCGTTGAAGGGGATGCCAAATATTACAGCTAATATAGTGTTGTAATATTTGGTATCCCCTTGATGTTGAGGGGCAATATTTAACAAAGCACTGCTTGAACTATCCCTTACATTGTGGAGGGCAGTACATCATAAGCCTACACTGCGACAGCTCCTGGAAGCCATCTCATCCTTTTTTTGAAGGAGATACCAAATATTACAGCTAATATAGTGTTGTGATATTTGGTATCTCCTTGATTTTGAGGGGTAACATTTAACAACACACTGCTTCAACTATCCCTTGCATTCAGAAGAGGAGCACATCATAAGCCTTCACTGTGACAGCTTCTGGAACCCATCCCATTCTTTTTTTGAAGGGGATACCAAATACAATGGCTAATATAGTGCTGTGATATTTGGTATCCCCTTGATGTTGAGGGGTAACATTTAACAAAGTACTACTTCAACTATCCCTTGCATTGGGGAGGGCAGTACATCATAAGCCTACACTGCGACAGCTTCTGGAAGCCATCTCATCCTTTCTTTGAAGGGGATACCAAATATTACAGCTAATATAGTGCTGTAATATTTGGTATCCCCTTGATTTTGAGGTGTAACATTTAACAACACACTGCTTCAACTATCCCTTGCATTCGGAGGGGGAGCACATCATAAGCCTTCACTGTGACAGCTTCTGGAAGCCATCCCATTCTTTCTTGAAGGGGATACCAAATATAATGGCTGATATAGGGTTGTAATATGTGGTATCCCCTTGATGTTGAGGGGCAACATTTAACAACACACTGCTTGAACTACCCCTTACATTGGGGAGGGCAGTACACCATAAGCCTACACTGCGACAGCTTCTGGAAGCCATCTCATCCTTTTTTTGAAGGGGATACCAAATATTACAGCTAATATAGTGCTGTGATATTTGGTATCCCCTTGATTTTGAGTGGTAACATTTAACAACACACTGCTTGAACTATCCCTTGCATTGGGGAGGGGAGTACATCATAAGCCTTCACTGTGACAGCTTCTGGAAGCCATCTCATCCTTTTTTTGAAGGGGATACCAAATATTACAGCTAATATAGTGCTGTGATATTTGGTATCCCCTTGATTTTGAGGGGTAACATTTAACAAAGCACTGCTTGAACTATCCCCTGCATTGGGGAGAGGAGTACATCATGAACCCACACTGTGACTACTTCTGGAAGCCATCTCATCCTTTTTTTAAAGGGGATACCAAATATTAAAGCTAATATAGTATTGTAATATTTGGTATCCCCTTGATTTTGAGGGGTAACATTTAACAAAGCACTGCTTGAACTATCCATTGCGTAGGGGAGGGGAGTACATCATAAGCCTACACTGTGACAACTTCTGGAAGCAATCTCATCCTTTTTTGAAGGGGATACCAAATATTACAGCTAATATAGTGCTTTGATATTTGGTATCCCCTTGATTTTGAGGGGTAATATTTAACAACGCACTGCTTGAACTATACCTTGCATTGGGGAGGGGAGCACATCATAAACCTTCACTGTGACAGCTTCTGGAAGCCATCCCATCATTTTTTTGAAGGGGATACCAAATATTACAGCTAATATAGTGCTGTGATATTTGGTATCCCCTTGATGTTTAGGGGCAACATTTAACAACACACTGCTTGAACTACCCCTTACATTGGGGAGGGCAGTACATCATAAGCCTACACTGCGACAGCTTCTGGAAGCCATCTCATCCTTTTTTTGAAGGGGATACCAAATATTACAGCTAATATAGTGCTGTGATATTTGGTATCCCCTTGATTTTAAGGGGTTACATTTGACAACACACTTCTTGAACTATCCATTGCATTGGGGAGGGGAGTACATCATAAGCCTTCAATGTGACAGCTTCTGGAAGCCATCCCATTCTTTTTTTGAAGGGGATACCAAATATAATGGCTAATATAGGGTTGTAATATTTGGCATCCCCTTGATGTTGAGGGGTAACATTTAACAAAGTAGTGCTTCAACTATCCCTTGCATTGGGGAGGGAAGTACATCATAAGCCTACAATGTAACAGCTTCTGGAAGCCATCTCATCCTTTTCTTGAAGGGGATACCAAATATTACAGCTAATATAGTGCTGTAATATTTGGTATCCCCTTGATTTTGAGGTGTAACATTTAACAACACACTGCTTCAACTATCCCTTGCATTCGGAGGGGGAGCACATCATAAGCCTTCACTGTGACAGCTTCTGGAAGCCACCCCATTCTTTTTTTGAAGGGGATACCAAATATAATGGCTAATATACGGTTGTAATATTTGGTATCCCCTTGATGTTGAGGGGCAACATTTAACAACACACTGCTTGAACTACCCCTTACATTGGGGAGGGCAGTACATCATAAGCCTACACTGCGACAGCTTCTGGAAGCCATCTCATCCTTTTTTTGAAGGGGATACCAAATATTACAGCTAATATAGTGCTGTGATATTTGGTATCCCCTTGATTTTGAGGGGTAACATTTAACAAAGCACTGCTTGAACTATCCCCTGCATTGGGGAGAGGAGTACATCATGACCCCACACTGTGACAGCTTCTGGAAGCCATCTCATCCTTTTTTTAAAGGGGATACCAAATATTACAGCTAATATAGTGTTGTAATATTTGGTATCCCCTTGATTTTGAGGGGTAACATTTAACAAAGCACTGCTTGAACTATCCCTTGCGTTGGGGAGGGGAGTACATCATAAGCCTACACTGTGACAACTTCTGGAAGCCATCTCATCCTTTTTTTGAAGGGGATACCAAATATTACAGCTAATATAGTGTTGTAATATTTGGTATCCCCTTGATTTTGAGGGGTAACATTTAACAAAACACTGCTTGAACTATCCATTGCGTTGGGGAGGGGAGTACATCATAAGCCTACACTGTGACAACTTCTGTAAGCAATCTCATCCTTTTTTTTGAAGGGGATACCAAATATTACAGCTAATATAGTGCTGTGATATTTGGTATCCCCTTGATTTTGAGGGGTAACATTTAACAACACACTGCTTGAACTATCCCTTGCATTCGGAGGGGAGTACATCATAAGCCTTCACTGTGACAGCATCCTGTCTTTGAAGGGGATGCCAAATATTACAGCTAATATAGTGTTGTAATATTTGGTATCCCCTTGATTTTGAGGGGTAACATTTAACAAAGCACTGCTTGAACTATCCCCTGCATTGGGGAGAGGAGTACATCATGGACCCACACTGTGACAGCTTCTGGAAGCCATCTCATCCTTTTTTTAAAGGGGATACCAAATATTACAGCTAATATAGTGTTGTAATATTTGGTATCCCCTTGATTTTGAGGGGTAACATTTAACAAAGCACTGCTTGAACTATCCCGTCCGTTGGGGAGGGGAGTACATCATAAGCCTACACTGTGACAACTTCTGGAAGCCATCTCATCCTTTTTTTTAAGAGGATACCAAATATTACAGCTAATATAGTGTAATATTTGGTATCCCTTTGATTTTGAGGGGTAACATTTAACAAAGCAATGCTTGAACTATCCATTGCATTGGGGAGGGGAGTGCATCATAAGCCTACACTGTGACAGCTTCTGGAAGCCATCTCATCCTTTTTTTGAAGGGGATACCAAATATTACAGCTAATATAGTGTTGTAATATTTGGTATCCCCTTGATTTTGAGGGGCAACATTTAACAAAGCACTGCTTGAACTATCCATTGCATTGGGGAGGGGAGTACATCATAAGCCTACACAGCGACAGCTTCTGGAAGCCATCTCATCCTTGTTTTGAAGGGGATACCAAATATTACAGCTAATATAGTGTTGTAATATTTGGTATCCCCTTGATTTTGAGGGGTAACATTTAACAAAGCACTGCTTGAACTATCCCTTGCGTTGGGGAGGGGAGTACATCATAAGCCTACACTGTGACAACTTCTGGAAGCCATCTCATCCTTTTTTTGAAGGGGATACCAAATATTACAGCTAATATAGTGTTGTAATATTTGGTATCCCCTTGATTTTGAGGGGTAACATTTAACAAAACACTGCTTGAACTATCCATTGCGTTGGGGAGGGGAGTACATCATAAGCCTACACTGTGACAACTTCTGTAAGCAATCTCATCCTTTTTTTTGAAGGGGATACCAAATATTACAGCTAATATAGTGCTGTGATATTTGGTATCCCCTTGATTTTGAGGGGTAACATTTAACAACACACTGCTTGAACTATCCCTTGCATTCGGAGGGGAGTACATCATAAGCCTTCACTGTGACAGCATCCTGTCTTTGAAGGGGATGCCAAATATTACAGCTAATATAGTGTTGTAATATTTGGTATCCCCTTGATTTTGAGGGGTAACATTTAACAAAGCACTGCTTGAACTATCCCCTGCATTGGGGAGAGGAGTACATCATGGACCCACACTGTGACAGCTTCTGGAAGCCATCTCATCCTTTTTTTAAAGGGGATACCAAATATTACAGCTAATATAGTGTTGTAATATTTGGTATCCCCTTGATTTTGAGGGGTAACATTTAACAAAGCACTGCTTGAACTATCCCGTCCGTTGGGGAGGGGAGTACATCATAAGCCTACACTGTGACAACTTCTGGAAGCCATCTCATCCTTTTTTTTAAGAGGATACCAAATATTACAGCTAATATAGTGTAATATTTGGTATCCCTTTGATTTTGAGGGGTAACATTTAACAAAGCAATGCTTGAACTATCCATTGCATTGGGGAGGGGAGTGCATCATAAGCCTACACTGTGACAGCTTCTGGAAGCCATCTCATCCTTTTTTTGAAGGGGATACCAAATATTACAGCTAATATAGTGTTGTAATATTTGGTATCCCCTTGATTTTGAGGGGCAACATTTAACAAAGCACTGCTTGAACTATCCATTGCATTGGGGAGGGCAGTACATCATAAGCCTACACAGCGACAGCTTCTGGAAGCCATCTCATCCTTGTTTTGAAGGGGATACCAAATATTACAGCTAATATAGTGTTGTAATATTTGGTATCCCCTTGATTTTGAGGGGTAACATTTAACAAAGCACTGCTTGAACTCTCCCTTGCATTGTGGAGGGGTTTACATCATAATCCTACACTGTGACAGCTTCTGGAAGCCATCTCATCCTGCCTTTGAAGGGGATGCCAAATATTACAGCTAATATAGTGTTGTAATATTTGGTATCCCCTTGATTTTGAGGGGTAACATTTAACAAAGCACTGCTTGAACTATACCTTGCATTGGAGAGAGGATTACATCATGAACCTACACTGTGACAGCTTCTGGAACCCATCTCATCCTTTTTTTGAAGGGGATACCAAATATTACAGCTAATATAGTGTTGTAATATTTGGTATCCCCTTGATGTTGAGGGGCAATATTTAACAAAGCACTGCTTGAACTATCCCTTACATTGTGGAGGGCAGTACATCATAAGCCTACACTGTGACAGCTCCTGGAAGCCATCTCATCCTTTTTTTGAAGGGGATACCAAATATTACAGCTAATATAGTGCAGTGATATTTGGTATCCCCTTGATTTTGAGGGGTAACATTTAACAACACACTGCTTCAACTATCCCTTGCATTCAGAATAGGAGCACATCATAAGCCTTCACTGTGACAGCTTCTGGAAGCCATCCCATTCTTTTTTTGAAGGGGATACCAAATATAATTGCTAATATAGTGCTGTGATATTTGGTATCCCCTTGATGTTGAGGGGTAACATTTAACAAAGTACTGCTTCAACTATCCCTTGCATTGGGGAGGGCAGTACATCATAAGCCTACACTGCGACAGCTTCTGGAAGCCATCTCATCCTTTTTTTGAAGGGGATACCAAATATTACAGCTAATATAGTGCTGTAATATTTGGTATCCCCTTGATTTTGAGATGTAACATTTAACAACACACTGCTTCAACTATCCCTTGCATTCGGAGGGGGAGCACATCATAAGCCTTCACTGTGAAAGCTTCTGGAAGCCATCCCATTCTTTTTTGAAGGGGATACCAAACATAATGGCTGATATAGGGTTGTAATATGTGGTATCCCCTTGATGTTGAGGGGCAACATTTAACAACACACTGCTTGAACTACCCCTTACATTGGGGAGGGCAGTACATCATAAGCCTACACTGCGACAGCTTCTGGAAGCCATCTCATCCTTTTTTTGAAGGGGATACCAAATATTACAGCTAATATAGTGCTGTGATATTTGGTATCCCCTTGATTTTGAGTGGTAACATTTAACAACACACTGCTTGAACTATCCCTTGCATCGGGGAGGGGAGTACATCATAAGCCTTCACTGTGACAGCTTCTGGAAGCCATCTCATCCTTTTTTTGACGGGGATACCAAATATTACAGCTAATATAGTGCTGTGATATTTGGTATCCCCTTGATTTTGAGGGGTAACATTTAACAAAGCACTGCTTGAACTATCCATTGCGTTGGGGAGGGGAATACATCATAAGCCTACACTGTGACAACTTCTGGAAGCCATCACATCATTTTTTGAAGGGGATACCAAATATTACAGCTAATATAGTGCTTTGATATTTGGTGTCCCCTTGATTTTGAGGGGTAATATTTAACAAAGCACTGCTTGAACTATACCTTGCATTGGGTAGGGGAGCACATCATAAACCTTCACTGTGACAGCTTCTGGAAGCCATCTCATCCTTTTTTTGAAGGGGATACCAAATATAATGGCTAATATAGTGCTGTGATATTTGGTATCCCCTTGATGTTGAGGGGTAACATTTAACAAAGTACTGCTTCAACTATCCCTTGCATTGGGGAGGGCAGTACATCATAAGCCTACACTGCGACAGCTTCTGGAAGCCATCTCATCCTTTTTTTGAAGGGGATACCAAATATTACAGCTAATATAGTGCTGTAATATTTGGTATCCCCTTGATTTTGAGGTGTAACATTTAACAACACACTGCTTCAACTATCCCTTGCATTCGGAGGGGGAGCACATCATAAGCCTTCACTGTGACAGCTTCTGGAAGCCATCCCATTCTTTTTTGAAGGGGATACCAAATATAATGGCTGATATAGGGTTGTAATATGTGGTATCCCCTTGATGTTGAGGGGCAACATTTAACAACACACTGCTTGAATTACCCCTTACATTGGGGAGGGCAGTACATCATAAGCCTACACTGCGACAGCTTCTGGAAGCCATCTCATCCTTTTTTTGAAGGGGATACCAAATATTACAGCTAATATAGTGCTGTGATATTTGGTATCCCATTGATTTTGAGTGGTAACATTTAACAACACACTGCTTGAACTATCCCTTGCATTGGGGAGGGGAGTACATCATAAGCCTTCACTGTGACAGCTTCTGGAAGCCATCTCATCCTTTTTCTGAAGGGGATACCAAATATTACAGCTAATATAGTGCTGTGATATTTGGTATCCCCTTGATTTTGAGGGGTAACATTTAACAAAGCACTGCTTGATCTATCCCCTGCATTGGGGAGAGGAGTACATCATGAACCCACACTGTGACTGCTTCTGGAAGCCATCTCATCCTTTTTTTAAAGGGGATACCAAATATTAAAGCTAATATAGTATTGTAATATTTGGTATCCCCTTGATTTTGAGGGGTAACATTTAACAAAGCACTGCTTGAACTATCCATTGCGTTGGGGAGGGGAGTACATCATAAGCCTACACTTGACAACTTCTGGAAGCAATCACATCCTTTTTTGAAGGGGATACCAAATATTATAGCTAATATAGTGCTTTGATATTTGGTATCCCCTTGATTTTGAGGGGTAATATTTAAGAAAGCACTGCTTGAACTATACCTTGCATTGGGGAGGGGAGCACATCATAAACCTTCACTGTGACAGCTTCTGGAAGCCATCCCATCCTTTTTTTGAAGGGGATACCAAATATTACAGCTAATATAGTGCTGTGATATTTGGTATCCCCTTCATGTTTAGGGGCAACATTTAACAACACACTGCTTGAACTACCCCTTACATTGGGGAGGGCAGTACATCATAAGCCTACACTGCGAAAGCTTCTGGAAGCCATCTCATCCTTTTTTGAAGGGGATACCAAATATTACAGCTAATATAGTGCTGTGATATTTGGTATCCCCTTGATTTTGAGGGGTAACATTTAACAACACACATCCTGAACTATCCCTTGCATTGGGGAGGGGAGTACATCATAAGCCTTCACTGTGACAGCTTCTGGAAGCCATCCCATTCTTTTTTTGAAGGGGATACCAAATATAATGGCTAATATAGTGCTGTGATATTTGGTATCCCCTTGATTTTGAGGTGTAACATTTAACAACACACTGCTTCAACTATACCTTGCATTCGGAGGGGGAGCACATCATAAGCCTTCACTGTGACAGCTTCTGGAAGCCATCCCATTCTTTTTTTGAAGGGGATACCAAATATAATGGCTGATATAGGGTTGTAATATTTGGTATCCCCTTGATGTTGAGGGGCAACATTTAACAACACACTGCTTGAACTACCCCTTACATTGGGGAGGGCAGTACATCATAAGCCTTCACTGTGACAGCTTCTGGAAGCCATCTCATCCTTTTTTTGAAGGGGATACCAAATATTACAGCTAATATAGTGCTGTGATATTTGGTATCCCCTTGATTTTGAGGGGTAACATTTAACAAAGCACTGCTTGAACTATCCCCTGCATTGGGGAGAGGAGTACATCATGAACCCACACTGTGACAGCTTCTGGAAGCCATCTCATCCTTTTTTTAAAGGGGATACCAAATATTACAGCTAATATAGTGTTGTAATATTTGGTATCCCCTTGATTTTGAGGGGTAACATTTAACAAAGCACTGCTTGAACTATCCATTGCGCTGGGGAGGGGAGTACATCATAAGCCTACACTGTAACAACTTCTGGAAGCAATCTCATCCTTTTTTTGAAGGGGATACCAAATATTACAGCTAATATAGTGCTGTGATATTTGGTATCCACTTGATTTTGAGGGGTAATATTTAACAAAGCACTGCTTGAACTATACCTTGCATTGGGGAGGGGAGCACATCATAAACCTTCACTGTGACAGCTTCTGGAAGCCATCCCATCCTTTTTTTGAAGTGGATACCAAATATTACAGCTAATATAGTGCTGTGATATTTGGTATCCCCTTGATGTTTAGGGGCAACATTTAACAACACACTTCTTGAACTATCCCTTGCATTGGGGAGGGGAGTACATCATAACCTTCACTGTGACAGCTTCTGGAAGCCATCCCATTCTTTTTTTGAAGGGGATACCAAATATAATGGCTAATATAGGGTTGTAATATTTGGTATCCCCTTGATGTTGAGGGGTAACATTTAACAAAGTACTGCTTCAACTATCCCTTGCATTGGGGAGGGCAGTACATCATAAGCCTACACTGTAACAGCTTCTGGAAGCCATCTCATCCTTTTTTTGAAGGGGATACCAAATATTACAGCTAATATAGTGCTGTGATATTTGGTATCCCCTTGATGTTTAGGGGCAACATTTAACAACACACTGCTTGAACTACCCCTTACATTGGGGAGGGCAGTACATCATAAGCCTACACTGCGACAGCTTCTGGAAGCCATCTCATCCTTTTTTTGAAGGGGATACCAAATATTACAGCTAATATAGTGCTGTGATATTTGGTATCCCCTTGATTTTGAGGGGTTACATTTAACAACACACTTCTTGAACTATCCCTTGCATTGGGGAGGGGAGTACATCATAAGCCTTCACTGTGACAGCTTCTGGAAGCCATCCCATTCTTTTTTTGAAGGGGATACCAAATATAATGGCTAATATAGGGTTGTAATATTTGGCATCCCCTTGATGTTGAGGGGTAACATTTAACAAAGTACTGCTTCAACTATCCCTTGCATTGGGGAGGGCAGTACATCATAAGCCTACACTGTAACAGCTTCTGGAAGCCATCTCATCCTTTTTTTGAAGGGGATACCAAATATAATGGCTAATATAGGGTTGTAATATTTGGTATCCCCTTGATGTTGAGGGGCAACATTTAACAACACACTGCTTGAACTATCCCTTGGATTGGGGAGGGGAGTACATCATAAGCCTTCACTGTGACAGCTTCTGGAAGCCATCCCATTCTTATTTTGAAGGGGATACCAAATATAATGGCTAATATAGGGTTGTAATATTTGGCATCCCCTTGATGTTGAGGGGTAACATTTAACAAAGTACTGCTTCAACTATCCCTTGCATTGGGGAGGGCAGTACATCATAAGCCTACACTGTAACAGCTTCTGGAAGCCATCTCATCCTTTTTTTGAAGGGGATACCAAATATAATGGCTAATATAGGGTTGTAATATTTGGTATCCCCTTGATGTTGAGGGGCAACATTTAACAACACACTGCTTGAACTACCCCTTACATTGGGGAGGGCAGTACATCATAAGCCTACACTGCGACAGTTTCTGGAAGCCATCTCATCCTTTTTTTGAAGGGGATACCAAATATTACAGCTAATATAGTGCTGTGATATTTGGTATCCCCTTGATTTTGAGGGGTAACATTTAACAAAGCATTGCCTGAACTATCCCCTGCATTGGGGAGAGGAGTACATCATGACCCCACACTGTGACAGCTTCTGGAAGCCATCTCATCCTTGTTTTAAAGGGGATACCAAATATTACAGCTAATATAGTGTTGTAATATTTGGTATCCCCTTGATTTTGAGGGGTAACATTTAACAAAGCACTGCTTGAACTATCCCTTGCATTGGGGAGGGGAGTACATCATAAGCCTACACTGTGACAACTTCTGGAAGCCATCTCATCCTTTTTTTTTAAGAGGATACCAAATATTACAGCTAATATAGTGTTGTAATATTTGGTATCCCCTTGATTTTGAGGGGTAACATTTAACGAAACACTGCTTGAACTATCCATTGCGTTGGGGAGGGGAGTCCATCATAAGCCTACACTCTGACAACTTCTGGAAGCAATCTCATCCTTTTTTTGAAGGGGATACCAAATATTACAGCTAATATAGTGCTGTGATATTTGGTATCCCCTTGATTTTGAGGGGTAACATTTAACAAAGCACTGCTTGAACTATCCCTTGCATTGGGGAGGGGAGTACATCATAAGCCTACACTGTGACAACTTCTGGAAGCCATCTCATCCTTTTGTTTTAAGAGGATACCAAATATTACAGCTAATATAGTGTTGTAATATTTGG
Source organism: Ambystoma mexicanum (assembly GCF_040938575.1). Classification (NCBI taxonomy): domain Eukaryota; kingdom Metazoa; phylum Chordata; class Amphibia; order Caudata; family Ambystomatidae; genus Ambystoma; species Ambystoma mexicanum. The sequence continues at coordinate 1,177,012,696 of NC_090921.1, read as the reverse complement.
TATCCCCTTGATTTTGAGGGGTAACATTTAACAAAACACTGCTTGAACTATCCATTGCGTTGGGGAGGGGAGTACATCATAAGCCTACACTGTGACAACTTCTGGAAGCCATCCCATCCTTTTTTGAAGGGGATACCAAATATTACAGCTAATATAGTGCTGTGATATTTGGTATCCCCTTGATGTTTAGGGGCAACATTTAACAACACACTGCTTGAACTACCCCTTACATTGGGGAGGGCAGTACATCATAAGCCTACACTGCGACAGCTTCTGGAAGCCATCTCATCCTTTTTTTGAAGGGGATACCAAATATTACAGCTAATTTAGTGCTGTGATATTTGGTATCCCCTTGATTTTGAGGGGTTACATTTAACAACACACTTCTCGAACTATCCCTTGCATTGGGGAGGGGAGTACATCATAAGCCTTCACTGTGACAGCTTCTGGAAGCCATCCCATTCTTTTTTTGAAGGGGATACCAAATATAATGGCTAATATAGGGTTGTAATATTTGGCATCCCCTTGATGTTGAGGGGTAACATTTAACAAAGTACTGCTTCAACTATCCCTTGCATTGGGGAGGGCAGTACATCATAAGCCTACACTGTAACAGCTTCTGGAAGCCATCTCATCCTTTTTTTGAAGGGGATACCAAATATAATGGCTAATATAGGGTTGTAATATTTGGAATCCCCTTGATGTTGAGGGGCAACATTTAACAACACACTGCTTGAACTACCCCTTACATTGGGGAGGGCAGTACATCATAAGCCTACACTGCGACAGTTTCTGGAAGCCATCTCATCCTTTTTTTGAAGGGGATACCAAATATTACAGCTAATATAGTGCTGTGATATTTGGTATCCCCTTGATTTTGAGGGGTAACATTTAACAAAGCATTGCCTGAACTATCCCCTGCATTGGGGAGAGGAGTACATCATGACCCCACACTGTGACAGCTTCTGGAAGCCATCTCATCCTTGTTTTAAAGGGGATACCAAATATTACAGCTAATATAGTGTTGTAATATTTGGTATCCCCTTGATTTTGAGGGGTAACATTTAACAAAGCACTGCTTGAACTATCCCTTGCATTGGGGAGGGGAGTACATCATAAGCCTACACTGTGACAACTTCTGGAAGCCATCTCATCCTTTTTTTTTAAGAGGATACCAAATATTACAGCTAATATAGTGTTGTAATATTTGGTATCCCCTTGATTTTGAGGGGTAACATTTAACGAAACACTGCTTGAACTATCCATTGCGTTGGGGAGGGGAGTACATCATAAGCCTACACTCTGACAACTTCTGGAAGCAATCTCATCCTTTTTTTGAAGGGGATACCAAATATTACAGCTAATATAGTGCTGTGATATTTGGTATCCCCTTGATTTTGAGGGGTAACATTTAACAAAGCACTGCTTGAACTATCCCTTGCATTGGGGAGGGGAGTACATCATAAGCCTACACTGTGACAACTTCTGGAAGCCATCTCATCCTTTTGTTTTAAGAGGATACCAAATATTACAGCTAATATAGTGTTGTAATATTTGGTATCCCCTTGATTTTGAGGGGTAACATTTAACAAAACACTGCTTGAACTATCCATTGCGTTGGGGAGGGGAGTACATCATAAGCCTACACTGTGACAACTTCTGGAAGCCATCCCATCCTTTTTTGAAGGGGATACCAAATATTACAGCTAATATAGTGCTGTGATATTTGGTATCCCCTTGATGTTTAGGGGCAACATTTAACAACACACTGCTTGAACTACCCCTTACATTGGGGAGGGCAGTACATCATAAGCCTACACTGCGACAGCTTCTGGAAGCCATCTCATCCTTTTTTTGAAGGGGATACCAAATATTACAGCTAATATAGTGCTGTGATATTTGGTATCCCCTTGATTTTGAGGGGTTACATTTAACAACACACTTCTTGAACTATCCCTTGCATTGGGGAGGGGAGTACATCATAAGCCTTCACTGTGACAGCTTCTGGAAGCCATCCCATTCTTTTTTTGAAGGGGATACCAAATATAATGGCTAACATAGGGTTGTAATATTTGGCATCCCCTTGATGTTGAGGGGTAACATTTAACAAAGTACTGCTTCAACTATCCCTTGCATTGGGGAGGGCAGTACATCATAAGCCTACACTGTAACAGCTTCTGGAAGCCATCTCATCCTTTTTTTGAAGGGGATACCAAATATAATGGCTAATATAGGGTTGTAATATTTGGTATCCCCTTGATGTTGAGGGGCAACATTTAACAACACACTGCTTGAACTATCCCTTGGATTGGGGAGGGGAGTACATCATAAGCCTTCACTGTGACAGCTTCTGGAAGCCATCCCATTCTTATTTTGAAGGGGATACCAAATATAATGGCTAATATAGGGTTGTAATATTTGGCATCCCCTTGATGTTGAGGGGTAACATTTAACAAAGTACTGCTTCAACTATCCCTTGCATTGGGGAGGGCAGTACATCATAAGCCTACACTGTAACAGCTTCTGGAAGCCATCTCATCCTTTTTTTGAAGGGGATACCAAATATAATGGCTAATATAGGGTTGTAATATTTGGTATCCCCTTGATGTTGAGGGGCAACATTTAACAACACACTGCTTGAACTACCCCTTACATTGGGGAGGGCAGTACATCATAAGCCTACACTGCGACAGTTTCTGGAAGCCATCTCATCCTTTTTTTGAAGGGGATACCAAATATTACAGCTAATATAGTGCTGTGATATTTGGTATCCCCTTGATTTTGAGGGGTAACATTTAACAAAGCATTGCCTGAACTATCCCCTGCATTGGGGAGAGGAGTACATCATGACCCCACACTGTGACAGCTTCTGGAAGCCATCTCATCCTTGTTTTAAAGGGGATACCAAATATTACAGCTAATATAGTGTTGTAATATTTGGTATCCCCTTGATTTTGAGGGGTAACATTTAACAAAGCACTGCTTGAACTATCCCTTGCATTGGGGAGGGGAGTACATCATAAGCCTACACTGTGACAACTTCTGGAAGCCATCTCATCCTTTTTTTTTAAGAGGATACCAAATATTACAGCTAATATAGTGTTGTAATATTTGGTATCCCCTTGATTTTGAGGGGTAACATTTAACGAAACACTGCTTGAACTATCCATTGCGTTGGGGAGGGGAGTACATCATAAGCCTACACTGTGACAACTTCTGGAAGCAATCTCATCCTTTTTTTGAAGGGGATACCAAATATTACAGCTAATATAGTGCTGTGATATTTGGTATCCCCTTGATTTTGAGGGGTAACATTTAACAAAGCACTGCTTGAACTATCCCTTGCATTGGGGAGGGGAGTACATCATAAGCCTACACTGTGACAACTTCTGGAAGCCATCTCATCCTTTTGTTTTAAGAGGATACCAAATATTACAGCTAATATAGTGTTGTAATATTTGGTATCCCCTTGATTTTGAGGGGTAACATTTAACAAAACACTGCTTGAACTATCCATTGCGTTGGGGAGGGGAGTACATCATAAGCCTACACTGTGACAACTTCTGGAAGCAATCTCATCCTTTTTTTGAAGGGGATACCAAATATTACAGCTAATATAGTGCTGTGATATTTGGTATCCCCTTGATTTTGAGGGGTAACATTTAACAACACACTGCTTGAACTATCCCTTGCATTCGGAGGGGAGTACATCATAAGCCTTCACTGTGACAGCTTCTGGAAGCCATCCCATCCTGTCTTTGAAGGGGATGCCAAATATTACAGCTAATATAGTGTTGTAATATTTGGTATCCCCTTGATTTTGAGGGGTAACATTTAACAAAGCACTGCTTGAACTATCCCCTGCATTGGGGAGAGGAGTACATCATGAACCCACACTGTGACAGCTTCTGGAAGCCATCTCATCCTTTTTTAAAGGGGATACCAAATATTACAGCTAATATAGTGTTGTAATATTTGGTATCCCCTTGATTTTGAGGGGTAACATTTAACAAAGCACTGCTTGAACTATCCCTTGCGTTGGGGAGGGGAGTACATCATAAGCCTACACTGTGACAACTTCTGGAAGCCATCTCATCCTTTTTTTTAAGAGGATACCAAATATTACAGCTAATATAGCGTTGTAATATTTGGTATCCTTTTGATTTTGAGGGGTAACATTTAACAAAGCAATGCTTGAACTATCCCTTGCATTGGGGAGGGGAGTGCATCATAAGCCTACACTGTGACAGCTTCTGGAAGCCATCTCATCCTTTTTTTGAAGGGGATACCAGATATTACAGCTAATATAGTGTTGTAATATTTGTTATCCCCTTGATTTTGAGGGGTAACATTTAACAAAGCACTGCTTGAACTATCCCTTGCATTGGGGAGGGGAGTACATCATAAGCCTACACTGTGACAGCTTCTGGAAGCCATCTCATCCTTTTTTTGAAGGGGATACCAAATATTACAACTAATATAGTGTTGTAATATTTGGTATCCCCTTGAGGTTGAGGGGCAACATTTAACAAAGCACTGCTTGAACTATCCATTGCATTGGGGAGGGCAGTACATCATAAGCCTACACAGCGACAGCTTCTGGAAGCCATCTCATCCTTTTTTTGAAGGGGATACCAAATATTACAGCTAATATAGTGTTGTAATATTTGGTATCCCCTTGATTGTGAGGGGTAACATTTAACAAAGCACTGCTTGAACTCTCCCTTGCATTGTGGAGGGGTTTACATAACAATCCTACACTGTGACAGCTTCAGGAAGCCATCTCATCCTGTCGTTGAAGGGGATGCCAAATATTACAGCTAATATAGTGTTGTAATATTTGGTATCCCCTTGATGTTGAGGGGCAATATTTAACAAAGCACTGCTTGAACTATCCCTTACATTGTGGAGGGCAGTACATCATAAGCCTACACTGCGACAGCTCCTGGAAGCCATCTCATCCTTTTTTTGAAGGAGATACCAAATATTACAGCTAATATAGTGTTGTGATATTTGGTATCTCCTTGATTTTGAGGGGTAACATTTAACAACACACTGCTTCAACTATCCCTTGCATTCAGAAGAGGAGCACATCATAAGCCTTCACTGTGACAGCTTCTGGAACCCATCCCATTCTTTTTTTGAAGGGGATACCAAATACAATGGCTAATATAGTGCTGTGATATTTGGTATCCCCTTGATGTTGAGGGGTAACATTTAACAAAGTACTACTTCAACTATCCCTTGCATTGGGGAGGGCAGTACATCATAAGCCTACACTGCGACAGCTTCTGGAAGCCATCTCATCCTTTTTTTGAAGGGGATACCAAATATTACAGCTAATATAGTGCTGTAATATTTGGTATCCCCTTGATTTTGAGGTGTAACATTTAACAACACACTGCTTCAACTATCCCTTGCATTCGGAGGGGGAGCACATCATAAGCCTTCACTGTGACAGCTTCTGGAAGCCATCTCATCCTTTTTTTGAAGGGGATACCAAATATTACAGCTAATATAGTGCTGTGATATTTGGTATCCCCTTGATTTTGAGGGGTAACATTTAACAAAGCACTGCTTGAACTATCCCCTGCATTGGGGAGAGGAGTACATCATGAACCCACACTGTGACTACTTCTGGAAGCCATCTCATCCTTTTTTTAAAGGGGATACCAAATATTAAAGCTAATATAGTATTGTAATATTTGGTATCCCCTTGATTTTGAGGGGTAACATTTAACAAAGCACTGCTTGAACTATCCATTGCGTAGGGGAGGGGAGTACATCATAAGCCTACACTGTGACAACTTCTGGAAGCAATCTCATCCTTTTTTGAAGGGGATACCAAATATTACAGCTAATATAGTGCTTTGATATTTGGTATCCCCTTGATTTTGAGGGGTAATATTTAACAACGCACTGCTTGAACTATACCTTGCATTGGGGAGGGGAGCACATCATAAACCTTCACTGTGACAGCTTCTGGAAGCCATCCCATCATTTTTTTGAAGGGGATACCAAATATTACAGCTAATATAGTGCTGTGATATTTGGTATCCCCTTGATGTTTAGGGGCAACATTTAACAACACACTGCTTGAACTACCCCTTACATTGGGGAGGGCAGTACATCATAAGCCTACACTGCGACAGCTTCTGGAAGCCATCTCATCCTTTTTTTGAAGGGGATACCAAATATTACAGCTAATATAGTGCTGTGATATTTGGTATCCCCTTGATTTTAAGGGGTTACATTTGACAACACACTTCTTGAACTATCCCTTGCATTGGGGAGGGGAGTACATCATAAGCCTTCAATGTGACAGCTTCTGGAAGCCATCCCATTCTTTTTTTGAAGGGGATACCAAATATAATGGCTAATATAGGGTTGTAATATTTGGCATCCCCTTGATGTTGAGGGGTAACATTTAACAAAGTAGTGCTTCAACTATCCCTTGCATTGGGGAGGGAAGTACATCATAAGCCTACAATGTAACAGCTTCTGGAAGCCATCTCATCCTTTTCTTGAAGGGGATACCAAATATTACAGCTAATATAGTGCTGTAATATTTGGTATCCCCTTGATTTTGAGGTGTAACATTTAACAACACACTGCATCAACTATCCCTTGCATTCGGAGGGGGAGCACATCATAAGCCTTCACTGTGACAGCTTCTGGAAGCCACCCCATTCTTTTTTTGAAGGGGATACCAAATATAATGGCTAATATACGGTTGTAATATTTGGTATCCCCTTGATGTTGAGGGGCAACATTTAACAACACACTGCTTGAACTACCCCTTACATTGGGGAGGGCAGTACATCATAAGCCTACACTGCGACAGCTTCTGGAAGCCATCTCATCCTTTTGTTTTAAGAGGATACCAAATATTACAGCTAATATAGTGTTGTAATATTTGGTATCCCCTTGATTTTGAGGGGTAACATTTAACAAAACACTGCTTGAACTATCCATTGCGTTGGGGAGGGGAGTACATCATAAGCCTACACTGTGACAACTTCTGGAAGCAATCTCATCCTTTTTTTGAAGGGGATACCAAATATTACAGCTAATATAGTGCTGTGATATTTGGTATCCCCTTGATTTTGAGGGGTAACATTTAACAACACACTGCTTGAACTATCCCTTGCATTCGGAGGGGAGTACATCATAAGCCTTCACTGTGACAGCTTCTGGAAGCCATCCCATCCTGTCTTTGAAGGGGATGCCAAATATTACAGCTAATATAGTGTTGTAATATTTGGTATCCCCTTGATTTTGAGGGGTAACATTTAACAAAGCACTGCTTGAACTATCCCCTGCATTGGGGAGAGGAGTACATCATGAACCCACACTGTGACAGCTTCTGGAAGCCATCTCATCCTTTTTTAAAGGGGATACCAAATATTACAGCTAATATAGTGTTGTAATATTTGGTATCCCCTTGATTTTGAGGGGTAACATTTAACAAAGCACTGCTTGAACTATCCCTTGCGTTGGGGAGGGGAGTACATCATAAGCCTACACTGTGACAACTTCTGGAAGCCATCTCATCCTTTTTTTTAAGAGGATACCAAATATTACAGCTAATATAGCGTTGTAATATTTGGTATCCTTTTGATTTTGAGGGGTAACATTTAACAAAGCAATGCTTGAACTATCCCTTGCATTGGGGAGGGGAGTGCATCATAAGCCTACACTGTGACAGCTTCTGGAAGCCATCTCATCCTTTTTTTGAAGGGGATACCAGATATTACAGCTAATATAGTGTTGTAATATTTGTTATCCCCTTGATTTTGAGGGGTAACATTTAACAAAGCACTGCTTGAACTATCCCTTGCATTGGGGAGGGGAGTACATCATAAGCCTACACTGTGACAGCTTCTGGAAGCCATCTCATCCTTTTTTTGAAGGGGATACCAAATATTACAACTAATATAGTGTTGTAATATTTGGTATCCCCTTGAGGTTGAGGGGCAACATTTAACAAAGCACTGCTTGAACTATCCATTGCATTGGGGAGGGCAGTACATCATAAGCCTACACAGCGACAGCTTCTGGAAGCCATCTCATCCTTTTTTTGAAGGGGATACCAAATATTACAGCTAATATAGTGTTGTAATATTTGGTATCCCCTTGATTGTGAGGGGTAACATTTAACAAAGCACTGCTTGAACTCTCCCTTGCATTGTGGAGGGGTTTACATAACAATCCTACACTGTGACAGCTTCAGGAAGCCATCTCATCCTGTCGTTGAAGGGGATGCCAAATATTACAGCTAATATAGTGTTGTAATATTTGGTATCCCCTTGATGTTGAGGGGCAATATTTAACAAAGCACTGCTTGAACTATCCCTTACATTGTGGAGGGCAGTACATCATAAGCCTACACTGTGACAGCTCCTGGAAGCCATCTCATCCTTTTTTTGAAGGAGATACCAAATATTACAGCTAATATAGTGTTGTGATATTTGGTATCTCCTTGATTTTGAGGGGTAACATTTAACAACACACTGCTTCAACTATCCCTTGCATTCAGAAGAGGAGCACATCATAAGCCTTCACTGTGACAGCTTCTGGAACCCATCCCATTCTTTTTTTGAAGGGGATACCAAATACAATGGCTAATATAGTGCTGTGATATTTGGTATCCCCTTGATGTTGAGGGGTAACATTTAACAAAGTACTACTTCAACTATCCCTTGCATTGGGGAGGGCAGTACATCATAAGCCTACACTGCGACAGCTTCTGGAAGCCATCTCATCCTTTTTTTGAAGGGGATACCAAATATTACAGCTAATATAGTGCTGTAATATTTGGTATCCCCTTGATTTTGAGGTGTAACATTTAACAACACACTGCTTCAACTATCCCTTGCATTCGGAGGGGGAGCACATCATAAGCCTTCACTGTGACAGCTTCTGGAAGCCATCCCATTCTTTCTTGAAGGGGATACCAAATATAATGGCTGATATAGGGTTGTAATATGTGGTATCCCCTTGATGCTGAGGGGCAACATTTAACAACACACTGCTTGAACTACCCCTTACATTGGGGAGGGCAGTACACCATAAGCCTACACTGCGACAGCTTCTGGAAGCCATCTCATCCTTTTTTTGAAGGGGATACCAAATATTACAGCTAATATAGTGCTGTGATATTTGGTATCCCCTTGATTTTGAGTGGTAACATTTAACAACACACTGCTTGAACTATCCCTTGCATTGGGGAGGGGAGTACATCATAAGCCTTCACTGTGACAGCTTCTGGAAGCCATCTCATCCTTTTTTTGAAGGGGATACCAAATATTACAGCTAATATAGTGCTGTGATATTTGGTATCCCCTTGATTTTGAGGGGTAACATTTAACAAAGCACTGCTTGAACTATCCCCTGCATTGGGGAGAGGAGTACATCATGAACCCACACTGTGACTACTTCTGGAAGCCATCTCATCCTTTTTTTAAAGGGGATACCAAATATTAAAGCTAATATAGTATTGTAATATTTGGTATCCCCTTGATTTTGAGGGGTAACATTTAACAAAGCACTGCTTGAACTATCCATTGCGTAGGGGAGGGGAGTACATCATAAGCCTACACTGTGACAACTTCTGGAAGCAATCTCATCCTTTTTTGAAGGGGATACCAAATATTACAGCTAATATAGTGCTTTGATATTTGGTATCCCCTTGATTTTGAGGGGTAATATTTAACAACGCACTGCTTGAACTATACCTTGCATTGGGGAGGGGAGTACATCATAAGCCTACACTGTGACAGCTTCTGGAAGCCATCTCATCCTTTTTTTGAAGGGGATACCAAATATTACAACTAATATAGTGTTGTAATATTTGGTATCCCCTTGAGGTTGAGGGGCAACATTTAACAAAGCACTGCTTGAACTATCCATTGCATTGGGGAGGGCAGTACATCATAAGCCTACACAGCGACAGCTTCTGGAAGCCATCTCATCCTTTTTTTGAAGGGGATACCAAATATTACAGCTAATATAGTGTTGTAATATTTGGTATCCCCTTGATTGTGAGGGGTAACATTTAACAAAGCACTGCTTGAACTCTCCCTTGCATTGTGGAGGGGTTTACATAACAATCCTACACTGTGACAGCTTCAGGAAGCCATCTCATCCTGTCGTTGAAGGGGATGCCAAATATTACAGCTAATATAGTGTTGTAATATTTGGTATCCCCTTGATGTTGAGGGGCAATATTTAACAAAGCACTGCTTGAACTATCCCTTACATTGTGGAGGGCAGTACATCATAAGCCTACACTGTGACAGCTCCTGGAAGCCATCTCATCCTTTTTTTGAAGGAGATACCAAATATTACAGCTAATATAGTGTTGTGATATTTGGTATCTCCTTGATTTTGAGGGGTAACATTTAACAACACACTGCTTCAACTATCCCTTGCATTCAGAAGAGGAGCACATCATAAGCCTTCACTGTGACAGCTTCTGGAACCCATCCCATTCTTTTTTTGAAGGGGATACCAAATACAATGGCTAATATAGTGCTGTGATATTTGGTATCCCCTTGATGTTGAGGGGTAACATTTAACAAAGTACTACTTCAACTATCCCTTGCATTGGGGAGGGCAGTACATCATAAGCCTACACTGCGACAGCTTCTGGAAGCCATCTCATCCTTTTTTTGAAGGGGATACCAAATATTACAGCTAATATAGTGCTGTAATATTTGGTATCCCCTTGATTTTGAGGTGTAACATTTAACAACACACTGCTTCAACTATCCCTTGCATTCGGAGGGGGAGCACATCATAAGCCTTCACTGTGACAGCTTCTGGAAGCCATCCCATTCTTTCTTGAAGGGGATACCAAATATAATGGCTGATATAGGGTTGTAATATGTGGTATCCCCTTGATGTTGAGGGGCAACATTTAACAACACACTGCTTGAACTACCCCTTACATTGGGGAGGGCAGTACACCATAAGCCTACACTGCGACAGCTTCTGGAAGCCATCTCATCCTTTTTTTGAAGGGGATACCAAATATTACAGCTAATATAGTGCTGTGATATTTGGTATCCCCTTGATTTTGAGTGGTAACATTTAACAACACACTGCTTGAACTATCCCTTGCATTGGGGAGGGGAGTACATCATAAGCCTTCACTGTGACAGCTTCTGGAAGCCATCTCATCCTTTTTTTGAAGGGGATACCAAATATTACAGCTAATATAGTGCTGTGATATTTGGTATCCCCTTGATTTTGAGGGGTAACATTTAACAAAGCACTGCTTGAACTATCCCCTGCATTGGGGAGAGGAGTACATCATGAACCCACACTGTGACTACTTCTGGAAGCCATCTCATCCTTTTTTTAAAGGGGATACCAAATATTAAAGCTAATATAGTATTGTAATATTTGGTATCCCCTTGATTTTGAGGGGTAACATTTAACAAAGCACTGCTTGAACTATCCATTGCGTAGGGGAGGGGAGTACATCATAAGCCTACACTGTGACAACTTCTGGAAGCAATCTCATCCTTTTTTGAAGGGGATACCAAATATTACAGCTAATATAGTGCTTTGATATTTGGTATCCCCTTGATTTTGAGGGGTAATATTTAACAACGCACTGCTTGAACTATACCTTGCATTGGGGAGGGGAGCACATCATAAACCTTCACTGTGACAGCTTCTGGAAGCCATCCCATCATTTTTTTGAAGGGAATACCAAATATTACAGCTAATATAGTGCTGTGATATTTGGTATCCCCTTGATGTTTAGGGGCAACATTTAACAACACACTGCTTGAACTACCCCTTACATTGGGGAGGGCAGTACATCATAAGCCTACACTGCGACAGCTTCTGGAAGCCATCTCATCCTTTTTTTGAAGGGGATACCAAATATTACAGCTAATATAGTGCTGTGATATTTGGTATCCCCTTGATTTTAAGGGGTTACATTTGACAACACACTTCTTGAACTATCCCTTGCATTGGGGAGGGGAGTACATCATAAGCCTTCAATGTGACAGCTTCTGGAAGCCATCCCATTCTTTTTTTGAAGGGGATACCAAATATAATGGCTAATATAGGGTTGTAATATTTGGCATCCCCTTGATGTTGAGGGGTAACATTTAACAAAGTAGTGCTTCAACTATCCCTTGCATTGGGGAGGGAAGTACATCATAAGCCTACAATGTAACAGCTTCTGGAAGCCATCTCATCCTTTTCTTGAAGGGGATACCAAATATTACAGCTAATATAGTGCTGTAATATTTGGTATCCCCTTGATTTTGAGGTGTAACATTTAACAACACACTGCTTCAACTATCCCTTGCATTCGGAGGGGGAGCACATCATAAGCCTTCACTGTGACAGCTTCTGGAAGCCACCCCATTCTTTTTTTGAAGGGGATACCAAATATAATGGCTAATATACGGTTGTAATATTTGGTATCCCCTTGATGTTGAGGGGCAACATTTAACAACACACTGCTTGAACTACCCCTTACATTGGGGAGGGCAGTACATCATAAGCCTACACTGCGACAGCTTCTGGAAGCCATCTCATCCTTTTTTTGAAGGGGATACCAAATATTACAGCTAATATAGTGCTGTGATATTTGGTATCCCCTTGATTTTGAGGGGTAACATTTAACAAAGCACTGCTTGAACTATCCCCTGCATTGGGGAGAGGAGTACATCATGACCCCACACTGCGACAGCTTCTGGAAGCCATCTCATCCTTTTTTTAAAGGGGATACCAAATATTACAGCTAATATAGTGTTGTAATATTTGGTATCCCCTTGATTTTGAGGGGTAACATTTAACAAAGCACTGCTTGAACTATCCCTTGCGTTGGGGAGGGGAGTACATCATAAGCCTACACTGTGACAACTTCTGGAAGCCATCTCATCCTTTTTTTGAAGGGGATACCAAATATTACAGCTAATATAGTGTTGTAATATTTGGTATCCCCTTGATTTTGAGGGGTAACATTTAACAAAACACTGCTTGAACTATCCATTGCGTTGGGGAGGGGAGTACATCATAAGCCTACACTGTGACAACTTCTGTAAGCAATCTCATCCTTTTTTTTGAAGGGGATACCAAATATTACAGCTAATATAGTGCTGTGATATTTGGTATCCCCTTGATTTTGAGGGGTAACATTTAACAACACACTGCTTGAACTATCCCTTGCATTCGGAGGGGAGTACATCATAAGCCTTCACTGTGACAGCATCCTGTCTTTGAAGGGGATGCCAAATATTACAGCTAATATAGTGTTGTAATATTTGGTATCCCCTTGATTTTGAGGGGTAACATTTAACAAAGCACTGCTTGAACTATCCCCTGCATTGGGGAGAGGAGTACATCATGGACCCACACTGTGACAGCTTCTGGAAGCCATCTCATCCTTTTTTTAAAGGGGATACCAAATATTACAGCTAATATAGTGTTGTAATATTTGGTATCCCCTTGATTTTGAGGGGCAACATTTAACAAAGCACTGCTTGAACTATCCATTGCATTGGGGAGGGCAGTACATCATAAGCCTACACAGCGACAGCTTCTGGAAGCCATCTCATCCTTGTTTTGAAGGGGATACCAAATATTACAGCTAATATAGTGTTGTAATATTTGGTATCCCCTTGATTTTGAGGGGTAACATTTAACAAAGCACTGCTTGAACTATCCCTTGCGTTGGGGAGGGGAGTACATCATAAGCCTACACTGTGACAACTTCTGGAAGCCATCTCATCCTTTTTTTGAAGGGGATACCAAATATTACAGCTAATATAGTGTTGTAATATTTGGTATCCCCTTGATTTTGAGGGGTAACATTTAACAAAACACTGCTTGAACTATCCATTGCGTTGGGGAGGGGAGTACATCATAAGCCTACACTGTGACAACTTCTGTAAGCAATCTCATCCTTTTTTTTGAAGGGGATACCAAATATTACAGCTAATATAGTGCTGTGATATTTGGTATCCCCTTGATTTTGAGGGGTAACATTTAACAACACACTGCTTGAACTATCCCTTGCATTCGGAGGGGAGTACATCATAAGCCTTCACTGTGACAGCATCCTGTCTTTGAAGGGGATGCCAAATATTACAGCTAATATAGTGTTGTAATATTTGGTATCCCCTTGATTTTGAGGGGTAACATTTAACAAAGCACTGCTTGAACTATCCCCTGCATTGGGGAGAGGAGTACATCATAAGCCTACACTGTGACAACTTCTGGAAGCCATCTCATCCTTTTTTTTAAGAGGATACCAAATATTACAGCTAATATAGTGTAATATTTGGTATCCCTTTGATTTTGAGGGGTAACATTTAACAAAGCAATGCTTGAACTATCCATTGCATTGGGGAGGGGAGTGCATCATAAGCCTACACTGTGACAGCTTCTGGAAGCCATCTCATCCTTTTTTTGAAGGGGATACCAAATATTACAGCTAATATAGTGTTGTAATATTTGGTATCCCCTTGATTTTGAGGGGCAACATTTAACAAAGCACTGCTTGAACTATCCATTGCATTGGGGAGGGCAGTACATCATAAGCCTACACAGCGACAGCTTCTGGAAGCCATCTCATCCTTGTTTTGAAGGGGATACCAAATATTACAGCTAATATAGTGTTGTAATATTTGGTATCCCCTTGATTTTGAGGGGTAACATTTAACAAAGCACTGCTTGAACTCTCCCTTGCATTGTGGAGGGGTTTACATCATAATCCTACACTGTGACAGCTTCTGGAAGCCATCTCATCCTGCCTTTGAAGGGGATGCCAAATATTACAGCTAATATAGTGTTGTAATATTTGGTATCCCCTTGATTTTGAGGGGTAACATTTAACAAAGCACTGCTTGAACTATACCTTGCATTGGAGAGAGGATTACATCATGAACCTACACTGTGACAGCTTCTGGAACCCATCTCATCCTTTTTTTGAAGGGGATACCAAATATTACAGCTAATATAGTGTTGTAATATTTGGTATCCCCTTGATGTTGAGGGGCAATATTTAACAAAGCACTGCTTGAACTATCCCTTACATTGTGGAGGGCAGTACATCATAAGCCTACACTGCGACAGCTCCTGGAAGCCATCTCATCCTTTTTTTGAAGGGGATACCAAATATTACAGCTAATATAGTGCAGTGATATTTGGTATCCCCTTGATTTTGAGGGGTAACATTTAACAACACACTGCTTCAACTATTCCTTGCATTCAGAATAGGAGCACATCATAAGCCTTCACTGTGACAGCTTCTGGAAGCCATCCCATTCTTTTTTTGAAGGGGATACCAAATATAATTGCTAATATAGTGCTGTGATATTTGGTATCCCCTTGATGTTGAGGGGTAACATTTAACAAAGTACTGCTTCAACTATCCCTTGCATTGGGGAGGGCAGTACATCATAAGCCTACACTGCGACAGCTTCTGGAAGCCATCTCATCCTTTTTTTGAAGGGGATACCAAATATTACAGCTAATATAGTGCTGTAATATTTGGTATCCCCTTGATTTTGAGATGTAACATTTAACAACACACTGCTTCAACTATC
This sequence comes from Ambystoma mexicanum, assembly GCF_040938575.1. Lineage (NCBI taxonomy): Eukaryota > Metazoa > Chordata > Amphibia > Caudata > Ambystomatidae > Ambystoma > Ambystoma mexicanum. Next base: position 1,176,997,115 of record NC_090921.1, on the reverse strand, counting down.
CCTTGCATTCGGAGGGGGAGCACATCATAAGCCTTCACTGTGAAAGCTTCTGGAAGCCATCCCATTCTTTTTTGAAGGGGATACCAAACATAATGGCTGATATAGGGTTGTAATATGTGGTATCCCCTTGATGTTGAGGGGCAACATTTAACAACACACTGCTTGAACTACCCCTTACATTGGGGAGGGCAGTACATCATAAGCCTACACTGCGACAGCTTCTGGAAGCCATCTCATCCTTTTTTTGAAGGGGATACCAAATATTACAGCTAATATAGTGCTGTGATATTTGGTATCCCCTTGATTTTGAGTGGTAACATTTAACAACACACTGCTTGAACTATCCCTTGCATCGGGGAGGGGAGTACATCATAAGCCTTCACTGTGACAGCGTCTGGAAGCCATCTCATCCTTTTTTTGACGGGGATACCAAATATTACAGCTAATATAGTGCTGTGATATTTGGTATCCCCTTGATTTTGAGGGGTAACATTTAACAAAGCACTGCTTGAACTATCCATTGCGTTGGGGAGGGGAATACATCATAAGCCTACACTGTGACAACTTCTGGAAGCAATCACATCCTTTTTTGAAGGGGATACCAAATATTACAGCTAATATAGTGCTTTGATATTTGGTGTCCCCTTGATTTTGAGGGGTAATATTTAACAAAGCACTGCTTGAACTATACCTTGCATTGGGTAGGGGAGCACATCATAAACCTTCACTGTGACAGCTTCTGGAAGCCATCTCATCCTTTTTTTGAAGGGGATACCAAATATAATGGCTAATATAGTGCTGTGATATTTGGTATCCCCTTGATGTTGAGGGGTAACATTTAACAAAGTACTGCTTCAACTATCCCTTGCATTGGGGAGGGCAGTACATCATAAGCCTACACTGCGACAGCTTCTGGAAGCCATCTCATCCTTTTTTTGAAGGGGATACCAAATATTACAGCTAATATAGTGCTGTAATATTTGGTATCCCCTTGATTTTGAGGTGTAACATTTAACAACACACTGCTTCAACTATCCCTTGCATTCGGAGGGGGAGCACATCATAAGCCTTCACTGTGACAGCTTCTGGAAGCCATCCCATTCTTTTTTGAAGGGGATACCAAATATAATGGCTGATATAGGGTTGTAATATGTGGTATCCCCTTGATGTTGAGGGGCAACATTTAACAACACACTGCTTGAACTACCCCTTACATTGGGGAGGGCAGTACATCATAAGCCTACACTGCGACAGCTTCTGGAAGCCATCTCATCCTTTTTTTGAAGGGGATACCAAATATTACAGCTAATATAGTGCTGTGATATTTGGTATCCCATTGATTTTGAGTGGTAACATTTAACAACACACTGCTTGAACTATCCCTTGCATTGGGGAGGGGAGTACATCATAAGCCTTCACTGTGACAGCTTCTGGAAGCCATCTCATCCTTTTTTTGAAGGGGATACCAAATATTACAGCTAATATAGTGCTGTGATATTTGGTATCCCCTTGATTTTGAGGGGTAACATTTAACAAAGCACTGCTTGATCTATCCCCTGCATTGGGGAGAGGAGTACATCATGAACCCACACTGTGACTGCTTCTGGAAGCCATCTCATCCTTTTTTTAAAGGGGATACCAAATATTAAAGCTAATATAGTATTGTAATATTTGGTATCCCCTTGATTTTGAGGGGTAACATTTAACAAAGCACTGCTTGAACTATCCATTGCCTTGGGGAGGGGAGTACATCATAAGCCTACACTTGACAACTTCTGGAAGCAATCACATCCTTTTTTGAAGGGGATACCAAATATTATAGCTAATATAGTGCTTTGATATTTGGTATCCCCTTGATTTTGAGGGGTAATATTTAAGAAAGCACTGCTTGAACTATACCTTGCATTGGGGAGGGGAGCACATCATAAACCTTCACTGTGACAGCTTCTGGAAGCCATCCCATCCTTTTTTTGAAGGGGATACCAAATATTACAGCTAATATAGTGCTGTGATATTTGGTATCCCCTTCATGTTTAGGGGCAACATTTAACAACACACTGCTTGAACTACCCCTTACATTGGGGAGGGCAGTACATCATAAGCCTACACTGCGACAGCTTCTGGAAGCCATCTCATCCTTTTTTGAAGGGGATACCAAATATTACAGCTAATATAGTGCTGTGATATTTGGTATCCCCTTGATTTTGAGGGGTAACATTTAACAACACACATCCTGAACTATCCCTTGCATTGGGGAGGGGAGTACATCATAAGCCTTCACTGTGACAGCTTCTGGAAGCCATCCCATTCTTTTTTTGAAGGGGATACCAAATATAATGGCTAATATAGTGCTGTGATATTTGGTATCCCCTTGATTTTGAGGTGTAACATTTAACAACACACTGCTTCAACTATACCTTGCATTCGGAGGGGGAGCACATCATAAGCCTTCACTGTGACAGCTTCTGGAAGCCATCCCATTCTTTTTTTGAAGGGGATACCAAATATAATGGCTGATATAGGGTTGTAATATTTGGTATCCCCTTGATGTTGAGGGGCAACATTTAACAACACACTGCTTGAACTACCCCTTACATTGGGGAGGGCAGTACATCATAAGCCTTCACTGTGACAGCTTCTGGAAGCCATCTCATCCTTTTTTTGAAGGGGATACCAAATATTACAGCTAATATAGTGCTGTGATATTTGGTATCCCCTTGATTTTGAGGGGTAACATTTAACAAAGCACTGCTTGAACTATCCCCTGCATTGGGGAGAGGAGTACATCATGAACCCACACTGTGACAGCTTCTGGAAGCCATCTCATCCTTTTTTTAAAGGGGATACCAAATATTACAGCTAATATAGTGTTGTAATATTTGGTATCCCCTTGATTTTGAGGGGTAACATTTAACAAAGCACTGCTTGAACTATCCATTGCGCTGGGGAGGGGAGTACATCATAAGCCTACACTGTAACAACTTCTGGAAGCAATCTCATCCTTTTTTTGAAGGGGATACCAAATATTACAGCTAATATAGTGCTGTGATATTTGGTATCCACTTGATTTTGAGGGGTAATATTTAACAAAGCACTGCTTGAACTATACCTTGCATTGGGGAGGGGAGCACATCATAAACCTTCACTGTGACAGCTTCTGGAAGCCATCCCATCCTTTTTTTGAAGTGGATACCAAATATTACAGCTAATATAGTGCTGTGATATTTGGTATCCCCTTGATGTTTAGGGGCAACATTTAACAACACACTTCTTGAACTATCCCTTGCATTGGGGAGGGGAGTACATCATAACCTTCACTGTGACAGCTTCTGGAAGCCATCCCATTCTTTTTTTGAAGGGGATACCAAATATAATGGCTAATATAGGGTTGTAATATTTGGTATCCCCTTGATGTTGAGGGGTAACATTTAACAAAGTACTGCTTCAACTATCCCTTGCATTGGGGAGGGCAGTACATCATAAGCCTACACTGTAACAGCTTCTGGAAGCCATCTCATCCTTTTTTTGAAGGGGATACCAAATATTACAGCTAATATAGTGCTGTAATATTTGGTATCCCCTTGATTTTGAGGTGTAACATTTAACAACACACTGCTTCAACTATCCCTTGCATTGGGGAGGGGAGTACATCATAAGCCTTCACTGTGACAGCTTCTGGAAGCCATCCCATTCTTTTTTTGAAGGGGATACCAAATATAATGGCTAATACAGTGCTGTGATATTTGGTATCCCCTTGATTTTGAGGTGTAACATTTAACAACACACTGCTTCAACTATACCTTGCATTCGGAGGGGGAGCACATCATAAGCCTTCACTGTGACAGCTTCTGGAAGCCACCCCATTCTTTTTTTGAAGGGGATACCAAATATAATGGCTAATATAGGGTTGTAATATTTGGTATCCCCTTGATGTTGAGGGGCAACATTTAACAACACACTGCTTGAACTATCCCTTACATTGGGGAGGGCAGTACATCATAAGCCTACACTGCGACAGCTTCTGGAAGCCATCTCATCCTTTTTTTGAAGGGGATACCAAATATTACAGCTAATATAGTGCTGTGATATTTGGTATCCCCTTGATTTTGAGGGGTAACATTTAACAAAGCACTGCTTGAACTATCCCCTGCATTGGGGAGAGGAGTACATCATGACCCCACACTGTGACAGCTTCTGGAAGCCATCTCATCCTTTTTTTAAAGGGGATACCAAATATTACAGCTAATATAGTGTTGTAATATTTGGTATCCCCTTGATTTTGAGGGGTAACATTTAACAAAGCACTGCTTGAACTATCCCTTGCGTTGGGGAGGGGAGTACATCATAAGCCTACACTGTGACAACTTCTGGAAGCCATCTCATCCTTTTTTTTTTAAGAGGATACCAAATATTACAGCTAATATAGTGTTGTAATATTTGGTATCCCCTTGATTTTGAGGGGTAACATTTAACAAAACACTGCTTGAACTATCCATTGCATTGGGGAGGGGAGTACATCATAAGCCTACACTGTGACAACTTCTGGAAGCAATTTCATCCTTTTTTTGAAGGGGATACCAAATATTACAGCTAATATAGTGTTGTAATATTTGGTATCCCCTTGATTTTGAGGGGTAACATTTAACAAAGCACTGCTTGAACTATCCCTTGCGTTGGAGAGGGGAGTACATCATAAGCCTACACTGTGACAACTTCTGGAAGCCATCTCATCCTTTTTTTTAAGAGGATACCAAATATTACAGCTAATATAGTGTTGTAATATTTGGTATCCCTTTGATTTTGAGGGGTAACATTTAACAAAGCAATGCTTGAACTATCCCTTGCATTGGGGAGGGGAGTGCATCATAAGCCTACACTGTGACAGCTTCTGGAAGCCATCTCATCCTTTTTTTGAAGGGGATACCAAATATTACAGCTAATATAGTGTTGTAATATTTGGTATCCCCTTGATTTTGAGGGGTAACATTTAACAAAGCACTGCTTGAACTAACCCTTGCATTGGGGAGGGGAGTACATCATAAGCCTACACTGTGACAGCTTCTGGCAGCCATCTCATCCTTTTTTTGAAGGGGATACCAAATATTACAGCTAATATAGTGTTGTAATATTTGGTATCCCCTTGAGGTTGAGGGGCAACATTTAACAAAGCACTGCTTGAACTATCCCTTGCATTGGGGTGGGCAGTACATCATAAGCCTACACAGCGACAGCTTCTGGAAGCCATCTCATCCTTTTTTTGAAGGGGATACCAAATATTACAGCTAATATAGTGTTGTAATATTTGGTATCCCCTTGATTTTGAGGGGTAACATTTAACAAAGCACTGCTTGAACTCTCCCTTGCATTGTGGAGGGGTTTACATCATAATCCTACACTGTGACAGCTTCAGGAAGCCATCTCATCCTGTCTTTGAAGGGGATGCCAAATATTACAGCTAATATAGTGTTGTAATATTTGGTATCCCCTTGATTTTGAGGGGTAACATTTAACAAAGTACTGCTTCAACTATCCCTTGCATTGGGGAGGGCAGTACATCATAAGCCTACACTGCGACAGCTTCTGGAAGCCATCTCATCCTTTTTTTGAAGGGGATACCAAATATTACAGCTAATATAGTGCTGTAATATTTGGTATCCCCTTGATTTTGAGGTGTAACATTTAACAACACACTGCTTCAACTATCCCTTGCATTCGGAGGGGGAGCACATCATAAGCCTTCACTGTGACAGCTTCTGGAAGCCATCCCATTCTTTTTTTGAAGGGGATACCAAATATAATGGCTGATATAGGGTTGTAATATTTGGTATCCCCTTGATGTTGAGGGGCAACATTTAACAACACACTGCTTGAACTACCCCTTACATTGGGGAGGGCAGTACATCATAAGCCTACAATGCGACAGCTTCTGGAAGCCATCTCATCCTTTTTTTGAAGGGGATACCAAATATTACAGCTAATATAGTGCTGTGATATTTGGTATCCCCTTGATTTTGAGTAGTAATATTTAACAACACACTGCTTGAACTATCCCTTGCATTGGGGAGGGGAGTACATCATAAGCCTTCACTGTGACAGCTTCTGGAAGCCATCTCATCCTTTTTTTGAAGGGGATACCAAATATTACAGCTAATATAGTGCTGTGATATTTGGTATCCCCTTGATTTTGAGGGGTAACATTTAACAAAGCACTGCTTGAACTATCCCCTGCATTGGGGAGAGGAGTACATCATGAACCCACACTGTGACAGCTTCTGGAAGCCATCTCATCCTTTTTTTAAAGGGGATACCAAATATTACAGCTAATATAGTGTTGTTATATTTGGTATCCCCTTGATTTTGAGGGGTAACATTTAACAAAGCACTGCTTGAACTATCCATTGCGTTGGGGAGGGGAGTACATCATAAGCCTACACTGTGACAACTTCTGGAAGCAATCTCATCCTTTTTTGAAGAGGATACCAAATATTACAGCTAATAATAGTGCTGTGATATTTGGTATCCCCTTGATTTTGAGGGGTAATATTTAACAAAGCACTGCTTGAACTATACCTTGCATTGGGGAGGGGAGCACATCATAAACCTTCACTGTGACAGCTTCTGGAAGCCATCTCATCCTTTTTTTGAAAGGGATACCAAATATTACAGCTAATATAGTGCTGTGATATTTGGTATCCCCTTGATTTTGAGGGGTAACATTTAACAACACACTTCTTGAACTATCCCTTGCATTGCGGAGGGGAGTACATCATAAGCCTTCACTGTGACAGCTTCTGGAAGCCATCCCATTCTTTTTTTGAAGGGGATACCAAATATAATGGCTAATATAGTGCTGTGATATTTGGTATCCCCTTGATGTTGAGGGGTAACATTTAACAAAGTACTGCTTCAACTATCCCTTGCATTGGGGAGGGCAGTACATCATAAGCTTACACTGCGACAGCTTCTGGATGCCATCTCATCCTTTTTTTGAAGGGGATACCAAATATTACAGATAATATAGTGCTGTAATATTTGGTATCCCCTTGATTTTGAGGTGTAACATTTAACAACACACAGCTTCAACTATCCCTTGCATTCGGAGGGTGAGCACATCATAAGCCTTCACTGTGACAGCTTCTGGAAGCCATCCCATTCTTTTTTTGAAGGGGATACCAAATATAATGGCTGATATAGGGTTGTAATATTTGGTATCCCCTTGATGTTGAGGGGCAACATTTAACAACACACTGCTTGAACTACCCCTTACATTGGGGAGGGCAGTACATCATAAGCCTACACTGCGACAGCTTCTGGAAGCCATCGCATCCTTTTTTTGAAGGGGATACCAAATATTACAGCTAATATAGTGCTGTGATATTTGGTATCCCCTTGATTTTGAGTGGTAACATTTAACAACACACTGCTTGAACTATCCCTTGCATTGGGGAGGGGAGTACATCATAAGCCTTCACTGTGACAGCTTCTGGAAGCCATCTCATCCTTTTTTTGAAGGGGATACCAAATATTTCAGCTAATATAGTGCTGTGATATTTGGTATCCCCTTGATTTTGAGGGGTAACATTTAACAAAGCACTGCTTGAACTATCCCCTGCATTGGGGAGAGGAGTACATCATGAACCCACACTGTGACAGCTTCTGGAAGCCATCTCATCCTTTTTTTAAAGGGGATACCAAATATTACAGCTAATATAGTGTTGTAATATTTGGTATCCCCTTGATTTTGAGGGGTAACATTTAGCAAAGCACTGCTTGAACTCTCCATTGCGTTGGGGAGGGGAGTACATCATAAGCCTACACTGTGACAACTTCTGGAAGCAGTAACATCCTTTTTTTGAAGGGGATACCAAATATTACAGCTAATATAGTGCTGTGATATTTTGTATCCCCTTGATTTTGAGGGGTAATATTTAACAAAGCACTGCTTGAACTATACCTTGCATTGGGGAGGGGAGCACATCATAAACCTTCACTGTGACAGCTTCTGGAAGCCATCCCATCCTTTTTTTGAAGGGGATACCAAATATTACAGCTAATATAGTGCTGTGATATTTGGTACCCCCTTGATGTTTAGGGGCAACATTTAACAACACACTGCTTGAACTACCCCTTACATTGGGGAGGGCAGTACATCATAAGCCTTCACTGTGACAGCTTCTGGAAGCCATCTCATCCTTTTTTTGAAGGGGATACCAAATATTACAGCTAATATAGTGCTGTGATATTTAGTATCCCCTTGATTTTGAGGGGTAATATTTAACAAAGCACTGCTTGAACTATCCCCTGCATTGGGGAGAGGAGTACATCATGACCCCACACTGTGACAGCTTCTGGAAGCCATCTCATCCTTTTTTTAAAGGGGATACCAAATATTACAGCTAATATAATGTTGTAATATTTGGTATCCCCTTGATTTTGAGGGGTAACATTTAACAAAACACTGCTTGAACTATCCATTGCGTTGGGGAGGGGAGTACATCATAAGCCTACACTGTGACAACTTCTGGAAGCAATCTCATCCTTTTTTTGAAGGGGATACCAAATATTACAGCTAATATAGTGTTGTAATATTTGGTATCCCCTTGATTTTGAGGGGTAACATTTAACAAAGCACTGCTTGAACTATCCCTTGCGTTGGAGAGGGGAGTACATCATAAGCCTACACTGTGACAACTTCTGGAAGCCATCTCATCCTTTTTTTTAAGAGGATACCAAATATTACAGATAATATAATGTTGTAATATTTGGTATCCCTTTGATTTTGAGGGGTAACATTTAACAAAGCAATGCTTGAACTATCCCTTGCATTGGGGAAGGGAGTGCATCATAAGTCTACACTGTGACAGCTTCTGGAAGCCATCTCATCCTTTTTTTGAAGGGGATACCAAATATTACAGCTAATATAGTGTTGTAATATTTGGTATCCCCTTGATTTTGAGGGGTAACATTTAACAAAGCACTGCTTGAACTAACCCTTGCATTGTGGAGGGGAGTACATCATAAGCCTACACTTTGACAGCTTCTGGAAGCCATCTCATCCTTTTTTTGAAGGGGATACCAAATATTACAGCTAATATAGTGTTGTAATATTTGGTATCCCCTTGAGGTTGAGGGGCAACATTTAACAAAGCACTGCTTGAACTATCCCTTGCATTGGGGTGGGCAGTACATCATAAGCCTACACAGTGACAGCTTCTGGAAGCCATCTCATCCTTTTTTTGAAGGGGATACCAAATATTACAGCTAATATAGTGTTGTAATATTTGGTATCCCCTTGATTTTGAGGGGTAACATTTAACAAAGCACTGCTTGAACTCTCCCTTGCATTGTGGAGGGGTTGACATCATAATCCTACACTGTGACAGCTTCAGGAAGCCATCTCATCCTGTCTTTGAAGGGGATGCCAAATATTACAGCTAATATAGTGTTGTAATATTTGGTATCCCCTTGATTTTGAGGGGTAACATTTAACAACACACTGCTTGAACTATCCCTTGCATTGGGGAGGGGAGTACATCATAAGCCTTCACTGTGACAGCTTCTGGAAGCCATCTCATCCTTTTTTTGAAGGGGATACCAAATATTTCAGCTAATATAGTGCTGTGATATTTGGTATCCCCTTGATTTTGAGGGGTAACATTTAAGAAAGCACTGCTTGAACTATCCCCTGCATTGGGGAGAGGAGTACATCATGAACCCACACTGTGACAGCTTCTGGAAGCCATCTCATCCTTTTTTTAAAGGGGATACCAAATATTACAGCTAATATAGTGTTGTAATATTTGGTATCCCCTTGATTTTGAGGGGTAACATTTAGCAAAGCACTGCTTGAACTATCCATTGCGTTGGGGAGGGGAGTACATCATAAGCCTACACTGTGACAACTTCTGGAAGCAATCACATCCTTTTTTTGAAGGGGATACCAAATATTACAGCTAATATAGTGTTGTAATATTTGGTATCCCCTTGATTTTGAGGGGTAACATTTAACAAAGCACTGCTTGAACTAACCCTTGCATTGGGGAGGGGAGTACATCATGAACCCACACTGTGACAGCTTCTGGAAGCCATCTCATCCTTTTTTTAAAGGGGATACCAAATATTACAGCTAATATAGTGTTGTAATATTTGGTATCCCCTTGATTTTGAGGGGTAACATTTAGCAAAGCACTGCTTGAACTATCCATTGCGTTGGGGAGGGGAGTACATCATAAGCCTTCACTGTGACAGCTTCTGGAAGCCATCTCATCCTTTTTTTGAAGGGGATACCAAATATTTCAGCTAATATAGTGCTGTGATATTTGGTATCCCCTTGATTTTGAGGGGTAACATTTAAGAAAGCACTGCTTGAACTATCCCCTGCATTGGGGAGAGGAGTACATCATGAACCCACACTGTGACAGCTTCTGGAAGCCATCTCATCCTTTTTTTAAAGGGGATACCAAATATTACAGCTAATATAGTGTTGTAATATTTGGTATCCCCTTGATTTTGAGGGGTAACATTTAGCAAAGCACTGCTTGAACTATCCATTGCGTTGGGGAGGGGAGTACATCATAAGCCTACACTGTGACAACTTCTGGAAGCAATCACATCCTTTTTTGAAGGGGATACCAAATATTACAGCTAATATAGTGTTGTAATATTTGGTATCCCCTTGATTTTGAGGGGTAACATTTAACAAAGCACTGCTTGAACTAACCCTTGCATTGGGGAGGGGAGTACATCATAAGCCTACACTGTGACAGCTTCTGGAAGCCATCTCATCCTTTTTTTGAAGGGGATACCAAATATTACAGCTAATATAGTGTTGTAATATTTGGTATCCCCTTGAGGTTGAGGGGCAACATTTAACAAAGCACTGCTTGAACTATCCCTTGCATTGGGGTGGGCAGTACATCATAAGCCTACACAGCGACAGCTTCTGGAAGCCATCTCATCCTTTTTTTGAAGGGGATACCAAATATTACAGCTAATATAGTGTTGTAATATTTGGTATCCCCTTGATTTTGAGGGGTAACATTTAACAAAGCACTGCTTGAACTCTCCCTTGCATTGTGGAGGGGTTTACATCATAATGCTACACTGTGACAGCTTCAGGAAGCCATCTCATCCTGTCTTTGAAGGGGATGCCAAATATTACAGCTAATATAGTGTTGTAATATTTGGTATCCCCTTGATTTTGAGGGGTAACATTTAACAAAGCACTGCTTGAACTATCCCTTGCATTGGAGAGAGGAGTACATCATGAACCTACACTGTGACAGCTTCTCGAAGCCATCTCATGCTTTTTTTGAAGGGGATACCAAATATTACAGCTAATATAGTGTTGTAATATTTGGTATCCCCTTGATGTTGAGGGGCAACATTTAACAAAGCACTGCTTGAACTATCCCTTACATTGTGGAGGGCAGTACCTCATAAGCCTACACTGCGACAGCTCCTGGAAGCCATCCCATTCTTTTTTTGAAGGGGATACCAAATATTACAGCTAATATAGTGCTGTGATATTTGGTATCCCCTTGATGTTGAGGGGTAACATTTAACAAAGTACTGCTTCAACTATCCCTTGCATTGGGGAGGGCAGTACATCATAAGCCTACACTGCGACAGCTTCTGGAAGCCATCTCATCCTTTTTTTGAAGGGGATACCAAATATTACAGCTAATATAGTGCTGTAATATTTGGTATCCCCTTGATTTTGAGGTGTAACATTTAACAACACACTGCTTCAACTATCCCTTGCATTCGGAGGGGGAGCACATCATAAGCCTTCACTGTGACAGCTTCTGGAAGCCATCCCATTCTTTTTTTGAAGGGGATACCAAATATAATGGCTGATATAGGGTTGTAATATTTGGTATCCCCTTGATGTTGAGGGGCAACATTTAACAACACACTGCTTGAACTACCCCTTACATTGGGGAGGGCAGTACATCATAAGCCTACAATGCGACAGCTTCTGGAAGCCATCTCATCCTTTTTTTGAAGGGGATACCAAATATTACAGCTAATACAGTGCTGTGATATTTGGTATCCCCTTGATTTTGAGTAGTAACATTTAACAACACACTGCTTGAACTATCCCTTGCATTGGGGAGGGGAGTACATCATAAGCCTTCACTGTGACAGCTTCTGGAAGCCATCTCATCCTTTTTTTGAAGGGGATACCAAATATTACAGCTAATATAGTGCTGTGATATTTGGTATCCCCTTGATTTTGAGGGGTAACATTTAACAAAGCACTGCTTGAACTATCCCCTGCATTGTGGAGAGGAGTACATCATGAACCCACACTGTGACAGCTTCTGGAAGCCATCTCATCCTTTTTTTTAAAGGGGATACCAAATATTACAGCTAATATAGTGTTGTTATATTTGGTATCCCCTTGATTTTGAGGGGTAACATTTAACAAAGCACTGCTTGAACTATCCATTGCGTTGGGGAGGGGAGTACATCATAAGCCTACACTGTGACAACTTCTGGAAGCAATCTCATCCTTTTTTGAAGGGGATACCAAATATTACAGCTAATAATAGTGCTGTGATATTTGGTATCCCCTTGATTTTGAGGGGTAACATTTAACAAAGCACTGCTTGAACTATCCCCTGCATTGGGGAGAGGAGTACATCATGAACCCACACTGTGACAGCTTCTGGAAGCCATCTCAACCTTTTTTTAAAGGGGATACCAAATATTACAGCTAATATAGTGTTGTTATATTTGGTATCCCCTTGATTTTGAGGGGTAACATTTAACAAAGCACTGCTTGAACTAGCCCTTGCATTGGGGAGGGGAGTACATCATAAGCCTACACTGTGACAGCTTCTGGAAGCCATCTCATCCTTTTTTTGAAGGGGATACCAAATATTACAGCTAATATAGTGTTGTAATATTTGGTATCCCCTTGAGGTTGAGGGGCAACATTTAACAAAGCACTGCTTGAACTATCCCTTGCATTGGGGTGGGCAGTACATCATAAGCCTACACAGCGACAGCTTCTGGAAGCCATCTCATCCTTTTTTTGAAGGGGATACCAAATATTACAGCTAATATAGTGTTGTAATATTTGGTATCCCCTTGATTTTGAGGGGTAACATTTAACAAAGCACTGCTTGAACTCTCCCTTGCATTGTGGAGGGGTTTACATCATAATGCTACACTGTGACAGCTTCAGGAAGCCATCTCATCCTGTCTTTGAAGGGGATGCCAAATATTACAGCTAATATAGTGCTGTGATATTTGGTATCCCCTTGATTTTGAGTAGTAACATTTAACAACACACTGCTTGAACTATCCCTTGCATTGGGGAGGGGAGTACATCATAAGCCTTCACTGTGACAGCTTCTGGAAGCCATCTCATCCTTTTTTTGAAGGGGATACCAAATATTACAGCTAATATAGTGCTGTGATATTTGGTATCCCCTTGATTTTGAGGGGTAACATTTAACAAAGCACTGCTTGAACTATCCCCTGCATTGGGGAGAGGAGTACATCATGAACCCACACTGTGACAGCTTCTGGAAGCCATCTCATCCTTTTTTTAAAGGGGATACCAAATATTACAGCTAATATAGTGTTGTTTTATTTGGTATCCCCTTGATTTTGAGGGGTAACATTTAACAAAGCACTGCTTGAACTATCCATTGCGTTGGGGAGGGGAGTACATCATAAGCCTACACTGTGACAACTTCTGGAAGCAATCTCATCCTTTTTTGAAGGGGATACCAAATATTACAGCTAATAATAGTGCTGTGATATTTGGTATCCCCTTGATTTTGAGGGGTAATATTTAACAAAGCACTGCTTGAACTATACCTTGCATTGGGGAGGGGAGCACATCATAAACCTTCACTGTGACAGCTTCCGGAAGCCATCTCATCCTTTTTTTGAAGGGGATACCAAATATTACAGCTAATATAGTGCTGTGATATTTGGTATCCCCTTGATTTTGAGGGGTAACATTTAATAACACACTTCTTGAACTATCCCTTGCATTGCGGAGGGGAGTACATCATAAGCCTTCACTGTGACAGCTTCTGGAAGCCATCCCATTCTTTTTTTGAAGGGGCTACCAAATATAATGGCTAATATAGTGCTGTGATATTTGGTATCCCCTTGATGTTGAGGGGTAACATTTAACAAAGTACTGCTTCAACTATCACTTGCATTGGGGATTGCAGTACATCATAAGCCTACACTGCGACAGCTTCTGGAAGCCATCTCATCCTTTTTTTGAAGGGGATACCAAATATTACAGCTAATATAGTGCTGTAATATTTGGTATCCCCTTGATTTTGAGGTGTAACATTTAACAACACACAGCTTCAACTATCCCTTGCATTCGGAGGGGGAGCACATCATAAGCCTTCACTGTGACAGCTTCTGGAAGCCATCCCATTCTTTTTTTGAAGGGGATACCAAATATAATGGCTGATATAGGGTTGTAATATTTGGTATCCCCTTGATGTTGAGGGGCAACATTTAACAACACACTGCTTGAACTACCCCTTACATTGGGGAGGGCAGTACATCATAAGCCTACACTGCGACAGCTTCTGGAAGCCATCGCATCCTTTTTTTGAAGGGGATACCAAATATTACAGCTAATATAGTGCTGTGATATTTGGTATCCCCTTGATTTTGAGTGGTAACATTTAACAACACACTGCTTGAACTATCCCTTGCATTGGGGAGGGGAGTACATCATAAGCCTTCACTGTGACAGCTTCTGGAAGCCATCTCATCCTTTTTTTGAAGGGGATACCAAATATTTCAGCTAATATAGTGCTGTGATATTTGGTATCCCCTTGATTTTGAGGGGTAACATTTAACAAAGCACTGCTTGAACTATCCCCTGCATTGGGGAGAGGAGTACATCATGAACCCACACTGTGACAGCTTCTGGAAGCCATCTCATCCTTTTTTTAAAGGGGATACCAAATATTACAGCTAATATAGTGTTGTAATATTTGGTATCCCCTTGATTTTGAGGGGTAACATTTAGCAAAGCACTGCTTGAACTATCCATTGCGTTGGGGAGGGGAGTACATCATAAGCCTACACTGTGACAACTTCTGGAAGCAATCACATCCTTTTTTTGAAGGGGATACCAAATATTACAGCTAATATAGTGCTGTGATATTTTGTATCCCCTTGATTCTGAGGGGTAATATTTAACAAAGCACTGCTTGAACTATACCTTGCATTGGGGAGGGGAGCACATCATAAACCTTCACTGTGACAGCTTCTGGAAGCCATCCCATCCTTTTTTTGAAGGGGATACCAAATATTACAGCTAATATAGTGCTGTGATATTTGGTACCCCCTTGATGTTTAGGGGCAACATTTAACAACACACTGCTTGAACTACCCCTTACATTGGGGAGGGCAGTACATCATAAGCCTTCACTGTGACAGCTTCTGGAAGCCATCTCATCCTTTTTTTGAAGGGGATACCAAATATTACAGCTAATATAGTGCTGTGATATTTAGTATCCCCTTGATTTTGAGGGGTAACATTTAACAAAGCACTGCTTGAACTATCCCCTGCATTGGGGAGAGGAGTACATCATGACCCCACACTGTGACAGCTTCTGGAAGCCATCTCATCCTTTTTTTAAAGGGGATACCAAATATTACAGCTAATATAGTGTTGTAATATTTGGTATCCCCTTGATTTTGAGGGGTAACATTTAACAAAACACTGCTTGAACTATCCATTGCGTTGGGGAGGGGAGTACATCATAAGCCTACACTGTGACAACTTCTGGAAGCAATCTCATCCTTTTTTTGAAGGGGATACCAAATATTACAGCTAATATAGTGCTGTGATATTTGGTATCCCCTTGATTTTGAGGGGTAATATTTAACAAAGCACTGCTTGAACTATACCTTGCATTGGGGAGGGGATCACATCATAAACCTTCACTGTGACAGCTTCTGGAAGCCATCCCATCCTTGTTTTGAAGGGGATACCAAATATAATGGCTAATATAGTGCTGTGATATTTGCTATCCCCTTGATTTTGAGGGGTAATATTTAACAAAGCACTGCTTGAACTATACCTTGCATTGGGGAGGGCAGTACATCATAATCCTACACTGCGACAGCTTCTGGAAGCCATCTCATTCTTTTTTTGAAGGGGATACCAAATATTACAGCTAATATAGTGCTGTGATATTTGGTATCCCCTTGATTTTGAGGGGTAATATTTAACAACACACTTCTTGAACTATCCCTTGCATTGGGGAGGGGAGTACATCATAAGCCTTCACTGTGACAGCTTCTGGAAGCCATCCCATCCTGTCTTTGAAGGGGATGCCAAATATTACAGCTAATATAGTGTTGTAATATTTGGTATCCCCTTGATTTTGAGGGGTAACATTTAACAAAGCACTGCTTGAACTATCCCTTGCGTTTGGGAGGGGAGTACATCATAAGCCTACACTTTGACAACTTCTGGAAGCAATCTCATCCTTTTTTTGAAGGGGATACCAAATATTACAGCTAATATAGTGTTGTAATATTTGGTATCCCCTTGATGTTGAGGGGCAACATTTAACAAAGCACTGCTTGAACTATCCCTTACATTGTGGAGGGCAGTACATCATAAGCCTACACTGCGACTGCTTCTGGAAGCCATCTCATCCTTTTTTGAAGGGGATACCAAATATTACAGCTAATATAGTGCTGTGATATTTGGTATCCCCTTGTTTTTGAGGGGTAACATTTAACAACACACTGCTTCAACTATCCCTTGTATTTGGAAGGGGAGCACATCATAAGCCTTCACTGTGACAGCTTCTGGAAGCCATCCCATTCTTTTTAGAAGGGGATACCAAATATAATGGCTAATATAGGGTTGTAATATTTGGTATCCCCTTGATGTTGAGGGGCAACATTTAACAAAGCACTGCTTGAACTATCCCTTGCATTGGGGAGGGCAGTACATCATAAGCCTACACTGCGACAGCTTCTGGAAGCCATCTCATCCTTTTTTGAAGGGGAAACCAAATATTACAGCTAATATAGTGCTGTAATATTTGGTATCCCCTTGATTTTGAGGGGTAACATTTAACAAAGCACTGCCTGAACTCTCCCTTGCATTGGGGAGGGGTTTACATCATAATCCTTTACTGTGACAGCTTCAGGAAGAAATCTCATCCTTTTTTTGAAGGGGATCCCAAGTATTACAGCTAATATAGTGTTGTAATATTTGGTATCCCCTTGATTTTGAGGGGTAACATTTAACCAAGCACTTCTTGAACTATCCCTTGCATTGGGGAGGGCAGTACATCATAACCCTGCACTGCGACAGCTTCTGGAAGCCATCTCATCCTTTTTTTTAAGGGGATACCAAATATTACAGCTAATATAGTGTTGTAATATTTGGTATCCCCTTGATTTTGAGGGGTAACATTTAACAACACACTGCTTGAACTATACCTTGCATTGGGGAAGGGAGAACATCTTAAACCTTCACTGTGACAGCTTCTGGAAGCCATCCCATCCCTTTTTTGAAGGGGATACCAAATGTAATGGCTAATATAGGGTTGTAATATATGGTATCCCCTTGATGTTGAGGGGCAACATTTAACAAAGCAGTGCTTGAACTATCCCTTGCATTGGGGAGGGGAGTGCATCATAAGCATACACTGTGAAAGCTTCTGGAAGCCATCCCATCCTTTTTTTGAAGGGGATACCAAATATAGTGGCTAATATAGGGTTGTAATATTTGGTATCCCCTTGATGTTGAGAGGTAACATTTAACAAAGTACTGCTTCAACTATCCCTTGCATTGGGGAGGGCAGTACATCATAAGCCTACACTGCGACAGCTTCTGGAAGCCATCTCATCCTTTTATTTGAAGGGGATACCAAATATTACAGCTAATATAGTGCTGTAATATTTGGTATCCCCTTGATTTTGAGGGGCAACATTTAACAAAGCACTGCTTGAACTATCCCTTGCATTGGGGAGGCGAGTACATCATAAGCCTACACTGCGACAGCTTCTGGAAGCCATCTCATCCTTTTTTTGAAGGGGATACCAAATATTACAGCTAATATAGTGCTGTGATATTTGGTATCCGCTTGATTTTGAGGGGTAACATTTAACAACACTCTTCTTGAACTATCCCTTGCATTGGGGAGGGGAGTACATCATAAGCCTTCAATGTGACAGCTTCTGGAAGCCATCCCATCCTGTCTTTGAAGGGGATGCCAAATATTACAGCTAATATAGTGTTGTAATATTTGGTATCCTCTTGATTTTGAGGGGTAACATTTAACAAAGCACTGCTTGAACTATCCCCTGCATTGGGGAGAGGAGTACATCATGAACCCACACTGTGACAGCTTCTGGAAGCCATCTCAACCTTTTTTTAAAGGGGATACCAAATATTACAGCTAATATAGTGTTGTAATATTTGGTATCCCCTTGATTTTGAGGGGTAACATTTAACAAAGCACTGCTTGAACTATCCCTTGCGTTGGGGAGGGGAGTACATCATAAGCCTACACTGTGACAACTTCTGGAAGCAATCTCATCCTTTTTTTGAAGGGGATACCAAATATTACAGCTAATATAGTATTGTAATGTATGGTATCCCCTTGATGTTGAGGGGCAACATTTAACAAAGCACTGCTTGAACTATCCCTTACATTGTGGAGGGCAGTACATCATAAGCCTACACTGCGACAGCTTCTGGAAGCCATCTCATCCTTTTTTTGAAGGGGATACCAAATATTACAGCTAATATAGTGTTGTAATATATGGTATCCCCTTGATGTTGAGGGGCAACATTTAACAAAGCACTGCTTGAACTATCCCTTACATTGTGAAGGGCAGTACATCATAAGCCTACACTGCGACAGTTTCTGGAAGCCATCCCATTCTTTTTTGGAAGGGGATACCAAATATTACAGCTAATATAGTGCTGTAATATTTGGTATCCCCTTGATTTTGAGGGGTAACATTTAACAAAGAACTGCTTGAACTCTCCCTTGCATTGGGGAGGGGTTTACATCATAATCCTACACTGTGACAGCTTCAGGAAGCCATCTCATCCTTTTTTGAAGGGGATGCCAAGTATTACAGCTAATATAGTGTTGTAATATTTGGCATCCCCTTGATTCTGAGGAGTAACATTTAACAAAGCACTTCTTGAACTATCCCTTGCATTGGGGAGGGCAGTACATCATAACCCTGCACTGCGACAGCTTCCGGAAGCCATCTCATCCTTTTTTTTAAGGGGATACCAAATATTACAGCTAATATAGTGTTGTAATATTTGGTATCCCCTTGACTTTGAGGGGTAACATTTAACAACGCACTGCTTGAACTATACCTTGCATTGGGGAAGGGAGAACATCATAAACCTTCACTGTGACAGCTTCTGGAAGCCATTCCATCCTTTTTTTGAAGGGGATACCAAATGTAATGGCTAATATAGGGTTGTAATATATGGTATCCCCTTGATGTTGAGGGGCACCATTTAACAAAGCACTGCTTGAACTATCCCTTGCATTGGGGAGGGCAGTACATCATAAGCCTACACTGTGACAGCTTCAGGAAGCCATCTCATCCTTTTTTTGAAGGGGATACCAAATATTACAGCTAATATAGTGCTGTAATATTTGGTATCCCCTTGATTCTGAGGGGTAACATTTAACAAAGCACTGCTTGAACTCTCCCTTGCATTGGGGAGGGGTTTACATCATAATCCTACACTGTGACAGCTTCAGGAAGCCATCTCATCCTTTTTTTGAAGGGGATGCCAAGTATTACAGCTAATATAGTGTTGTAATATTTGGTATCCCCTTGATTTTGAGGGGTAACATTTAACAAAGCACTTCTTGAACTATCCCTTGCATTGGGGAGGGCAGTACATCATAACCCTGCACTGCGACAGCTTCTGGAAGCCATCTCATCCTTTTTTTTAAGGGGATACCAAATATTACAGCTAATATAGTGTTGTAATATTTGGTATCCCCTTGATTTTGAGGGGCAACATTTAACAAAGCAGTGCTTGAACTATCCCTTGCATTGGGGAGGGGAGTACATCATAAGCCTACACTGTGAAAGCTTCTGGAAGCCATCCCATCCTTTTTTTGAAGGGGATACCAAATATAGGGGCTAATATAGGGTTGTAATATTTGGTATCCCCTTGATGTTGAGAGGTAACATTTAACAAAGTACTGCTTCAACCATCCCTTGCATTGGGGAGGGCAGTACATCATAAGCCTACACTGCGACAGCTTCTGGAAGCCATCTCATCCTTTTATTTGAAGGGGATACCAAATATTACAGCTAATATAGTGCTGTAATATTTGGTATCCCCTTGATTTTGAGGGGTAACATTTAACAAAGCACTGCTTGAACTATCCCTTGCATTGGGGAGGCGAGTACATCATAAGCCTACACTGCGACAGCTTCTGGAAGCCATCTCATCCTTTTATTTGAAGGGGATACCAAATATTACAGCTAATATAGGGTTGTAATATTTGGTATCACCTTGTTTTTGAGGGGTAACATTTAACAACGCTCTGCTTGAGCTATCGCTTGAATTGGGGAGTGGAGTACATAATTTCTGTGTACTCTGACTCTGGGCCAGCCCAACAGGTGCTCGGGGCACCAACACAAAATTAATGTGGCAGGGATCACCCTGATCGTCGTGGTCACCCAACAAGACCGCAGCTACCGTGGGCTCCCGGACAAGCAGCTGTTCTGCGATCACACAAAGGGCCAGTGGCCTGGAGGCACCCCGTTACACATGCTGATCTGGGGCACCCAGACCGCACCCAGACTAGCAGGGCCGCAGGCCTGTGATCACACGGGGTAGGCCTGCAGGCCATACACAGTGAGACACAGAGACAGAGTGCCATTACATTTAGTCTACCACCGTGGTGTTGCACGTGCATGCGGAGGCTCCTTCTTCCAGTCAGGTATGAGGCTGTCATGACACATCCTTAGAGGGTGTGAGAAAATGGGGCGAGACCCTCTTTTTTGTGAGGGGGCCTGACTCTAGAGGGTGTAGAAAGGAATGTCAAGAGAGGATTAAAGTCAAAGGCCTAGAACAAGGGTAGGTTTTGACTCTAATCCTCTCTTGACATCCTTAGTGGGGCAATACATGTTCTTAAAAGAGAAACACCACAAATACTCCCACTATGCTATGATATGTGTAATATATATTTTGTCAGTCTCGTTTATTGTGTGATTTATCTGCGTTTCATGTCAACCCTGTAAAATGAAATATTATTTGTATGTGTTTTACGTGCCTGCCATGATGACTGCACCGCTACACAACACACTCTTCAGTGAACCCATATATCGGGTCAATTTCCCTAAGGAGGTAGTATTTCGGAGTATTTTTTCAATTTCCAAGCATAGTTTGTGTACCCATTTCCATCACTGTTGGCAGCTTGCTACTAATAACCAAATAATCCACCAAGTGTTGGCAGCTGTGTGTTTTTTAAGCTACAAATAACCATATAACCAACTAAGTTTCATTTAACTCAATGCAGTTCAGCTGACTGATCAAGTAACAGTGCCATACAGAGCCAGGGGTTGGGGGGGGGGCACGTTGCCACCCTACATGCTCTTTTTAGAGTCTGACCAGGACTTTCATCAGTGGGCCACCCTTCCCGTTCGGCACCTCAATGAGGGTGCCCAATGAGAAAGGTGTCCCCCGGGCAGGATAATGCGTGCTCAGCAGGGCTTTAAGTGGGTCGGGGCCTGCCGGGGCTGGGCCCCGGCAGGCTCCGAAATTTCGTTTTGAGGCGGGGCCCTGCTGGGGCCCACTAATCTCCCCTGGTAGCCCCGGCCACTACACGAAAAGCCATTTTTTTCTACAGCCTGCAGCTCTCGCTCGTGTGCAAGAGCTTCAGGCTTCAGAAAAAAAATGCCTTTCAGCCATAATGGTGGCGCCCCACCTGCGAGGCATCCCTTTAATCAAGTGATGCACGTGGGCCGGCGCCACCATTATGGAGAAAACGTGAGGCCGCTGGAAGCAGAGGCCTTGCTTTTTAAATACTGAAGCTCCCGCGGATTCGCAGGAGTTTCAGTCTTTAGGAAAAAGGCCTCTGCTTCCAGTGGCCTCACCCTTTCAGTCTTAATGGTGACGGTTGTTAGAAGGCTGCATGATGCTGCAGGCTTTATGAAATAATGACTATGGCTTTACCCAGGGGGGATTTGTTAGGCTCACATTAATCTGCATGATTCTATTGTGACTTTGCATGCAGGGAAGGGAGAATAAAACAAAATCCGTCCTCTTATTGCTCAACATATTTCTATAATGATATATAGTGTAAAGTTAATAATGAAAGGGACGTTTGTTATGTAATGGGGTTTGCTTCTAAGGCATTTATATAAATAAAGTAGTATTTAAGCACATGAAATGCAAAGGGAAACATTAATAAATATCAAAATAAACGAAAACTGTGAAGATGTGCTCAGTTGCTTAAATTGTCTCCATCCCGGTTTCACTATTAACCAAAGTGTGTGATCCTGGGCAGACCATGTAATCAGACTGTGTCCTATCTGCAGCTCTGTAAGTGATTCACTTCAAAGGTTTAATATATCATGCTGTTATTTTTTTTTTAAAAGCCTGACTTGCTCCATATATAACAGTGCAATTTAGGTATTTTGCACCACAAACATTATTTGCCACTTGGCTTACTTATGACAACTTATTCTAAAGTCACTTGCATTCTTCCTCCAAGTATCAAAGACTGATGATGCTCCTTGCGATTTGCTTTCTGTGAAGTAATTTCTGTTGGTGCATTCCATATGCAAATTAGTTGATGTGCATGTGGTTTGCCGCAGAGCGCCTGGACAGAGCTCTAATAGATGAGTTCCCTGCATCTGTAATGATTCTGCCGTTTTTTTTGTTGTATTAAAATGCGAGATGCCACTAGTAATGTTACCAAAAAAATTGATTGGGGCAGGGGTGGGTGGTTTGTGGGCGCAAATGAGACAACCTGGAAATGCGTGCACTGCATTTGAGGGCAAAGTAGTAGGAGTTTCACTGTGGCTGTCCCCCCAGCCTCTCTGGCAATGCTGAATACTCCCCTGACTGGACAATATGGAACTCGGGCGTTATGCCGGTGTTGTGCAACATTTGGTACCCCATACCGAGGCTCGGAACTCTCCTACTTTGGGCTGCGATCTACGAAGACAGCCAAAGACAGGGGATACCGGATCGGTATGGGATACCAAATATTACAGAACACCGCCACCATCCGACACAGGGGCCGATCACCGCTCTTAAAGGGCCTGGCACACTAATATGACGTCACTGTACCAGACCCAGTGACATCACTCTGCCATGCCCATCACTGCAAACAAATGTGGTGACAGCCACTCGATAGGGGGCCGCAAAGTTGGAGAACTACCCTGGATGAGTGGGCAGAAGTATTCCGATCCTCCCCCGGTTCTGTAGGCCCTCTAGTGCCCCAGAAGATCTTGGGGGCAGAGCATACACATATAATCCTCTTTATTCGACTCTTTAAGTAAAACATGCGCAACTCTAGGTGCTAGGAAACACTGTGGCGTGGCGCAGAGACGTTCTCAATGCCTGCCAGCGGGAAGCGCCCCATAATACCTTCGGCTGGCAGTCGAGGGCGTAGGGTAGTGCACAGCCTCCCTTTGTGGAGGAGGAGGAGGAGGAGGAGGAAGGCCGTTGTTAATATAGTCTCTGAATGTTTGAAGAGTTTTCTTTGCGCCCTTCGTGCTTGTGTTGTCTTTGCCTTCTTTATCTATTCCCTCTTCAACAGTGTTGGAAATGGTAAATATCTATTTTTTTTTTTTTTGCATTTATCAATTTTATGATTTTGGTAAATAATTACTGGGGGGACCCTCTCCTTCTTTGGGGGGAGGGGCTGCCTGGAAAGGGGGCGGGCCAAGAGGCGTTGCCCCAGGCCAGGTCACGCAACAAAGTATCTATTCATAGAACCCAACTCTGACAATTTGCATAAGAACAAAGAGCATCATGGGAACATAAGAATGCCCACAAATTCTCATCCATCCAGCATGTCACTCGGAACCCTATTGTGAACGTCAATGCACTTCAGTTGCCACCTCTAAGGTTTCAGAAGGGGGGCCCTGGGGAGAACGCAAAGCGTTTCCCCCTGGGGAGTTTTTGGCGCTGCACACGGCCAGCGAGTGGCCGTGGGGGGCAGAGCTCCTCCCGGGGGTATTTAAGGGCTCAGGGAAGATTATTGGTCCATGATGGTGGGCCAGGGAGCCAGCAAGAAGGGTCTGGTTGATTCTAGGGCTCTGAGGGAGGCCCTGGAAATAATTAGCAGGGCATCTAAGGCCCAATTGGAAGGGGCGGTAGGGGAAGTAACGGGAGAAGGAGAGGTAGGTGGGGGCAGGCCGCAGCATAGAGCTGCGGCAGACGGGGCTCTCGCGGCAGTGGTGGCTTGCACCCCCGCGGCGGGGAGAGGGGAGGTTTGGGAATCCAGGGGCAGGAAGATGAGGAGGGAGATAGACAGGAGGGCGGGCGGGGGAGAAATAATGTCGGGTGGGCAGCCAGCGAGGGAGGCAGTGAATGATAGCCCTAGGGAAGCTGGGAATGCTCAAAAGGAGGTGGCTCGAGGGAAGAACAGTGGGGGCAGGGATGGGGCACAGAAGGTGGTGTCAGGGCAGAGGAGAAGAGGGGGTAAATACCTGCAGAAGAGTGCAGGTGGGAGAAGGAGGGAGAGGTCCCCATCAATAGAGGAAGGTAGAGTGGGGCGCGGAACGGCCCCCCCGGGTAGGAGGAGTGAGGGCGGAGGGCGCTGCGCAGCCCCCGCTGGGCAGGTGGAGGTAGAGGGTTTCATTACGGCCCCTCCTCGATCAGCGCAAGGAGAGCCTAGAGGGTGCAGCACAGCCCCTAGCAATGAGGATTCCAGGGTGGAGGACGGAACGCCTCGCCTGAGATAAGAGGACCAGGCAGGGGTTTCCACAACCCCGCCGAGAAGACGTCAAAGGAGTGGCGGGGCGGACGCCCCGGGCTCGCAAGAAGATCATCAACTCAACTCGGGCATGAGCTTGCATCCGCAATGGTATTTAGGGGGTGATGAAGTTGGATGGGAGGAATATGTGGGGCAATGGGAATTGGAAGATTATAGGGCGGACAGGGAAAGGGGGGAGGAGAGAAGAAGTTTGAGGTGGGATCTGGAAAGGGAAGTGCAGGGGGGACGGGGTAAGGGGTCAGGGGAACTATTGGCTGGGTGAGTGTGCTGACATGTTTTGTCCCCGCATTAGGAGCCCTCTAAGAAAGGAGATGAGGAGCATCGGTGTGGACGCCAGACCACAGGCGGCAGGTGTGGAAAGAGGTGAGCGGGAAAGGGAATGGTCATCTGCATGGCAGAGGGGTCACAAGAAGGGGGACAGGGGATGAAGGGTCTGGACTGCAAGATGTAAGGAAAGAAGTTGGTGTAAAGGCCATTGGAGCCGCAGGTGTTGAGAAGAGCATTGGCTCAGTGGAGTTCCAAACGGACAAGGTGGTGGAGCCATTGGTGCTCGAAGTGCAAGCTGGGAAAGATAAGGTGGTTGAAGTGAAAGGAAAGGAGAAAAAATTGCCATACATGGGGATAACAAAACCATTGGGGGCGCATTTGATGGCAGCAACCAGGGAGAAGATTCAGGCGGGGGAATTTGTGGATGTCTTTAAATTGCTCCATAGGGAAACGAGAGCAAAGGAGGGCTCTAAGAGGAAGAGAGGGAGCTGGCTTCACGCCCAAGGTTCCCGGTGACCATTGAGAATTGGACGTCGGCGTTTATCATTTATGCCAGTGTGTATTGTGAAAAATTCCCGGAGCATTGCGTGGCCCTGCTTAAATATATGGACGTAATAAGGAAGGCTTTCACGAGTTTTGGGGGCTTTGCCTGGGTAAGGTATGATGAGGAATTCAGAGCGAGAATGGCAGAGGACAGTCAGGCGGTCTGGGGGAGATAGACACGGACCTCTGGCTGCAATGGATGGCTCCAACAAGGCCTGCCCCGACACTGCACACAGCAAGTGGGCTGCCCATGCCTTTCCGGCCCTTTCTTGGACGCCCCGCCCACGAAGGGGCGGGGGGAGGAGGCAGGGGTCAGTCCTCAGCAGCGTGCTGGGGGTATAATAAGGACGGCTGCACAAGAACCCTGTGTAGGTTCAGGCACGAGTGTAGCAAGTGTGGTGGAAAACACCCTCTCACTCAGTGTTTCCAACAGGGAGACAGGGGGAGGGGGAGAGGTTCAGGAAAAGGGGTTGTGGGAAAAAGCTTTTACTCCAAAGTGGGTATGTTGGAAAAATGGTTGCAATTTTATCCGGATAGGGAAGGGGCTAAGATTTTGAGCGAGGGGTTTTGTCAGGGGTTCAGATTAGGTTACCAGGGCCCAAGGGTGCGTCGGTGGGCTGAAAATTTGAAGTCGGCGAGAGAGAATGTTGAGGTGGTAAGACAAAAATTGAACAAGGAAATAGCGGCAGGAAGGATAGTGGGCCCATTTGATGACATGCCGGGTGATTTAGTGATATCCCCATTGGGGGTGGTGCCCAAGAAAGCGCTGGGGGAGTTCAGACTGATTCATCATTTGTCATGGCCGGAGGGTATGTCAGTTAATGATTTCATTGCCCCGGAAGAATGTGGGTTTGTGTATGCAAGTGTTGACCAGGCGGTTGAGCTGATAAGGAAGGAAGGGCGAGGGGCTTTCATGGCCAAGTGCGATATCAAGGCGGCTTTCAGGTTATTGCCGGTGCACCCGGAGGATTTTTGGTTGTTGGGTTTGCAGTTTGAGGACCGCATATACATAGACAAAGCATTGCCAATGGGGTGCGCAATTTCCTGTGCTTTGTTTGAACGGTTCAGCTCTTTTCTACAGTGGGTTTTCTCATTCAGCTCGTGTTGGGAGAGTGTGCTGCACTATCTGGATGATTTTCTGTTCATTAGAGGGGCAAAAAGAGAGGAGGACTGCAAATAAATGCTAAAGTTGTTTCAGGAATTGATGGAGGAGCTGGGTGTACCCTTAGCCGAAGACAAAACAGAAGGGCCGGCAGTGGTGTTAACATTTCTAGGAATTGAACTGGATTCAGTGGCCATGACCTCACGCTTGCCGCACGACAAGGTGAGCAAATTGGTGGTACTGTTGGAGAAAGCGGTGGGGGCCAAGAAAATGATGCTGGTGGAGATGCAGAGATTGGTTGGGCATCTGAATTTCGCATGTAAGGTGGTGGCCCAAGGGCGGACGTTTTGCAGGAACATGGCAAGGGCCATGGTGGGAGCAAAGTGCCCACATCATCGGATAAGAGTATCGGGGGCAGTGAGGGAGGATTGCAGAATTTGGCTGCGCTTTTTGGAGAGTTTTAATGGAGTGTCAATGTGGTTGCAGGGAGACCCGGTGACATGGGAAATTCAGATATTTTCGGATGCAGCAGGGGCCGGAGGTTTCAGAGTGTTTTGGGGGGGAAAGTGGTGTGTGGAAAAGTGGCCAGCGCGGTGGTTGAAGGAAGGGAGGAGTATAGCATTTTTTGAATTTTTTCCATTACTAGTGGCATTGGAGTTGTGGGGGAAGGAGTTGCAAAACAAGAAGGTCAACTTCAATGTTGACAACGAATGCGTGGTCCATGTGGTGAACAGGCAGTCAGCGAGAGATCAGAGGGTGGCAAGACTGATGAGAGAATTTGTTCTGCGTTGCATGGAATGGAATGTGGTGTTTAAGGCAACACATGTGGCGGGGAAGGATAATGGCATCGCTGATGCATTATCTCGTTTTCAATGGCAGAGATTCCATGGATTGGCTCCAGATGCAGATCAGGAGGGGCAGCAGATTCCGGAGGAGCTGTGGAAGAAAGGAAGCTGAGAGCGCTGGCTTTGGTGGAGGGTTCATTGGCCTCGGCGTCTAAGAAGTCATACAGGAGGGCCTGGGAGGATTTTATTAGAGAAGGAGCTTGTAGTTGGAAGGGTAGATGGGATGCGGAAGAGCGGAGGAGGGATGATGTCACGAATTTCCTCCTGAGGTGCATGGACAGGGGCTGGTCAAGGGCAACGATAGCGGGAAAGCTAGCAGGGATTGCCTTTTACGGGAAATGGTTTTGGGGTTTTCAGCCAAGTGGGGGGGAAATGGCGAGTAGGATGTTGGAAGGATGGGCAAGGGAGAGTAAGAGGGACAAGGATAAGAGGAGGCCGATATCGGCGGAATTGCTGCAGAGGTTGATTGAGGTGGTGGGGGGAGTTTGCTGGTCGGTATGGGAAGGGGAGCTGTTTGCGACTTGTTTTACATGGTTATTCTTTGGGGCTTTCAGGGTTTCTGAGTTGGTCGGGGAAAAGGGTGGGTAGGGGGACTGCAATGGGAAGATGTTCAAATTACAGAAGAAGGTTTAGACATCAAGATTAAAAGGTCTAAGACAGATCAGAAAGGAATGGGCTTGTGGGTTCTGCTGGGTCGAGGGAGCAAGGTTTTATGCCCAGTTCAGGCAGGAAAGGTGTGGTAGGAGCGCTGTGGGGATAAGACAGGCTCGGTTTTTCAGCATGCGGATGGATCGCCGGTTTCAGCGGCCCAGGTGCTAGGGGTATTGCGGAAGGCGCTGGTGGTAGTGGGAGAAAAGGCAGAGGATTTTGGGACTCATTCATTTAGGATGGGTGCAAGGGGTGCAGCATCTGAGGGTACCAGGCTGGGTTTTCCAGAAGACAAGGTGAAAAGATTGGGGCGTTGGAGGTCTGGGAAATACAAGGGGTACGTCAGGGAGTTTGATAAAGGGGAATGTGGAAGAAAGGTGGAGTAGGACTTTGGGGGCCAACTGCTGTTGTTGAAATATTTTTGACTTGTCAGTGATTTTGTAATTTCTTTTTCAGATGCTGCGCGAAAGAAGGGGGAGTTGGCGCAAGTTTGGATTGTTGGCCATTCAATTGTTAAGTGGGCTGGGAAAGAGGCAGAGAAAAGAGTGTTTGGAAGGCAACTGGGGTGCAGTTACAAAGAAGTGGTGGTGAGATGGCACGGGTTGGGTGGCCTGCGGTGGGATCAGCTGCTTCCAATATTGGCAGGGATGAGGGAACGCTATGGGGTTCCAGAGATGGTGATTATGCATGCAGGGGAGAATGACCTGGTGAGAGATACGGGGGTGGCTCTGCTAAAGAAAATGAAGAGGGACTTAGTGTGGGTGCGGGAAATGTGGCCTCAAGCAGTGGTGGTGTGGACTAAGTTGTTGCCGTGAAGAGTTTGGAGGGGAGCGAGAAGTGAGGGAGCAATAGAGCGGGAAGGGTATAAACAGAGAAATGGTCAAATTTTGTGCCTCAGTGGCGGTGCAGGTCATGGACCATAAGGAAATAACATATGAGGGTCTCCTTATCTTTAGAGAGGATGGGGTACACTTGTCCGTGTATGGGAATAATCACTACCTGGCGGACTTGGGTTCTTGGCTGGGAGACTGGGTAAAAAGTTGGAGGTAGAAAAAATGGGGGGTGGGGGTGGGGCAGAAAGAACTCCTCGGGGGAGGGTTTTTCTGGTGCCGGGGGCATGGCCCCTTTTGATGTGGGGGAGGGAAGCACAATGGGGGAATGACACGGGTAAGGATGGGGTGGCGCTGTTTGCACAAGCAGGTCACCCCGGGGGAACAGGTATTGAGCCTGGAGGGGCATGGCCCCTGGGAGAAAGCGGGACGCCTGGAAAAGGGGCAAGGAGACGGTAGGATCCAAGGGATCATTAGGGAGGAATTGGGTTATTTAATTATTTAATTGTTGGGGGAAAAATGAAAATGAAAATGTTTAATTTATTTAATTGGTTGTTAAAATATTTCTTTAGTTTGTTAGGCCATGGAGCCAGTTAAGCGTTTTGATTGTAAGCTTTGGCCTGTCACATTAAAGCGACCTTTTCCACTTTTAAATGAGTCTGGGTTTTTGTGCAGTAAGCCAAAAATAAAGATTGCTAAGAAGCATGATTGTCACCGCTAGCACGCATTTCGTTCGTTCGTTCATACACTCATCCATCCGTTCCTGTGCTTGGGTGCTGCATGTTCACCTCCCCCACAGTACTTAAAGCACCTGCATTTAGGAGTTTTTTTTTCTCCCAACCCATAAAGCGAACTGTGCAAAAACATGCATGGCCCCAAAGTAAAATGGAAATACATGTCTTGCGCATGTATGTTCATAGCATTTAATATTGGGGTTTCGCAGCCTTCAAGAGCTCCCATTTGTGGCATAAAATGTAAAACATGCTTGGGGTGATAAAGTGATATGCCAAAGATCACACTACTTATTCAAATGGGGAAGCCTGGATTAGAATACAAGGGACCAGGTATCACCACCAATCCTTCAGCTACTCGACCACATCACCTGTGCAATGTGCAGGATTTAAAAAACCGAAACAAACATTTTTATTTTGATAGTTTGCTGTAAACCAGGTTTAAATGGGGCGTTCTCTGATATTTTTAAAGCTGAAATAACCCAAATCTCGTGATCCCTCTGGGGGGTGGGGAGATTCCATGATTCAGAAGGAACATCATCTCGGACACTCTTACCCTTCATTTGCTCTCAGAATTTTATTTTTTAATCCAGAAACGTTAGAAACATCTACTGCCACCCAGTTGAGTGCCTTTTAGCAGAGCCTAAGTGGTGCATTAAGCTGTGATCATGTTAGGGGGCAGGCCACCCACCTGCAGGGGCATAGGAGACCCATAAAATCTGGGGGGGACAGGGGACACCTTGGGGACTTAGGCGGGGAGAGGCAGGAATTGCCTGCTCGCATATACTCCTCTGTTCTCCCGTCACTGACATATGCAGTAAATTGTGCAGGAGCTTACACAAATGTATGGAAATACTTTGGTCTTAATAATTTCCCCACACTGGCCTTGTTTTTCTCTTCCACCTCAGTTGGTGTGATGATCCGTTTCACTTCTTGTGTTTCTCCAGGTCTCCCAGCGATGGACCTTTAGAGAGATCTTTTATAATACCCTCACCTGCGCGTTAAGTGCAGATGATTTATGGAGTTTCGTCAGCCCATCCTATCCTATTCCACTTGAACCCTCAATGATGGAACATGAGTGTGCCCCTTTACAGCAGTGTATGAGCTGCAATCATACCTCCGCACCAGGGTATTCACTGGATTTACATGGATAGCGGAATGAGTGCTGTTGTGAATCTCGAGGCTCTGCTTAATTTTTTCTGGGTCACCCAGGTGACTTATTGTAGCCTCTATTAAAACTTGTCTACCACTCATTCCTGCTGGGGGTGGGTACCAAAAATGCAGTTGCATCTCTATTTCAAAACAAGCCTTGGCGATGCCAACAGTTTGGGCTTTAATGTAGGTATGGAAAAGGCACTTGCCACGCACCGCCATAGTGGTATTGGGTACCCACTGATGGTAGCAGCTGCAAAATGGTGCAAGTACCTGGGCATATAATAGCAGTGCCTGGCAAATGCCCAATATGTATACACAAACACTTGCCATTGCTGGATTTTAGCAGGACTTTAGTGAAGGAAATGCATGGTGCTAATAGAGTGGCTGAAAGCAGCCCTGGATAAGACATTTGTATTACACCAGTAGTATGTTCCCAGCTCCAATTATGTGATTAACTACATGGGGCTTTGTAGTAAACATGCCTAAGTCAATGGCTTTATCTAAACCAGAACTGGCACTTTACGTGCCCTTTATAGATAATTGTAGTGTTTTTTAAAGGAATGGGTTATGGCGTAAAATGAGTCCGTTGCCCGCGTGGCATCCACCAAAAACCCATGAAAGTGCTAAAATAGCCCAAATAACATGATGCTGTGTCGCAAGGCAAGATGCCACGCACACTGGCACCAGCTCCCACTACAGGACAGGTCAGAGGTGAATATATACCTCATTTAAGGCTAGTCCTGACTTCAGACCTAGGCTGCAAGCAGGACTGAGTGAAAAGGGAGTTGATAGAGGAGCAGCCTGCTGTGACTCTTCGTGGGGAGGGACCAGACAGGAGCGCAGATGACACTGGGGCAGTGGGAGAGCCCCACTGCCCCAGTGTCTCCCACATGTATTATTTGCCTTCCCTCTAATCCTCCCCATGCCTGCCTACGCACCTGGGAGAGAGGGGCCACTGTGTGTATTATCAGGCCCAACCAATGTGCAGACAGACATGGTGTAGTGTATGTCTGCAATTATTTCAACAAACAACTTCTAATCGTCCTCGTGCAGTAATAAATGGCTCTGTCAGTCGAGCAGGCATTGCTCCATGGAAGCGAAGAAATGATGTGTGTGACTCGAGCTAAGCTCACCTATTCTTTTTTCATTGGCTCGAAGTGGCTTCTCCTGTAATGACACAATAAGAATTCTGTTATCAGCTATACATTTCCAAAAAAGGTCAATAGCAAATTTGTCATAATTCCTAGCAGGTATGCCAAACAGAAATTGTATGTCATTGTACATTTACACAAATGCCAATCCATTGCTGCTAAAGTGAATTTAGTTTTAGCAGCCTGGTTATAAACATTTCAAAACTTTCTCTTACCTAATAATGCCACATTAACAGGGTCAGGGGTGTGCAATAGACACCTGTGTGACGTGAAGTTGACCCCTTAGTGCCAAATGGGCTTTTAAAAGAAATGCATGAAAAACTGCTACATAGTTTATTCATTCGTACATGTGAAGCGCATGATCATTTTGTATCTGAAAGGTGACCCATTCCCATTTTGGTGGCTGGTGTGTGTATAGTGGAGACTGGTGCAATCACTGGCAATAACTGTGTCAACAGGGCATATGTGGAAAGTGTGTCGGTTTAGCAGCACACTGTTTCCTGCAGATAAACCACCTACACTTTGCATAGCAAAAAGCAAAACAAGCCAGGGCATTACACCCTTGCAGGTGGCATTCTGTCACACTACTGTCTGAGCATGCGTTTGCTTCTCTTCAACATTGTACTGAGTGGAGTGGGCCGATTGGGATCGGTGGGCCAGGACATTTCTGTGGCTGAGAGATGTTAACTGGAGGTGATTGTGGGGGTGTATTTATCACCCCTCCCCCATTTCTGTTGAGGGGGGATGCAATATAATCTATCCCAACACTTCCCTGAGCAGCAAAGATGCTGCGGGATAAAATGAATGGAGAGCTGATAGGGGCTTTACTTTTGACGTCCTGCATTGTGCCCGAGTCAGGGGTTAACCGTCGGCAAAGTTAGCAGCTCAAACATCATTTGAAATAAAGGCTACCATCTGTGTCCCTGAAAATAACCACCCACTACTTTATGAGTGAGAAGGGGACGCATGAGGGCACATCTTTGGACTAATAGACAGTTTCCAGGTGTAGCTGCCGACCATTTACGTTAAAATTGCTTTAGACGGATAAAGCAAGGTGTCAATCTCTCAGCCCTCACCACATGCTGGTGATTTCCTGACAGCACGCTGTCAAATCCCTGACAGACCAAGAGTGCCTATATTGACAGCCCCACAACCATCCGTGCCAAACACCAACTGTATCCCACATTAGTAGTGCCCACACCGACAGCCCTATGCTGACAGTGCTCCACAGCCAGCATTGTTCCACATCTGAAGGCTTTCCACAGTGGCATGCATTCCATGGTGAGAACTCTGTGCCAGCAGCCTCACGCAGAGACGTCCCACAGCAATTGCCCACACTGACACCCAGCCATATACCTACAATTACTCACACTAGCCTTATCACAAATTGACCGTGCCCACTTATCAAGCTCCACAGCTGGCAGTGGTCCACACCAACCGTACCCCACATCAGCAGTACCCACACTGACGGCACTAGGCCAACAACCGACAAGGAGTGCACTAAAATGTTCACTGAGTGCACTGCCATTGCCACCATGATCTTCGACAGCCCTGAAGGTACCGCCCCCCACTATCAATCTCCTGCAATCAACAGTGCCCTATTAACCAAGAGCGCACAACTGTTAGTGACAGCAATGTCCACACATACGGGTCCACAGCATGCATTGTCCCACCCACAGAGTGCTCCATCCCATAGCGCTCCGAAAAGCACTTGTTCCACCTTCCATGCCATTGCTCCTTCGGTTGCGCTTCGTCCTCGGTTCGCAATAAAGACGTCCCCTTTTTTTCCCGTAGCTGGCAGTATAAACATGTAAAGCAGGCACTTGTGTTCTCGAAAGGTCCGCAAACAAAAACTGGGGGGCAAAGGAGGCAGTGCCAGGTCTGGTTTAGTTTTGAAATCATCTGAACAGTGGGATAGCAGTTTCAACGCTTAAGCACAGGAAATTAAATTGATATAAGTCTTACAATAAGCGTCATAAGCAGTAGCATGTGGACTGATAACGCTCTCACCCGAGGGGCCTGCGCTCACGTGTCCATTTTTTTTGTTTTACAGTCTCAGCACCAGCATATCAGTAGCCACAGCAGTAATGTCTTGTGCCCGGATTGCTCCTCAATCTAGCCTATTCCTTCTAACCAATGCTGCCCACAGCAACAACCCCACTCCCAGTAGTCCCACATTGATCAGTGCCCCACATCAGCAACAAACGCCTGAAAGAAGGAACCACCACCCTCCTCTCCCGAGAACTCGGATGATTCTTATTTATTTTTTTATTTGCATTTTTGCTCACACAGCCCGGGGGCATCAAGGCGCCGTTAAAGGAATATGTCTTAGTTGCGTATTTATAACACGCTTAATACCCAGAGGTTTGTAAGCGTGGACCCGGGGATCGAACCTGTATTGCTTTGTGTCACTGTCGTCTTGTTTCCAAAGCAGGCATATTGCTGCCGAGCTATCCTCCCGGGACATGATCATCCGGGCCGACTTTGAGATACAGGGTCGGGCCAACCCGGGCTGCGTGCCCTATCTCCTTCTCAAACAAGAAAGTTAGAATAGGAAACGACTGGACCGACACGACATTCACACACACACACACTATATGACACATCACTTACCTTAGGTATGGTAGTAGCTGAGCAGGCTGAGTCAGAGTCGCACTCTGTCTCTCTCCCTCGATCAGCATGAGCATGCGTCGGTGTCTGGCTTCTCCTTTGCTCTGGAAAAATTAAGTCTGAGGCTGCAGCAGCAGTGCACTGCACAGGGGCACGTGCAGTTTGCTTCCCGGTCTGGGCACGTTCCAAATTCTTGCAGCGCCCAGATGCCTTTGGGTGAGGAGCGCTTTATAAATAAATAAACAAACAAACAGAAAAAAATGCGCAAGCGCAGGGCACGCATGAGCGAGCATCAGAAGTACTTGTTTTAGCCCACTGCAGACAGTCTACAGAAGAAGTTAACTTGTACTTTTGCATGCACTCTGACATGACAGCTGCAGCCTGCAGGCTGCTTGCAGACATATTTTTACATGCTGCAGAGACACAATTTTGGGGGGATAAATGCCATTATATCCCCCCCACATAAAATTTTAAGTGGGGGGATTTGTTCCCTCTCTCCCCCCCATGTCCTACGCCCATGCCCGCCTGCACGTTTGAAGTGTTTTGTGGTTTGGGTAGCCCTAAGTGCTGGAGCCATGATGCCCCAATAAGTGCAGTATTTACCCTGGAAGAGGGGTCGGAGAGGCAGATTGCCAGAGTGGTTTTGGGCGGGACATGAGGGGCGGAGCTAGGTTTCAAATAATACAGGTGTGCTGAATGTCATATGCTGGCTCCTTTGCATACAAAAAAACAAAGTGCATTCTGGGTACATAAGAATGACAGCCAATTTATCAAATATGTCTGTGATAGTCTGTGATAGTAATTTAAGCATGCATTCCTTCTGAGCATGTAATGCAAACTGGATATAATGCTCTGCCCGGGAGAGCAAAGAAGGAATATCAGATGCAGCTTGTAAATCAGTTGTACATTGCAGCATTTCGGTGGTCAGGAGATTTGGGACATAAGGGGGCAGAGAGCTTCCTCAACTTGGGGGGTTTGGGCTTTTTGTCTCCACAGAACAGGGCTGCATTTTTCAAAGATGTGTGCTTCTCTCCATGTGATTTGATAGTAGTCTCTTCTTCTTCCAAATGTCTTTGATTGGTGATTTTGGATGGCGCACCTGCTTAAATGCTGAGATGATTGGGCATTATGCCTTCATGTTTCCTTGTTTGTTGGCTTGTAGTTGTACCTATGTACACTTGTCAGTGGCAAAAATACTATTGTTGTGTATTGCTCTTGTCAGTCCCTCTGCCCAATGAAATATGGCTGATATTCATTTTTCCTTATTATCCTACTTAGACTGTGTCTTTTGTGTGACTTGTAACTCTCATGGTAACTGTATGTGGAAACCATACCTGTAAATCTAGTGAGTATTTTGACTTTTAGCGAGTCCTCCTTTAATATGAAATTGGACTAGGTGGCTTGGGTAATGCTTACAGAGACCTTTGATTGAGCACCCATGCGGTGCCAGACTACTATGTCAAAGGTATTGTATCTTGGTTTTAAAGTTCATTCACTCATCAGCAATTCAACTTTACTCCTCTTATAATATGCATTTTAACAATGTGTGTTCCAGCGCTCGCCATACAATGTTGCTGCTTGCAACCTTGGCTTCAACAAAGACCGGTCTTGTATTGGGCTCCCCAACTCACCAGCTGTGTTGATTTCACTGATGCTGCTTTGTTCTTGGAGCCAAGGATGGTACCACGGCAGCTGGTAATTCTCCCCACCTTTATTATTGATGCGGGGTCGGCCCTGTGTATCTCCGACACACAATGCAGGATTCTTCAACCTGGTTTCCTGGTCTTACACTTTCTATTCTCAAGGGTTCAGGAAAGTAATGGTTCCTTGTTGAAAAGATCAAGGGAACTTCACTACTTATGATCCCCTTCTTTTTTGCCATGTTTCCTCTCTCGTTCAGCTGCCATCTCAAATCTGCTGTATCCTCATGTGTTTTTGCCCCGCTCAGAGTGTGCTCTCATGCTCTGCCTTTTATACGTGTGGGGAAACTTAATGGAAGTCAGGTGTCTGTGATGGTCAGTAATTGCCTGACCTAGCCTGACCATTGTATTGAGACACCTCAGGTATACTGCTCGGGTGTTAGTCTGTTTTATCTCACAGCGAGCTTGTCTGTGAGAAAGTGTTTGTGTTGTAAAAAGGGGGTGGAGGGCAGAGGTCCTAAATATCCTACCTGGTAGGATGAGGTAAAGGCGTTTTAGGGAAGGGGATAAATGTCTCACCATCCGGTGTCCCACTCTCACTCCCCAAAGACCCCTCACCCAGGTGATCCTCCCACACTGGTCCACCTCCAGGAACTGGATCCAAAAGTGATGGCCATCTCCTAGCCACCTGGATGTCAGATCTCCAGGGACTAGTGGGTGAGACACCTTCTGGTTTCTCACACTAGGCACAACAAAGATTAATGTGAACAGTTTTATAACTCCAAAAAAGTGCTCTTGTAAAAATATTTTACTGCCTATGCTTTCCTTTACTATTTTAGTACATGTATCCTGTCTCTGTTTTTGAGTTTGATACACACTCTTCTGCGGGCCTTGCCTCAGGGATCTTTAATAACCTAGTGTGTACCCTTTGTAAGTAATTTGAATCAGGCACACACCCAAGTCTCGGCCAGCATGTAGTGCGCAAATGAAACCCTTATTTATTTTTATCTATAAGTTCAATATTCTGAATTATATACCACTCAAATCACACCATCCTCAAAATACCACTCAGGCTACACTGAACCAGGAATCAGGCTAATTGTAAAGGTAATTATTTGTTTATTTATTTAGAATTTAAAATCACAATATATTTTTATAGGTAAGAACAATCACCAATGGGGTGACAGAAACAATTAATAATATCTTTAATGCCCTAGGAATGAAGTAATTAACACAAAAAGAATGCAGCAAAGAAAAGAATACTTCTGAGTTGGTTTGGAACAGATAGCACTATGGTTAGGGGTTCCCCTTGAAATACCCTTTAACCCACCGAGAGGCAATTTAAATGGATGTGAGGAGGGAGCATGTATTCAGGAATAATGCAGACCAAACAGATTATCACTCCCACCTTCCCCCCTTAAGCACAAGTGAACAACGGATTTGACTTTTCAACTGTCAGTATGGCTTTGAAATTGGCTGAGCAAAAACACAAAATATGTTAAAAATGCTTAAATGATTATAAATTCCGACGGGAGCCGCTTTGAACCGATGCAAGCAAACACAAGCAATGATTTAATCAAAAGGAAACAGATGGGATCTCAAAGGCCAAGTGGGAAATAATGTAAAGGTAAATCACACGTGTAAAACTTTTCCAAATGTCAATTCATGGCAAACCTTTACTTATGCGATTTTTGATATAACGGATCAATCGCACTGTTTCGCAATGCGATTTTGAGTTGTAGAGGTAGCTAAGGATGTTAGATACAAGTGGAATTTCACTTCTATCTTAAAAACTGAGGGAGTTATAGAGGTTTTAGTGAGAGGTGTTTTTCGAAAATAAAGACACAAATTTGTACACAGATTTCGGTTTAGAATCAGAAAATATGGCTTATGCTTTCATTCAAGGCTAGAGCGTTCAGGCTAGGCGATTTTGAGTTGTAGAGGTAGCTAAGGATGTTAGATACAAGTGGAATTTCACTTCTATCTTAAAAACTGAGGGAGTTATAGAGGTTTTAGTGAGAGGTGTTTTTCGAAAATAAAGACACAAATTTGTACACAGATTTCGGTTTAGAATCAGAAAATATGGCTTATGCTTTCATTCAAGGCTAGAGCGTTCAGGCTAGGCAACCAAGTCGGGACTAAGTATGCTCTGAGACTGATTCATGACTTCAGTAAAAGATCCCCATCACCTTCCCCAGCGGCACCAGTCCAAACACTCAAAGTGGGATTTATGGATCAGAGTTACACAAATAAAGATGACTATGAAAATGGCTCTTTAGCAACTAGACAGAATAAGATAGCACTACAGAATTTGACACTGTTACTGGCTGGGAAAGTATGAATAGTTCAGAGATCAGAATGGAACAAGATAATGCAAGGTATACAATAGTTCTCTAGTGTCCTATTAATACTCAAAATCCACAGGGATTTTAAAATTTTGGACAGTCACGGTTCTGGTCAATGGATTAGATCTATCAAGGAAAGACAGCACATCAGGCTGGATCAGCTAGGCCGGTCACCAGAACTGCACAGGATCTACCCTTCTTGTTTCTGGGTATTTCAAATCAGCGGGATGGCGAGTTCATCAGGCAAGCCTTATGGAGGAAGCCAGATGGTTTCAGGATGCTAGTTTCAGGATGCTTTCCCACACCACAGCGCTTCACTGGGTTGTAAGGATTATTTTGAGGTTTGAGGCCTAACTGAAAATGGTTCAGCTACTGCTTGGCCTGGTCCTTGGCATCTGGATCTGGAAGGATGTTGAATGCTGGATCAGAGTGCTTTGATGGAATCAGAAGAGTGAGTGTATGTGTTGTCAGTTGTCTCTATTTATCCTTTCAAATGACATCACAAAGATGGGTGTATGGGCCGGCTTAACTAAACTTGCCCCTGTGGACTGGGATTGGATCAGAGCCTCATCTCCCCCTTGCATCTGAGTGATTGCTTAACCACAGGTGATGTCAAGTTTATGGTTTGGTTTTTACATTATGGTTTGGTTTTTACAATCCTTAGAAACCCCCCTAGCGACTAGTATCAAAATCGAATTTTGTCCTAAATACATATATACATATATTTGTAACCTGTACCAAAATCACACACAAGGATTCCATATTTTATGTAGTATCTGTTCATCAAAATCCTGCAGCTGTGAGATCTTGTTTCGCCTTTCTGCAGCATTTTGTCCATTTCTCCATGAAAACATTTTTCAACCTTTCTCCAAATTTCCACAAATATGTGTGTTTACCATAGGGATGTGTGTGTACAGTTTAACAATTCTAGCATAAATACAGTTCCCATAAAATCACATATATCACCATTCCTGTTCAGAATATGCTACATAGTTCCACCACATTTTGAAATGTAGTGCCAAAAATTAGACTAACAAATCTGCCCTTTTGATATTTTTCACCATTTCTGATAACAAGTTATGAGTCTCTGAAAATTGTTCATTGCATGTTCTTAGCAGCACATGGTCTGCCTTTTGTCTCTCCCTGGAGCTCAAGGTGTAGCCCCTACCATTGGGAACCTTCTGCAAGCCAAGTTTACAACCTCTTCACACTTCCGTTTCCTGGCTTGGAGAATCTACCATTGTTCAGCCTCTGGCTGCAGACACAAGTCTGCCCTACCCAAGA
The DNA here is from genome assembly GCF_040938575.1 of Ambystoma mexicanum. Lineage (NCBI taxonomy): Eukaryota > Metazoa > Chordata > Amphibia > Caudata > Ambystomatidae > Ambystoma > Ambystoma mexicanum. Next base: position 1,176,956,987 of record NC_090921.1, on the reverse strand, counting down.
ATTATCATATGTCAGTGAGTATCTGCTGAGAGGAATGCCCTCCCCTTGGGGGAAACCTGTTTTTCCACTTCTTGCAGCCCAGCCAGGCTAATTTATTCTTAATTTCTTGACTTAAAATCCAACAGAAAACAAACTTGTTGCATCAAATGACATAGATAAATTACTTTCTTAGATTTAAACCTGTGGGATAAAAAAACAACTGAAATCTGTGTTTCTGTATAACTTTAAAGTCTAATCAGGAGAGCCCATTTGACAGGAACTGTCATTGACAGGTAGCCCAGTGTGCTGCACTCAGAAATTTGACCGGAACTTTCATTCACAGGCAATCCAGTTTTGCTGAAAATATTTTGCTCTTAACCTTTCAGGACTTTGTACATTCACAGTGCTTCATTAAGTTAAATGAATTTTAGTGCCAAGCAAGATTTTGAGTGTTGGGAAGTGTTGTGTACAGGCTTTTTGGAGTTTTTATCAGCAAAGTAAATGTCATTTACGGCGAATTTTGGAGTTTCACTTGCAAAGCGCTGCTTTTCCCTCTGCACTCTGTTTCTTGTTATGGAGCCCACTGACACTTTTTCTGCAGCGTGTGCTCTGTTCCACGACACAAGCACCATGGGTGGCAGGTTGTATAGCCATCTTTTTGTGTGTTGAAAGATGCTTTTGGAGGTTTTGGCGCGCACAAAGGTTTTTGCCGCCATTTTAATGTTTCTTGCACCATAGATAGCAGAGTAAGGCTGCATAGTATAGCAGAGTGGCTCAATACATCCCACACCTTCTATCCCCTTGGGATCAGGAATCGAGGTATCTTTTCTCTTTATAATAGTCCCAAAAATCCTGTTATTTTTACACCTCTTATTTACAACACAATCCCTCCACCCATTTTTGCCATGCTCATTGTTCTACTTACATCCGTGACTCGATTCAAGTCCTCCAGCATCGACTCTCCCCTCAACTGACCAGCTCGCCTTCCATCCACGGGCCACCTGTGGGAATCGGACAAGAATTCCATTCAAGAGAGACCCCCTGACCAAATCGTCTTCACATGTGACTCTGTACAGTGCTCTCCACAGGAAGCTCAGCGGTCTTCTGGCTAATGGTGTGAAGTAGCCGAGCATCCGGGGGCCTTGATCTTACCTAGGCTGACTAGACTGTAAACCATCCTCACTACTACCAAATTGTGGGTTAGCACCTCAGACCGTTTTTACCCAAGAAGGAATTACATTAATGGTCACAACCCAATAACTGGACAGACTCAAGGAATATGTAAAAGTGCTACATTATTTTCAGTTTAATAAATGTCAGCATGCACACAATAATGGAGGAGAAGAATCGACACTCTCCCCCGAACCACAGAAGCCGAATGAATTCGACCCTCCACCCGTGGTTGGCACAGGCGCCTGATTATAGACACAGGACACCACGTGGCAGCCAATGGGGGGAAGAGGAGTTAGGAAGAGGTTGTGGATAGGGTAGGGATGTAGGAACACTGGATAGAGGGTTAGGGAACTCCTAAGGTGGATAGGAAAGGGGAAGCACAGGGAATAAACCTCCTTATCTAGTTCTTTTACTAAACCAAACACATAGGGTATGCGCTATTAATCTTGCCTCCAGCCTACCTCTAAATCGTATAAACACACCTTAATACGTGTGAACATGTAACAAGATAAACATATAGCAAGCATAGATGAACACCAACAATGGAATTAGATTCCATACATTAAATACATGTCACATGGCCCGTTGGGCAAGCTGAAGCAACACTGAACACATATAGCCATAATGTACATGCCCAGACAGGGACACAGATCACTGTTGTGCCTAAACAACCCCTAACCCTGAATGTCCTGTACTGTATGTTGCTGATTTAGCAACCCTAAACATGGTCCGCACTCTGCCGTGTGCCTTTAAACACACGCGTATTGAGCATCAAAGTCCTTAACAAGGATTCACTGAAAACACACACTTTGCAGGAAACTCGTAATGTGCCCAGTACTTATCTGAGCTCCGAGCGGCCCCACGGAACCACTCGGAGTCTGAAGAAAATGCTGTAACCACCGTCAGCCAGCCCGCCCGCATTCATCCTGCTCCCAGTATTCACCAGCGTAATGTGCCCATTACTTATCTGAGCTCAGAGCGGCCCCACGGGACCACTCAGAGTCTGAAGAAAACGCTGTAACAACTGCCAGCCAGTCCGCCAGCTTCGTCTTGCTCCAAAGTCTTACGGGCTGTAAGGAAAGCTTCGCTCACTTCTCGCTCCGACCACACCCATCCAGAAACACAAAATATGCCACACCAGCGGTTGCGAGTGTGTTGGCTTTGTGCTGGCCTTCATTACTTGCAGCTGGCAACGCGCGGCAACTTGCGCTGAACTACAGGTTCTCCCCGGAATGCTGGGAAATGTAGTTCTCTTTACCAATGCTTTAATAAGCAAACTTAGTTACTCCCCGGCGGCACCAGCCCTTATTCCTGACAATAAAGCAGGGAGACCTGACAAACATTGGACTGATGCATGTACACTCACGCACACAAGTTTGATTGCACAGAGATATTATACCTCTATATGCATCATGTGGGATACATTGACCCACTCAGCAGAATTCCCATCCATAACCAAGCTGCACTTCAGCAGTTAACAGCAAAATGGCTACGCTGGCTCCTTGGAGCACCATTGCCCTGCATCAAAACTGCATTTTGCAGCTACAAAATGATGGCTGCACTGTTTTGCCAAGTACCATTGTGCAAGTTGGAACAGGGAGCACACCGGAAAAAGGCTGCTAGGGTGTGTTCTTGTGTCTACTAAAGAAGCAAAGTGAAAAGCAGCGCTGCTCTGCTGCTTGCGAAAAAGTTCCCATTGAAAAGGGAATATTTTACATTGAAAAGGATGCTGCCCTGACTTTCTTTTCCTCTGTTTAACTTCACACTGCTGTTATCAGTGAGACCCATATTCAGATTGTACTCCAGCAGAAGAGAGCATTATCCTGAATGACAGGCTGTGTCAGACCAGGTCTGTGAAATCAACAGAAACTTTACTTTCAGCCGCATGGAAAAACGCTTGACTTCTGGGCTGCAAAAAGTGAAAAATCAATGCTTTAAAAGAAACCGTAGCTCTAACGGCGTATTTCAATTTCAGTGGACCTGGGTCCTGAACAGATTGCTGTATAAGAGAAACTGACTAGGGCTGCAAAACAATGTTGGAAAGTCAGATGGAAGAGAAAACCTTTTGAAAGGGACAGCCCGGCAGACTTCACCACGTGTTAAAATGTGCTTTTGCAAATAAGGAAAAATACCTGTTTTAAAAGTGTAATGTTGAAAAAGGCCCTGTCTTGCCTAGCAATGTAAAGGGTGTTTTGCTGGGAAACATATATGGGATGTTTTATTGAACAGGCTTGCTTCTGATTCAGAACAAAAGAAAATAAAATAAAAAAATAAATGTTTTGGCTGTACTTGGAAATCAGCCCAAGCAGGTTTTCTGCAGTGGCTCAAGGGACATTTGGGTGCTGATAACAGGAGTGCCCTAACCCCAAGAGAAGCCACAATGGATTTCTGGGACGCCTATGTGTTAATTATGCCCTTTGAAACTTTGAATGGACCAGGAGGCAGCATATCACATGCTCATTAAACTTTTGCTTGTGCTCCAGGTTGAGACAAAGATTCTGGGACAATTAAGTGTGTCTTTTGGAAAATCACCTCCCTTCAACTTGTACTGGGGAGCTTCAAAGCCAACTCAGCAGCCTTGTAAGCTTCACCCTTATTTGTTAGACAATGCTGGCTGTCTGGCTCAAAAGGCTATTTTATTAATACATTTCGAGACATTTTAACTATGAAATTGGATAACGCAGTAATGTGAAAGTTTTACCATCTAGATGAAATTTTGGTGGCTTTAACTTAAGACGTGGTAGCCTTCACTGGCATATTGGGGACAGAAATAGCAGAGAATTGCATATTCTGAGGAAAGTGTACATGTTGCAACTTTGAAATGTAATATTCACATGCCTTATGATGATCTATACACATGTATAAAGTTGTAGAATTTTAGGTAAAATAAATTAATTGAAAATAATGAAAAACTATTAGACGGATGAAACAAAGTCCTACAAACTGGAGAGTGGACTGTGATGCTCTGCTTGAAATATGTAATCTGCTTATGTAATTTGCAAAAATGCTGCAACTGTCTAAATGTGTGATTTATATTAGATTGATTTTTGGCAAAAAGGACTGTGGCATGGCTTTGCACCTCATAAAACACAACCCCCTGAACTGAGTACCCTCCTGGAGGAGGCGACCAACATGGACTGACCTATCCAGTTCTTGGAGGTAGGTCTAGCTTAGTTCTGCCCAATAATAAACATGGTTATGTCAACTGCTTTATATAAGGGGTGGGAGCTCACAGGGACACACTCTCTACTGAATTTCCAGCGCCTGTGTATCCAGACATTCCAGATCCACCTTTGCAAGATTCCAGACTCTACTACCAGGCCAAAGTCTAGCTGACCCTATACCAGCAAGGCCATTGATCTAGAAACCCCACTAAAATCCCAATAACAAAGGGGAAAATCTGTTGTACCCTTTTGGGAAGCATCCTGTGACCAGACCGGCTTTTTGCCCACTACCTGCATGACCGCTGTATCCTTGCCTCCAGTGGCCAGACTTGCCTAGCTGTTTGCTGTAAAGGGTGCCCGCCATGCGGTGACCGGAGGCCTTTGAGTCCAGAAACTGGTTGGGTGACCCAAATTCCAAACTCAAGTGCGGATTGTGAGAATTTCCCCATCCCATAGCAACACATAACATATCCCATCTTGACCCTTTGTCTGTGTCCTATTCTCTAAGTAATCCTATCCATACCCTGGTAACTTGTTTAAGACTGTTAGAATTTTCTGTGTATCCTGTCCTTGATTTTCTAGCGTCAGCGCAATTCTTCCATTCATTTCTGTCTTGCATAGATCCTTAGTCATATTTTGAATAATTTAAATAATTTCCACATAATGAGACATGCGGCGTGAAGGGGGTTAATGCGGACACTTAACCTGTTTTCATGGGAAGCGCTATCTTCTTGATAATCTAGTTTAAGTAAAACCTGTCCTTTTTCTTTCCAAACTGCATTTCTCTTTGTAACTGCTTTATTTTACCAAAACCAAATTTCTTTCACCTTGAAAATCTCATCCAATTATTCAGCTATAGTCATTCCTTCACTTATATATGATCCCTGTGATGTGCATCTATTCCCCAGCCTAAAAACTGCATTCCGATTCTGTTTATTGCACCCAAACGTGTTGACATTTAAAACTGAAAAAAGTGTAAATGAAACTTTTCCACATGTGATTTGACTGCACTGTGTTCTCACTTTCAAGTTGCTCTTGAACTGTATGCCTTTTTGTGATACCTTAGCTTACCTTACCTTATAGTTGCTAGTGATATTACATCCCTGATACTGTGATAAAACATATGTACCTCAAGATTTAACCAAACATATAATTAAATATTTAGTCCAAATCCGAGTGTCATTTTATTCAATTACAAAGGCCTCTTATTTTGTGATTGAAGGCCGGATTTTAATTCTGTTTGCTGCCTTATATCCCTGAATCCATACTGCTCCTTCCTATCCAATCTGTTTAATTGGGGTTGGAGGGAACATTGCAGAGGGGAAACCTTAACTCAGGTGCTATCTACCCAAATAGAAGAAATGCTCCTTTTCATTTGTGCTTTGGATATGTTCTTGTAGACGGTTACCCACATGTATTTCAGTGGTTTGCATTGTAATTATCACCCCATTGGTGAATGTTGCCCCATATAAAAATGGTGTGATTTTCTTTAAAATAAGTGAATATTGTGTTACCACTCACAGGCTTGGTACATGGTCCATTGTGACCCGGGGTATTTGTAGAAGGGGGTATGAGATGGGTTGGGTATCAGCTCAATTCGAATTCATAGAAAATAAAGAAAGAGTATTCCCGATTGGAATCCTTCACAATCATCTACGACGTCATTCTACGTGGCAAAATACACAACCTATGATGGGTAGGGATTGGCAAAAGGAACATATCTACTTATAAAACATATAAGTGCTAGTGCCTCATTGGCTCCCCTTGTCTGTAGGGCACGCTTTGAGCTACCTCTAAATGCATACAGTACTCATTATAATGGACAAAACATCAGGGGATTGGCTCTTGCAACATTGTGTTTTAGGTTGTCCCTCAACCCCAATGATTGGTTGGCATACTATCCCAACCTTTGACTTTCAGCTCCTTAGCAGCACATACGTGAAACGAAACTTAAGTGATTGGATCCCATCAGTGTACTCCCCATTTTCCCAATTAGTCCATCATCTTCTATTGGTAGGCCACAAGCAAAAGTCTGTCATTTTTTGTTTGACCTTTTTGCTGCTTACTGTTATGGAACATTCAAGTGAGTGTGAACACACCACAATCTTAACTTGAGGCTCTAATGACTAGACTTTGTTTTCAACTTCTGAGCCACGTATTGATTAGACCACGAATTTGTCAATTTCAGCCTTCCATTTACTGGTATTTGTTTTAATTATGAAAGGTGCTGTTGTTCCTTCTGGCTTCTAGAGATGTGCTCACTCTATCTCACATGAACTTTGTATGCTTTTAATTGCCAGTCAGTTTGGCTCTCACAGATGCTCTCGTCTTGCTTCATCTATGAAGAATGTTCTACATTCAGAGATTATCCATGTACTCCCTTTGTGCTCTGCGCTTATCCCTCGAAATAGCATCTCCGTTCTGGGCCAACCTTAACTAATCGTCGGCTCTGCTCACGGGGTGGTTTTCCACATCACCTGATTCTTGCAGCCTCTGCCTGTTTCTAAAGTAGCTTTGTTACATTCACATGATGCGTCATCCATTTTCCTGATATGGCCGTCCTTGCCACGTAATATATTCCTCTACAGCAAGTTTCTACTTTTGCAGCCAGTGCTCTGTGTGTGCTTAACAGAACCCACCACCATTCTCACATACTCCTGAGTCTATGCCTTACTGCTCAGTCACACTACCCAGACATAGTTTGGCTAGACCCTAGTGTCCTTCCCTGCTCACCAGAAGAGGGTTGCCTCTAAGATTCTGTGCATAGGACTGATTCAGAAAATCTATTTTAACAATCGGTGGCAGCAGTGGGATGAGGTGATTAGTTCTCAGTGAAAGCTCACTGGAGTGATCTGATAGGGCTTGCAAGGCAAAATTCTTAACTGTAAAAACCGTAGGCCTGTAAAGTACTATTACTGTTACAATTATAGAAACATACACTACTTAAACCTCATCTTTGCACAATGTTGAATTGATTGTGCTCTGTTAAAAGGTTTACCTACTTCTGGTACTAAAAGTGAGTTGGTACAAAGCATCATAGAGCACTAGAGCTCTAGGAAGAGTGTTTTGCCTATTCCTAATGATATTGATGCTGGTACACGACCCAGCGGTAGGCCGCCTGCAAATGTTACTGCTAATGACAACAGGTCAAGTGATATTTCTGATGATGAAGACACTTCTAATGCAACCGGTACAGCTGTCAATACTGTTGATGCAGAACCTTTGTTTCATCTTGAGAGAGAAAAGCCTAGGATCAAATATCTGGATTTGCAGTGCAGGTTACGTAAATATGGAGTCTGATAAAGTAGAGAAAGACAAGGACAGGTGTTTTCAGCTAGAGATTGCAAAATTGACTGGGAGGTCAAAACATTCCCACCAGGTGTGGAAATGACTCTGGGGCCTCCTCTCATCCTAGTTTTCCTAAAAATCTGCTTGGAGTGTCTGATGATAAATGGTGTCTTAGAATGGTTAATGGTTAACTGCTTTTGATTTAGCTTGTGAAGTACAACAAGTTGTTGAGAGTGACAAGATTGCCTGGCTTCCTAGCAGGCCTCCTAGAATGGGTTCAGTGCCATTATGGAGCTGCCTAAAGCTGATACAAAATATTTCAACCAACTTAAACATGCTCTGCTCTTAAAGTTTGGGAAGAATCCTACCCAATACTAAAAGTGGTTTAGAGACCACACAAAGAAGGCGAATGTCACTTGCGTCTCCTATGTGAATGACCCTTTTGAAAACATATGTGGGTGAATCAAAGGCCATAAGGTAACCACTTTTGCTGGCATGATGAATCTTATCTTGTTTGAGCACATGATTGATACCGGTTCATCAGAGCTTAACAATATTTAGCAGATTCTAAGGAATTGGATCCGAAAGAACCAGCTATTGCTGCTGAGCTTTGGGTTTCCAATAGGGTATCCCTGGAGGACAAATCAGCTCCTCATATGTCGGAGGTGGGGAAAACATAAAGAGTAAGAGGGTGAAACTGATCAAACTGGATCACCTGAGGCTCACAAAAATCATAAGGGGGTAAGCCACAAGGAGAACATGGTAAGAGTTGTGGCACTCCTCAACCCAAACAAGAGGCAGGTTACTATAAATGTGCATACTTTCACAGATTCACAGGGTCTCGTATCATCCGTTGAGTAAGTGATCACGTCAAGGGGGACCCAAGACATAAAGGTAAGACTTTGTAGATCTGTGAGACCCTTCATCTTGCATTAGGCACAGGAAGTACCCCTTGCAGCCCATCATAAAACAAAGAGGACCAAGGGGAGGTTAAGCATGTTTTGCTACCGGCCTAAGAGGAGGGTCCAGATATAAAACAATTGCAAGAGCTGCCCCACTTGTCGGTTGCCTGGCAAAGTGGAGCAAAGGTTCAAGCTCCTTTGGTACCTTTACCTGTGGTGGATATACCTTTTGAGAGTGTAGGGGTATACATTGTTGTTCCCTTAAACCCACCTACATCCTCTGGCAATGGATTTATCTTGGTGAATGTTGATTAAGCTAACTGATATTGTGTAGCCATCCCACAAATAAACAGTAACTGTGAAAGCAGTTGCTAGGGCCCTGCTTGGTATGTTTACCATAGTTCCGTTTGTTTTCCTATAGAGGTTCTGACCGACAGAGGCACAGACTGTATATCCAACAACATGCAGGATATGTGGAGAGAATGTGCAGTTGTCAATAAGGTTTCCTATGCATACCATCCATAAATCAATGGATATTTGGAAAGATTCAACAGGACATTGAAAGGCATGATTGGAGCTCTTAAATAGCCCCATAGAAAGATATGGGGCTATTACCATGTCTTCTATTTGCCTACAGAGAGGTTCCACGAGAGGCAGTTGGCTTTAGACGCATTGAACTTCTTTTCAGACACACTGTCAGGAGCCCCATGGCTCTAGTGAAGGAAGGGCAGGGAACCACTTCTACCTCACCCACCTTAAATATGGTGGACTGTGTATCTGGTCTGAGGAAAATGAATGGCTCGCCTCTTAGCTGGGGCTAATGACAAGCTGCAGGCTGGTCAAGTATTGGTAAAAACAGACTTGACCAGAAGGCCTGACTTTTTCCCCTAGCCGTGAAGTACTGATCATGGTTCCTGTAAGGTCTAGAGCTTTACAGGACACATGGTCAAGAAGTTACAGAATTATAGACCGAATAGTAGAGGTCAACCATTTAGTGGACCTGGGATGGACCAAAGAGGCTCCTTAAGTGTTTCAAATAAATAGACTGATGGCTTTCATCCCTAGGTCAGAAATGGGAGCTCTGCTTTGGCATCATGTAGGGTAGAAGAGGATACTGATCCTCTCCCTGACCTTTTCCAAATTAGCCCTTGTGATGGCTGTGAGGAATTGCCATATAGCAACTGTGTAGAAGCCCTGTTTTATAAAAAAATGTATTCATTAATAAAAATGATGCAGGTAATTCCATCTCTGAAAGGGTACTCTGCTAATCAGATTCCTATTTTGTAAAACCCTATGTCAAAAGAATAGTGTATACCTGTGCCCTGCTGGATCAGTAGCCTGATCTGCAGCTCCTGCTCTCCAGTGGCCAAAGCAAGTTCAGCGGTTACAGATGACCATTTCACAGCTGCAGTGTCAGTCCAGTCTCTGCAGCACCAGGGCTGCATTTAAGATATGCACCCCTCTTCCAAAAATGACCTCATTATGAGTATGCTGTCCTGGTGGCATGCTAAACTGTAAATATGAGCCATACCCCTATTAATTGCTGTTGCACTGCATTTTAGTCCGTTTTGTTTTTATGGTTTAATTCATTGAAATGTGCCTGAGCCTGAACCTGTACCTGCCAACAGAGCTTTACAGTATTTCTTCAACCTCTACTGCTTTTGGAGGAGCTGTTCCTCAAAATCAGCCTGCTAATGTGGAGCGTAGCGGCGTGTGGCTGGAGTGTGTTGCCTGAGCCTGGGCCTATATCTGCCAACGGAGCTTTGCAGTTTTTCTTAAACATCCATCGCTTGAGGAGGAGCTATTCCTCAAAATCAGACTGCTAACACGGAGCGTAGCAGAGTGTGGCTGGAGTGTGTTGCCTGAGCCTGAATCTGTACCTGCCAACAGAGCATTTCAGTCTTTCTTCAAAGTCCATTGCTTGAGGAGAAGCTGTTCCTCAAATCATCCTTCTAATGTGGAGCGTAGCGGAGTGTGGCTGGAGTGTGTTGCCTGTGTTCCCAGTGGCCCAAGCCCAGCCGCACTAAGGGACCATCTCTGCCATGGTGCCAGAGCCTGTGCCGAGTGTACACCAATGCACGAGGAGGCAGGCATGTCTTCAACTCAAATCAAAACTAACGGATCATTCAAAACTTCCTACAGACAAGCAGCTTGCCCCCATCAAGGAACCTACTGCACCACAAGGTTCATGTAACTCAAAGTGCGCCAGTCCCTCCCCACACACTTCTACGCCTAACATGACGCTGGATCTGCTCGATGACGTGTTGTCGGTTGAAAGCAACAATGAGTTGGAACCCTGCACATGTAGCATTACCATTGATCACCCTATAGGGCCCGAAGACACAGTAGGATGTAAAATAGCAGATATGCTTACACTCCCTGCCTTCAGCCCAAAAACCCCTACCGGGTCACTAGTTCGGCCTTCAGATCCTCCCCCTGGTTGTCCCATGGAAGGTAGAAGATTATTTGCATCAAACTCAAAACCTTTCATACGTCCTCGCGGATATTTTAAACAAACACTAGCGATCGATCAGAATAACATTTCACCGCTCAAAAAAATGGTGAGGTTTCTGATTTAGATCTTCTGGCCATAGCCTGGGGAGACGCAGAACGCATTCCTCCTACTAAGCCTGGAAATGTACATCTCAAAGAAGCTGGAGGCAAGTAAAACACAACAACGCTTATGATGCAAATGGGCCCCAGTGAAGTACCATATGAGAATTCTCAGCAGGGAGTTAAAACAACCATTTACATTATGAACAAGATTGTACTGGAGAAACCTGATGTAGTGTCAGAGCAGAGCACAACAACTTTACCCAGAGTCTCTATGAATAAAGACCAAGAGACCTGTTCAACTTCCTTTCTGATGACCACTCCTCTACCAAATCTAAATGTTGTATTAACTCCCCTTTGTCAACATTCAAGTCAAACCAGCAAACAGAAGGAAGATGAATGATCAATCCCTAACTCAGCCACCAACAGACAACAATGCTGAAGGATGCCTCTCCTGTCATCACGCCCATAGACCAAGTAAACCAAAAGTACCAGAACCGTTTTTCTCACAATCCTCCACTTTAGATTCCTCCACATCTGACTCCCGTCAAATTGGAGTGATTCTAGTCCCACAAAGAGATTGCAAAAAATAAGCAAAGCCCCCAAGCATCAGAGGAAAGAAGCAAACTTGACGCAATCCTCTCCAAGTCAGACCCTACAAAATGCTGGTAGCACTCAAGCAGTCCTGATGTCTTCGCTTTCCATTTTGCTCACCCCATTCATAAAACTTTACAAGGCCATAAAAGACAATTTTAAAGATCAATCGATCTTAATGGCCATGATTATCTCTAAATTAATCTATGTTGAATCTTTCATAGATACTACAAAAGAAAGATGGGCTTAAGATCGAGAGGTGGACGCGAACATCAGGAACGACCTGATGTCATTACTGAAAGAGATTTGTGAAGAAAAAAAACTCCTGTTTGCCTTATCTAAAGACGTTCTAAGAGCAAGCCTCCAGTTACACGATGGAGCTGCCACAAGGGAAACAACAGAAGCCATGTTCAAGAACAACTGTAATTATGCCAACGAGAGAACTAAACCAACAAAAACATCTGCAAACCCTGACAATCCTTCTGTTGATTGACACAGAGGACTGCAACATGTTGCTGCAATGCATCTTCAAGAGTCTTCAGTCCACTCATTCATGAATACGCATTTGACCCAGCAACAAAACCAACCGCCAAATAATACAGCCTGCATAATTTTGAACAACAATGAGTTGTCCAAATCACCCGCAGCAGATGAAACATCGGAAACAGAAAGAAACTCAAACCCCCCCCCCGGACACGGCGCTTGAAGGACGCGTGAAAGGAGTGCCACAAAAAGAAAAACATTTTCCGATCTTTTGCCCTGAGTAAAAGAAAAGGGAATCTGCAAAGTCTCCACCACATCAGCAAAAGAACAAAAAAAACAAAAAAACGTACCATCAGTTAGAAGAAGTAAATCGAACGACTCGAGGAACTTCATGAGAAACTTAAGGTTTGAAGTCACAGCTTCAACTTCACAAACGTCAAAACACACAATACCCAAATGAGACTCCCAAAATCAGACTTCTGGTAAAGAAGCTGAACACACAGGCCCAGAGGCAATGATGCCTATCGACATCGACCAGGACCTATTAAACCTATCAGTCTATGATAATGAAGACGTCTCTATATATTCAGCAAAAAGCACTGAAACTCTAGCAACAGTGAGTGACGAATCCATCAGTCAGTCCTCCCGACCAGCCAAGAGTGAATCCTCCTGCCAGAGACAGGTTTACGATAAAAACAATTCACCATTCTTGACCTTGGCTGAAAAGAGAGAGTTTTCACATAGAGCCTATGAAGCAACTAAAAAGGATCATCCGAGATGGAACTCATTGGAAGATAGACATACAGGGAAACATATAAAAGATGCACCACATTCATCGACCCACAACCATAATATAGCAAAACAGTCAAATGCTCTGATTAAGAACCAGAAGTCCAAAGTGTGGGCAAACACTGACAGCAGAAAATCCCTGAATAGCCCAAATGGGCTAACACTTGAACGCATCTTAAATACAGAAGCCTGCTTGAAGTTAAACCGAAAAAACATTCTTCGACTATTTCATCATCTCCCAGAACTCCCTGATATTACATCATTAGATATCACTGGTGTAGAGTTCTGCTACGAGGAGAGACTTGACTGTGTATGTCTACACGTTCCCTCCGCCGTAGTCTATAAATATTTATTAGAAAACTCTACAACACTAAGAACTATGGGCTTTGACATCACAGAGAATGAAAACAGTACAACAGAAAACAAGGAGCATAATGGAACATACCGAAGGAAAGAAAAAGTGACTGACCAAGGACATACACTAAAAATATGTGCAAAGGCCAACTCAAAATGATCAGCAGATCGATCCAAACCGGAAATTTATTTTCCATCTAAAAGCACCAGTGATGCTGATCCTCTTAAAGTATCCTTTAACACCACAAGTGGGGCAAGAAGATCGAAATGGGAAACCCCTCCAAAAAGATCTAATATAGACAATCATGATTCATGGGGATGGCTTGGAACACTAGAGGATTCAACCACTTGTTGAACAACGAAGACAAAGTTGAAGACCCATTCAAAATCTTATGCATGCATGAAACTTAGTTGAGAGTTACCCCAATTGTTGATGGTTATTCAGCACACTTAAATACAGCGCACAAGGGGGTGAAAGGCTGCCCAATGTCGGGTCTGTTAACAATCATACAAAATGGAGTGGGCCTAAAGATAAAGCAATCATATAATCCCAATTTATATATTCAAGCATTCGTGATAGAAGTGAACTATCAGAACCCTCTGAAAAACTGCTGGCTTGCAATGATCAATCTATACTGGAATCCAGCTGATGCTAGGACAAAAGACTTTGCGGAACAAGTAAAAAACGTGATAGATAAATGGGTGGTAGAACACAAAAACCTCATGGTCATTATCTGTGGAGATTTAAATACAGATTGTTTCACACACAAGGACATGGATTCAACATTCTGGCAAAGCACTTCTAAAACCAAACAAAACAGGTGAACAACCTGGCTATAAACCATGCAAGAAAGAAACATACACATGCTAAACGGGAACACCCCAGGTGATATCCCCGGTGCCCCTACTTGGTATTGAGGCTTTAAGGAAAAAACCCTAGATTCCTTTTTTGTGTCATTCAACATCCTACACGAAATCAAGTCCCTCAAAGTGGTCAGGAAACTAGTGACCACTGTGAGAAACTCATGGTGACAACAAGTAAGACAGACACAAGTGATCACAGTTCAAGGGTTTTTATTGAACAATGAATGCTGTGTGCAGCTTGGAAAAACGCCTAATCTAAACCTAACTCTAAGATGGGAGCAAGCGTCAACCATCAAATGAAAAATAAGGGAGTTCTAGTGGCGTTGTGTCAAAGCAAAAAGGGCCTATACTAAGCAACCTATTGCCAAAACCTCACAACTAATACAAAAAGGGGTGTGGGATAGTTCTCAAGGAAAGAAAGAAGTGTTCTCAAATAATATGTCAGGATGCTATAGCTTAGGTCTCCCTTCCTCAAGTTTTCGACAGAGGGCAACATGGGAGCTTGGCGCACAGTACTGTCTCAGGCCACTCCGGCACAAGACTTGGAGCACAGTGCGAGCTCGGGCCTCTCCAGCATGAGACAACTGTTCTGATGGTTGTTCTCAGGACGGCCGATGGCCAAGTCTCATTTCCTTAAAAAGTCTCTCGCCTTTGGGGCCTGTCGTTTTCCAAACACAAAACAAAAGTTCCTTTAATAAATTAAAGTTCTTTCCCCAAAGTTTGCTGAGTGATGGGTTCACCCCTGGGTGCCCCTCTTCTGGGTGTGGACCCTTCTTAATTATTTACCTCACCCCTGGGTCCCCCTCTTCTTGGCGCTGACCCTTTACGTATCGTATTTCAAAATATATCACAGTTCTTTTATCAATTGACTTTGGGGGATAATTTCACCCCTGAATCTCCCTCAGTCAGGCTTGGACCCCTCTTGCCTTTTGCGGGATTTGAATTCCCTTGGTTTCTCAATGTTCACTTTTACTGCGGGATTCACTTCCCTTTTTCTCACACTGTTTGTAGATCAAAGTCTTTCGATTGTATGGGGATTTTGCTTGAACCTCTGTATGACCACTTTGACCTATTTTGCCGGCCGTCCTATGGCCTTCTGGTACTTGTAGTTTATCGCCTATGGGGCTCGGCCAGAGTCTCTTGAGTTAGCACGCAGGTGTCGCCATTGTCCCTCTGCTGCTGAGCTTCCGTTCACGCTTTTTACAGTTTATTCAAAGTTCATCAGCTTTAGTTCAAAACTTGCCACTTTGCGATTCCTACTCAGCACAACCCTCGACTCATCGGCTATGATGAACCACTTGGCTGTTGCCTCTCTGGAGTCAAAACTGGTACCACGGGTGCAGAAGCATCCCTCGCTCACTCCTGCTTATCGGTATAGGCTTGCCCTATGTACCATTGACATCTGCTACAGGACACCCGCTATTGTTCGTGGTCTTAGGCTCTCCTCCCCAAAGGCTCTGCGGTTCTGAGACAAAAAAGGCAAGGTCACTTCTCTCCTCACCACCCTCCTGATTCCTGCCACCTTTCTCCTTCTTTTGAACTGCCGCGTGGTAGCTGTATCATCACGCTGTCTGCTGTGCTCGCCTTGCTCCTCCTATGCTCTCTTGCTCCATCTTTTATCCCTGTGGGGAAAAGGAAGGGCCATCAGATGTGTGTAATTCAAGTCGCCTGACTTTACCTTACCCTCGGGTGGGGACGTGTCAGGTACACAGGCTAAACCTTAGTCCATTGTTTGTGGTGTGCGCAAGTTTTTGGGTCGTAAATGGGGAAAGTTTGAATGTCAAAGCATCCTACAGAGTAGGAAGGGAAAGAGGTGTTGTATGGGATCATACCCTTTGTATTTGGGTTTTGGGTGTTCTGGGAAGGGAAGGATGACCGGGATAAAGAACAGAACATGGGGGTTGGTGGGATTTGTAATTGTTGGTCACTTTCAACTGGGAGTTCAAAAAGTGACAATCAGAAGGATGGGTAGGGTTGGTAGGGTTTGCATAGTAAATGGGAATAACTGGGGTCGAGGCATGAACAAAGGGGATAGAGGGAATCATATTGTTTTTGTCTGATCAGGTTTTGAATGCAGAAAATAATAATCAGAGGGACGGGAGGAAGAAGGATGGGAAGTATTCAAAAAAACAAGGATTCTGGGAGTTATGCTTTTTGGGTGTAACAGGGTTTTGGACCTTAGACGATTGATTGCGCACAGAGGGATTGTTGGATCTAAGTAAGAGAGATATTTTACAGGAAAGGGAGGGTGAGTTGTTACAACCTATAAACGCTTCAGGAAGCTTGTGTTTCTCGTCCCTTTCTTCGGCATAATACTGTGTCTCACTTTGGATATTCCTCCAAGCATAACCCCGGGTTCCCCTACCCAGGTGATCCTCCCTCACTGCTTCACCCCAGCAACTGGATCCAACAGCGATGGCCGTGTCATGGCCACCTGAATATGGGATTCCTGGGGTCTTACTGGGAGAATACCCTCAGGTTTCTCACACCACAAAATGGTAACATTTAGATGGCCCAGACCATTTAAAGATGAACAAAAACACTGAAACAAAACAATTGAAGTGGCACCAGGAAGAAAAAGAATATGGATTATGCCAACCGATGTCCCCGGAGTGAAAAACAACCTGCAACTATTGATTACATCTAATGATTTAACGACAGATTACAGACCAATCCTCTGTGATTTTCAAGAAAAAAGAAACACTGCGAAAAAGCCCAATTTCAAGTGTATCCACGTATTTGATCAATAGATTGCAGAGAAAAAAAAAGGCTGTGAAAAGATCTAAAATAGCTATGACAATTGCCGAAGCTAATAAGAACCAACAATTGCAAGAGGCGGAAACAACAATGCAGGAACTGGGTGATTTCTCACAAGTGCATCATAATACAAAATGATGGCAAATCAATACTTAAAACTATTCTGGGAAAGAACTCAAAAAATGTTTTGGGAAAACAAGATGCGTTACTGTCAAGCCCAAATTGTGATCCATTACATTTGAGAAAGGTGATATACTGACCCTAATTAATACCACTAGCCGTTTGAAAGCTCCAGGACCAGATGAGCTATCAAACTACATCTTAAAAACCGCTCCTGAAAACTGGTCAGAATTTTGTTGCATTTTATTTTCTCATGTAATGAAGAAAGCCCACGTCCCGCCTTTATGGAAACGTGTGGTACTAGTTCCTATATTTAAGAAGGGTGAGCCGGTGAACCCAAAAAACTATCGCCCTTCTGGACATACTACGAAAAAGGTTCACCTCATTGATTCTGTAGCGGCTGAACAAATGAACACACGAAAACCTGGCTGCGCATTTGGTATCAAGGCTGAAACAGTGGCCCACCTCAATGCATTGTGAAAAAGGACAAACTACAACAATAAGGTAATAATTATTGCACCTGTTAGCCATGTTAATGTGGAGGTGTCAGGAAGTTCCAGATGGACAGGGCAGTATTGCTTTGAGTGTCTAAAGTGTTCACTCCATGGTGTATACTGTTGACAGATAATGCAGTTTGCTATATAATCAGTAAGGATCTCTTGGAGGTTTGGAACAAACCATTCTACCTGTAAGTCACCAGCAAGGATAGCTCAGCGGCAACTTGTTCGCTTTGGAAGCAAGACGACACGACGCAACACAGGTTTGATCCCCGGGTCCGCACTTCGAAACTCTGGGTGTTTAAGCACATTATAAATACGCAACTAAGACCAAAAAAATGATTACACAACTAAAAAACAAACAATTCCTGTAACAGTGCCTCGATGCCCGCGGGCTGTGTGAGCGCTTTAAACATGTAAAATAAATACGATGTTCCTTGCATGTGTGTACTGGGAAATGCAGCTGATCACGGGCAATGTGAAAAATGGTAGGGGCATTACAGGTTTCCCTGACTTATTTTGTCACCAAATTAGAACAGTTGGAGAAAGGGAATACCCTTGTTTTACCCACAACTCTTTTTCTTCCTCAGGTGCTTGTAACTCAATGAGCTGAGTTATGGAAAGGGCATTGCAGAGGGTTCTGTTGTCTATCTACTGTAGAGACAATTCAAGAAATGGGTATTCTGTGTCATCTGGAGTGTGCAGGTATTCTCCTTCTTTGGCGGCAGAGTCTGTACACAATTGCCACAGGAAATTGGGTCTGTGTTGTTCATGTGAGCTGCACATTTCACCTCTGCTACTGCTGTAGGGAGGGATAATGCATCTATAAGCAGAGACAGTAGCGCAACATGTTGTACCAGTGTTCCATCTGATATTGTGAACTCTCTCTGGTGCCATCTTGAGAGGCCCAATTGACCTGTGTATGTGATGTAAGCTGAGTCAGAGTAAATGGTGGTGGGAAATCCCTGGGGGAATTCTAATGCCCTTATTAGGGCCACACGTTCTGCTGCTTGCACAGAATAACTTGAGGTAGGGCCACTCACCCCAACACCATGCAGTGCCCTTGCTCCATATCTAATACAGCTGCCACAGGTCTCCTGACACCATCATTCCGGTCAATGGTTGATGAACCATCAATGAAAAGCACCTTCCCTGCCCGAGTGAATCTTCCTTAACGTGCCCTAGTTCATCGCTGCTGTCCTCATAAGTGGCACAATCGTGCACCAGATAGTTTGCTATACTGGCTGTGCAATTAATGTAGCTGGTTGAAGATGTAACACTTTACAATTTAAATGGAGGAATTTGATAGGATTACCTCATATCCCGATGCCCGCTGGGTGGTGAGTGCTCTTCAATTTCTCGAATATTTCACAAACTGCATACCCTACGTATAGAGTTAATGGGCATCCCATTATAATAGTGGATGATTTCTTTATTTTGTATTGCATACACAGCTGTTAACAGAGCCTGTTCGCATGGACAAGTTCCCTGCATCACTGGGTCCAGGAGACCACTGTAATAAGCCAGAGTCTTATGTACCAATAACGTCTTCTGAGGACAGCTGTCATCACATGATCATTGGAGTGGGATAATAGAAAAAAATGTTTTTATGAACTGGTGTTGCTAAACCATGGGTACTACTGATCACCTTTTTAAGTTCCTAAAATGACTTGAGCATCTGCTCCGTCCACACCAGAGGCCCTTTGGTTTTCTGTGCTTCTTTTAGCCCTTGCAGTAGGGGTTTGGTATATGTTGAATAGTCGAATATCCATGCTCAACAATAGTTACACAAACTATGAAACTGTTCACTTTGCTGGTTGTGGCATGTTCTGCACTGTAGTAACCCTTTCCGTAGTGATCATTCTCCCTTCTAATGATATTATCTGTCCTGGGTACACAATTTCACACTGACAGTAGTGCAGTTTATTCCTGTCCATTGTATAACCCTTCTCTGCCAATACGGGCAGGAAATTTACTGAATCATCCCTGCATTGTTCTTCTGTTGCACTCCAAACCAGGAGGTCATCCACATACTCAATCATTACGATTTGTGTGTGCAAGTTCCCCAGATCCATTTGCAATATACTATTAAAAATGCTGGGGGATTTGCAATACCCCTGGGGCAAACGAGTGTGTTTATAACTGCATCCCTGATAAGTGAATGATGTAAGGTATTGACAATCAGGGTGTAATGGGATTGAGAAGAATGTATTCTTTAGGTTTATTACAGTGAATCATGTATCGTCTGTGAGTATATTACACAAGATGGTGGCAGGGTACGGACCAACTAGGAATACTACCTCTACAATGTTATTCAAGGGGTTTAAGTCCTGGGCCATCCTCCAAGAGGACCCTTTCACTTTTTTTCACAGGGTGGATGGCTGTGTTGCATGAGGATTCAGATGGCTGTATAGTGCATCTAGGATGAAGGAAATGCATTGCTCTGCTTCTTTTGACATGGGATACTTTTTACTCGGGGCAGACCTGTGCCTGGTTTCAATTTTATATGAACCGCCCCTATGCTTTTGAGCAGCCCTACATCATGTGAGCCATTGGTCCACAACTCTCTGGGCACCCTTTCCAAATCTTCCTATATGTGTGAGTGTACTGTGTTGGCAGGGAGCACAATGTGCATCACTACTGTTCTATTTCTGCCTGGCAGGGTATGGATATTTCAAATATCATTTCTCCCTTGTCCTCAGTGTCTTTGAACAGCTGTTCATCAGACATGCCCCTCAATGGCTGTGTTAGGTCAATGCACAAAACCGTGCACCATTCAAGGTCTTTCTCTTCCATAATGGGCAACATTACCATGTCTGATTTAGTGAATGCTGCTTGCAAATATATTTTAACAATAGTGCCTAGAACCCACTCCTACTGGACAGCTGGTCGAACGATGAACGCTGCAGGTACACATAAAATCTTGTCATTGACCCCTCGCACCCATTCTAGCATTGCAGTTACTCCATAGAAGAACACAACTTCACGGTGCACTGTGGACAGGGAGTGCTTGTATTATTATAGCTGCTCTACTGTAGTACATGCTGGGCATGGATCATAATTTTCCTTTCTCCAAAAATGAAATGGTCATGTTCAACTGGCTCATTAGGTCTCACCCAGGAGATTAGATGGGGAGTCTCGTAAATACAACAAGGGGGCTGATAGCTCCTGCGTACCCTTGGTGATGGGTAATTCTTTAGTGAAGGGAACCGATATAACAGCCCCAGAACATCCCTGTGCGTCCATTATTTTGTCTGACATGGGGAACAAGCCCTCCGTAATGAAGGATTTGGTTGCTCCTGTGTTGTCCAAAAAAGAGAATGTTCAACCCCCTATCTTCACTCCCACCCGGGGTTCCCTATCCGGGTCGGTTGT
Source organism: Ambystoma mexicanum (assembly GCF_040938575.1). Lineage (NCBI taxonomy): Eukaryota > Metazoa > Chordata > Amphibia > Caudata > Ambystomatidae > Ambystoma > Ambystoma mexicanum. The sequence continues at coordinate 1,176,936,095 of NC_090921.1, read as the reverse complement.
TACTGACAGTACTGAGCACACTAGAACTCTCTGTGGCCTGTCCTTTTGGGGAAATATCCTCAGCCCTGGGAGAGGGAAAGGGCTGCCCCCTAACCTGCTCGGACCTCTGTAGTGCATTAATGTGCCCTGGGGTAGGGCATTCTTGTCCCATGGCTGTGCAGGTGTCTGAGTGTAATTTGCCACTGGGGGGTGTACTTGCTGTTGCGTGGGGCCTGGTGCATAAGCAATGGCTCCTGGGGCCTGTACGGTGAGCTGCTGCTTTGTGCTGTACTGGGGCTGTGGGCTGTAGCAGTGCAGCTGCTGGAAAGCTGTGATGTTGTAGGTGTAGGGCATTACTGCTCTACTTCTACATTCATGTGCAAAATTACCCATTTTCCCAAAGGACCAACACTGCTGGACCCTCCAAGCCCTCTTACCCCCAAACCCACCTCCAAATTAGCCCACTGTGCCCCTCTGGAAACTACCTCTTCCTCTCTGAAAACCTCCAATCTCCCTTTGCATGTCTCTGGGTCCCTCTGCCCATCCTTGTGGATGGCCTTGCTCTGGCTGTCCTCAGCCCTCTGGAGGGCCCTGCTCAGGTTGCCTCCCCTGCAATGCAGGTGAGTACCACCTCTTACACCCTTATCTTTGATGGTATTTTCTGCACCAACTTTGCCTCATCCTTCTGTTTTTTGCTCTCCCTTGTACTTTTCCTTGTGGTGTTTATGGCTGAAATAATGTACTATGTGTGCCTGTAATTGTAGCCATCCCTTTGCTTCCAATCCAACAACCTCATTTAAATCTACCTGCACGTCTGCAGGAGCCCCCTGCGTAGCACGTGATAAAAAAATAAATATTCTTATCCCATCCTTCCCCTGTCTCTGTCCTCCATATTTCCTGTATCTGCTGTATGTACGCTGAGGGTTCCTCACCTCCCTTCATTGGGCAGGCCATTATGGAATGCTGGTCAGGTCTATCAGGGTACATGTCCCTTAGCACTTTCCACACGTGTGCGCTACAGTTAATAAACGTGGCACCATCATGTGCAGTGTCATAAAATGTTATTCCTGCAAACCCTGCCTTTCTCCAAACTTGCCCGCTTGGACCCCTAACAGGATGGTGAACATGTTTTCATGTCCCCACAGCCAAAGTGATACCTGCAGTGTGTTTCTCGAGGGCATAAATCCACTTGCACGCTTCTGAAGTGAGGGAGGGCATTGAGTTCATCAAGTTTTGCCAATCCATGTGATGCAGTGCAGTCCCCCGACCCCTTCTGAAGCAGAGGCAACTGTGTTCCATGTGACTTGGGTCGGGTGACCCCACCCGTCTCTTCATCATAGCTAGGGCAATTCCACCTTTCAGTCATCTAAGCCTTTGCCTGTATGGCACTGGTTGCTCCTCCTCGGATTCTCACCCATTTCGTTACCCTCTTCACGCTCCCCATAACCTCTATCTCTGTGCTCATCATCATTTTCATCCTGTGACCCCTCACTTGCTCCACATATACTATCAATATTCTCGAGGGTTGGGATTGGGGGTTTTCACCAATTTTTCCATCAATCCTAAAGAGAATCTGTCCTGACGTCCACTGATAAGCATATATAGGTACACACTGCCCCTCCACTCATCCCTGTGGAGTACTCTGAGTCTGCACTGCTCTTGATAGTTCCTTTTCCTCTTTCTGCACTGTGTCCTCTAGCTTTCAGCGAAACTTACTTTAATATTTCCAATTATTGAATCCGTGGCTGCTCCCCCACCTTCCCTTAACTTCCCTCACTGGGCCAAAAGAACTCTGGGTTGGGGTATCCTATGGCAGGTTGCCAGGGATAGGACCCAAAAGGGCGTGGCGGGCCACTGGGTGATGTGGGTGGTGGGGTGCAGGGTTGTGTGACCACTAAGATGCACCCTCTCCATCTACTATTGGAGGCATTATCATCAGTGGCACTCCTGTCTTAAACAAACATTTTCCACAAACCTAAAATACTTTGCCGATTTTTCAACTGTTTCCCTTTATAAGTTGACAGCAAGTACCAGTGCACATGTTCTAATATTCTTTTATCATATGTGCCCTCTTCAGGCCATGGTGTAAACATTTGGCCCAACGTTCCCCGCACCCACTCTGTGTGATACTTCAAAATCTGTTTCTTGTACTGCAGGAGCACTTTACACATGTGCTCTAATGGTGTCTCCATTTTTAACCCAAAACTATAACTACACCGGCTCAATGGCCACACCTTTTGGCAAGAATATCAAGAGTTCCTATCTCTAATACTCACCAAAAAACTATTTTCTCATACTTCTACTAACAACCTCCAACTGCCACAAAACAACACCTTCGTTTACTCAATTGCCTCAAATATCTGATTCCAAAGACCCTTTGTCTGCACAATTGCCAACAATTCTTCAGGAGCAATACCTTGATGTGGCATTACACCCAACCTCGAAGTAAACATATATGTACAAATACAAGTCATCATCAAATAAATCTCATTTATTTACACAATGTTGTAGATCCTTCCTCTGTCTCCTTGTCTCGAGACAAGGGTACTCAAAACCTCCTGAAGTTGCTTTACACGTTGGAACCCAGAGATAACCCATCCTTTCAATAGCTATATTGTATAATGTGATTAGAATAATGGAAAAGAAATGCATAGATATGTCTACAGCACTATGCACTTTAGTATCTCCATTACTAGGCAACCTGAAGATCAGTGGGCTCCACTACTCTACATACAATTGCAAACTGGAATCGAGATGGACACCAAATTGTGGCAGCTATGCATTATCATATATTGATAGCATTTAGTCTAATTTTTCCACACAGATCCATGGAGTAAGACGAACTCAGCATGGGCAAATAAACAGTATTGAACTGTGTATTTTGAACGAAGACAAAAAAGAATAGCGCTTGTTTACTAGTGAAATGCATTTTTTGGTGTTTTTTTGAATGCAGTAAATGTCACATGAAGCACAAAAGAATAAAAAAAAGTTTGTATGTCTATAGTGGAATAAGTGCTGCCTCATGCACTTAGCGTTTGATTCTTAAAGAACTTAATTTTAACGTTTGTTGAAGAAAATTGTGGATTGGACAAACTTTGAAACAAATTGAATTTTGTGTTGTTTGGATAGATTGACAGAGAGAGATAAAGTCCCCTCTGAAATGGCTGCTTGCTTTACTCAACCCAATATGTAGGGCTCTGCATTGGGAGAAAGCTAAAAGGGACAAGCTTTTCTGGTTGAACCATAGGGACTGTATTTGTTGGTATTTAAATGCACTGTGTAAGGTATGCATTTCATATGTGATCAAGCAACGGGAGCATTGTGAAACACGTCGTATCATGAGATGCCTAAATAAAGCAGGACATTTGAATAATATTTTGGCTCTTTGATGGACTTATTGTGAGGAACCACAGGATGGCGTTCTGACCATTTTTCGAATGCCGTCCCCATTTTGGAGAAGTGCATTGACTTTTCCATTTTTCTTGAAATAATTTCGAACCTAGTGACAGGTGTTGGACGAGCACCGGCGGGGTATGCAGAAGCGGAAAGGAGCACTAAGTCACATGTGGGCTACCTGTTAATGCTCCAAACCAGGAACTAAACCAAGGGAGTAAGGCGTGTGGGGACGGTCCAGAGCGGTGCGACCGATTGGAGACGAATCCGCTTTTTTAGGAGGGTGAGCGGAGACATCTACGTATCAGTAAGTGGCCCTTGGGTTGTCAGCATAACTCAAAACTCCTGCCCTAATTGGTTTGTAAAAGCAGAGTGCATGATATGGCCAGGTGATGACACCAGATTTTCCTCAATTAACGAATTCTGACCCAGTGTGCCAAATATTCCCCATCAACATCGTATTCTCCAGTGTATGAGTCAAAAATATTTTCCTTCAGGGTAAAAGGCATCGCATTTGGATAAAGAAAATTGCACGCCATGAGGAGGCACAACCCTTATTTAGTGAATCTCAACAAATCAAAGCAGTAACCAAAAATATTACTGAAAGAAATGATGTGGACAAAAGTGAGATCAGTTTACTGAAAGAATTGGAAAGACTGCAACAAAAAGAAGTGAGTATATGGTGGGAGGAACATTCACTCCAGAACTATGTAGATGTTGGAAGGATAACACTGGGGTTAGGAATCCTAACATCACCATAAATCGAGGAACAAGACCCAGAAATGCTTAAAGAGTGGGGCAATTCCACAAATTTGTGCTCAGGACAGTTTTTAAACATTCTAATCAAATATGCGCAAATTGATAGACAAAAAGCTTTGTTGAAAATAGAAAAGATTAGTGATCAACTCTCCTCAATATCACCTAGTGAAGAAGGAAACAAACTCAGGAAAAGTATGGAGGTAAGCCTGACAGCTTGCGAAGAAGATATTAAACTGTGCAAGCAAAGATAGTTCCTTTGTGATAAAGAAGACTACGAAAGAGGAAGAGTTTACACTTTTGCTTGCCGATTTTAGACCATTTAAGAAAAAACATGATGAGTCAAAATGTTGAAAGCAAGAAAACAACCCCAACCTCGAGTGAAATAGCGACAACATCGGATTCTGGTGCATCAACGAGTGCTAATGAAAATCTCCCCCAAAAACTGCATTTTTTAGACGAAATGAGGATGCTTGGACTGGATGGCTGAAAAAACCCAACAAAAATATATGGAAAGAGGCCAGGGCAAACACCATGGATTAGGCGGAAGAAGAAAACAAAGAGGGGACAAAAGAATAAGCAGCTCAGAGTAATTTCAAGGTACAAGAACATGCTTTGGGAAGAAGATGGCACAGTAGAATCAAGCAAGCTTGATAACAGCATCATCAACCTTTTGGATTGCTCTCAACGAGGAACAAATAAAGTTCTTCAATATGGATTTAACTTCTGCCCCACAGCAGGTTACGACTACATGGAAACCAGAATTGACTTATTCAAAATATGAGGACGAGTCGTCTAATAAAATTCTTCATTTTGAATCCACCTAAAGAAAGACCCAAGTCTAGCCCATCAGGTCGAACAGGAGTGGCCATTGAGGTTCTAATTGAACTGGAATCTACAGGAGACTCAATGAATGGGGTTTCTGACATTACTCCTGAAACGTTAAATATAGAGACAGATAAGCCTATAGTAAGTACATTAAAGGCCAAGTCCAGATTCAATCCAATATTCCAACCAGGTGGCAAGGTTGAAGCCTTCCAGGAACTGGTTATTCAGGATTTGAAGAAAGCAAGATCATATAGAAACACAATCAAACCGAACTTCTCATTAAAAGAAAGGAAGATCCTAAAAGATTTACAAGAACTCAACAATGTAGACATAAAAGCATCAGACAAGGGAAGTAACATGGTCATCTTAAATAGGGAAGACTATGTGAAAGAAGCACAAAGACAACTCTTGGATAAAACTTGAAGAAAATCCTTTAGAATCAATAAAAAAGAAAGTTGAGTGTTTTTTTGCAAAAATGGAAGGAATTAAATGCATGCAAATACTTTCTCGACAGCAGATCACTAAATTATCTTAGTCATGGCCAAATGATCATGGAGATGATAGACATATGCTTAACACCCCCCTCAGTCAAGCTCCGCCTGGGAAGGGAGAGTAAATCAACTCAAAGCAAGAAATCCCCTGAAAAACAAGAAAAATATAGACCCTCTTTGGTGTAAGGACTTATTGCATTTGAAAATAGTGGAAAGAAATCCTACAGCAAACAGTCCTTTCCTGAATAGGAAATGGTTGCTGGAACTCTTCCATATGGTCCCTGATCTGGCAATGATATCCACTAAAGACATTGCAAAAATTGAGCTCCCTGAGCTAGACAGCATTGATAACTGTGCGGTAATGTCATGTACTTCATCGATAGTGGTGGACAGAATATGTCAAAACCAAGAGGCTTTAGCTCAACTGGGATTTGAAACTCTAGTCTTCTTTCCGGCAGAGCACCAATCAAACTTAAAAGAACAAATCAAGAAGCTTGTAACCAAAGGGGCATCGGCCACAAAGGTGAGAAGACAGGAAGGTCAATGGGAAGAGATTCAGCTCATCGCAGAGTGACAAAAGAAATGACATGATCCCAACCAAGGATTGACCCTGGCGTCATGGAACTCTAGAGGTCATGGGTCCTTCCTAAGGAACTATGAGAACTTGGAACTACTGAATAAAATGTCTTGCTTCTGCCTGCAAGAAACATGGCTCTGTGAGCCTTGGGTAATGGATGGTTACATGATAATTCATAGTCTGGTGGCTCACCCTGCCTCAGGAAGACCAAAGGGGGGCCTATGTATTGGAGCCAAAAATTGGCTCAACTTAGTGGAATACCGGGAAGGTCCCCGAAATATGAACTTTTTAGCCACTATATCCATCCCTAATGAGAGTTCCTCATCCATGCTGGTCGCTACTCTATATGACCCCCCTGGAGGGGCAAAGACATCAGAGATAACAGCCTCGCTGGTCACTACTTTGAGAGCTTGGCTAACCACTAATAAGGATGGCTGAGTGATAATCACCGGGGACTTTAATGTTGACTGTGGCCTCATGGGAAAAGTAACCTCCAGGAGTAAGCAGGAGGGCTCGTCAAGCTACCAAATAAAGGGCTCTTAGAGAGCAAGAGCTTGGCTGCGAGCAATGGCCGAATTTGAACTATCACCCATTCGGACAGCGAACAATGCAAAAGAAGCTACATGGACAAATGGAATAATTTCAACCAGGATTGATTTCATATTTATAAATAAGCAAGAAAGCACGAACTTTGTGAAATTGACATTGATAGACAACAAGGCCAGTGACCAGGTAATGCTAAGCTGTAAACTTCACGATCACATCTGCAGACCTAAAATACAAATGAAGGAGAGTGTGATGGTCAACACCGGGGGAAATCGTATATGTTGGTCTCGAAAGACTACACTAAGATATAACAGTCTACTTAGTTATGATCTGAAGAACAGAGAAGGAGAGAGAATTCAAGACCTCATTAATGAAGTTTATGCCCGGGTGGAAGCAGAGGCGATGATTTCTAAGAAAGGGACACACAAGAAAATATGGAGACCTGGTCAATATTTCGACTCCGCTATAGCCAACAAAAAGAAAGAGAAGAATTCCGCTATCAGAAAATTGGAGAAAACACTCAGAGCTAACACTTCGGTCGTAAAAAAAGCGGAAGAAAAATATAAGGAACAAGTACAACTCATGGCTTCAAAATCATAAAGAATCCATTGAGGACGCCGGTTGGAAGCATCTGAATAAACTAATAAGAACAAATGACTCTAAGAAATTCTGGTACTGGATAGGGAAAGCACAGCACACCACAGAGATACAAAAATAAATTGCTACGGTACCTGAGGCAAGTTGGATAGAGGATATCAAAGGCTCTTTTGATGGCCCAGATGATCTTGGCTTGATACGCATGCAGCAACGAAACTCCAAAGTAGGTGAGCAGATGGAAACTGTAGACCTGGTGATAAGAATCAAGAAATTAAAATCTTCAAGTGCTACGGGCCCCGACGGTTTAAACAACGTGATTCTGAAAAGTGATCCGGAGTTATGGGCCAGCGTCCTGAGACAACTGTTCATACAGATTTTCCAATCGGGAGTGATCCCGGATACATGGAAAGAGGCCATCCTGATTCCAGTTTTTAAAAAAGGCAATCGGTAAAAGCCCGAAAATTACCGCCTTTTAGCCATGCTAGAATGTTCTAGCAAGGTATTTGCCAACATTCTCCTAGAATTACTCATGGCCTGGACAACAGAAAAGGGTATCTTAACGTACCACCAAACGAAAGGGGTGTTCAACAACTCACCCCATCTGGACCCTGCTAACCCTGATATCCGATCTGGATGCAAAACCGGGGATGGCACTCTACGCATGTTTTGTGGATTACACGGCTGCATTTGACAGTGTCGACAGGGCCAAATTATGGTCCATGCTAGAGGAATGGGAGATAGAGCCTTCCCTGCTTTATTTCATAAAAGCCCTGTACGGAGATATATCGGTGAGAATTAGGTTGTCGCAGGATGGGGCCCTCTCGGAAAGCATTCCTACCTGAAGGGGGCTGAAGCAGGGCTGTGCATTAGCCCCTTTGTTCTTCAACTTATATCTCTCCATGTTGGCTAGAAGATTGGGGGCAGCGTACAATACTCCCTCCCCAATATGGTAACAAAGGCCTGACGTGCATTGCATGTGCGGACGATGTGGTGATTCTCGATAGAACTAAAGTTGGGCTACAAAATTCTTTGATGGCATTAAACCTTTTTTCACAAGAACTGTCTCTTAAGCCCAATATCAGCAAAATCAAAATCTTAATATTTGGGAATTCGAGTGCTGCCACGAAGAACAAACAATGGTGGTTGGGAGGAGAAAGAATCGATACCACCAACAGCTATCGGTATTTGGGAATTAATATCACAATAAAATCTATGACAACCTCTATTTTAGAGGAAGTTACAAAAAAAGCATGGGGGAAATGGCTAGTCCTAAAGAAAATCATTGATGGCCAAGGTGGCAGGAACATTGAAGCTAAGCTTCTAGCCCATACAATCTCAATAGTGCCAACAATCCTGTATGCCCTAGAAACTTTTCCTTGGAAATGGGTAGCGCCTATTGAGAAACTGGAAGGGAAGATCTTGCGATCAATTTTGAGCCTCCCCCCTGGCACCCCTGTGCAGGCATTTAGACTCGAGTTGGGCATCGCTTCCATAGTCATGCGCTGGTCACTGGCCTCATGCAACCTATGGGCCAAGATAAAGTTGGATCTAGCAGGGCCTGATAGCCTGCTGGCGCTTACTATCCCGCATGCTAGGAGATATGAATCCAGTAAATGGTTTAGTGAGCTCGAGGCTAGAAGCATAAATTACATGCACAAAATCGGTCTCACACAAACACCAAAGACCTGGCTGGACTATAACTTGGCAAAAATCCCTGATAATGCTAGGACTAATGACATAGACTCCGCATTGACTCACCTTGTTACCGTGAGAAAATACAGAGAATATGCCAATCAAGCATTCGATAGAAACAGCCCTGCCTGTACCTGACTAGGAAACGATATCCTAAAATGACCAGGTCTATTATCTCACTCAGACTTCAAATCATCAAGGTGTTGGAAAATACTGGTGCATGGAAGGCCATTCCTCGAGAACAAAGGAAATGTAGACTATGCGGGAAATACCTTGAGACTGCTAGACATCTCTTAACTCAATGTGAAGTATTAGAGGCAGAATATAAACTAGCATATGAAAACCATTTTAACCCTAACATGGACGTGTTTTGGAGTGAGCTGTTTGCTGCCAGGTCAACGGTACCAAATCACGCAGCATTTTATGTGTGGGAGTTAATTATTAAAACAATAGCTGAAATAGAGGACTATCCTGGATTTTAAGAATGCTGCATTTTGGGAATGTATGTATCTAACTGTTTTCTATCAATCAGGATGAAAGGCTAAATGAGACAACACCTTGCTACATGATCTTATGCAAGTATTTTAAAATGATTGAAATGTAAAATGTTATCATATAATTGTAAATTGATTTTATATGTCAGTGTGAAAAAGATGCAAGACATCTAATATCACACTATAAATGAATAAAAAAATAAAAATAAAAAAAACATATGCTTAACCAACAAAGTCTTTTTATTTGACAATCTATTACAATCAATTGCGAGGAACGGCGATGGGAACAAGTTTTGTGCCGCCATATGCGAACTTAACAATGGGCTGGTGGGAAAAATTAATTGTGTGGACAGACGCCAACACAGAGTATACCGATCGGGTGGTCCTCAGGTTACAGTTTATTGATGACTTATTTATCCTCTGGAACGATAAAAAAAAAGAATGGCTCGACTTTGTAAACATTTTAAACATCAACAATTTGAATCTCAAGTTTACTGAGGCACATAGTCATGAGTCTTTAATTTTTCTAGTTGTATTGATGAAAACAGATCGAAAAGAAATTAGTACTGAGCTATATCGAAAACCCATAAACTCAGACATGCCATTTTTTGCCAGCAGTAACTATCCAACTCCATTAAAATGGAGCATACCATTTGGAGAATTTGTTAGAATTTGCCGTAATTGCAGTAAAATGGATTGCTTTGAGAGAGAATTCAAGATTACAGCTCGAAATTTTGCCAAACAAACATACCCTAAAGCATGGGTGCACAACTGATTTTGACAAAGAGCCGAAAGTACCTTACATGATGGATATAGTGGGCCGAAAAGTAAATGTGGGTGGGATGGTAGCCGCTGCAGGCGGGGCTTGGCAGGAGGCTTTTTCAACCCCCAATTTGAATTAAATACATGGAAAAAGAATACATTTTTGAGGTGTAACAATTTTTATTTGTATTTCAAACTTACTTTTTGTACTACACATTTTCCATTGTTATCATTTATTTCTATTTAGTTATCGCATATCGTCTGTTTAATTAAATTATTTAGATTTTATTGACCCTTGATTGGACATTCCGTTATTTTGGACTGCTATACTTTGTTGTTTGGGTTGCCCAAGAGAAGTATGGCCTTCGTTGAGTCAGATTTCCACAAAAAGCAAAGGATGTACATCTCTTAACTGCCTGTTTTAGCTTTATTATTGGGTTCACTCTTGGAGTGCAACACTCTGTCCCATGGCCCCCACCCCCCAAGCAAACATTGTGCCCTATGGCCCCCACCCCTCAACCAAACCCTATGCCTCATGGCTTCCACCCCTCAACCAAACACTAAGGCCCATGGCCCCCACCCCTCAACCAAAAACTATGCCTCTTGGCCCCCACTCCCCAACCAAACACTATGCCCCATGGCCCCCACCCCTCAACCAAAAACTATGCCTCATGGCCCCCACTCCCCAACCAAACACTATGCCCCATGGCTCCCACCCCTCAACCAAACACTATGCCCCATGCCCCCTCCTCAACCAAACACTATGCCCCATTGCCCCCACCCCTCAACAAAACCCTTTACCCCATGGCTCCTACCCCTCAACCAAATACTATGCCCCATGGCCCCCCATCCCCAATCAAACACTATGACCAATGGCCCCCACCCCAACCAAACACTATGCCCCATGGCCCCTACCCCAAATCAAACACTATGCCCCATGCCCCCTGCAACCAAACACTATGCCCCATGGCCCCACCCCCAACCAAACACTATGCTCCATGACACCAAGCATGCACCATGCATACATACCCATACAGACCCCAACCCCACCACCCCTGCATACAGGCTAACAAGCATACACCATGCACCCATACAGACCCAACCCCCCCACCACACCAAGTCAGCACACAAACTCACAAGCATACACCATGAACCCATACAGACCCGAACCCCCAGCACACAAACTCACAAGCATACACCAATACACTATGCACCCATACAAACCTGAACCCCCACCCCGCATCTCAACATACATTGCACTTTCACACAAAAAAAAACACTCAGGCTGACCCGACACACCCCCGACCCCCGCATCTCAACATACACTGCATTTTCACACGAAAACAAACACTCAGGCAGACCCGACACTCCCCTCACCCCCGCATCTCACAACATACTCTGCACTTTCACACAAAAACAAACACTCAGGCAGACCCGACACTCCCCCCACCCCCACATCACCACATACACTGCACTTTCACATAAAAACAAACACTCAGGCAGACCCGACACCCTCCACCCCGCATCTCAACATACACTGCACTTTCACACAAAAACAAACACTCAGGCAGACCCAACACCCCCCAACCCCTATATCACAACAAACATTGCACTTTCACACAAAAACAAACACTCAGGTAGACCCGACACTCCCCCAGCCCCCGCATCACAACATGCACACACAAACATACAGGCAGGGCAGACCCGACACAAAAACGTGCATGCAGGACAGACCCAACACACAAACATAAAGGCAGGACGAACACTGGACACACACACACAAATAAACAAACAAAGAGCTCCCTACCGAATCCATATGTACTTACCAGACGTGCTGGAAGTCAGGCTAGCTGGAACGCTGGCGAGGTCTCTGGTACTACGGCTGGAATGGCAAGGCTGAAATGCCTTCTGGCATCAAGCCTTACTGACCATGCCAGCCGTAGTACTGGCCCTCCATTTGTGCAGCACACACGCACTACATGACTCATAGGAGCTACGTGGTGCGTGTGCCCTTAGCCAATGAGGGCCAGTGTGTTGTCCAGCCCGGAAGACCAAAAAAGACTTTCCCTAATGGAGGGAGGCCGCGGGCCGCACTTCATTAGGAAAGTCTTTGTTGCTGGCGAGCCAGACACAACAGCATGTCGGGCCGCAACTGGCCCGTGGGCTGTAAGTTGTGCACCCGTGCCCTAAAGCAATCATAGAAAGCACTTCTTCCAAAGCACGCAATTTAGATCGTATAGCCTTACTATCAACTAACCGAACATCTGAAGAAATAATGAAATCAGATGATGTAAGGCTAATACTCACATATGGTACTCATGCAAATACAATAAGAAAAATACTGCACAAACACTGTGATGTTCTAAAATCTGATGAAACCCTATTACCTTTCCTGGGGGAACAAGTTAATATAACTTACAGAAAATCAGCCTCTCTTAAAGACTTGCTGGTTATTAGTTTTATGCCCTTCAAAATAGGAATTCCTGTTACCCCAACATGTTTGAGTACTAAAAATACAGGATTTTCCAATTGTACCAAATGTAAAGCATGCCAATGTGCCCTTAATAAAATGAACTTTGTGCATCCCATATTGGGACATAAGGTTGAAGTAAAAACCAAGATCACTTGCAACAATGAATTTGTTGTGCATGTACTGTTATGTTCATGTAATCTCCGGTATGTGGGAAATACCATTGGTAAATTGAAATTAAGAATGTTACAGCACATGCAAGCTATTAAGAATGTGGATGCTTCTTATCCCATGGCAATACAATTTAGAGATGCAAATCAGGGCAAATTGGACAGTTTTGGATTCTTTGGAGTACACCATACTAAATCCAACCCATGAGGAGGCAATCGAGAATAAGAACTACGCCAAATGGAAACAAGGTTTATCTTAGATTTTGAAACCAAAAAACCCGGAGGACACAACCTAGATGAAGAACTATATACATTACTAGGAACATAAATACCTTTGATTCTGCAGACAAAAAATTCAAAAGAAAAAAATCATGAAAAATGTGATATGCTTTGAAAGCTGGGTTTTTAGAATGTTTTACTAAGGTTGTTTTTAACTATATTTTGATAACTATGTGTGTGTGTTGACTTATTGTGCAATATTAAGAACTATACAGTCCACTAATTCACCAATTCTGGAATTTGTGTGATGTGAAGCCCTCTCTCTCCACACATCCTTAATATCAATATTAATATCAGTCCTGAGTTATATGTTGAATAGTAGCAGCTAAAATGAGGTATGTTTACAGCACTTTGTACTTTAGTGTCTCTATTTCCCAGTTATAGAAGAAAGTCAATTGACTTAAGGAGCCACTTGCCAATACACATTTATAATGCAATTAGAATAATGGAAAAGAGATGCATAGATATGTTTACAGCACTATGCACTTTAGTATTTTTTAATCGTCCACTATAGAGTGGGTAAATTGATTGGAAGTTACGTTTACAGCACTATGTACTTTAACATCGCCATTCCCAGGCAACCTGAAGATCAGTGGGCTCCACTACTCTACATACAATTGCAAACTGGGATCGAGACAGACACCAAATGGTGGCAGCTACGCATTATCATATATTGATAGCATTTAGTCAAATTTTTCAACACAAATCTATGGAGTAAAACGAACTCAGCATGGGCAAATAAACACCTGCTATTAAAATGTATTGAACTGTGTATTTTAAACAAAGACAAAAAAGAATAGCGCTTGTTTACTAGTGAAATGCATTTGGTGTTTATTTTGAATGCAGTAAATGTCATATGAAGCATAAAGGAATAGAAAAAAACTTTTGTACGTCTATGGTTTGTTTGTTTGTTTGTTTGTTTATTTATAGGGTGCCCGAAAACCCTTGGGTAGCTGGGCGCACAGAATAACAAGAATGCTTAGAACTAGGTTACAGGTTGCATATTACAGGTTGTTGATAACATAAATTGTATACAGTAATTACATTATGTACATTCTTTACATGTAAGGGTGGAAAGGTAACAAATTATATACAGTAAATACATTATGTACATTTTACATGTAAGAGTGGAGGGGTATGTGTGTCATCAGGTCACAATGCTCAGGGTCACCGGTTTCAGAGGTCATTGCATCGAAGCCAGGTGCGGGTATGGTGCCTGAAGCTGTTGTAGGGCTGGTCCCTTCTTAGTTCAACTGGTAAGGCGTTCCAGTACTGGGCTGCTTGCACAGAGAAGCTATTACCTCCTGTTTTTTTTTAGTCAGAATCTCGGAGTTTGGAGGCAGAAAGAGTTGTTACGCCCCAGAAAGAGTTGGCTGTTCTGGTTTGTCGTGCAGTGGTTTTTCTCATTATTCTATCCCTAAGGTATGGGGGGGCTGCATTGTGCAGACATTTGAATCTTAGTGTGACAATTTTGAAGGTGATCCTATCGCTAATTTTTAGCCAGTTGTATTTTCTCCGCACATTCGAGATGTGCTCTCTAGCTGGGAGGTTCAGGGCCGTTCTGAGCGTGTTGTTTTGTAGGGTTTGAAGTTTATTGATGATGTATTTATTTGTGCCTGCATTAAGTGCATTGCAGTAATCCAGTTTTAAGAGGATTAGTGCATTGGCTAGGATAATGCAGCTAGCTGGTGAGAGGAAGGGTCTGCATGCTTTAATAGGTTTACCGGTATAGGCTGTGGATGAGGCCAGGGAGTTCACTTGTTTCCTTAGGGACAAAGTGGAGTCCAAATAGAAACCGAGGGTTTTCACCTCTTTGGTGACGGGGATTATATTGCCATCGATATTGATATTGAAGGAGCTGTAGTTGGAATCAAATTTTTTTAGGTTGTTAGGTGAGCCTAGAATGAGGATCTCTGTTTTTTCATCATTCAGGCAGAGGCCATGGGTTGCCATCCATGCCTGAATGAGGGTGTAAATTTTGTTTACTAAAGCTGCATCCGTAGTGAAATTGCCCGAAAGGGGGATGAGGATCTGGGTGTCGTCTGCATAATTTGTGTAGGTGACACCCAGTCTGTCCAATTTGTCGAATAGAGGTTTAGTAAAGATATTGTACATCGTTGGCGAGACACAAGAACCCTGTGGGACTCCACATGTTGTCTGGATAGGGTCTGCAGAGTCTAAGGTGGAGAAGACTTGCATGCTTCTGTTGTTGAGAAAGGATTGGATCCAGGCTATGGCTTCACTTGAGAAGTGGGTGGCTGACGCTGCGTGGTCCACTAGGTCAAAAGCCGCCAACAGATCAAGGAGGAGTAGCATAGCTGTGTTTCCTTTATCGTTGAGCTCGTCAATTTGGGCTTTGAGGTCTATAAGGGCGGTCTCAGTGGAATAAGTACTGCCTCATGCACTTAGCGTTTGATGCAACTACTGTACAAATAGCTGCATCCGTAGTGAAATTGCCCGAAAGGGGGATGAGGATCTGTGTGTCGTCTGCATAATTTGTGTAGGTGACACCCAGTCTGTCCAATTTGTCGAATAGAGGTTTAGTAAAGATATTGTACATCGTTGGCGAGACACAAGAACCCTGTGGGACTCCACATGTTGTCTGGATAGGGTCTGCAGAGTCTAAGGTGGAGAAGACTCGCATGCTTCTGTTGTCGAGAAAGGATTGGATCCAGGCTATGGCTTCACTTGAGAAGTTGGTGGCTGACGCTGCGTGGTCCACTAGGTCAAAAGCCGCCAACAGATCAAGGAGGAGTAGCATAGCTGTGTTTCCTTTATCGTTGAGCTCGTCAATTTGGGCTTTGAGGCCTATAAGGGCGGTCTCAGTGGAATAAGTACTGCCTCATGCACTTAGCGTTTGATGCAACTACTGTACAAATAGCAACCTTCTATTAAACACATGCAAAAAAAAATACTAAAGTTTAAAAGTACTTCTGCTGAAGTATCAAACCCTGTCTGCATGTGTTGCTGCAGGACTTCTTAGAAATGTACCACAAAAACTATAGACATAACGTCCAAAATAGAAGACAATGAAGATTTGAAATGGTTCCAATTAGCTCTCTACCTTATAGCAGAAAACAAATATGACATTACTGACCCCTTAATACTTTGCAATTACTGCACTGCAAAACGTGACAACAACCAAACGCCTTCACGTGCTATCACAAATAACTTGGAATTATTCCACTACCAAAACCCCTGCAACAACTAAATTTATATAAGAGTATCATAATTCAAACAGTGCGTCCATTTCAAACAATAATACGCCTC
Source organism: Ambystoma mexicanum (assembly GCF_040938575.1). Classification (NCBI taxonomy): domain Eukaryota; kingdom Metazoa; phylum Chordata; class Amphibia; order Caudata; family Ambystomatidae; genus Ambystoma; species Ambystoma mexicanum. The sequence continues at coordinate 1,176,919,791 of NC_090921.1, read as the reverse complement.
CAACCAAAAACAGCAAAATTACCTCCCTCTGAATTAGTCAAAGGCATTCGTGGCAAAGTAGTTTATTTACCATTAGATCTCATGGAAAATGTAGGAGTGCAACGGCCAATAGATCACTCTTTACTTGTCTTAGTAAATGGCGTACTTACAAAAGAAAAAAAAATTGGCAACAACTCGTGGACTTACATAACGTTAGACAAGCCCTGCAATACCAAAAAAACAGCAATGAATACTACAAAGAAATTAATATTGAGGAAAACCTGAGAGAAACCATTTCAATATTTCAAGAGTCACCAGAAACTGGTAAATTTGAACTTCTAAATCTTACTACAGAATCCAATATTTTAGACCATTATACAATTCATCCTTTATGCTCTAAAGATGGTATAGTTGATGCACTTGAAACGTACCAAATGCGACAAGCCAAAGGATCTCCAATCAGCATATGGGAAAAAAGTATAGAAGCACAGGCCTTTCCGCTACTCTTTCCTACTGGAAAAGGAGGAAGGTCCGAAGATAGACCCACACAGATAACAGCATTAGAATATCGCTCTCTACGAATGTATTCTGACAACCCCAGATTCAGACAAAACGTGGAATACATATTCCACCTTCTCTTTGAAAGTGATCTAGCAACTCTATGCTACAGAGTTGCACACACATTAAAATCAGGTTCCCATTTTAAAAATATGTCAGCTACGCAATTATTACAAAAAGTGCAAGAAAAAGATGATGTTTTACAGTCAAGCATTACAAATCTTTTAGCAAACATGTGTGGTACAAAAGAATACTGGTTCCGACGTCACAGAGATGTACGCTGTATGATAAGAAACCTTGGCCCACCCACTTAGTTTGTAACATTAAGTTGTGCAGTATATAAGCATGGGAAGATTTACATGATTTACTACGCATAGCAAACAAAAATAAAACAAGCATAGATATAAAAACACCAGGAGAACTCTGCTCTCTGGATCCTGTAAACATATCAAGATATTTCCATTATCGCTTCATTGCTATGCTACACTTTATTTGTAATAAGACTGTTCCTCCCCTCAGAGAAGTTCAACACTTCTTTTGGGGAAAAGAATACCAAGCCAGAGGAGCACCACACATCCACATGCTATTGTGGATTAAAGATGCTCCTAAATTTGGTCAGGACAGTGATGCCACTGTTTTGCAGTTCATCCAAAAATATGTCACTTGTGAAATCCCTTCACAAACAACACATAGTGACCTTCATGCACAAATTTTATAATTTCAAAAACACAAATGTGAGAAATATTGCTGTCGCAAATATAAAAAAAAGGGAAATACTACACCAAATGCTGCTTTGGTTTCCCTAGACCAGTTTCAGCAACAGGTCAAGTAAACAACTTCATATCTTCAGTCAGACATACACATAGATTCATGGAATTAATGTGCGCCGAAAATTCCCGCGCAGAGGTGCCAAAACGTGTGATTCGCAGTAAAAGTGTGAAAATCGGAGTGCAACTGTGAAAATCGCAGGGAAAACAGCGCACCTCGATTCATGGAAGTCCGTGCGCGAGAAAAACAATGGATGTGCACTGAAAAAGTGCGCGGCACACGCTGGCACACAGGTCATCCAACGGCATGCGCCAGGACCACTGCGAAATCGCACATAGCGCGGCGCACATCACAAAAGTAGGCGGAACATGGGGCGTAACACTCGGAATGGGGAACAACGCGTGAAAATATGGGCGTCACGGGGGAAGTACAGGAGGCAAGTGCGCGGAACGCCCACACGCTCGCCTACAACTCGTATTCATGGAATCGAATAGGGCAAACCAGCGCACGGTCAAAGACGTGCACAGGGCCAAACAAGTACGCCACAAGAAAGCAGGCGGTAGCGTCCCTGCGCCTGAAATAAATGTGCGCCAAAATGTGCGCTAACAAAAAGCACCCATATACAGCTATGATGAATGGTCCATACAGTGGCCCTCTAGGACAAATGAGGTGCAAAGGGGTACCGACAAACACGGACACCCGCTGTGTGAAAAATAGCGTGTGCGTGTATTACAGGGTTCGCGAGAAGTTCCACATGCGATTGGCCTGGGCACGTGTATTCCGGGGTGCGCGTGAAGTTTCCCACGCAAATTAGTAGGGTACGTGTATTTCGGTGTGCGCGTGAAGTTCCACACGCAATTTCAGCAGAGTATGTGTACTCCGGGTGCGCGGCAAATACCACACGCAAATCCAGCAGCCTACGTGTATTTCGGGTGTGCCGGGGAGTCCCACACGTGAATTGGCCGTGTGGGTCCTCCCAGCTGTTCCCTCTACACCCTCCACGGCCCTTGCAGGCGGCACACACCATAGGGGACTACCCTGCACCCCTGCACATGTCCCGCAGGCAGCCCATCCACCATGGCCATGCCCCGCAGACAAACCACATGTCACCTTGGACTACTGCCCACCAACGCATGTCTCCCAGCACCCCCAGCCCCAGCATCCAGAGGAACCCTCCACCAGGCCTCCACTCCTGTCCCCCTGCACCTCCACCCCCCAACACTGTGGTGCACCCTCCACCAGGCCCCCACTCATGTCTCCCAGGACCCTCAGCCCCCACCAGTCAGGAGCACCCTCCACCAGGCCCGAACTCATGTCCCCCTGCACCCCCACCCCCCAGCACTGGGGGGCACCCTGAACTCAAGTCGCACTCTGGTGTGATTGGCCCAAGTGGTGAGCCACCCCGCTCACCACTTAGCGTGTTTTGATTGACAGCTAGGCTGAATGAATGGGGGTTTTCTGCATAAAAGCAGGGCTTTTGGGACTGGATCTTCAGAAGTCGCCACAGGACCTAAGAATCCGGCGAGGGTAAAGCTGAGCCGACCTGCAACGACGACACCTCCGGTGGAGCCCTGCTGAACCGACTCACCACTTCCCGACGACAGAGGAGATCTCCCCGCCAGAGAGTCTCTTCCCCTGACTGGTGGGAACAACCAGTCCCCTTTGCTTTTTCTTCGCTTCCAGGGCGTAGTGGTCGAATTGCCCGTGCTGAGCACCCCGGCAACCGGATAGCCACTAACCCGTACCACGACCAAAAGGTGGTGCCTTGTGACGGAGCACTCCGCGGCTGCTCTCTTCCCTGGTGGTGCAACGATCTTCAACTTTCCTTCGACGACGAGAGCATCTCTTCTCTTGGCAAAGCCCCGACTTGCATCCACCACCAGGAACAACTGCCCCCGCCGGAGCTGTCTCTCCACAAACAAGGTACCATGTCCGCCTGGCTTCCCTTGTGTCGGTTAGCGGGAGGTGTCTTAATCCTCGCCTCTCCATTGGGTCGCCTCCAAGCCTTCTTAACTTTCTGTTCTGAACTGGTCCAATCTTTCTATAACAATTTGCGACAAAGACTCGAAGTGCATTTCCACTGTGATACTTTTTGGGACATATCGCCTTGCCTCTCTCCGAGTGGGCCTGGCCTCTGAACTTTGCGATCTACAGTAGACCCTGCCTTACTTGCCTTGCATTTGTTCGTAAAAGTATTGGTACCGAGTTGATTTCATACCCTGCCTTTTCTCTCCCGTCCTAACGAATATTAGAGTGCCATCTAGGTTAAAGCATTCACCTCTGTCTGCAAATAAGTGGTGCCGTTGAACCTAGACTTGTCGAACTATTGTTAGGGGGATTCATTTATTTATAGTAATTATGATTGAAGTTGTTTGCCGTATTAGTGCCAGTGTGTTTTCCATAGATGTGTTTTTATAAATAAATAACTATATATCTTTACACAGAAGCTCTGTTCCGTGTTTGCTTGTTCTACTGTGTAAATTGCCCTATTTTGTATACTCCACATACTGCCTAACTCTTCTTGAGGGAAGTCTGACTGCTCAGCCACAGCTACCAAGTGAATCTGTGTGGTGCAGACTGCTACCAAGTGGGTTTACTGCCAAACACCTGTAGTCCTAAATCTTTTGCAGTGGTCCCAGAGGGAACTGCACATGTTTCCGCCTAACACTAGTGTACAGCGGTGGGATTTGTATTGAGTCTACAGTTTAGAGTGCTTTGCAACACTTTAGGATAACTAACCACAAAGCTTAGCACTAAAAGCAACTTTCAAAAACATATCTACTATGGAAGTTTACAGTCAAGAATCCTTGTCAGGTGAAAATACTGAGAGTTTACGAGCCCTCTGTAGACAAGAGAATCTTTCTGTAAGAGGCAAGAAAGTAGAACTGATAGCGAGATTGCTGGTAAACCAAAGTCTGGGTACTGGTTCAGAGGAACCAACTTCTCCAGCAAATGTAGATAACAGTAATGGTGTTGATCTAAATCAAAGTTCTGATGATAGTGATGAAGAGGCTGAAGAGGAAGGAGAGGCTAACAAAACTGTCTCACTGGCTCCTCTGTCTGCCTTACCAGCTGTACCTGCGGGGCCCATACCAGGTCCCACATGTAACCCTGCTTATTTTGAACTTGTAAAAAAAGAAGCTCGAATTAGAATACAAACGGTTTTTGGTCCAGTCTGAAAGAAACCAAGAGCTAGAGTTCAGACGGATGAATGCCCAGGCTAAGCAGAAGCAAGCTGAGTTAAGGCTCAGAGAAATAGAACTTAATCACAAGTTAGAGATGAAAAAGTTGTCTGTGGAAAATGCTTCTCTCTCCTCTGGTTCTTCTAGAAGCTCCAGTCCCAAAAGACCCCGGATGCCGAAGGTATTAGTGGGTATGTATGAACCGAGATTGGATGTGTTGGATTGGTTAAAACTGTTTGAATATAATCATGGGCTCCAGGACATCACAGGGAATGAGTTACTGCCCTGGTTGTTCTCTAGGCTTCCCCCTGTTGCAACTGATGTGGTAATGGAGTTGGGGGAGGGGGATAAGAAGGATTACGAAAGTGTGAAACTAGCTTTGATAGCTAGCTTCTGGAAGACCCCTTCCCAGTATCTTCAGAGGTTTAGAACCCTCAAAAAGCATGATGGTATCCCTTGGGCTACCTGGGTGAGTGAAGGGTTGAAAAACTTAGAGGGATGGATTAAGGGTTACAAAGTGAACACTTATGAGGGCATGAAGAATCTTTTTATGTTGGAGTCTATTTATGATGCCTGTTCTCCTGAGCTCAGACAGCACTTGGCTGATTCGAAGGAGTTGGAGTCCAGGAAACTAGCTAAAGCTGCTCACTTGTGGGTTGCCAACAGGGCTAATCATAAGGATTCTGGGGCAACTCAGAAAAAGGATGAGGGAAGACAGCCTAAGAAAGACTCAAAAGAGAATTTGAATTACTCAAATTCCAAAGAGGGCTCCAAACAAAACCAGAAGGGTAAGCCACAAGGAAAACCGCAGCAGAATAGTGTGTCTTCTGGTGCCAAACTGGAAGGAGGCCAGAACAAGCCACCATTCCAGAAAGCATTCGGAAAATGCTTTGTTTGTGGCTCGACTGACCACGTGAAAGGAGATCCCAGATGTAAGGGTAAACCTTCAGGGGTCCAGCTTGTCTCCTTAGCCTTCGCTACAGAGGAGGAAGTCCAAATGGCAAGCGGAAACTTTCTACTGCTGGCTGATGAACCCATTGGAGTCTCAGCCAGTGTTTCTTTAGTATCTCTGGGGTTGTGGGAACAACAGAATTTAGATGTCTATAATTGTATCCCCGATAATACTAAAGAGTATTATAAGGACAGTGTCCAGGTGAATGGTCAGGAGACTCCTGCGATTAGGGACACTGGGGCCAGCATAACTATGGTGGATAAATCGTTTTTTCAGGCTGAGGATGTTGCTAAGGCAACCAAACGCCTCACCAAGTTAGCTGGAGGGCCTGTGCAGATGCTTCCCCAATTACCAGTTCTCATCCAGTGTAATGACATGACTGTGAAGATACCTGTCAGCATACAGAGTGAGGTACCAGGACGCGTTCTGTTGGGTAACGATTTGAAAACTCTCGGAGTTGTGTCGCATACCCCCAGACCTCCTAGTAAACGGTTACAGGAGCTAACCAGACCCGCAAGGGAGAGAACCATGCAAGGAACTCTCCAGGAGATGATGAAGAAAGATATCACTCCTGCTCCACTGGAATTGTCAGCTGCTGTCTCCAAGAAATCAGAAGCGAAAGGGAAACCTAAGACTTCTATACCGAAACCAGCAGCCAGCATTTCAGTGCAGCCAACAAGGACTTCCCTGCGGTTGTCCAAAGTTACACCCGTAACTCCACCTCAACCTCCAGCTGAGGCTGAGAGGGAGGTACAAGCCTGTGTGGTAGAATTGGACTCTGAAGAGGAGCTAATGGAAGGCCAGGAACTCATTGGAGATCTGGATCCTGTTGACCATCCTGCGCTGCAGTCTTTACTGGCAGAAGGTGGACCCAGCAGGGCAGACTTCAGTAAGGGACAGCGAGAATGTCCAACTCTGGAAGGTCTTCGCCACCAGGCAGAAGCTCAGGCTGAAGGGTAAGAGCCTGGGAAATACAGGTTGCACTGGGAAGATGGCCTCTTCTACAGTGAACCGACCGAGTCTGCACCTGGAGACTACAAACGACTTGTAGTACCCCAAGAGAACAGACGACAGTTCTTGCAGTTAGCCCATGAGATTCCTTTGGCTGGTCACTTGAGTTTCAAGAAGAATAAGGAAAGGCTCTCTCTCTACTTTTATTGGCCAAAGATGGGGGCTGAAGTAGAAAAACACTGCAGGAGCTGCCACACCTGCCAGACCTCTGGTAAGGTTAGCTCCAAGAATGTGGCACCTTTAGTGCCTCTCCCAGTTGTGGGAGTCCCATTTGAGAGAGTAGGGATTGACATTGTTGGTCCCCTTGATCCTCCAACCTCCTCAGGCAACAGGTTTATACTTGTTGTAGTAGACCATGCTACTAGGTATCCTGAGGCAATTCCTATGAGGACTGTTACAGCTCCGGCTGTGGCTAAGGCCCTCCTTGGTATTTTTACCAGCGTCGGGTTTCCTAAGGAAGTAATCGCTGACAGGGGGTCAAACTTTATGTCCCACTACATGAAAGCCATGTGGAAAACCTGTGGAGTTACTTACAAGTTCTCAACAGCCTACCACCCCCAAACCAATGGGCTGGTAGAACGGTTCAACCGAACCATGAAGAGCATGATAGGTGCTTTAGAGGAACCCCTTAAGCGTAAGTGGGACCTTCTACTGCCATGCCTTCTCTATGCTTATAGAGAAGTCCCTCAGGAGGGAGTAGGTTATTCTCCCTTTGAGCTTCTCTATGGTCATCCTGTCAGAGGTCCATTGGCCCTGATTAAGGAGGGGTTGGAGAGTGCTCCTTCCCCCAAGCCAGTCAGATTGATTGACTACGTGATAGGTCTCCGGAGGAGAATGTCGCACATGATGACAGAAACAAGCGATAACTTGAAAGCTGGACAAGCATTGGTCAAGCACTGGCATGATCAAAAGGCTAACATGGTGAGTTTGCTCAAGACTAGCTCGTTCTCGTTATGATCCCAACAAGGCAGAGGGCCTTGCAAGACAAATGGATGGGACTCTTCAGAGTTGTGGGTAAACTCAGAGAGGTCAACTATCTAGTGGACTTGGGCAATCCCAAGGAGGCTCCGACAGTCTTCCATACCAACCGACTCAAAGCGTATGTCTCAAGACCTGATGTAGGAGCGTTGCTTCTAGCATCATCAGAGGAAGAAGAAGAGAGTGAAGCTCTTCCTGATTTCCTCAGAGGCTTACCTTTAGACAAAAAAATTGAAGGAGTAAATCTCTCTTCAAATCTGACACCTGAGCAACAACAAGAGTGCAAATCTATGTTGAATCAGTTTGCCTCTCTATTCTCGCTTTCACCAGGCTTGACCCCTTGGGGCCAGCATGACATACTCACTGGTGACTGTCTGCCAGTCAAAAGCAGAGGATACCGAATGTCAGAAAATGTACAAACCCACATCAAAGGTGAGGTCAGCAAGATGCTTGATCTCGGGGTAATAGAGCCCTCTACTAGTCCATGGTCTAGCCCAGTTGTGTTAGTACCAAAGGCCGGATCTAAAGAACTTAGATTCTGCGTGGATTATAGAGCTCTTAATGCAGTCACCAAGACTAATGCCCACCCTTTGATAAGAACAGATGAGTTGGTGGATAAATTTGGCACAGCCAAGTTCCTCAGCACATTTGACTTGACGTCAGGCTATTGGAAAATAGCCCTGACAGACCATGCCAAGGAGAAAACTGCATTTTCTACCCCCGTTGGCTTACACCAGTTTAAGGTAATGCCTTTCGGATTGAAAAATGCACCTGCTACATTTCAACGGATGGTAAACCAGGTTCTGAATGGGATGGAGGACTTCTGCATGGCATACTTGGATGACATAGCAGTGTTCAGCAATTCCTGGGAAGAACATGTAACCCACCTGAGAGATGTTTTGCAGGCTCTTGGACGAGCCAATCTGACCATTAAGGCGAGTAAATGCCAAATTGGACAGAGTAAGGTAGTCTATCTTGGACATGAGGTAGGAGGTGGAGAAATAAGGCCTTTGATCAGTAAGATTGAAGCTGTGCAAAATTGGACAACACCTACTACTCAGACCCAAGTGAGAGCCTTCCTAGGCCTCACTGGATATTACAGGAATTTCATTGAGAACTATGGGACCATAGCTTCTCCACTGAATGTCATCTCCTCGCCCAAATTTCCTAAAAATTTTAGATTAGAGTGGAATCAGGCTTTTGAAAACCTGAAAAAGGCTCTTTGCCAAGCCCCAGTACTCAGAGCTCCTGATTACCACCAAACTTTCATTGTGCAGACAGATGCTTCAAATGTAGGAATAGGTGCGGTACTCAGTCAACTGGATGCGAAAGGTAGGGAGCACCCCGTTTGCTTCATCAGCCGCAAGCTGAAGGATCCTGAAACAAGGTGGGCAACAATCGAAAGAGAATGCTTTGCTATCGTGTGGGCTCTGAAGAAGTTTAGGCCATACTTGTATGTTTCTACTTTTGTCATTCAGACTGACCACCAACCCTTGAGATGGTTAATCCAAATGAAAGGGGAAAACCCAAAACTACTGAGATGGTCGATCTGCCTGCAAGGGTTTGATTTCACCATGGAGCATAGGTCAGGGTGTCACCACCAAAATGCTGATGGTCTCTCTAGGATGTATGCCATCGACTAGAGGTATGAGATTCATCCAGGAGTGGATTAAATCCTCCTGTCCCTTAGTCTGGGGGGGGCGAGTGTTAGGGAGAATTCTCTGGTTAGTCTGAATTTCCTAACCTAGTGAGTCCCCCAGCAGCTTTGCTGGATTTCTGGAGTTTGTTTTTTTCCATCCTGCCAAGAGTGAGACTCTTTTTCTCCCACTCTTGGACATGAATGTGGTTAATTCCTTGGAATGACAATGTGTTCTATGGGCTATGGGGTCTTTTACTCCATAGGGTCTCATATGTTTTACTATGTGTGTTACACTGCACCCTCCGTGCTGTGGCACTGGGGCGTCCTAGAGGATCCCCACCATAGACTCCACACCCTGGGACTGACTACTGTCTCCCTGGGCATGTAAAGTCACCATTGGCTTTACTAGACCTAAATTTACTAACAGAACTAGTACAAACCATCCTATTGTGGACGTACTAGAAGGGGTAATTCGATTACTCCTGGGTCTGTTATTCGAGGGGGCACTGTCCTGTCCCCCCTCATCGAGTTTTGGCTGGTGGCAGTGGAAACTACTCGTTATATTCGACCCCGAATATAACTCTATGGGATTCTTCCCATTGTTGGAGGTTAATACTCTTTCTCGTTAATCTCTAACATACCACTGGTTTATTTATCTTAAATAAATCTATCGGTTGGTATTTTCTGCCAGAACTCGGTTTTTAAAATGGCGTCTGTGTTCGTCTCTGTGACTCCTAAACCAAAGGTTGAGCCCTTTCCACTTTTGGCGGGCTTCTGCACAGAGGCCCTCCAAAGTGGTGCCATTCTGTCTGGGTACCACAGGGGGTGTGGGAGGGGGTTTAGGCACCCTGGACTGAGTTGCCTTGCCAACTCAAGTCGCACTCTGGTGTGATTGGCCCAAGTGGTGAGCCACCCCGCTCACCACTTAGCATGTTTTGATTGACAGCTAGGCTGAATGAATGGGGGTTTTCTGCATAAAAGCAGGGCTTTTGGGACTGGATCTTCAGAAGTCGCCACAGGACCTAAGAATCCGACGAGGGTAAAGCTGAGCCGACCTGCAACGATGACACCTCCGGTGGAGCCCTGCTGAACCGACTCACCACTTCCGGACGACAGAGGAGATCTCCCCGCCGGAGAGTCTCTTCCCCTGACTGGTGGGAACAACCAGTCCCCTTTGCTTTTTCTTCACTTCCAAGGCGTAGTGGTCGAATTGCCCGTGCTGAGCACCCCGGCAACCGGATAGCCACTAACCCGTACGCGACCAAAAGATGGTGCCTTGTGACGGAGCACTCCGCGGCTGGTCTCTTCCCTGGTGGTGCAACGATCTTCAACTTTCCTTCGATGACGAGAGCATCTCTTCTCTTGGCAAAGCCCCAACTTGCATCCACCACCAGGAACAACTGCCCCCGCCGGAGCTGTTTCTCCACATACAAGGTACCGTGTCCGCCTGGCTTCCCTTGTGTCGGTTAGCGTGAGGTGTCTTAATCCTCGCCTCTCGATTGGGTCGCCTCCAAGCCTTCTTAACTTTTTGTTCTGAACTGGTCCAATCTTTCTATTGCAATTTGCGACAAAGACTCGAAGTGCATTTCCACTGTGATACTTTTTGGGACATATCGCCTTGCCTCTCTCCGAGTGGGCCTGGCCTCTGAACTTTGTGATCTACAGTAGACCCTGCCTTACTTGCCTTGCATTTGTTCGTAAAAGTGTTGGTACCGAGTTGATTTCATACCCTGCCTTTTTTCTCCCGTCCTAACGAATATTAGAGTGCCATCTAGGTTAAAGCATTCACCTCTGTCTGCAAATAAGTGGTGCCGTTGAACCTAGACTTGTCAAACTATTGTTAGGGGGATTGATTTACTTATAGTAATTGTGATTGAAGTTGTTTGCCGTATTAGTGGCAGTGTGTTTTCCATAGATGTGTTTTTATAAATAAATAACTATATATCTTTACACCGAAGCTCTGTTCCGTGTTTGCTTGTTCTACTGTGCAAATTGCCCTATTTTGTATACTCCACATACTGCCTAACACTTCTTGAGGGAAGTCTGACTGCTCAGCCACAGCTACCAAGTGAATCTGTGTGGTGCAGACTGCTACCAAGTGGGTTTACTGCCAAACACCTGTAGTCCTAAATCTTTTGCAGTGGTCCCAGAGGGAACTGCACAGGTTTCCGCCTAACATCCACCAGGCCCCCACTCATCTCTCCTTGTACCCCCACACCCCACTAGTCAGGGGCACCATCCACTAGGCCCCCACTCATGTCTCCCTGCACCCACCTGCATCCAGGGGCACCCTCCACCAAGCCCCCACTCATGTCCCCCTGCACCCCCACCCCCCTGCATCCAGGGGAACCCTCCACCAGGCCCCCACTCATGTCTCCCTGCACCCCCACCCCCCAGCACTGTGGGGCACCCTCCACCAGGCCCCCACTCATGTCTCCCTGTACCCCCACCCCCCACCAGTCAGGGGCACCCTCCACCAGGCCCCCACTCATGTCTCCCTGCACCCCCACCCGCCTGCATCCAGGGGCACCCTCCACCAGGCCCCCACTCATGTCCCCCTGCACCCCCACCCCCTGCATCCAGGGGCACCCTCCACCAGGCCCCCACTCATGTCTCCCTGCACCCACACCCCCTGCATCCAGGGGCACCCTCCACCAGGCCCCCACTCATGTCCCCCTGCACCCCCACCCCCCAGCACTGTGGGGCACACTCCACCAGGCCCCCACTCATGTCTCCCTGCACCCCCACCCCCCTGCATCCAGGGGCACCCTCCACCAGGCCCCCACTCATGTCCCCCTGCACCCCCACCCCCCAGCACTGTGGGGCACCCTCCACCAGGCCCCCACTCATGTCTCCCTGCACCCCCACCCCCCACCAGTCAGGGGCACCTGCCAGCAGGCCCCCACTCCTGTCTCCCTGCATCCCCCAACCCCCAGCAAGTGCAGGGCACCCTCCACCAGGCACCCACTCCTGTCTCCCTGCAACCCCACCCCCCACCAGTCAGGGGCACCTGCCAGCAGGCCCCCACTCCTGTCTCCCTGCACCCCCACCCCCCAGCAGTGCAGGGCACCCTCCACCAGGCCCCCACTCCTGTCTCCCAGCACCCCCACCCCCCACCAGTCAGGGGCACCTGCCAGCAGGCCCCCACTCCTGCCTCCCTGCACCCCCACCCACCTGCATCCAGGAGCACCCTCCACCAGGCCCCCACTCATGTCCCCCTGCACCCCCACCCCCCAGCACTGTGGGGCACCCTCCACCAGGCCCCCACTCATGTCTCCCTGCACCCCACCCCCCACCAGTCAGGGGCACCTGCCAGCAGGCCCCCACTCCTGTCTCTCTGCACCCCCACCCCCACCCCCCAGCAGTGCAGGGCACCCTCCACCAGGCCCCCACTCCTGTCTCCCTGCACCCCCACCCCCCACCAGTCAGGGGCACCTGCCAGCAGGCCCCCACTCATGTCCCCTTGCGCCCCCACCCCCCAGCACTGTGGGGCACCCTCCACCAGGCCCCCACTCCTGTCCCCCTGCACCCCCACCCCCCTGCATCCAGGGGCACCCTCCACCAGGCCCCCACTCATGTCTCCCAGCACCCCCACCCCCCAGCTGTGCGATTTGCCTGGGTACATGTATTCCAAGGGTGCGCGGGTAGTCTCACAAGCGATTCCATCAGGGTACGTGTATCATGGGTCCGCGTGAACTTCCACACGCGATACCAGCAGGGTACGTGTATTTCGGTGTGCGTGTGAAGTTCCACACGCGACCGGGCCTTTGAGAGTGGGGTACGTGTATTCCAGGGGTGGGCGGGATTATTTACTCGCGACTGGGCCTGGGAGAGCGTGTTACGTGTATTCCTGGGGTGGGTGGGAAGATTTACACGGTCGCCTACAACGCGCCAAAAAATAAAAGGACCAATCCTGAAACACGTACGCCAGCATGAAGCAGCCGCACGTCCCGCGCAGCATAAAAGAGTGCGCAAACAACAAACAAGCTCAGACGCCAGGATGAATATACCGTTCCTTGCAGCAGTGGCCGTGGGATACCGCAGGAGGAGGAGAAGGATAGTCAGGGTCAGAATCTTCACACCCAGAACCAGCCTATTTGGTATGCCTGATGACCAGGTGTATGGGAGGTACAGGTTTCCACCACACATAATACTTGACCTGGTCCACCAGGCCCCCACTCATGTCTCCCTGCACCCCCACCCCCCTGCATCCAGGGGCACCCTCCACCTGGCCCCCACTCATGTCCCCCTGCACCCCCACCCCCCAGCACTGTGGGGCACCCTCCACCAGGCCCCCACTCATGTCTCCCTGCACCCCCACCCCCCACCAGTCAGGGGCGCCTGCCAGCAGGCCCCCACTCCTGTGCACCTGCCAGCAGGCCCCCACTCCTGTCTCCCTGCACCCTCACCCCCCAGCAGTGCAGGGCACCCTCCACCAGGCCCCCACTCCTGTCTCCCTGCACCCCCAGCCCCCACCAGTCAGGGGCACCTGCCAGCAGGCCCCCACTCCTGTCTCCCTGCACCCCCAACCCCCCAGCAGTGCAGGGCACCCTCCACCAGGCCCCCACTCCTGTCTCCCTGCACCCCCACCCCCCACCAGTCAGGGGCACCTGCCAGCAGGCCCCCACTCCTGTCTCCCTGTACCCCCACCCCCCAGCAGTGCAGGGCACCCTCCACCAGGCCCCCACTCCTGTCTTCCTGAACCCCCACCCCCACCAGTCAGGGGCACCTGCCAGCAGGCCCCAACTCCTGTCTCCCTGCACTCTCACCACCCAGCAGTGCAGGGGACCCTCCACCAGGCCCCCACTCCTGTCTCCCTGCACCCCCACCCCCCACCAGTCAGGGGCACCTGCCAGCAGGCCCCCACTCCTGTCTTGTAAGAGGATTCAATTCAGCACTACAGCTAAGTTAACGCCTAGTCTAGAATACTGAATGAAAACCCTTATTGATATATCTTTATGTCCAGTTCATGCGTTCTGGATGACTACCCCTATATAACACCCCTCTCTTGGAATCCCCCTGTCCCCACTGAGCCAAGAAGTAGTTCTGTTTTGTAAGTTAAAAGGTTTATTTGATAATTTAACAATAGATATATAGATCACACTTTATAATAAATTAATAATTGAATAGCACACTTAATCTGATATGATAAAGATCAACAACGGAGAATCTGGCACTAGCACACTTCTTATAATCACTAATGAGTTGACATGAAATGGATAAGGTAGCACACTGGTAAATAGGAACAAAAGTATAATGTGGTAGAGGATGCTTTATGTAAGCTCAGGTGGATGCAATATTCAATGAATGCAGTACAGAAAATACTCAATATGATTTCAACCAAACAATGTAATCACTTTTCTCTGGCAATCCCCTCCCCCCCTTGATGCAAGGCAAGGAAATGGAAGGAAAACACACAGTTCTCAGAAATGCAATCAATGTAAATCAGTTCACCCCAGCAAGCTTACACCACAGAAAACAGATAGGAGTTTTGAAAACACAGGCCCAAATGCTTTTATATGTGTTAGCAATGGATGAGAAATATGCTGGAAATGCTGTTAATTCCCTTTCAGAGGTTCAGGGTGAGTGGTATCTAGTTAATATTAGTCCAGGCTCACACTAGCAATGATGCAGGGATAGTTAGCAGGTTAAACGAATTTCTGGCAAATGGAAGGCAAGCAGCAGCTGATTTTACATGTGGAGAAATTTGCAAATCGCGGTAAAATTCGCGGATGCGCCGAGCGCTAATACAGAGGAACCACAAGGACTATCTCTATCGTTTTGGGGTCCTAGGAAAGCCTAGGATCTCAGCTTCAAAATGAAAGTTACTGCAAGTCTCTAGCACAAACGGTTGCGGAGATATGAGCGATTTTGTGAAGGTCGTTTTTCAGATTTGAAATTTTAAAGTTCAAAAAGACAAGTGGCAGATTTTGCAGCTAAAATGACAGGTGACAGCTAGGAGGCAGTTCTACTTAGATTAAATAGATTGAATTATATTATTTTAACTAGGATATTGGTTCTGCACAGTTTTCTAGGTACTCACACTATATTCTTGAGTGAAATGGGCCTCATCACGGATCTGGTCAGGGTTTTAGACTGGACTCTGGTCTGGTCTGGCCTCTGCACTTCACAGTGATCTGGGTCAGCTCTCTCTGCTGGTCTGGGTCTCTCTGGGTACAGCACTGCTTTCTCTCTGGTCTGGTCTCTTAGTTCTGGATAGATTGAAGTCTCTAGTTTGGCTCTCTGGAGGTTTGATGGAGGTAAAGTATGGATTTTTCCGGCAGAGCGTCCCGCTGCAGATGGAATTGAAGGTCCCTATCTGTCCTGACTCTCTGCTTTTATGTGTTTTTGAGAGTGGGTGTGTGTGTTGCATCACTAGACTTGCCCCTCTCACTTGTCATTGGTCCAGCTTTCATTCCTCCCCTTGATTGGGGAATGAACTGTGAGTCAGAGTGATGTCATTTTATGGCTTGCCAAGAGGGCACTCCCTTGTCAGATTGCACACATTCTATATTTGATAATAAAAGACATATTTCACAGTTACACAGTTGCTTGAAATTACATATACATGGTGTGGCTGAATTTAGCCATGTCTCTGTCCAAATCTGCTCTTTCTAGGAGCTTGCATTCAGAGATGCCACATAATGGACTTTTTAACTGATTTTTCAATTTCTGACATGGACCCAACTTTACATACATGTGCGCAGGGAGTAGGGACATTAACTGATGAAGTTTCAGATTTTTAACATGCACACCTTTAGAGTAATATCCACTTTTCCGCTGACACCCCCCTGTACATACCACCGGTTCTAAAAACCTCTTAAACTGTGGGCAGAAAAATCACAAGAATTATGGTATCATTTATAAAATTTTCACATGTCCGCACCATGAGTTATTAATCTTTTTCTAAACAATATTCTGGCTACAAAGGGGTGTGGTTTTCTCTCAGCACAAGGTAGAAATACTGGTTAATCCAGTTCTGCCAAGCCAGCTTGCTCTCACAGGCAGTGCCCCTCCCAGCTCCTGCCAAGAGGAAGCTACATTTTACGACTGCGTAATAAAACCTTTGCCTGAGTGAAGAGGGCTTTGTTCACTCTCCTGCAGAGCACAGGTAATTCAATTATCAGATAGATGGCATATCCTTAGTGTGGGCAGCAAAAGGAAGGTTGGCCTGGGAACACAGTGGTGACTCAAGTTTCACTCCTGATGGGGGTAGCTGCCAAGCAAAATCAAGTTCCTTAAGCCAGACCTTCAGCTAACTGGCAGGTTTTTTGTTGCTTTTTAACTTAACTTGCAATTTTACACATGCAGCTAGGATGCTGAGTCTAAGTGCAAAACTATGACATTTCAACAGTTACAAAGGCATGTGATACCAAACATAGGTCACTCATTTAATCTAAACATTTTTGATTTTAGTGTCTTTAAATCCAGTGCAACTTAAACTGCTGCAATCCACAGCTCAGCCAGTCTTGTTATAAACCTTGTCTTATGATCTTCATTTCCCAGATTTTGTAGGCACACAAAACTCCATTCTGCCAAATGTCTGCTGGTGTTCAGTAAATATTTTGCACATATTGCAATGTTTGAAAATAGGCATTTTGACTTGCCTTCAGGGAAACAGAGTGGTTTTAAAACGCCGGCTTTTGGATAGTGGTGAGTACTGGTACTGCACCCATTTTTGGGATTTAAGAAATGAATTCCCCACAATTCTAGGTTGCATTTGGCAATCAGCATTTCCATTCCCAATGGTTTCAGACTACTGTGCGGGTAGTCCAATGGTGGTTTTAAAGCGCTTTGAAGCTAACCGGCGCTACTGTTTTTCCTTTGGCAACCCATTTCCCTCATGGCAACCCGGCCTTTCATTCTCGCACTGGTGGGTGGCAAGTGAGGCAACCATTTTAGTGTGCGCACAAACTGCGCAGCTTTCCTGGATTTCGGCGCACATGTGGGTTTTCCGCCATCTTGAATTTTCTAAGCCCACAGCACCAAATGTGGTGGCATGATAGCTTAAACGTGGGTCAGGACACCCAACAAGCCCCCCCCACGTGACTGCCCCTTGAATTTGAGTCGATGGGGAGTCGCGTGCACAAGGGTTTTGACCCATGCACCGGTCTGTCCGCATAATCTTCTTCCTCTTCTGTAGATGGCACAGTTCAGCATCTTCTTCTCCATCCGGTACTGATCGATGGTTCTCCTCGCCGGTCCTGATGGGAATATTGGGCGGTCCACTGGGCCCATTGAATCTTCGTTCCCGGTCTCCGGATCGCCCTCCTCGGCCCGTCTTCAGGTTTTCTTTCTCCTAGGACGACAAAGGAAGAGCGGCAATACCTACTCATAGACGTTTTTCCACCACTGTTGAGATAGTGGGGCAGCATATGCATTTCATCATAACGAAACATTACATTCTTATTTTGAAAAACAGTATGACTAAGAGACAGTTTCATACAAATCACAGTATGTTAGAGACTAGATGTGGTACGTTTTATGATTGGAACTGAATTAGTCTGATACAGTACCCGCTAGGATTCCAGAGGATTCCTCCAGTTGTTGCAGAGTGTGCCTGGGATGGCAACACTTCAACTGGTTTATGTGTACCCACTTGTCTTCCCCCTCTGCCGAACCGCCTTTGGGGATGCGGATCTTGTAGGCCACAGGGGAGATCTTATCGACGATCTCAAAGGGTCCCTTCCATGTAGGCAAAAATTTGCGCTGCTTGGCCTGGTTCCTTTGGAAGTTGTATAGATAGACCCGGTCTCCCACCTGATATTCCTTCCTGGAAGTTTTCAGGTCATAATGGGTCTTCATGCTATCAGCCGTTCTTTCTAGATTCCGCTGAGCATAAGCAAAAGCATGTTGGAGGTGTTTCCTTAAATTCTCTACATACTCATGAGTAGTGGAGGCATTTATCAGTGTCTGCTCTTGGGTCCTGTAGAGCAAATGCTGAGGAAGCACCATCTTGCGTCCAGTCATCAACTCAAATGGTGACATTTTGGTTGCAGATGAAGGGGTAGATCTGATGGCCATTAGGACCAGAGGTAATCGGATATCCCAACTTGGCCCAGAATCTGCCACAAACTTCTTTAATATGCTCACAATTGTCCGGTTATATCTCTCTACTGCCCCAGAAGAAGCTGGTCTATAAGCAATATGCAGCTTTCTCTTGACCCCCAGTATCTCCCACATCTTTGTCATTACTTCACTGGTGAAGTGGCTACCTCTGTCTGACTCAATCCTTTGAGGTAGACCAAAACGGGAAAAGATGTGGTTAATCATCAAGGCAGCTGCAGTTTCTGCCTTGCAATTTGGGGCTGGGAGACATTCCACCCACTTGGTAAACAAGCATGTCACAGTCAACATGTACTTATTCCCCCTAGCCGAGCGAATCACAGGGCCTACAAAGTCGATTTGTAAATCTGACCATGGCAGTGTCATTCCCCTCTTTTGTAAAGGCGCCCGGTGTGTGAGGGATGTCGGCTGAAATTGTGCACACACAAGACAACCCTTCAAGTATTGGTCGAGGTCCTGCCCCATGTGTGGCCAGTATGCAACCTCTCTTAAGATTTCCAATGTTGTGTGAAACCCCCTATGACCGGCGGTGGCCGCATCATGGGCGTGACTTAACATCAGGCTTCGGAATGAGGTAGGAACCACCCACTGATCGTGGCCAGCTTTGGATTTCCTTACCAACAAACCGTCTTGGATTCGGAACATTTTTGGACATTTCATCAACACTCTTAGGTCCTCTTTCCCAATGTAATCGGTATCAGTCAGGGGAAAGTTCTCAGGGTCCTCAAGGTGCTGGTAAAATTTACCAATAATTGGATCCCCCTTCTGAGCGGTAATCAAATCAGCATCAGGGGTCTCCTTACTCCATTGTGCAATTGAAAGGTCGTTGTGAGCATTTGTCTGGGACCTAGTGATTGCAGTGACCTGGATTTCCCCCAACAGGGACTCAATCTCAATTAGATCCCCTTGGATGGCCCCGGTTTTGGCCAGCTGATCAGCTAAGTCGTTTCCAGTTTTGTCTGGTCCCTCTACTTTGGAATGACCCTTGATCTTTTTCCAATAGATGGTCATCTCATTCGAGGTGACCAGATCATCAATGTTTTGGATCAACTTCCCATGTTTCAAGGGTTTGTTGTTAGCACATAACATGCCTCTGGTTTTCCAATTAACCAGGTGTTCCACGAACCCGTTCCGTACATAATCCGAATCTGTGATTATGACCAGTTCGTGGAGTTGATGCTGGACAGCAGTGAGGATGGCCTGATGCACAGCCATCAATTCTGCCACCTGACTACTTCGGGGTCCGATTTTGTATCCAGCGGAGGGTTCTGGGGACTCATTCACCCATGCATTCCCTACGCCAGCCACCAGTTCTTTCTCCCCGTCGTTGTCAACATGGTAAGAGCATCCATCCACATACACAGTGGGCATTCCCTCACACTTGTCTTCTTCAAAGACTTTGTGGGGGGAATTAAGGTATGCCTCCATGTTGTCCTTTATTTTTAGACTTTCGTCCTCGAGACAGTTTTCTCTGGCACAATCATGCATCACTCTTCTTGTTTTGGCCATATCTGACCTCCACAGGAAAGCCTTGCATTGACAGAATCCAGGAAGTAATTCGGGAATTACTCACATTTCCGGCCCGGATTCTGTCACTTTGGAGATATTGCAGAGGCTGGTGTGGAGTCTCCACTATGATGTGTTCCCCCTGGATAAACGGGCGGTAATTCTTCAATGCCCACACCGTTGCCAGGAGTGCCTTCTCACAATCGTTGAATTTTTCCTCCACAGAGGATAAAGTTTTGCTCGCATAGGAGATTACTTTATTGACCTTGTCATGCTTTTGGTATAATACTGCCATCAAGCACGTATCAGAGAACCCCGTCTCCAGGAAGAACTCCTTGTTTCTGACAGGGTAAGCTAGGCAAGGCGCTTGTGAAAGGCTTCTTTTGAGTTGTTTTACCGCCTCGGCTTGTTCTGGACCCCATTCCCACTTGACCCCCCCCTTCAGGAGATGAATCAGGGGTCTGGTGATCTCTGCGTAGCCCTCAATGAACTTCCTGCTGTAATTAGTCAGTCCAAGGAGGCTCCTTAGTTCTCGCAGAGTTGTGGGGTCTTTCAGTTTCTGAAGTGCTTCCACTTTCTTTTCCTGGGGACAGAGACCCTGAGGAGTAATCTCATGCCCCAAGAAATTAACACGGGTTCTACACCACTGTGCTTTCTGAAAGGAAAGTTTTGCTCCGGCGGCCCTCAACTGTGTCAGAACATAACGGATCTCCGCTATGTGTTCCTCCACAGATGAACTTTTGATGAGGACATCATCTACATAAGCCAGGTTACCCCTCGCACCCAGGTCGGGCATGGCCTTATGTAGGAAAATGTTGAATTCATTGCCGGAGTTGAGGTATCCGAAGGGAGTCCGGGTCCATGTGTACTGCTGGCCCCCAAAGGTAAAAGCCAGTTTGTATTGGTCCTCCCTGCTGACAGGCACGGTCCAGTATCCATTGGTCAGGTCTATTGCAGTGAATACCTGTGACCCCTGGATCTGGGCCAGCCCTTGGTCAATGTAGGGCAGAGGCCATCGGGAAGTATGGACCCGTTTGTTGAGCTCCCTAAGGTCGGCGCAGAGTCTCCACTGGCCGTTTGGCTTCAATATTCCCAGCCCGGATTATTGAAGGTGCTGTGGACGGGACGGATTATTCCCCGGGACTCAAGGTTCTTAATTATTTCGGTAAGGGACTCCATTGATGCGAGAGGCAAGCGATATTGCTTCACAAACACAGGAGTCATGCCAGGGTCCGTGGGGATTGTTGTTGTGTGGATGTCAGTGCGACCACAGTCATATGAGTCTACCGCAAAGAGATCTTGGAAATCCAAGAAAACTTGTTTCAACTTTTGCTTTTGTTCCAGAGTCACACAGGCATCAGCTAGGTTGACTCTCTCTTCCACCATCTGCCTGACGCCTGGAAAGACTTCTGGTTTGGCTATTTCAGCGGCCTCCTCCAGCTGGGTGGAGAAGTCCCTGGTCAGAGTGCTGATTTGGACTGGAGGCTTCAGGTGGGAAAGGCAGCCCTCATGGACCTGGAAAATCACCTCATCCCTCCTGAAGTCACAAGTCACATCTTCCTTACCATAGGGGCAGGAAGTGTACACCAGGAAGTTCCCCCCATGCCGGGTAAAAATCCTGTCTGGTGTTGTATTGTCCTCACTGTCACTGTGAAAACAGTCCTTGGGGATTGGTCCTAACAGTTCATTTAATAAGTCGATGGAAAAATGTCGGTCATCAACCGCCATTCCAATAATGGTGCCTGCGGCTAGAGTAATACTCTTTAAGTCGCTGTTATCCACCTCTATTAGAATGGTGTCCTGTTCTATGTTGACTAATGGAGTTGGGTTTACCCCCAACCCTTGCTGTTGGAGAGAGGCATTTAGATGTATATAAGCATCAGGGTTTTTCAAATGTTGTCCTCTTTTAGCTTTCCCTTCCAGGGAGAATTGTCGGGTCCTTTCTGGGATGGTGACTTCCTCTTTGATCTGAATTTCAACTGCATAAGGTAGCAATTGAGCTGACCTAAATGCTTTTTCTGGATCATCAAAGCCCATGGGATTATCCGCTAATCGGGACCAAGCTTTGAAGTTTATTAGGTCCAAACTAATGGCAAAGCGATTGAGAATGTCACTGCCTAAGTAAAAGGCGGCAGTGACGTCTCGCACGACCCAACAATTATGGACTATGCTCTTGTTGCCAATGGAGATTTTGAGCATACACCTGCTTGGCAGGAGATGTTTTGAATTGGGTGCTTCCAGGTCCATTTCCCATTTGTCTATCAGTTTGAAGGTGGGAATGGCTGGATCTTTTGGAAGTTGGCGAAACATGGCTTCGCTGATGAAGCTCTTACCGTTGTTCACACACACTCGAGCGAGAACAGAGTCCTTCCCATCATTTAACTGAACAGGGATGAACAACTGCTCTCCAATTTGCTGAATATCAGCCAGGCTTTGAGCTGATTTCACATCTTTCTGGACTATAGGAGTGGGAGTTTCTGATTGTGGATTAGTATAGAATCTCAGAGTGTTTCCTTCCAGCGTGGAGTACTACTTTAGACTGGAAGGAAGGTTGATTTTCAGAAATAGAGAGGACCCCCCATCACCAGTCTGTTGTCCTACTGCTATTACTGTCACGTCTGGAATTTGGCTATTCTGGAAGTGAAATTCTACTTGGTCAGATTTTTGTTCAACCATGTGGCAGGTGCCGTTTAAACTAACATCGTTGACACTCTGTTTTAATTTTATTGGTCGGCTAGTCTGGGTCCAGAGGACCTTGTTTACGCAATCTATTAGGGGTGACAACCTTCTCAGGAGGTCATTCCCTAGTAAACAAGGGGTGCCCTCTGGGGTCACAACTATGACCGGGTGCTTCAACTTATGTCGCCCAATTTTAATGTCCAAATCTACCGTCCCCTCGACGGGAATTTCCTTCCCGTCAAAGTTCTGGAGTTGCCCAGGAAGAGAGGTGAGAGGAATTTGGTAATTCTCTCCCCTTCCTGCATTCAGTTCGTCAAAGGCCCTTCTGGACAGAAGGGTAGCTTGAGATCCAGTGTCCACCAGTGCCAAAATTGTACCCTGCCCCTGTACTTGTACCGGGGCATAATATCTTCCCTCCTTCTCCTCAAGGGGGCACAGATAATGTACATTTTTGGACAACTGGTGGGCTAATTTTCTGGTTTTGGACATCGCGAGAGAAGAATTTTGGGCAGAATTCTGTGGAGAGCCTTGGGAATCTGAAAGAAAAATTTGGCAACTGGAGATCAGAGCCATTGTGGGTTCCCCTGGTTCCGGTTCTGGGCCGCCCCCCCCTTTTTGGAGGCAGTCACCAGGATGGGTTTGAACCAGGGGATTTTCTTGCTGTTGGTTCTGGGATGAGATGGTGGGCGGCGGTAGCTCAGTCTCCACATCTCCCCAGTCTGGATTTGCATCCCTAGGGACCCATTTTTCTTTGGGAGGAGTTCCCCCCTCTCTGAAGGAGAAGATCCTTTTCCCAGGATCCTCTGAGGATCCCTCTCCCTCAAATTGGAAGATCTGTACCTCCTCCTCAAACTGAGTCTGTTTGGGTCTTTTGTTTCTCCTACCCCCCCTCTGCTCCTTAGGAGGCAGACTTTCAGGGGCAAGAGATTTTGTTTCCGGTTCCTGGGTTTCCAGGGGCTGTTTACAAGTGAGGAAGGAAGCTTCCTCCAAGGCTTTACACCCCCCTTCCCTTTGTGCCTCCTCCCTGGGAACCGGTGAGTTATCGGGGTGCTGCCCCCGTCATTGTTCTGGAGCACCAGGTCCAGAGTTGGGTGCGTTCTGCGCCGGCACGCCCATCTGAGGGTTCTGCTGAGCCCTCAGTATGTGACCCAGATCCCGCGCCATGTTTTGAACCTGGCGCTCTAACTGGGAAACCCGCTCAGGCTGATACGGGGCCCTGTTTTCTCCCCTGGGCTGATCCCGGGAAGGGTAGCTGTCCCTTCTTTGGTAGTACCCCTGGTTGGGAAGATTTGGGTACCCCTCCACCCTTGGCCTCCCCTCTCCCGGATTCAGTGGTCTGGGCTCAGGGAATTGGGGAAAGAAGGATGGATGGTTTTGGGGCTGGAAGTCGGGTGGATATCTGGGGAAAAAGTTCTGCCCAGGGTTTGGTAAATTTCTGCCCTCCTGTGGGAAGTTTGGAGGGAAGTTCCCTGGGTTAGGTGCTTGGCTGGATCCCCCCCCTTGGGCTGGAGGAGTCCACACATAACCCAGGATGGGTCGATTTCCCTTGTAACGGGGACTTACATAATCAGGAGAGCGAGGGACCCCATTTGTGGGGCTGCCTCCCTGGCTCCCTGTCTGTGACTGGCCCGAGGACCTTCTGGGCCTAGCATTGTTAGGTGCAGGTAGGTTTTTAGGCCCCCCCATCTCCAAATCCAAAACGGGGGTGACCTTTACCTCTGCCACCTTGGCAGCAGCAGGGGTGCTGTTGGCTTTGGGGTTTTTCTGGGCATTACTTTTGCTATCTACCGGTTTCTGCACCTCATAGATCCGGGTAGCCTGTTCAATGACCCAGTCTAAAGATCTTTTCTCGTGAAAATCCCTCACGAGCTGGGTCATGATATATTTGGGCAAGGCATGGAAAAACGTATTAATAAATTCCCTGCTATCCGTGCGCACCCTTCTTGTGGTCTGTGCAAAAGCACGCTTTAACTCCTGCACAAATTCTTGTGGGGCCTGATCCTCCCCACATTGCAAATTGTAGGCTGCCTTGCGAGCCTCTTGAGGATTTCTGTGAACAGAAAAATGTTTCAAGATGGCCGCCTTATAGGTGGACCATCTTAAATGATTTTGGTCCTCCAGCCCCGCAAAGAAACTGGAGTATTCCGGGGAGAAGGTCCACTTTACATATTGAATACAGCTTTGGCTGTCCTTCAAATGGAAAGTCTCCATCATTTGTTCAAACAACTCTAAGTGCTCCCAAACAGAATACTTAGCGTTCTTATGGTAAGGCGTGATGACGCTCCTGATCGCCTTAATTTGCTTTACGGGGTCCTTAAGCAAGGCCCTTTTTGCCTTATTGGCCTTTTTGGTTCGGGTAACCCTTGTCCATTCATCCTCGGACTCGGAGGCACTGTTCCCAGAGGTTCCCGTCTGTTCTTCCAGGTTTTCCCGGATTCTGCGAGCCTGGGAATGGCTGGCAGAATGTGGGGACCTGGTCTCCTGTGTCCTGCGCAGTTCAGAGGAGTCTTCAGATTCCTCCTTGCTGCCAGGATTTGATGGGTACCCCCTCCACTGACCTAACTGGGCAGAGGTTTTCAGGATGCCCTTAATGGGCCTACTCTCCTGGGGTTCCCCATCGAACTGTACTGTACTTGGGTGCCCATACCCGGATGCCCACCCCTCCATTCCTGAGTGGTACTGGCCTATGAGCCCCATACTCTTAGCTGGATAGTAATCTGCCATCCCTGCAGCCCTGTGCTCATGTGCGCCAGGGGACATGGGGGTGGTAGAGTCCAGGGACTGGGGGAGATGAAGGCCCCTGGTGTTAGGGCTCCTGCGGTTATGGTCAGGAGTCTCTCTTTCCCAGCAGACCTCATCTCTATCCGCCCCTGCTCCCTGTTGCAATGCAAGAGCCTGCATTTGTGCTTTCAGTTCCTCTGTTAAGGCCTTACTCGACTCTATCAGTTTCTCCTGCATCGCTACCTGTTGCTGGAGCCTCTCATTGTGCTGGCAGAGAGCCTCATTTTCCCTCTGTGCTTCCTGGTTGGTCCTGGAGAACTGGGCCAGTCTTTGCTGCAGGAGGGTTACCTCCTGAGCTGTGTCCCTATTGGCCTGCTCCTTTCTTGCTAGAGCATCCTCCACCCTCCTGGTGTGCTCTAACAAGTTCTGGTGTTCTTTTTGGAGGTCACCCAGTCCCTGGTGGGCCAGGTGATTTTCTTCCATTTTCCTTTTTAAATGGCAGACTTCCTGGCCTAAGGCGTCTCTTTCCTGACTAAGAGCCTGCATTTGTGCCGCCAGGTCGTCCCTCTGCCTTTGAAAGGCACCCGCTTTCTGGCGTTCTTCATCAAACTCTGCCTGGGTATCCAGGTCTTTCAAGATCAGCTTGTTGCTCTCTACCTTCACTCTATCTAGATGACTTTGCAGGGTGGCTACCTGCTCCGTGCATGCCCTGTTAAAGTCTTATTGTTGCTCCAGCTTTTTCTGGCTCTGCAGTAAGGAGTCCAAACTGTCTTGGTGCTCCTTCTGCAGGGCCAGAAATCTAGTATCCTGTTCTACCTTTTCCTGTTGCAGCACATCCATATCCTTCTTTATTTTAATGATGTGCTGCCTACTATCATCATCTGACTCCTGGCTCCTCTGCAGCCTCTGCTCAGAAGAGACCAGGTCAGATTGGGCCTTCTCTAACACCATCTGTTGCCTATTTGCCAGATTTTGGCTTTCAGCACATCTATCCTGCATGTCTCCCATATATAGGTACAGGTATGCTGCTATCCTGGCAATCTTATTGTGTTCCTCTTTGGCTTTAGGAGCCATATATAGTTCACTCAGGGCCACATGTAATGGACCCTGATCTCTCCATGAGTCTGACCCTGTTTCAGTGACCTGTCGCGTGATGGCCTGCAACCAGGCATCCTGGCCCTGTTCGGTCCATTCACCTCTCACAAATAGCTTATGCAAGAGGTGCTCTCTGGCTATTTTCATGTCTACTAAGGTCGTCATTCTAGAGATTGGTCTCTGTCCTGACTTACAGAAGTTTGTATTTTATTTTTGCAGAACAGAACTTTTCTTGGAGTGTCCCTTTTGAGGAATGCTTCACAGCGTAATGCAGCGTGGTGATCCGACTGGATGTATGTATCCCGTCAGTTAGCACACTGTATTAAGCTGCACAAGTGGTATTCTAACCCAAACGTCTCGGCACGAGCCCCCAATTTGTAAGAGGATTC
Organism: Ambystoma mexicanum; assembly: GCF_040938575.1. Lineage (NCBI taxonomy): Eukaryota > Metazoa > Chordata > Amphibia > Caudata > Ambystomatidae > Ambystoma > Ambystoma mexicanum. Next base: position 1,176,893,268 of record NC_090921.1, on the reverse strand, counting down.
AATTCAGCACTACAGCTAAGTTAACGCCTAGTCTAGAATACTGAATGAAAACCCTTATTGATATATCTTTATGTCCAGTTCATGCGTTCTGGATGACTACCCCTATATAACACCCCTCTCTTGGAATCCCCCTGACCCCACTGAGCCAAGAAGTAGTTCTGTTTTGTAAGTTAAAAGGTTTATTTGATAATTTAACAATAGATATATAGATCACACTTTATAATAAATTAATAATTGAATAGCACACTTAATCTGATATGATAAAGATCAACAACGGAGAATCTGGCACTAGCACACTTCTTATAATCACTAATGAGTTGACATGAAATGGATAAGGTAGCACACTGGTAAATAGGAACAAAAGTATAATGTGGTAGAGGATGCTTTATGTAAGCTCAGGTGGATGCAATATTCAATGAATGCAGTACAGAAAATACTCAATATGATTTCAACCAAACAATGTAATCACTTTTCTCTGGCAATCCCCTCCCCCCCTTGATGCAAGGCAAGGAAATGGAAGGAAAACACACAGTTCTCAGAAATGCAATCAATGTAAATCAGTTCACCCCAGCAAGCTTACACCACAGAAAACAGATAGGAGTTTTGAAAACACAGGCCCAAATGCTTTTATATGTGTTAGCAATGGATGAGAAATATGCTGGAAATGCTGTTAATTCCCTTTCAGAGGTTCAGGGTGAGTGGTATCTAGTTAATATAAGTCCAGGCTCACACTAGCAATGATGCAGGGATAGTTAGCAGGTTAAACGAATTTCTGGCAAATGGAAGGCAAGCAGCAGCTGATTTTACATGTGGAGAAATTTGCAAATCGCGGTAAAATTCGCGGATGCGCCGAGCGCTATTACAGAGGAACCACAAGGACTATCTCTATCGTTTTGGGGTCCTAGGAAAGCCTAGGATCTCAGCTTCAAAATGAAAGTTACTGCAAGTCTCTAGCACAAACGGTTGCGGAGATATGAGCGATTTTGTGAAGGTCGTTTTTCAGATTTGAAATTTTAAAGTTCAAAAAGACAAGTGGCAGATTTTGCAGCTAAAATGACAGGTGACAGCTAGGAGGCAGTTCTACTTAGATTAAATAGATTGAATTATATTATTTTAACTAGGAGATTGGTTCTGCACAGTTTTCTAGGTACTCACACTATATTCTTGAGTGAAATGGGCCTCATCACGGATCTGGTCAGGGTTTTAGACTGGACTCTGGTCTGGTCTGGCCTCTGCACTTCACAGTGATCTGGGTCAGCTCTCTCTGTTGGTCTGGGTCTCTCTGGGTACAGCACTGCTTTCTCTCTGGTCTGGTCTCTTAGTTCTGGATAGATTGAAGTCTCTAGTTTGGCTCTCTGGAGGTTTGATGGAGGTAAAGTATGGATTTTTCCGGCAGAGCGTCCCGCTGCAGATGGAATTGAAGGTCCCTATCTGTCCTGACTCTCTGCTTTTATGTGTTTTTGAGAGTGGGTGTGTGTGTTGCATCACTAGACTTGCCCCTCTCACTTGTCATTGGTCCAGCTTTCATTCCTCCCCTTGATTGGGGAATGAACTGTGAGTCAGAGTGATGTCATTTTATGGCTTGCCAAGAGGGCACTCCCTTGTCAGATTGCACACATTCTATATTTGATAATAAAAGACATATTTCACAGTTACACAGTTGCTTGAAATTACATATACATGGTGTGGCTGAATTTAGCCATGTCTCTGTCCAAATCTGCTCTTTCTAGGAGCTTGCATTCAGAGATGCCACATAATGGACTTTTTAACTGATTTTTCAATTTCTGACATGGACCCAACTTTACATACATGTGCGCAGGGAGTAGGGACATTAACTGATGAAGTTTCAGATTTTTAACATGCACACCTTTAGAGTAATATCCACTTTTCCGCTGACACCCCCCTGTACATACCACCGGTTCTAAAAACCTCTTAAACTGTGGGCAGAAAAATCACAAGAATTATGGTATCATTTATAAAATTTTCACATGTCCGCACCATGAGTTATTAATCTTTTTCTAAACAATATTCTGGCTACAAAGGGGTGTGGTTTTCTCTCAGCACAAGGTAGAAATACTGGTTAATCCAGTTCTGCCAAGCCAGCTTGCTCTCACAGGCAGTGCCCCTCCCAGCTCCTGCCAAGAGGAAGCTACATTTTACGACTGCGTAATAAAACCTTTGCCTGAGTGAAGAGGGCTTTGTTCACTCTCCTGCAGAGCACAGGTAATTCAATTATCAGATAGATGGCATATCCTTAGTGTGGGCAGCAAAAGGAAGGTTGGCCTGGGAACACAGTGGTGACTCAAGTTTCACTCCTGATGGGGGTAGCTGCCAAGCAAAATCAAGTTCCTTAAGCCAGACCTTCAGCTAACTGGCAGGTTTTTTGTTGCTTTTTAACTTAACTTGCAATTTTACACATGCAGCTAGGATGCTGAGTCTAAGTGCAAAACTATGACATTTCAACAGTTACAAAGGCATGTGATACCAAACATAGGTCACTCATTTAATCTAAACATTTTCGATTTTAGTGTCTTTAAATCCAGTGCAACCTAAACTGCTGCAATCCACAGCTCAGCCAGTCTTGTTATAAACCTTGTCTTATGATCTTCATTTCCCAGATTTTGTAGGCACACAAAACTCCATTCTGCCAAATGTCTGCTGGTGTTCAGTAAATATTTTGCACATATTGCATTGTTTGAAAATAGGCATTTTGACTTGCCTTCAGGGAAACAGAGTGGTTTTAAAACGCCGGCTTTTGGATAGTGGTGAGTACTGGTACTGCACCCATTTTTGGGATTTAAGAAATGAATTCCCCACAATTCTAGGTTGCATTTGGCAATCAGCATTTCCATTCCCAATGGTTTCAGACTACTGTGCGGGTAGTCCAATGGTGGTTTTAAAGCGCTTTGAAGCTAACCGGCGCTACTGTTTTTCCTTTGGCAACCCATTTCCCTCATGGCAACCCGGCCTTTCATTCTCGCACTGGTGGGTGGCAAGTGAGGCAACCATTTTAGTGTGCGCACAAACTGCGCAGCTTTCCTGGATTTCGGCGCACATGTGGGTTTTCCGCCATCTTGAATTTTCTAAGCCCACAGCACCAAATGTGGTGGCATGATAGCTTAAACGTGGGTCAGGACACCCAACAGTCTCCCTGCACCCCCAAACCCCTAGCAGTGCAGGGCACCCTCCACCAGGCCCCCACTCCTCTCTCCCTGCACCCCCACCCCCCACCAGTCAGGGGCACCTGCCAGCAGGCCCCCACTCCTGTCTCCCTGCAGCCCCACCCTCCAGCACTGTGGGACACCCTCCACCAGGCCCCCACTCATGTCCCCCTGCACCCCCACCCCCCTGCATCCAGGGGCACCCTCCACCAGGCCCCCACTCCTGTCTCCCTGCACCCCCACCCCCCACCAGTCAGGGGCACCTGCCAGCAGGCCCCCACTCCTGTCTCCCTGCACCCCCAAACCCCCAGCAGTGCAGGGCACCCTCCACCAGGCCCCCACTCCTGTCCCCCTGCACCCCCACCCCCCACCAGTCAGGGGCACCTGCCAGCAGGCCCCCACTCCTGTCTCCCTGCACCCCCACCCCCCAGCAGTGCAGGGCACCCTCCACCAGACCCCCACTCCTGTCTCCCTGCACCCCCACCCCCCACCAGTCAGGGGCACCTGCCAGCAGGCCCCCACTCCTGTCTCCCTGCACCCTCAAACCCCCAGCAGTGCAGGGCACCCTCCACCAGGCCCCCACTCCTGTCTCCCTGCACCCCCACCCCCCACCAGTCAGGGGCACCTGCCAGCAGGCCCCCACTCCTGTCTCCCTGCACCCCCACCCCCCAGCAGTACAGGGCACCCTCCACCAGGCCCCCACTCCTGTCTCCCTGCACCCCCACCCCCCAGCACTGTGGGACACCCTCCACCAGGCCCCCACTCATGTCCCCCTGCACCCCCACCCCCCAGCACTGTGGGGCTCCCTCCACCAGGCCCCCACTCCTGTCTCCCAGCACCCCCACCCCCCAGCCGTGCGATTTGCCTGGGTACGTGTTTTCCAGGGGTGCGCAGGTAGTCTCACACGCGATTCCATCAGGGTACATGTATCATGGGTCCGCGTGAACTTCCACACGCAATACCAGCAGGGTACGTGTATTTCGGGGTGCGCGGGAAGTTTCACACGCGAATTTGCAGGGTACATGTATTTCGGTGTGTGCGCGTGAAGTTCCACATGCGACTGGGCCTGTGAGAGTGGGGTACGTGTATTCCAGGGGTGGGCGGGTAGATTTACACGGTCGCCTACAACGTGCCAAAAAATAAAAGGACCAATCCTGAAACACGTACGCCAGCATGAAGCAGGCGCACGTCCCGTGCAGCATAAAAGAGTGCGCAAACAACAAACAAGCTCAGACCCCAGGATGAATATACTGTTCCTAGTAGCAGTGGCCGTGGGATACCGCAAGAGGAGGTGAAGGATAGTCAGGGCCAGAATCTTCACACCCAGAACCAGCCTATTTGGTATGCCTGATGACCAGGTGTATGGGAGGTACAGGTTTCCACCACACATAATACTCGACCTGGTCAGTGAGTGGGAGGATGACCTCACATCACCCACCCTGTGCTCCCAATCACTCAGCCCCCTGGAGAAGGTCCTCAATGTACTGCACTTCTTGGCTACCGGATCATTTCAGTGGACAAGTGCCATAGTGGGGGGGGGGGTGTCACAGGCCACGCAGTCACAGTGCCTACACCAGGTTTTGGCCATCATCACTGCACACCCATCAGTCCCCAGGCACATATACCTGCCCAGAACACCTGCAGAAAGGCAGACTGTCAGCCAGGATTTCTACAGGGTGGCACAATTCCCCAAAGTGCTAGATGCCATTGATTCCCCCCAGGGCATCTGAGCACATCTGTAGAAACCGCAAGCACTCGCATTCCGTCAACGTCCAGGTAGTATGTGATGCCAAGGGAATCATCACCTCAGTATATGCCAACTATCCAGGGTCCACCCACGACAGCTTCATTTACAGGATGTCAACCCTAAACCGGGACATGGAAGCTGGGCGGCATGGCGATGCATGGCTGCTTGGAGAGTAGAAACGCCACAGCACACGCATGCATGACAGATACAGAGTAATGCCAATACCCCACTAATGATCCCCATCACCACCTCCCCAGGGGACAGTGCCTACCCTCTGAGCACACACACGATGACGCCAATTCGGAACCCCATCACGCCTCCCGAGGTAAGATACAACACAGCCCATATTGCAACCCGGGGCATAGTGAAGCGCACATTCGGAGTGCTCAAGTCACGCTTCGCTCCCTTAACCGTTCTGGCGGGCAGCTGTTATACGCTCCCCCAGTAGTGTGCAGGATCATAGTGGCAGCATGTGTCCTGCACAATGTTGCAACACGCTGGGGCCTGGCTGTGGACATGGTGGTGCCCCCACATCCCCAACCACATGCACGCCCGCTGCGCATGGGAGGGGAAAGGGCACGGGGTGAGGCAGCCCGTACGCAGCTGGTGGCTAATTACTTCACATAGAAAGCACACCCCTGTGGAGTGCACACAGCCTTGGCACATACCATCTGACAATCAATGATGACTCAATCTGACAATTATGATGAACAAAGGGACAGTCAACTGTCAGAACCATAGCAGCCTGAGATTGTTAATCTGGAAGTGTCACAATGTGTGCATCCCTACCTACACAAACACCACCAATTCAGTGTCATCAAAAGACACACTTCCATGCAGCAAAAATGAATACCCACTTGCAAAATACAACATGAGAACAGTGGCATGTCACCCAACCCCTCCCCGGCACGGCCACACAACACACCATGGCATGTCATGCAATGTGAGAGCAAACAAATTAATCCCCACAACATGCCCCAAGTGTCACCAACTACAGTGTCCCTAATGGAAACTGGCCACACATGAAATGCTCACAGTAATGCAGGACCAACAACACACATTACCAAATACTTACCAAGAATACCAATCACCTACACAACCTCCAACCTAGCATAAGCATGACAGTACGGACTAAAAAAATTGGTAGCCTCACTACCTGATAATGGCAGCACTTCGAACACTTCCAAGTATACAGTGTTAGCGCCACGCAAGAGTGTAGGTGCACTGCTTACAACATGGACTCCAGTCCCAAAGTAGACCGCCTTGTGAAGACATGAGAAATGGACCTGCAAATTAGGAGGATGAGATAGATACAGAGCCACATATCAATACACCATGCAGCGTACAATACAACAACAATATGCACTAGGAATGTATACACAGTATTGACTAAAGACTGCCCACACATCAAATGTCACCGTGTAAGTCAATGTCACTTGGGCACACCCTTTGCAAGCCCATGGAAACGGGAAGCAGGAGGGGTGTGTGTCACACAAACCCAAGCATCTGACCCAAATTCAGGACAAGCCTGCATGTGCCCAGCCACAATACAGCGTATGCCCACAGGAGCCACACAAGGCAATACACTGTCCAAAAAATCAAAAATCAAAAATTAAAAAAAAAAAAAAAAAAAAAAAAATCAAAAATGGCCATTAATGGGCCTGGGGGGGGGAGGGTTGGGGGAGGCCACCCAGGAGGTCCGAGGACAGGGTGCACACCAAAACCCACCTGTGTGGATCTTGCATAAAAAAAAACACCTCCATGGGCTCATGGCCTGCACGGCTACCCTATTGTGGGAGAATCGCTGCTGTCACTCTCCTCACCCTCTGCAGCTGCATCAGGAGGTGGTGGCACTATGGGAGGCAGCCCACGCAAAGCCCTAGTCTGGTCCTCCATGGCAGCAAGCATGAGGGTGTGGAAGGTCTGGTTCTGGAGGATAATTGTTCGTAGGTCCCCATGCAACAACTCACGGGATGCCCGGACCTCCGCCCTAGTTGCCTGCATCGCAGCTGAGAGCGTACGTGTGAGAAGCTCCAGCTGCTGTTCTGTCCTCGTGTTAGCTGAAGCCTCAAGCTCAACCAGAGTTGCCCTGAGCTGACGGAGTTCCACCCTCAGGGCTTCCCTGTGGCCCCGGGACTCAATGGAAATGGCTTCCCGCAGAGTCTCCAGTGCCGCCCGCCTCTCCCTGTTGGACGCCAACATGTCCTCCCTGTGTGACTGGCTAATTAGCCTTTCTTGGGGGACAATGGAAGTGACCACCCTATCCATGGCCTGAGCCATCATCTCAGTTGATGCTGCCTGTTGGTTTGCCATACCGTATATGGATTGCTCCCATGCGGTATTGCCAGATGGTGTATGGCCACCGCGTTGGCGGGCACCACACCTGTCTGGGGCAAGGCAAACTGCGCCTTGCTGTGCTGGCACTGCCTGAGGCTGCAGGACTGCATTCCCCCTCTGATCTGCTGGCCCAGGAACAGGATCAGATGTAGCGGAGTGTGACCCTGCATCCATAACCACCAAAGGCGGACCTACCAACACTGACATCCCCATTGAGGGTTCTACCCCTGGTGCAGGTGAGTTGGACAGTACAGAATCCCTCCCAGAAACACTTACCTGCGACGCAACATAGGTCTCATCATCCGAATCGACACCTGAATAGAGCTCAGGGGAGGTGCACCCAGAGACACCCCTTGAGATGACGGCCTGCAGCAAGTGTGGGTTCTCACCCACCACCACACCACGTCCCTCACTGGTGCCCGGTCGGGCCTGAGACCCCTCTTGGGTCTGCACCATCTCCACAACCCCAGCAGTATCAAGTGCGTCATCCCCTGCAAAGACATGAAAGAAAAGAAATGGGAACAGGCATTAGCAACATGGAACACAATTAGGGCTGAGAAGCAACAGAAACAGTACTTCATTGACACATGTACCACATGACTATAACCCTCCCATGCATGCACTGTCACTGCGTATGAAGGGGAGGCAAATGGCACACATTGATGACACCAAGATGGAAGACCAACAAATTTGCTGCATGCTGCCTAGCAGTGCCATCACACATTGGCCTGTGATTGGCATGTCCAATACACATACATGACACATGCCATCACACCGATGGCATGTACCCTAGCCATGTCACACATGTGACAATAGGACTGAGAAATGCCTAGTGAAAGTGGTGGAATGCAGACAATCAGCCTGAATGAACACAGAATAACATGCAACTATGTTGTGGCAAGATGACAATTCAAGGGCAACTGGCGTGAGGTTGGGCTGAATGTCTACTGTTGTCAGAAGGGATACTGCAACACCCAAATCCTGGTGTGCAGAATGTATTGGATGAAGCACATGGGTGACCCAAACCACTCAGGCACACACCCCCTCACCTGGCCAATCAGAAGCACTCACACACACACCATGCACATGGATGACACACACATGCATGTGCACTCACCGGACAATGCCTCGTAATCTGGCAGGTCTCCCACGCCTTGGATCTGTTCCTCCGTGACGTAGGTCCCAGCAACATTCTCATGTGGAGTGAGTTCTATGTCCTCTGCCGGAGACCCACCTCCAGTCACTAGAGTTGCGGCATGACTTGAGGCCAGCTTTTTCTTTGCCCTGCGCTTAAGGTCATTCCAGCGCTTGTAGCAATCATTAGCTGTGCGCCTCACGAATCCAAGGGCACTTATGAGTTCCGCAATGGTCTGCCAGTGTGCCTGACGTTGTGCAGGTGTGGTCTTGCATCCTGCAGTAATCACCATTTCGCTGTCATGTGCGGACACATACTCCACAAGTGCATCAAGTTCGACCTGATTGAAGCTGGGCTTCCTTGGTGGGCCGGACTGTGTAGCCGTGTCTGGGGCATCAGCCTGTACTGGACGAGCACTCTTCCTCTTCCGCTTGGAAGGTGGTGGTGATACTGAGTGTCCTACGCCGCTCTGGACACTAGGGGCAGGAGCCCCGGTGGACTGTGGACTAGGAGTGTGGGAATGAACACTCACCATGGGACTTGGTGCAGGAGTGTGATGTGTGTGTGAAATGTGATGTAGTCTGGGGGAACATCAGCAGGATGGACTAGGACCGACACTGCCCTGGCTGGGACACTCAGAGCTGGGTTGGATGGAGCCGCAGCTGCCCCTGCAGCCTCCCCACCCTGCCTACTCGGGGCAGCAGATGGCATAGCTGCCCCTGATACACGTGGGCTGGTGACACCAACGTGCACCGCCACACGTGGCCTACACCTGCTGACCTGGAAGTCAGCCATGGAGTCACCCAGTGCCAGGTCTGGTGCCACAATGGGCTGGTCCAACAAGGGCTGAGCAGGGATGGTGTCAGCCACGTTACCCTCAACCAGGGGGGGGGCATGGGTTTCCCTGACTGGTCACCCACACATGGGGGGCTAGGGGCACCCTGCAAGTCCTGGCCACGTCCCCTACCGTATCCACCATGGCCACCTCTTGTGGCTCGCCCACCTTTGGCACCCTTACCGCGTGCTCGCCTCCCAACCATGGCACTGATGTAGTTGTGCGTATGGGAGTTGCAGTAAACTATTGTCCTGGGCAATTGGGGGTCAAAAGGGTAGGGTACTAGATGGAATTCGTACCCTAGTGCTCTAGCAAGGCTGTATGTGACCCCTGGGGGAAGATGACGGGTCACGCAATGCACAGGCACCCCGAAAAAGGGAGATAATGTGCACGCAACCACTCCTAGACCATGTGCGTGGAAAAAAAAACCTGCACTACGCTGTGGCACCCAGAAACACAAAAATAAACGTATGTGTGTCACACGCAGCCTAGACTGACCTCTGAAGGGGTAGGCAACACACGGGGCAAGCACAGATGTCAAATACGTGCGCGACTCACCGTCTGCCAGGAAAAACCGCGTGTAAAACACCCCCGCCAAAAGAAGAATTGTACGCTGTCCGAGGAGACAGGACAACAGGAGAAGTGAACGCTGTTTGAGGAAACAGGCCCAGGAAAAAGACAAGAAGAGAAAAAGCTGTCAGAGGTAACAGGGAGTACGAACTTGGAACGCCGTGAAGTAAATCGTGTGTGAACCGACAAGAAGTACAGATTTCACCCACTCGCTCTCCACGAAAAGCACGTTCCAGGAAATGGCATTCTACACGTACCTTTTAAACATGCCCACACGTCCAGCGTCACTTCCGCGTGTACGCGCTAAGGCCCCATCCTCCAATTACATGCGCTGACACTCTGATGTGCAGTCATTGGACGTGTAACATGCACCCGTGTACAGGGAAACGCCCGCGCACGCACGTCACAGACGCGCATACGCGCTGTTGGCCTTTGGGCCAATGAATTCGCGTACGTGTGCTGACGCGCTTACGCGCTAAGGCCCTTTCCTCGAATTACACGCAGACGTGCTGGATTTTCACGTGCAAAATCACTCCGTATCAAGCTGACCACGCGTAAGCACACGGAAGACCACGCTCCTGCCCAGAAGGCCGAATTACTGCCCCCCAGAGCCCTGAGCACGCTCCCACCTGCCATCTGCTGCTGCCTGATTGCCTGCTGCCAACGTGCCCTGCCATTTGCTGCCTGCACATCAGCCAGGGGTGCTGTTGCTGTAACTACCCCTGCTGGAACCGAAGACTCCCGACTGGGATTCCATCACTCGACAGCCCAGCCCCAGGACCCAGTTGCCCACCCACGCCTGCCTCTGGGGTTGTCATGTCGGGCACTGCAACATCTGGCACCACTGACAACCCTCAGCCAGAGAGGCAGAGGGACACCAGCTTCACTGCCACCGAAGTTGGTGTCCTGGAGGAGCAAGTCCTGGGGAAGTATGATGCCCTCTTCGGATGTTTGCGCGCTGACAAGAAAGGACGGACTCGGATCTGGACGGACAACGTGACTGCCATCAACGCGCAGGGGGTGGCAGTCCGCGACTTCCAACATGTCAAGAAGCGCTGGGAGGACTTCAGGTCCAGGACCCTCAACAAGGCCCGGCGCCTCTTGATGGCAGCAGATGCTAAGGGGCACCGGGGCCACTTGTCGGACGATCAGATGAGGGTCCTGGAACGCATATCCCCAGCGCTCCAAGTCCAGGTCCTTGAGAGGCAGACCCGTCTGGAGTTGAGCGGTAAGTGTACATGCATCATGATTGTAAGCTGTGCGTGTGGTGATGCGCCAGTAGTGTGCAAGTTGCACATGTGTTTGTATGGGGCCGAGTATTGGTGGGGGTGTACAGGGCCGTGAGGCTAACACATGCGAGGGCTGTCATGTGTGAAACATGGATGGTGCTTGTGTGTGTAGGCTTGCATGCCAAATGCAGTTGTGTGGGCACACATGTTTAGATGAATGTGTATGTAAGTAGGCATGTTTGTGATGTCACACATGGATGTTGTTTTCAGCTGCATGTACCAGCACTGTGTACATGTGCATTGTGTGTATTTGACAAGGGTGCAACAGTGATGCAACATGGATGCATGTGACAGCGGGATGTGGAAGCCTGATTGACAGATGTGACATGGATGCCCATCTGAACACTGCGACAGTTGGCAGAGGTGTACACATGCATACAAGTGTGGTGGTGTGTGTGCATGTGTAGTGCACTCCCTGTGTTGCATGTGATGTCTGGCTCACCTTTGCCTGCTCATGCTATTGTATGTGTATGGGTGGTGCTGGCAGTTGCGATATGGCTGTGGTATGGCTCATGTGTGCAAGTTGAAATGACATGTGTGTTGGCGATTGTGATGCCATGTCTGAGGTTTGCCAATGCCACTCATGTACAACTGTCATGTGTGTATGTGACCATTGTACAGTGCCCTGATGCCTATGTTTTATTTCTCCCTGTCTGCAGCGTCAACTGATGAAGAGGGCGGAGAAGGTGCTGTGGAGCACAGCAGAGGGGATCGCACCGCCAGCCAGAGACGAAAGGCCCGGCTCCCCTCCCAGGTTGTGATCTCGTCGGGGAGTGAGGAGTCCGGTGCCGCGTCCCAGGCCGCAGCTGCTGGGGGGAGGTCCAAGAGGTGGAGGTCGGAGTTGGACTCCTCGGCAGCAGAAGGGGCAGCTGGGACCCCACAGGGCCCAACGGGGGAAGATGGCACGGAGTCATCCAGGTTGGTGGGGGGTTTGGTGGAGGAGGAGGCCGTGCAAGCAACAGCGACGGGGTCTGGAGGTGGGGATTCCACTGGTGCTAGTGGTGCAGTGCAGGACCAGGGACAGGAGGCAGCACAGGCCGCCGCGGAGGTGCCTGTGTGCAATCCTGTCCCTGATCCTGTCACTGCATCATCTTGCACCAGCAGGGATGCCTACGTCCAGACCCGTTTTCAGGCAGGGGATGAGCTCACAACAACTGGCCTTCCTCTGCCTGCAGACGTGGCTATCCGGGTCCGGGTTGAGCCTGTCCTGACTGGTGTGGCGTTGCGTCAATGGGCCATGCGAGGTGACCTGCAGTCTTTTCATGAAGAGACTGCACGTCATCGCGAATGGCTCGTTGACCGCGTCGGCCTACTGGGGCAGGTCACCCAGGCCAGATTCCTCCGTTTGATGGGGCTTGCTCAGACCCCCTCCTCAACTGAACCCCCTATGCGCCAGTCGTCCTCCGTGCCATCTTCCCACCCATTAGTCACCTGGGTGCCCTGTGGAGCTGCCTCTGAATGTGCGGCCAGGCTGGTGGAGGAGGCATCCCTGCCACAGTTGGGAGTCGGACGTCCAGCAGGGGTGGCCACATCAACGACTGCACCCCAGCAGGTGGAGGATGTGCAGGCAGCAGGAGCCAGGGCATGGGCAGAGGCACAGCAGCAGCAGCAACGAGGTGGGAGCCATGATGGCTCAGGGCCTTCGACGACATCGGAGGAGCAGGCATCGGCCGGAGGGCAGGAGGACCCAGGACGGGAAATGTCTTCCGTGTGGCAGCGGTTGGGCCACCCCATAGATGCGGAGCAGCAGCGGGCGGAAGAGGCACGGCTCACGATGGTCAGGGCGGAGAACTCCATGCGGGGGGCCCTGAGACGGGCCGAGTGCCTCGAGGCAATCCGCAGGGAGTTGGAGGTGAACATGTCGATGGCCCTGCGGACCCTCGGGGCCATGGAGGAGGACCGCCTCCGGGACATTGAGCAGGAGTTCGATGATGCCCTGGCCCGGAACATCCCAAAGTGAGCCGTCGGACTAGCCCGCTGCCCTTGTAAATAGTTCTGTAGTTAGTGTTAGGTTTCCTTTGGTTTTGCATTTTTTTTGGACCTTTTGGACAATGGACCACATTTTTGTATATAGTTTTTATTATTAGGTAGTGTTATTAGATAGGTTTCATTTCTTCTGTTGGGATCATGGACCCTGGATTGTTTATCTGTATATAGTTGACTGTTGGATTTTCATTTTTTTTTTTTTATGATTTACCCATGGAGCAATGGTTTTCGATTTTAATTTTCCATTGGATTTACTTTTGAGAACTGTGACTTTGGACACCTTTCCTTTGGATTATGATTTGTGGTTTTACATTATTTCACGGACATGCTGCTTTTTTTTTTTTAAATTCCCATTTTTGTATGTTTATTTTTGATTCAATTTATGTTGCTTTTAATACATATTTTTTCTTCAAACTTCAATGTGTAGTATCATCTCATTGGTTTCATGCATATCATGATATGGGTTTTGACATTCACTGACACCCATTGTGTGTATGTGAGGGACATGTGTTCATTTACAAACTTGCAATTGGGGTTCTATCATGTAATTGCCATTTCTAAGTGGGTGGATGCAATACTCGGGTGGGTGTTTGGCATTTGGAGGCTGACCATAAGGCCAGGGATCTAGATTGTGATGACATGTTGGCTGGGGGACATGTGTGGGGGCCTGGTGGAGGGTGCACCACAGTGCTGGGGGGTGGGGGTGCTGGGAGACATGAGTGGGGGCCTGGGGGAGGGTGGCCCACAGTGCTGGGGGGTGGGGGTGCTGGGAGACATGAGTTGGACATGAGTGGGGGCCTGGTGGAGGGTGGCCCTGACTGGTGGGGGGTGGGGGTGCAGGGAGACATGAGTGGGGGCCTGGTGGAGGGTGCCCCTGGATGCACGGGTGTGGGGGTGCAGGGGGGCATGAGTGGGGGCCTGGTGGAGGGTGCCCCTGGATGCACCGGTGTGGGGGTGCAGGGGGGCATGAGTGGGGGCCTGGTGGAGGGTGCCCCTGACTGGTGGGGGGTGGGGGTGCTGGGAGACATGAGTGGGGGCCTGGTGGAGGGTGCCCCTGGATGCAGGGGGGTGGGGTGCAGGGGGACGTGAGTGGGGCCTGGTGGAGGGTGCCCTACAGTGCTGGGGGGTGGGGGTGCTGGGAGACATGAGTTGGACATGAGTGGGGGCCTGGTGGAGGGTGGCCCTGACTGGTGGGGGGTGGGGGTGCAGGGAGACATGAGTGGGGGCCTGGTGGAGGGTGCACCACAGTGCTGGGGGTGAGTGTGCAGGGAGACATGAGTGGGGGCCTGGTGGAGGGTGCCCCTGGATGCAGGGGGGTGGGGGTGCAGGGGGACATGAGTGGGGGCCTGGTGGAGGGTGCCCCTGGATGCAGGGGGGTGGGGGTGCTGGGAGACATGAGTGGGGGCCTGGGGGAGGGTAGCCCACGGTGCTGGGGGGTGAGGGTGCTGGGAGACATGAGTTGGACATGAGTGGGGGCCTGGTGGTGGGTGCACCACAGTGCTGGGGGGTGGGGGTGCAGGGGGACATGCGTTGGTGGGCAGTAGTGCAAGGTGACATGTGGGTTGGCTGGGGGGCATGGGCATGGTGGATGGGCTGCCTGCGGGACATGTGCAGGGTAGTCCCCTGTGGTGTGGGCCGCCTGCAAGGGCCGTGGAGGGTGTCGAGTGAACAGCTGGGAGGACCCACACGGCGGATTCACGTGTAGGACTGCCCGGAACCCCCAGAATCGACGTAGGCTGCTGGATTCGCGTGTGGAATTTCACTTGCACCTTGGAATACACGTACCCTGCTGAAATCGCGTGTGGAACTTCCCGCGCAACTTGGAATACACGTACCCTGCTGAAATCGCATGTGGAACTTTCTGCGCACCCCGAAATACATGTACCCAGTGCAATCGCGTGTGGAACTTCCCACAAACCCCGTAATACACGTACCCTGCTGATATTGCGTGTCAGACTACACGCGCAACCCTGATATACACGTACACAGGCGAATCGTACTGCTGGGGTGTGGGGGGTGGTAGGGAGGAGTGGGGGCCTGGTGGAGGGTGCCCCTGGATGCTGGGGGGTGGGGGTGCTGGGAGACATGAGTCGTGGCCTGGTGGAGGTTGCACCACAGTGCTGGGGGGTGTGGGTGCAGGGGGACATGAGTTGGACATGAGTGGGGGCCTGGCGGAGGGTGGCCCTGACTGGTGGGGGGTGGGGGTGCAGGGAGACATGAGTCGTGGCCTGGTGGAGGTTGCACCACAGTGCTGGGGGGTGGGGGTGCAGGGAGACATGAGTGGGGGCCTGGTGGAGGGTGCCCCTGGATGCCGGGGGTGGGGGTTCAGGGGGACATGAGTGGGGGCCTGGTAGAGGGTGCCCCTGACTGGTGGGGGGTGGGGGTGCTGGGAGACATGAGTGGGGGCCTGGTGGAGGGTACCCCTAGATGCAGGGAGGTGTGGGTGCAGGGGGACATGAGTGGGGGCCTGGTGGAGGGTGCCCTACAGTGCTGGGGGTGGGGGTGCTGGAAGACATGAGTTGGACATGAGTGGGGGCCTGGTGGAGGGTGGCCCTGACTGGTGGGGGGTGGGGGTGCAGGGAGACATGAGTGGGGGCCTGGTGGAGGGTGCCACTGGATGCAGGGGAGTGGGGGTGCAGGGAGACATGAGTGGGGGCCTGGTGGAGGGTGCCCCTGGATGCAGGGGGGTGGGGGTGCAGGGAGACATGAGTGGGGGCCTGGTGGAGGGTGCCCCTGGATGCAGGGGGGTGGGGGTGCTGGGAGACATGAGTGGGGGCCTGGTGGAGGGTGCCCCTGACTGGTGGGGGGTGAGGGTGCTGGGAGACATGAGTGGGGGCCTGGTGGAGGATGCCCCTGGATGCAGGGGAGTGGGGGTACAGGGGGACATGAGTGGGGGCCTGGTGGTGGGTGCACTACAGTGCTGGGAGGTGGGGGTGGTGGGAGACATGAGTTGGACATTAGTGGGGGCCTGGTGGAGGGTGGCCCTGACTGGTGGGGGTGGGGGTGCAGAGAGACATGAGTGGGGGCCTGGTGGAGGGTGCCCCTGGATGTAGAGGGGTGGGGGTGCTGGGAGACATGAGTGGGGGCCTGGTGGAGGGTGCCCCTGGATGCAGGGGAGTGGGGGTGCAGTGAGACATGAGTGGGGGCCTGGTGGAGGGTGCCCCTGGATGCAGGGGGGTGGGGGTGCTGGGCGACATAAGTGGGTGCCTGGTGGAGGGTGCCCCTGACTGGTGGGGGGTGGGGGTGCTGGGAGACATGAGTGGGGGCCTGGTGGAGGGTGCCCCTGGATGCAGGGGGGTGGGGGTGCAGGGGGACATGAGTGGGGGCCTGGTGGAGGGTGCCCCTGACTGGTGGGGGGTGGGGGTGCTGGGAGACATGAGTGGGGGCCTGGTGGAGGGTGCCCCTGGATGCAGGGGGGTGGGGGTGCAGGGAGACATTAGTGGGGGCCTGGTGGAGGGTGCCCCTGGATGCAAGGGGGTGGGGGTGCTGGGAGACATGAGTGGGGGTCTGGGGGAGGGTGGCCTACAGTGCTGGGGGTGGGGGTGCTGGGAGACATGAGTTGGACATGAGTGGGGGCCTGGTGGTGGGTGCACCACAGTGCTGGGGGGTGGGGGTGCAGGGGGCATGCGTTGGTGGACAGTAGTGCAAGGTGACATGTGGTTTGGCTGGGGGCATGGGCATGGTGGATGGGCTGCCTGCGGGACATGTGCAGGGTAGTCCCCTGTGGTGTGGGCCGCCTGCAGGGGCCGTGGAGGGTGTCGAGTGAACAGCTGGGAGGACCCACACGGCGGATTCACGTGTAGGACTGCCCGGCAAACCCGGAATCCAAGTAGGCTGCTGGATTCACGTGTGGAATTTCACTTGCACCTTGGAATACACGTACCCTGCTGAAATCGCATGTGGAACTTCCCGCGCACCTCGAAATACACGTACCCAGGGCAATCGCGTGTGGAACTTCCCGGGAACCCCGTAATACACGGACCCTGCTGATATCGCGTGTCAGACTACACGCTCAACCCTGATATACACGTACACAGGCGAATCGCACTGCTGGGGGGTGGAGGGGTGGTAGGAAGGAGTGGGGGCCTGGTGGAGGGTGCCCCTGGATGCTGGGGGGTGGGGGTGCTGGGAGACATGAGTGGGGGCCTGGTGGAGGGTGCCCCACTGTGCTGTGGGGTGGGGGTGCAGGGGGACATGAGTTGGACATGTGTGGGGGCCTGCTGGCAGGTACCCCACAGTGCTGGGGAGTGAGGGTGCTGGGAGACATGCGTTGTTGATCAGTAGTGCAAGGTGACATGGGGCTTGGCTGGGGGGCATGGCCATGGTGGATGGGCTGCCTGCGGGACATGGGCAGGGGTGCAGGGTGGTCCCCTGTGGTGTGGGCTGGCTGCAGGGGCTGTGGAGGGTGTAGAGGGAACACCTGGGAGGACCCACACAGCCAATTTATGTGTAGTGCTCCCCCCGCACCCCTGAAATACACGTGCCCTGATGGAATCGCGTGTGATACTTCCCGCGCACCCCTGAAATACAGGTAGCCTGATGGAATCGCGTATGATACTTCCCGCGCACCCCTGAAATACACGTACCCTGCTGATTTTGCGTGTGATACTTCCCGCGCACCCCTGGAATACACGTGCCCTGATGGAATCTGTTAGGCGGAAACCTGTGCAGTTCCCTCTGGGACCACTGCAAAAGATTTAGGACTACAGGTGTTTGGCAGTAAACCCACTTGGTAGCAGTCTGCACCACACAGATTCACTGTTGGTAGCTGTGGCTGAGCAGTCAGATTTCTCTCAAGAAGAGTTAAGCAGTATGTGGAGTATACAAGATAGGGCAATTCTTCACAGTAAGACAAGCAAACACCCAACGAGGCTCAGTGTAAAGATATTAAGGTATTTATTTATAAAGAAACATCTATCAAAAACACTATAGCAATATCACGGCAAACAAATCAAACACAATTACTCTACGAAGAAGAAACGATCAATCCCCCTAGCAATATTTCGACAAGTCTAGGTTTTACCGGCACCACTTATTTACAGACAGAGGTGTATGCCTCAACCTAGATGGCACTCTAATATTAGTTAGGACGGGAGAGAAAAATAGGCAGGTTACGAAGTCAACAGAGTTCAATACTTCACGGGAAAAATGCAAGGCAAGAAGGCAAGAACCACAATAGATCATAAAGTTCAGAGGCCAGGCCCACTCGGAGAGAGGCAAGGCGATATGTCCCAAAAGTCTCTAGTGGAAATGCGTTCGAGTCTTTGTAGCAAATTGTTATCGGCAGATTGAACCAGTTCAGAACAATATGTGAGAAAGCTTGGAGGCGACCCAACAGAAAGGAGAGGATTAAGACACCTCACTCGAACCGATCAAAAGGGAAGCCAGGCGGACACGGTACCTTGTTGCTTGTTGTGGAGGGCAGCTCCGGCGGGGGCAGTTGTTCCTGGTGGTGGATGCACATCGGGTCTTTGCCAAGAGTAGAGATGATCTTGTCGTCGAAGAAAAGTGAAGTCCGGTGCACCACCAGGGAAGAGACCAGCCGCGGAGTGCTCCGTCACAAAGCACCACCTTTTGGTCACGGTACAGGGGTAGTGGCTATCCGGTTGCCGAGGTGCTCTGCACGGGCAATTCGACCACTGCGTCCTGAGGCGAATAAAAAGCAAAGGGGACTGGTTGTTCCCACCAGCCAGGGGAAGAGACTCTCCGGCAGGGAGATCTCCTCTGTCGTCGGGAAGTGGTGAGTCGGTTCCGCAGGGCTCCACCGGAGGTGTCGTCGTGCAGGTCGGCTCAGCGGTACCCTCGTCGGATTCTTAGGTCCTGTGGCGACTTCTGAAGATCCAGTCCCAAAAGCCCTGCTTTTATGCAGAAAACGCCGATTCATTCAGCCTAGCTGTCAATCAACACATGCTAAGTGGTGAGCGGGGAGGCTCACCACTTGGGCCAATCACTCCAGAGTGCAACCGGAGTTGGCAAGGCAACTCGGTCCAGGGTGCCTAAACCCCCTCCCTCACCCCTGTGGTAACCCAGACAGAATGGCACCACTTTGGAGGGTCTCTGTACAGAGCCCGCCAAAAGTGAAACAAAGGGCTCGACCTTTGGTTTAGGAGTCACAGAGACGAACACAGACGCCATTTTACAAACCGAGTTCTGGCAGAAAATGCCATCCGATAAACTTATTTAAGATAAGTAGATCGGTGGTACGTTAGAGTTTAACGAGAAAAAGTATCAATCTCCAACAATGGGACGAATCCCATAGAGTTATGTTCGGGGTCGAACATAACAAGTAGTTTCCACTGCCACCAGCCAAAACTCGACGAGGGGGGACGGGACAGTGCCCCCTCGAGTAACAGATCCAGGAGTAATCGAATTACCCCTACTAGTACGTCCACAATAACATGGTTTGTACTAGCTCTGTTAGTAAATTTAGGTCTAGTAAAGCCAATGGTGACTTTACATGCCCGGGAGACAGTAGTCAGTCCCCGGGTATGGAGTCTATGGTGGGGGTCCGCTAGGACGCCCCAGTGCTACGGCACGTAGGGTGCGGTGTAACACACATAGAAAAACATATGAGACCCTATGGAGTAAAAGACCCCATAGCCCATAGAACACATTGACATTTAAAGGAATTACACACATACATGTCCAAGAGTGGGAGAAAAAGAGTCTCACTCTTGGCAGGATGGAAAAAAACAAACTCCCGAAATCCAGTAAAGCTGCTGGGGGACTCACTAGGTTAGGAAATTCAGCCTAAACAGAAAACTCCCTAACACTCGCCCGCCCCAGACTAAGGGACAGGAGGATTTAATCCACTCCTGGATGAATCTCATACCTCTAGTCGATGATATACATCCTAGAGAGACCATCAGCATTTTGGTGGTGACATCCTGACCTGTGCTCAATGGTGAAATCAAACCCTTGCAGGCAGATCAACCATCTCAATAGTTTTGGGTTTTCCACTTTCATTTGCATTAACCATCTCAAGGGTTGGTGGTCAGTCTGAATGACGAAAGTAGAACCATACAAGTACGGCCTAAACTTCTTCAGAGCCCACACGATAGCAAAGCACTCTCTTTCGATTGTTGCCCACCTTGTTTCAGGATCCTTCAGCTTGCGGCTGATGAAGCAAACAGGGTGCTCCCTACCTTTCCCATCCAGTTGACTGAGTACGGCACCTATTCCTACATTTGAAGCATCTGTCTGCACAATGAAGTGTTGGCGGTAATCAGGAGCTCTGAGTACTGGGGCTTGGCAAAGAGCCTGTTTCAGGTTTTCAAAAGCCTGATTGCACTCCTTGTTCCATCTAACCTTTTTAGGAAATTTGGGCGAGGAGATGACATTCAGTGGAGAAGCTATGGTCCCATAGTTCTCTATGAAATTCCTGTAGTACCCAGTGAGGCCTAGGAAGGCTCTCACTTGGGTTTGAGTAGTCGGTGTTGTCCAATTTTGCACAGCTTCAATCTATCTGGTCAAAGGCCTTATTTCTCCACCTCCTACCTCATGTCCAAGATAGACTACCCTACTCTGTCCAATTTGGCATTTCCTCGCCTTTATGGTCAGATTGGATCGTCCAAGAGCCTGCAAAACATCTCTCAGGTGGTTTACATGTTCTTCCCAGGAATTGCTGAACACTGCGATGTCATCCAAGTATGCCATGCAGAAGTCCTCCATCCCATTGAGAACCTGGTTTACCATCCGTTGAAACGTAGCAGGTGCATTCTTCAATCCGAAAGGCATTACCTTAAACTGGTATAAGCCAACAGGGGTAGAAAATGCAGTTTTCTCCTTGGCATGGTCTGTCAGGGGTATTTGCCAATAGCCTGACGTCAAGTCAAATGTGCTGAGGAACTTGGCGGCGCCAAGTTTATCCACCAACTCGCCTGTTCTTGGCAAAGGGTGGGCATCAGTCTTGGTGACTGCATTACGAGCTCTATAATCCACGCAGAATCTAAGTTCTTTAGATCCGGCCTTTGGTACTAACACAACTGGGTTAGACCATGAACTAGTAGAGGGCTCTATTACCCCGAGATCATGCATCTTGCTGACCTCACCTTTGATGTGGGTTCGTACGTTTTCTGACATGCGGTATCCTCTGCTTTTGACTGGCAGACAGTCACCAGTGAGTATGTCGTGCTGGCCCCAAGGGGTCAAGCCTGGTGAAAGCGAGAACAGAGAGGCAAACTGATTCAACATAGATTTGCACTGTTCTTGTTGCTTGGGTGTCAGATTGGAGGAGAGATTTACTCCTTCAATTTTTCCATCTAAAGGTAAGCCTCTGAGGAGATCCGGAAGAGCTTCACTCTCTTCTTCTTCCTCGGATGATGCTAGAAGCAACGCTCCTGCATCAGGTCGTGAGACATACGCTTTAAGTCGGTTGGTGTGGAAGACTGTCGGAGCCTCCTTGGGATTGCCCAAGTCCACCAGATAGTTGACCTCTCAGAGTTTACCCACAACTCTGAAGGGTCCCATCCACTTGTCTTGCAAGGCCCTCTGCCTTGTTGGGATCATAACGAGAACGAGCTGGTCTTGAGCGAACTCAACCATGTTAGCCTTTTGATCGTGCCAGTGCTTGACCAATGCTTGTCCAGCTTTCAAGTTATCGCTTGCTTCCGTCATCATGTGCGACATTCTCCTCCGGAGACCTATCACGTAGTCAGTCACTCTGACTGGCTTGGGGGAAGGAGCACTCTCCAACCCCTCCTTAATCAGGGCCAATGGACCTCTGACGGGATGACCATAGAGTAGTTCGAAGGGAGAGTAACCTACTCCCTCCTGTGGGACTTCTCTATAAGCAAAGAGAAGGCATGGCAGTAGAAGGTCCCACTTACGCTTAAGGGGTTCTTCTAAAGCACCTATCATGCTCTTCATGGTTTCGGTTGAACCGTTCTACCAACCCATTGGTTTGTGGGTGGTACGCTCTTGAGAACCTGTAAGTAACTCCGCAGGTTTTCCACATGGCTTTCATGTAGTGGGACATAATGTTTGACCCCCTGTCACAGATTACTTCCTTAGGAAACCCGACCCTAGTAAAAATACCAAGGAGGGCCTTAGCCACAGCCGGAGCTGTAACAGTCCTCATAGGAATTTCCTCAGGATACCTAGTAGCATGGTCTACTACAACAAGTATAAACCTGTTGCCTGAGGAGGTTGGAGGATCAAGGGGCCCAACAATGTCAATCCCTACTCTCTCAAATGGGACTCCCATGACTGGGAGAGGCACTAAAGGTGCCACATTCTTGGAGCCAACCTTACCAGAGGTCTGGCAGGTGTGGCAGCTCCTGCAGTGTTTTTCCACTTCGGCCCCCATCTTCGGCCAATAGAAGTAGAGAGAGAGCCTTTCCTTAGTCTTCTTGAAACTCATGTGACCAGCCAAAGGAATCTCGTGGGCTAACTGCAAGAACTGTGGTCTGTTCCCTTGGGGTACTACAAGTCGTTTGTAGTCTCCAGGTGCAGACTCGGTCGGTTCACTGTAGAAGAGGCCATCTTCCCAGTGCAACCTGTATTTCCCAGGCTCTTGCCCTTCAGCTTGAGCTTCTGCCTGGTTGTGAAGACCTTCCAGAGTTGGACATTCCCTCTGGCCCTTACTGAAGTCTGCCCTGCTGGGTCCACCTTCTGCCAGTAAAGACTGCAGCTCAGGATGGTCAACAGGATCCAGATCTCCAATGAGTCCCTGGCCTTCCATTAGCTCTTACTCAGAGTCTAATTCTACCACACAGGGTTGTACCTCCCTCTCAGCCTCGGCTGGAGGTAGAGTTACGGGTGTAACTTTGGACAACCGCAGGGAAGTCCGTGTTAGCTGCACTGGAACGCTGGCTGCTGGTTTCGGGATAGAAGTCTTAGGTTGCCCTTTCGCTTCTGATTTCTTGGAGACAGCAGCCGACAATTCCAGTGGAGCAGGAGTGATTTCCTTCTTCATCATCTCCTGGAGAGTACCGCGCATGGTCCTCTCTCTTGCGGGTCTGGTTAGCTCCTGTAACCGTTTACTAGGAGGTCTGGGAGTATGTGATACAACTCTGAGAGTTTTCAAATTGTTACCCAACAGTACGCGTCCTGGTACCTCACTCTGTATGCTGACAGGTATCTTCACAGTCATGTCGTTACACTGGATGAGAACTGGTAATTGGGGAAGCATCTGCACAGGCCCTCCAGCTAACTTAGTGAGGCGTTTGGGTGCCTTAGCAACATCCTCAGCCTGAACAAAATGATTTATCCACCACAGTTATGCTGGCCCCAGTGTCCCTAATGGCAGGAGTCTCCTGACCATTCACCTGGACACTGTCCTTATAATACTCTTTAGTATTATCGGGGATAGAATTATAGACATCTAAATTCTGTTGTTCCCACAACCCCAGATATACTAAAGAAACGCTGGCTGAGACTCCAGTGGCTTCGTCAGCTGGCAGTGGAAAGTTTCCACTTGCCATTTGGACTTCCTCCTCTGGAGCGAAGGCTAAGGAGACAAGCTGGACCCCTGAAGGTTTACCCTTACATCTGGGATCTCCTTTCACATGGTCAGTCGAGCCACAAACAAAGCATTTACCAAATGCTTTCTGGAATGGTGGCTTGTTCTGACCTCCTTCCGGTTTGGCACCAGAAGACACACTATTCTGCAGCGGTTTTCCTTGTGGCTTACCCTTCTGGTTTTGTTTGGGGCCCTCTTTGGAATTTCAGTTATTAGAATTCTCTTTTGGGTCTTTTTAGGCTGTTTTCCCTCATCCTTTTTCTGAGTTGCCCCAGAATCCTATGAGTAGCCCTGTTGGCAACCCATAAGTCAGCTGCCTTAGCTAGCTCCCGAGAATCCAATTCCTTCGAATCAGCCAAGTGCTTTCTGAGCTCAGGAGAACAGGCATCATAAATAGACTCCAACATAAAAAGATTCCTCATACCCTCATAAGTGTTCACTTTGTAACCCTTAATCCATCCCTCTAAGTTTTTCAACCCTTCACTCACCCAGGTAGCCCAAGGGGTACCATCATGCTTTTTGAGGGTTCTAAACCTCTAAGATACTGGGAAGGGGTCTTCCCGAATCTAGCTATCAAAGCTAGCTTCACACTTTCGTAATCCGTCTTATCCGCCTCCCCCAATTCCATTACCACATAAGTCGCAACAGGAGGGAGCCTAGAGAACAACCAGGGAAGCAAAGCATTCCCGGTGATGTCCTGGAGCCCATGATTGTACTCAAACAGTTTCAACCAATCCAACACATCCAATCTCATACCCACTAATTCCTTCGGCATCCGGGGTCTTTTGGGACTGGAGCTCCTAGAGGAAACAGAGGAGAGAGAAGCATTTTCCATAGACAACTTTTTCATTTCTAACTCGTGATTAAGTTCTATTTCCCTGAGTCTTAACTCAGCTTGCTTCTGCTCAGCCTGGGCATTCATCCGTCTGAACTCGAGCTCTTGGTTTCGTTCAGATTGAGCCAAGAACCGTTTGTATTCCAATTCGAGCTTCATTTTTTTCAAGTTCAAAATAAGCAGGGTTACTTGTGGGACCTGGTATGGGCCCCGTAGGCACAGCTGGTAAGGCAGGTAGAGGAGCAGGGGAGACAGTTTCGTCAGCCTCTTCATCGTTATCATCAGAATTACGATTTAGATCAACACCATCACTGTTATCTACATTTGCTGGAGAAAGTGGTTCCTCTGAACCAGTACCCAGACTTTGGTTCACCAGCAATCTCTCTATTAGTTCTAACTTCTTGCCTCTTACAGGAAGATTCTCTTGCCTACAGAGAGCTCGCAAACCCTCAGTATTTTCACCTGACACGGACTCTTGACTGTAAGTTTCCTTCGTAGACATGTTTCTGAAAGTTGCTTTTTTTAGTGCTAAGTTTTGTGGTTAGTTATCCTAAAGTGTCGAAAAGCACTCTAAACTGTATACTCGATGCAAATCCCACAGCTGTACACCAGTGTTAGGCGGAAACCTGTGCAGTTCCCTCTGGGACCACTGCAAAAGATTTAGGACTACAGGTGTTTGGCAGTAAACCCACTTGGTAGCAGTCTGCACTACACAGATTCACTGTTGGTAGCTGTGGCTGAGCAGTCAGACTTCTCTCAAGAAGAGTTAAGCAGTATGTGGAGTATACAAGATAGGACAATTCTTCACAGTAAGACAAGCAAACACGCAACGAGGCTCAGTGTAAAGATATTAAGGTATTTATTTATAATGAAACATCTATCAAAAACACTATAGCAATATCACGGCAAACAAATCAAACACAATTACTCTACGAAGAAGAAACAATCAATCCCCCTAGCAATATTTCGACAAGTCTAGGTTTTACCGGCACCACTTATTTACAGACAGAGGTGTATGCCTCAACCTAGATGGCACTCTAATATTAGTTAGGACGGGAGAGAAAAATAGGCAGGTTACAAAGTCAACACAGTTCAATACTTCATGGGAAAAATGCAAGGCAAGAAGGCAAGAACCACAATAAATCATAAAGTTCAGAGGCCAGGCCCACTCGGAGAGAGGCAAGGCGATATGTCCCAAAAGTCTCTAGTGGAAATGCGTTCGAGTCTTTGTAGCAAATTGTTATCGGCAGATTGAACCAGTTCAGAACAATACGTGAGAAGGCTTGGAGGCGACCCAACGGAAAGGAGAGGATTAAGACACCTCACTCGAACCGATCGAAAGGGAAGCCAGGCGGACACGGTGCCTTGTTGTGGAGGGCAGCTCCGGCGGGGGCAGTTGTTCCTGGTGGTGGATGCACATCAGGTCTTTGCCAAGAGTAGAGATGATCTCGTCGTCGAAGAAAATTGAAGTCTGGTGCACCACCAGGGAAGAGACCAGCCGCGGAGTGCTCCGTCACGAGGCACCACCTTTAGGTCGCGGTACAGGGGTAGTGGCTATCCGGTTGCCGAGGTGCTCTGCACGGGCAATTCGACCACTGCGTCCTGAGGCGAATAAAAAGCAAAGGGGACTGGTTGTTCCCACCAGCCAGGGGAAGAGACTCTTCGGCAGGGAGATCTCCTCTGTCGTCGGGAAGTGGTGAGTCGGTTCCGCAGGGCTCCACCGGAGGTGCCGTCGTGCAGGTCGGCTCAGCGTTACCCTCGTCGGATTCTTAGGTCCTGTGGCGACTTCTAAAGATCCAGTCCCAAAAGCCCTGCTTTTATGCAGAAAACCCCCATTCATTCAGCCTAGCTGTCAATCAACACATGCTAAGTGGTGAGCGGGGAGGCTCATCACTTGGGCCAATCACTCCAGAGTGCGACCGAAGTTGGCAAGGTAACTCGGTCCAGGGTGCCTAAACCCCCTCCCACACCCCTGTGGTAACCCAGACAGAATGGCACCACTTTGGAGGGTCTCTGTACAGAGCCCGCCAAAAGTGGAACAAAGGGCTCAACCTTTGGTTTAGGAGTCACAGAGACGAACACAGACGCCATTTTACAAACCGAGTTCTGGCAGAAAATACCATCCGATAAACTTATTTAAGATAAGTAGATCAGTGGTACGTTAGAGATTAACGAGAAAAAGTATCAATCTCCAACAATGGGACGAATCCCATAGAGTTATGTTCGGGGTCGAGCATAACAAGTAGTTTCCACTGCCACCAGCCAAAACTCGACGAGGGGGGACGGGACAGTACCCCCTCGAGTAACAGATCCAGGAGTAATCGAATTACCCCTACTAGTACGTCCACAATAAGATGGTTTGTACTAGTTCTGTTAGTAAATTTAGGTCTAGTAAAGCCAATGGTGACTTTACATGCCCGGGGAGACAGTAGTCAGTCCCCGGGTATGGAGTCTATGGTGGGGGTTCCGCTAGGACGCCCCAGTGCTACGGCACGTAGGGTGCGGTGTAACACACATAGAAAAACATATGAGACCCTATGGAGTAAAAGACCCCATAGCCCATAGAACACATTGACATTTAAAGGAATTACACACATACATGTCCAAGAGTGGGAGAAAAAGAGTCTCACTCTTGGCAGGATGGAAAAAAGCAAACTCCCGAAATCCAGCAAAGCTGCTGGGGGACTCACTAGGTTAGGAAATTCAGCCTAAACAGAGAATTCTCCCTAACAGAATCGCATGTGATACTTCCCGCGCACCCCTGAAATACACGTGCCCTGATGGAATCGCGTGTGATACTTTCCACGCACCCCTGAAATACACGTACCCTGATGGAATCGTGTGTGATACTTCCCGCGCACCCCTAAATACACGTACCCTGCTGATTTTGCGTGTGATACTTCCCGCGCACCCCTGGAATACACGTGCCCTGATGGAATCACATGTGTTACTTCACGCGCACCCCTGATGTACACGTACCCAGGACAATCGCGTGTGATACTTCCAGCGAACCACTGAAATACACGTTTTCCGCTTGGCGTTTGCTGTTTGGCAGCCCTGTGAACTGGTCCAGGGTTAGCACAGCCCTTTGCGATGAATTGGGAATTTTGAAGGCTTTTCCTTGCGCGAGGCCGTTCTTGGGGGCGTAACTGGCGCTGCTGCAGGGTCGCTGCACCACTCTGCGCCACGGCTGGTTTTGGAGGCTGGAATCCATGAATACGCTGTGCGATGAAATGGATTTTATCGCACGCGGCTGGCGCAGTGTATCGCATGGGGACACTGTGCGCCAGCCGCGTGCGCCACTTTTGTGCGAAATTCTATGAATTACCCTGATAGTGTCAAAGGTAAATCACCTAAGAACACATATTACATAAAAAGAACAGAAGAATCAAAATACATCAATGATTACAATGCAATCATTGCCCTCCTATAGAATGCAAACATAAATGTGCAGTACATTGCAGACAATTCCACTGCAGTTGCACTATATGTCACAGCCTACTTAACCAAAGCAGAGAAAACAGAGCTTCAGGACCTCTGGGATGACATATCATCTGACAAAAACACTATCACAGAAATTGTACAGTTTAGGCATAAAAATGCTCTCTCATAGATAATGTGGCTGCTCTGAAGCTGCAGATGGTTTAACCAGTACTGCCTTGTATGGAAAATCTGACAATATAGTATGGCTAAGTCTTGGTCCTGCTAAATCTAGAAAAAGAGTTCTCAAATCATATGAGGACATAGAAACAATAGCCAAAAATGATCCCAACAACCAAGACATTTCGAAAAACAATCTACTAGACACATACTACCGAATCAGGAGTACCACTTTGGAAACCATGGGCCTCATTACGAGGTGGGTGGAATAAGAATAACGGCGCCAGTAATGGTGCCAATGCCGTTAATCCCATTCCACCCTATTATGAGGTTCCCTCGCGGGACCCGCTCTGAACTTCTGTTTTTTTGGTGGAAAACCGTCCAGCGGTTTTTGAGCAGTAAGCATGCACAAAGTATTTTCCTATCATGTCTATGGGAAAAAAAAAAACATTTTGGGACCCTCCCTATAACTTTGCCCCCTGGATCCAAACCTCACTAAAAAAGAATTCAGATCGGGCCATATACTCGTTTTGCAAAGTCTGGTGAGGATTCGTCCAGGGGGAGCAAAGTTATAAGCTGCCCAAAAAGTGTTCTTCCTATGGGATTAGCAATTTAACCATAACTACAATGTGTAATTACCCCACCTGCGGTAGCGGCCGTGCAGTTATGGTAAAGTTGCTCAACTCATAGGAAGAGCACTTTTTGGGTGGCTTATATCTACGCTCCCCCTGGATGAATCCTCATCAAACTTTTCAAAAAAAGTATATGGCCCACTCTGAATATTTTTGACCAGTTTGGTGAGGCTTTGTCAAAGGAGTTATAGGTGGGTCCCAAATGTTTTTTTTCTTCCATAGATGCAATTGAACAGAGATTTTGCTCACAGACTTTCTCTGTTCACTCTATGGACAGGACTCCGATTTGTCTAGAGGGCCACGTGATGTCTGCGGATAGCCAATGTGCCCGTTGATTGGCTGGAGGAAAGCATGATGTTTGTCATGTTTTTCCGAAACACCCGCCATGTTGTATCCATGGATATCCACGGATAGCGTGGTGGAGAACAGGGCTGGGAAACATGTTTTGGGGCATTTGGTGTTGGGAAGAAAAGCTGGGAAGGGTGGGGAAGTGAAAGATGGTTGATATGATGTATTTGTTTAGGTGAAAGAAGACCGTGCAGAGCGCGGCAGTCCACGGACAACGCAGTAGTCAGCGGACAGGCCCTTGGGCGGGCAGCTTATGTGGTGAATGCAGGCAGGCTTCATTAGGGCTGGGGAGTGGAATGTAGATATGAAGATGTTTGCATAGGCTGTATTATGCTGCGGTGGTTGTGGCCAGCCCCTAGACTCTTGGGAGCATGGGTGGAGGCCATGCACCCAACAGTCTGTCTACTGGTTGCAAGTACTGTAATAGTATGTGTACAGAAGTGGACTTGGCCTCGGGTGGGTGGCTTATGTGTATGGGTTGTGGCCACTGGCCAGATTCCTGGGTGCATGGCTGTATTATGCTTCGGTGGTTGTGGCCAGCCACTAGACTCTTGGATCGCACCCAAGAGTCTGCCTACTGGCTGCAAGTACTGTAATAGTTTGTGTACAGAAGTGGACAAGCCTTCGTGTGGCTGGCTTATGTGTGTGGATTCTGGTCACTGGCCAGATTCTTGGGTGGGTGGCTGTATTATGCTGGGGTGGTTAAGGCCAGCAACTACACTCTTGGGTGCATGGCCATGCACCCAGGAGTCTGGGCACTGGCTGCAAGTACTGCAATAGTATTTGTACAGAAGTGGAATTTGGCTATTGGAAACAACCATTACAATAATGTGTACAGTAGTGCATAGACCAGGCCTTTCGGCAGACAGCTTATGTCATAAGTGCAGGCAGGCTTCATTAGGTTAGAGGAGTGGAATGTATATGATAGGAGGATGTTTGGATAGATTAAAAATAGGCCATACGTCCAAGAATCTAGGCACTGGCAGAATGACTGCACTATCATACGGCCATGCAACCAAGACGCTATCCACAACTGTGGCAGTAGCTAGTGTTTGGTGGCCAGTTGCAGATACGTGTTTGGGCTTATTTGGTGACTGCATGAGGGATTCTTACAGTTGGGGAGTTGAGTCTGCATGCTATGGTGACATTGGCATAAAAATAGGCTTGGTGGGCTACTTCAACATGTGCAGACAGTGTTAAAATTGGGAAGGTAAGGGTTAATTGTTGTGTGTGGGTTGTGGCTACTGGCTAGATTCTTGGGTGCATGGCCGTATTATGCTGCGGTGGTTGTGGCCAGCCCTAGACTCTTGGGTGCATGGCCTACGGACATAGGTCATGCACCCAAGAGTCTAGGAGCTGATCCCTCATTTATCTCTACTCTCTCTGCTCATGATTTCACTTCCTTCTTTTCTTCTAAAGTTCATTCTCTACTTCAATATATTGTTAACTCTCCTGCTTCTAATACTCTATTTTCTCCTCCACCTAAACCTCTAATCTTTTTTTCAGACTTTGCACCCGTGTCCAATTTAGACGTAACACTACTGTTGGCCAAAGTCCATCCTACAGCAGCCCTTCGGATCCTATTCCTTCTGCTCTTATTCCTATAATCTATCCTTCTTATGTACCATTTCTTGTCTCTTTAATTAATAGCTGCCTTTCTACATCTACTATTTCAGCAACTTTTAAACATGCTATCATTATTCCTATTATAATAATACCTTCAAATATATATTCTTTTTGTCTCTATTTTCCGCCCTATCTCTCTTCTACCTTAACTATTTAAGCTTCTGGAGTGTCTTGTCTATTCTCAGATTTCTTCTTTTGTTAATGATCTATCTCTCCTATCACGATTTCAATCTGGCTTTTTCCCTCGTCACTCCACCGAGGCTGCCTTAATGTGTGTACTCAACTCCTTTCTTTCAGCTCGTCACACTAAACACTCTTCATTTCTTATTCTTCTTGATTTATCTTCCGCTTTTGACACTGTGGACCTCTCTCTGCTCTTGGACTCTCTTTTTTCTTTTGGTTTTAGGGGTTCAGTTCTTTTGTGATTTTCTCCTTATCTTTCTAATAGAACCCTTTCTGTTTCGTGGGGTGGAAAGGTTTCTTCACCATTCCCTCTTGAGCACAGCGTTCCCCAACGCTCAGTCCTGGGTCTGTTTCTTTTTTCACTCTATACTTCTTTACTTGCTCCTGTCATTTCTTCCTTTGGCATCTCTCATCACTTTTATGCTGACAAAACAATCTTTCCTTTATTTCTCTTCTTTTACCTCTGAAATTCATTACATTCTTACTTCTTGTCTCTCAGCCATGAAATCTTGGATAGCTTTGCACTTTCTCACTCTTAATGCTGGGATAACCGAGGTCCTATTTTTTCCTGTCAACACATTCTCTCCACCACCATCTATCTCCTTTCCACCATCAACTCTTTCTATTTCTCCTGCTGCTCACAATCTTGGTGTCTATTTCAACTCTAATCTTTCTTTTACCAATAACATTTCCTTTACCTCACGCTCTTGTCGCTTTCACCTGCACAACATTCGCAAAGTCTGTCCCTCTCTTTCTTTTCAAGCAACTAAATTGCTTATTTCCTCTCTCATTTTTTCTCGACTCTTCAATTGCTCTTTTACGCTTTTTGGTCTTCCTTCTTCTCGTCTTGCTCCTCTGAAATCTATTTATCATTCTTCTATTCGCTTACTTGGATGGTTATCCTTTAATTCTCAACTTATATTTCATTTTCTCTGATTAGTTTTTAAATCTCTCTACGGGTTAGCCCCTGACTAACACGCTGTTCTGCTGTCCTTTTATACTCCTTCTTGTTCTCTTCGTTCTTCTTCTCATTTCAAATTGACTATCCCCCGCCCACCCTGCGCCCTGTCTCGCTTTCGTTCTTTTGAGCTTCTTGCTCCTCTTCATTGGACCCTTCTTCCATTACCATTCATTCTATCACTGTCTATTCTCTTTTTCGGGTCTCCTTGATAAACCACCTACTTCACTGTTCTTGATTGTTTGCTTTCTGATTTGATATCTAATTACTCTATATCAATAAGTCTGTACTGTTGTTTTTAACTATGTACAGCGCTTTGGATAAAATCACTTTATAAGATCCAATAAAATACAAAATACAAATACATCCACCACAGCATAATACGGCCACTCAAGAATGTGACTATTGGCATAAGCATTGGACAAACTTGTGTATAGAAATGCAATTTGCCCATTATAAAGAAGCATGACACTTATAAGTGTATACTCACTACACATACTGTTGAAGCATTGCATACATTTTTGAACGCAGTGACAGAGTACCATTGAAGTGGAAATAGCACTTTTGAATATTGTGCCATTGCGGGCCCACATTTTGTTTGTTGCATGTGGAAATGCAGAAGAAATCTGTGTTTCTTTGTCTGTGAAAAACACTGCATAACATGTTAGGGAAGGTACTTCATAATGACGTATTGTAAGCAATTTCACATATTCATGTACTTTGTAGAACCTTATAATTAGTACATTACAAGTACTATGCTTCAAACAAGTTTACTGTCCAATGTGCTCAGTTCGTGTGTTCGGTTGCATAATCATTGGGTCTGTGGGAAAATAAATCCATGCAGGATAAAAAAAAAACCCTAGTACATTTACTTGATGTCACACTATGTTTCATTGAACTGCAGTACTTACAGGAATGTTTAAGGTGCACAACTATGTGGTTTTGTTGTTACAAGCACTGTTGCAGTTGGAGGATTGGAAATGGTGTATGTGTTTTGCTTTTCGGGAGTGGTGGTGGTATGTTCGCAGTTAGATACCAGTCGGCACATTCTAACTGTTTAACCGTTTTTTCACTTTTTAACACTACCTATTTATGCAGTTTGATTTCTGTTGGTGTACTGTAAGTACTGTACGATTGAAAACTAATATTGCAGTATTGTGGGGGCAGGAAGATACCTGTTGGTGTATTCTAACTGTTGCTAGTTTCACAGTTCTTGAGGGTATCTTTTGAAGCAGTTTCATTCTTGAAGGTGGATGTTAGCAGTTTGACCGCTGGAAGTAACATTGTAGTACTGTGGTTGTACTGAGATACCAGTTGGCGTATTCTAACTGTTGATACTTTACAAGTCTTGAAGGGCATCCTCAGAAGAACATTCGTTTTTGCTGGTGGATTTTACCTTTTGTAGTAATGGAAAGTAATATTGCAGTATTATGGTTGCAGTTAGATACCAGTTGGCGTATTCTAACTGTCCACTGTTTCAAAGTGTTGCAGGGTATGTTTTAAAGCACAATTGGTGGATTTAAGTTTTCTACTATTGCCAAGTGACATTGCAGTATTATGGGTTCCTTTAGATGCCAGTTGCCGTATTCATTGCAGTGGTATGGGCACAGTTAGACAGCGTTTGGCTTATTCTAACAGTTGTTAGTTTTACAGGTTAGTGAGGACTGTTTGTAGACCCTCATACTCAGTACTTTTAAGTACTATGGGTGAAACAATATTAGTGCGTGTTTTCCACAGTTGTTGTTTCTGTGTCTATAATCATTGGGGGAAAAACAGTATAGCAATGCAACTGATGTACTCATGGGCAAGTTGGTGTATGCTAAATTCTTACAGTTTCACAGGGCAGAAGGGTATTTTTAGTTTGTAGTTACATACCTGTTGGTGCCTATCGGGTAGTAGGTTATGCTACTTTTATAAGTCAGTGAGTAAATTTAGGTTTGAGGAATATTAAGTAGGCATTTGCTAGATGTGCTGGTAATCTCTGTTTCAGAGCAATGGAAGTATCATTGCATTCAAACCATTAACATTTATTTTTAATGTTTTCAGTACAATGACCTACACTGGTTGTGGCACCTGTGTGGTAGATTATGCCCACTGTTGTGAAGGTTTTCTTGCCAAGCGATAGTTGGCCGTATGTGAAGCTAATAAGTTTGCAGTTGTTTTTGGTACCATCTGCGTTGTACCTTAAAAGCATTACTATTACGTATTGTTTCTTCTAAAAATCCTGAATAAAGCAGCCTATTTCTAGATACAAAACAATCTCAAAACAAATAATCTATTAGGACTCCGACATTCAGGATTCAGACCAAGACCTGGCACAGAGACAGCCCTCTTGGAATTAAAAATCCAGATGGACGTAGCCAAAGACAACGGCAGCCTGGCCCTACTCCTACTAGTTGACTTTTCTGCTGAGTTCTATTTAGTGGATCACAGTATTCTAACTACCCACCTAATCACCTCAGCCTCATTCTCACCCAATGCAGCCAAATGGATCCACTCGTTCTTCTCTGACAGATCCATGAGGGTCTTCTCAGCATCAGCAGAAGCAGCGCCCTGTCCAATCACATGTGGAGTCCCACAAGGTTCATGTGTATCTTCAACTTCATCTAACATATTTACAAAGTTGCTGTTCGACCATCTAGATGACATGAATGTCACGTACACCAATTACGTGGACTATACACAAATTCTCTTCACTCTCTAGGGATCCTATGAAAAAGATTCCACCTGCCTAAACGAAATATACAGCAAAATCCAATGGATGGCCAAGCATGGTCTTTGTCTCAATGATGACAAAACCGAGCTGTTACTCATCAGCTCTAGGCAATGCCTTAACAAGCTATATCCCCAATACACGTCCTTTAAGTTCGATGACAACAACATTACTGTGTCCAAGGATGCTAAAACACTGGGAGTCTACCTCAATTCCACCCTCTCCCTCAAAAGACAAGTAAACGCAACTGCATCATCTACGGCCTGTACTTCCAAGTTAATAAATGCATGCAGACCCTTCTTATCTATCTCACTCTCAAACAAAGGAGGAGTATTAATCCATAATCTACATTAACATTTCAACCTACAAACACGGTATGTACCTAGACATCACCATATGAACGTTCACAGTGAATGTGTTTTGGGCATACATGCAATGAGAGAGCTTAAGGTCAAGACCATTAGATTACCTTTTCCTTGTGATGAGTAACGTGTTGGGGTTACGTTGGAAACCTCACAATACAAGTGGAATACATTGAATTTTTTCCAGGACCAGTATTCCGGGACTGAGTGGTTCTGTTAAGTTGGACCGTGTGGACCGTATTGGATGTGATGACCAGTGTGTACAGAACTAAGGAGTTATATCCTTATACAGCCTAAGAAAATTATACCCTTGGGACACGTGTTTTCATATTTTGGAGTACCATTATTGAAAATAAGAAATAGAATTTTGAGTGGAAAAAGAACGCCACTTCAGAGCACAAGATACATGATTGCCCCTGAGGAATGTCCAGTTAACACACAACATTTAGGACAGAAACTTATATAAGTCGGGCTATGATGGGTACAGTGTGGAGCAATAAAAATTTATTTGGCTCTGTGCCTTTTTTCAGGTTCTAACTATTGTTTCCGGTGGTTTTTTTAACACCTAAAATTATGTTTTTTATTGCGTCTTGTATATTGTATTGTAACATGTGCATATGCTTTTTAAGTGTTTTAGATTTCTATGTCAGGGTTTTGTAGCTTTGAGTTTTGAACAATAAAATATGTTATGTGAAACAATTTGGGGACATACACTTGATATTGTTGGGTTCATATGGTGATGTCTAGGTACATACCGTGTTTGTAGGTTGAAATGTTAATGTAGATTATGGATTAATACTCCCCCTTTGTTTGAGAGTGAATTATATAATATCCCCACTAAGTAGGAGGGGTCATTACCGTTTGTGTGGGGTATTTCCCTGTAGAAACTTATCCTTCTTATCTACCACCAGCTGTATCACATTGGCCAGAGCTATGATTCTCTCCAAACTGGACTATTGAAACACCCTATACTTGGGCACCAGCAAACAAAATCTTCACAAACTCCAAGTATTGCAAAGCAATGCCCTCATAGTGGCATTAAACATACCACAGACCAACCACATCTCTCAAGGTAGACACAATATCAAATGGCTACCCATACAAGACAGAATTACCTTTAGACCACTTATGATCACACACAAATGCCCGTCCAACACTGCTCCCAAATAGCTGGCAGATAAATTCACCAGAAAACTCTCCACCAGACCCACCAGAACTAAGTACACTCATTGTCTCAACATCCCAAAGTTTAAGCTGCAAAATTCAGGGGGCTCCAGCTTCCCAGTGTTGGCAGCCAAAACCTGGAACATACTGCTCCCTATTCTGAGAGATAAAGCTTCCTTTCCTGCCTTCCGATGTAAAGTCAAATCATGGCTCTTATCACTGACCCCCAATGATTAACTCTCTGCATACTACCCCACTGTATATATTTGACTGCTTTTGATGTTGATTTGACAATTGTTAACTAAACACTCAATCATGTAAAGAAAAACTGTACCTTTATCTGCATATATGCCAGAACACTGTGTGTTCATGTAAGCTAAATTGTTATGTCTGTAATTATTTCTGTTCACCAAGTTAAGCGCCTAGATACCTCTTGGTTCAGTGTGCTATATAAGCAAATAAACTAAACTAAACTACTGGCTATGTGAGTTTATGTGTAAGGTGGAACAATTGTCTGAATTGCAAACAGCACATAATATGCCATGATTTGCATTTGGCACCAACTGCTGATATGGAATGAATTCACAATTAAGTATAGATACATAAACAAAGCAATCATTAGGGACTTGATCTTGTGCCACATGGTTGTAGAGAGTGCATGTATGTTTCCACATATATGTAATCTGGAAGATTTCATTTATAGGTATGTTTTTGCTTTCGAGCACTTGCAGTAAGTACATTAGCAATTCCTGAGGATCTTCTTGTGTGTTTATGGTGAATCTCACCATTGCCGCACAGTAGTCCAATTCCTGTCTCATTCAAGAGACACTGTAACTGTTGTCAGGTTGGGTTGTTGCATTTCTATGAAGGAGGAGCATTTGCAAACACAATTGGTCTTCCCCATTCAAGTAAATGTTTTCCACAATTGGTGGCAATTGGAACAGAACATTGATTGCTACATTTGCATAGCAATGTACACTAGTTGTATTGGAAAATTTGAATGGACCTGACAGTTGTGTCTGTATCATTTGCTGGAGCTACACTTGATTTTTTAGAAGACATACTTCTCTTTCTTTGTGCAGTATGATGTACATTTGCGTTTTCACTACATCCGTTTGTGGTTGTGCTACTTGATGGAGTAGCGTAGCAGCTGCTTTCAATTTCTTCGGTGGTATTGTTGGGAGATCTCTTATAAGTTCTGTTTACATTACTTTTCTTTAAACAAGTTTTCCTTTTAGAGGAACAGGCTACATATCGCGATGGGGGGTGTAGAATGCACGTAGTCTGTTGTACTCTACGATGCAAGGAATGACGGCATTGACTTTGTTTGTATCAAAATTGACTAGAAATAGTCCTTCAAGTGTACGTAGCCATGACAGTGCTACATAACTCATACCTTCTTTAAAGACTGTGCTGCCAATGTCAATGAATGCCTGATCTAACGTTAGACCTTGTGATTTATGAATAGTGACTGCATATGCAAGAGACAGAGAAAACTGTTCTCTGTCTACATACATATGTTTAAAAAGAAGGAATCAGGTTGTTCAACGTCCTATCCTTTTAACTTCTGAAAGTTTGTCAAAGCGTATGTTGACAAACTGAATGTTGTTGTCATGTGGATATGTCTGGAAGCTAACAATTGTACCAAGTGCTCCATTAACTAAACATTGCTCCACGTCAAGGTTATGTTTTTGCATTACTCTGCAGATTAAACACAATGTTTACATGTTATCCAAACCAGCTGTGTTGGAGATACAGTTTTCTAAGCTATTTAGTCGTGCTGTGGCTTGTTGACACATAAGCAGTGTCATGCCATGCACTTCAAGTTTGTTGATGGAGTTAATTTGCACTATTGGCTGCATTTTGTTTTTTTAATTGTTTCATTTCATTGTGCACAGCTTGCTAGCGTTGGCATTAAGGACATTCATTTCACATTTTTCTGTGCTAATTGTTCCATGACATCAGCAGTAGATTTGTTATGACTGTATAACTCATGGATGAGTCTACTGTTTAAGATATACAGTGCATCCTTATAAAGCACACCAATCCTAATGCTTATCAAAATGTTAGCATAGTTGAGGTCTGCAGACTGACGCATGTTTTGCGTTAGTTTTGCGTTAGTTCTCTGTATTGGAAATGTTGCCAGAGATTTACATTTCCTATGCTGTCAAGAGTGCTATGGCACAGTTTGTGTCCTAAGGTTTTAAAAACCTTTGACTGGTGTAATTGAAGAAGATCTCCAAAAACAATAATGTGTTTCCTCCAAAGAGTTCTTTGTAGTTCATTTTAAGGACCTCTTGCAATCCGAGGTGAATCTAAGCCAACATTACATTGGGCACCATGCTCACCTCATCTATTCATTTGTTTCAGAATTCTGCGTAGCTCCATAGCAGCTTCTGTTGAAAGTTTGTAGTACTAATTTGTTTTGGTGTTCTACTGGAAGGAGCAGCAGTTGGTGTAAAGTAGCACCACCTATGTTGTAGGCAGCTAAACCTGTGGGTGCAGTTACAACAGCTGAAAGCTTGTTGTTTGTAATTTTTTGGAGGAACTTGCTGATGATTTTTTATTAAGAATGTTTTGCCTGAACCAGCTTTACCACTTACATAGGAGGAATACAGGTTTCTAATTTTGACAGCCACAAGTTTTAGTTTTGTTCTGCACACCATGTTCAATTTCTTTACTTACTTCCAGGAAAAGGCTACGTTCTTCATCATTGAGTTGTGATTTCAATAGAGCAAAGTTTTCTTCAGATTCCTCATACTGACACATGGTATTTTCAACTTCAGTCATGGTTAATGCTGCTTCATTTAGTATGAGTGGCTCTCCAGGTGGTTCTTGGCTTCCTGTAAGAGAAGATTGACTGTGCCCAGGAGTGTCTGCATTTAGTTGTGTTTGTACATCTTCCTCTTGTTGGCATTCATTTTCCAACAAGTTTTGTACTGCTTGAAATTGATATCTGTTATACTGCTTACATTTGTATTGAAAGCATCTTCATAGGAGTCATGGGTGTCCAATAAATATTCTTCTTTTCTCCATGGATTGAAAAGTTGGAGTAGGGACATGTAGTAAAGTTCTCTATGTTGAGGGGTTTTAAATGATATCTTCATGTGATTAATCAAACTTGGGTTGGTAAGTTTAACCAGGCTTCCTTCACAACCCCTGACTATGTATTTACCTTTTTTTCATTGGGTTTAATATTATTCTTGTACGAGAAATATATGGCTATGTGGTATAGACACATGGTTTCCAAAGCAGTACTCCTGTTTGGGTAGTATGTGTCAAATAAATTGCTTTTCAAAATGTCCTGGCTTTTGGGATAGTTTTTGGTGATTGTTTCTATGTCTTGGTACGATTTGAGTACTCTTGTTTCTGGATGCATCGGGACCAAGGCTTAGCCAGACTATGTTTTCAGATTTACCATATAAGGCTGTGCCTGTTAAATGGTCTGCAGCTTCGTAGCAACCACATTCTCTATGGGAGAGCATTTTTATGCCAAAGCTGTATCATTTTTGTCACAGTGTTTTGTCAGATTGTATATCATCCCAGATGTCTTTCAGCTCTGTTTTCTCAGCTTTGGTTAGGTAGGCTGTGACATATCATGCAACAGCAGTGGAATCGTCTGCAATGTACTGTACATCTATGTTTGCATTCCACAAGAGGGCAATGATTGCATTGTAATCATTGATGTACTTTGACCCTTCACTTCTTTTAATGCAGTATGTGTTTGCAGGGCATTTGCCTTTCACACTGTGTCTAACAGAAGACATCAAGCTGTTTACTTGTCCTTTTGCTGAAACTGGTCTAGGGAAATAAAAAAGAAGCATATGCTGTAGTATTTCCATTTGTTTTTATATCTGCGTCAACAATACTTGTCCCATTTATGACTTTGAAACCTCTTTTGTACCACGCATGTTTGGCAGGAGATCTGTGATACTTGACTGCAAATCTTCACCTTTGTCTTGCACCTTTTGAAGTACTTGCGTAGCAGACATGTTTAAAAAATTGGAACCTGTTTTCAATGTGTGTGCAAATCCATAACATAGAGTTGCTAGTTTACTTTCAAACAGGAGGTTGAATATGTATTCAACGTTTTGTCTGAATCTGGGGTCTTCAGAATGCATACGTAAAGAGCAGTATTATGATGCTGTTATTTGTGTGCATCTTCCTCATACCTTCCACCTTTTCCAGTAGAAAAGAGTAGAGGAAAGGCTTGTGCTTCTACACTTTCTTCCCATATGCTGATTGGAGATCCTTTGGCTTGCCGCATTTGATATGTTTCTAGTGCATCGTCTATGCTGCCTTTGGAGTGAAGTGGGTGAATTGTATACTGGTCTAAAATATTGGATGCCGTAATAGGATCTACAACTTCAAATTGGCCAGTTGATGAGAAATACAGAATTATTTTGGTGGTTTCCCTCAGGTTTTCTTCAATGTTTATTTCTTTGTAGTATTCATGTTTATCTTTAAGATATTTTGCCTTTTGTAGGTACACCATTCACTAGGATAATCAAAGATCTATTGGCCATTGCGCTCTACACTTGCTTTAAGATCTAATGGCAAACAAACTACTTTGCCAAGAATGCCTCTTAGTAATTCAGCAGGAGGCAACTTGGCTGTTTTAGCTTGAAGGCACATTATAGCTTCAAATGGGTGTACTGTTTGGGTTATAATGCTCTCATACAAATTAAGCTGTTGCAGTGGTTTTGGAAGTGGAAATATTTCCAAGTTATTAGTGATAGCCCGTGAAGACAGTTGGTTATTATCAAGCTTTGCAGTGCAGTATGTGCAACATATTGAGGGGATAGTAATTTCATATTTGTTTTCTTTTATAAGGTAGAGAGCTAACTGGAACCATTGGGATTCCTCATTGTTTTCTATTTTGTACGCTATATTTACAGTTTTGGTGCTCTTTGTATAGAAATTTCTGTGACAACACACACATACTTGGTTTGGTACTTCAGATGTGCTTCTAAACTTTGCTAGCTATTTCTTTTTTGTACGTGTGTATCAGGATGTTGGCATCTGTGAGGTTGTCGCTATTCATTTCAAAAGTTACAGGATTTTGTAAGTGCTCTTCACTTCCAAAATATTTGCTTTGGATGTGGTCTATTTCTTCCAGAAGTTATTTGGCTGTGGCATGAAGGAAAATGTGATTTAAATACTCCAGTTGTAAAGCAGGACTTTTTGCATAGTACAGTCTCTGGACAAGATTTCGTATAGTGAAATGGTGTGTTGCTAACATTTTGATCTGGTGAAAGGTGCTTCTGCAAGCAGGCCCGGAAATGCAGCGAATGAATGTCCTCACAGTCCTGTGTATTTGCGTACTGGACCGGAGTCCAGGGTT
Source organism: Ambystoma mexicanum (assembly GCF_040938575.1). NCBI lineage: Eukaryota > Metazoa > Chordata > Amphibia > Caudata > Ambystomatidae > Ambystoma > Ambystoma mexicanum. The sequence continues at coordinate 1,176,851,981 of NC_090921.1, read as the reverse complement.
TGCAACATATTCATTCTCATTTTCTTTTTCACTTTCACATATTTATTGAGGAATTGCCGTAAACATTTGAAGGATTGTTTTCGTATATTACACATTGAGGTGCAGGTACGTTTGTAGATGGGACGGATTGGTTCGGTGGAATGGAGAGTTGATTGTAAGTTTGTTGTGGATATTCTTTCAAACAGCGTTTCTTCTGCCACAATGGTGTTGTCTACCATTTCATACCCTCGGCCACTGATATGTATAGCAATTGGGTTTCTCTGCTCTTGTTTGTATGCAACGTCATTGAAATATGGCTCTGTGCTGGTTGTGTGAATCCACTCACCTTCACAGAAATTTGAAAAGGTATCTATGTTGATATTGCAGATGTTGCAAAGTACTTTTTGTAGTTTACAAATTAATTTTGTTAGTGGTTTCATTCTGTTTAAAATTAAAATAAACAATTTCCTTTTGAGAAGCATTGCGCTGTCTATGAGAGCTTCCAGGATCAGTTTTCTGCGGTAAGTTTTAAGGGTTGAGCGTGATTTCTCTGCTGTTTTTAGAAGGTTCTGAAGGACTCTATGGAGGAACATTTTTTTTAAAAAATGTTTTAGAGTGTTTACCTGTGGCTATGTTAACATTGGTAGATTCAGTGCTAGCACTACTGGTAGTTGTATTCTTTTTAATACATTTCTTTTTAGTTTTACATTTTGGAAGAGGGGTCACACTTTTTTTCCTGCTAGCTGGTTCAGTTTTGCTCAGTGACTGTATTAGCTGTTTTGTTTGAACATTTCGTACACACTCTGCTAGAGGTGGATGACTAGTTTGCACGATTTTAGTTTTATCTGCTCTATTTCTGCGTTGTTTTCTACAGAGTTGCTTTTTGGTAGGCATTCTCTTGTGTCTGTTGGAGAAATAAGGAAAGCGTGGGTTTGAAAGTTGTGCAATGTATTTGCGTGTACTCTGCATGAGTGTGCGAATATGAGGGTAGGCCAAAGTAGAGGGGGGTGTCATTGTGGAATGGGCTGTTACGTCTGGTTGGGAAGGTTCTACTGGTATCTGTGTGTGTTGATGTGTGAAAGGTTTGCTTCAGTGTTTATGACAGTGTATCGTGCATGAATAAGTAAGGACATTACAATGTTTTCACAAAACTAGTGGGTGTTAGGATACTGGTGTCCAGATGCAAATACAAAGAGTGGAGCTGCTGAGATTCAATGAGTAAGTGTGGAGAAAATGCTGTTGGGTTGGATAGAATGGTGTAGGCTACAATACAACAACACTGCCCTATTTGATTAACAGGAAGAATACTACTACAGTACTGAACTTACTTTGTTGGATGTGAAGAGTAGGTTTCTTCTGGGTTTTATATTCCAGTAGAGACATTTCTGTCTTTCAGGAGGATGTTCTTCACAGCAATTGTGAAAGAAGGAAGTTAATGGGTATGTGTGTTAATGGAACAATAATTGCACTAGGAGAACACGTTATTTTACATTGTAGGAGGATTTGTTGTGAGGAAGAGTGTGTATGTGTGTGCAATTGTACAGCACTGCATAGGAATGAGGACTTGGAAGCATCAGCATCATTGCTATGTGGGATAGTGTTGCACTGATAAGTATGCCCTACAGGTTTGCACTTTTCCAAGTGTGTCAGTTGTTGTTGCACTACTTGCATTGGAAATACAGTAGTACAAGTGCTAGTAGGGTGAGAAAAAGGCCCAGAAAGTTGTACAGATTAGAAAGAAGAATGTTAGTGTGTGGAATTGTATTAACGTTCCCACAAATACTGCTTGCTACATGAGTGCAGAAATCCTTTCCTGTTGCTTGCATTTATTTATCCAAATGTACAGATAGCACTGTTGCCAATGTACACATGCATGTGTTTGCTTTCCATGCAATGGTTCATTTTTTTTAATTGTGCAGTGTATGTACTTACCATGTGTTTGTAACATACATGCAGTTTTTGTTTTCTGTGTGCACTCTGGGCATTTTACAGCAGGTGTGTTAGTGGGAGAAGTGGTTGTAAATGTGACAGAAGAAAACAAGAAAATAACAGTTTGCACATTAGAATGGGTGATATGGGAAGCATGCATGTTGTGGTAATATATTGAAGTTTCAAATAGAAGAAGGTAGTTGAACTTGCTATGCAAATATTCCCAATGTGGTTTTCTTTTTTTGTTTTACAAAAAAATCACAGAGGGTGCTGCTAAAATTGAATATGTTGGTTGCAACTGCTATGCAAGTGAGAATTATAAGACAACTTAGAACGCACACAGCATTGTAAGTAACTGTCACTTAATGTCAGCAGATGGGACAAATTAGAGTATGATCATTGAGTAGGTTGTGCAGGGTAAGTGGCAGGCACCCTGATCAGATGCATTTGTAAAAGAGTTGCAAATGTACTCTACAATATATATGCATGCCTGAGGTTTGTGTTGATGGGTGCAGATGTGGATGAAACTGGAAGAAAAAATCTTGGAGAGTTGTACAGTACGTTTTGAATGAGGAGCTTTGGAATTACAGGAGACCTGTACTCTGAGTGTTCAAAGGTACATCTGAAGTGTTGTACCGTGATGATAGAGTTAGATGTAGAGTTCTTGGATGTGATTGGTTGATGGTTTGCGACTTCTTAACAGTAGCCAGTGATGGAGTGCTTGAAAGAGTGAAGTGGAAAAGGAAGAAGGGTTGCCCTCGTAATACGGGGTCTGCGGACACCGCAGTAGTCCATGGACAGGGCTTGCCACATCTGTAGCTTCTCAGCATGCCTGCCATGGAAATATGACTGTGGGGATTAGCCTATCATGTGTTCAAGTTGTGCTTTTCAGGAAGGGAGGGTAATACTTTTTTCATTGCTGTGTGCAGTGAAGATGGCAGAGGTGCAGAAAGTCAGGGTGTTGGTGGTTGGTTATTCTTTTGTAAATTGTCTTGAGAGGTATGCCCAGACAAGAGGCGTTGCTGTCAATTTTAGTTTTTAAGGAGTGAAGGCTTTGTGGTGCAGTGTGTCTGGCCACAGTTTGCAAGAAGTGCTTGCAGTTTGCAAAAATATGGCAATTTTCACCTTTCTGATATTGTAGCGCTGCATTGTGGTGTACTGCATTTGGGTTACATCAGTGCTCCCAGTTTGCTCAGTGCACTGAAGGAGTGAGTGAAGGCACTGATGCTGGTTTGTCCAAGTGCAAAGGTGAAGAAAAGAACAAATTGGCAGAAAAAGTCACGATCCACAGTGCTTGTAAGTATAAATTAGACAAAGAGGGTCAAGGCTGCAGGTATCTGGGTAGTGTGGATATACTGCCAGTATAGCTCCACTGAGGTAAGTACCATTGCAACACAAACAAGTCCCAGTTTCACTGCAACAAGTATAGCAAAATAAAAATCGGGAGTCCAAGTGATTTGTATGAAGGAACAGCCTTTAAAGTCCAAGGTTTAGTACAAGCAACAACCTAACACGTGCTTCGAGCCTTCCACGGCTCTGCGCATTGATTTCTTCAGTCTGTCTAAACAGCCAACCAGTTTTAACCACAATTTCAAAGCCTTCAGAGTAGTATTTGGGCATTGTCCCTTCAGCTTAAATTTCAGGCTCTATCCCTATTAAGCCTCAGATGAAGAGCCATGGAAGGCTAGAAACACGTGTTAGGCTGTTGCTTGTACTAAACTTTGGACTTTAAAGGCTGTTCTTTCATACAAATCACTTGGACTCCCGATTTTTATTTTGCTATACTTGGCACAGTGAAACTGGGACTTGTTTGTGTTGCAAGTGCAAAGGTGGTTTTCTCTGAGATACCACCTAGAGCAGCATGGAACAACCTCAATGTTCTCTGTCCTCAGCAAAATGCCGGAAGGTGTTTGGTCAATAGAGAATGTTTGCATTTTTGCTTACTGCCGGGATGTGCTGTTTTAACAATGAGAACATTGATTCCCTTAATGTGAACTACTCACTGCAGATGGCATTTCATTCTCCACCCTTGGAAATGCCATGTTGTTTCGCAGTCTAAGGAATGCTTTACAGAGGTTTATGTAAGGAAGTAAGAAGGAAAAGAAGAGAACCCCCCCCCAAAAAAATACAAAGCAAAAGGTGTTTGTTTACAAGCACTTAAAAAGGCAGAGGGTCTATTTGATGAGAGGAGTTCAGAAAGCTATGGCTATGGCTGTGTCTTTCAGGAGGCAGAGTGTCTGGATTTTGGGGAACTTGTGGATACATTGGTTTCAGGTGTATGCAGAGCACTGTGGAGTGGCTGCACATCTTGGATTTCATCATGTGGATGTGCACAGGTATGGAGTGTGAGCCATGAAGTGGGTAGACTTGGTTCTCCTTTGTTCCACTTTGGTGAAACGCCATCATCCAGCTATTAATATTTATTTTTCATTGTGGAGGGAACAGTTTAGGCCATGTAACCGGAATTTCACTGTAGTTTGCTATGAAGGAGGCACTTGGGAAAGTCATGGATATGTTTCCAAACTCCCGAGTAATTTTTTCTCGCATCGCCCAGAGACAGATGTGGCTGCGCTCTTCTTCATTTGGTCTGAAAATGGAGAAAGCTAGGCACAATGTCAACAAGGCTGTTTGCGCATTTTTGAGAGATGTTGGCATGTCATCCTTCCATAATGAAAACATGACATTTTGTAACACCAATATTTTTCGCAGAGATGGAGTCCTTCTTACTGATGCTGGCAATTAGTTTCTTTTGCGTAACATCAAAAATGCTTTGCAGCCCTTTTTGCCACTATAGCAAGCATTTTGCAGTAGGTGTTGCCCACTTTAAATCTCCCAAAAACAAAAATACAAAAAATGCTCTTTTCAGAGCCACCACTTTCTCCCACAAAAGAATACAATGGTTGAGATGGTGCCACCGCCAACATTTTTTAGATGTCTGCAGACTACCGTGCTGTCCACGGACTTTGCAGGCTGCAGAGGGTCCTGCGCCAATTTTTTGATACTGCTATTGTTTAAATGTGAAAGATGGCTCTGACAAGATGTTTTGTTTTGGTTTTTGTTGTTATATAATTCTTTTGGTGTTTTTTTTACACGACACACAAGGAAGGGAAGGGAAGGGAACAGAGGGTAGGAAACTGAGCACCAGCCACAGGGATGAAGGGGCAGGTTTGTTTGTTTATTTGTTTATTTGTAATGCGCACCAGACACAAGGGTATCAGGGCGCAGAGGATACATGAATACCTTCGGCTTCATTATATATTTTCAAAGAGGTTACACTTTTTACAATGACGCATACAGAGAGGACAGCCTCAGTAAACTATTTACAATTATATACATACTATCAGAATAATTAATACAATATTACATAATATACAAAGTTGAGGTTCAACATAGTTCATCTAGGCTAAGTAGAGACTATTTACATTACAGGATAAAGATACTTGTACAATGATTGGGTGCATTAGTGGTCATTTTCTCTAAGCCAGTTAATGATATTGTGTTTGAAATTCAAATAGGTTTAGTCCGCCCCCAAGGAGGGGGGAAGGGAGTTCCAGGTCTTAGCAGCTTTAACTGGGAAAAGGATTCCTCCTACTTTAGTCAGTTTGAACTTGGGTACCACTAGACAGTTTGTGTCAGCCGTCCTGGTTGGGCGGCTGTAAGATTTTCAATTCATTCTTTCCATGAGATAGCAAGGTGCAACATTGTTAAGGCACTTTTGTGTAATGAGGCGGTTTTTAGCACATTTTTGTCACTGGTAGAAAGCCAGTTGTTCTGTCTTCTTACCTTAGAGATGTGCTCCTTTCTAGCTATGCCCAGTGCTGCTCTGAGGGCATTATTCTGGAGAATTTGGATTTTGTCGATTATGTACTTATTAGCGCCTAAGTATAGGGAGTTACAATAGTCCAATTTCGACAAAATTAAGGCCCTGGCCAGAGTGGTGCAGCTATTCTTTGATAGGAATGATTTACCTGCTCTAATTATCTTTCATGTGTATGCAGAGGCAGAGGCCATAGAGTGGACCTGTTTGGCAAAGGTTAGGGTGGCGTCTGGGTAAAAACCTAAGGCTTTTATCTATTTAGCAACTTTAATGGTGTTGCCATCAATATTAAAAGAAGTATATTTGTGGCCTATTTTATTTATTTTATTGATATTAAAGGTAGTTCCCAAGGTGATAAGTTTGGTTTTGTCATCATTCAGGCATAGACCATGAGTAGCCATCCATGACTGGATGATGAAATAGATTTTATTTACCATGGCCAAATCCGTGTTGTAATCCCCAGTAAGTGGTATGAGAATCTGGATATCATCTGCATAGTTAGTATAGGTGAAACCAAAATGGTCCAGATCATCAAAAAGGGGCTTAGTAAAAATGTTGTACATATTGGGTGAGACACAGGAACCCTGGGGCACTCCACATGTGATTTGAATAGGGACTGCTGTTGCCGAAGGCGAGAAGACCCTCATAGTTCTGTTACCCAGGAAGGATTGGATCCAAATTATAGCCTCCTGAGAGAAGGGAGCTACTGAGTCTAGGTGATTGCAAAGGACCTTGTGGTCCACCAAATCAAACGCTGCCGAGAGATCTAGAAGAAATAGTAGGGCTGATTTCCCTTTGTCTATGAGCTTGTCTATTTGGGCCTTGAGATCAATTAGAGCGGTTTCGGTGCCTTGTTGCTCCCTGAAGCCTGATTGACATGATCCAAGGAGGTGGTTAAGCTCCATATACTGCTGTATCTGGTGATAGGCAACTCTGCCTAAGATTTTAAGTAAAAATGGCACTGTTGTGATGGGCCTATAGTTGGTGGGAATAGTTGGATCTAGAGTCTGTTTTTTGAGAAGGGGTAGTACCCAGGACTCCTTTAAGTTGCTAGGGATGGTGCCAGTAGAGAACGAGGCATTAATTAGCTTAGCTATAAAAGGTGCCAAGTCTCTTGCGGCATCTTTGATGATTTGGGCTGGACATTTGTCTCCCTGGCAGTTTGAAGGCTTGAGGGAGAGGATGATTTTTTCCACCTCCAGAATTGAGACTCTGGTAAAGTTGAAGCGTTGTGATGGTTTATGGGAAGGCGTAGGGGTGCTAGCCTGAGTGTCAATATTAGGTACGTTCACTTTTTTGTCGGCGATCTTATGCTGCAGCTTGGTAATTTTGTTGGTTAAAGCCATCTGTATATTAGAGCACCAGGTTTTGTCTTTGACACAGTTGGCTGGGTAGGGAATTGGGGCACCGAGCTCTTTCAGAAGAGTTCCTTTGTGCTTGAGGTAGCTTGAAGAATCCTTTTGTTGTATGTTTCCTACTTAGTAAGAAGTATTTCTTTCTTATAAGTGGATGAGATATTGATATGGTTAGATCTGTTTTCATCAGAAGGTGAGTGCCTCCAAGTAACTTCACATTTTCTTTTTTCCGCTCTCAATGTTTTGAGGTGCGGGGTGAACCAAGTGTTCAAGTGTGATGTAGGTTTACTTTTCCTCATTTTTAGGGGGGCAATGGTATCTAAAGCTTCCGTCATGGTTTTATTATATTCATTGACCAAGGTAGCTGGTGGTAAGTCGAGCATCGATAATATTAAGGGTATGAGCTTATCTGCCGTGATGGTTTTGTTATTCCTCGTTAGGGTGGGAGGAGCAGAAGGGTTATTTTTGTTTATGAGAATTTTAGCTGCAAGTGTGAATGCTAAGAGATAGTGGTCTGTCCATACCTGGTGGAGAGAGGATGATGTTGGGTGGGCCTCGTGGAGGTAGGGGGCCTTTTCCCTTGTGTTCCCAGACCGTAGCCTTGAAAGCACTCCAGAATTGTTCACCCCTGCAGAATACTGCATCGCAGTACATACACAGTACAGTGACCCTCAAAAGGTAAGGGTCCACTGGATTAAGTACAGCCTGGGAGGCCTTTTCAGGGATCTGCTGTCCCACAGGATGGTTCTTTGTGGTGACAGGAGCAGATACGGAGGATGCTGCAGAGGAACTCAACCTGCTACCATGTTGAAGGGGATGACCTTCCAAACTGCTGCCTTGTGGTTCTACCTCAGGTGTCGCCGCATGGAGGTGATCCCGTAGCTGTACAGCCCAGGCTTGCTGCGACTTAATATTGCAATCAGTGCAGTGAACCTTGGCCGCACGCGCCTTGGGTACCCCCCCAACGGTGGTAAAGAGGCTCCACACCCAAGACTCACATTGGCAGCTTGTAGTGGGAACTTCCACTACCTCATCCTCTTCCTCTTATTAATACCCCTCTACATCACCACAACTGTTCCCCTCCCACGGCCCTCAAGAAGATGGTGATGGTGGTGCTGGGGGTGGTGCTGAGGAGCCAGCAGCAGCAGAAGCAGCAATGGATGCCACTATTCAGCAAATCAGCAAATCAGCAATTCAGCAAGCAGCAATCGGGATGAGTGTTCTGCTCTGGTCAGCAAAAAACGGGTGCAGCCTTTTATAGGGGTTCTGGGGAGCGCTCCACGAATAGTTGTGCACTCCGCAGACACTTTGAACCCCAAGCTGGGCTCAAAAAGTTGCAGAAGGTCTCTAGATCGCCAAGGGTATGGTCTAGGACCTCTGCAAGGTTGAAGTGTCACCGCAAAACACCTTATATTGCTAAAAAATACTGGTATCCAGGGGCCCAGATTGTGTCCATGAATAATGACCAATGCTCAGCGTGAGTGCGGTCACATGGTGACATCGTGAACGTTCACAGATGGGGCGGCTGTCCGCAGGACACCTATTGCGTGGGCTGCAGTGATCACATGTGCCCAGTTGTCCGTAGGACAGGAGCAGGATCCCCAAACTAATTATAAGTGTGACAAGTGCAGCGGACAGATGCGGACAGATGCGGACAGGTGCAGTGTTGAGTTGCTATCGTCACTCATTTCACCATGAGGGAAATTCTCCGCAAGCCACTTCAAGGTGCTTGCCATTTCTGTGTAAAAAAATAATGCTCTTTACTAGTCATGAACACAGAACAAACTCCACAGTTACAGGAAGAAATGTAGTGTACTTACTACTTTTTTCTATGGTTGTCCTCTTAAAATGTTGCACTTCCTTGCAACAATTGCTTCTCCCTGTCTATGCGACGTAGCACTGAGGTAATATTGTTGGATGCACAGGATATTTTTCTGCTTGGTGCATTCCATTATGTTGCGAAACCTATGTAATTGCACTGCTGCTTTTATAAGTACAGAGTTTGTAGACCTACTTAATTTTTTCTTGTAGTTCACATATGTGTTGCCCTTCAAACATCTTCTGTTTGTACGGTACAACAATGTAAGATGCTGCCTGATGTCCGCAGACTGTTGCATAGTCTGTGGACTCTGCGGCTATCACGTTGGGCCAGGGGGTCAGTATGTTGTATGGGACATGTACACAAATTAAGGCTATCCTGGTAAACACCTGTCAAATTCAGTGAAAAAACTTTGTTAAAGGGACGTTATGGTTACTTTGCACTAATAAAAACCTATCAAAACCCATGGCAAAAGTTTGTTAACAGGATATTATGGTTACAAGTAAAATCAAAAACCCCCAGAAATTTCCAAGTTATGGTATGCAAAGCAACCATAACTCGCGCCACCAACGTGCACTGCTAAGACTAACACCCATGACATCAAAGATGACATCACAAATGTCATTGATGACATCACTGATGACATAAAATGCCTGGCCCCTTGTTTTTGCTCACTGACAAATCTTGGCCAGGTGGTTTTGTTCACCAAATGTCAGAAATTGAAAATTCAAAAGGTTCTATATTTGTAGACGTTACCCTGCTCATATGTTCTTACAGTACTTTCCTTCGGGTTCAGTCGCATCATATGATGCATATACATAGGAGAACAAGCAGGCCTGAAGCACAGTACAGTGTCTGCTTGGTATTAAGTGAAACCATAGTTTTCACTATACTGAGAAAAAAAGGATTGATTTAGAAAGGCCACTCTGTGACCACACAGAGCGGTCTTACTAAATCAAACTGTCAGCCCCTGCACTGCACACGAGTGCGCACAGGGGCTGACAGCCACAGCGAGACCTGTAAGAGTCATTGGGCCTCATTACAAGTTTGGAGGTAGCCATGCCCTTATAAAGGGCATGGCTACCCACAAACTCGGGTCCCGGTCAGCAAAAGGGGACTTACCGGGACATTCCGACCTTGGCGGGCCCGGTAATTCCCTTTTGTGGGACCGGGACCAGGTACGTCCCCATTCCCATTTGAGCCCACATAGGGCTCAATGGGAATGTGGAGGATGGCAACAACGGCCCCGTAATAATGGGGCTGTTGCTGCCATCCATTATTACTCGCGGGTGCCGCTCTGCCTGTCTGGTCTGACCAGGCATTCCAGAGCAGCACCCATGAGCATACTCGGAATGTTGCGGTGAGGTAAAAACGCCACCGGTAGCACTACCGGCGCCGTTGTTGCCTTACCGCAACATTTGTAATGAGGCCCATTGTGTGAGTATCAGATAAGTGTATGTTGGTGTGCGTGTGTGCGTGTGTGTGTGTGCTGGGAAGGGGGTGGTTGGTGGGGAAATGAATACGACCAGAGGGAGAGGGTGTTGTTGGGGATCACCTTTGTGAGGTACAGGGGTGCAGAAAGTGATATTACCGCATTTTAACATGACACAAAAAAGGCTGTAAATAAATTAGTCTTTTTTGTGTTCGGTTTTTAAAATGCGGAAATATCACATACAACCGTCTGCTTGCCTCGCTTCATGTGGGCGCAGGAGCCACATCCTGCTGGCAGGAGACCACAGCAGGAGCGTGCAGCAGCGACCCCAGCACTCCTGAAGGGCACTGGAGATCACGTCAGAGTCCCCAAATACAGACCCTTAGTGATTTACAGGAAATAATGAGGAAACACAAGTTACAAGAAAACACAGTTTAAATGCAAGAAAACACAGTTGAAATGCAAGTTAAAGCAAAAGAAAAGATGACCGGTAGGTCAGTCTTTTCAGAAAGGAAGGCTGGGAGATTCTCCACATGCCCACATTACATTACAGTATTTAAGGATGAAAAACCACAAGATTAGCATATAATACAAAATATCAAGAGTATTACAATTCCCTCACCCTCATTGGCTATCACCTACATGACTACTTAAACGCAATATATGTTCTGGCATTTCATTGATTAGTGCAATCCTAGTGACGTAGTGAGTGCATCCTCCTGCAGATGCCCTAATTGCATAATCAGCAGAAAACGTGAAACCAACGTCATTTTACAACAAACTTGAAACAGTGATTTTCTCTCCCATTTCACGGTCATCCGGCTTGGCAACCCCTCGTTCTCAGGCCTTGCAGCCCCTCAAACTGTAACATACTTTTGCAACTATCTTAGTGTAACATATCACTGTCTCTTGAGAAGCAGGTTGCCTCATGACAAGCGTAGCTAATGCACCTGCTCTTGAGGAATTCATTCTCATATTTGTGTGTGTTTGGGCACCACCGTACCATGTACCTAGAAGTCCTAGACTCGATAGAGGGCAGTAGAACTACAGCCTGGGTTAACGTTCTGGCATCATTTCTACAGGAGGTCTTTGCTCACACAGGCAGAAATGCCCTTCAGGGATTCTTGTATATGTCTGCGTTGTCCGAGGACAGCAACTATTACCTTGTGGGAGGTTGGATGTCTTAGGAACAGCTACATGAAATAAACAGGGTCTCATTCTTAAAACAATAGCTACCGCATGTCCTGCCCCTCCGCACAGTGCTGGCATCATTGCGTTCTCTGAAAGGAAGCAGGACTGTGATTTAATTTTAGTAAATGACAGTACATTCAGAAGTGGGTCTAGTGTTCTGAACGGCAAACCCGACAACCTTAATATCAGCAACTACTTCTAAAACAGCAGACAGAGAGCCCTGTCATCTTAGTGCTAAGAATTAGGCTTAATGTGACCGAATGGTATTCTTTGTGGTGTTAAGAATGATAATGAAACTCCTGGAGGAACCGGTACAACAAAATGGCCTACCCTTGGCCAGCTTGTCAAAGCTCCTCGTGTGGGTAAAATTCTCAGAGCCTGTACTTCCTGTTCCGTTCGGGGTGTTCATAGTGCATCCCTATCTCTACAATAGCTAAATGCAGAAAAGTTAAAAGGCCAGTGGACAAACATTTGTTTTGTTGTTTTATTTTGCAGATTTTCTTTTTATATTTGGAAATCGGACTTGTGGTATCTATCAAATATGGTTAATGAAAACTTGCAAAACATATCAAATGAACACATATGTTTTGAAAAAATAACGTATTTGTGTAACTGATGAGCTTAAGTGTATAAACACTCACCCACAATCAATGTAATGCACTATTGAGAAGTTCACAGAGGTAATGAAATGCAGAGTCTTCAGTGACTTCCCCCCCCCCCTGCATTGTGCATACCTTTCTTTCAGGTTTAGTTTTAATCAACGCTTTTCTTTCACCAACCATTGACTTCTATGATGGCCCTTGTTTGGGCGACTTCAGAGGCTACAGAACACAGGTTCCCATACATTCCTTAAGTTTCCTTGCATAGCTCACCTTGCGCTGGCTCTTAGGCCCATTTGGCGGCTCCCTCTGACTGCATAGATTGATTTTAAGATCATTTGTCTGATCCATAGAGCCTTTCATCAATCATGCCCTAACTTCCTACGTCTGTAACTGGCCAACTATTATCCCTACTGTCCCTTTCATTCCCTCGCTAAAACACTCATGTTAGCTCTCACAATCTAATGGGCCCCATGGGGTGGACCTGCATTCTCTTCTCAGGTCTCTTATCTCTGGAACTTAATGCAACTTGAGGGAAGCAGTAAAAGGCCTGGTCAGTGACGAAAGTGTGTGGGCTACAAAAAAATAATGACATCACTTTCCAGAAACAGGTTAGTGCTGTCCCTGCATTGATACACTCTGGGCCTGATTCTGATCTGTGGCAAATAACTGGAATGGAAAACCATCATTCTCCCCTCCAGTGTCCAGTGCCACCATTCTGATTGGGGCGGAAGGATTGGAAGAGATGTCATGCTTTCCAGATGCAAAAGCTCATCAAATCTTTCATTGTGAGAGCAACGTGTGCACTTGTGTCACTGTGAGGCTTTCTAAAAGGTCTGCCATCCAGGGAAAAGCCTAGCTTTTAAAGGAAAAGCTTGTGCAGAAATGTTAAGAATACCTCACAGGTTCTGTATGTTAACTTCATTCCTTTTCTTTAACATGCAATACAAGGGCTCTGCAAAGAAGAATGCCCTCAAAATGCCTGCCATGAATTAATGATGCTCACCAGGGCCAGTGTTAGGCCATCAGGCACATGCAAAAGCTGAGGCTTTGATGCCGAGCCGTCCATTCTTATTTTAAAAGAATATGGTGCTTTTAGGAAAAGTGTTGCTCCTCCAAATTTTCTACTTTAGCAGGCACCTCAGAATCAGCACCTGAATTGGTAAGTGCTCCTAACTGTGGTTTAAGTGCATCTTTCGGCGTACCATGCAGGAGGTTAGTGAAATTAAGGTCGTACATCTGTCCTTCAAAGGAATTAATGCATATACTTGTGTGCCTGTAAACCTTTAGCAATGTTTGGCAGACCATTACACAATGTCAACAAAGAATGATTCGACTGAATGCACATACCTGCATTAAACAGGGCATCACAGGCAGGTATACTGCTAAATGAAAACGGTGGCAAATGACAATAGTTTACTTCTATCACATTACAGAGGTGTGTGCTACACTAGCACGCAGTGTGCTAAAACGAAAAGAGATGTATGAAGCGGATGGTAAAGCATATCCAACATGCAGCGTTTACTGTGAATAACGTGTGTTTGGTTGAGTTATAGTTCCACGGACGTTGGCGAGCTTGGTTTCTTAGTTTAGGCTCATACTGCCCTCTGCTGGTTATTATTCTCAATGGCAGCTTATAGGGCAGTATCATAGTCTCAGTGATGGTGATGTAGGATAGTGATACAAAGACATTGGGCCTTTTTACGAGCCTGGTGGCACTTTGGTGGTAAATCTGTGGAATTATTGCCAAACTCGAATACTTCTGCCAGCACTCGCTCCCATGCATTTACCATGGCATTACAAGGCAGTGTCATTCTGGAGGTTTGCCAGAGCAATGCCAAAGGTTGAGATTAATTCTAAACCTTCCAGCCATCACTTCTTTTGTTTTGCTGTAATCACCCAAAGTGGGAATGGTATGCCCAGATGTGGGTCCTGAGTCTGCTGGGCCTAGAGACCCAAGCTACTCCTCACTGATGAGGCCGATAAGGCTGAAACATGTCTGGGGATGCTTGTGGTCTCGTTCAGAAGTGATATGACCAACCAGTTCAGGCCGCACTGCCCCTTTTGGGGTGGGACCAAGCCTGATCTGCATATGTTCATTCCTCTTTGTAATGGCTTGGCAGGCAAAGGACATTGGTTTGGAGGTTTGCCAGAGCAATGGCAGAGGTTGTGATTAATTCTAAACTTTCCAGCAGCCATCACCTCTTTTGTTTTGCTGAAGTCAGTGTCCTTCTCAAATTTTGGCATGCATAGGGCTCAATGGGGATTTTTAATGCTGGAAGTTTGTCCTGCACTTTGCCTCCAAACCCATAGTACGGCGGTGCAGTAATTTGCTGGTAAAGTGGTGGTAACAGTAGTACTGCCACTTTAATGCCATTTTTTTGCCACACACACATACTGTTATTGAGGCCCATTATCTTTTAGCTAAAAAGTCAAAGGTTGTATTAAAGTGAAGTTCTGAACATCTCTACTTGGGGATGGACCCATCACAAAGCATCTAGCAATATAAGTCGGTATGAAACGGTCAATATTGGGACTGTAGGGGATTTTAATGACACTAGGGGTGTTATTTGGTTGTCCCTACCCCCATCCAATTATTGGGAATCATCCTATTCCATCCTGAATGCATCCCAAGATCTGGAAGTGACCTGGATGGTGTTGTATAGTTCCCATTGATACATTGCTTGCTTAGGGAGTTCTTACGATCTCCCTAGAGAGTGTCAGATATATTGCAGATAATCGTAGAGGGGTCCTGGTGTCTATCACCTGCTTTGTGATGCAGAACGTGTACTGGTAAATTGCACATGGTCTTGGCTTAGCAAAGTCTAGGGTTAATAGAATTTGAACACAAAAACTGTTGCTCTATACACAGTCACAACCAATGAAACGACAGTATACAAAGGGGAGCATCAGATAGTGGTTATCCCTTAATACAAAAATAGGCGCCACCAACAGAACAGACCTATCGTCCCACGATTCAGATAGCCCAAGCTAGACCAAGGCTTCGTGTATACTTCTTTTTTTTTTTATTGTGATATAACCGCATTTGGGTTTTTTACACATTTTTCATAAAATTACTCAAAGTCCATTACAGCATGTATACAAATTCATACAATTTTCACTTGATACAAAAAAGAAAAGAAAAGAAAATAATTGGACAACAACATTCAAGAATAAAGTATCATGCAAACACATCTCCCTTCCACTACACCTATTGAATTACCAATATTTGTGTGGGATAAAATCTGTGTATTGCAATACTCTTATTACATTTAGTGTCAATTTGGTTTCGTGGCCGGCAATCATTCTTTCCCAAAAGGCACTTGATGACAACCGGTCGAGTGACCTGACTGAGTTACCCAGGTATTTAACCCTTATATCCCAGGTACCATTGCAGAATCTCAATGGGTCTGAGCATTCTGTACATAGGCTCCTAGTCGCTTCTGTAAGTCCCCATTTGGTCAATACTTCACCCGTCTTGTTCAAAGTCAAGCGTACTAGCAAGAAATTCTGCCTTCCTTTCGCATCTGGGAACTTCATCAAATACCTAGTGTATACTTCTGGGGCACAAGGACAGCGTGTACACACTGTGTAAATGCAGAACAAACAGAATTATTCCTCAATGTTGCACAGCACTAGCATAATGAGATCAATGTAGTCAAGATAGCGTTATTACAAGTGATAAGTGGTGGGGAGACTCAAAGGCACAGAGGCCCGCAGTCATCTCTACACCACACTATTATGCCAGTAGCACAACTAGTAAGCCTACATAAATAGAAAGTTCCACTGCAATTTGAGGCCACAATCACCACCTGGTAGCATAACAATTGGCAAGGAAGAGAAAAAAATATGCTACGTGGCATGAGAGTTGAAAGACCTACAGGTCGGCAGTCACTCCCATATGCCACCTGTATTTGTAATGCACAATTCTCCACAGTTAGCAGTTATCTCGGTATTACTTGGGGCTCAAAGGCAATTCACCCGCAGTCGCCCTCTTGAAAGCAACACATAAGTAGATCAGTTGTTTAGAACAGCGAAGCAAATCAGCTTGACTCAATTAAATGTAATGTTAAGAGTCCCGTGGAATTCAGTGAAACGTTCTTTGTTTGTAATACACAGGCCCCATTCTTATCAATTATCTGAGTGTTAATCAGGGTTAAAAGGTAGTTCACCCGCAGTCGCAGAGAGCAACACGCAAGTATACCAGTTGTTTGCAGCAACGAAAGAAGTCAGCTTCACTCAGTTCATTGTAATCTTGGGAGTCCCGAAGTTCAAAGGAAAGTTCTATCGATTACGTTCCTTCGGCTGAGCTCCAATTGTAAAATGGATGGAACAAGGAATTCCTGGTGCAGGAGGTTACTCAGTACTGATACTAAAGAAGGGCAATTTCAGGAAAAACGAAACAACCAATGAGTCAAGGAGTGTACAGGGGACGGAATCTTATGATAGGCAGCAACACCTTAGAGCCATAAAGTGTTTTCATAGGGTTCGCAGGATTAAACAAGTCAGAGGAGCAATTACCCTGTTTCAACTCCAGTGTGCCGCACCGCTCCACAAGTCCACAAGCCACGAACACCAAACACACTACGCTGCACATGGTGCTGCGCTCCGCACATGCATGGTGATTTTGAAGCAGAAGTTGGCTCTCAATCAGCAGAAACAAAAAGAGGACTAGGAAATACGCAGGATCCGCTGTTAAAGACGGAGGCAGCACGATATAGAACCTTTTCCACCAACTCCACTTGTGCTATTGTCTGTGGTCTTAGTCTCTCCTCCACGAAGGTTCTACAGGTCTGGGACGAAAAGGACAAGGTCATTTCTCTCCTCTCCACCCTCTCCTTCTCTTGAACTGCCGCACCAGATTAGCCATCTTGTTGTGCTGTCTGCCGTGCTTGTAGTGTGCTTTTTCGCTCCACCCTTTATCTCTGCTTCCTTTTCCAGGCAATTCAACTGCTCCCACCGTGGCTTCCGGGTACACCTCAGGGTCTTGGCTTAGTCCCACCTTCATTTGGTCCTATCCACCGCCTTACTTTCCTCGGCTGTCAATCCTGGTGTCTTCACAGCCATGAACATGGAAAAATGGGCACAGCGTACACTGGAGCAAAAGGGGATTTTGTCTCCTCTGTTCTTTAGCAATGAGTGAAGGAACATCATGTGTTTTCTATAAATATATTATGGGTATTAGGGTAACAGCTATTTATCTTCAATGGCACAATGAACAGTGTCGATATTGTTGTGGATAAAACATAATTGACATTTAAGTAATTTACAGAGACTGCATGCGTGGTAATACAGTGACATTGAATAGTATCAGGGGATCCATATTTGTTGCTGATTTCTTTAAATGTTCGATGAAGAGTCCTGAAGCTCACAGCTGGGAGGTTATCTCAGCAAGTTGAGTTACTGTTGCTGAGATCTGTGTGTAGCATGCATGCCAAGGCCCCTTTCCCAATACATGTGGGGCCAACTGGATATCTTTTTTATTTTTTCTGAAGAAGGGCATCATTCTTCAAACCCATTTCTATTAAGATGTATTTTTACATACTGTCATGTTATCATGTGGCTTGATGCTTTAAAAGTCTGATTTATACACAGAGTGCTCTCTAAATCCTAACCTCTTCTCAAATTGTGCAATCCTAAACAAATCACTTTCTCTCACTGTGTCTTGTTTCTGTAAATACCACATTTGGGGTCATCGATCAGTGACTCAGTTCTGTGTGCTCTATAGAGAAAGCCTCACTCATGCACGGTTTAATAGTCTATTGGTTTGCTCCATACATAATTATAACATTAAGCATGTATGTAGAGCACGGTGCAAGGTGAGCAGTCACTTTGCCCACTCAACATGGAAAGGTCACTTGGTAGTCGAGAGCCTCACACAAGAAAGTGAAATAAATAACACATCACAATGCTTTCTGGCACATGTTTACATATGTACAACTACACATAGACATACAGGTATCCTTTGAGTCGATGCCCCTAAAAATGTTTCTAAAGACATGACCAATGGGGGAGGAGGGCACACCAAGATGGCATTCATTTTATTTACTCTTCTTGATTCTAAGCCAATTTTTCAAAGTGTCCATTTTGAAGACTCTGGAAAACGAGCACTTTTCACCATTGCTTTTCTGGACATGTGTTTGGTGGTTTTCACATTATCTTAATATATGGGTGCACTTCCCTTTCTCCCAACTTATTTCTTTTTCCTCCTTTTTGAGTTTCCCCTTACTTTTCCATAGCAATCATATATGCATGTACTGTCGGTATGGACATTCTCCAAAATAGAGCCGGTAATATGGGTTTCTTGGGGATTTCCTTCATTTTCTAAACTGAAATTCAGCCTTCAGACACTTGATGCCACATCAGACATCCGAAATACTAGACAACATACTATTCAGCGCTTCAACGCCATGCCATATGGCAGGATGTCAGTCCAGAAAAACCAAACCCCCCTTGAGGGTCCAGAAATGAATGATAATTGATTGGCCGAAGACCAACCGCCTCATTTACAGTGTAAGAATATAAATAGTCATTAGTCATTAGTTATTACGTAGCTATTAATTCAACTAGAGTGAAGCCATTTTAAGGTGACCAGAATCGCCATTTTGTTTTCTCTCTCTGCTCTCTCTAACGTTGCCACTTTGCCTCATGTAAAACTGCTTTGCTGTAGATATTATTTTGCTTCAATGGTCCAAGGCTAAGAAACATGTAGAAACATTACACTGGAGAGCCAGACAGAAATGCCCAATTCCCTCCCTCACATATCCTTGAAGACAGGGAGCAAGGCATTTAATCAGTACATGAATGCCAGCGAGTCTCCTGAAAGAATATCAATGTACGAAACTAGCAATTAAGGAGTTGAATTATGATCTTCTTTATGGCCCCCCTTTGTGAGCCCAGAGAGGCCCCGGAGAGCGGGCGGACTTCTAGAGCGAGAATCAAAACTTAGAGATATAGAGGTCTGGTATGTGCCAGTCTCCTACGTGCAGCTTTCCCATGACAAAATGAAATGTTGTTTTCTCGCAAACAAAGAATGGTGTCTCTAAAACTGGAGATTGCAAACTGTTACTAAATATGGTGGTCTAAGGTGTCATATTTGTCACGATGGTCAATCATCGCCTCTAATTCAAAGCGAAATGAATTGAAGGCGGCATCAAATGTGTCATTACTGATTGTAGGATGCTCCGTTTGTATATATGTAACTGATGTACGTTTCACACTCTCTTGCGTCCCCCGAGGTCTGTTAGACACACTTCGCGGGGCGTGGGACCACTTGGCCAACTGGGACCATTTTGTATTGCAATAAACCCTAGATTTTGGGAACAGAACCTTGTGTCTGGCATATCTATTCGTGTGTGGTGACTGTGCCTTGTTTCCACATCCAAGGGTCCCTCAGGGGCCCCTTCAAGATGGCGCCGAAGAGGGACCCTCTCCCACTTGTTCCATCATGTACGTTGCAAAATAAGGAATGCGGTAAGAACGGCGAGGACGGGAGCGATCAAGCCGGGATCAAGAGGTGTTCGGGGCACCCCTGCGAAAGCGATGAGAGACTTCTTTGCAGATCTGCACACAGCTGATCCCTGATCGACGCCCCGGCCAGTGAACAAGGAGGTGAGGGTCCCGAAAAGAGGCAGAGCTGAGATACGCAGACACAACGTCATTGGTTGCGTCAGTATATGGACGAATTGTGTCTTGAAAAGACAAATTGATTGATCAGTTAAGTCGTGCCCCGATTCGTAAGTAATCCTGTTATTGGTTGAGAGTTGATTTTGCAAAATCAAACACCCAGAGTAAGTTTGATTAGCCAAGGGTAAGGTTAAAACATGCCTTGGGTATTGTCCACCTTAGCAGGATTTTTCCGCTGCGGTGAACAATCTTTGGAAACGCCGGCTTATGACATGTACATATAGTATGGTATGGGAGCGATAATGTTTTGTGAAACTTGGCATAAGCAAACCAAAAAACAGGAAAATCTTCAGTGGCCGAGGGATGGGAGTTT
Source organism: Ambystoma mexicanum (assembly GCF_040938575.1). Classification (NCBI taxonomy): domain Eukaryota; kingdom Metazoa; phylum Chordata; class Amphibia; order Caudata; family Ambystomatidae; genus Ambystoma; species Ambystoma mexicanum. The sequence goes on along the minus strand of NC_090921.1, from coordinate 1,176,831,861 downwards.
TGAGATGGAACGTATAGATAACCTGGAAAAGGTGTTGATAAGTAAGAGAGCACGCCCTGGAGCACTTGATCTCCTTAGGGACTGGAGGAGGGAAGCAATGCTCCGATTTAGAAGTAGAGAGAAACATGCGCGCAGGCATAAGTCAAAGACGGAGAAAGCTGAGGAGAAGGAGGAGGAGGAGTGGAGTAATAGCTTGAGAAAGACAAGATGGCGCGATGAATTAAACATAGAAGAAATATATCCACAAAGAGAGCTACACTCATCGGACGAATTAATAAACAGAATCTTAACTGAAACAAAACAGGGCCCGAGGAGTGTAACTAAAAACACTACGGCAGTAGCTGCCGCTCAACCCCCTCACGTTGCTCAGCCCTTCTCAACACCAGCACAGCCACAGGCTACATCAGACACTGCACTGCCCACTAGCCAGCCCCAAGTGTTTCGCAATTACCACAACCCCAGCATACAGATCCACTCTCACTGCCCCCTCTGAACCTCCTGATCAAGAGGGTGCCACTGTCCCGACTGCCCCTCCCATGAGTGGAATTGAGCAGAATGAATGTACGAGAGTAACTCGCAGCGCAATCAGTAAGGAGAGAAAGCGTGAGCTGCTAGAACAGGCGGAAATGTATATAGACGATAATGATGAGGCATCCACGCTAGCGTCCCTATATGACTTCAGAAGAAACAACGAAAGACAGGTATTGTTGGAATGCATGGGGGAATATTTGTCAGTACAATGGAAAAAGTTAATTGGGAAGTTACCACCGCAACGATTGTTAGATTTGAATGCATTAGCCCGTTGTAGAGGGAGAGATGAAGAAATAGAAGAGCATGTGAAGAGCATGTGAAGCGACTGTTTGAAACAAAGAATTAATTGGATGAAGAGTATTCTGAAGTACTCGCCACAATATGGGAATAGGAGAAGGAATATTGAGAGGGGCAGGAAGAGAATGTCAAGACTGTATATGCAGAAATCCTTGCCGCCACCCAGACAGATAGGTGATAAACAAAGATTGCAGGTGTATGTGCGGAAAACTATGAGATGGATGTCAAGCCCTAGGACTTCGGTAGGGGAGATAAATGAGATATGTAATGAGTATCCTTTGCAAATAAGAATAGAAGCTCTGCAGACGATAGTAGGGGTGTTACTCCAGCAGATAGCAGGATACACAGGGGACGGGGAAATGCACAGAGTAGGGGAAATTCGAATATGCATGGAGGGCCTTTGGGATTAAATCAATGTGCATACTGCAGAGAGGAAGGACACTGTCGGGCACAATGTCCGCATTTGCAAAATAGAGGCGGATATAGTCAGAGAAGGACTCACAGAGGGCACATGGGAACAAATGGTCATAACAGAAATCATATGCAGCAGCATCAGAACGATCAAGGGAATGGTGCACAAAATCAAGGCCAGGCTTCGAATCAAATTACGCAAAGTCAAAATCAGCAGGTTGTACAAACGGGAAATAGAGGGAGAGGGGGGAACATTTTTGATAACCAGACAGGTGCATATTATAATAACAGTGGAAACTACACATCGGATGATGTGTTATTACCCCAATAGGACAGCCCAGGACAGGGGTCGGAACCAGTGTCAATTCCCGTGAATCAGAAAGGACCCTACGTAGAGATGAAAATCAGGAATGAAGAGCATAGATTCCTCGTAGACACAGGGGCACAAAAGTGCTTGATAGATCATCACTTGGTTCCAGACATACCTCTGCCAGGGCGACCGAATATCTCAGTAGGGTTCGCAGGTACCCCAGTAATAAACCCCAAGTCCAAATCAGTGGCAGTGACAATAGGGCCTTTTACTGAACATTGTCCATTTCTTTTAACAGAGCATTGTGGGGAGAATCTTTTAGGATTGAATCTATTGAAAAAAACTAAGTGCAGTGGTTCATTGTACACCAGATGGGGTATTTTTGACTATTTCTCCCCAGAATATGCCGACTTCTGAATTTATGACAGAACCTTTAACAGGGGAATTGAGTAAGGTACCAGCTTGCATTTGGGCCGTGAATGACAATGATGTGGGATGTTTGAAAATAGAACCAGTAAAAATTACATTAAAAGAAGGAATAACGTTACCACGTATTCCGCAGTATAGAATTTCAGCAGAAGGAGAAAAAGGATTGAAAAGTATTGTTTCTGATTTGGTGAAATTGAGAGTGATTGAAGAGATTACAGGTAGTGTATCTAACAGCCCCATTCTTCCTGTATACAAGAAAGGGGGTAATGAGGTACCGTACCGTTTCATAATTGATCTCCGTGCACTGAACAAAGTGGTAGATCCCCAATTCCCGTTAGTGCCAGACGTCACTACGATTTTGACAATGATCCCTGCTTTGGCAGAATACTTTAGTATTATTGATTTGAAAAACGCTTTCTTCAGCATTCCAGTACACAAAGAAAGCAGGTATTTATTTGCCTTCACATTAGGAGGACGATCATTCACATTCACACGCATTCCACAAGCCTATACTGAAAGTCCAAGCATATACAGTAGAGCTTTGAAAGAACAGTTGGACATGTTAGAATTACCAGCAGATTGTGTATTGTTACAATACATTGACGATTTACTAATCGCTACTGACACAGAGGAGATATGTAAAAAAGGTACTGTTCTATTATTGACTCATCTAAGCATTCATGGCCATAAAGCAAGCCTAAAAAAATTCCAGTACTGTCAGAAAGAAGTAGCTTATTTGAGTTACCTACTCTCAAAGGAAGGGAGAAGATTAACACCAGAGAGAATAAAGAGTATTCCTGGTATGCCTATTCCAACAACACAGAAATGTGTGAGAGCGTTAATAGGGATGGCTTATTATTGCCGTCAATGGGTTATGAACTTCGCTTTAATTGTGAAACCAAAGATGGAATTAACAAAAAAGGATGCTGTGATGCCTTTGCAATGGAATGAAGAATGTCAGAAAGCATTTGATTCGCTAAAAACCATTTTGAGTTCTGCTCCAGTTTTGGGCACACCGAATTATGAAAAGGTTTTTAGGCTATTTGTGCATGAGAACGAAGGATGCACGTTGTCTGTCTTAACACAGGAACAAAGTGGAAGAAATAGGCTGTGCGGCTATTTTTCTTCTGCGCTGGAACCTGTAGCGTGCGCACTACCACGATGTTTGCGAGCTGTTGCAGCGGCTGCTGCGTCAGTGAAACAAACAGAAGGGATGGTTTTGGGGCACACCTTAATTATGATGGTGCCACATGCCATAGATGTTCTACTCAATAGAACACAGATGCAACACCTCACCTCTGCTAGATTGACTAGATATGAAATTGTATTGTTTGAGCCCAACATCCAAATTATGAGGTGTAGCGCTTTGAATCCAGCAGAATTAATGCCAATACCCGGGAAAACAGTGGTGGGACTGAATTGCCTCCCCATGATTGCCTAATGGTTACTGAGGAAGAAACAAAAGGGAGAATTGATTTGAGTGACAGACCACTAAAAGAACCAGATGGGGAACTGTTTTGTGACGGCTCCTGTTTTAAACTACCTGACGGCACATCAACTGACACATATGCTGTTACGACATTAAAAAGTGTTGTGGAGAGTAAAAGAATTCCTTATAACTCCGCCCAAGCAGCAGAGATAATTGCTTTAACAAGAGCTTGTGAAATTTCGGAGAACTTGAGCGTAAATATCTATACTGATAGCCAGTACGCCTTTGGCGTAGTTCATCATTTTGGCCGATTATGGGCCGAGAGAGGTTTCTTAACATCCCATGGGGCTAGAATTCAATATGGGCCTCTGATTGTGCGATTACTGTCTGCACTTATATGTCCAAAACACCTGGCAATAGTGAAATGCAAGGCGCATAAAAAAGTAACATGTAAAGTGGGAGAAGGAAACGCATTTGCAGACAAGATTGCGAAACAGACTGCTACTGATTTGAGTACAAAAATGTTGACAGTACAATCGGAGGAAGTGCCCTGCATGATAGAAAATGGAATTGTGACTGTTAAAGAAATGCAGGTGGGATTACCGCCGCCGAAATACAGGGATGGGCTAAAGGCTCTGCAGAACTGGATTTGGAGGGTTGCTGGGTGAACAAAAAAAATGGGAATTGGATTTTGCCAAATGCTTATATAAACGCAATGGTCACAATGGCTCACAGTCCCACACACATCTGTGCGAAGAAAATAGTCCAACATTTAGCTACGGTCTGGGAAAATCCACTCATATAAAAGAATGCTGAGAGGCTGGTGCAAAACTACATCACTTGCCTACAGCACAATGTGGGAAAAGGAACAGTGACTCCAACAGGAAGTTTTGGACCGCCCTCTATGCCATTCGAAGTGATTCAATTTGACTTCATAGAGATGGAGAGATGCCAAAATCTGAAATACGTTCTGGTGATCATATGTGCATTTAGCAAATGGGTGGAAGCATATCCCTTGAAAGATTGCACAGCCATGAGCACGGCGAAGGTAATGCTAAAAGAGTATTTCTCTCGCTTTGGTCTGCCCCGTGTCATATGGTCGGACAATGGTCCGCACTTTGTAGCTGCAGTGATAATGCAGATTTGTGCAGGATTACAGATCGATAAACGATTCCATTGTTCGAGACATCCGAGTTCGGCCGGTCTTATCGAACGGCATAACAGAATTTTGAAATCCAAAATCAGTAAGACCTGCGAACGTAGCAAATTAAGCTCAGTAGATGCATTACCAATAGCGTTACTGTGCATGCGAACATCAGTGCAGGCCAGAACTGGGCTCTCCCCCTATGAGATTATAATGGGGAGACCGGCGAATGTGTGGTGCGCACCTCAGCCTAAAAGAATGAGAGAGGTAGAATACCCGGTGCTCAGCATTTACTGTAATTTGTTAGTAAAAAAACTGCGTTTGATTCATCAGCAGGTGCAGGAGGCATTACCGGTGCGGTATACTGGCCCAGGAAATGCATTAGAGCCCGGAGCCTGGGTGCTCATCAGAAATTATGAGCGGAAAACATCGCTGGCACCAAGGTGGCGTGGGCCCTACCAGGTACTTTTAACCACGCAGACAGCATTACGCGTGGATGGACGCAAGGCGTGGATTCATACCACGCACGCCAAGAAAGTCCCATCGCCATTCGACACGTCAACTGATCGGGACAAAGACCAGAAAGAGATAGCATCGGTTACAGAAATGAAAAATGCCATTGCCAGTCCCTTGCCACAGAAACTGCCTGATCCTGAAACAAAGCCTGATGAAATTGCCATAAAAAACGGAAGAGCAAAGAGTGCCTCAACGTTGTCCAGATTCTGCATCTCTGCTGGCTGACATCAAGCGCAAACCTCTGTGGCGCCCACCATCTTCTGTTGCGCCACAGCCTGCATTGTCGCCTGGGCACCCATCATCATCTGCCATTGTGCCCCAGGTTGACTCCAAGCTCGAGACCGGAAGTGCACCCGCACTATTTGTTGATCACACGGTACCAGGAGCAAATCGGTACAACCTGCGGAGCAGAAAGAAGGAGTGATTACATTTTTCATCTCTTGGTGAATTTCTCGCCTCTGTTTCCTATTTTTGGATAAAGTGGGAACCGGAGGCCTAGAGGAGGGTGGCGTAAGAGTTGTGCAAGTTAGACAGCTCAAGAAACGCAACTCCTCAGTGCTAAATCCATGTGTCAGGAACCCGAGTGAACAAGCGGGGCGCACGTGGTACAAAGGAAGCTGCTCTGAAATTCTAGAGCAATGTGCAAAATGCACGGAGGCCTTGCCAGATGAATAGGCAATCCACGCAGATAGCAAACTGGCAAAGAAAAAAAACTGTAGACATTGATTGAACTGCTTCAACATCCTGGGAGGCACATGAACAAGAGATATTTACGACGAGCACAGCGGAAGAAGAAGGACGAGAGAAGAAATGGCAGAACCAGCCCCCTCTTGCACCAATGCTGATGGAGAGTTAAACGTAGTATATAATAAGGTGAAAAAAGGACATGGTAAAAAGAATTATATGCTGGGTATAACCATAGTAATGTGCATAATGAGTATATTAGCCCCAGTGTTGACCATATGGTACCTAGAGGAAACGCACCCTCTTGAAGTACCTTTGCCCAGGATGAACATTTCCACAACGGAAAGCCCAGTCCATGTGATTTCCTATACTTTGTGCCCAATGGAAGAGAAACATAGGGAAGGATATGGGAACAACACATTGCTGTTAATAATGAATATGACACACTCAATCCTAAGAAGAAATAATTGTTGGGTTTGTGCCCACCTGCCGCAGCATGGTGGTCAGGGAATAGGATGGTATGTACAGCCCCTGACCTTAACTTCTGCATGTTATGCTTCTCTGAGTGCCATATATTATGGGAAATGGAACGAAATGAAACTGGTCAACTAGATAAAACAAATATGAATGAATTCGAGGAAGTGATTATGAAACCGGTGGGTTGCTCCATGTTCCACAAAAGACGATTAATTACACCAGCAATAATGCCACAGGATAGATTGTCTGTACCTTATAAAACTTCTGTGATCACGTTCCACATGAACCCACAGGGGAATAAGGATGCGGAACCCCCTTCATATACAGTTAATTATAACCCTCATTCTGTCCCATTCTGTTTAAAGAAAAAGGGTTCTTTCCAGGTAGGAACATTTACCAGATGCAGGAATATAGCATTCCTTGATAAAGAGGTGGAACCAATATATGTGGGAGATCCTGTGTATTACATATGTGGAGAAAAAGCATATCCTTGGTTACCTAGGAACTGGGGAGGTACGTGTTATTTGGGTTTTCTGTTTCCTGGGGTGTTTCTTTTAAAAACATCAGACATAACCAAATTGACCAGGTCACGATCTTGCCGTAATATTGAAGACGGGTTGATTGTAGAGGACATAGCAAAATTATTCATACCATTTTGGGGCCAGACGATAAAATCTTATAACATAAGACGACTGTCTAGGATATTAGAAGAAACAATAAATGGAACCACTGATATATTATATAATATGACTCTTGAAGAAAAAGGAATTAGATTAATGTCACTACAAAATAGAATGGCCCTTGATATAATCTTAGTTGATCGCGGTGGTGTTTGCAAAATCGTGGGATCAGCGTGTTGCGTATTTGTAAGTGACTCCTCCCCCACGATTTTTGAGGCGATAAGAAAATTGCATGTGTTAAGTTCTGATCTTCACCCCCCTGAAGGCAGTTGGGAATTGAACATAAGCTCCTGGTTCTGGGAAGTGTTGCGATCCTGGGGATGGAAACTATTTGCAATCCTAGTAGCAAACCTAGGAAAATTCGTGACATGTTGTTGTTGCATACATTGTCTCCCCATAATATGTACTGAAATTAGCGAAGAGTGTGTACAAATGATGAAACGAAAAAACATTACTAAACCTAGCACTCGCCATAGTAACGAATCTGAAACCATTAAAGAATTCATGGCAATTGATATTGATAATAATAACGAGGAGACAACAAGTGTACTTGATACCGAATTTGAATCAGATTCCGAATCTAATCCAAATACTTGGTCGGAGGAGGATGCAATGTATGGATGAGACGTTTGGCTTATGGCCAAGAGGAGGGTTTGTCAGTCCAGAAAAACCAAACACCCCTTGAGGGTCCGGAAATGAATGATAATTGGTTGGCCGAAGACCAACCGCCTCATTTACAGTGTAAGAATATAAATATTCATTAGTCATTAGTTATTACGTAGCTATTAGTTCAACTAGAGTGAAGCCATTTTAAGATGACCAGAATCGCCATTTTGTTTTCTCTCTCTGCTCTCTCTAACGTTGCCACTTTGCCTCATGTAAAACTGCTTTGCTGTAGATATTATTTCGCTTCAATGGTCCAAGGCTAAGAAACATGTTGAAACATTACACTGGAGAGCCAGACAAAAATGCCCAATTCCCTCCCTCACATATCCTTGAAGACAGGGAGCAAGGCATTTAATCAGTACATGAATGCCAGCGAGTCCCCTGAAAGAATAGCAATATACGAAACTAGCATTTAAAGAGTTGAATTATGATCTTCTTTACGGCCCCCCTTTCTGGGCCCAGTGAGGCCCCGGAGAGCGAGCTAGCTTCTAGAGCGAGAATCGAAACTTAGAGATAGAGAGGTCTAGTATGTGCCAGTCTCCTACGCGCAGCTTGCCCATGAAAAACATAAATGCTGTGTTCTCGCAAACAAAGAATGGTGTCTGTAAAACTGGAGATTGCAAACTGTTACTAAATATGGTGGTCTAAGGTGTCATATTTGTCACAATGGTCAATCATCGCCTCTCATTCAAAGGGAAATGAATTCAGGGCGGCATCAAATGTGTCATTACTGATTGTAGGATGCTCCGTTTTTATATATGTAACTCATGTACGTTTCACACTCCCTTGCGTCCCCCGAAGTGTGTTAGACACACGTCGCGGGGCGTGGGACCACTTGGCCAACTGGGACTATTTTGTATTGCAATAAACCCTAGATTTTGGGAACAGATCCTCGTGTCTGGCATATCTATTCGTGTGTGATGACTGTGCCTTGTTTCCACATCCGAGGGTCCCTCAGGGGCCCCTTCAAGGAGGCACTATGCAAACAAAAGATAACATAAGATAATATAACATATGTTGAACACTTCCTGTAGATCCTATGGCTTTTCCAATTTCATCAGGACGGTGTGATGTGAAATGCAAAATTCTGAACCATTATTTAAAAAGTATTCTTTAGAACGAACTGCTCCGTCAACTCATTTCTCCCACTCCTCACAGCGTGGACGTCAGCCGCAGACCATGCCTGAGCCAGCCAAGTCCGCTCCAGCGCCCAAGAAGGGCTCCAAGAAAGCGCTCTCCAAGCCGCCCAAGAAGGACGGGAAGAAGCGCAAGAGGAGCAGGAAAGAGAGCTATGCCACAACCCTCCCCACTCTATTCTGTGAGGGGGGTTGACCTCCTTTAGATTGCATGTCTCATGCCCATATTCAGGGAGCAGGGTCATTTCTACCATGTAGCAAACAACCGTGACCAGAGCATCAGATCACTGCGGACCCAAACCCATTGGCTTGCATCCCACGTGAATCATTATATCACCCCGCTACACCCCTCCGACATGGACTCACTAAAGAACAAGGAGCCCCATTAGATTTACAATCCGTCATGCAAGATATGGCTGATACAAACAATTGTGGTTTACTGATGCTGTTGGACCTGTCCACAGCTTTTGATCTGCTGGATCATTAAATCCTTGGGAAATCTCTAGAAAGGGCTTGTCGATATACTCCTTGGCCATCTCCTGGATTCAATTCTTCTTATCCGGCAGGATCTCGATAGCGCATTGGGGAGGCTCTAGCTCTGATCCCACCGCAATTCTATTTGGAGTTCCCCAGGGGGAATGTCTGTCCTCTGCACTCTTTAATGTTTATATTTAGTCCTTGTGCGAACATCTGGAAGAAGCAAGTATCGTTTTTTCGAATTATGCTGACTATACTCAGCTCCTACTTCCTCTGACGGATGACTATGATGCTGATTCCTCTAATCTCAATAACATCTTTCAGGAGGTTAAGCAGTGGATGAATATCCACTCAATGTGTCTGAACAACTCTAAGACCGAGTTGTTAATCTTCAGCCCCCAAGCCTTGAGATCTAAATTGAATCCTCGATATTCAGAAATTGTAATAGATGGTTGCCCTACTCCCACACTCGGTAAAGTCAGAACCTTGGGCGCCTACTTAAACTCATCCCTGAGCTCCAACACCCAAGTGGACAATAAAGTTAAACCCTTGCACTATTGTCTGCATTTACCTAGACAAGTAAGGCAGTTTATATTGCAGAAAAACTGTGAAACTCTGTCTAGAGCAACAATCCTCTCTCGCCTTGACTACTGTAACGCACTCCTTGGAGGTGCCTCCAAAGGTAGCATCTCCAAGCTCCAGAACAAGGCCATTTTCATTATAAAGAAGGTGGCCTGTGGGAAGCACATTTCTGGACATAGGAAAGCCCTTGGCTCCTGGTCACCTCCATAGTCATTTCTAAGACCCTTACCTTGGTACACAAGGGTGGCTATGGTCATGCTCCTCAATTCTTGAAAAAGAAACTCACCCAATATCATCCTCAAAGATCGCTTCAATCAAGCAACAGCCAACAACTGATATTTCCTAAGCCCAATCATGTTTGAGGAAATAGAAGATCCTTCCCCTTTCTCACAACTTCAGCATGGAATGCTCTTTCACTAGCCCTTTGTCAAGAAGTAGCTCTACTGCCATTCTGAAAAAAAAGTAAAACCCTCCTGTTTGATTGAATCTTTGCCACCTCCTGACTATCCTTGCCCTGTGGTCTTTTTGTTGTCCATGTGTGTTTGTGTACAGCGCCCTGCTGCCTATGGCAGCGCTCTGAAACCAACTCGACCCTGTCAAGCAGCAGGAAATACTACAGCACAAGGTACATTATTGTTCTTTCCCCCTGGTCCTTCCGTGAATGCCCTAGAGACATTTTATGACCCATTGCTCCCTTTGTGTTGAAACCAAGTATAAATTACTATAGTGACTATCAGTATCCAGAGTGCATCCCTTTTGCTTCTTTGAAACGGCCTGTCCTCTGCATTTCTTTACAGGATGGTTTGAATTTTGTAGTCTTCTAGAACTGTCTGTTGTGATGATAATAAAGTAGATATTTGTATACAACCTGGACTGGACAGTCCCTTTTATCATTGGGTAATAATTGTATTTTTGCTGTGTTTCATCTAACTAACAATCCACAACCTTTCAGAGCTAAGCTTGCTGTTCCATCCACATTATCAAAATTGGACAAGGAGGTTTATCATTTGGATCGCTTCTGGCGTACTAGAGTTGTGAGACTGATTGATGTTTAAGAAACCGATATGAAGTTGATTTGTGAAATGTGTGTGGGTATTAATCTTCAGAGCTTTCCTTCTAGATTGTTTCCATTGGTGACGATTTCTGCGATCAGCTCAATTACACAGATACCGTTTTCGTTCCATGAATATGTTTGGTTATATTCAATAGAGAGGGGGGTCTGGGAAACTCTCTACTAGCACAAACACAGCCCATTGACATGTTATTGGTGGATGGCCCCTGGGAGAGTCTCAACCAAGTCTTTAGCTCACTGTCCTTTTCACAGAGAAGAAATGTCCCCGCATATCAGTCTTTGTCCTGCCCAGGGGCAGTCTAGCAGTGAGCAAGGGGTCCACGTCCGGATTCCCCTAGTAACTTAGGGTGAGACCCAAAGTTACTTGGATGGAAAACAGAGGGGGGTCTGGGAAACTCTCTACCAGCATGAACACAGCCCATTGACATGTTCTTGGGTGGATGGCCCCTGGGAGAGTCTCAACCAAGTCTTTAGCTCACAGTTCTTTTCACTGCTCTTAGAGAGGCACAGCGTCACCTCACTGATGATGCCCAACTAGGCTGAAACCAGGGGTCAAGTCCTAAAAATTAAAGAGGGGGGACTCATCAACATACGCAAAGGAATGTGATGTCACCCGAAATCAGCATATCAAGGTGAAATATACACATTTCATTAAATTGGCTTTGCATAACCACCCAAATTGAACAGGACGAATGGCATTTGCCTTTCATAAAATTGACACACACACAAAACCAACAGAGGATATTTTCTTCTAACAGTGTTTTTCAAAACTTTAAAAGGTGTGCATGCTTTAAACTCCAAGAACCAATACAATGTTTTCCCTGGAACCTGCAGTACCGAAATGGGACATTTCACCATTAGTTGTTTGTTATCTTTCATCATGTTATATGGTGCAGTGGTGAAGAGTCCAGCCTACAAACCTGACGACTGTGGGTTGGTCCCTGAGGTTGGTTTTCATTCATAAATTCAAAGAGGACATTCAATGTTTCTCATTTTAGCTGGGGGGACTGAGTCCACCCTCTGAATTAAGTGGGTGGACTCTGTCCCCCAGTGTGTACCCTCGACTTGAGTCTAGGCTGAAACACGTGTATGGAGTTGCTCTGGTGCTCTTGTTCAGAGGAGAATTGCCTAGCATTTTGGTGCTGGACTGCCCCTGGGCAGGATAAAGACTGATATGCAGGGACATTTCTCTGTGAAAAGAACAGTGAGCTAAAGACTTGGTTGAGACTCTCCCAGGGGCCATCCACCCAAGAACAAGTCAATGGGCTGTGTTCACGCTGGTAATTTCCCAGACCCCCCTCTGTTTTATCCTTCTATTAATTCTTTATTGAAACAAATTCAGGTTCAATATAATACACGCGCCTTCCAAATGTGCCCTCCCATATGGATTTTCCATGTTCCAGATATAGTGACTTGTGAAAGTGTGTGTTTGAATTTATATGGCTGCTGTATGAATAGTACATATTCTGACTTTCCGATATCTAGACACTATATGCAGGGAGCAGCATTTGAATCTGCATTGTGTTGTAGTCAAGACAGAAGCATTGCCAGTGAGCCATCCTGGCAGCTCTATGAAAGAGATGTATTTAATGACTTAAATGCACCATTGTAACCTAGTGGCAGAATGTTGAATTGAGTGCATTGCAAACTGCTTTTTTTCCCTGGTCGATTCTCGCAGGTTTTGTCTACTTATCTGTTAATTAGTCCCTTATTGTTGCGCTTATTTCTTCCTAAGCAAAACAATAAGGACACTTCAGTTCCCCCTGCAGCTAATTCCAGCCCCTCCCATCACAATGCTGGCAGGAAATTTGCGTATTTATTTCTGCTATGTTGGTCGTGGCCAACATTGCAGAAATAAATAAATTAATCAGGTCCACGGACCCGACATACATTGTCGAAATAAATAATCCATGCTGTGGCAGAGGAGCGGTACGTGCGCAGGACCGGCACCAGAGACAGTTACAGGCCACAGCCTGGTTTATTTATTTATTTGGACAATGTTTGTCGGGTCCGTGGACCCGAATAATTTATTTCTCCAATGTTGGTCGCGACCAACATTGCATAAATAAATAAATTAATCGGATCCACAGACCCGACATACATCGACCAAATAAATAAATAACCCATGCTGTGACAGAGGAGCGGGACGTGGGCAGGACTGTTACTGCCTCTGGTGCTCCCTGCAAGGGGGCACCAGAGGCAGTTACAGGCCTCACCCACGGCCTGGTTTATTTATTTATTTGGACAATGTGTGTCGGGTCCACGAATCCAACAAACATTGTCCAAATAAATAAATAATCCATGCCGTGGCAGAGGAGCGGGACATGGCCCTGACTGTTACTGCCTCTGGTGCCCCTGCAAGGGGCCTCAGCCATGGCCTGGTTTATTTATTTATTTGGCCAATGTTTGTCGGGTCCGCAGACCCGATTACTTTATTTATTTCTGTAATCGGGTCCACGGACCCGACAAACATTGGCCAAATAAATAAACAGGGCCATGGCAGAGGAGCGGGACGTGGGGAGGACTGTTACTGGAAGGGGGCACCAGAGGCAGTTACAGGCCTCTGCCACGGCCCTGTTTATTTATTTATTTGGCCAATGTTTGTCGGACCCGATTACTTTATTTATTTCTGCATTGCAGAAATAAAGTAATTGGGTCCACGGACCCGCGGGCCGTGGCAGAGGAGCGGGACGTGGGGAGGACTGTTACTGCCTCGGGTGCCCACAGGCAGTTACAGCCCTCCGCCTTGGCCGGTTAATTTATTTGGGCTCACTGTAGAGTAACTTCTTAAATGCTGGAGCACCCATAAGGAATAGGATTAGCAGTACATGCTTCACTGCTGCTATACTCCCTGAGAAGCAATATATTAAGTGACAGGTGATTCGTTGTAAGGCAGCTCTATGGAGATAGGACACCATTCAAGTGTCTTCACTGTATACAATCGGGTAATACTCACATCAGTAATCACAAGTTGAATGAAATGAGTATGATGATTTTATTTGATTAATTAATCATCTTTGTGTTAATATTTGTTGAAATTGTTAATATTTAATTATATCAAAATTTAAAAGAGTTGATGACCCAGGTGGGACTTGAACTGCACCAGTCCAGCTTCGGAAGCTGATGCCTTATCCATTAGGCTACTGGGCCACTTGATGAGTGAGCTCTGATCTGACCGGTATAGACTGAGTGAACACCCTGTCACACACAAAATGAAGACCCCATGGCAAAAACAACAAAATCATGAAGACACCAGGTCAACATGTAAAGCAGGTCTTTGAGTTTGGAGAACACACCCTACATATAATGTTGCAATGAGCAAAGGTAAAGAAAGGAAAAACTCCCGCAACACAAACCCTTCTGCAATTCATATTTATCACTTTTAACTGAAAAGGGTATGCAGTGTGGTGATAGCTACACCTCGCCATTGTTATTTATAGTATTTTAATTTATATGTATTGAAATAGTTTTCGTTTGGCTTCTGATGTTATGTCTTCTAAATAATTTGTTTATACTGGTGCTTTGTACAGATGGAAATTAAGATGATCACAAAATAGGGCCAAATAGTCCTGACATGTACCAATCCTTAGCAATTGCTTTGAATTGGCCAATTGCACAAATTCAATACACTGTGTTTTATATAATATACATTTTAATATAAATTAGTGGCTTAATGGATAAGGCATCAGCCTCTGCAGCTGGGGATTGTGAGTTCAAGTCCTACCTCGGTCGTTAACTCTTTTAAATGTTGAAACAATAAAAGAACACTTCTGTGTTTACACTGGAAAAAACAGGTATCCACGATTTTTTGAAACGGGCAAACGGGAAAACACGGATAAACACAGATTCTGAAATTAATTGAAAACACTGGAAAAACACCCCCAGAAGTAAAACAAAATATTAAACACCTAAAACAGGAAACCCTATACATAATTGTCTCGATTTAGGGGTGTAATGCCTCATGTTTATGTTCATGAATGGCAAAGCATCTGTCTGTCCTCTGTTTATGTTTGTGAACCAACGGTGGTTTGTCACGTGTGTGGGCAGGGTTACCGTCAAGGGTTGGCAGTCAACAGAAGAATAAAGACGAGAGCACAACCTCATGCTTCATCTGTGTGTTTCATTGTGCAGCCTTTATTACTTCACCGTTCTCATATTTAACAAAAGGAACAATATAAAATGTGTAATGAGGTGGAGGATCTGATATTGAGGGGGAAAGAATTTCACAATTGTGCACAGCGGTGCTTGGGAGAAGAGAGGAGAAACTGATTAGTGGCAAAGAGCCCTGGAAGCAACGTCGAAAGAAAGTAAAGAGGAAAGATATGGAGGGGCGAGACCATGGGTAGCTATGTATATAATGGTTAAGAAATGAAACAGAAATCAATTGTCAAAGTTAAGACAAGAGAGGGAGGAGAGATGGGGAGAGTGAAGAACCAGGGGGTAGCGGGCAGAGTGTACGAATAGCAAAGTTAAAAATGGAACGTAAAGGAGCAAGACAACATATTGGCCATTTGGCTTGTTCCCATATGAAAGTACCTTTGTGAATGAAGAAAGTGTAATTCCTTCAGTCATTTCAGTGCTCATCAAGCATAATTCTGTCTGCCTAAGAGGAAGTCATGCAATCATTGTTTTATTCTACAGTAACTACAGTAACGTCATGCAATCATGCACAAAGGACAAATATGTCAAAGGATTCAAATACATACGTAACAAAATTAGCATC
Source organism: Ambystoma mexicanum (assembly GCF_040938575.1). Taxonomy (NCBI): domain Eukaryota; kingdom Metazoa; phylum Chordata; class Amphibia; order Caudata; family Ambystomatidae; genus Ambystoma; species Ambystoma mexicanum. Next base: position 1,176,816,297 of record NC_090921.1, on the reverse strand, counting down.
TGAGTTTGATTACATTTAAAAAAACATAAAAAATGAACAATTTATTATACAGATTATCCTGTTAGTTGACTCTGTCCATGCTTCAATACGACAAAGTAGAACGTTACCATACATTTTACGTACATCTTGCCCACCTTTCTACATGAAGGTAATAATATCAGTTTTCTGCCATACATCTAGGACTTTGCCTAGCCTTGAAATCTCATTAAATAGTTTTAACAAGTACAGAACCCATAAAACAAGTCCCGGTTTAAATAAATCCATTTGAATTCGGTCTAGCCAGGGGTATTCCCCATTATTTGGCTACCTAAAGCCACCATAACCTCTTGTGTTGTAAAGACTAAGTTCTCACTTGTGTGTAGATCTAAAACACATTCTTCAAGACCTTTGAGGGTGCTGAGAAAGAATGCATGTCTTCCTTGTATAACCTTGAAAAAATGGTTTAACCAAGTTGCTCCGGTCATAGTTTGCTTGAAGGGACTCTCTTTACCACCACTGCAAATGTTGACGATATGCCAGAACTACTTGCTGTCTTTACATTTGAAGGCTAATATGAGGACATCCCACCTGACTTCGACATACGTCTGGTAATATGATTTACCCCTTCAATAGATCAGTGACCTCCCTTTAGCAGTTGGTATAATTTAGGAAAAATGAGCACCATGTGCAGAGAACTATCTGCCAGCAAAGGGACCTGCAAAATACTTCACCTTATGGATCCACTCCCACCAATGTCTACAATTCAAGGACTGTAAGTTGTTTGAACAGAAGGACCTCCCATGGTCCCCATTCCTACTTGAAGGAGAAGCTGAGAGCTCATGAAGTTCTCTATGAATCAAAAGGAATGCAGAGTGTTGACCACTCAAGCAAGGAATGCAAACCTCCATGGTGCCTTCCTGCCTACGTACAGGAGCGGTCTAGTGTCTGGGTTTAAAATGGTGGCTAGCAGAGTGTTCACCACTCAAGCACCGGAATGCAAGCCTCCATTGTGCCTTCCTGACTGCGAACAGGAGCAGTGTAGTTTCTAGATTTAAGATGGTGATGTCCATAGGGATGGTGCATTGAGTTGTGCATTTTATGTGCTGTTGTGTTTCATATTCTGGGTATCCCTGGGAAAAAAGATGACATGGCACTGCCACGTTAATATCAATAGGGTGGCACACTTAACTGTTCCACATTTGTGCAACAATATGTTTCAATCTAGATGTCCTTGTGAAAGGGCGCTGCACAGCACACACACATCCAGATATTCCTAAAATAACACATCAAATTGTTTAATTCAATCTACTTTTCATGGTAATTCATGGAATTAATGTGCACTGAAAAGGGGAGCGCAAGCGTGAAAATCGCAGCGTAAGCGTGCGAAAGCCACGCACGCAGCCGTTTGTCAATTCATGGAATGCGCTGCGCGTGGCTTACCTGAGATGGGCGCTGAAGCCGCGTTTGGCACACACGTCATTGCGACATCCCAAAGGCTGTGCGCGAGACGGCCAGTGAAGGCGCACACAGGCAGCACACACACCTAAAAAGGGGGAAGAACACACGGAATAGGGAACAACACGTGAAAATATGGGCGTTACAGGGGAAGTACCCCTGCTAAATCCTTGCAACGCCCACACGTGCGCTAACAACACGTATTCATGGAATCGAACAGGGGAAACCTGCGCGCCACAAAAGACGCGCTAATCCGGAAACACGTACACCAGGCAGAAGCATGCGGAAGCGGCCCAGCGCAGCATAAAGGAGCGCACAAACAACAAACAAGCTCATACCATTCCTCGCAGCCGTGGTCATGGGACACCGCAGGAGGAGGAAGATAGCCAGGCCCCACATTTTATTACCCAGGACCAGTCTTTTTGGGATGCCTGATGACCAGGGCTTTGGCAGGTACAGGTTTTCACCCCATATCATCCTAGAACTGGTTGCTGAGTGGGAAGATTACCTCACATCACCCACCCTGTGCTCCCAAGCACTGAGCCCCTTGGAAAAGGTGCACAAAGTACTGCATGTCCTGGCTACTGGGTCATTTCAGCGGACAAGTACCATAGTTGGGGGCATCTCACAGGCCACGCAGTCACGCTGCCTACACCAGGTGTTTTCGATCATGACTGCACGCCCCTCAGTACACAGGCACATTTACATGCCCAGAACACCCGCAGAAAGGCAGGCCGTGGTCCAGGACTTTTACGGGGTGGCACACTTCCCCAAAATGCTAGGTGCCATTGATTGCACCCATGTGGCTCTACATCCTCCCAGAGCCACTGAGCACATCTATCAAAACCGCATGCACTGGCATTCCGTCAACTGCAGGTTGTATGTGATGCCAAGGGAATCATCACCTCTGTATATGCCAACTATCCGGGGTCCAGTCATGATAGTTTTATATTCAGAATGTCACCCCTAAACCAGAAGCTGGGAGGCATGGCGACACATGGTTAATTGGTGAGTACAAATGCCTCTGCACAAACATGCATGTCAGACACTGATAAATGGCAAAACCCAACTAATGACAACCAATATCACCTCCCCAGGGGACAGTGCCTACCCTCTGAGCACCTACATGATGACGCCAATACGGAATCCCACCACACCACCCCAGGTAAAATACAACACAGCCCATATTGCAACCCAAGGCATAGTGGAGCGCACATTCGGAGTGCTGAAGTCACGTTTCCACTCCCTTGACTGCTCTGGTGGCCAGCTGCTATATGCACCCCCAGTAGTGTACAGGATCATAGTGGCAGCATGTGTCCTACACAACGTTGAAACCTGGCGTGGCGTGCCGATGGACATGGTAGTGCCCCCACATCCCCAACCACATGCATGGGAGGGGAAAGGACACATGTGAGGCAGCCCGTACCCAGCTTGTGGCAACTTTTTTCCCCTAAAATCCCACCCCTGTGGAGTGCACACAGGCCTGGCACATACCAGCTGACAATTGATGATGACAAAAGGGACAGTCATCTGTCACAACCATACCACCCTGAGATTATTTTCCTGGAAGTGCTACATTGTGTGCATCCCTAGCTACTTAAACAGACCCAATGCTGTGTCAGTAAAAGGCACACATTCATGCTGCATGAAGGACTACCCCCTTACAAAGCAGCACACCCAAATACTGGTTTGTCAACCAATCCCTCCGAAACTCCATCTCAGCCGCACAAGACACCATGACATGGCATGCAATGTCAAAGCAACCAAATGAATGCACAACACATCACACAAGTGTCACAAAGTGCACCGTCACAAATGGAAACAGGCCACAGAAAATTCCCTCTTACCTATGAAAAATAAACAGCACACATAAACAAATACTTACCAGCAAGACAAAACATGAATACAGGACCCAACAGTGGCAACGTCTGACAGTATCCAATCACAATAGTGCAATTGTCACAACCTGACAAAGGCAGCACATCGACCCCTTCCATTTCCAGTGTGTTGCTGGTAGGTAAATGTGGCAGGGTACTGCATACAACATGAACTGCATCTGCAATGGAGACAGGCAAGTTAAGACATGAAGAAGCTACATGCAAATATGCATAACGGGCAGCATGAAATACAATATACAAATCAACCATGCAGTGGAGAAATCATCAGCAATCCCCACTAGGGGTGTATACACAGTTTGGACTACACACTAGCCACACAACTGATGGAAGCCCAATGCCTCTGTGTAAGTTACTGTCACACGGTGACACCATTGCGAACCCATGGAAAGGGGAAGCAGGAGTGGCATATGTGTCTGGACCCCAACTTCATACACAAACACAAGACAAGCCTGCATGGGCCCAGCTGGAACACACAGTGGATGCCACACAAAGCAACACACTGTAACATGAATGTACAATAGAAAAAAAATTGTTCAACAAAAAACAAAAAAAAGAAAACAAAAAAGACACAATGAAAATGAAAAATGAAAATGAAAAATTTAAACTTAAAATGAAAAATTAAAATGAAACATTAAAATGAAAATTAAAAATTTAAATTAAACATTAAAAATTAAAATTAAAAATTAAAATTACAAGTTAAAATGATAAATGAAAAATTAAAATTAAAATTAAAATGAAAAATGACAATTAAAATTAATAATGAAAAAGAAAATTAAAATTAAAATTAAAATTAAAAAAGAAAAAAGAAAAATAAAAAATGGCCATGGTCGACCGGGGGGAGGGACCACCCAGGAGGGAGGAGGTACAGGGTGCACCCCAACACCGACATGTGTGGATGTTGAGAAAAAAAAACTCCATGGGCTCATGGCCTGCACGGCTACCTGATAGTGGGAGAAGTGCTGTCGCAGTCGTCACACTCTGGTGTTACATTAGAAGGTATGCATGGTATGGGAGGCAGACCATGCAAAGCCCTGGCATGCTCCTCCATAGCAGCAAGCATGCGGGTCTGAAAGGTTTGGTTCTGCAGGATGATGCTCCAGAGATCCCCATGCAGCACCTCACGGGTAGCACAGACTTCTGTCTGCAAGGCCTTAAGTGATGCCTAGATCTCCTCACGGGTTGCCTGGTGTCATGATCTCTGCTTCCAAAAGATCACGACTTGCCCGACTCCCTTGGAAGCAGACCCATAACCCAGGTTCCGAGTGCCAGCCAGTCCCAATTGGGACCTTTTGCACCCTGTCCTGGCGCTAGTGGCACCAGGCTCATAAAGATGCCCAGTCCCAGCGCTGGAAGCGCTGGGCTCATAATGCTTGGGTGGACTTACCTGCAGTAGACCATGCTGCTTACTTACCTGCCAGTTGAACCCCTGATCCTCTTCTGTTTGGGACTACTTTTCCTGTTGGGTGGGGCAGGAGCCACTCCCTAGGTTCAGAACACTGGAACTCTTCTGGAAAGCAGGAACTCTTTTCTTACCTAGGCGTGGCTGTGGAAGGAGACACCTAAGCACTACAGGAGGCTATTTAAACCACACCGATGGATGAATCTTGCTTTGCGTTATTCTGCATTCTCTGCAGCAGAATGCTCATCGTGTCTTCTGCTTCTGATTCTGGGCCTAAGGGAACAAAGGCTTACCATCCTGGAATCCAGTCTTCAGCAGCATCTGTAAAGACAAAGAAAGAACAGGTTAGCACTACGGTCTTCAGTGGCAGCGCATCTCTTACCTGGTCCATCGGCTGTCACCAATGCCTCGCGCTGCATTCCGGCATCTGAAAGACAAAGGCTTACCTACTCTTCGCATGCTCCAGAGGTCTTCGCACTGCATTCCGGCATCTGAAAGACAAAAGCTTACCAGCTCTTCGCACGCTCCGGAGGCCTTCGGCGCTGCATCCCGCATCTGAAAGACAAAAGAAGGTGTGTTTAAAGACATTGGGCAACTTTATTACTCACGTGCCATTACTCCTTCCCACGCCGAATCCAGTGGGTGTTCCAGCACCCTTCAGCTTCTCTAAAGCTCCGACCTTGTACCTGCAAGATAAAAGGGACAGTTAGTGCCCAGCGTGAAGCAGGCTACAAGCGCTTACTTACGTGCTTCCAGGCGCTTCTATTCCTCACGCGGGTTCGATCCTCAACTCTCATCAGCCCGCCATCCGCCATCGCCGGAACCCTGCAAAACAAGAGATATCATTACAAAAGACTTTTAAGACATTTGAAGTGCCCAGAACTTACCGTTCGTCCAGTTAACGACGGACAGCAGTCCTCTGGGGTCAAGAGGCCTGCACCCTTATCCAGTGAAGAAACTGGTTACGGCACCCTGCCCCGAGGCAGATGGAGAGCTCGGCGTTCACTTACCTAAGGTGAGGGTGTTAACCTTTGGGGTTCTACAGGAGAAGAGAAAGGGAAGAGGAGAGAGGCATCCAATAACCCCAGTTCATTAATCCCATATTTTCTATCTGCAGACATCTTACTCTTCGAGTCAGACATACTGTGCACAGAGGTCCAGCCCAAAGAGCCAACCGTGTGTTACACATCACCTTTGAAGATACGGCATTCACCCAGTCAAGACCGGCGCCTCTGCGGGAATCAGGTGAGCGTTACACCTGGAGCTTAGCTGAGTCTGTGAGGGTTAGCTGCTACAGCTGCTGTTCTGACCTTGTACTCTGGGACAACTCAAGTGCACCCAGAGTAGCTGTGAGGGAGGTGTTTTCTACCCTCATGGCATCCCTGTGGACCTGTGCCACTGTAGATATGGCTGTGCGCAGAGCCTCCAGTTCAGCCCATCGGTCCCTGTTGGTGGCCAACATGTCCTCCCTGTGTGAGTGGCACGTGGACTCCGTTGCCTGCTGCTGGAGTTCCACCTGCCTTTCTGGGGGGAGAATGGAAGTGGCCACCCTATCCACGGCTTGAGCCATCATCTCACACAATGCCCCCTGTTGTGCTGCAATAGCATAAATGGAGTTCTCCCACACAGTGTTGCCTGGGGGCGCACGGCCACCACGTTGCCGGACACAAAACCTGTTTACGCCAAGGTGATGTGCACCTTGCTGTGCTGGCACTGCCTGAGGCTGCAGGACTGCATTCCTCCTTTGATATGCTGCCCCGGAAACAGGAGCAAATATTGGGGAGTATGACCCTGCATCCGTAACCACCACAGGCGGATATTCTAACACTGAATGGGAAATTGAGGGGTGTACTCCCAGTGCAGGTGCGTTGGACAGAACAGCATCCCTGCCAGAAACACTCACCTGTGATGGGACATTTGTCTCAATGTCTGATTCAGCACCTGAGCCATAGAGGTCATCGGAGGTGTACTCAGAGACACCCGTGGACAGGATGGTCTGTAGGACCAATGGATTTTCGTGCACCACCTCCCCACATCTTCCACTGGTGCCTGGTTGGTGCTCTGAGTACTCCTGCCCCTGAGCCATCTCCTCCTCCACCACAGCATTTAGTGCCTCATCACCTGCACAAAAAGAAAAGTAATGACGACACTCATGAACAGCATAGCCGACACACATAGGCATCACAATCTACACATCCAATACATTAACGAGACATGTCACACATGACACACACTCTGGCATGCATGCAGTGGCAATGAAGTAGAAGGGGACCCTGAAAGCAGACACTGAGGACTACAAAATGGAAAAGCAACACATGTGCTGCATGGTGCTTAGCACCTGCATCACACATTAGCCTGTGAGTGGCATGGACAATCCACAAACATGACACATGCCAGCACACAGATGGCACGTAGCATAGCCATGGCAGAACTGACAAAGACACCCAGATGGTATAAAATCAGTATTGTCTCCCATCCATGTGAGACGCACATCATCAAATAGAACATGCAGAAGAGTGGAACAAAACACACATGCGTCACACGCTGCAACAACACCAGTGTGTTGAAATACAGTGATGGGAGGCACATGGATACAACAATGGTAGGTCACCTGGACATGACACAAGTCAACTGTCATGTTAAACATTCAAACAGGGCTCAGAAGTGATCAGGTGCAGTGCATGTGTAGGTGCACAGCAGTAAATCAGCCTGATTGATGAAATCATTTGCATAAAAACATATGTGGGGCTTTGTGGGGGGAAGTCCCTGTCTGAAGTATAGTGATTTTGGGGCAGAACGGCACACAAATGTGTGTTTATCATGCAAATGATTCCATCAATCAGGCAGAATGAAGAGAAGAACTGTATTAAGAATGTAAGAATGTTCTGGCATGATGCCAGTTTAAGGGCAAGTGCAGTCATAATGTGCAAAGTGTTTTCAGCAGTCAGTAGGGATACTGTGAAACTCAAACCCAAGGGTGGGGGATGGCTTGGAGGCACTACATGGGTCACATATAGCAGTCATGACTACTCAGCCTGACCTGGCACTCAATCAGAACATATAACCCAAGCAACATACACATGGCCTGGACACACACACATGAGCACTCACCGGACATTGTCTCAAGATCTGGTAGGTCTCCCACGCCTTGGATCTGATCCTCTGCGATGAACCCTCCAGCGATTGCCTCATGTTCTGTGAGTTCATCCTCCTCTGGTGGAGACCCACTGCCAGTCACCACAGTAGAAGCCTAATTGGAAGTCAGCTTGTTTTTAGCTCAGCGTTTGAGGTCCTTCCAAAGCTTTGAACAATCATCAGCTGTGCGCTTCACAAATCCAAGGGAACTAATCTGGTCTGCGATGCACTGCCAGTGGGCCCTACACTGAGCAGTCGTAGTCTTGAACCCTGCCGTCACCAGCATGTTGTGGCCATGTGCCGACACGTAGCCCACAAGTGCGTCTAGTTCTACATCATTGAAACTCTGCTTCCTTGACGTGCCGGAGGGGCGAGCCGTGTCTGGGGTGCCAGCCTCTTCCACAAGAGCACGCTTCTTCCTCTTGAGGTGCACACCCTGAGTGGCTTACGCCGGTCTGGTCAGTAGGGGCTGAAGCGCAGGTGGACTGGCCACTGGAAGCAGCCAATGGCACGATGACCAAAGGTCTCACTGCAGGCATTGGCTCTGGGTGCTATTGCCAGGACCATTTGGAACAACTGCCTTAGTGTGATGGTCTGGGACCAACACTGTCCTGGCTGGGTGACTCAGAGCCGGGGTGGATTGAGCTGCAGATGCCCATGCAGCCTCCTCACCTTGGCTACTCGGGGCAGCAGATAACATTGCTGCCCAGATCCACGTGGCCTGGTGACAGCAACTTTCACCGCTGCACGTGGCTTTGACTTTCGTGACATGGAAGTCGGCCTGTGAGTCATCCCGTGCCAGTTCCGTGACCAATCCGGTCTGGGTTAGCAGGGCCTGAGCTGGGATGGTATCAGCAGCATCTCCCTGACCCACTGGGGGAGCATAGGTGTCCCTGAATGGTCCTGGACACACTGCCCTCTTGGGCCACCCTGCACACGTTGCCCACCACTGCGACCTTGGCCACCATGGCCACCCTGGTCATCTTGGCCACGTCCCCTACCTTGGACACCTCTTGGAGGTTGTCCACCTTTGCCTCCCTTACCACTTGGTCACCTCCCAAACATGGTTCTTGTGTGAATGGGAGGTGCAGAAAACAATTGTCTTGGGCAATTGAGGTAAAGGGGGCAGATAGATGGAATACATACCCCTGTGCTCTTGCAAGGCTTTCTGTGACCCCTGGGGTAAAATGACAGGTGACGCAACACTCATACACCTCAAACATTTTTTTTTACATGCACGCGACCCCTCGGTAGCCCACGTGCGTGGAATGAAGGCCAGAAGTACGCTGTGGCACCCAGAAACACAAAAAATGTGTACACATGGTAAACGCGACACATGGGGCAACCACAGTGGAAAAATACATGCGCGACTCACCGTCTGCCTGGGAAAAGAATGTGAAAAAGACACACATGGGCGTTTTGGCAACACCCCCGCCAAAAGAAGAATTGAGCTCTGTCTCAGTAAACAAGGAGTACGCACTGCAACCGTTGTGAAGTAATCGCGTGTGAACTGACAAGAAGTACAAGAATCACCCGTCGCTCTCCACAAAAAGCATATACAAGAAAATGGCGTCCTATGCAGATCTTTAACACCTGCTCACAGAAACGCCCATGCGTGCCACGTCACGTACGAGCTAACGCGCTAAGAGCCTTTCCTAAATTACACGCAGTCACACGTGGACATGCTATTTTTTCACATGCCAATTCACTCTGCATCAAGCTGGCCACGCAACAACACACAGAAGACCACACTCCTGTCCATAAGGCCACCTTCCTGCCCTGCGGAGCCCCGGGGAGCCTCCTACGAGCCATCTGCTTCTGCCTGCCTGCCTGCCTGCTGCCAACAGTGCCCTGCGATTTGGTGCCATCTGCAGGGGTCTAGGGTCTGTGACCACCCGTGCTGGAACAGAAGACTGCAGACTGGTGTTCCATGACACCACAGGCCAACCCTGGACCCAGCTGACCACCCACACCTGCCTTGGGGGTTTCCATGTCTGACGCAACACCATCTGGCACCAGTGGCAACCCCCCAGCAGAGAGGCAGAGGGCTGCCAGCTTCACTGCCAATGAAGGTGGGATCCTGGTGGAGCAAGTCTTGGGGCATTATGATGCCCTCTTCTCACCATGCCGCGCCAACAATGAAGGATGGAAGAGGATCTGGAAGGACATAGTGGGTGCCATCAACGCGGAGGGGGTGGCACCCCGCAACATCAAACACGTCCAGAAGCGCTGGGAGGACTACAAGTCCAGGGCCCTCAAGAAGGGCCCTGGACTTTTTTAAAGAAAAATAGGGAAAAAAAAGAATTTTTAAAGAAAAATAGGAATCTAAAAGACGCTCTTGTTCACACCTTCATAGAGCCACCCCCACAAATACAGCAGACACTCTGGGATCAACCCCCGATCTCTGGACACCATAAATACGGCCACTGTGTGGCCTGCCCGTTGACCCTCCAAAGAAATCATTTCAACACGATAAAGTACAATGGATAATGAATGACTTCACCAATTGTAACACCAAGGGTGTCATATACATAATACAATGCCCATGCAAGCTTATGTATGTGGGTAAGACCATACGTGCAATCAAAATGCGTATCTTGGAACACCGTTCCTGTATCAGAAACAGGGTAGCAGACAAGCCCTTAGTGGAACATTTTACCAGCAAGAACCACAGGGACACTGATTTAAGGTGGTTTGTCCTCCAAAAAGTAAAACCAGCTAAACGTGGGGGGGATTTAAATAAAACGCTCACCCAGTTAGAACAACGGTGGGTTCATAGACTCAACACCGTGCATGCTGGTCTAAATGTTTCAGTGGAATGGAAGTCCTTTCTTTAACTATTTCTAGTTCATGTTTTGAATTTCCACTATAATGCTGTTTTGAAATGTTGAGCATTGACTCGTCCAGGACCATGAATGGGTCACACACTGTCATTTGGACCAATGCAGGTATTTCTCCACAGGAAAACTGTACTCCATCAGTCATTGTATCTTGTTCTGGATGACCATGTAATTATATATGTATGCCCGATACATGTGTTTTTCCTCAGAAACAATTGGGCTCCGTCAGTCACTGTATTTCGTTCTGGATGATCATGTAAGCATGTATGTATGCCCGATTCATTTTGACTGTTCCTATGTGTCATCTCTCTATGCCTATATATGCGCTTCCACCTGCGCCTGTTGCATTCAGCACACTATGTGTTTTTACTCCGAGGTCCATGAGGCCTTTTTGGTCTCCCCCCTTTTCCTCTTAGGCACCACTGTCGCAATGAATTAATTTGCCACTTCATTGTTCTTCACGGGTTTGACTACGCCACTCCCTTGAAATATGACCCACTCTGGTAGTCACGCGTTACCTATGGTTTCCATGGCAACCATTTTGTCAACAATATCTCCTAAATTGATTTTTCATAAACACTTTAACATCTAGCGCGCTCGTAATTGGTCTAGCGCTGCCAAGCTCCACCGGATCGAGTGTAAAACACTAATCCGTCCGTCGCTCGATCTGAGCCTGATTCTAAAATGGCCGCCATATAAAACACCCACGCAGCCCTGGCAACAGCGTTACTAACGCTTGGCCGACAGCTCTCTTCAGTGATTCAGCACCTTGAGGAGACGCTGCACGCTGCTCGCTGCAGGCATACTGCCTCATTTTCGTGCACCATCTAAGGTAACCCTGCCGTCACGCTCTCCCGTTGAGAGTAGCATGAGTATTCGTTACATCAGAACGCTCACCGTGACCTTTTATTCATTTTCAGCCGTGCATCTCATGGTTGATCGTTTTTCTGACACCACATTGGACCTCTTCACCTAGATACCTCCGGTGAGAGGTAAGAAACTTCGCTTATGTGCATTTACAATTATTGTGTACATGATAGCGAGGGGATTTTAGCTTGACCTAACCCCCCGCCCTGCCTCTTCTGTTTTGTATAACAGGATCACCTAGAGACCAGCCAATGCGGCTAGCGGATCTCTAATACAGTGCCTGTGAAATTATCCCATAGGTAAGCTGTGTGTTTTTGATTTAAATAACTACACAGCCTTCTGATTAATTCAGTTTAAATTATTTATATTTTCGCTCATACATCGCTCTGACTGTGGTCTCCCTCCCCTGCAGCACAGATGTCATTTCACAACGAACCCCGTCCTGATGATGGCCGTGTTAAAGATGACGCTCATCTAGCCCAACTCCAAACGGCCGAAATACCTGGTGTAGACGCACTACTTCCATGAAACTATAGCACACCCATTGCTGTCCACACATGCAAAACTCTCTTTGTGTCCTTACAGTTGTTCTATGTTGTTTTGGGAATCCTGTTCTGAATCTTTACCCTATTGATTGGTGCCACTTTGACAAACCCTCATAGAGGTTGGGTTTGTTACATGCACACTATTGCGATATTGTCCCAAAAATGTTTTGCTACAGTGTGTTGAAAACATATCTTTGTTTGTTTCTGTTGTGGTCCAACAAACAATTTTGATGTCTGATTTCTCCTTGAATTGTGCTTTTATGTTCTTGACTCATACAATTCTAACATAAAAAAAATTCTGAGAGATTTTTTCTCTATGATTTAACTTGTAAGAGTAATTCCTTCTCTAAACAAGTGCAGAGTTTATAAAAAAACTGCGGGAGTTCTTTTGTATGAGCGCAGTGTTCTTGAACCTATTCATTTGTGTCTTTGTTCTCTAGTTAACCCTCCTGTGTAGAATAGGTTCCATACCAGGAGCCCGAATTTTTGATTCTGGTGGTATACAGGGCCAGATGCATGACCCTCCAGTGATGTGTGTGCATGTGATCAGCATGTCCCATGATGCATGTGAGTTTCAGCCCGGCGCCTCTTGGACACAGCGGATGCAGTGGGGTGCCGGGGCCACCTTACCATCCAGCAGATGAGGGTCCTGGAGCGCATTCGTCCAGTGCTTCACCACCAGATCCTCAGGATGCAGGCCCGTCTGGAGTCGAGTGTTAAGTGCCCATGCATTCCCGTTTAAAACAGTGCATGTTGCAGTGTGGTGATAGTTAGCTACTTGGATGTATGTGTGACATGGTCATGTATGGATGTGTGTGTGCAGGGACATGATGGTGCTGCATGTGAGTCCAGTCAGGCATGACCCACATAGAGGTTGTGTGTGTTACAATGCATCATGTGGAGCAGCATGCGGAATGCACACATGTATGCATGCCTGTGTCTGTACTTGGACATGTTTGGGGTTTGAGAGATGGGTGCTGCTGTCATGGACATGCATGTTGTACATGTCCGTGTGTCTGAGCAGTGTGTGCGTGACTGGTAAATGCCATGGATGCATAACACATATCCGTGACAATGTGTTGATTCACTGATACAGCCTAGTCATCCTTATATCCACTGTGTCTGGTGGTATACAGGGCCAGATGCATGACCCTCCAGTGATGTGTGTGCATGTGATCAGCATGTCCCATGATGCATGTGAGTTTCAGCCCACCATTGGATGTTTCTACGGTGCTTTGGACATGGATGCAAATGTTTGTTGCATGTGCCATGCCTGTTCCTGCATGTGTGTTGCCTGCGCTGACCCATGTGTTGTGGAGGGACATGATGGAAGTGACGTTTGACAGTGCCACTCATGTGCTATTGCTTTGTGTCTAGGGGACTATTGTACAGTACCCTGATGCTTGTGTTCAATGTCTCCCTTTACACAGCGGCAAGTGAAGAAGAGGGCTAGGATGGCGCTGTGGAGGAAAGCGGCAGGGATGCCTCCACTGGCCGGCCATGCAAGGCCCAGTCACCCTCCCAGGTAATTCTATCATCCGGGAGCAAGGGGACTGGTGCCACGTCCGCCACTATGGCTGCAGCGGAAGGGGTGGGTGAGCCCCCAGAGGGGCTGGCGACGGCAGAAGATGGTGCGGGGCATCCAGGTTGGTGGTGTGTACGGAGGAGGAGGAGGTCGCTTCAGAGCTGCACATGGGGCCTGGTGGGGGTGGTTCCACTGGTGCAAGTGGTGCAGCCCAGGGGCAGGGACAAGAGAGAGCACAGGTTGCCGCGGAGGGGCCTGTGCAAGTCACTGTCCCTGACACTGTGACTGCATCACCATGCACCAGCAGGGATGCCTCGTCCCAGGCCTGTCCACAGGTAGGGGGGAGGTCCACGTCATTTGGCACTTCTCTATCTGCAAACGTGGGGGCCCGTGACAGGATTGAGTCTGTCCTATTTGGTGTCGCGTTGCACACACGTGACATTCATGATGACGTGTGTGCTTCCTGGATCGACCACGCATGTCATCACGAACAGATGTGTGGCAACGTGACCCAGCTGGGAGGGCTCATGGTCGGGGGTTTCCTCCATGTGTCGCTCTCTGTTGCGGCCCTCTCCTCCTCTGTGCACACTATACGCCAGTCGTTCTCCATGCCGTCTTCCAGCCCAGATGCCACCAGGGACCCCTGTGGACCTGCCCAACCAATGCAGCCAGGCTGGTGGAGATCCCATCCCTACCACAGTCGGTAGTCGGAGCTCCAGCACAGGTGGTGGACACCCCAGCAACTGGACCCCTGGCAACGGATGATGTGCAGGAACATAATACAGGGCACCTGCATGACGGCCCCGGGTGTTGCCATCTACCCGGAGGCAGTCGTGGTGGCGGCGGCATGCAGCAGAAAGGCGGCGGCAGGCTCGGCGTAGAAGGCATGAGGCCTCGGGACCCTCTACATCATCGGGGCAGGCATCGGCCGGCGGGCAGGAGGACCCAGGATTGGGAGTGTCTTCCGTGTGGCAGCGGTTGGGCCAGCGAATAGATGCGGAGCAGCGGTGGGCAGAGAGGGCACGGCTCACTATGGTCAGGGCAGAGAACGCCATGCACCGGGCTTTGAGGCGGGCTGAGTGCCTCGAGGCAACTCGTAGGGAGTTGGATGAGTCCATGGCTGCATCCCTGCGAGACCTCGAGGCCAGTGAACAGGCCCACCTGTGGAACATCGACATGGAGTTCAATGATGCCCTGGCCCGGGACATCAATAAGTGAGCCGTCGGACTAGCCCGCTGCCTTTGTATATAGTTATTTAGGTTTAGGTTTCATTTGGTTTTTATTATGATTTTGAGTCCACAGACTTTGCTCCACTTTTTGTATATAGTTGTATTTTAGATAGGGTTTTAGGTAGGTTTCCTTTTGTTTTGGGATAATGGACCCTTCAGACTTTCATTTACAATTTTTCTGGACGTGTACATACTTTCTTTTTTAGATGTTCACATGGATTCATGTTTTTTTATGCTTTTCAACTTATGATTTTTTCTATTATTCTTCATTATAAGTGTTGTCTACTATGATTTATTTTGTGCATGTCTCCATGGGCATTGGCTAAGTAATGTGTTGCTACTGTGTGGCTCTGTAGGACATTTGTTGATGGGCAAGCTGGTACTTTTCAGACTGTCATGGAATGGCTAATTTACTAGGGATTGGGTGCAGTGGATCGTTGGATGTTTGTACTGGGGGGTATGGGTGTGGGATTTGGGCCATAGGTCTGTATGGTTATGACGTGGTGTTTGGGGGGACACGAGTCGGGGCCTGCTGGCAGGTGCCCGTCAATGGGGGTGGGGTTGGGGGGCATGAGTCGGGGCCTGCTGGCAGGTGCCTGTCAATTGGGGGGACATGAGTCGGGGCCTGCTGGCAGGTGCCCGTCAATGGGGGTGGGGTTGGAGGGCATGAGTCGGGGCCTGCTGGCAGGTGCCTGTCAATTGGGGGGGACATGAGGCAGGACCTACTGGCAGGTGCCCGTCAATGGGGGTGGGCTGGGGGGACATGAGTCAGGGCGTGCTGGCAGGTGCCTGTCAATTGGGGGGGCATGAGTCGGGGCTCCCAAGTGCATGATGCCAAGTGGCCTGCGTGCAGGGCATGGGGAGGGTGGATGGCTGCTTGCGGGCATGGTCAGGGATGATGGGCTGTCTACAGGGCATGGTCAGGGGTGATGGGCTGCCTGCAGGGCATGGTCAGGGTGGATGGGCTGCCTGCGGGGAATGGCAAGGGGTTTTAGGGGTGTCCCCTGTGGTGTGGGCTGCCTGCGGGTCATGGATAGGCAGGAGGGGCACACCCGGGAGGACACACACTGCCAAATTGTGTGTCAAATTCCCCGCGCACCCCCGGAATATGCGTACCCCGCTAGCGCCGGGCCAATCGCATGTGAAACTCCCCACGCACCCCTTGGAATATGCGTACCCCGCTCGCGCCAGGCCAGTCACGTGTGAAACTCCCAGTGCACCCCTCGGAATACCCGTACCCCACTTACACCAGGCCAATCGTGTGTGAAACTCCCCTCACACCTCCGGAATACGCGTACCCCACTCACGCCACGCCAATCACGTGTAAAACTCCCTGCGCATCTCCGGAATATGCGCAGGCAGACCATCCACCCTCCCCATGCCCCGCAGACAGCCCATCACCCCCTGACCATGCCTCGCAGGCAGACAATCACCCCTGACCATGCCCTGCAGGCAGCCTGTCAACCCTGACCATGCCCTGCAGGCAGCCCATTAACCCTGACCATGCCCCAAAGCCAGCCCACACCACAGTGGGGACTTTTTCCATGCAATTTGCCTGGCGCAGGTGGAGGTATGTGTATTCAAGGGGATGTGCAAGTTGATTTCCAAACGTTTTGGCTGCCACAAGCGGGGTACGCGTATCGAAGGCGGTGCTTAGGGAGAGTTTCACACGTTTTGTGTTATGAAACACTGTGGCATTCTGTCTCACCTTCCGTTCAGAGCTTCGTGTGGATTTTCAGAGCGATTCTCTTTCCGGCATTCTTCGTCGTCTCTAGCGAACCGGGTGCTCATTGTGGCCAGGACCCGTTTCGCTGAGCACTAGTGGCTGCCATGGCAACTGGGACGGCATTGGCGGCGTCCCTGTCCCATGCGACGTCACACAGGATCATGTGACCAAGCCTTCTTAAGAATCCACAAGACAGTGCCGCGGCGCTCCTGATTTTGAGCTATTCCATGTTTTGCGCTCGGTATTGAATCTGGTACCTTGACCCTTGCTTTGTCCCACGGATTGCGCTGCACTCACCCTTGTCTGTTAAGTCGCTGCTGTTTGCTATTAGACCTTTGGCACGTTCATGGACTGCTTTCACTCTACATCCACGGCCTTTGAAATTGACCCGCTCGTTGCTGACCTCCCTTCTGTTCACACCGGAATAGTCCTTGCCAGTTTCTTGTCTGCTTTGATGTATTCGGATAAGAGTTTCTCTTCATGAAATTATTCCTGTCTGTTTGCTGTCTCCTGCATCTGTCTTTCTCCTTATGACCAACTAATCTAATGTGCCCTGTTCTTTGAGTCTACCTGGAATCTATGCTGCACTTCTGGACTACGAATCTACAAAGCCTTGGATTTGTACACCGCTGGAACCACCCAACTTGTCTGCATTGCTCCAGGAGTTCTCCTTCTCAAATCCACGCTATACGGGACTCCCCCTATCCTCTTGTCCCAGTGGTACTTACATTCTTTAGGCGTCCTCGTGCCGTTGTGTCCGGTGGCATTTGGGACTAGAGACTCACCACCTTAGAAGTAGGTGTCCTTGTGCCGTCGGGTCCGGTGTGTTAGGCAGAAACCTGTGCAGTTCCCTTGGGGAACACTGCAAAAGATTTAGGACTACAGGTATAGCAGTAAACCCACTTGGTAGCAGTCTGTACCACCCAGATTTACCTGGTAGCTGTGGCTGAGCAGTCAGACTTCCCTCAAGAAGAGTTAGGCAGCATATAAAGTATACACAATAGGTACCAACACACAATAGCACAAGCAAACACTGACCAGAGCTTGGTTTCAAAAGTATATAGTTATTTATTTTACAAACACATAAGTTGAAAACACTCTAGCAAAATATAGTAAGACACTTCAAACAAAGTTATAAGAAAAGCAGTTTCAATCCTTTCTCCTATCTAGACAACTCTAGGTTAACACCACATAATTCAAACAGAGGTGAGTGTTTAACGTTAGATGACACTCTAGTAGTTTCAAGAAAGGGGTAGAAAGACACAGAAATAGGTTAAACACACCACTCTAAGATTCAGAACACTTGCAATAGGCTCAAAGAAGTACAAAGTCACAGGTGAGCAAAAGTCACTAGGCAGGGCCCACTCTTAGAGTAGCCGGAGCGAAAATGTGCCCAAGATCACACTGTTATTAGGGATTCAAAGTCTTGCACAGAGTTAGAAAGAGTTTAGAGTGGCTTGGAAAGTTTAGCCAAAGTGTCCCAGGCACTCCCAGGATCGAAAGCCGGGGACTAAATCTACCCCGTACAGTCGGTGGCAAGGGAAGCCAGGCGGAACACGGTACCTTAAGCGGAAAGGATCCTCCAGCAGGGGCAGTTGTTCCAGGCAGTGGCAGCAAGGCTCGACGTCGGTCAGGGGAGAAGAAAATCTCGCTGAGGAGCAGAAGAGGAAGGTCGTTGCACTGCCCGGGAAGAAACCAGCCGCGGAGTCCTCCGGTTAAAGGGTTGTACCGACTTTCGCGGTTTGGGGTAAAAGTGTGGTATTCCGGTTGCCGGGGTGCTTGGCACAGGCAAGGCGGCCACGAGATACCTCGAAGAAGCGGAAAGAAGGTGAAAACTGGTTGTCCCCACCAGTCAAGGGAAGGAGCCACTCCGTTAAGAGTTCTCCTCGGTCGTTGGGAAAAGTGGTGAGACGGTTCAGCAGGGCTCCACCGGTTGGTGTCGTCGAAGCAGGTCGGCTCAGCTCTTCCCTCGTCGGATTCTTGGTCCTGTGGCGACTTCTGAAGTTCCAGTCCCCAAAGCCCTGCTTTTATGCAGCAAACCCCCATTCACCCAGCCTAGCTGTCACTCAAACATGCTAAGTGGTGAGCCGGGCGGCTCACCACTTGGGCCAATCAGGACGGAGTGCGACTTGAGTTACCAAGGTAACTCAGTCCAGGGTGCCTAAATCCCCCTCCACCCCTCCTAAGTACCCCAGACAGAGTGGCACCACTTTGGAGGGCTTCTGTGGAGAAGCCCGCCAAAAGTGGAACAAAGGGCTCCACTTGGGGTCAGAGTTACAGAGGCGAACACCAACGCCATTTTAGCATCAAGTTTTGGCAAAAGATCCCAACCGGAGTTATAATAATAAATATATAAACCGGCGGTATGTTTAAGGCTACCGTAAATAAATAATTAAATGTGTTAGCCTAAAACAATGGGAAATCCCATAGGAAAATATTCGCGGTCGAATATAAAAAGTAGTTTCCACTGCCACCAGCCAAAACTCGATCAGGGGGGACGGAGACGTGCCCCCTCGACTAACAGACCCTGGGGCAATCGAATTGCCCCAGCCAGTACGTCCACAATATGATGGTTTGTACTGGTTCTGTTCAGGATTCAAGACTAGCAAAGTCTTTGGTGACTTTACATGCCCTGGGAGACAGTAGTCAGTCCCAGGGTATGGAGTCTATGTTGGGGAGTCCCTAGGACACCCCTGGGTCACGGCACAGAGGGTGCGGTGTAACCCACATCACAAAAATATATGAGGCCCTATGGAGTAAAAGACCCCATAGCCCATTCAACACAAGGGTTAACCAAGAAAACACACTTCAACATGCCCAAGAGTGAGGGTAAAAGAGTCTCACTCTTGGCAGGGGAGAAAAAATAAACCCAGAAATCCAGCAAAGCTGCTGGGGGACTCACCAGGTAGGGAAATTCAGCCTAAACAGAGAATTCTCCCTAACACTCGCCCCCCCCAGACTAAGGGACAGGAGGATTTAATCCACTCCTGGATGAACCTCATACCTCTAGTCGATGATATACATCCTAGAGAGTCCATCAGCATTTTGATGGTGACACCCTGACCTGTGCTCAATGGTGAAATCAAACCCTTGCAGGCAGATTGACCATCTCAATAGTTTTGGATTTTCCCCTTTCATTTGCATTAACCATCTCAAGGGTTGGTGGTCAGTCTGAATAACAAAAGTAGAACCATACAAGTATGGCCTAAACTTCTTCAGTGCCCACACAATAGCAAAGCATTCTCTTTCGATAGTTGCCCACCTTGTCTCAGGATCCTTCAGTTTCCTACTGATGAAGCAAATGGGGTGCTCCCTACCCTTCTCATCCAGTTGGCTTAGAACTGCACCTATACCTACATTGGAAGCATCAGTTTGTACAATGAAAGGTTGGTGGTAGTCAGGAGCTCTTAATACTGGAGCTTGGCAAAGAGCTCTCTTCAGGCCTGATTGCACTCCTCATTCCATTTTACCTTTTTAGGGAATTTGGGAGAGGAGATTACATTCAGTGGAGAAGCTATGGTCCCATAGTTCTCAATGAAATTCCTGTAATATCCAGTGAGGCCTAGAAAAGCTCTCACTTGGGTTTGAGTAGTTGGTGTTGTCCAATTTTGCACAGCTTCAATCTTGCTGGGCAAAGGCCTTATTTCTCCACCTCCTACCTCATGTCCAAGGTAGACCACTTTACTTTGACCAATCTGGCACTTACTGGCTTTGATTGTCAAATGGGCCTGTTTCAGAGCCTGCAACACATGTCCTAGGTGGTTCACATGTTCTTCCCAGGAGTGGCTGAAGACTGCAATGTCATCCAAGTATGCCATGCAGAAATCTTCCATCCCAGCCAGAACTTGGTTCACCATCCTTTGGAATGTGGCAGGTGCATTTTTTAGTCCAAAAGGCATGACCTTAAACTGGTACAAGCCAACTGGGGTTGAAAATGCAGTTTTCTCCTTGGCATGGTCTGTCAGGGCTATTTGCCAATAGCCTGACGTCAGGTCAAATGTGCTGAGGTACTTGGCTGCACCAAGTTTATCCACCAACTCATCTGTCCTGGGCAAAGGGTGGGCATCAGTCTTGGTGACTGCATTTAGAGCTCTATAGTCCACACAGAATCTCAAGTCTTTGGATCCTGCCTTTGGTACTAACACAACTGGGCTAGACCATGGACTGGTAGAGGGCTCTATTACCCCGAGATCAAGCATCTTCTTGACCTCCCCTTTGATGTGGGTCCTGATATGTTCTGACATTCTGTACCCTCTGCTTTTGACTGGCAGACAGTCACCAGTGAGTATCTCATGCTGGCCCCAAGGGGTCAAGCCTGGTGACAGTGAGAACAGGGAGGCAAACTGATTTAACATAGATTTGCACTCCTCCTGTTGCTCAGGTGTCAGGTCTGAAGAGAGATTGACTCCTTCAACTTTTTCATCTAAGGGCACACCTCTGAGGAGATCAGGGAGAGATTCACTCTCTTCTTCCTCTGCAGCTGAAGCTAGAAGCAAGGCTCCTACATCAGGCCTGGAGATGTATGCCTTTAGTCGGTTGGTGTGGAAGACTCTAGGAGCTTCCCTGGGTCTGCCCAGATCCACCAGATAGTTGACCTCTCCAAGTTTTCCCACAATCTTGAAGGGTCCCATCCATTTGTCTTGCAAGGCCCTCTGCCTTGTTGGGAGCATAACTAGAACTAGCTGGTCTTGAGTAAACTCAACCATGTTAGCCTTCTGGTCATGCCAATGTTTGACCAGAGCTTGACCAGCTTTCAAGTTGTCACTTGCTTCTGCCATCATGTGTGACATTCTCCTCCGGAGACCTATCACATAGTCAGTCACTCTGACTGGCTTGAGGGGAGGAGCACCTTCCAATCCCTCCTTAATCAGGGCCAATGGACCTCTGACTGGATGGCCATAGAGAAGCTCAAAGGGAGAATAGCCTACTCCCTCCTGAGGGACTTCTCTATAAGCAAAGAGAAGGCATGGCAGTAGAAGGTCCCACTTTTTCTTAAGGGGTTCCTCTAAAGCACCTATCATGCTCTTCATGGTTCTGTTAAACCTTTCAACCAACCCGTTTGTCTGAGGGTGGTATGCTGTTGAGAACTTGTAAGTAACTCCACAGGTTTTCCACATGGCTTTCATGTAGTGGGACATAAAGTTTGATCCCCTGTCAGAGATTACTTCCTTAGGAAACCCAACCCTGGTGAAAATACCAAGGAGGGCCTTAGCCACAGCCGGAGCTGTAACAGTCCTCATAGGAATTGCCTCAGGGTACCTAGTAGCATGGTCTACTACAACAAGTATAAATCTGTTGCCTGAGGAGGTTGGAGGATCAAGGGAACCAACAATGTCAATCCCTACCCTCTCAAATGGGACTCCCACAACGGGGAGAGGCACTAAAGGTGCCACATTCTTGGAACCAACCTTACCAGAAGTCTGGCAGGTATGGCAGCTCTTACAATATCTATCTACTTCAGCCCCCATCTTTGGCCAATAAAAGTAGAGTGAGAGCCTTTCCTTGGTCTTCTTGAAACTCAAGTGACCAGCCAAAGGTATCTCATGGGCTAGTTGTAAGAACTGTTGTCTGTTCTCTTGTGGGACTACAAGGCGTTTGTAGTCTCCAGGTTCAGACTCAGTGGGTTCACTGTAGAAGAGGCCATCTTCCCAGTGCAACCTATACTTCCCAGGCTCTTGCCCATCAGCTTGAGAAGCTGCCTGGTGGCGGAGACCTTCCAGAGTTGGACATTCTCTTTGCCCCTTACGAAAAGCTGCCCTGCTAGGCCCCCCTTCTGCCAGTAAAGACTGCAGCTCAGGATGGTCCTCAGGGTCCAAATCTCCAATAAGGTTGGGGCCTCCTTCTAGCTCTTCCTCAGAGTCTAGCTCAACCACACAGGGTTGTACCTCCCTCTCAGCCTCAGCTGGAGGTGGAGTTACAGGTGTAACTTTGGACAACCTAGGGGAAGTCCTTGTTGGCAGCACTGGAGTGCTTGCTGCTGGCTTTTTCCTAGGAGTCTTGGGTTGCCCCTTTGCTCCTGATCTGGTAGTTACTGCAGTAAGTTGCTCCAGTAGGAGAGGAGTGATTTCTGTCATCATCTCCTGAGATAACCCTCGCAGGGTTTTCTCTCTTGCAGGTCTGGTGAGCTCCTGTAACCTTTTGCTAGGTGGTCTGGGGGTATGTGACACAACTCCAAGAGCTTTGAGGTCATTACCCAACAGAACCCTACCTGGCACTTCACTTTGTACACTGACAGGTATTTTTACAGCCATATCATTACATTGGATGAGAACTGGTAACTGGGGACACATCTGCACAGGCCCACCAGCTAACTTGGTGAGGCATTTGGGTGCCTTAGCAACATCCTCTGCCTTGAAAAATGATTCATCCACCACAGTTATGCTGGCTCCAGTGTCCCTAATGGCAAGAGTCTCCTGACCATTCACCTGGACACTGTCCTTATAATACTCTTTAGTATTATCTGGGATAGAGTTATAGACATCTAAATTCTGTTGTTCCCACAACCCCAGAGAGACTAAAGAAACACTAGCTGAGACTCCAGTGGGTTCATCAGCTAGTAATAGAAAGTTTCCACTTGCCATATGTACTTCCTCTTCTGGAGCGAAGGCTAAGGAGGCAAGCTGGACCCCTGAAGGTTTACCCTTACATCTGGGATCTCCTTTCACATGGTCAGTAGCCTTACAAACAAAGCATGAGCCAAAGGCTCGCTGGAATGGAGGCTTGTTCTGACCTCCTTCTGGTCTGGGACCAGGAGGTACACTAGCCTGACTTGGTTTCCCTTGTGGCTTACCCTTATAGTTTTGTTTGGGGCCCTCTTTGGAATTTGTAGTATTAGAATTCTCTTTGGAGTCCTTTTTTGGCTGTTTCTCCCCCTCCTTCTTCTGAGTGACCCCAGAATCCTTGTGAGTGGCCCTGTTGGCAACCCACAAGTCAGCAGCCTTAGCTAGTTTCCGGGAATCTAATTCCCTGGAATCAGCCAAGTGTTGTCTGAGCTCAGGAGAGCAGGCATCATAAATAGTCTCCAACATAAACAAATTCTTCATACCTTCATAAGTGTTCACCTTGTAACCCTTAATCCATCCCTCTAAGTTTTTCAAACATTCACTCACCCAGGTAGCCCAAGGGGTACCATCATGCTTTTTGAGGCTCCTAAACCTCTTAAGATACTGGGAAGGGGTCTTCCCAAACCTAGCTATCAAAGCTAGTTTCACACATTCATAGTCCTTCCTATCCTCCTCCCCCATCTCCATTACCACATCAGTTGCAACAGGGGGAAGCCTAGAGAACAACCAGGTGAGTAAGTCATTTCCTGTGATGTTCTGGAGCCCATGATTATATTCAAACAGAGACAACCAATCCAACACATCCAACTTAGGCTCATACATACCAATCAATTCTTTAGGCATCCGGGGTCTTTTAGGACTAGAACTTCTAGAGGAGCCAGAGAGAGAAACATTCTCAACAGATAATTTCTTCATTTCTAAGTCATACTTGAGCTCCATTTCCCTTAGCCTTAGTTCTTTGTCAGTTTGAGCATTAAGTTTCTTATACTCCAATTCTAGTTTCATTTTCTCCAGTTCAAAGTACTGAGGACTAAATGTGGGACCTGGTAAAGGTCCAGTAGGTACAGCAGGTAGAGCAGGCAGAGGCCTAGGGGGGACAGTCACAACAGCCTCACCCTCCTCTTCTGACTCTTCCTCAGAATCATCAACATTTGTCTCCATGTTAACTTCAATACTGTCATCTACAGTTGCTGGAGTGGTAGGTTCCTCTGAACCATCACCCAGACTTTGGTTAGCTAACAATCTTTCAATCAGCTCCATTTTCTTGCCCTTAGTCAGGAGATCCTTATGTTTACAGAGCACTCTTAAACAATCAGCAGTTTTGGCTGCAAGGGACTCTTGACTATAGCTTTCTATAACTGACATGTTAGAGGTTTACTTTTACAGTGCTAAGCTTTGTGGTTAGTTGCACTAAGGTATTCAAGCACAATAAAATGTATACTCAATACAGATCCCACCGCTGTACACCAGTGTTAGGCAGAAACCTGTGCAGTTCCCTTGGGGAACACTGCAAAAGATTTAGGACTACAGGTATAGCAGTAAACCCACTTGGTAGCAGTCTGTACCACCCAGATTTACCTGGTAGCTGTGGCTGAGCAGTCAGACTTCCCTCAAGAAGAGTTAGGCAGTATATAAAGTATACACAATAGGTACCAACACACAATAGCACAAGCAAACACTGACCAGAGCTTGGTTTCAAAAGTATATAGTT
This sequence comes from Ambystoma mexicanum, assembly GCF_040938575.1. Lineage (NCBI taxonomy): Eukaryota > Metazoa > Chordata > Amphibia > Caudata > Ambystomatidae > Ambystoma > Ambystoma mexicanum. The sequence goes on along the minus strand of NC_090921.1, from coordinate 1,176,791,425 downwards.
ATTTATTTTACAAACACATAAGTTGAAAACACTCTAGCAAAATATAGTAAGACACTTCAAACAAAGTTATAAGAAAAGCAGTTTCAATCCTTTCTCCTATCTAGACAACTCTAGGTTAACACCACATAATTCAAACAGAGGTGAGTGTTTAACGTTAGATGACACTCTAGTAGTTTCAAGAAAGGGGTAGAAAGACACAGAAATAGGTTAAACACACCACTCTAAGATTCAGAACACTTGCAATAGGCTCAAAGAAGTACAAAGTCACAGGTGAGCAAAAGTCACTAGGCAGGGCCCACTCTTAGAGTAGCCGGAGTGAAAATGTGCCCAAGATCACACTGTTATTAGGGATTCAAAGTCTTGCACAGAGTTAGAAAGAGTTTAGAGTGGCTTGGAAAGTTTAGCCAAAGTGTCCCAGGCACTCCCAGGATCGAAAGCCGGGGACTAAATCTACCCCGTACAGTCGGTGGCAAAGGAAGCCAGGCGGAACACGGTACCTTAAGCGGAAAGGATCCTCCAGCAGGGGCAGTTGTTCCAGGCAGTGGCAGCAAGGCTCGACGTCGGTCAGGGGAGAAGAAAATCTCGCTGAGGAGCAGAAGAGGAAGGTCGTTGCACTGCCCGGGAAGAAACCAGCCGCGGAGTCCTCCGGTTAAAGGGTTGTACCGACTTTCGCGGTTTGGGGTAAAAGTGTGGTATTCCGGTTGCCGGGGTGCTTGGCACAGGCAAGGCGGCCACGAGATACCTCGAAGAAGCGGAAAGAAGGTGAAAACTGGTTGTCCCCACCAGTCAAGGGAAGGAGCCACTCCGTTAAGAGTTCTCCTCGGTCGTTGGGAAAAGTGGTGAGACGGTTCAGCAGGGCTCCACCGGTTGGTGTCGTCGAAGCAGGTCGGCTCAGCTCTTCCCTCGTCGGATTCTTGGTCCTGTGGCGACTTCTGAAGTTCCAGTCCCCAAAGCCCTGCTTTTATGCAGCAAACCCCCATTCACCCAGCCTAGCTGTCACTCAAACATGCTAAGTGGTGAGCCGGGCGGCTCACCACTTGGGCCAATCAGGACGGAGTGCGACTTGAGTTACCAAGGTAACTCAGTCCAGGGTGCCTAAATCCCCCTCCACCCCTCCTAAGTACCCCAGACAGAGTGGCACCACTTTGGAGGGCTTCTGTGGAGAAGCCCGCCAAAAGTGGAACAAAGGGCTCCACTCGGGGTCAGAGTTACAGAGGCGAACACCAACGCCATTTTAGCATCAAGTTTTGGCAAAAGATCCCAACCGGAGTTATAATAATAAATATATAAACCGGCGGTATGTTTAAGGCTACCGTAAATAAATAATTAAATGTGTTAGCCTAAAACAATGGGAAATCCCATAGGAAAATATTCGCGGTCGAATATAAAAAGTAGTTTCCACTGCCACCAGCCAAAACTCGATCAGGGGGGACGGAGACGTGCCCCCTCGACTAACAGACCCTGGGGCAATCGAATTGCCCCAGCCAGTACGTCCACAATATGATGGTTTGTACTGGTTCTGTTCAGGATTCAAGACTAGCAAAGTCTTTGGTGACTTTACATGCCCTGGGAGACAGTAGTCAGTCCCAGGGTATGGAGTCTATGTTGGGGAGTCCCTAGGACACCCCTGGGTCACGGCACAGAGGGTGCGGTGTAACCCACATCACAAAAATATATGAGGCCCTATGGAGTAAAAGACCCCATAGCCCATTCAACACAAGGGTTAACCAAGAAAACACACTTCAACATGCCCAAGAGTGAGGGTAAAAGAGTCTCACTCTTGGCAGGGGAGAAAAAATAAACCCAGAAATCCAGCAAAGCTGCTGGGGGACTCACCAGGTAGGGAAATTCAGCCTAAACAGAGAATTCTCCCTAACACGGTGGCAATTGGGACTAGAAACCTGCCACTTCAGTAGTAGGCATGCTTGTATGTCAGGGTTAGGTTTTCCCTGGTTACCAGAGGTACTTGCTCTCTACAATCAGTCCAGTGGTAAGTCATCTAAACCTGTTTTCTGTGGTTTCTCAAGGGGGTTATTTTTCTGATGCTATCCTGATCTTTGGCTTACATTGTTTCGGTTATTCCAGGGGAATAGACTTACTGTTTTCAAGACCTGATTATTCCTTAGTCTGTCACTCCACTGATGCAGGTTAGTCCATTTCCGTATGTTGTAATACAGGAATACGGGTCCATTGTGATTGGTGGTAACAGCCTTCTATTCCACAGGTACCTTCATGAACTGCCTTGTTACCAACTACTCTGAAATCATCCTAGGGCAATCCACGGCATCTCCTGGTCTCCATCTTCTGGATAATACCTTTCTTGGTGTGTTTTGTTTTTCCTCTCCCAAGGGTTGTTTTACCTTGTGGATTTCCTCGGCTACACTACGAGTTCAAGGCCTTCTGGAAGCCTTACATTTTGGCTGCTGCGAGCGGGGTACCCGTATTCAAGGGGGTACGCGAGTACATTTTCACGTGTTTTGGCTGCCGCGAGTGGGGTACGCGTATTCAAGGGGGTACGCGAGTACATTTTCACGTGTTTTGGCTGCCGCAAGCGGGGTACCTGTATTCAAGGGGGTGCGCAAGTACATTTTCACACGTTTTGGCTGCTGCAAGCAGGGTACGCCTATTCAAGGGGGTGCACAAGTACATTTTCACGCGTTTTGGCTGCTGCAGGCGGGGTACACATAGTTTTTCACGCAATTACAGTGTAGAGGGTCTGTAAGCTGGTCCAGGGTTAGCGCCTCTCTTTGCGCTGTATTGGGGATTTCGATGGCTTTTCCTTGCGCAAGGGGCGTTCTTGGGGCCGTAACTGGCGCTGCGGGATGTTCGCTGCGCCACGGCTCCAAATAGCTTCAAAAATCCATGAATATGTGGTGCGCCAGAATGCTGTTTAGCGCATATGGCTGGCGCACGCTGGCGCACGCTCCCTCTCTGCGCTGCCTGCGTGCACTGCTTCTGAGCTCAATTCTATGAATTACCCCCTTTGTGTTTCATATCTGGGTCTTCTGTGAAGGGGCATTGTATTGTATTGTTTCATATATATGAGTTTCACTGTGAAAGTGCATTGACACATTTTTAGAAACATATTGCTCACACCTACATATCTCTAACAAAAGCCTTACATTGTTTTATATTCTGTCTCACATTTAAATACCGCTAAATACCCCTAAGAAAGTGATCTAAAAGTGTACTCGGTTGAAGCCATCCCTTAAAGAGCGCATTGCATAGTCATATATCAAGCCCTGCGGTGTTCAACATCTGGGAGTCCCTGGGATGGCGCATTGATTTGTTCATTTTATCTACCATCCTGTGTCATATCTGAATGCACCACTAGGATGGTGCATTCAGTTTTTACACGTTGGTTCTCATTACGGGTTTGGCTGTAATTTGGCAGTAAATCTGCTGAATTACTGCCAAACTCGATTACCGTTACCACCACTTGGTCCCGTGTGGTGACCACAGCATTACAAATGGTGGTAACTCAATAGGACTCCATAGGGATTTTTGGCATATTTACTGCCGGTGAAATTACCACATGGTAAATCTGCTGTTATTTTAGGTAAAGTGGAGGATTTACCCCTGGCAACACACTGGAGATGAATCCACCACTTTCCCACCATAAATTAGAGAATGTACTGTGCATTAATTCCACCAGTGGTAAATCTGCCCAAAATTATAATTTGGCAGCATGGGGAAAACAGTGGGAATCCAATACCACCAAAAAAAGTGGCGCTAACGGAATAACCGTCACTTTTTTCCTGCACCCCCCAACTTGTGTTTCATATCTAGGTGTCCCTATGAAAGGACATTGAACTGGACTCAAATCCAGGTATCCATAAAACAATGCATTAAATATACTACTGTGTTTCATATCTAGATGTTCCTATGGAAGTGAATAGCATTGTGCTCACACCTAGGCATCCCTCAGATAAATAATTGACTTTTTGAATCGTCTATACTATTGTGCATCCTATCTGAGTTCTCCCAAGAAGGTGAATCAGCAAATGTTTTGCTCCATGTTGTTCACAACTTGATATCCCTAGCCAAAGCCTTATATTGTTTTACATACTGCCTCACATCAAATTATCCATAAGAAAGCATACGTCATTGTTTCTAAATTGTACTCTATTGAACTCTGTAAGGAAGGCATAGTATCAATAGTAGACATAGGGCCTGATCACGAGTTCGGCAGTAATGCGTCGGATTGTGCGCCGGACGTAAATAGCGCTAACGCCAAGGTCCCCGGCGGACAATCCGCCAAATCACGACTTATCGTGCACGCGCTCTAGTCCATGGCGTTATCTCAAATATCGCAAACCTTTAAATTCTGCGCACCGCGTGATACCGCCATATCACGCGCATAGTGCGCGCTATGAGCGCGCACTTTTAGCGTGCAGGAAACGCGTCATCGCCGGAACGGGAAACAAAGCGGCGGCCATCTTGGAAATCACAATCCGTCGGATATCACAGCCCCAGGAAGCCATCCACGCCATCGAACCCCAAAACATGTCTCAGGAGCACACTAGGGGCAAGACTGCCCTGGACAGGGTGCGAAAGCCCAAATTCAGTGACCAGGAGCTAGCTGTACTGGTGGAGGAGGCATAGACACACCATGAGGAGCCGCAGCAGCACAAAACAAGTGGCCAGCGCAGAGCACAAATCTGGCGCAACATCAGCCAGAGGGTCACTACTGTGGGGCACGTGCCCCGGGATGGGGAGGATTTCCACAAGCACCTGAACGACCTGCGCGTGCGAGTCCATGGCATCCTGTCACAGCACAGGAGTGCAAGCAGGGGCACTGGAGGAGGGCCATCACCACCCCCACCCGAACTCACACCATGGGAGGAGAAAATGAGTGCCCTGATAGATGTTGGCACCATCGAGGGCATTGGCAGAGCGGAGGCAGGCACTGGAATCGATCCAACTGCAGGTGAGTCCCACCCCCGAATGCATGCAGCTGAAAGAACCACACATGCAGAACCTAAGTGAATGAATGGGATGAAATGTGAGGAACTGCATACACCCATAAGTGAGGTCTACATACATTGAACCGTAGTGCTGACTAGACGACCCTGCACGTGCAGTGCATGAATGACAGGGGCAGGGGATAGACATGCATAGCCATAGGACAGATACGTAGAGTTGAAGTGCGCATGAATACACCCCCAAAACCCTGAGTGCAGTGCACCCCAACCACGCATGCAATCTTGACACTCCGACATTCCCATGCAGTCTACCTCCATACCCACTCACAACAAGCACCACATGGTGACAGAACAGAATGCAAGGAGAATGCGTGAATGATACTGTCTTCAATCCCACTTGTTGGCATGAACTGCATCACACAAATATGTGTAGCATTGAACTCAAACCACACCCTATGTACCCCACAGGAACACGTCGATCCCAATGGGATGAAGATGATGGGGAGGAGGCCACATCATCACAGTGCCCACGGCACCGCCCCTCCACCAGCACCACCACCCCACAAAGAGGCCACACGGAAGGGAGATGAACCAGGCCAACCCCCACTACACCCCAACGCAGCCCTACCAGACAGCAGCAGCACCCACATGGCCGCAGGGAAGCCACCAGTCACAGCCCCCGTGCTGAGGGACAGAGCAGTGGATCAGAGCCTGACGTGGGAGGAACATCTCCACGTGCTCATCAGGCAGGAGGACAGCACTCTCCCAGAAGCAGTGACGCTGAAGGGATGGTCACACCCCAGGGGAGCCCAAGGCCAGGCACACAGCTTCCACAAAGCCCACATCTATCTGCCTGTGTGTCGTGTCCGCACACCACAGCCGGACGAGGACACGACATCATATGGCAGCCCAGAAGACCGGCACTCAGAGCCTGGCAGCCCGATCCAAGCCGGCGCAATGTCCCCATGCAGTCCCCCCACCCGACAGCGCACAAGTCGCAGGCCAGCACATGACACACCAGGGGTGCCCTTCGTCACAGGGGCTGCAGTGATGGGCCGACTCGACATTATTGAGGCCAAACAGGCCAGGGTGGAGTCAATGGCCAAGGTGCAGAGTCGTCACATCAAGGCCGTCAGTGCATCAATAAGGCATGGATGCAAATACATAGCGCGTGACAATGCGCGCACACGCAGAGTCGTTGAACAATGTACCACTGCCCTGACAAGCCTCGGACAACGAGTGAGGGAGTTGACCGAGGCAGTCTCAGCACTTGCTGAGCAAACAAGGGAGGGAAACAACCTCATGCGACAGCACATGCTGGACGCCACTTCAGTCCCTTCGACTTCGACCACACCCACAGAAGGTTCCCTCAAGCCATCTCCTAGGTGCCGGTCTATGCGCCACCTGAGGGCACGCACACCAGAGGGGCCCGGAAAAGGAAAACGCCCATGACCATCCTAGTGGTGCATGGCATCGTTGTTGGTGCCCTGATAAGACACATGTGCCTATCTGCACAGTTGAGGGTAGTTCACTGGGGGGAGGGGGGTTTGTGTGCTGGGTGTTCACTCGGGGAGGGGGGATTGTGTGCTGGGTGTTCACTGGGGGGAGGGGGATTGTGTGCTGGGTGTTCACTGGGCGGAGGGAGGTTTGTGTGCTGGGTGTTCACTGGGGGAGGGGGGATTGTGTGCTGGGTGTTCACTGGGGGGAGGGTGGATTGTGTGCTGGGTGTTCACTGGGGGTAGGGGGGGTTTGTTGGACTGTAAATAAATCACATTAGAAAAATCACAATGCATGGACAGTAGTGATTGTTACAAATACAATTTAATGTTGAAGTGACATATTTCCAATTTAACCATTACCCATTTCTAAAAAAAAATCCATCAATCAATCCATGTCTGGCCAACCTCCCCTCCCTCAGCCCAAACCTTTGTGCATGTGCGACACTTTCTGGCACTTTATCGCCCTCACTACCATCCTCAGGTGGCTGCACATGTGCATCAGGTGGCAGTGGCACATTTCTGCGACAGCAGATGTGCAGCATGGCACATGTCAGTACAATTTTGGCAACTTTTTCTGGTGCATACATAATGGCACCTCCCGTGCGGTAGAGGCACCGGAAGCGTGCCTTCAGCAGTCCAAATGCCCTCTCCACGTAGATCCATGTACGGGCATGGGCAAGGTTGTATGCCCGCTCCGCTGCCGTGTGTGGATGACGCACAGGGGTCATGAGCCACATGTACTGGGGATATCCAGAATCACCTGCAGGGGAGAGAAAGACGGTATGGGGACAAGGTAAGTCCAGTGGGTGTACAGAGCTCTGTCATCAGTGTGATTTTGCCATATTTGTCATTTGGTCTATAACATTGTGGAGTGTGCTGTCCTACGGGCACGATTGAATCAATGGGGTACTCTCCACTTGGTACGCCTATGTTTCTGGATGTAACAGTACTCAAATCCATTGGCTACAGTTGCATTTGCTGGTTGTCACTATTCTGTACTGTTCTCCATGCATTTACTAGGCCATTCTGGGGACAGTGTTCATGGGATGTACATTGCCATTACTTAGCCTACTTATGTGTGGTGCATTTGTGGGTGTGCCAGTTTATGGTTTAGAATTACATTACTGTCGGGTGGCCAGGGTGGGATTTGTGTACTGTGTCAGTGTTGGGAGCCATGGTGCTACTCAAACAGGAGGCTTTATTGTGGTGGGGCTTCCATATGTCACTGTTCCGCCACATGTCTCTTGCATCCTGCATGGGTGTGTTTAGCTCTGTTGGACATGCCCAAGGTCTATCGTGCAAGGTTTTCTCTTCAATGTCTTTCATGTAGCAGTCAAGGGCGGTACCAATGCCTCCTCTGTTCCTCCCCAACTCTGTTGTTCACCCGGAATGATAGAGCATTACTTTGTAGCATCTTGAAGGTTTCTCCTTTCCGCTCACTCTGCCTCAATCTTGGAACGCTTACAGCTTCCCGAAAGTGTGTAATTCTCGCCTGGCTCTCTCTCGTTCTTTGCAGCAGCTGATTAGCCCCTTGGCCTTTCAACTTCCATTGCCTGGTTCGGATCAGCCCTGAGAGAGATGCTCCTTCTTGTACCCAGCCTCGCTCACAGTGTGCCTGTGCATGCCACCTTTTACCCTGAGAGGGAGTGTTAACAAGTGGAAGGTGGGTATAGTTAGTAGTACATCATTACCCACAAGTTCTGATGTTGAAAGTGACTGGGAGAAAAAAAACACTAATAGAACAGAGGAATCTCTGGAGGCCAATAATGAGCAGATCAATGAGGATGAGGAGGAACAAGAGGCTTCTCATGAACCCCCAACACCCGGGCCCTCCTCTCAAGATTGTGTGATGAACAAACCAATAACAAATCCTCTGACCCAGTCTCCACTTCCTTCTCACCTGTCAGTGCTTCATCGGATGATTCTTCAGAGGATATCTCCCTTCTGGCTCTCCAAGCTTGATCTGGCTTTTTTGGGTGAGTCTTAGGAAGAGCCCCGCCGGAGGTTACCCCATGACCAGGGAAAAGCAAGGCTGAAAAACCCTAGGATGGTATACTGCTGCAGATCTTGAGCGCAAGATACCTCGTAGGACAAAAAGGAAGGATCCAATACTCCCAGAAGGCACTGATGATAATTCTTCTTGGGGAGTAACCCCACCGTAGGAAGGTATGGACAACACTTCCCAGAAGGCACTGGTGAATAGTTCGGGTCAGCCAGGCAGGCGAGAGGAATACAGATGAGGGCAATAAACCCCTAGTAGGAGCACAGAGCAAGCGGGAAGGCTACAGACTCCGAGAGGACACTGAGTGGAAGAACGCTCTGTGAGAACGCGGAGCAGAAGAGCGAAAGAAGTTGACAAAGTCAGAACGAGCCGCAAGGAAGGAAGGTGGGTGAAACGGAGCAAGCAAAGCGAGGAAAGCATGTAAGCAACAGGAAAAACCAGGGGTAGCAGAGCCATTAGAAACGTGGACGGAGAACACAGCGGGTAAACCCGAGGAAGGAGGGTTGCAACGCATCGTCGCTTCGGTGTGATGCATTTAATTACGTGACGCAACGTGAACGACTATAATGCTGCATTCAATTCCACTAAGTTAGCCCTTTTTCCATTTCCACCATAGTTTCCAGGGTCTGTGGATCATGACAGTATGACCCCTTCTTATGGACACCCCTGCTGGTTTGCCCGGATGGTTTTGATGAAACTGACGTAGGAGCCTGGGTGCCTTCACGTTCCTTTCTGGTTCCAATGATCTTTCGGTCCAGGGATACCCTTTCCAGAGTATGAGATATTGGACCCTTCCATGTTTGTATCTGGAGTCCAATATTCGGGAGACTTCATATTCCTGGGTATCATCTGGAGTAGGTGTCTTCTCACTAATGTGCCTTTTATATGGGTCGAATTTGTATTCCTTGAGAAGAGATGTGTGAAATACAGGATGGATCATACGTAAGGAATACGGCAAAGAAAGCCTAAATGCTACAAGATTTACACACTTCTCAATTTAAAAAGGGCCAATGTAGGAAGATACTTGGTTGACAACCACACCTTATCACTGACTGTCCATTTAGGATTGGGTCTTCGACCCTTATCGGCCCATTTTTTGTACTTCTGGAGGCTGACCGACAGGTTTTCTTGAACCTTCTTATGTGTGTCTCTGAGTGTGTGTATCAGCTGATTGATGGTAGGTAACGGGGTGGGCTGCATGGTGGGAAATAGGAGATGACGAGGATGGTATCCATAGGTACACTTAAATGGACTCATTCCAATTGCTGAGTGTACTTTGTTGTTATAAGAAAATTCAGCTACCGGTAAGAGTTGATGCCAATCATCCTGGGTTTGGTGACAAAAACATCTCAGGTATTGCTCAAGGGTGGTGTTGAGACGCTCCGTTTGTCCATTGGACTCAGGATGAAAAGCTGAGGATAGAGCCCTTTGGATCTGTAGCTGTTTGCCTAGAGTTGTCCAGAATTTTGAGGTGAACTGAGTACCTCTGTCTGATACGATGGTAAGTGGTATTCCATGTAGACACACAATGTCTCTGAGAAAGGCATTGGCTTTATCGGAAGTTGAAGGAGTGCCCTTCAATGGAGTGAAATGTGCCAATTTGCTAAAGGAACCGACGACCACCATGATTGCTGTGTATCCTGCCGAGTCTGGTAATTCCACAATGAAATCCATTGATAGGTGTTGCCAGGGTCCTGAAGGAGGTCTTTCTTGTTGAAGGAGTCCCAAGGGTTTTGCCGTATTACACTTGTTCCTTGCACAGGTGGGACAGGAGGAAACATACTCTTTGGCATCCTTAGCCATCATAAGCCACCAGAAATGGCAGCGTAATAACTCCAGGGTGGCTGATTGACCCTTGTGGCCTGCGGTAGGTATATCATGACACCATGTTAGGGCCTTGGACCTGAGTTCCTGAGATGGAAGATACAACCCTTCTTCCTTAAACAAAAGGTTCCCTCTTTGCGTCAAGAGAGGAATAAGGGTGGTAGATGGATTCTTCTGTGCTTCAAGAACATTGTGTAAGAAGGTTTTATGATGCCTATGAAGGTCTTCCCCTGCAATAAGAATTTGTGACCTGAGTACTTTCCTGATTCGTCCCCATGGCTTCGAGAAAAAGCGTCAGCTAAATGATTTTCCTTCCCACATAGGTAGGTAAGTTCAAAATCAAATTGAGAAAAATAATATGCCCATCTGGCATGGTGGGAATTCCACATTCCATTTGTTGCAAGACGCTAAGATTTATATGGTCGATGCGGACCTGAAAAGGATACCTTGCTCCCTGGAGAAGATGTCTCCACTCCTCACAAGCTTGTCGGATAGCAAGGAGTTATTTTTCAATCACAGAATAATTCTTTTCACTAGGGTTGAGGTTTCTTGAATAGTAGGCGATTGGATGTTCCTGTAACGCTCACCTGGTTCCCACGGGGGCGCTAGTCTAGTCTGGATTGCTGTGACCTCTTCTAGCGTGATGCGCAGGACCCGAAACACTGATTGGACAGGACCTCCAAATCGTGCTTGCCTGGCCCGTAGGAATATCCTTCTTATGGTTTGGAAGGATGAACTCTCCATCCTGCTTCTGGTGCAGGGGCGCGCGTTCGTCCAGTTACTTCACTGGTTTTCAGAATGGCGCTGGCAAAATCCACTTGACTTTCCTGAGTGATGCGCCGTAAGTATGAAAGTTCAAAGTTCAAGTGAGGCCCCCTTTATGTTGTCTTTCTAACCTGTGATCTGTCCTTTATTTCAGGTGCAGAATGAAGGCGATGCGTCGAGGGGTTAAACTGCTGAGATGAGTAGCGATGAGGGCGATCCCTCTAAATGTCCTTATCATTCCCCAGAAATGTCTCTTGTCCTTTCCCCCTAGGGGCTGGGGTACGGTACCTGCCAATGGGGTGGCGCCGACCCAAAATGTGGAAGAAAAGCCGCTAAGTATTATGCTGTTAATCAGGCTTTCCTTCTGTGTTCCTTCTGCTCACCTTTTGTTTCTTCCTCTCTCCCCTAGGTGCAGAGATGTGGCGTCCGATGCTGACAGCCGCGATGGAGCCGGGAGATGTCTCGAGGACAGGTGAGTGAAGCGTGGCGCTGCAGCGAGCAACGCGATGCTTTTAAATGGAAGTCTTTCTTCAGGGATGCTGGCGAGAAGATTCCGGATGCAGGTAAGAAGTTTGAAATAATCCTTGGTTTTCACCTTTCTCTTCTCTTACTTCCTTGCAGGTCTTCCTGGTTCCAGGCAGGCGTGGCTGGAGTCAAGGAGCAGGAGCAGACACGGTGAGCGGTAAGCTGCAGGAAGCAGAACAACGCGAAGCATGAGCTGCTGTCTGGGCGTGGCTTAAATAGCCTCCAAAGAAGTCCCAGGTATGTATCCTTCCCCAACTAGGTATGTATCCTTCCCTGGCCACGCCCGAGTGAAAAAATAGTCCCTATGAAAAAATAGTCCCTTTCAGGTCTCAGGGAGGCCTGAAGCGTGCAGCATGGTCTGCATCAGGTAAGTGCACAAAACACCTCCCTTTATGAGCCTGGCGCCTATGGCGCTAGGACTGATGTCCAACATGAGCCTGGCGCCAAAGGCGCCAGGACTGAGTCCAAAGAGCCCCTATAAGGGGCCGCTGGGCTTTTACCCGTGGGCATGATGCCTGCTTCCGGGGGTGCTGGGCCTGGCCTGGTGCTCCGGGGGTAGGCATCATGACAGTTCCAACTGATCTTCCTTTTTATGCAAAAGAGCGGCTCCAAGGGCCCCATGGAAGGCGTCGGTTTCAATGATAAAGGGTTGTGTTTGGTCAGGTTGACTGAGTATTGTAGCGGTAGTAAATGCTTCTTTTAAATGATTTAATGCTTGATCAGCCTCGGTCGTCCAGTTGAATCTTACCCCTTTCTCTAACAGGGCTGTAATCGGTAGAACAATGTTGGAAAACTCTCTGATGAATTTCTGGTAAAAATTGGCTAAGCCTAAGAACCGCTGTACATCTTTTACCGAGGTGGGAGTGGACCACTGAGAGATTGCCATGACCATGCTTGGATCCATCCTCAGTTGGTTTTCAGAAAGTATAAAGCCCAGATATGGAACAGAAGAGGCTTCAAACTGGCTCTTTTCTGGTTTTGCGAATAGATGGTGTTGCCGGAGTCTCTCCAGAACATTCTTTACATCCAAGCGATGCTGTTCAAGTGTTTTTGAGTACACCAGAATATCGTCCAAATACACTGCCACCTTGCTAAACAATAAATCAGAGAATATTTTATCCATGAACCTTTGGAACTGAGCCGGGGTATTGACTTAACCAAAAGGCATCACCTTATACTCATAGTGACCCAGGGGTGTACGAAAAGCGGTTCTCCATTCATCTCCTTTGTGTATTCTCAGTAAATGATGTGCAACCCTGAGATCCAATTTGGTAAACCATTTTGCTCCTTGAACAGCCTCCAGGATGTCTTTGATCAGAGGCATTGGATAGCGATCTCTGATTGTCTGACTGTTCAGGCCACGGTAGTCGATACAGGGCCTGAGCTCTATAGTCCCTTTATTGGGAACAAAGAACAGGGAAGCCCCCGCAGAAGAGGTTGATTCTTGAATGAGACCATTCTGAAGATTGGTGGCTAAATATTCCCTCAAGACGTCTTTCTCTGGTAAGGACAACGGAAACATTCTTCCGAACGGGACTACTGCTTCCAGTATTAATTCAATCCTGCAATCTTCTGGCCTGTGAGGTGGGAGAGGCTTAGGCTGGATGTCGGAAAAAACATCAAAAAATTCCTGATAGGCTACAGGAATACAGTTCACAGTCTTGATGGGTAATGTGTTATTTGCTTGAATCTGCTCTGTTTCTTGGAACAGACAGGTATGGAAACAAAGATTAGAGCGGAATTCAACCGTGTTAGAGCTCCAGTCGATACAAGGATTATGTCTCCTTAGCCAAGGGATTTCTAATATCACTGGGAAGTGGGCCGCCCTTATGAGGTCAAACGCTATTCTTTCTCTGTGAGTGTTCATCCTGACAGTTAATTCATGAGTCTCTTGTTTGATGGGACCCGAAGACAGGGGGGTGCGATCTACCCGTTCCAGAGGGATTGGTAGATGCTTCCTTCTTCTTGGTATGGCATGCTTCCTTGCCCATTCATCATCCATGAAATTGCCAGCTGCTCCGCAGTCTAGCATGGCCAGGCATTCCACCTTAACGTCCTTTTTCCAATCGATTTCCACCTTGAGAATCATGAGCTGGTGTGAGGCTTCTTCAGCTATGGGTGGTTTGGTAACACAGGGATTGGCCCTGGAGACCCCTTCCGTGTCCATGTTCACGGACAGGGTTGTTCGTTTCCCGACCTCCTAGGAGGGACCTCAGGACAATCCCTCAAGAGATGCTTGTCAGATCCGCAGTAGAGGCACAGACTTAAGTCCTTTCGCCGTTTTCTCTCGACAGCCGTTAGAAGACCTCTGGTAGTCTCGATTAGCATAGGTTCTTCTATTTGAGGTTTACTCTTTTCTGATGAGGTCTGCATACAGGGAGAAGGAAGATGTGGAGCAAACAGCCTGGGTCGTCTTTTTTCTGCCCGACATTCAGAAAGTCGGAATTCAATTTGTAGAGCTAGGGAAATCAGTTCTTGAAATGATGCAGGTCTGGCGTATCTTGACAGTTCGTCTTTTATCTCATCCTGCAAACCTCTTCTAAACAAAGTCTGTCTTGCGGAGTCGGGATATCCAGTCTCCTGGGCAATCCTCTGAAAGTTGGTAACATAAGTCTGTACATCAGATATACCTTGTTTGGTGTCTAAGAGGTTTTCATAGGATGTTAATAACACCTGTGGCCTGTCGAATCTGGCCCAGAACTGTTGGATAAATGTTCCATAAACAGTAAGTGCTGGGTCTGAATTGGTAACCAACGGGGTTGCCCAGGCCAGGGCATTGCCCATTAAATTCGAGATAATGAATCCTACCTTAGCCCGGTCCAGTTCAAACATCTTGGGGCAAAGGGTGAAGTAAATCTGACAGGCGTCCAGAAACTCTTTTAGTCTCTTGGGATTCCCGTCAAACTTGCTGCATGGCAAAGATAATGGTGGGAGATCTCCCCGGTTTTCTTCTCTTTGTAGGAACTATTGTCTCAATGCAGCATTGTCTGCCTTTAACACATTTTTCTCTGACTTTAAAGTCTGTAGTTCAACTGTAATAAATTGTATCGCTTTAACAAGCTCTTGGTATTGTTCCAGGCTGGCCATCTCTTGTCGTTGCAAACTCTCAAGATTGCGTGATGAAGAAACCAATAACAAATCCTCTGACCCAGTCTCCACTTCCTCCTCTCCTGTCAGTGCTTCATCAGATGATTCTTCAGAGGATATCTCCCTTCTGGCTCTCCAAGCTTGACCCAGATTTTTTGGGTGAGTCTTAGGAAGAGCCCCGCCGGAGGCCACCCTGCCTACTAGCAGCCTGCTCGGCAGCGGGTCCTCCAGGGGGCCCGCCCCACGACCAGGGAAAAGCAAGGCTGAAAAACCCTGGGATTGTATACAGCTGCAGATCTTGAGTGCAGGAGACTTCGTAGGACGAAAAGGAAGGATCCAATACTCCCAGAAGGCACTGATGATAATTCTTCTTGGGGAGTAACCCCGCCATAGGAAGGTGTGGACTACAATTCCCAGAAGGCACTGGTGAATAGTTTGGGTAAGCCAGGCAGGCGAGAGTAACACAGCTGAGGGCAATAAACACATAGTAGGAGCACAGGATCTGTGGATCATGATACCTCCTCAGAACTTCTTTTAGAGCAAATGAGGCCCTTCAAAAAAGGCAATGGACAAGAAGCAATTTGCAAATAGGTCAGGTTCCGGCTTCCAACAGGGCCAAATATTGTAACACCTGGTGCAAACCAAGGGGCACAAGGGGTGGTAAACACAGGCGTATGAAACACCGCTCCAACAGGATTTTGCCTAACCATGGCTTCATATCAGAAAGCACAACAGAATCAAAATCGATAGATCTAGTTTATAATCTGAGTAAACATCAGCTCTCACCAGATGAACATTCAGTCCTAAATAAGGGACTGTCATTTGCGCCTTCTGGCACAAATGATCTAGTACAAATCTAGATTGATCTTTTTAAGTTTATTAGAAAACTTACATTGAAAAAATACTTTGCCACACAAGTTAAAAAATACTCAACTAAGACTTCGATACCAGAACCATCAGAAGTATCTTTACAGACAATTATGACTACAAATATACTTACGTCTTTAGATGATGCTATGTCTGATAGGGAATACAATATAATGGATACCTTGAAGGATTTAGATATACAACAGCAAAATGTAAAAATTAAAGAGTTTCACAAGCAATCTAAGTTTACACCTATTTTTTCAGAAGATAATATTATCAACACCTTTCATCGAGCAGTAACTAATGTTATCCATGCACTGGCGGACAATAAACATTTTAAACATCGTAGTTCAAATCTTACACGATCGGAAGTGGCAGCCCTTTGCAATTTGGCTTCCAATGATGCACTTATCAATAAGGAGGCAGATAAGGGTGGGAACGTTGTCATTATGGACAGGCAAGATTACATTGATATGGGGCGGTGCCACCTTAACACGATTGGCTGCTATGAGATTTTAAAATCCAATCCTCTTCCAAATCTGAAACAAGAAATAAGTATTCTCATTGATAAGTGGTACATTCGAGGGGTTATTACAGATGTGGAAAAATTGTATCTTATTGTAGACCGTCCCCACTATGCCAACAGCTTATTTTCTCCTTAAGATTAATAAAATCTTTGATACAATACCTGAGGGGAGGCCTATTATTATTGGACAAGGTGGAATTATGGAACCTATATCGATTTATGTAAATGAAGGTTTGACACCAGTAGTGTCCACAACACCTACCTATTTGCATGACACTATGCATATTTTACTTATATTGGAGAAATTGAGCTATCGCTCAAATTTAATATTGGTTACGCTTGATGTGAAGGCGTTATATATGTCAATTGACCACAAGAAAGCTACTGAGAGTGTCAAATATATTTTCCGACAACAATCGGCTTCATATCACACACGTTTAGAAATGATCAAAGAATTGTTCATGTTTGCATTGCAGAACAATGTCTTTATTTTCAACAATACTTATTTTAAACAATTGATTGTTATTTCTATGGGGGCCAGCTTTGCCCCATCAGTGGCTAATATATTTATGCACCAATTTGAGCAGCAATATGTCTTTGCAAATGAAACATTGTTACCTATGATTTATACCTGGAAACAGTTTATAGATGATGTTTTTATGATTTGGTCTGATACAGTTGAAAATTTGATGCAATTTGTACAATATTTGAATAGCAATACATGGGGTTTAACATTCACATTCCAGTGGAGTGAGACCTCAATTTATTTTGGACCTGACAATCTCACTCTCCGAGAATAGTTTTAAGACTAAAACATATTGGAAACCAACATCTGTCAATGCAGTTTTGCATCCTTCAAGTTGCCATAAAAAGACAGTAATTAATAACATACCGAAAGGTGAATATATTCGGGCTAAGCGGAACTGTTCAGAGACTACCGATTTTGATAGGGAAATAAAGATAATCCATGAGAAATTCAAAACACAAGGCTACAAGCACCCAGTACTAAACAAAGCTGAACATGATGTTTCAAATATGATGAGAGCTGAACTGGTAACTCCACGTCAAAAATGCACCAAACAAATGAACCAAGTTAGACTGATAACTAGATTTAATGTTGACAGTAATAACATTTACACAATTTTGAAGCGTCTTTGGCATTTGCTACATTTAGATCAAGACTTAACTAAATGGCTTAAACCCAAACCTTGAAAAACAGATGAATGGGTCTGTCTCTCCTATACCGTTGTTTCAATGCTCTGTTCTTTGATGAAGAAACAAGACACACCTTGCTGGATTAATACAGGTCTATGTATTCATAGGTGAAGACCAACTGGTCTATTAGCACACAGAAATATAGAGTTGTCCATATCGATACATATAACAGATATGCAATATTGTCATTGGCGGTAGTTTTGAGGTGAAAGCAAACTCAAAATTGAATTCAAGATCATTCAGTCAAACAATAATACACAACCTACTATTGTGTGGGTTACAATAGGTGTTAATACAGTGATTACATATAATACAACAAAGCAAACATTAACAAATGCAAACAGTGTTCAGAATTAGGCACTGTACTCATGATTACAGATATTGTCTACACAATTATGTTTCGGCCCTCAATGACTGTTGTGCTAGCCAATCTTGAGTGGGCCTTCATCAGAATGGGAAGGGAGAACAGATAGACTGCTCTGTTTGTGTGCTCAGCCTACAGGAGAAAATAAATAGGCAGGTGTCAATGCTAGGAACTCTAGTATGGGTGAGGTAATAGAGAGGCTAAAATTACTTATTTGTCTATAACTGACTTGCTTACTGTGCTGGGAATAACAAGATGGATTCCGCATGTATTTGAAATAAAGAAAAACGCCCGTGATTCTTCGGTGATCTCTAGATCTTCTTTGTTCAAGAAAAGACAACCTGTGTAATGAATACAGGTGTCAGATATGAATCAAAACAAGAGCACTCCTCCTCAATAGAGATAGTGCACTCTAGTTGTATGCCAAAATAACTTCTGTTGGCTTACCTGTAAAGAATACAGTGTCTGGTTACTTGACAAGGGATGGGTTCTGGTTTTGAATTTCTAGACCGGTGGTCGCACGCATAAGGAGTCGTGCTGTATTTTACTGGATTAATGGGGTGCTGGGAGGCCTCACTGTGCTTCTAGTGCCTGGGGGATAAAACAACAGGAGAGAGTCTGTTAGATGACTGCATCTCATCAGGGCTAGCCGTCTCGTCCACGTCATGGTGTCTAACCGTATGGAAAAACGTATTTGCACTAATTACCTGTACGGAACAACAATAAGTCGTGGGAGAGGCCGCAGCGTAGGTGCCGCTGTTGGCGACGTCTTCAATGGGACACACCCTCAAAGAGGAGTATGCTTCAGTGCCATGTCTCCGGCGGAATCTGTATGGAGACGAAAGCGAAAAAGTCAAAATGGTTTTTGTAATTAAGATATATATGCAATAGAGTGGGGCACACATGTGTTTGGGAGACATTAATGAATATGCAGGTGATGCCATTTTGTTGACACACCATCCTCTGACCGTGTTTCACTCTCCACTAACAACCCTTTCAGTAACAGGGCCGGCACAAGCAATTCCTACTCTTTTATCTCCCTCTTATGGACTTAACAATCGGACCCCATAGGACACTTTCCGCCTGGTGCACACACTGTGGCCCAGTGGCGGTCCCAATATACATTTGTCCGCCACACGAGTGTGACTCATATTCTAGTTGGACACATCATTATGTGATCCTTAGTGCACTGATCCGACATTAACCTAGAGCCTGGGTTGAGAAGAAAGACTACAAATGCCGTGCCCGGTTACCATGGCAACCATGTGACATTTATTTCTGCCCCCTTCATAATTCGCTTTGGGCATCCACCAATCCGATTATCTTTTTTGTACATCCTCATTTGATGGCACACGTCGTGCCACCATCTGACACTTTGTGCATCTGCCGCGACCGGCCGCATAATCAAAATGGCCGCCACGTATAAAAACAATGGTATCCATAGCAACCGTTCGATGCTGGTTCACAGTGGGGACTAACGCGACACACTCGCAGGTAGTGGTTTATTTTTTTTACCTCTGACCCCTAAGTGTACCACTGGACCTAATAGCTCACCATGTGTGTATCAGCTCTCCCCATTGTGTTTTAGAGTGTGTGTATGTGTGTGTGTGTGTGTGTGTGCATGTGTGTGTGTGCGTGTGTGGGTGTGTGTGTGTGTGTGTGTGTGTGTGTGTGTGATGTAGAATAGTCCATGTGAGCCAATTCACACATTCCACAATGCCACCTAGTAGCCATCGCAGGAAGTTCATCTCCAGTTCCCAACCACATCATCAAGGCATTGTGGGTAAGCAAATTAGCACTAATGCACTCCTTAATAAACATTTTGAAAGGGGCTGTTATGCGGGTGTACCTGACTCCTTGATAATAGGGAGAGAATTATGATAAAATTATTGTGAAACCTGAGACTTTACAGTTATTTGTAGAAAATCCTGTTTACTCTTCTGATCATCATCTTCTATTCTTTTCAATTCTTCCTTCTCTTCTTTCACCTACTTCCCCTGGCTCCGAATCTCCGACATATGTTTGTTGAGATCTTCATGCCATTAATATTGCTCTATTTCTTTCCTCTTGCATTTTTAATCGTCCTACGCATCCTTTGTTTACTGTCCTCTCTGCTGACGAGGCTGCTACATTGGGTCTCATTACGAGGTGGGCGGTAAGGGATTACCGGCACCGGTAAGGACACTGGTGCCGGTAATCCCTTACCGCCCTACTACGAGTTCCCTTTGCGGGTACTCCCTTAATGCCTGGTTTTTCCAGGCGTTAAGGATGGGACCCGCAAAGGGATTCTGGAGCTAATAACGGTACCGCAATTTGCGGTACCGTTATTAGCGCCTTCCCCATTCCCATTGACCCCTATGGGGGCTCAAATGGGAATGGGGAATGGCCCTGGTGAATGGGGAATTACCGGTCCCGCCAACCTTGGAATGGACCGGTAATTGCTCCATTCACCAGGGCGGAGTTGGAACGAGTTTGGAGGCAGCCATGGCGCTAATAGCGCCATGGCTACCTCCAACCTCATAATGAGGCCCATTGTCTTCTTCCCTTTCTTCTTCTCTGTATTCTCTTTATTCCTCTACTTCTTTTTGCCCTTCTCAGAAACCCTTTCAACCATGGCCTACCCCCCACCTGTGCTATACGCGACAAGTACTTCGCCTCCTCGTGCGAAAATGGCATAGCTCCTTTTCCAACGCAGATCAGCTGTCTTTCTCTTCCTATCACACACCATATGATGATGTTCGTTTTTTAAGTTAAACGCTCATACTGTTCTGATCTTCTGCAATCTCGATTTTCTCATCATAGGCTGCTGTTTCAATCACTTTCTCATCTTTTATTCACGTAACTCAATTCTAACTGTCTCTGATTTGTCTTCTTATTTTTCTTCAAAGATGGCGACTCTTCTCAGCGGCCATCATCCCTTCCTCTGCTGTCTGCTTTTCTTACCAATTCTCCTCATCAAACTCAACTCTCTCACCTTTCTCTCAGACCTCTAATCCTCAGACTTCTTCATTACTTGCTCGTGCCCACCCTACTGCCTCTCCCTTCTTTACTTATTCCTAAGGTCTATCCCCCCTTGCTGGTTTACTATCTTACTGCTCTTTTTCATATTTCTCTTCTTACTTCAACGTTTCCTTCCTCATTTGAACACGCATCTATTCTTCCCATTCTAAAGAAACGTTCCCTTGAGCCCTCCCTTCCCACTAATTTTCGACCAATTTCTCTTGTTCCTTATCTCGCTAAGCCTCTTGAGCGTCTTGTCTATTCCAAGGTTTCTACTTTTGTCACTGTAACCTCTATTCTTCCTTGTTTCTAGTCTGGTTTTCATCCTCTCCACTACACTGAACTGCTCTCCTTTCTGTTTGTAACAGTCTGCTTTCTGCTTTTTAGTCTAAACACTGTTCTCTTTTGATTCTATTGGATTAATTGGCGTCTTTTGAAACTTTGGATCATAATTTTCTCCTATCTTCTCTTTCTTCTTTTGGGTTCTGTGGTTGTTTTGTCTTGGTTTTGTTCTTATTTATCTAACCAAATGTATTCCGTATCTTGTGCTGGTTCCTCTTCTGACACTACTTCTTCTTCATGGAGTTACTCAAGGTTCTGTTTTAGGACGTTTTTATTTTCTCTCTTTACACGTCTCATATTGCAGCTATCATCTCGTCTTTTGGAATATCCCATAATTTCTATGCAGATGATACCCAGCTGTTTCTGTCCTTCTCGTCCTTTTCATGTTCTATTCATGATAATCTTACCTCATGTCTTCTAGCTATGAAATCCTGGATGTCAGATCACTTTCTCATCTTGAATGCTCCTTAAACTGAAGTTCTCTTTTTTCCTGCTAATACTGGGCCTTTCTCCTTCACAACTACCTATTTCATCTTCTGCTTGTAATCTTTGTCTTGAAACTGATTGATCCTTTCCTCATCACATCTGCTATTTCAAATGCGTGTCGCTATCATCTGTTTAACATCTGCAAATCTCATGCTTTTCATACATTTTATTTTATTTTATTTATTGAATAGTTGTATGGCGCCTATACAGCAAAAAGTGTTTCCAGGTGCCAGAAGATAAAAGGAGGGTGGGCGGAAGGAAGAGGATAAACAACAGTAACGGTCCAATAAGCCTTGTGAAATTTGGATCATGCAAGTGCAGTATCAAGATGTGCAGGGGGAGGGGGCATATCAGGGCGAAGAGATGGGATAGGGCGAGGGTGAAGAGGGAGAAGTGCAGGGGGGAAGGTACCTCAGCGGCTTGTAAAGTGCTACAGGGGAGCCCAGGAGGGCAAGTGCCAGGGGGAAAAGGGGTAGGGGGCAACTGGTGCAAGGACAAGGGTGGACCAGCCTAAGTAGACTACTCAGGGAAGAGTGCACAAGGGCAAGTGCTGGTAATAAGGGGTGCAGAGATGGACTGGCCGAAGGAGGGCCTGAACCCAAGGGATTTATAAGAGCTCAGGCAACCAGTCACAGCAACAAGAGGAGGCTAGCAGGGGATGGGGAGAGGAAAGAAGGTATTGAGAAGCTTCTGGAACTTAAGGAGGTCCGCTCAAGACAGAGAGGGGCAAGGAAGCTGCTCCAGAGGGAGGCTCCTGCAGAAGAAAGGGATCTACCCCCCACTCTCTCCTAGGGAAAACGTCTGATCTGCAGAGAGTTGGAGCTAGAGGACTGAAGGACTCTAGCAGGGAGGTATTTAGGGAGAAAGAGTTGGATGTAGCAGGACCCCAAGCTCCAGAAAGACTTGTGTATGATGCAGAGAGACTTAAATTTGATCCTTGCAACCAGCGGGAGCCAGTGGAGAGATTTTAGGGCTACAGAGATGCGGTCCCTGGGTTTAAGGCCAAGGATACGTCTAGCAGTCCTATTCTGGATAAATTGAAGAGAGCGCAGAGAGGAAAGAGGCAGATTAAGGAAGAGGCTGTTGCAGTAATCAAGCCTGGGGCGAACCAGAGCTCTGGAGACATTGGGCCTCATTACAAGTCTGGCTGTCTGGAAACAAGAGTGCCAGTAAGCTCACTGGCACCCTTGTTTCTGGACCACTACACTATGAGTCTGCCTGCTGGGTCCGATGTGCCTGACCGGTCTGACCCTATTGGGTGCAGCGGTCCTGGCAGGCAGAGTTGCCATGGAAGCACCAGCACCATCAGCAACGGTGCCGGTGCTTCCGAGTCCCCAATCGCATGGGGATGGGGACTTATAAAATCTGGCACCTGACTGCGTACCGCCGGGACATGTGATGTCCCAGTGGCACCGGGAAGTCAGGCACCAGATTTGGTGGTACGGGGTTGGCGGGAGCCTGTCGGTGACACAGCAGGTTACCACCAACCTCATAATGCGGCCCATTGAGTTCCTGAGGGAAGGTGCGGAAAGGGAGAATGCCTCTGAGCTGAACATGGGCCTTCTTGGCAAGGTCAGCAATATGAGGTGAGATGGAGAGAGAGGAGTCAAAGATGACACACACGTTTTTAGCCTCACAGGAGGGTGAGGGGAGGGGGACCTAGGAGGGTTGCCAGAGTTTAGGAGGGAAGGAGATGGTAAGAGTCCCAATGAGAAGGATCTCAGTGTCACTGGTGTTAAGGTACAGATTGTTAGCAGCACACCCTGCCTGAATAGCAGTGAGACAGTCTGGAAGGAGAGGAACAAGAGGGGGGAGCTTAAAGGAGAGATGTGTGTCATCAGCATAGCACTGGAAATGAGGAGAGAAGGTGGAGAGCAGGTGGGCAAGAGGGGCAATGTAAATGTTGAAAAGCCACAGCAAGAGGATTGAGCCCTGAGGGAGACTGCAAGACGAGAGTGAGGCATAGGAGAGAAAGGTCCCAATTGTATTTGGGAGGGCAGATTTGAGAGGAACGAGGCCAACCAATCCACTGCCCAGTCCGTGATGCCCGGGGTATCATAGTGCCGATTTAGGAGGATGAAATGATTGACTGTGTTAAAGGCAGAGGACAGATCAAGGAGGATGAGGGCGGAGGGAGAGTTTGAGTCGAGATTTGACAGCAAGTCCTCACGGATGTTCAGGAGAGCGATTTCCGTGCCTCTGGCTGCTCTGAAGCCAGACAGGTGGTCGGGGAGGCAGTCAACAGATTCAGTGTGGTAAATTAATTGGGCGATGACCAAAATCTCCGAGAGTTTGCCCACAATGGGGGTAGTGGAGATAGGGTGTTGTAAGTGTAGGTTCAATAACTAGGTGTGGGTGTGAAGGAGATGACTACAGTAACGGTCACATCACAAGTGATGAATAAAATAGGTAAAAGTAGATTAATCCGCCAGCCTACTTCCTCCAGTGTTTAATGCCCCCTCTTTGTGTAGTTTTATCGCACGTACCTGAACAAACGTTTCACACAAATGTCTACCACACCTAAGTGGCTGGCAGGTTTTTCATTTCATCTGCCTTGAGGAGAGTGATGGGCAACATTAACGTGTGTGAAGTGGGAACATGTCTAACACTTGCGGGGGCAAGTCAGTAGAACATGCACGCACACCTGCAAAGGAAAATAGTCAGAGTATCAGTATGGGGATGACATGTATCCTTCAATGTGTGAGGGGGTCCACAGTTCAGTATTTTTGCATTAGGCACTTTTGGGTACTTGTAGTTGGGCATAGTGCATTTGAAGAGGTGTGTGCAGGCGGACAGGCATATGCAGGCACATTTTCCAGCTGAAGGCAAGAGGGCCCCCAGATTCCTTTTGGAAATGTGCCCATTCGCATCTTCAGCCGCCATGGTAACCATTTATATATTGCACATCACAGAGTTTGTCTCTAGCCTTTTTCCTATCAGCGTCTTGTAATCTAAATTCCCTGTATCCCGTAGAACCCAGAGATCTCAGGTTTCTCGTGGCCATGCGTGAGAAGGGCACCAATCCCTCTTTCATTTGTTATGGTCCCCCAACATGAACAAACTCTTCCTCATACAAGCAGAAATGCCTGCAGTGCCACGAAGCACCAGGTGGGGGCGGTCTGAGTTGCTCATCTCTAAAGCAGGTGATGGCACACATGGGTTAAGGTATTAAACCAGTTCATCTATAGCTGCAATCAAGCCAGCTCTCAGCAGACTACTTACAACAATGGCAACCTCTAAACAGCAACAATTGTACTCTGACTACATGCCACAGCCAGCTCAACCAGCCTATGAGTGTTCATTTTGGGCAGTGAGGCAGGTAGTGGGTGGGAGGTCGGGGGGGGGGGGCGGGAGGGAGGTAAAAAGTCACAAGCTGAAGGCCACTCCTCGCAACTCCTAGGTGCCTCTACCTAACAGACACAACTTACTTGCAGGCAATGAGGCGAGAGCTACATTGAGCGCAGACTCTGGACACACAGTAAACAGTAAAGCAAGGAAAGCATGGTGCAACCTAAACCATGGAACGAAAGCAAGGGAGGGCAAGAAGGTTCCTTGTTTTCATGTACTTTAAACGCAGTTTCAAAACTGCTCCAGGAGAAAACGTGGTAAAACTCTAATAGAGATGCGCTTTTTGGTCTGGCGCTTGATTCGTGCAATGCGGCCCGTATGAAGACACGTTTGTTTGGCCTTTACAAGTCTTTCCTTTTTAAAGGAGAGGGAAAATAAACCTTGCGGACACTAATTTCCTGTAACCACTAGGAAACAGTTTCAAACAGAAACAACCCTTCTGTTGGGGGGTCGCCAGCCGTGGTCATCCGGCGGGCGCCCCTGGGCGCTATCTCTGCTAGCGCCGTGCCGTCCCACTATGTGTGGGGGTGGGGGCCTGCCATGGACATCCGGCATGGCCCCGGGTGCCAGGGCCCCTGGCACCCTGGCGTGGGGTCGCAGCCTGCCAGGCCTCTGACCGAGGGAACCTCGGCTGCCATCCTGGCATGCGGGTCCCTCAGTGTCTGGGCGTGCAGGCCTGCGCCTCCACGTGTAGGCCTGGGGCCTACATTGATAATGAGACACGGACTCAGTCGTTCCTCTTTGGGAGTCTGCAGCCGCTCTGTCTCACGTGCCTGCAGGAGCTCCTTTTATTGACTCGGGCCATGACACAGTCATGGCCCCTCTTAAAGGGGCAACACACGTGGGGGAACACATCCCCTTAAAGGGGCAATGCACATTGGGAGGGTCACCCGTAACACTCCTCCTTTTTCATAACAAACAAACAAACGTGGCTGAACATACTTGCGTCCCAGTGGTTACAGAGCGACAAACTACTTTCTTGCTTCAGACCTTGCTGAAACAACCACATACTAAGCCATGACACGGCCACATGCATAAATGACTCAAAATGATAACAAAACATCACACCACAACACTTCTCAACCTCATCCGGGGGGAAACAGTTGCGGGGTGAGCTACCGGTTGAATGTAGGCATTTCCCCGCCGTTTACAAACCCTTTATTAACCTGGGGTTAGAACGTTAGAACTTGCAACCCTTAACAAAACACCATACTCTGCGGCTGGCGCTATGTACGCCTCGTATGTGCGGGGCCACCGCTTCACCTCATGGCTCACTACGGAGACCACTCTAAGCATGTTAGTAATATACAGGTCCACGGCGGCAATGCACCAGACTACCGAGTCCTTTTTTACGCAATCGTAGGACCGCAGGATATCAGCTCGCCTACTACTGGCATCAGCTCAGGATTCACTTCCCGGGTCCAGGTCCAGTGACCGTACAGTCTATGGCCGGCAAAGCCGCACCTGGGGGTACCAGGGGCCACATCGGCCTTGTTCCCTGATGTTCACCGGGAAAGCCGCACCTGGGGTTACCAGGGGCCACATCGGCCTCGTTACCTGATGTTCACCGGCCGATCAGCGGGATACCGGTCACCAGTCATTGCACTTGTCGTCGGGCGGTTGGCGGGGCACGGTGCTGTTGATCGGGCACGGGTGATCGGTCATCACCTGCCCCCTCTCTGGCGACGTTCCCTGGTCCGAAGTGTCTCCTTCCACCAGGACCGCCCACGGGCGCACAAACCCCATGCTGAGCAGCGACACACTTCTATCCTGATGTACGGACCCCTCGGGTTGGGGTCCCGGGCTTTCTGGTTTGCTGATAAGTCACACAGACCCTCGATGTCGTAGCATGCAGGGTGACCTTGGCGACCCGCTGTCTGAGCCCACCAGTCTGGCAGGCAGGGTGGCTCTTGGTCCGCTGGCACTGTGCCGGGAGATGACCACCTCACTGTGGGTCGACCTCCCCTTGTTCTTGTTGTCACAGTGCCCCTTCCTTGGCTGGCTGGCATCGCTGCAGGATTTCGCGTCACCGGTGCATAGTGGGACCAGCCATCTAGGATCACCTGATAGCACCCAGTGCCCGTTCCCCGGAGTTGGGGCTCCCCAGATGTTGTCAAACCCTGTAGCACCCAGAATACTGAATGTCCCGGTACTCACAACTGTGACCCGTGAGTGGCGCTGGGTCACTGCCGGCCCTCGATGGTACAGGGCAGTCATTGGTGTACAGTCCTTGTGTGGCCCTGGGTGATGCTTGCAGGCCGGCAGGGCCACCAGCTCCTTGATCCTCCGATGGTCCAGTAGGGGATCTTGGTGGGAGGGTGTCGCGGCCGTCTGCAGAGCCGGCAACACGTCTTCGTTGTCAGGGTGATCAATCTTTCTCTGGCCTTGTCGCTAAAGTGTCCAGAGTGCTGGGCGTCAGACGCTGAAATGTCCTGGCTTGGAGTTCTGAGGAGTGTCGATCAGCAACTTGCCACCGTTTGTGCGCCAAGGCCATTTATTCTTCAGGCAGTATGGCACAACCATGGCCATGGGACACCCGTGACAGTTTGATGTCGACAGCGGGGTTCTGTGAGTGGGGTCGGCAGGCACCCGAGTCTTACTCGGTTCCCGGGGCAGGCGTCTGCGTTTTTGATGCATTTCGATTATCCATGCACTGCCACACGACCGCCACCGCTTCCTTTCTTGTTTTCTTGCTGGCACTGTGCATGGAGGTGACCACCGGTGCAGGGAGGTGATCGCCAATGTAGTGCACAGCACTTCGCCGCATTACTTATGTTCTCTGAGTTCTATTAGGAACCTTTGCGTTTAACTTTGAAGCATCTCACCGCCACTGGGGGGCCCAGAATCACTATTGGGGCTGCATATGCTGAGTGGTTGGAGCACGTTACCTGCCCTCAATCATTACCGACTAGGGCTGGGATCGCTGGAGGGCCCTCACTTCACAGCCCGCCTGTTCCAATGGCAGGCGTAGCAGTCGTCACCACTGGCGCCCCAGAATCACACTGGGGGCGCCGGCATCCATCGTGCCCACAAGTGTGGGCCTCTATTTTCCTGCTCTCGACCGGAGCCTATCTCCATCATCCCGCCCAGCAGCCCGGGACCTCCCGCAGTCGCGCTCTGTTCCCTCATAGGGGCGGAGGAGGCGGGGCAAATAGGGGCGGAGGAGGCGGGGCAAGCACGGCCTCCCTTTTCGCAGCAGATGCTACTCATGATCTTCTTCGCTGGGGGCGGGGCACGCCCAGCCTCCCCTTTGTCGGCATGGGGAACGCCACCGGGGCACAATGAGGGCTCCGGGCAGCGTAACTTTGCTGCTGACGCACCCCCCACCTCCTTACCAGCAGATGGCCCCAGATCACGCTATGGGAGGGGCAGCAGTCCATCCCTCTGCTCCGGTGGAGGTGCCGGGGCAGCCGGCGCTCACCCGAGGCGTAGTCTGGGTGTTTTCGTTGTATTTATTTTTTTTTCTTTTTTTCTATTTTTTTTTTCTTTTCTTTATTTTTCCGGCGGCGTGTGCCACGTTACGCAGATTGCCTCCACAGCACGGAGGAGCCTGCTGGGGCAGGGCGTGTCCCGCCCCTCCACACGGCGAGTCCACCACCTCCATCTTCCTGTTCGCCGTGGCCGACGGGCCGGCCTCCTCCCTGCACGCAGCGGGTGCTGCGGGGAGCCGCTCTTGGATCCCCACACACACACAGCGGGCGTCATGGGCACAGGCCACGCTCCGGATTTTCACCCTGGCCGCACGAACACCCTCTTTTATGAGGACCGCGGCCAGGAGAACGGGACCGCCATCAGGGCGCTGGGATGGCCCACCTCTCTTCCCCACGGGACCAGGGCAGACAAAGGGCCTCGGTGTGCGGCGGATGCCGCAGGGGAGCGGAGCGTCACTCTCCCTTCTTCACGGCATTGGCCGCTCACCTCGCAAACATCCCGGCCGCACGAGCACCCCCTCTCAGAGGGCCGCGGCCGGGGATAATCCAGGGCGGGGCTCTCACGTCTTCTCTCCCCTCCCCGCAAAGCCAGGGGAGCGTACCGCTCTCCGCGGCGGATGTCGTTGGGGGGGGAGGGGCCTCACCCTCTCCCCGCAGGAACCTTCTTTTCTTCGCGGCAGCCGCCGCTCTCGTTCTTCTCTTTGCGGCGGAACGCCGCGGGGTGTGTGTCCCACCGCAGGGCAGCCCGGGCCTCCATCGCCCAAGCTGTGGCGGTGAGGCGCAGGCCACGCTGGACCCGCGGTGGGGTCGGACGCTCCTCTTTCCCCCTCCACCACTTACTGGTAGCAGGGGGCCACGCGGACTCGTTGTCCTCGTCGCCATTGTTGGGGGGTCGCCAGCCGTGGTCATCCGGCGGGCGCCCCTGGGCGCTATCTCTGCTAGCGCCGTGCCGTCCCACTATGTGTGGGGGTGGGGGCCTGCCATGGACATCCGGCATGGCCCCGGGTGCCAGGGCCCCTGGCACCCTGGCGTGGGGTCGCAGCCTGCCAGGCCTCTGACCGAGGGAACCTCGGCTGCCATCCTGGCATGCGGGTCCCTCAGTGTCTGGGCGTGCAGGCCTGCGCCTCCACGTGTAGGCCTGGGGCCTACATTGATAATGAGACACGGACTCAGTCGTTCCTCTTTGGGAGTCTGCAGCCGCTCTGTCTCACGTGCCTGCAGGAGCTCCTTTTATTGACTCGGGCCATGACACAGTCATGGCCCCTCTTAAAGGGGCAACACACGTGGGAGGAACACATCCCCTTAAAGGGGCAATGCACATTGGGAGGGTCACCCGTAACACCTTCCATAGTGCCCCGCAAAGAAGGGAACAGCGTGTCTTACTTTGCACTTGTGAAACAGCGGGAGGGGGGGGGGGGATTGCCACTCCAGTTCTCAATCCGATATTAAACTTAAACACAGCCGCTACGGCTGGCACCCGGGCTGCAGTGGAGCGAGCGTAGGCTACTGGTGCGTACTGTACACTGAACCCATCGCCTGTGCAGAACAAAAGACAGACAGCTACGTGTTGCTGATGAGGAAGCGGCAGTCCTGAGGGCAAGCCCAGCGAGGGCAACACAAACGCAGTGGAGTAACTTTGCTGAAAATGTTGGGGGGGGTCAGGATATCTGAAGAAAAGATGCCCCATCCAAATGAATGGGGACAAAATGGTGTGCCATGAAAGTTGGGAGGGGGGACAAACACCTCTGCCCCCCTCTAAAATGACGCCCATGAAAACGCTATTGCCCCCCCCCTCACTCCACTCTACATGCGCCAACTTGCTGCCCCCTCACTTCCGCCCACCAGCATCTTCAAGGCGCTCACTCCCTGCCTGGGGAATCGTGCCCTTCTTCCCCCACGTTACCCAAGGCAGTACCCACCAGGGAACTAAGCAACCCTGTAATAGCGAGGGAGGGTTCCCCCTGCCGGGGTGTCTAAGCATGGGAAAATGCACCCTATAACTCCACCAAACGTTAGGAATCCAATTCCAACTCCAGCGCAGGAAACACAATAATCTGTGCTGTCGAGCAGCTGATATGTTGCCTGGGCTGAGGAAAGCAGCGCAAAAGGCTCCTGTCTGGACAAGATATCATTCTGCTTCTGGAGCATTGAAAGTCGCACAGACACGTGATAGGTGACAGCACTCTTGAATCACCACCAGAAATACGTTAAACAAGCCCCTATTGGATTACATCTGTAGTACTGCAGGAAATAACACACTGGGCATTGGGAAACGAGCATGTGCTCTCCCATCCTGCGGAACTCATTAAAGCATGTGGAATGGCGGAAGCACATGGATATAAAAAAAATCAAGGCAAAGTAGATGGAAAGAAAAACAAGGCCCAGCTAGTGCTTCGGCCATTTCATTGCCAAGCGTCTGCACGTTCCCAGGCCAATGCCATACACTGCTCCCAAACTCCCCTTCCTCCTTCCTCTTTTACAGTAACAATGTTTTGGTGAAATTTGGTGGCGTATACCACCAAAAAGCACCAAAACTCAAAAGGGGATTGTATATTTCTGCTACAGGATACTGGTCCACAAACATTCCCAGGAAACAAACTAAATATCAGCTTTAGCTAAACATTATTTTAACTTATAAAACTCAATACATTCTCCTAAAATCCAGAGACAAATATGAGGAGAGAAATCAGCTGGACTGCATCCTGGCCTCCTGATTCACTCTTTGACTGCATCCTCCATGGAGCCAAAGTACCATGGCCTAAAAAGAAGTGCTGGCTGTGGATTGCTGGGACCTGGGGGCTACACAGATTCACCTCTCCCCCAATACAGGATGTATATAGGTGTCCTAAGAGCAAACCTGTACAACTGTTTAGGGAAACTCAAAGAGAAACTGTACACAAGCAACCTGCACAAAAGGAGGGTGCATGTTTTTCCAAGAGCAAGACAAGCTTGAGGATTTGCATACATTTTATCAGGTGTTTTTTCTGTGGATAATCTAAATGTAGGGATCCAAGATAAGCAATTTAGTGAAGCCTCTGCATCCACGATCTCAACCATTCAGAGGGGGGAGCGGGAACAGCTTATACCTGGCAAGGAAGTTCTCAATACAACATTAAACGTTCAGGAATGAGGATATCGGAGGATCTGTTTAGATGGTTTGGTCCATTAACTTTTTTCATAATTAGCTTGGTTTGCACTTTTAGAATCCCATTTCCCTGCATAGCGATCACACCCAGGTTATCATGGGTACTGGTTTTGCTCGATCTTGTTGAACTTTCCAGGAGTACAGCCGTACAGGTTTTCCTCTGGTCATCGGTATGATCCAACATCAAGTGGTTCATCGCTGTTGCACTAAAATTTGCATTCACCTGTCCGCCGTATGGCTGTTTCGGGGATGAGAATACCTTGATATCTCCCCTGAATTGGAGGATAATATGTAGGAAGTTTCCTTTTTAGAATGGCTTACGGGTGCAGCTCGTTTGGAGGCTGCAGAAAATGTAATAACATTATTGTATTATTGTATTTTTCACTGGTCTAAAGCAGAGGCTTCCCAATAGCATAACTAATGTGACCATTCTCATCGGGCTTTCAAGTTTTCCATTCGGGCAGTCTTAATTATGATGGCCATCTGCACTGGTTCATCCAAAATAATGGCTGTACCGCTTCTCATAGCTGGATGAACCTCCGTAATAGTTGTTCTGGGTTTTCATTTCCTATTTTGAGACTGTTTTCACACTTTCTATATCACCTCCTCTCTGAATAAGGGCTAGCAAATGATCTCCAATGTCAAGAGAAATTGATTCCCTTTGATATGGGACAGGAGACATGGCACTTACGTTGCAATCCCTGTGGGATTAGCATCTGTGCAGTTAATTGTAATGTCCCGGCGACACCCGGAAAAGTGTTACGAGTCCGGTGGTAACCCGCTGGAAGCACCAGCGTGTTACCGCTGGACTTGTGATGAGGCCCAATCTTATTGTTTAGATACAAGCTGGGCTCTCTATCATGTACAACTGTGTTATGAAAATTGGAGTGTGTGATTATACTGTGTGTTTATGTGAGTGTTGCATTTTCAAGGTGCGGTTAATGGGGACCTACACAATGGATTATGAAAATGGTCGGATCATGACCGGAATGCTGAACTAAGATGAACTATGATTTTCCTACCTGGGTTGTGGGTTGATGGGTCCACTCGCATCCAATAGGTCATACCGGCCTGGGCGCTCGGGTTGCCCATTGGGTGGAAATGTAGCCCAGGCTTGAGCGTTGGACTGTTCAGCTGGACATTGGATTATGCAAGTAACACTGGGACAGCTCAGACAGCTAGTAGGCTACATCTGCCGGGTCAGCAGGGCTGCTAGGGTAAAGGTTAGTAAAGGTCAAGGTCATGGTAACTGTTTATGAATCATGTAAAAGACACATGGGGTCCCCTTCAGGATTTGCGAGAACTTTTCTGTAATAAAATAAGGCCTGTTTTACCTCCAAAAAAAGATGTAATTTATTTTGTATATGTGTGTTTCATGAATACATGGGCATACACGAGTGCACCCCTAAACGGCCGTGATGAGGTGGGTTGTTCAGATTACAAAGCAGTGCAGCCAAATTGAGATAAATACCATGCACTACACTTTCAGCACAGGAAATTAACTTAAAGCTTCAGGAGAACTCCAAAACCTCTGTTCATCACCTCAAAGCTACCATATTTCACCCTCAGTTTGCACTCTCTAAACACGTGCAAATCATCATCGACTGATCCAACGCTGAACTGCACTGCAACTAGTGGCTAAGGATGCAGACCTCTCGTTTCAAAGTGTAAATAAAAAGGATAACTCCCTTTCAAAAGGCATACAAAAATCTCACTTGCCTTATGTTCGTGATGCAAACTGAAAACCGAGGGCACCACTGATTAGCAAGACTTTTGAAATGAAACACATGTTTGCATATCATTAGCTTTGCCATAAGAATAAGGGCTTCTGTTGGATTTGTTTATTATTTATTTATTTATGGAAATTACAGGGAAAGCAATGCATTTTTCGCACACAAATGCTTACATAATTCTTAATAATGATTTACAGAGTGTAGGACCAGTGTCCTTAACAATGAGTGATGTGATAGGGATATAAAACCAGATGATGCAGAGGAGGTAGAAACATGAACCAGGGACGAGGACAGTAGAGCATGAAACAGGAATGGGGCAGTGGAGTAAGTGCTAAGTTTAGGATGATGGGTGAGGGATAAATTCTGTGGGGTTGTCATAGAGATGTAGAGGGGAGAGGAGAGCAGGGTAACACGGTGGCGAAGAATGCAATGAAATTGGTTCTTCAAAAAGGCGGAGGGTTAAGAGGTTGGATATAAATACTGATAGAGGTGGAATAGTGCTGAGAGGTAGAGGAAGATCATTCCGTGGTAAGGGAGTGAGGAGAGGGAGAGGGCAGAAATGAGAGGGCGTGCAGGGAGCAGAAGAGGTGGCAAGGAGGTGAGCTGAGGATAATCGTAGGGAGCAAGATGGGCTGATAGGCTGGGTGGCGCAAGTCAATGTATAGTTCTGAAGATGATGAGAATACGTTTATACTTTGCCCTTGGTCTCATAGATAAGCAGCCTAACTGATGACAGCCTAGGGAGGTGGTGGTGAAGCGGAGTGGGTTGAGTATGTGCACAGCAAAGTTGCAGACCTTGTCGACAGGTGAAAAAGCATAGCTGGGAAGGCCATAGAGGAGATTTGGATAGTAGTCTAGAGAGTTGTAAAGAGGAGATTAGGTGCTTAGCAGTGCTGAAGGGGAGAAGAGGTCTTATTTTTCTGATTTTGAGGAGATTACATCTGGCCGCAGGGGCAGATTTGGAGACGAAGAGCGAGAAGTTGTGAGATGGATCAAAGACGACAGCAATATTGCGAGCAGAGTAGGGAAGGTTGTCAGGAGAAAAGAATAGAAGAAGGGGAGAGAAAGAGATAACCTGTTTGTATTGGTAGTAGAGAACATTAGTCTTTGTGGAGTTGAGCATGAGCGAATGAGATGCCATCTAGTGTTTGATGGCACAGAGACAGAAATTTTTGACCGCAGCTCATCAAATAAGGAGGGAAAGGAAAAGATAAACTGAGCATCATCAGCAAAGAGTTGATAGGATAAGCCGTAGGAGTCAATGTGCCAAGAGTAGAGGTATAGATAGTGAAGAGAAGTTGACCCACGGCTGACCCTTGGGGAACACCAGCAGTAAGGGGGTTGAGTGGGGAGGTAAGGCTGTTCCAGAACACATGGAAGTGTCAGGGGAGGGATATGAAGCAAACCAAGTGGGGGCCTTGTCCCTGATACCTATGAGAGATAGTGATGAGAGAACACACATGCTTAGATTTCGGAACAGTGAGGTAGGAGAGAGACATAACAAAACTTGGATGAGCATCTAGGATCTAGGATAGGTTTCTTAAGGCTATGGGTGACAGTAGCCAACTTGTAGGATGATGTAAAAGTGTCACTGTCAACAAAGGAGTTGAAGAGGTGAGTAAGATATGGAGCAACACTGGGAGCTATGAGTTTCACTACGTGCAGGGAAGAGGATCAATGGGGGAACATGAATGGTTAGCCCTAAAGACAAGGGCAGGAATCTCATTTGGTTTATTGGATGCAAAAGAAGACATTGTTGCAGGAGTGGAGAGCAGAGGTTTTGGAGAAAAGTGAGCCGGTTGGGAGGACAGAAAGTAATTTGCAAGGGCATTTCAAATGTTGAAATTTTAGAAGTGAAGTAGAGAGCAAGATCGTTAGCAGAAAGAGTAGAGAAGGGTTTAGAAGGTGAGTGAATTGAGTTGAGAGATTTTTGGAGGCGCCTGGGTTGAGAGGATTTAGACAAAATGAGAGAAGCAACGTTTGGCAGATTCAAGAACAGAGGAGTAGTTTTGAAGAGAAGTCCTGTAGAGTTTATTTATGTACAGGAGGAACAATGCTCTTTTGATCACAAAAGAATGTGCAGAAGATAAAAAATCTGATTCAACGGGAAGAAATGGGGTGAATTTCAGGGACCAGTTTGAGGAGGGGAGTAAATGGAACAGTCACTGGGGACAATACATAAGTGGACATACATAGATTAAGGACAACCAACATTGGACATTTTTAAGTGCAGGTAGGCGGTACAGCCAGCTGTGCTCAGGACATGACCATGATGGCTGAAGTGCTAGAATGGAGGCAGAGGAAGTTAGAGAGAAGGGCATGTGAGAGGTGAGGAAAATATGTCAGCTAGCAGGCAGATGAGAGGTACATTAAGAGGGTGACTCAGAGGCACGGAGATAGGCGTTTAGTTTGGTTTTGAACAAATCTGTCTGGACAGTTTCTCAGGTGTCCGGGGGAAGAGAATTCCATGCAAGTGAAGCAAGAAGAGAGAAAGTGCAAAAGCGAGAGGAAGCACAGCGAGGCAGAGGAGCCGCAAGGGTAGTTAAGGAGGTAGATCAGAGATTACGAGAAGGATTATAGAGTTGGATAGAGGAGGATAGATACAGTGGTGCCTTACTGTGGAAAGATTTGTGATCGAGGAGAAGAAATTAAAATCTGGCTTTGCCTGTTTTGCATCATAAGCAATCCGGCCTGCTGACAGTATGAGGAAGTAGGTGTAAAGTGAAGAAGTTCAAAGAGAGTCCGGGTAGCAAAGTTATTTGTCTTGTCGAGAGGACAGAAAGCATAGTTGGGGAGACCAAAGAGGATACTGTCACAGTAGTCCAGTTTAGAGAAGACAAGCGTGATTAAGAGATGGTTGGTGGTTTTGAAAGGGAGGAGGTGCCTGGTTTTCCTAATATTTAGGAGGTTGAGGCGAGCTACTGTTCCAGTTTTGGAGATGAAAGTTGTGAAGGTGTTAGAAGGGTCATAGATGACGCTGAGGTTTCTAGCTGAAGGAGAGTAGGGAAAGTGTCAGGTGGGAACTGGATAGGCAGAGGAAGAGATGAGAGAGAGAGCTTTTGGCAGGGAAGAAGGGTACCTCGGTTTTGGTAGAGTTTAACATCAGAGAATGCAAATCCATCCAATATTTAATAACAGAGAGACAATTGGAAGTTTGATAGAGAGATCAAAGGAGAGTTCAGGAAAATGAGAAAATGATTTGGGTGTT
The DNA here is from genome assembly GCF_040938575.1 of Ambystoma mexicanum. Classification (NCBI taxonomy): domain Eukaryota; kingdom Metazoa; phylum Chordata; class Amphibia; order Caudata; family Ambystomatidae; genus Ambystoma; species Ambystoma mexicanum. The sequence continues at coordinate 1,176,755,133 of NC_090921.1, read as the reverse complement.
GTCCGCAAAGAGTTGGTACGAGAACCCAAAGGAGGAGATTAGCACCCCAAGAGCAGAAGTGTAGAGTGTAAAGAGGAGCAGACCCAAGACAGAGCCTTGTAGAAAACCAACAGTTAGAGGAGTGAATTGAGAGGTGTTGTTGCTCCAGGAGACAGAGAATTGGCGAGGTGCAAGGTAGGATTCAATCCAGGCAAGGGCTTGATGGTAAATCCCAAGAATAAAGAGAGCATTAAGGCGATCAGAGTGATCCACAGTGTCAAAGGAAGCAGACACATCAAGGAGAATTAAAATAGGTTTGAGTGCTTAACAGAGGAGATGAAGTTGGAAACATTCATGAGAGCAATTTTTTCATAGAGTGACAGGAGCGAAAAGTTGCTTTGAGGGGGCCTTGAAGGTTGTGGATGTCTAAATAATTGGTAAGACGGTTGAACACAACCCTTTTGAGCACTTTAGAGTAGTGTGGAAGGAGAGACTCAGGGAGAAAGTTAGCCGGTAGGTTCAGGTCAGCTCTTGCTTTTTTAGGAGAGGGATGACTGTGGCTGTTTTGAAAGCAGAGGGAGTGCAAGCAGAGTCTAAGGACAGGTTAAAGAGTTCAGCAAGGTGAGAGACCGCCATAGGGGCAATAGGCTTGACTAGCTGAGGAGCAAGAGGGTCTGATGGGGCACACAAGGGGTTATCCTTCATCAATAGCGATATCACTTCGTCAGTATTAGTGTGACTAAAGTGGCAGTTGGAGGGAGAGAATGATGGTAGAGTTTGCAGAGTGTAAAATGTAGGAGGAGGGAATGTGAGGAAGGTCAGGAGAGAGTCTCTAATTTTGATAAATCTTTCAGCAAAGTATTCAGATAGGTCATTTGCTATTAGAGTGGAGTTGATAGACATAGACTTAGGAGGAGTGAGGAGTGAGTTTATGGTGTCCTGTAGCCGGCAAGGATGGTTGAAGTGAGAGTCTTCAGCTTTATCAAGAGTGGACTTGATAGTGTTCAGGGCAGACAGGTAGACTTGCAGGTCTTCATGTGAGTGGATACGCCTTCATTTGCGCAGCAGCCAATGCATGTCTTTGCAGAGAGAGTGTATGAATGGGATGACCTATGGTTGAGGATGCTGAGACTTAGGGGTGAACGTATGCAGTGGAAAGTGAAAGGAGGATGAGTTATATAGTAGGGTTCGAAGCTGGAGAAGGCAGTGTTGGTGGAAGAGGTATCGGGTGTGAAAGAGGTGAGTGAGTACTGTAGGTTGGAGAGAAAGGAGATAATGGCAGAAGGTTTACAATTCCTTTTAGTAATAGGTGAAGCGAGTGGCGGGGAAAGGTCAGTGGGTGGAAAGGAGACGGTGGTGCAAAGAATTGAGTAATCAGATATGGATGGTGTGACAGTAGTATTAGTGCCTGAAAGAGAAGTGGAGATGAATAAGAAATCCAAGAGCTCATCCCCAAACACCTGCAAAGCCATGGAGCCTGAAAGCGTGAAGCATGGGCATCTAATGCTTGTTGCTATAGCCCCCAACCAAAAATCAGGGTAAGGCCAACCAGATTTAATCGCCAACGTTAATTTCTGGTGATTCCACATTGGCAGCAATAAACCCACGAAGGACATCCTCAACCATGTTAATGTAGGTGATTGAGGTGAAACCTCAATATCCCATGGGCCAAAGAGAGCAGATGTGAGTAGATGGAGCAGCAGGGAGTCATACGCTCATAGAGCCGTCACTTTAAGAAGGCAATGTTTCCTTCTTCTAGGAAAAGCGCAGTGGCAAATGCTGGTGCTGTTACATAGGCTCACAAGCAATATAATTAACAGTATTCTGGGTACACCCAAGAAAGACAAAATGGCTGCCATTGTGCTTAATGAAAGCAAATTCGGGCACTGCTTCTCAGGAACCTCCTGCAGCACAAGAGACATATGGTGTCAGAGGTATGTTATGTCCTCCCTACCTAGTGAGCATTTTAATTAGCAGCATTAACCCTTGTCCTTCACGCGCTACACATTGTGATGAAGGTGCGATCCCACCTTGTGGAAAAAGTCAACCTCAGATTAGCACAGAAGAAGAAGATGACCAGCAAGAGAAAGGAGCGTGAGTACTCCAACACCACAAGCACACCGAGCTCCAACTCACCAAGTAGTACAAAGCAGAGGGAGTACTCAGCAGAGAAAATGATCAAGTCCCCCCCCAATCCCTGAATTTAGCACAGCAGCAGCCACGCTTACCTCGCACTCAAATTGCCCATTGGTGTTGAATTTAAGCCAGTGCCCACAAGAACCCATGATATCTTTGAACAGGCACGCAATTGTTGATATCAAAGGTGCAGACTTTCTTTTTCAGTAGGGGCTGAAGTCTCATGAGATATTGTTGCGCAGGTTTTGCAGAGTCCTGCAGCTTTGGCAACCCTCTTTCAAGTATCTACGAAACAAAGGTAGAAGAATAAAAAAGGAAGCAACAACATTCATCAGGGCGACCTTTTTAAAAGGAAATTAAGGGGAAGAAAAGGGTGCTCATTTTGGTGAAAAGTAGTAGAGTGAGGAATAAAGAAGGAAATTAAAAAGATGAAGCTTACCGAAACATGAGGACAAAATAAAGCAATGCATTACAAATAGAGAGAGAGAGAGAGAGAGAGAGCAAAGAAATAAAAAAAAGTAATGCTAAATTATCAGTTTGGCGCCAGCTAACGACTTTGACATGTCAGAGACCCAAGCATTGGGACCCAAATGGGAAAAGTGGATGAGGAAATTCGATCATTACCACAAGTCACAACAGAATAATTATTCAGACAAGTAAGCAAGGAGGCTATTTGTGAACCCTGTGGGGGATCATTTTGGAGACCTCTTTGATGTGCGACTGTCTCTGTGCTCAATTAGGGGTTGGGGGCGTAGGCTGGATGATTTTCAACTGGGAAGGCATAATCATGCGCTGATATTAAGAAATGTTTGAGTGCTTCTTTTGAGCTGGAGAGGAACGTTGATTAAAAACATACATGTTCAACAAAGCGTTTTGGTTAGCAGGTGAATCAATGGACAGAGTCGCAGTTCGATTGTACAAATTGGTAATGTGTTGATTTTCAAAATTACTCGAATGAAAGGATATCAGATTATTCACCTTGAAGGAGGCTCGTCCAATGGACTAAGTAAGAGATTGGTGATGGAGTTGATAAGGCAGTCAGATATTCTACTTAATGCATGGAATGAAGTTAGACCAAAGGCCCATGCAACCCAACTGGAACTGGGGAGGGCCCAAACATGTGAACAAGTTCTTCCTATGCCACACGAACTGCATGACAGGCTGAAGTGGCAGGACCTGGATATGAGGATGAATATAAGAGTGAGAACAAAATATCAAGTGGAGGAGCATGCCACAGATGCAGAAAGTAATTTCCACACGTGGGGCCTTGCCCAGTGTTGGAACACAGATTTTGTAAATTTGTTTTATTTAAAGTTGTATTGATTTTCTTTAAGTACATATAAACCTTAAACAAATCAGCACATACTATATATGAATAAATTAATGACCCACAACCCTACCCCGGACTCACCTGTCCCCTCCTCCTTGTCCCTCTTTAGTTCATCAGGTTCATCCTTCGCTTCTCGATTGTATCCCGTTTAAAAAGGGCTTACAACCTAAAGACCGATTTGGACTTTTGGACCCATCTCAGTCTACTCCTAACCACTTTCCTCATATTTTATGGTGTTTTGTAGGGCACACTCTTGACCTATATACCCCGTCAGCCAGTTGGGACTGCCCTTGGATCCTCTTCTCAGGTGGCCAGGGAAAGGCCATCGCTTTTGGATCCTGACACTGGGGGTGAAGAAGTGAAGGAGGACTACATGAGTGGGGGTGACTTGTGGGGAGGGCACCCTTGGATGGGACGCAATATTCCCCTTTACACTTCCATGGCAAATCAGCCATTCCCCTAGCCTGTATGGGCTACTATCAGTCGTTTCCCTACATTTCCTTGGGAAGACATTGTAGCCATTACCACTCTGGTACTGTGACGAGGAAGAAGAGGGCCAGAAATCACCACGCTGGCACTCAGGCGAGGAAGAGGCAATGGAAACCAACAGCAGACTCTGTGAAGGTGTATCATTGGTCTAGTTGTTGGGAATCGAGACAGGTGAGTGGACAATTCAAAAGCCAACCCTTCAGACAGAGAATTGGTGAGGCTGTGGGAGATGCTACAGGAGCAGCTGTGGTCAGTGTTGGGGTCGTAAGCAGCAGCCAGGAGGGTGCAGATTCTGGCCTGAAGAGAAGCTGGACCTGAGAGAAGCCTGTGCCAGAGAACGCACAGTGGAAAGTGCCACAGAGGGCTGGCGAAATCCTGTGCTGAACTACGGTAGACGAAGAACGCTACAAGCAGGTTGGCAGGGTTACGAGAGAGGATCTGAAATTCCTGAGGCAGCGGCAGCACTGCAGAGCCGTATGAGGAGACACAATCCTAAGCAACAGCTATTGACGGAGAGATGGAAAAGAGAGGACCTGGCGCACTGGCATAATGGGATGTTGGAGAAAATCAGGTCGCATAAGAAGCTCTCTTCAAGGCCATGTTTGGAACCGGTGAGTCCTCCACAAGACAAAGGGGGGGCCCAGGCATGGCGAATATATGAAAAAGGCAAAACCAATATATTTTCAATACCGATATCAGTGAATAAGATAAAGGCACACCCAGTGGAAGTTGGGAAGGCCAGGAAACTAGCACTGCCCATGCCAAATGACATTCAGAAAGAGAAAGAGACATTTAATGAAGTCTATGGGGAACAAGCAGTACCCAAGCCTATAGAAGCTTCCTGAAGTTGTGTGAAGAAAGAAATACATTTGCAGATGATTATGATACATTGAACAAGCATGGTCCACAGCCAAAAGGCTTTACTGAAATTGTGAATAGCAAGCAAAAGAGCATATGAGAAAAGAAAACAATCATTGGCTTAAGCCAATAAAGTATGGACACTGTCAAAAAGCCCAGAAGGAACAAGTATTGGCAAAAGCCCTAGGAAAGGAATGAAAGTGCAACATACAACATAAGTGCACAAGTGTGGGAGAGTGTGACAGAAAGGTGGCGAAGACATAAGACCACCTCAAGGTGAATCTCATGAATGGAGACAGTGTGGCAAGGCCAAAGACTGGCATAAGACATGTGACACCTGATGCAAAGCCAAGAGATTAACCGGGAGAAGCCAGGAGAGTGTGAACATACATATAAACTAAAGAGGCCAACACAAGGAGCTAAGTGAATGTGAATTTGTACACAGGGGCACCTACAGGGGAGAAGGACAGCTTAGGGGCAAGGCGCTTGTCTTCAAAACAAAGCAAAGGTTAAAATCCCAATACTGCTGGTATTAAGCACGTCATAAATGTACAATTGTAATTATTGTAATTACAGAAGAACCTGTGTGGGCTGAAGAGCTAGGGTTCCTGGTTGCGCAACCTGTGAGAGGTGGACATGTGGTCTGACAACTGCAACAAGACCAGGGAGCCCTGAATTGTGAAAGTCAAAGACTTTGTGAATCAAAGCTAGCAGGAGCACTTTTTGTGAACTCAGTACAAATCCAAAGGAATGTAAAGTTTACCTGAAATCTTGGTGAACCTTGAAGATGGAAGCCAAGTATAAGTTGATACATTTGAGTCATGCGAAAGGAAACAGTAAGACTTGATGAGCTATAATATTGTCTTGAAGACAGAGCCCTTAAGATCCGTTTGCGTGTAACTGTGTTGCCCGAACCTTGGGGAAGGGAACCCCCAAGGAATTGTGGAGCTGTTTGAACTTGGGAAACGGTAATCTTATGACTTTTGCTTAACTTTCTTGAACTTGAACAAGGGGATCCGAAAAGGAAGCTAAGAGCTGGATGAAGCTCAGAACTTTACATTCAACACTATTTCTTTTATTATTGACAACCCTACACGTTGGTTAGGTTTGGTTTTAGTTGTAAGGGCAAGGATAGGTTTTGGACACAGACAGACCTTTTAGTTGAACTCTTTGACTCCTTAGTTTTGTTCAGGTAGGGAAATCCAACCTTAGTATAGGGCAAGGTAGGCCTTCTACCATCCTGACATTTCATTTAATAAACCATTTTGTTTGAACTTTAAATCCATTGTCTGTGTCTTGCTTCAAGATGGCTTCACACAGTACACAGCATTGATCCATTCCTTCCCTGCATATTGAAATGCTAGGGCAACCCTCTTTCCGATTTTGCTGCAATGTCCCTTTTGGCCACTATCAAGGCAGTTGTGAGAAGTTTATTTTCCCAAGTCGTGATATCGCATTCACCACAAATGGGTAAAAAGCACTGTCGTAGGGCACCTTCGGATTTTGATTCCAATTGCTCTTCATATTGTAGTTACTACTCTTGTCCAGTAGGATTGTATCTTAAGGCAATTCCAAATCATGTGCACGAAGATTTCCACTGCTGTCTTGCATCTGGAACTCTTTGAATCCGTGACTATCCCTATACTATATACGTCATCCCTGGTGTAGTACATTTGATGTAGTATTTTATACAGAACCATGCAAAGCTTACTGGCCATATTAGCAGTTGCTAGCTGGGCTTCTATCCAATCCCCCTGCTCCAGAATGCCCAGGCCCGTCTCCCATTTACTTTTCAGCTTAGCTAGTGGAGGTGAGGTGAAAGCAGGGCTGCTTGCCTAGTTTCTTGATTTCTGGTATTTCCTGGGTTTCCTATAGTGGTGACTCCAATGTAATTTTCCCCTCCCATCGCATTGCTCAGGTCACCTCCCTAAATATTGTGTGCTGTTCTCTGTTTTAGGTCCTCCCCTATCTTGGTATAACTCTTGGTAGCATTGCTCAAATGCTTCTGCTATTTTGTCTCCCCTTATACAGTCTTCGTTGCTCATGTTAACAATTACTCGTCTAGTCCCCTCTTCTCTGTTTTCTAACCAAGCATGCATTTACCCACATTTATCTCCCAGTTTATATTGTCTCACTCTCCTATCCCAATGTGCTTGTTTTGTGTAATCTGCAGATACTATCCTGTATAGGGGCGTTGTTTTTAATAGTTTCCTTCTACAGTCTTCAATGATTTGTTTTATGTCATCTTCCTCTCTTCTCCTTATTTATTTTTCCAACTCAGGAAGTTGGGCTTGTCTTTTCAATCTGTGCTGTCCATTTGCTGCCATCGATTGTCCTCTTATCACTGTCTTACATACCTCCCACATAGTGTTATGGCTATTAACCGTCCCTTCATTTAAGTTGAAGTATCATTCTGTCCATTCTCCTAGAGCACCCGCAATTTTGGGGTTGTTGATATAGTAGGTGTTTAATCTCCAGATCTTTTCCCCCTTTGGCTCCTTCCCTGTGATTCGAATATATTGGTGCACGGTCTGAAATACCTCTTGGTAGGTATTCCACTTCCGTTATACTGCTGGGAATAAAGAAGTGGTCTAATCTTCATATTGACTTGTGGGCATTAGGGTAAACGTTTCCCCACCTTTTTCATGATGTCAGCTCTCACCACATCACGTGTCAGCTGCTGTAATTTCCCAGCTCTGGCGACCTTTGAACAGTATTCCGTTTGGCACAATCCCATGCTGCCCACAGAATACTTTTACACTACACTTCCATAATTTTTCTTCCCTCCTTTACTAACAATGAATAGTTTCCCTCTCAAGGCCAGTTTCACTTTTGTTACAATGCTCTGCCCGCTCTGAATCTTTGATTTTCAGGAAACACTGCTGTTCACGTTTAATTTGGAACCCAAGTTGTGCTAGAAAGTGCATGGCATAAGTAAATCTAACCACACTCTACGCACCCCCTTTTCTAAATGGTAGTGTTCATTGTAAAGGCATCTACTGCACCAATTCCTTCATTCATACATTCTCTACCAATATGCAGACTCATTTGGGCCATGGAAAATAATGTACCTTCTGCTCCTGCTCTCTTACCTCCTCAGGGTAAGGCCTCGTGGAGAGCAGGACATCAGAGAACCTTTTCATTTTCCCCAATATCTTGCATCAGACCTCTGGCGGTTCAACTTGTTAATCCCACAAAGAGGTTTTCAACTCCATCCTCATCCCTATCGAATTGTTCTGCAGATGTCATCTTTCTAAGATGGGTTAGTTATCCTGTGTGGCTCACTAGTGAATGATTTCTGGCCTGCAGAGGAGCCAGCTTTAAAATGTTCTTTAGTTTGGAGAGTGCCAGCTGTCATGCGTTGTGTCCTAGCCTATTTTATTTTAGTTGTTACAGGGCATAGCTGTCCTTTTATGGAAGGACAACCTTACAGCTATACCCTCTGTTGACATGCTGGGGGAACCATGTGAACTGGAGAGGATAGCACCTTTCATCTGTGTATGGGAGAACAATACCTTCTCTCGGTTAGTGCAGTAAACATCATGTCTGGAAATCTTTTGTCAGATCTGCCAAAGTTTCATTCATACTATGCTATGTTATATGGCATTTGAATAATGCCCAATCCCATTGGTATGGCCTCAAAGTGCTGTGGGGGAATGCCATTGGTGGACCGAAGTCCATGGTATGAGCATTGGTAAGAGGATTTCAGAATGTGTGTGTGCATTTTAGCCACTACCAAGGTAGGTAGGGGTGGCTAAGTCCCTTCTAGCGATCCATGGAAAACTGGCTTGTGGAAGGGCTTGTGGAAGGGTGCTTTGTTGGGCTGTCGGGAGAGTATGCGAGACAACAAGATTGATTATGTGCCCATTCAGACTAAATAGTTGGTGGGACTTTTCTGCATTCAAGTGGCAGTGGTGATGTGTGATATGAGTTATAGTAATGGATTATTGCAGATGTATGCAGGTAGGTGGATGTGCCCAGGGAGGGATTCGGCTATCTTCCATTGAGATGGAGTGTGATACGTACCAGTAAGTCAGGCCTGATTCGTAGTTGCGATGAGGGAGTGCAGATCAATTACTGGAATCCTTTCTGTGAATGCTCGATACTGTCTTGTGGTCTCCTCATGTGACTCATCGATGCCACCACCTACCTATCTGGGGGTGAAAGTTCACCCAAGAGGTGGATTAGGTCTATCACGGTGCAGCAAGGAAGAGCTAGTTCTTGAGAGCCTTCCAGAAGGGATGAAAGGAGGAGAGATGTGCCTGATCTCAGGTTTCTCTTAGGCCTGTATAGGATGACCTTGTTATGTTATATTAAGGTTTCTTGTAAAGCGCATGGTCGCCCGGAGGCATCATGGCGCTAGAGAGAAAAAGAGGAGCCCTGACACACAACCATCAGCCATCAACCATCAAGATTAAAATAAGTGCTTTTAAGACCTTCCTGAAGGCCAGATGGTTATGGATGTTTTTCATTTAAGCAGGCAACTTGTTCCACAGATGAGCTGCTGCGACAGAAAAAGCGCATCCACCCAATCGGGAATGGCGAAATGATGGTACACAAAGCAGACAAGCTGACTCAGATCTCAGAGAGCGCTTAGGGCAGTAGCGAGAAAATTGAACACGCAAATATTCCCCTCCTTGACCATGAAGCGATACAGAGTGCCTTAAATTCAATACATTGGGACACTGATAGCCAGTGGAGACGGCGTAGGACTGGAGTGATATCACGCTTGTGTTGTAGATATTCTGGGCCTATGTTGTGCATAGCACAGTGGGGATGCACATAGCCTTGAAGGTTGACTGTCGCCCGACCGGAAGCCAGTGAAGGACACGCAGGGCTAGTGTGTTGTGATCTCTGGGACCTAGGCCAAAAATTAACCTGACTACAGTGTTTTGGACTGTTGGCATTTTCTAAGTTGAGATCCATGGGTGCACAGGTGTAAGCTGTTAGCATAATATAGGCAAGAGAGGAAAATGGTTGTGATTGCAGTGAATATGTGTGGGTAGGTAAGGTAATGGAAGATGCATTGGAGAATGCGTAGGTGAAGATAGCCGGATTTGAATGATTTCAAATTTTTCGGGGGTTGAGAGGGAGGTGGTTAGCTGTCATCCAGTGGTGGATTTCTGTGAGACATGAAGCAAGGTCGTGGGCGGAGTTAGAGGGGTCCTTTGGGATCTTGAAGATAATTGGGTGTCATCTGTGTAGTTGTAGCAAGACAGGCTTTGTGAACTGATAATACTGGGGGGACTCAGGTAGAGGTTAAATAGCATGGGTGAGAGAGAGGCACACTGTAGTAATCCATTGGTGACAGGGGGCAGAGTTGAGGAGAACCTTCTTCCATGGGTGTTATTTGGGATCTTCTGGAGAGGAAGGAGGTGTGAGGAAGGCCTGGCATCAACATTAAGACATACACAAGTGACCACAATTGAAGGGTGTTTCTTGAACTTCAAATAAGGGTGTGATAAACGCGTATCTAATCCTAAATCTACAGATGGGAGCAGGCTCTGATCATCAAATAATAATAGTGTTGCCTTGTCAAAATAAAGGGGCCTATACTAAATAAAAACTATTGCCAATCCTTACCTACAAATAGTGTGCGAAACAAGGTTATGGAAAATAAAGAAAGGTTCAAAATGATAGGATGTTTAGGCTGTTGGCCTCCCTTCCCTATGTTTTCAGCACGGGATAACGTGGTTCACTGGAGCGTAGCACAATCTCTGGCTTCTCCAGCATGAGGATACAGTTCAAGCAATGGCATCAGGGCCTCCGACGCACAAGTCTCCTTGTTCTCAAAGTCTCTTCACCTCAAGGGCCTGATGTAGCCAAATAAACAACAAGTTCCTTTCCTCTTTAGATTTTCACAAGTATTCACTTTAGGTGATTCACTATTCACCTCGGATCCCCCTCAGCCGGGCTCAGATCCCTCTAGCACAATGTTTGTCACTTTGGATCCCCCCTCATCCGGGCTCAGATCCCTTCTCTACAATATTCCTTTTTCGGGTGACTCATGGTTCACCCTGGATCCCTCTCAGCCGGGCTTAGATCCCTTTAACTAAATTAGTCTCCCCCAGCTGGGCACGGACCAATGTCAATTTTACATCAAGTATCCAAGACTTTTGAATGTGCATGGGGTTTGGCTTGATCCGTTGCAGTACCTCTTCGATTTCAAAATTCCATTTCTTTTAACATTTGTTACCTCTCAGTTGGATACCTAACAGAGACTTTTCAATGAGCACCCACGTGATGCTGGGCCACTTTGTTTACGGTATTGTATCTGAGTTTAAAAGTTCAGTTACTCTTCAGCTGTTTTAATTATATTTGCAATGCTTGCCACATATGCTTCATATGCTGTTTGCTGCCCTGGTTTCTACACAGATCGGTCTGGTATCAGTCTCCCCAACTCACCGGCTGTGCTGACTTCACTGGTGCTGCTTTGTTGTAGGTGCCAAGGACACTACCACAGTGGCAATCGCCTCTCCCCGCCTTGACTATCGATGCAGGAGAGCCCCGGGTACCTCCTATACACAACACAGGATTATTCAGCTTTAATTCCACGTCTTACGTTTTCAATTCTCAAATGCTCATGAAAGATACGGTCTTTCAGTGAAAAGGTCAAGGGCACTTCCCTCCTTGCAATCCTCTTTGGTCTTGCTGTCTTCTGCCTCGTATTAAACTGCCATCTTGAAACTGCTGTTTCCACGTGTGCTTTGGCTTGCTTAGAGTGTGCTTTCATGCTCCCCCTTTTAACCGTGTGGGGAATGGTGATGGAAGTCAGGTTTGTGTAATGATCAGTAATTGCCTGTCCCTGCCTGACCATTGTAGTGGGACTTGTCAGGTATATGGCTCGGGAGTTAGTCCATTTTCCCTCACAGTGAGTTGTCTGTGATAGAGTGTTTGTGTCAGAAAAGGGGGGGTGGGAGTCCCTACGTATTGTACCTGGTAGGATGGGGGAAGGTGTTACTGGGAAGGGGATACCGTGTCTCACCATCCGGTGTCCTACTTCCACTCCCGAAGACCCCCATCCAGGTGATCCTCCTGCACTGGTCTACCCCCAGGAACTGGATCCAAAAGCGATGGCCATGTCCTGGCCACCTGGATGACAGATCCCCAGGGGCTAGCGGGTGAGACACTGTCAGGTTTCTCACAGAACTACTATGATGAATGTATTTGCTTCACAAACAATAATCAGCACTCTTTATTTTTCACCAGGTTCTATATTAAGTGTAGAAGTCTCTAGACTGCCCATGGGTTCTACTGTTAATCTTCCTCCCTTTATCCTGATTTCCAAGTGCCTTCACAAGATCAGATAGGAGTTAACCTAGGTGTTTCTATTGTGGCGGAGGAGATCCTGGTTCCAACATCCTCATGTAGATGTCCCTATTTTTACTCTAGCATGTGTCTTCTTTCCAGATCCTATCCAGGGTCTTCATCATGGTTTGCAGTTCACCAGAGAGCAATGGTTGGTTTGAAGAATTCGGTATTGCCATGCAGAAATTCCAGATGTTCATTCAACCTTAAAGTTTAGTATAAGAAGCAGAAGGTTTTCCAGGCTAGTTGTTCGGCAAGATCATTTTCCTATCTTTCTAGAGGCTCCACAACAATTTCACAGTTCCTTCAGGATAGCATTTCATTGGGGCTGGCTCCCTCCTCGCCCAGTCTTCTGTGGGCATAAGCCATAGCTTTTCAGGACCCCTGGGTTGAAACAGAGGATGACCTCTTAACAGGATATTTAGGCATTCCTTAATTTCTTGCTTTTCTGCTAGAAAGCTAGTGTCCCCCTGGGGAATCTCGCACAGGTACTTTGCAGGTCACCCTCTTCAGACTAATGATTGTTGAGATTTGAAATGATTTGCCATTTTTCCTTGCCACAACCATTTTGACAAGAAGATTGGGGAATCTGAATGTATTCCTATGCTCTTCCCAATTTTTGATGTAAATTGTAGTTGTTTATTTGTAAAGCGCTTAAACACAAGTGAAGTGCTTCAAAGCAATAGAAGGCGGGAAGGGAACAAGGGAACACAGTAGTCATTCTTAGGCCTTGAAGTTTCCAAATGATCTAACAAAATTAACTAGCATGTTAAGCCTGAGGAATTTTTACTAGTGCAAGTGCAGGCGTGTTTTGCAATGATTTTGTTGCTCTTTTTCACAATCCATATTTCAGGCCGAACATACTCTCAAAGTTTCGTTTAAAGCATGATTTGGTTTTCAATACCTTTTTTGCTTTAACTTCTTCTACAGAAGAGGACATTTTGCAGACCTGGGATATAGGATGAACTCCTTTGTTTTTGAAGATGGTGGAGCCTAGATGCCCATGATTTGTCCTTAACCCTTAGTGGCTCTGGGAAGGGGAAGCAGGCATGTCTGCATTTTCTGAGCAGGTGGTTACGAAAAGGCTGTTTCTTCACATGCACTCTGCTGTCACTTCACATGCACTCAGCAGCATCATCTGGTACTGGAGGGTCTCTATGCCAGCTCTACTGGGGTTATAATATCCTCTTGGGCGGGATTGTAGCAGGTAATCTTATATGTGATTTTCCGAGCAGAGGTTTGGGTGAACTACTTACATTTGTTAATTCCTATTGGTTGCAGGTTTATGATTCCAGCAACATCGCATAATGTTTCTCTCTTCAATCTTTTGGCCAGGTTTCTCTTCAGATGGCATCAATTTGAAATGTGGTCCTCTCTGTTGGTGTAGACAAAATTGATCCTGTGTGTGCAGGCAGCAAACCTGGTGCTGTCACATTTTTTTCAGACCAGGTCTGAACATGGGAGCTCATTCCAAATTTGGCGGTAGTTTGTGGAATTGCTCCTGAACTACCGCCAAATGGAATTACTGTTGCCACCACTTGGTTCTGTGGGATTACCACATGATTACAAATGGTGGTAGGCAGTGTAAATCCCTCCGTGGGGATTTTAGGTGAAATATCACTGGCGGTAATTCCACCATTGGCAATAGCGCCAATTTGCCGATTTTCAGCGGTGCAGGCTTGAAGGCCAAACTCGGGATTTGGCGAAGAAGAAAAAGTGGCAGTAATTCTGTTACTACCACTTTCGAACAGCCCTGACATAGTCTTTAGTATACCTCAAAAGTAAATACTGTAAGTGATTTCAATCAGGCACACACCCAAGTCCCGCCCAGCATGTAGTGCGCAAATGAAACCCTTATTTATTTTTATCTATAGGTTCAATATTCTGAACGATATAGCACTCATATCATACCCTTCTCCTGAGACCCCCCTGGTCACACTGAACCAGGAATCAGACGAGTTTGCAAAGATAAATATTTATTTATGTATTTAGAAATTAATCACAATATATTTTGATAAGTAAACAACAATCACCAATGGGGTGATAGAACACTGAATAGTATCTTTAATACACTTGGGATCAGGTAATGAACACAAAAACAAATGCAGCACAGAAAATAATAGTTTTGAATTGGTGTAGAACAGATGGCACTATGGTTAGAGGTTCCCCCTGCAACACCCCTCAACCCACCAATAGGAGAGGAGAGAGCAGGTAACCAGGAATAGCACAAATCAAACAGAATATCAGTCCCACCTTCCCCCTTCAAACACAAGAGAAAAACGGAATTGACTTTTCAGCTGTCTGTATGGCTTTGAAATTGTCTTTAGAATTGACTGAGCAAAAACACCAAATGTGGTCAAAAATACTTAAATTGTTATAAATTCCTATGGGAGCCACTTTGAAGAGTTGCACACAATCACAAGCAATGGTTTAGTCAAAAGAAAACAATGGAAATCTCAAAGTCCAAGTCAGAAACAGTTTAAAGCTATTTCACACGTGTAAAATTTCTCAGAATGTAAAATCGTGGCAAACTTTTCCTTACGCGATATTCGCTATATCGGGAGAATCACACTGTTTTGGTTCTATGGATAGCAAAGGATGTTAGGTACAAGTAGGAGTTGAAATTTCGTTTCTATCATAAAAATGAGGGAGTTATAGAGGTTTTAGTAAAGGTTGTTTTTGTAAAATTGGCGCAAAAATGGAAAACAGAAATGCACTTTTGAAAATGACAGATGGGTTGAGTACAATAAATTATAACTATGAAAAAGCAAATGCCACAGATGGATCTTACAGTCACGTGATCAGCGTAACCTGCCTGTTGTGGATACAGATAGTTCTAGCAACACTATGGTTCTGCATGAAAGATAGGATGGGTTTGAGAATGGGATAAAACAATGCAAATATACTATGGGTCACAGTTCGTCCTATTAATACTCACAAGATAAGTTATTAAATGGGACCGTCAGTTCTGGTCATGGATTGGATCTGGTCTAGGAAGAACAGCACATCAACCACGGGATCGGATCAGCAAGGCCGTTCACCGGATTTGCAGAGGATCAGCCCTCCTAGTCTGTGGGTAGTTCAATCGGCTGGATAGCAGGTTCCTCAGGCAAGCCTAGTGGTAGCAAGCCAGAGAATTTCAGGATACAGTTCAAAAGGCCTTCTCACACCATAGCGCTTCACTGGGTTGCAAGAATAATTTTGAGGATTAGGCCTTGCAGAAAGTCAATAGTTCTCTACTGTTTGCAAGTGTCTTGGCATCTGGATCTGGAAGGATGTTAAAGCTGTATGTAGAATGCTGGATCAGAGTGCTTCGCCGGAATCAGTAAAGTGAATGAATCAGTGAGTCCCTATGTGTTGTCAGCTGTCTCTATTTATCCTTTAAAATGACATCACAAAATGGGTGTATGAGCCGGCTTAGCTAAGCTTGCCCCCGTGAGCTGGGATTGGGTCGAAATGTCATCTCTGCCTTGCATTTGAGTGATTGGATCAAGGCAGGATGATGTCACATTTTATGGTTTGCTTTGCAGTTCCTGGAGATGGATTTTATACTACATACACATTTTTGCATTGGTCACTTTTACACAAATCACACACAAAGATGCCATATTTTATGTAGCATCTGTTCCTCAAAATCCTGCAGCTGTAGGGTCTTGTTTCAATTTTCTACAGAATTGTGTCCTTTTTGCTATGAACACAATTTCCAAACTTTATGCAAATTTCCACAAATGTGTGTGTTTAACATAGGAATGTTTGTGCAAATTTCTACAATTCTGGGATTAATACATTTCACATAAAACTACATATATTGCCATTCCTGTCCAGAACGTGTTACACGGTTCTGCCGCCTCTTAAAACATGCAGCCAAAAATAAGACTAACAGATATGTCCTTGGTATATTTTTTACCATTTTGAATCACAAGTTATGAGTCTTTCGAAATTGTTCATTTTTAATAGCAAGTGGTACGCCCCTTTTTCTCTCCCTGGAGTCCAGGAGCATCCTCCTCCCTCTTTGTTCCTTCCAGGAGCCATTTACGACCCTCTCACACCTCTGTTTCCTGGGCTGAAGGGCCTGCTATTTTTCATCCTCTTTCTGTAGACAAGAGTCTGGGTTACCCCACAATTAGAAACTTCCTGTGAATTTCAGCTTAAAGGATATCCCTCCCCCTGGGAGAAACGTGTTTGTTCACTTCCAAAGGGTTGCAGCTCTGCCAAGCTAATTTATTCTTAATTAAATATCCAGGGAAAACCAAACTTGTTGCATCAAACATAAATACATTACTTTCTCAGCTTTAACTCTGTGGGATAAAAAGCAACTGAGATCTGTATTCTTTTTAGCCACTATCCTTTTTATGTTTGCTGATCCGGCAGACTTTTTAGTTTAGATCACTTTAAAGTTTCATCAGCAACTCATCTGACAGCTGTCATTCAGGTAGCCCAGGGTACTGCATGCAGATTCTGACAGGGGCTGTCAGTTTACAGACAATCCGATTTTTCTGAAGAAATGTTTTGCTCTTCACATTTAGGACTTTGTATGTTCTCAATGCTTCATAAGATTACATGTATTTTAGCGCCAAGCAAGATTTTGGATGTTGAGAAGTGTTGTGTCATAGGCATTTTGGAGTTTTTAGCACCAAAGCAAATGTCATTTGTAGGCGCATTTTGGAGTTTTATTTACAAAACGCTGCTTCTCTCTCTGCACTCTGTTTGCTGGTCATGGAGCCCACTGGCACGTTTTCTGCAGGTTGTGCTCTATTCCACCACACATGCACCATGGGTGGCAGGTTGTGCATTCCTCTTTTTGTGTGCTGGAGCACACGGTTCTTGTAGGTTTTTGGCACGCACAAGAGTTTTGCCACCACTGTTGCAGTTCCTTGCACCATACTATCAGAGTGATGCCGCATAGCATAGTGGTGTTGGTCTATATATCCCACAAATCTAGGATGAATAAAAAGGATGTAGAAGAAATGTCTAGCACCCACATAAATCTTGTGTGATTAGCCGCATTGTGCTTGATTGTTTTTTGTCCTCTGAGGGCTTCTTCTAGTGAGCAGATAGGGCCTCATTATAAGGTTTCTGGTACTGGCAAGAGATCTTTCAGAATACCAGAAAATGTTACTACCATTTCAGGCACTACTGCCGGATTACAAGTGCTGGAGTGACAGTGTTAAGCCCCTAGGACTCCATAGGACTCCATGAGTGTTTGGTCAAGCCAAACCTGTAGTTGGCCTGTCCAGCTGGGCTGAATTATAATGAGGCCAATTAATTTCTTTTGCTTTCCTGATGAGCAGTGTTGCCAGGGATCTGTGGTGAAAGGGTACTCAGAATCTTACCAATACCTAAGACCTATATATTTTACTAATTAAGCCCCAAACATCCACTGATTATCCCAACACTCCCCCTCTCCACCTTTATTTTCCAAAAGAACAGAAGCGGGGTCAATGGGAAAAGGAGGTGGTGGAATAAATTTTTACTACCCTATCCAGATTCCACTAGCAGTGACTTAATCTGTGTCCATTTCAATTGGCCAGCTGCTACTAGAACAGAAATACATTCTCCTCTGCAAGCGGCAGTGCTGCCTGGGAGAGATTAGGTAACTTGGAAGTACATTAGGCTAACTTACAGGTAAGGGAGACAGAAGGAGGATCGGCAAGTGTGACAGAAGGTAAAGTCATATAGAAGGTCCGGTAAGAGAAGCAGTTTAATGTCAAATGACTAGGACATTTCTTTTCAGAACACCTCCTGCCATGCACCCTGACCATGGGGGGAGGGGGTAGGGAGATAGGGACTGGTGGGAGTAAAGGATCCTGAACACAAACATTCAAAAGGCTTAGCTTTTGTAAATATATGGCTGGTTGAAAGATGCCAGATAATAATGTTTAGATCCCCACTGCTACCCTCTAACGTACATTGTCCAACGATCAGGAGCAGAACTAAGTGTAGCTTGTTGGTGTGATTTATTGTGGATCTTAGTAGGCCCTTTAATAAGATAATACTTGATTTAGACATTTCAGAACTAGGGTTTGCAATATTAGGTTTTGTACATAGGGTACGACTGAATATAACCATGGCACATAAGACCCAGCCACATGGCACATTAGACACCCATGATACAGGAGCTTCACTGGTCACAAAGTTTGCAGCCTTAAAAGCATGAGAAGCTGTCCCATGACAAATGAACAGAAGTCCAATGGTACATGTACAGGAATTCCATGATGTGGAAGTGGTAAACGAGCAGTCCTTTGGCACATTAGCATAATCTGCACCAAAGCACACAAATACCCACTTAGTACTAACCCGATAGCCCACGGGCCCATAACTCACCCATGGCAAATGAACAGTCCAATAACAAACGGTTCCAGAGCAGCCCCATTGAACATGATCAGCCCGAGGAACATACATAGCCCCCTGGCAGATGAGGAGCCTCATGACACATGTTTCTCATGCTAGACTAGGCCAGGGGGATAGATCAAGGGTACCTTGGAAGCAAGACAATGCAGAGCAACACAGGTTTGAATCCTGGTCCAGCGCTTACAGACTGTTCTCTGGGATTAAGGGCATAAACAAATTAATTAATTATACTCTTAGCACCTGGGCAGACCATGGGCACATCCAGTGGCTTCTTGGAAGAAGGAGCACCTCTACCACATCCAGCAGAGCATCATTCACTAAGAAAATAAGGGACAAGTTTTGTTGAAAGAGATTGTAAAATGTTTCCTGGAAGCATTTTAAGATTGGACCTGATCTATCAGGAGTAATGTTGGGAGGCCAAGGCCTCTGATTTCGGAGATAAGAGTGCGGAAGGACAGCATGGAATTAATTTAACACTTTATTTTGGATGCTTTGTTCCCAGACACCGCAAACATTAAACCCACAAGCAGCCTATGTGGCCTTAGTAAATATCCACAGCCCCACACTGTGCAGCAAAAAGACCAAGTACTGATATTACTACAAGACTTCACTGTATATGTACTATAATCATAAATATATTTTCATAAAAATCTTACAATTCAAATTACATTTAAAACGTTCAAATTCAAACCTGGTAGGGAAATGCCAGTCTCTTCCGATGAGTCTGCGGCCTTCATTCTACAGGAGTGCCAGAGAGTGAAAGAGGTTGGGGGGGAGGGTTCTTGAGAAATTAGCAATGGCACTCCAACAACTCCTATAGCCAACACCATTGAGGAAACCAAGCCCTTGCTAAGGAGGCTAAGCCACGCACTCTTGAGTGTCTTTGTAAACTACCATTCATACACAGCTTTGTTGAAGCCCCATGAGCGATGGGGACCACCTGTGGCAGGCCCTTTCTGGGAAACATAAATCTTACCAAGGTAGACTAAACACCTCTGCATTGTGGAACAGGCCATTTTAGCAGTGAGATGACAATCTCAAAGGTGGATATACGGTTAACCACTGTAAAAGGTGTGTTCTTTTGAAACCATGGATCTTTCTGTGCTCAATTGGTGCGCAGTGCATTCTGGGGGCACTCGGAGCCATAATGGATATTTATTCCATGCCTCGGTGAAAAGCTGTACTTGCTTTGCTGAAAGACATGCTTTCTAAACCTGGTATGCAGCCTCAGTCAAGGACATTTCTGCTGGGAAAGCTTGTTTTGTTATGCCTTGCTATGAGTTATGGAATTGTTTTCTGTGGTGTTTTAGAAGAAGCTTTGCTCATTGGTGTTACTGTCAGTTGACCAGGCCGGCAATCAACAGTCACTCAGCAATGCGCAAGCACTAATGCCAGAAGGTTCGAGAAATTCCCATACCTTTTTGAAGAGGGCATATATGCAGAGCTATCGGAAAGGTAAGGGGGAAACCACACAAAGACCTCAGTCGGAGGGGGGACGCCTTGTTCCGACCTTCCTGTGGGCTGGTGTGCTCTCTGCCTGGCTGTTACCTGGGTCTTCCAGCCGCTTCTGGCGAGATGAGGGATTCAGTTACGCCCATGGTGATGTATTTTCTTTTGAATTCTCTGTCCTTTCTGTGATTTATTTCTATTTTATCACTTGTTGCTTTTAAGCTATGAATAAATAGCTGTATAAGTGCTCATTATTTTGCTAACTGCGTATCTGGTTGTGAGTTATTGTCTCGTCTACCTGTGTTCAAGGGTACTGGTGATGAATAATTGTCCGTGCACTTTTGGCGAGCAAAACATTTTGGCGCTGTGAGCAGGGTATTTATGATGAATTGTTTCCAAATATCAAAGAATCTGTTTGAACACAAATAGGCTTTGCCTTCATTGCAAGCGAAAGTTTGTGTTCATTTGGCAGTGAGTGTTGGACTGTGGTAATTTTATTTTTGTGTGTGCGTGGTTGCGCTAGTGACTGCAGTGTGGAAAGGAGAAAAAAAACAGAGGTTTTGCAAATTACTGTAATGATGAATAGTTTGTTCAGGAAAAAGGGTGTTCCCGCTGGCGGCGAATGCCCCGATGTTATCATTCCAGATTGGGCTAAAGGGCCATATGATAAATTAGCCCAGGTGTGGGTGTGCGTGTGGAGCGGGTCTTTGTGAAACGTGGGATGATGGTTTAGGGGAAGCTGCTCTGTCAGAAGTAATGCTTTCTTTACAACAGATTTCAGTAGCGAGAGGAAAGGAATGCGCCACGCTAGGCAGGCAGGGGTGGGTTCTCCTGCATGCCTATAGGAAAATGCATCAGAAAACTGTGGAATTGACAGAGCATATTTTACAATTGGAAAAAGAGTTAGCTGCCAAGCAACAAATATCTTTCATGCAGGAAAGACAAAGCTGATAAGTATCAAGCTGTAGCAGAGCGTGCCGCGGTTAGGGTAGCTCGCTATAAGTATAAAAAGAGGCGAGGTGGTGTCAACCAAAGGAAAGTGGCAACTGTAATCGGTACTGCAGGTGTGGATTGGGACCCTGATAAGTGGGATGGAGACATTTTTGACTCAACAAGCCCAGAGAGTAGCTCGGCAAATGAGTCTGATTCTAAGGCAGAACTGACACAAAAGACAGTGGCAGTGAAGCCGGTTAGGAGACGGCGTGCCAGACCCCACCCGCAGAACCCTGCGGGCGGGGTTGTGGATTTAATCACGCTGGAAGATTACACCCAGCAGGAGGTTGGGGAAATCATTACTCGTTTGAGGCAAAAGTCAGGGGATCCTTTACTGACATGGATGGTGATATTGCTAGATGGGGGCGCCACAGGGTGGTAGATTCCACAGACTCACCGCGCATTTTGCCTTTGTCAACTGACACCAATGTACAGGAGGTCTTAAGGGCAGGGCCGTCCCCTGATGACAATGGGCAAGATTCACAGGTGTCTTTGTTGTACCTAGCAGCCCAGGCATGTAACCGTAAGTACCCCATTACCACAGATTGGCCTAGCGAGGAAAAGAAGTGGTACACTTTGAAAGAGGCGATTCAAAAGGTCAGAGAGCATGCTATGAAGGAGGCAATTCATGTAGATGCTCCAGGACACATGGGGGCCGTGCCGCTCCCAGTTTCAACCAGGAATATGGTGAACAGAACTGCACCACCCGCATACAAAAGTGTCATTATGACTTTGCACGTAGGTATGACGGGCAAACCCACTGATGAAGTAGTGGATGCCATCCGGCAATTGGCAGACTTAGGGGAGGAGGATAAGAGTGATGACAAGCCCAGAGAGAGAGGGGGGCATAGTGAGAGGAGAACTGAAGGCAGAAGGCAAGATAGTAGAGACTCCCGAGTGTCCAGAAAGGACATGTTTTTGGATTTGTTAAAAGATGGTGTGCCACGAGAAGAAATTGATGGCATTGAAACTAGAGTAATGTATGAACTATACAAAAAGAGAGGGCTTGCAGCCAAAGAGTGCTATAAACAGGTTAAGAAACAGGTAGTGACTAAGCCACAGGGGGACACCTCACCTTCTGTCCCTCCTGAGGAAGAACAAGAAGAAGGGCCTATGGGGACACCTTCCCCGTACCAGCCAACATATGCTGATTTGAGGAAGGTGGTGAGTGGAATGTTAGAGGCAGAGTCAGGTTACACTCATTCAAAATCTGACTAGGGTTATGGCCAAGCCCCGGCAGCGTCCGCTCGCATAAAAGTTGATAGGCGGACCCATGTTAATGTTAAGATTTTTTGGGGGCTGGGAAATACACAAGGGGTGCGAGCATTGATAGACACCGGGACGCAGGCCTCTCTGATTCATGGAAATCCAACACGATTCAAAGGCAGATGCTTTACCATTACTGGGCTAGGGGGGAAGGAGACCCCCGCAGTGCAAACAGAAGTTGATATGAAAATAGGCAATTTGACTAGGAAGAAATACCAAGTGTTGATTGTCCCGATACCCGAGTACATAATTGGCTTTGACATTCTAGAAGGATTGACTTTGGGACTATGAGGTAAAACGTATCAGTTTGGAGTGAGTGCATTGACCTGCACACCCATTACCGTAGGCAAATTGAAGATGCCCCCAGTGCAGGTGCTTCTGGCGACCAAGCGGGTAGCAATGAAGCAATACCGCATTCCCGGGGGGCACAAGGAAATTTCAGACACCATCAAAGAGTACGTAGAGGCGGGTGTGTTACGCCCTATAACTACCGCGTGGAACAACCCACTCTGGCCTGTCAAAAAAGGGGACGGTTCTTGGAGGATGACGTTGGATTACCACAAATTAAACAAACACACTCCTCCCTTGGTGCCCGCAGACCCAGATGCCATTACCTTGATTGAGAATGTCCAAAAGTTTGAGGGGACCTGGTATGCAGTGGTAGATTTAGCCAATGCCTTTTTCTCTGTACCAATTGCTGAAGAGTGCCAAGAGCAGTTTGCATTTTCTTGGAGCGGGCGTCAGGACACCTTTACAAGGTTACCTATGGGGTACATACATAGCCCGACTATCTGCCACCGGCTGGTGGCAGAGCAGTTAGACAAGATACCATGTAAACCTGACATACAAATCTCTCATTATATTGATCATATTTTGATTCAGGGTAAGGATGAGCACAGTGTGCAACACCAGTTAGAAGTCATTATAGAAGGATTGAAGAAGGAAGGGTGGGAGATTAAGCCGAACAAAATTCAAGGGCCAGCTGAGACAGTAATATTCCTAGGGATTCAGTGGCATAATGGGCATCGAGAGATGGTGCCGAAGGCCCGACAGAAAATTCTTGAGTTTACCACTCCAATGAACAAAAAGCAAGCTTAGCAGTTCATAGGCCTGTTTGGGTTTTGGAGACAGCACATTCCCCATTTAGGGCAGATACTGGCTCCCCTCTACAAAGTGACCTGAAAGAAATATGAGTTTCAGTGGGGGGAGGAGTAGTAAAAAGCATTTGATTTGGCGAAAGACACTGTGCAGCAGGTGCTTGATTTATGGCCATTGAAGAAAGGCGAAGTGGAGTTGAATGTGTCTGTGCAAGACAATTACGCCAACTGGAGTGTGTGGCAGAAACAGGACAGGAAATGTGTGCCATTGGGGTTTTGGAGTCGTAAATTGCCCAATGCTGGTAACTCATACACTCCGTTTGAGAAGCAGTTACGGGCATGTTATTGGGCCCTGGTCGATACTGAGCAAATGACAGTGGGGCATGATGTGCTGATGAGGCCTGAAATCCCAATCATGCAATGGGTGCTAAGCTCTCCTAAAACACACAGAATAGGACGCGCTCAAGAAGCCAGCATAATCAAATGGAAATGGTACATTCAAGACAGAGCTAAATCAGGGAAGGGTGGGATTGCCAAATTACATGAGCAAGTGGCCAACATACCACCCTCAGATTACATACCGCCGGAAGTGTCTGAAGAACGCAAATCTCCCGTGAAATGGGGAGTACCCTATGGCAATCTGACCGTAGAGCAGACAGAACATGCCTGGTTTACAGATGGCTCGGCCCGATATGTGGGAACCGAGCGATACTGGAAAGCGGTGTCTTACAATCCCAAAACAAAAAAGATTTTGACCACATCAGGGAAAGGGAAGAGCAGTCAGTTTGCAGAACTTTACGGAGTTTACCAAGCATTGAAACAAGAGACCCCTGGTCGATGTCATTTGTACACAGATTCAAGGTCAGTGGCCAATGGATTGGCGGTGTGGCTGCCAACCTGGCAAAAGAATGGGTGGATGATTCATTCAAAAGAGTTGTGGGGAAAAGAACTGTGGCAAGATATTGCTGAGATGTTATCACAAAGTGAAGTCACTGTGTATCATGTGGATGCACATTGTGCTGCAGATTCATTAGAACGTTGGTTTAATTCTGTTGCAGATGAACACACCAAGATTTCATCTGTGGATGCAGAGGCTCAGGAAGACGATTTGGAGGGTTTGGCCACGTGGGCTCACCAGAAATGTGGGCACCTTGGAGAAAAGGCTACTACCAGGTGGGCACAAGCTTGAGGAATCAGTATTCCTTAGAGGTAGTGAAAACAATCATTTTGCAATGTCCAGTGTGCCAACACCAACAGCACAGGCCTATCACTCAGATTGTCCAAGGTACGTTGCGAAGAGGAAAATTACCAGGTCAAATTTGGCAGATTGATTATATCAGTCTACTGCCAATCAGTAAAGGTTGTCAGTATGCATGCACTATTGTGGATACATACTCGGGATACATGATAGTTTTGCCGTGCAAGCGTGCCACACAACTGAATAACATTAAGTTGTTGGATCAGATCACGTTGCACTACGGGGTGCCATGGCTCTACCACGTGCCCTATTACCCTGCAGCTTGAGGATTCATTGAACGGATGAATGGTTTGTTGAAAGAACAGCTGCGCAAATCTGGAGATGGCAGTTTAGCAGGCTGGCGTGATCGTGTGTTTGATGCGGTGCAAGTGTTAAACAATAGGCCTGTGAATAATCATGAAACTCCTTTGATGCGGCTTATGACTCCTGCTTTACAGATTCAACCCAACTCAGTCAGAGAAACCCTATTGTACTGGGAAATTACCCCAGGTTCTTTAGCTCCCTATCAGGTGACTCCAGAGTCAGCAGGGGTAGGAAATCAGATTAGACCCAAGAGGGATTGTTGTGATTGGGACAGGGAATGGGGTTCAAATTCCTCCAGAGCACATGGGATGGATTGCCCTTACATCTGGCTTAGCATTGAATAGAGTTCAAGTGCTGGGAAGGGTCATTGATGCCGATTACCAAGGCGAGATCAAAGTCATCTTGATGAATAGTGGGGACCAATTGCTACCGATCCACAAGGGTGATCGGGTGGTCCAGTTAATTATTATTCCTTTTAAGTTGTCCATGATTAAAAAGGGGGAGCCTTCTACAGTGTTAACTACCCATGGGGATCGTAGTTTTGCCTCTTCAGACAGTATGGTACCGGGTGCGAAGGTGTGGGTTGAAAGGCCAAGTGGCCCACCAGTGCCAGCAGATGTTATTGCATCAGGCAAAGACCAAGTAGTCTTAGTGATGGAGACTGGTAGAAAGAAATGGCAGTATGTGCCCGCAGACAAATGTTACCTAAGAGAGTGATTTTCAACACTGATATCTCTTTTCTGGGTTTGCCTTATAGATCCTGTGTCTGGCTGGTGTAATTGTGGCACGAAACATGTCGCATCTGTGCCAGCGATCCAGGGGAGACCGATGATGATGAGCAATGATGTCCAAAAGCAGCCCTATGCCGATGCCGAAAAGCCAGCCAGCCCGAAGAAATGGATTTGTGGAATGCGAAAATCATGTCAGGTGCAGACGCAAACAACGTTGATGCCAGCTATACAACAGATATCTTTAGGACGACGAAAATATTCCCCGATGATTACACAAACAGAATATGTGGACATATTTGGCACCGCAAGTACTCAACATTACGCACTTTTGCCTTACTGACGTGCAACATGCAGAAGCTTTGTTGACTACATGTTTAGTAGCGGTAGCGACGGCAGTTCCGGTTCTAAAGCACAGTTTTGGCGTCACGCACAATGATTCTTTGGTTCAGGATTCCGATATTAGACAATCCTTTTCAGTCTATGAGTACTGCCGGTTTTGTCAAGAAACAGATCGCAAGTGGAGGTACTTTACACGTATTATAACATATAATATAACTCAAGGCAATGTGTGTTACTTTATGACCTGCAATGTAAAAGAAATTGGCAAATGCCAACAGCTGAATTTAACCAAACAGAAAAATCAAACTGCGTTTGAAAAAAGGTTGTGTTCTCGAGTTCCAAGCACATGTACCAGTGTGAATAATTCTATGTCTTGCAATCATACAGTGTTAGCTGCCAGTCATATGTATCACGCAAATCTTCCAACAGGATGGCTCTTCTCATGTGGCAACAATACATACACTTACATTCCAGCTAACATTTCCGGAGGTCCATGTGCCTTAACTCGATTGGGGCTAATGATGTTCCCTTTACACCCAGCAATGTCTTGAAGCAAAAGGTCAACTTTTGAATCTGTGGGTTTATCCCCAGATTGTGATTCACATGTGCATTTATTATCAGAGACTGAAGTTCTAGAGTTAGCCCTTTCATTAGTGGGAGTCTGGGGTTTAGCTGCTGGGGGTTATAAATCTTTGATTAAACTAGCATGTTTAGTGGTAAAAGGTCTGAATCATACTTCTCAAGCATTAGAAGAGTTGTTCCTTGATAGCAAAGTTACTAGAAAAGCAACATTGCAAAACAGGGCTGTTGCTGTTGATTATCTCTTGCTGAAACATAATTTGGGATGTAACGCAGTGGAAGGTATGTGTTGTTTCAATCTAAGTGACCACTCACGATCCATTGAAAGTCATATTAGAGGTTTGAGGGACCTCATTTCCCAAGTATCTCAAAGTCATGCTGGGAATTGGTGGGATTGGTTATTTTCATGGATTCCTGACATTGGGGGTACACTGCGTTATGCCTTTGCCTGCAATTGCATTATTTTAGCTATTATAATACTTGGTTGTTGTTGTATTCAATGTATTCCTAACTTGGTTCTAATGTTTAGTCGGTTTCAGAGACCGGCTCCTCTGCCACTGGGCTATGGAAGATAAATATCCAAGGGTGGAATTGTTATGCTTGAGCTAAAACATGGCGCTGGTGCGCAGTGCATTCTGGGGGCACTCAGAGCCATAATGGATATTTATTCCATGCCTCAGTGAAAAGCTGTACTTGCTTTGCTGAAAGACATGCTTTCTAAACCTGGTTTGCAGCCTCAGTCAAGGACATTTCTGCTGGGAAAGCTAGTTTTGTTATGTCTTGCTATGAGTTATGGAATTGTTTTCCGTGGTGTTTTAGAAGAAGAGGGAAGCTTTGCTCCTTGGGTTTACTGTCGGTTGACCCGGCCGGCAATCAACAGTCACTCAGCAATGTGCAAGCACTAATGCCAGAAGGTTTGAGAAATTACCATCCCTTTTTGAGGAGGGCATATATGCGGAGCTATCGAAAAGGTCAGGGGGAAACCACACAAAGACCTCGGAGGGGGGACGCCTTGTTCCGACCTTCCTGTGGGCTGTTGTGCTCTCTGCCTGGCTGTTACCGGGGTCTTCCAGCCACTTCTGGCGAGATGAGGGTTTCAGTTACGCCCACGGTGATGTATTTTCTTTTGAATTCTCTGTCCTTTCTGTGATTTATTTCTATTTTATCACTTGTTGCTTCTAAGCTATGAATAAATAGCCGTATAAGTGCTCATTATTTTGCTAACTGCTTATCTGGTTGTGAGTTATTGCCTCGTCTACCTGCGTTCAAAGGTACTGGTGATGAATAATTGTCCGTGCACTTTTGGTGAGCAAAACAGTATTGAATTGATAGTGTGAAATTAACAGCGAATTAGCAGTTGATAGGCTTGAAGGGGTCTTCGCTTAGATTAAAACGAAGGTACTAATGATACAGGCTTAATCTTAGCTGGCACATAGATATATGATCTTCCCACTGCTGGTCCCGAGTTGGTCCAAACAAACGCTCACTAAAGAAGGGTTTCAGAGCATGGCCTCCTCATTTCACTGTTTTCAAAGTTCTGACATTGTACAAGTGGGGGTAGTTGCCCAAAAGGCACGTAGTGCACCACCTGAGTCAGCTCCTCAAGTTCTTCTCCTTGCAGGAAGGCTGTTCTTGACCCACGGAATTACAAAAGTGACTCATGATTTTTTAATATTTAGTCATGTGGTCTTGCTACTTCAATCCAGAAACCTTTACTGTCTCCTTTCACTTTCTTGCTCTTCGCCTGATGTCCCTCCCTCACTCCACGTATCTATTCTTCTCCCCCGTCATCTCTCTATCCAGAATACCTAAACCCCCTTTTCTACCTTGCGCCATTTCACTGTCCCTTTGAATTCCTCCTGTTCCCATCAATCCACCTGTTCCTGCTGCATTTCACCCTCTGTTGCTCCACCATGTTTCCTTCTGGGCTTCACATATTTATCACTGTCATCTGTGTTGTCTTACTTCTATTGTCTATCACTTCTATCTTTTACTTTCTTTCTCCTTTTACATTTTTATTGGTGTAAAATAATCAATCAATTACAAAGCCTGAGAGACAAACCAATCATAACTGATTCATGGAATTTGTGCGCCGAAAAATAGGGATTTGTGAGCCATTCTGCCCGCAGATCCCTGTTTAACAAATGGGGATTTGCGGGCAGAATGGCGCACACATCCCCGTTTTTCGCTGCACAAATTCCATGAATCAGCCCCATAATGTTGTCAAAACATAAGCAACATTATAGTAGTTAAGTCTTACGATCTAAACTAAGGGGTGTTGTTGGACCATACGGCTGCGCCCGTGTGAGGAAAGTGGAATTGAAAATGGAGCTGCTGACCGCAGGCTGAGTAGCGTACAACCACAAGCTACAAAAACCTATGCAGAAGTGTACAAATCACCCATACTGCAGGCGCTCCATACTGAAATCTATTTAGACCCAATTATAGTTAAACAAGTTTATTAACCTCATGAATTAACACAGAACAATTTTGTTGCATAAAATTCAAAGCTTGTTTATTGAGAATGTCAGTAAGTAACCTCCTAGTCTATGAACATGACATCCTGGATCTAGGTAAATCAAAATGCAAGCTGCCACAAAAGACAACTATCCAGGAAGTTTGACAAAGCAAGCTGCTACCCGAAAAAACGTATAAAACAAAAAGGAAACTATCCAAAAGAAACTTCCAACTACATGGCCACAAGTTTAACCCTTATGGGCTTTATCAAGGCAAGCAACACATATATGTTGAAAACAATACTGTCATGTAACAAAAGCAACCCGTAGACAGGTTGGTAGGAGGCAGTAATCCAATGTAGAGAAAGGGGAGAAGATAAATGAGACAAAAACATAACATCATCAAAGTTTCATATATTCTTGAATGACAGGGAGTGTAAATAAGTGGTGTCAGCCATTGTATCTTGTCAATCGTCTGGTAGATTAAATGACTTACTATTTAAGTCCTAATGAAGTATAGTAGAGTATGGGCAAGGCTGCCAATGTAAGGATTAGTCCTATTAGCTATAGTATGTGACTTTCATCACAACCACTGCACTATAGGAAGTTTCTAAGAATAGAACACCGTCATGTTCTAGGTGACCCTAGCTTGCATGCCTAATTATGAACCCATTGCCTCAGCAAGGGAATGATTCTGTGCACAATAGTGTACAATTATGAGAGTTGGAGAGTACCACAGCATTAGGCCATTGAGAAGGATATTAAAAACTGTCGGAGTAGCCTTTGGGGAAGATCAATTCTGAATAGTAAATGCGCCCATTAAAATGAATATCACATATAACTAATGGCAAACCAAGGGAGTACATAGGAATCAAATAAGCGGCTACTTACTTAAAGAAAAGGGGCTGGTTCCCATGTGAGTATTTGAGATTTAGAGGTGGTCCGTTTGTCGACCTCTAAGCAAAGAAAAGAATTCAGAAGGACAATTAAGCTCACAACAGTACTATTAATTCTATGTTATATGTAACTAATGTTACCATTTGCAAGTATACTGTTCCTCATATATTTACAATTCGGCAAGAGTTTCCTCTGCCAGGCAGCTATACGCATTTCATATTCGTCGTGAGACTCCATCTTTGTTGCTGAAAGCGTTCTTATGCTCCCAATGACGTCATCACGCTCACGCACGTGATGTCATTATGTTGTCATCTGTGTGGCGGTTAGCTAATATCTAACCATACAACATGCTTACATCCATTGGGAAGAAAGTGAATTGTTATACAAATGGGTACAGCAAATGTGTGCACTGAATAGTAGCGTCAATGAGATTACTACCACACAATTAAAATAACAAGAAGATTTTCTGTGGCCAATTGGCCATAATGAGTACCATCTCCAGGCAAAAGTAGTTAGCTGACGGCAGTGAGAGATATATTGTTCTTCATATATATTGTGCACATCCAGGGAGGTCCGCTACAGACAAATTGATCAACATAATATTGCACACCATGTGAATAGGTTCAAGAGAGCAAGTGCTGATTATGGTCGACAGCACATGTATATTTAGTAAGGAAAAACCAATACAGATAATATGTCAAGGGTACTAATAAGAGAGAAATTATCAATGTGCAGATTGCACATGTGTGTCACAAATGTGTTGCTTATGCATGTGTGGCAAAAAAGGTGATGATATGGCGCTAGGTTACTGATATGTGCCTGCTAAAAACCGAAGAAAAAAAAGAGATTAAAAAAAGTGTAATAAAACAATATGATAAAAAAAAATGAATAATAAAGGTTCTTTTATGCATGGTGATCCCAAACGTACATGCCCATTTTTAGAAAATGACTGCTACTTGGTTATGCTCTCTGAGAGTCAGCCAGTATCGTTTCAATTTTAGTGTTCCTCATCTGCTGCATACACATAATAATATACACTACAAATTTGATGCGACAGTTAAGGAATTGTTTCACGTGTATTTCTGGTATGTTCGAAGTAATCAAATGGTGAGTATTGTCCAATGCATAGGGGCACATTGTGCAAGTTCCACATTGTGCAAGTTCCACTTTTCTAAAAGCATGTGACATGTTGGGCAGATGTTAGCCAATTACCAACAGGTTTAATGGGTGCCATAAAACTGGGACATAATTTATCCAGCATACACCCTAAATAATAAGCATATGGAATGAATAGTTTCTTATTTTTATTCTAAATGGTCTGCTGGTATCGAATTGTCCTCCACATTGGTCACTGACGTCTCCTATTATCACTGCGGTGGGCTTCTGAGTGCATATTCATGCCTCAAGGATTTCTCCTACGACCCAAGCTTGATCAGGAAAGACCTAAAATTACATATGTTTATAGTTTCTGGTGTTCCTGAACCCTCTATATCACTTGAATGCATTTCTATATACTGGTTGATTCACAGGCCTTGCGTAATTTCCTCACTCTGTATTCAAATGCGTATGAGGCGAATGTATAACACTTTAAATGAAAAGGATCCTGTAGGCCTCATTTCTTCAGATCTTGTTATGGGTAGAGGAACTGTAGGCTCAGATCAGAACCAGAGTCTGATGCAAATTAATGCAAGTCATAGATCGGTAGAGGTGATACTGCTCCTGCATTTTCTAGTAGATTTGAAAGGCTGATTCTGCTTCAGTAGTCAATTTTCTTCGATCAGAAGAGTCGATGCTGATTCAGTGTACTCCAATTTCAGATTGCAAGGGTTGATGATGACTTAATTTTCTCCATTGTTGGATCAGAGGAGCTCATATTGATTCACTTTTACCCAACCTTGGAATGTAAAAGGTGGATGCTGCTTCAGTTTTATGCAGAGGCAGCTCTCAAAGATTGGTGCTGATTACGTTTTCTCCAACTGTAGATCAGAAGGCCTGACACTGATTCAGTGTTCTCCAATCTTAGATTGGAAGGATTGAAGATGATTCCATTTGAACAAATCTTGTATTAGAAGGGTTGATGGTGATTCCCTTTTCTCCAAACTTAGAACGGAAAGGGTGATGCTGCTTCGGTTTTTGCATTATCAGCTCTGAAGGGTTGATGCTGGTTATGTTTTCTTCAATTGTAGATTATAAGGGTTGATGTAGATTCAAGTGTCTGTATTTTATGCTCAGAAGGGTTGATGTGGATTCGGTTGTACCCAATATTTGATTGTAAGGGTTGATGCTGATTCAGTTTTTAGCTAATGTCAGATCATCTGGCTTGATACTGCTTGAGCATTTTTCAGTCTTTGATCAAATTGGTTGACGCAGTTTTAACTTTCTACACTCTCAGTTGGTTGCTGATTCTGTTCCCTGCAGTCTTTGACTTTGAAAGGTTGATGCTACTTTAGGTTTCCCCCATGTTAAATCGAGACGGTTGATCCTGCTTCAGCTTTCAAGTCTAGATTAGAAGGAGAATGATTGGTGTTTCCTAAGTATTTGGTAGTCTTAGGAAGGGGTAATGTGGTTTTACCTTTCAACACTCTTGGATGGTTTGACGCTGCTTCGGTCTTCTACAGTCTTAGATTAGAAGAGTAGATGCCGCTTTGGTTTTCCTCTGCCTTTGATTGCAATGATTGCCGCTGCTTGAGATTTCTTCACTTCAGGATCAGATGCCTTGGCAGCTTTTGCTTGTCTAGATTAAAAGAGTTTGTGTTGCTTGTGTATTAGACAGTCTTAGATTGGATGAGTTTACGGGGGGTTACTTTTCTACACTTTACGTTCAGAATGGTTGACGTTGCTTCAGGTCAACACAATCGGAGGTCAGGGGGTTGAATCTCATATCAGAGGGCAGTGATGCTGCTTCAGTTTCTTACATTTGGCATAGGAGAGGAAGAGTGCCGCTTCAGTGTTGCTTCATGTAGTCCAGATCTGGGAGTGCAGGAAGCAGTGCTTATTAGTTTTTGCATGTGAGATATCAAATGGGATCAGTGCTGATTTACTTTGCCAAAGTCTTTCATGGCAGCAACACGCGCTGCATTGCTTGTCTCCGCTATGAGAATGGAATATGCAGAGCTCCTGCAATTGTTTCTGAAATTGTATGAATAATATGCTGGTTCTGTTTCTCATGTTTTTGATTGGAAGGAGGCAGGTGTTGCTTTTATTCCAGACATGACAGTGTTGTAGCAAAGCGCTGTTATCTGTTTGGCATGTTCATGTACACCTTGTTATCCTCTGAAAAACAAATAATTTACAAATCAGAATGCATAACTATGGAAAATCAGCTTCTAATATATTCACTTTGCTACCCTAAATAGTGCATCTACACCAGAGAACTGTCATGAACCGTACTTTGCAAACTGTGAAATACATGTTTTTCCCAATGCATAACAATGTTCTCAAACCAAGCCCATTAAAATATCAAATGAGGCTTATTAACCCCAAGAAATAGAACATTCCAGTCAAGTTACCTACAATGAATATCCATGGACAATATTTTATATAATACATGTTAATGGCCATTACGTTGTCTATGATGATCCATTCTGCAACAGTTACACAGAAATACTATACAGTAATATGACAATTCAAGACCATCTATTCACCAATGTGGAACTATCATATACCATAATTATACCATATTATTACCTTCATATAATCTGAGAAATCCATACACAGTATCAGAAGAGACATCATTGAATGCCCAGATATTTTTGCTACTATGTGTATTCTGCACACATTGGCCTCCATGACTTTTAGTGCCACATTGCCATGTTTGGGACAGGCTGCAGGTATTTTTGGGAAGATGCACGTCAGAGTTGAAGTCATATTAAAGGGATGTTGTCATCATAGTGCCTTGCGGTAGGTGCTTGCTTGCTACCTTTATAGTGGGGTGCATGACCGGACCACCATTAGCAGACCAAAGGTCAGAGCAGCATACAAGATCTGCTCACAGAAGCTCCAAATATTACACTTCATTTTGGTAAATATATATTCTCAATGTTAAAGGGCAGATGTGCTTATTTAAGATAGAGTGGTAGTCAGAGGTCAGTGTAAGGAAGACATGGTATCAAGATTAGACAGACACAAGTGATCACAGTTCAAGGGTGTTTATTAAACTGTATAGGTAGGGTGGAAAAATGCCTGATCTAAACCTAAATCTAAGATGGGCGCAAGCTACGACCATCAAATCAAAATAAGGCAGTCCTAGTGGTGTCTTGTCAAATAAAAGGGCCTATACTAAGAAAAGCCTATTGGCAGTCCTTACGCTAAATACAACCAAAGAGTGTTGCATAGGGTTCACAAGAAAGAAAGAAGTGTTCACAAATAATAAGTAAGGATGCGGTAGTCGGAGTCTCCCTTCCCCACATTTTGAGCACGAGATAAGGTGGGATTCCGGAGCACAGCACCCGTTGAAGCTTTCCCAGCATGAGCCAATAGTTCTGCTCTCAGCTATCAGGGCCTTGGGGGTCAAGTCTCTTTTCTACAAAAAAGTCCCTTGCCTCCAAGGATTGGTGTATCAAAATGAACAAACAAAGAGCTCATTTCCATATGCTTGCTGGGCTCGGATTTCTCACCCCTGGATCTCCCTCTTCTGGGCTCGGATCCACAAAAAGTTCTTAATGATGTCAGTACCTTCGGTAGCTGTATTTCCTGCTTCTGAGGGCCTAATAGGTCCCCAATTACCTAACAAAACTTCAACCAAACGTCCCAAAGTCCTTCTTCTGATTGTACTTGGATGATACCTCTTCACCCCTTGGTCCCCCTCTTCCGGGCTTAGACCGTTCTTGACTATTTGCCTCCCTCAGTCGGGTTCACTACGGCTTTTCAACACAATCCTTTTTGTAACTCTTACCAATCTTAATGTATTTTTAAACAGTTCACTGTGGACATCCCTCTGCCAAGTTCACTCTTGTCAACACACTATTTACTGGGACTCTGCCCCCTTTCATCAGCATCCCTCCGCCGGGTTCACTCTTGACAACTTTTACAATTCACACATAGTGCGGGATTCACTTCCCTTAGCTTTACCTTCATTTGCCGGTCAAACACTTTCAACTGTACAGAGAATTTTACTAGACCCCTGTATGACAACTTTGACCCTCTTCTCGCACCGTTCCCAAGGCCTTCTAGTAACGTTAGTTTCAACCATAGGGTAATCGGCCAAAGTTCCTCATTGTTAGGAAAGGAAGAAGGCGATGGATATGGCAGGGGAAATGTGCACAAAATACACAGTAAACAACCTTGAATATAACAACGTGCATTCAATACCCAAGACTCGTGTATACCACTATATGAAAAGGAATGTAGGGTAAGCACTTAGAACCTCCTTATGACTGAAAGGAAAGTCGGCAAACTCCTTACCCACTATGCTATTACAGATACTGACAGCGCTAAGCCCACGTAGAGGGCAAGCAGGGACAGAATCTGTAAGCTGACACTCTAGACGGTACTGAATAAAGAATTTGGAAACAGTACTCACAAGGACCGGAATGACCACATGAATGCCAGTACTCACGAAGACCGGAAAGACCACTTGGATGTCCGTATTCACGAGGACCGGAAAGACCACTCAAAAGTCAGTACTAACCCACAACCCTGTAAATCAAACAAGAACCCAGAAGGCAGTAAAGGCAAAGAGTGAGGATGACTAAATACCTAAACCCAAGTCAAGAGGCAAGAAGGAATAGTACAGTGTGGAAAACAAAAGATAATCACACAGGAGCTAGTTACAACAGCTTCCCACACCTAATAATAAAATAGGAAATAAATGTAAAAGTGTAAAGGAAAACATGGCATGGATCCCAATAGAAGGCAAGGATCAGGAGCAGTGAAAACGATATCAAAAGGGAAACTTTCCCACCCATCCAAGGTGAGAAGGCAGGAAACTAAACCTGTAAAGGAAAGATTAATGCAACAAGTCTTTCAGTAGCAAAGGACAATTTCTAGGAAACAGTGAACACAGGCAATTGGGCTACAGCAAAAGGAAAGCTCAGAGAAAGGCTGC
Organism: Ambystoma mexicanum; assembly: GCF_040938575.1. Lineage (NCBI taxonomy): Eukaryota > Metazoa > Chordata > Amphibia > Caudata > Ambystomatidae > Ambystoma > Ambystoma mexicanum. The sequence continues at coordinate 1,176,719,268 of NC_090921.1, read as the reverse complement.
CTGCAGACAGAGAAAGGGAGAAAGGGATTTCCAAAAGGCAGAAATCAATTAGGCATACAAATACGAATTCCAGGACAAGGAACAAGAAACACTAACTAGAAACTGGGCACAAAAACTAGGAACCAGGAACAAGGGACCAGTCACGACAGGAACGCTGCAACAGTGACCAGCGCTGGACTGAAGCAAACTGAGGCTTTTAAAGCTGCTTAACGAGCACACCCCTCAGGCGTGTCGCCTGCTGTACCTGCAGCCACAGGTGTTGCCTATCCTCCACCCAGCCTTGTCCTGCAAGGGAGGAGATGAGGCAGTGAGCCAGGCATTCTGGGAAGCATAGTCATTTGATTAAAGTAGCAGTAGCATGCTGGCTGCCAAAAACCTGGAATGGATCCGGAAGGGAAGTCATTTGGGAAATAAGGTTTTAGCGCTCCCAATTCATCAGGACACTGTAGCATAAGGTTCGGAGGAAATGTCCAGTAGGGAAGAAACCCCAAAACATGCCCCCAAGTGGTGGGAACGGGAGCGAAGGGAGCGAGCCGTGACACTATACCCCCTCCCACGGCCGACTCCAGGCGGCCGTTACTCGCACAAAACATCTTCTTTCCATGACAGGAGCGCTTTGTCTTCAGAAGTGGCACTGACGGAAACGATGACCCACGGGCAGAAGCAGAAGGACTGGAATGAATAGAATCAGGCCGCAGTCTATAAGAGCCATAGGCGGGTTTTCGGTGAGGAAGAGACTCATGGGTCGAAGAAAGGCATGAAGGACTTGCAGGACCTGAAGCAGAGTTGGAAGGTACAGGAAGCTTAGTCACTGGAAGAGGATATGCATACATCTTTGAGGAGAGAGGCAGGCTGGTGCTACATGCCTTAGACAACGGTAGAAGTTCTGTTAGCCTCACTGCCGAGAGTGGACACACAGGAGGTGAGGAAGCAGCAGGTTTCAGGAAATGTTTATGTTCGGAAGAGGAAGGTGGCGGCTGAGGTAGAGGTTCGGATACTCTGTCATCCATCTGGGTAAAGGTTTGTGGTTGAAAGTGACAAAGATTCGCCTGCATAAGTTCCATGCCTTGGAGGTCTGGAGATCCAATGGGTTGTACGAGGCTGGCACTCCCGTTAACAGTCATGTAGCCAGTCAAGTAGCCACCTTGTTGCACGTGGGATACAACCGCAGGAACGTTTGGCATACTGATAGGAGTGTTAGACACAGTACTCGGAACATCAGGCATACCAGCAGCGGGAGCAAAAACAGGCACATCTTGAACTGCAGCAGACATTCCCCTCCTTTGGCTACTAGCACCCAACTGGCGCTGCAGCTGGAAGGCCGTGCCCGTCCCTTCCCTCAGGCTCATGTGGGATCCGGCAACAAAAGGGTTGTCAAGCGGTTGATCCAAACCGGACTCCAAACGCGGACCGTCCAGCCCGCTATCCTGGTCGGCTACACGTTCGGTGACTGGGCCGTGGCGGATGGCATCCGTTTCTCTCTCGTAATACTCCAGGCAAGTCCAGCGGCCTCGCATGTAAGGCCCTCCCGAGTCTTGAGCCGGCTTGATGTTTTTGAAGAGAGAGCTGGCAGAAGTCTCAGGCTCAGATGTTGCATATTCGGGAGGCGCTGATGCTACAGTCAAGTAGTTGGGAGAATTGTTTTGTGTACAAGGCAGACATTCTGGTGATCCCCCTGAAGCATAAGAAGGGCAAGATGGACGTTCATCAGTAAATGGTTGGGATTCAGGAGGAATCTCTGGAGCAGAAGAATATGCAGCAGGATCTGACAGTGTAGACAGGTACACCTCCGATATTGGCAGCGAGGCTGAGCAGGATACAGGTCTCTCATGAACTGAAGCCAAACTAGCAGTAGGCTCTGGGACCGAAGACATGCACTTAGAATGTACTACCAGAGGCTCCATGGCTGAAGGATAATCTGCTGGATGAGTCACTGTAGCCGAAGACAGACATGCCAGAGGAAATTCTGAGGCTGAGGGCATGCAAGCTGGAGCCGTCTTGTTAGCTGAAGACAAACTTGTCAAGGTCTTTGGCTCTGACTGCGTACATGGTGAAGGCTCTTGGGAGACTGGCAGACATAGCACTCTTTTATTGATCGAAGATACGTGTGCCAACGATGACTGCAGAGCTGTGGACAGGATTATTGAAGAGTCAATGGTAGTAGGGGGACAGTCTGAAGTCGACAGACACACTTGTGGTTCAGGAATGGAAAGCCCCTTTAAGGCAGTTGACCCCTTGGCACCAGTAACCAAAGTCTGAGCTGTACCCCTGCCGTCCCTCTCCTTAGTGGATGACACAGAGTCTCTTCCTTTGTAGAAGTCAAAATCAACCAGAGCAATCACCATAGTAAAGTCTCTGTTAATCAGGATTTCGTCAATTGACCATTCCTCTGTCTTAGCTTCTGAAAGTGGCTGATTAACAATCAACAGTTCAGGGATCGCCTGCCGGGTCTTTGGTTCAGTAATCTGTGGAATGAGTCCATCAAAACATGAATTCTGCACTGTCTTTGACTGCTCGTAGTGACCGAAATTGGCAGAAGGAAGAGCGAACACAGAGGTAGCATCGTTTCCCACATCAGCTTGAATGTCTACTTCAGTCTCAGCAGCTAGATCAAGGGCAGAACCTAAGCCTACAGTTGTGACTGATTCTGTGTATGCCACCATTGTGGATTGTGTTTGGAAATCAGAAGCATGTATGTGTTCAAGCTCAGAGTTATGACAAACTGCTACACAGGAAGCCTCAGGTAAAGGAGTGGCTTGTGAATCTTCAGCTAACAGCAATTCCTGACAAACGGTAGGACAGTTGTCAGAACCTGTGCCCTGAATAAGCGCTGTGCTTGAAAAAAGACTTTCACTCCCAATAGATCTTACATATTGACAAGTATCATGATTTACAAAAGTCTCCGCACTCAGGGACTGAACAGTATTCACTTCATCAACGGATAAAGTTGGAGGTGTATTCAGAAAAGACTGTAACATCTTATTCTCCTCTTTTAATGAAATGTATTCTTGTTTTAACTCCTCAAATTCTGCTTTTAGCATGTCCCGCATTAACGGTACATCCCTATCAGTAGGCACAGGGGAAGGCATGGTGCCATCAGGGCTGGATCCTGCCCTAGCCATCTGGAAGTGCACTGATTGTATATTGTCATCTACTGCTTGCAGGTCTTGTGATCTATACTCTCTCTTACCGACGTGGTCTGTGTTTCTTTTAAGCAGACTATTGGCATCAGACCCCTTGGCATTAGAGACCACAGTAAGAACCTGTGCAGAGGAGTAAGCTGTAGACTGAGGGCAGAAAACAGAAGATATGCAAGGAACCCCTCCATTCTTCATGCTTGAATCATGAAACTGTTCAATCTGAGGTAAAGCACAACCGGAGTCATGGGGTTCAATAACAGAGGTACTTGTGTGTATAAATTCTAGCAGTGTGTTGTTTTCCACTGCTAAGGCTTGTGCGGACATAGACTCTGGATCAAAATTAAAGACAGAGCTAGGATCAGGCAATGTAGGATGGGCCACCCAGTGGGTAAAATACTTTGCACGTAAATACCCATTCGTGTCAAGGAGTTCATTTAAGTCAGGAGCAGAGATTCGATTTTCACGGGTAATTGTAAGGGAAGCTATCTGTATAAGCTTGTTAGAGGCCTTGCTGCCTTTCCTTCGTAATCTGGCCATGTTCAAACGGGAACAACGGCTGGTCATTCTGTTAGGAAAGGAAGAAGGCGATGGATATGGCAGGGGAAATGTGCACAAAATACACAGTAAACAACCTTGAATATAACAACGTGCATTCAATACCCAAGACTCGTGTATACCACTATATGAAAAGGAATGTAGGGTAAGCACTTAGAACCTCCTTATGACTGAAAGGAAAGTCGGCAAACTCCTTACCCACTATGCTATTACAGATACTGACAGCGCTAAGCCCACGTAGAGGGCAAGCAGGGACAGAATCTGTAAGCTGACACTCTAGACGGTACTGAATAAAGAATTTGGAAACAGTACTCACAAGGACCGGAATGACCACATGAATGCCAGTACTCACGAAGACCGGAAAGACCACTTGGATGTCCGTATTCACGAGGACCGGAAAGACCACTCAAAAGTCAGTACTAACCCACAACCCTGTAAATCAAACAAGAACCCAGAAGGCAGTAAAGGCAAAGAGTGAGGATGACTAAATACCTAAACCCAAGTCAAGAGGCAAGAAGGAATAGTACAGTGTGGAAAACAAAAGATAATCACACAGGAGCTAGTTACAACAGCTTCCCACACCTAATAATAAAATAGGAAATAAATGTAAAAGTGTAAAGGAAAACATGGCATGGATCCCAATAGAAGGCAAGGATCAGGAGCAGTGAAAACGATATCAAAAGGGAAACTTTCCCACCCATCCAAGGTGAGAAGGCAGGAAACTAAACCTGTAAAGGAAAGATTAATGCAACAAGTCTTTCAGTAGCAAAGGACAATTTCTAGGAAACAGTGAACACAGGCAATTGGGCTACAGCAAAAGGAAAGCTCAGAGAAAGGCTGCCTGCAGACAGAGAAAGGGAGAAAGGGATTTCCAAAAGGCAGAAATCAATTAGGCATACAAATACGAATTCCAGGACAAGGAACAAGAAACACTAACTAGAAACTGGGCACAAAAACTAGGAACCAGGAACAAGGGACCAGTCACGACAGGAACGCTGCAACAGTGACCAGCGCTGGACTGAAGCAAACTGAGGCTTTTAAAGCTGCTTAACGAGCACACCCCTCAGGCGTGTCGCCTGCTGTACCTGCAGCCACAGGTGTTGCCTATCCTCCACCCAGCCTTGTCCTGCAAGGGAGGAGATGAGGCAGTGAGCCAGGCATTCTGGGAAGCAGAGTCATTTGATTAAAGTAGCAGTAGCATGCTGGCTGCCAAAAACCTGGAATGGATCCGGAAGGGAAGTCATTTGGGAAATAAGGTTTTAGCGCTCCCAATTCATCAGGACACTGTAGCATAAGGTTCGGAGGAAATGTCCAGTAGGGAAGAAACCCCAAAACATGCCCCCAAGTGGTGGGAACGGGAGCGAAGGGAGCGAGCCGTGACACTCATGTGAACACCCACATAGTGTCTGACTCCTATGTAGCTGGTTTTCCCCTCTCGTATCAAAACAGTTCTTTGTACTTTTCTTCAATGAGCCATTTGCTACTTTTGTCTAACACAGTTTGTTTCTTATAGGCTCTACCCTCGACTCACCGGCTGGGATGAACCGCTTGGCTTCTCTTGTCTCTGGAGTGAAGGACGGTACCACGGTGGCAAGCGTCTCTTCCCAGCTTGGTTATCAGCAGAGGAGGTCCCTGTGTACCGTTGACATCTGCTGCAACACATACTGAATATTGTTTGCCGTCTTACTATTCCTTCTGTGGAGGTTTCACAGGCCTGGAAAGGAAAGGGCATGGTCACTTCTCTCTTTGTCATAATCTCGGTTTGCGCCATCTTTCTCCTCCTCTTGAACTGCCGTGCTGAGTTAGCTCTCTCGTTGTGCGGTCTGCCTCGCTCGTACTATGCTCTCATGCTCCGCCTTCTATCCCTGTGGGGAAGGGAAAGGGCTGTCAGGTGAGTGTGATTTCGGTCAATTGCCTGATTTTGCCTGAGCCTTGCATTGGGACATGTCAGGTAAATGGCTCTGGTCTAAGTCTGTTGTCTCTCGTGGTGTGCGAAAGCGTTCGTGGAGAAAAATGGGGGTAGTGTTTCTGAATGTCCTACGTGGTAGGATGGGGAAAAGGTGTCAGAAGAAGAGGTATACCGCGTCTCACCAGTCAGTGCCCCACTTCCTCTCCCTGAGGACACTCCTTCCAGGTAATCCTCCCTCACTGGACCACCCTCAGGAACTAGATCCAATAGCGATGGCCGTGTCCTGGCCAACTGGATGACAGATCCCCAGGAACTAGTTTGTGAGAGACCTTCAGGTTTCTCACATCAGAAACTGGGGAGGAGTGATGTACCTCTGGAACTCTACTTTGTAAAATATGGAATTAGATGAGAAACATTAAATGAGGTATATCTTAAGTGGGGCAGCCTTCTCACACTTGACTTTCAGACCATTCAGATATTGGCTATGTGCTGTTTGTGTACCTGAAGGAAGGTTAAGGATGTGAGATTCACGAACCATGGAGACATATTTCCCAACACTATATGTATGTGCACTAAGACATTGTATGCCCTTGTATTGCTCTTCAATATTGAGGTCACTGCATAAAATGAAAGTAGGTTTATGCTAGGGACAGTAGAATCCCTCAGGAGGCAGCATTTTTCTTCAATTCAGGAACTACTGCTTACGTTTCTATGATAATTAAATATAAACCATTGGACCAACAGTCCCACACAGTGATTATTGCAATTCTATATGCTACTATACCTCTTCACCTTTTTGTCTTTGGGGAGAATGTTTCACTTTGAATTAGGTAATCTTGCTGCATGACACACACTGTGGCAGGTACATTTAGGTTAGGTTTCCAAAATGTTGCTCATCATCCTGTTAGGACAGCAATTGGGTCAATATTTTTTAATCACTTTTACTAATGGTAGGGAGTTTGCAATAAATAAATTATTTTTTGAACATTTGTATTCACTTTTCCTAGAATAAAATATATAACAGGAAATACTTCTGTCTTTTCATATCTTTCTTCATCCCTCACTCCGCTCCTCTCCATATATCGTTCCAACATTGGGCCTCATTGCCCCATCGCCACCTGTAATATCACAGTGGCACAGTGATATAAGGCGGCAGCTCTGTGTCTTTCTTGACTGGTGCATGGGCCATGTGACTTTGTTTGGTTTCCGTTACCAGGCCCCACCAACTGGCATGTACAGGTTTCCCTTGTCTGATCTCAACAGAACAATGTGCAAATAAGGGCTATGTTAGGGTCCCTTCCTTTAGGCTTCCGTATCCAGCTATACACTCACACTTTGATCTGGCCCCTCTCCACCATCTTTGAAGTCTCTTCCTGGCCCACATTCTTAAACAGCCCACCAGAATGGAGGCTTCTTTCTTTATGAAGAACCTGTAATAGCATGGTGGGGGTTTTGTGGCAGCAGGAGGTAGCGGACATACAAGGGCAGAGATGGACTTAGGACCCGTAGTATCCACCATATGCCGCCTTCAGGGTCGGCATCACAGAGCAGGCGCTGCCTGACTCCCAGGGTCACCTAGTCCCTCTCCCCTAATCCCTTCCTTGTGCCATCAGCACACCACACACACGAGTCACAAGTGGTAAGAGGGAGTGTTATCTGCAAAGGCATGCTGGGCATCAGTAACCCTGGGTAATATTTGAAATGCATCTCATTTTCTTTTTCTTTGACCACACCCACAGAGTTTCTCACAATATATCTTCTTGAATTATCATGTAAAGTCATTCCCCAATTCTCTTTAATGGCCTGGAATCCGCCAATTCACTTTTGTCATCCGAATAGAATATGGTTGTGAGATTGTATGGTCCTTATGACAAACTGATCTATGTATTTGTTCTAAGGAGATTCCCTTTAGGAAATATTAAAAATATTAAATTGAGACCCAAACTGTATACTTTGGATGAGACTGCTTAAATAAGAAAAGGAAACCTAAGCTGTGAGAACTGTATTATAAAACAACTAGAGATCAACTCACCAGAGAAGGTGGATAAAAATTAGGTTACAGAAACAAAAGTACAAAAATTGGCTGAAAGGAAATAGGTATTTGATAGCACAAAGTATGGAGAATGTATACATGAAGCTATTCTGAAAAATAATAGCATACCTTTCTGGTCTTAAATTCAGAATAGTGATAAACATCAAATGGATGCTCAAAGACTAACCCTATATCTGAGGGCAGTCAATCATCTAGCTGGTCTATATGCCTGTGATTAAGAAGAAATAGTCAATCATAATGACGAACCATGGAACTTCAATTTTAGTTATGATGAGATTTTTTCACTCATAATCAAAATAGTCTAACTCAAGAGCCCCAGGTCCAAACGGACTGAACAATAGGGCTCTTAATGGAGCCCCGGAAGCATGGGCCATGCTATTGCTTATATATTTTCACAATATATTAAAATCTAAAACAATCCCCAGCTCTTGGAAAACATCTCACGTGATTCCAACGGTGTTAAAAAAAACACAGTAAATGAGTGCTCTATTACACTTCTGGCTGCAGAGAGAAATATGTTCTTGTCATTAATTTTGAAAGAAATGGACGTGTGGGAAAAATTAACTGTTAAACAATGAACAGGATTCATGAAAGGGGTGAGAACCTCTTTAATGGTTTGCCACTAATGTATTAATAGATAAATCATGTGAAAAAGATACTCCATCTCTATATATTGCTACTACATTCCTTTCACAACCTTTGACATGGCCAGTGGATCCTGCATATGGGCGAAATTTAAAAACAGGCGATTTCCCGATAACCTTCTTAACATCCTGATTAATCTACAAAACAACGCCAATTTTAGAGTTAGAATGGATATGAAAAGGACATTAAGCAGAGAAATAAAAAAAAAAACAAGGGCATGAGGCAAGGTTGCGTGCTGGCTCCCTGTCTCTTCAACTTATATGCTTCAGACATGGGTGACTTCTTGAATAAAGTAGCACTTATCTCACCACAGATTGGTGGTTGTAAAATGTGTTGGCTCACTTAGGTGGACAACATTATCCTCATGGACCACACTGAAGTGGAGCTGCAACACCTCAGAAATGCGCTCCAAATGTTTACAAATGACAGGGAATTAAACACCAATTCAATTAAAACAAACATGTATACTTTACCTGAAATAAATGAGGGCAAGGCTTCTGTTGGAAATTAGGGGACGGGAAATTGAGCATCATGAATGAAATTAAATATCTGGGTCTCTTTATAGCTAGCACATCCTGTAAGTCTGCTATGCTATCAAGACTTGATCTAGAACAGAACAATTTGGAACCCAGATGGAACGTATTGCTGGGAAATACTGTTGATTCACACTGACCCCATTGATTAAATTCTACTGTGCAAAAGTGATTCTGGCCATTATTTATGGTCTGGAAGTCTGTTCACTGTTGGGTGATGTACAATTTGCACATTTAGAGGGGAAAAGTTGGTGCAAAGCAGTGTCATTACCTATTAGTGTGCCAATTACCGTTTTAAGGTATGCATTGGGGTTGCTCTCTTTATATGGTATCTATTTATTGAAGGTGCTATCTCTTCTGAGAAATGGCATAAGCTCTTCCAAAAACATATTATACCATGATCTTCCATGGCAGATGCAGGATCCCTATTCTGTTATTATGAAAGTTTTTAAGGAAAAGTCTGGACGAATTTTGGACATTTTAAAAATAGGCAATAATGATATTAGTGTGTATCCAGTTGCTTTCAAGAACAATTTGAATGAGTGGGGCTGGTGTAAGACTTGTGATGCTAGAGACCGATATACATTATGTAAAGATATTGCATGGGAAAATAAGAAATACAGCATTCTTCCAACTTTCTGTTAGAAATTTCCTGATGCACGGTACAGGAATTTTTTTCTAAATTCAGATTAAATATCTTTGAGACCAGAGAAATAGATTATATTAGGAAGAGTGTAGAAGATACCACCTCAAGATTCTGTAGATTCTGTGCTACAAAGCATGAAATAGACATTCTTTAACGCAGCATGATAAAATGTCCCACGCTACAAACTCACAGATTGGCAAGATTTGTCTTTGAATATAATTGGTTATATATGGATGAATTTTGGAACTGACTGTTTAGCGGGAGAAATATCGCTTTGCCGGTAGCCGATGTCACATTTTTAAGAATGATAAAATTGATTGTATTGTGAAACTTGCAAATATGAAAGGAAATGTGTATTTTTTTTAGAAATCATCAAAGATGGCAATCTTATTGAACTAATGATTGGATGTTTTTTAATGGATTTAGTTTGTCTTTTCTTAAAATAAACCAATACAAAAAAAAAATATGTATAGGGAACTATCTGTGTGGATGTACCCATTCATACATATTGTAAACATTCGTTATAAACCTGAGGCTGGCGTCCCTGTCCTTTGTATCTGACTCAGCATTTCCTTTCAGGGATTCAGGATTTCGTTTGGAGTAGGAAAGGACCTGGATCGATTTACTCAATATAAATAAGGGACCTCACCAGTTGTGCCAGACCAACAAATATACTTTGAGGTTCGGCACTGTAATGACTTTGTTTGATTTGTTTTTCTGTGGGGTTATTAGCCTTATATTCATTGACGGGAAACATTTGTAAATTGCGGGTTTTGTCTGTATGGGTAGGGTAAACATTCCAAATTGATAGATGATTGGAGGTAAGGGGATTTTTGAGGAAGAGACCTATCTTCAATTAGTACCCTGGAGACAAACATAGTGAATGAAACACTGTATGTGATTAGCTAAGACAAGGTCCATACCTGACAATGAACGCTGCATTCCATCTTACGCGCCTCTTCATTCTCAGAGCACGACGCACTTCAATATTGTTTTCCTTCATTCCACGGTGCGTCATTCCGGCTCGCAACGTTTGAAAAAGATACTGCAATCAAAGGACTGCCACAGCGGAGCACGAATCCGGCACAATTTACGACTCTCACTGCTGAAAATGGCAAGTACGCCCAGAAACGTCGTATTTCCACAACCTAATGATGTCCAACCGAACTTCAATATTCTCGGCCCACATAGAGTAGAGGACTGGTTTCAACTCATTGACAACGACACTGAAGAGGGACAACAAAAAGAATTAACTCTTAGTCCCTTTCCTATTGCAACTACTGTGTCATCTGCACATTGTAGACATGCTTCTGTGGATAGCCTAGATTTAAACAGTATAGAACTCTCTAAATGTGAGGCGAATACACAGCAAGCAACAAAATGGGCAATTGATACTCTGAAAAGTTGGCTTCAACAAAAAGGTTTAAATCTTTCATTTGAATATGAACCCATAAATTGCCTAGCAACTCTTCTGCGCCAATTTTATGCAGAGGTGCGGACATCCACTGGATCTGAATACCAACCGCAAAGTTTAATAGCGCTCCGTGCTGGAATAAATCGGCATATAAATAATCCACCATTTAGCCAAAATATAAACATAACGCACAATCAAGAATTTTTAAGCGCAAACAATGTCTTCATAAGTATCATAAAGCATCTTCGCTGAGCAGGAAAGGACACCTCTGTCTCGCTTCGCTCGGGCCTATAACTATGGGCCCCGGGGCATTACCTGAGTCGGTAATGCCCCCGCCGCTCGGGTCATATTGCTTAATTATATCACTTCTCTCAGCACATTAATTTGAAAGTGAAGACAAATGTTTACAAACAAAAAGTAAGAGAACTTGACAAAAGGTTCAGGAAAAAATAGGCCCAGCATAAAGAATCTGTATTAAGAGGTGGTTGCAAGGGGGTAAATGGTTGTCCCACATTTGATTAAAAAAAAATCAGACTTTTTTAAATAGTGAAAAATAACACATTTTAGAAGGAAATCAGGAGCAGAGTATAGCTGGCAAAAGGGAGCAAACAGGGGGAGGCTTTCCCGCCATTATAATTTAAAGTGAAGAAAATCATGACTACACTGTGGGGAACATTAACTATTGGATAGAAGGTAGTTCAGGACAGGGGATGTCAAATACGGACACATGAAATACACCAAGTACACAATATTTTCAAACTTAAATGTTGAAATCAAAGGCATAGTCATGCAAAAATGCTGTATGTTTTTACTTTAATTTTTGATGTTTACATTTGAAAATTTGATTCTTTAAATTTTAAAACTGTTCAAAACTGTGACTGTTGATTCTGTATATTCTACTACGTCTTGTCTTTGTAGTATTTCTCCTTCCTTATTTCAGAAAATGAGCAGAGTACAATTTCCAGGAGCTTGGTGGGCCAGTCTGTCACAAAACAAACTTGTGCATGGTCACGTGGTCTGACAATCCATTTCTGAGTATTTACGCATTGTCACGTTTGATGGATAAACACACAACTTGAGAGTCAAAGTGTTGATCAAGAGGGTCTATAATACAACATAAATAGGCTAACAGTTATGGGTGGAATGCTTATAAGAGTAGAGCAACAATGGGAAATCCCAGATTAATGACATTGGTCTAGCAATCTGTCCCTCTATTGCCACTGGCTCTGCTTCCCGGCAGTCAAATAAAAGTCACTCTCAGTCTGCTGGGTTTCAAGTGTCACCTGCACTTCTTTCTTTTCTTGAATGTGTTGTTGCCTGACAAGGATGCTAATATTTTATGAGGGCAACTCCTCCTGCCAGGACTTGAAGAGCCACACGCTTGTTGCTGAGCCTGTCAATTTCTAGGTCAAGTGGTGACAGACCATCCCACTTCGGGGTAGAGTGTAGCATAAGTATTCCAGTGATTTTGGTAGTCTCTGCCACAGTTTCAAAAAGCACCAGTATGGTATGAACCCTATCAGGAGAGTACTTTCTGGCATGCACCTTTGTTGGGTGGCCTGGCATCCCCCATCTCTGCCCCTTCACCTCACGCACTGGTCTCCCTTTTAGTGCCTTCTTGATGGCCTAGAATGATCAAGCACTCTAAGATTTTTTTTCCTTCTCTGCTTTTTTCCTGACTTGTCTGTTCTGTTATCTCTTTTTCAACCTCCTCCTCACATGTTATCTGTCTCTGGTCTTCCTTAGCTCTCTTGACCACCACTTGCCTCTCTTCCTCCTTACTCTTCCACTGCCAACATACTCCTTCTGAGGTGCTTGTTGTCTTTGAACCCCTCAATGCTCTTTCTTCTTCTTCGGGTCTATCCATTCACTTTGCCTTTTCTTCCTCCTCTCTCTCCCTCTGCTATTTCAGTTCTTTACTACTCATTCTCTGACTGGTCTATGACCCAATAACTCAATAAGTGCATTGTCCATTTTGTTTACCAAAACCTTGCTGCCGTTGTTGCCACCGGTCCATCTCTCGGTTAACGCCAGTTCACCATTCAATGCTACCTGCACATCAGGAAGTGTTCCTCTCCCAGACTACTAAGTTGCTGCAGGGAAGTCCATTACTCTTTCCTCGTATGCTGAACTATTGCTGTATGTTTGGCCATGCTAAACTGTGGGAGCCTGTGTCTTCACAATCTCCTTCCTGTCCTGGAAATCCTGAAGTTGGAAAATAGGTAACAAGCTAGTTCTGGCCACCCATCTTTAGTAGGGATTTGCTTCATTATAGGTATGTTGACTTCTGATACGCATGCAGGTCCCGACAAAATGGATGGGAGGTATGTCTCTTAGAAACAAGATGCTCACGCGGTGAGTCAGGTATAGGTGCTTTGGGTATGGAGACAGCAAGGCAAAGTTGGGGAAATGGGAGGAACGCTCAATCAAGGGGTACAATGACTTATAGTAGAAGGGGGTAGTCTCTTTTTACAATGGGGGTTACAGGGATCAGGAGTAATACTAGTAGGGAGAGGGTAACAGATACATTCCAGGTCTCCCCCTCCAAAGCAAGTTGTGCCTGTTAACCCTGCAACATGGCTGTCTTCTTCAAAGGCATAGGGTCTACTTCCTTGATATAGGGTATTCCCTTTGCCAGGGTCCACAAACCCTGCTGTGTTCTACCTTCTTCTGTTATGGGGGTCTCTAGGCATTGGTAAAATAATGTATCTGCACTAAGGATGATTATGTGTAGGATTCTCCATTTACCTCCTCCTGGCCCTAGATCATTGAATAGGGGGGTGCACCCGACCCCCGTGGTTACCCCAGCAGAATCACTCAGCCTAAATAATGGTACTTTGTCACACTATCCAGAAATTCCTGTGACATTAAAATACCATCTAACTAAAATAATGTAAACTGCCTATGAAATTTCACCCTGTTGTCACTTTAGCCTTATAGTGCAATAGCCACTGTACATCTATCAACCCCTGTTGAAGAAAAAGGCTATTAAGGGGTTGGTGGCCATCAGGCCTGGAATGTTTGTGAAACCAGACCAGTCTATGGTTGGATTTAGTACTTCTTTCCAATCTCGTTCAATAATTAATTCATTTTTATTTTGTGGGGGGGTATCACAAGGCAAGGAGATCACATTACACATAGCTCATTTGTTTGCCAGAATGTTCAGAACCTTTAATGAGTTCTGTAAGTGTTTAATCTTTTTATTGTGTAAGCAGCCAAGTCTCTCTTCTGGCTTGTCTTCTCCTTTGGTTTAGTCCCAAGGGGACTCTTTCCTTATCTTCTCACTGAGTTAGTCCCCAGGATTCTCTTCTTTTTACTTGGTTAGAATTCCACATTTTTGATTGTGTTCTTTCCTTCGCCAGAAGTTCAGCGTTTGTGTTCACTGCTACCTCCTTCATGAGGGGTTCTAGCTCTTCATTTTCCGCTCTCTCTTTGGCCTGGGGTTCAGAAACGCCACTCTCTGCCTCCTCTTTGGCCACAGCCTTTGATTTTACTTGGGTTGCCTTTTCAGAGGCCTAGTCTTTTCCTGTTCATTGACCACAGTCTTGTTCTAACTACTGGAGATAATTAATTTAATTGTATTGTTTATAGCGTAAACCTGGCCCATAGGAAGCACAGCGCTTTACAGAGTTCCCGGAGAAGCCAAAGGCTAGCGTTAGTTTAGAGTTTTTAACAGTAACGCAGTACTGTGGGGGATTGTTGGGGTTTCAGTCCGGGGGTAGGAAGCGATGAAAGAGCCATGTCTTCACGATTTTGCAGAACTGCATAAAGGGACAGTAAGAGCCTCCAGGGGGAGTGAGTTCTAGAGGGATGGGGCATAGCAGGAGACGGACTGCTTTCTGGTCCTTTCCTTAAGGGTAAACGTGGACTCTACCCTTTTGATGGATGAGCTACGGTAGGTGCAGGAACCACCTGAGATACAGAATTTGGCTGCCAGGTAAGATAGGATTCTGTTGGAGACCGCTTTGTATGTGATACACATGGTTTTAAAGAGAATCCTTGTGGGAAGGGGGAGTCAGTGGAGATCATGTAGGATGGGGGTGATGTGGTTGAATCTACGGGCACACACACGATAAAACGAGCTGCGCTGTAATGGCCAGCTTTGAGGGGAGCCAGGTACCTGGCTGGGAGCCCGGCAAGGAGGTTGTTACCCTCGTCAATGTGTGAGATGACCAGTGCCTGGACTACTGTACAGAAGTTAGACAGTGGGGATGAAGGGTTCGATTTTCCTGCGTGTGGAGATTTGGAGCCAGGCGGTGTGGGCTTTCTTGGCCACATGTTTTTGGAAGGAGAGACAGCTATCGTAAATGAAGCCTGTTAGGCAGAATCACCTGCAGTACCCTTTGGGAACACTACAGGTAATTAGGACTACAAGTGTAAGCACAATTTCACCTTTGGTACAAGCCTGTACTACACAGTAAAGTAGTAGCGATGACTGAGCAGCCAGACTTATCTCAAGAGTTTAAGTGAGCAGTAGAACAAGTTACACAAAGGACCAACCAATACAGTGATTCAAGTAAACACTTACTCAAGGTTTCATAGTAAAAGAATTTACATATATTTACTCAATCATTTATAAAACATTACACTAGCATAAGCAGCTCAATATCACACACTAATACATCACAAAAATGCAACCGGTAAGTAACTAAACAAGTTTAGCTCAAAAATGAAGTGTGAGCAAAATTACACCTTGGGTACTTAATAAAGGAGGGAAAAGACAAGGTTATAAGAATAGACAGCCCAAATACAATCGTAGGCAGGGCAAAGGGTTTCAGTTATTTACAACCAGCAATTCTTCTCAATGGGCCTGGGCCAAAGTCAATGGTTCAGAGTCTTTTGTATAGGATAGCACAGTTCTGAGAAGTAACGGTTAAGTCTTTGCCACAGATTTTTCAAGGATTCAGCTAGGCGAAAAGTTTGACGAATATTGAGGGAAGGAACAGCCTTCATAGTTGGGGAAAGTTTCACGCACTTTCTCGAGGACCAAAAAGATTTCCGGACAGCGTTTGCACAGTACCTTTTAAATGAAGAAAGCTGTAGCTGAGGCAGTTGTTCCTGGCAGTTCGAGCAGATCTCGCTGTTCCTGTGCTTCAGTCATGGGGACTAGAAGGAGGATGTCAGAAGGTTCCTGCCCTGCCCAGGGAAGAGGCCAAAAGCTGTAGCAAGACGCCGGTTTAAGGTGTGAGTGCCTTAAAGTCCCCTTGGTTTCCTTCCTTCTGGCTATCCGGTTTTCTACAGCACTCTGATGAAAATTCGACCAGAATAGTACGGTGTCCAGGTGGCTTGCGAGTTGTTTGTTCCCACCGAACTCAAGGGAAGAAGTTAACCTTGAAAGGCTTCTCTGTGGTCAGAGTTTCAGGTAATTCCGGGCTGCGGCAGGGCTTCACCGGTCGTCGAGGAGTTGCAGCAGTCCTCTTCCTTCCTCTCCTCTTCGGGTTCTTTCGTTCAAGTGGTCGACTCTGCTTTCCAAGTCCCAGAGACCTGCTTTTAAACAGTTTTCCCCCATTCATTCCAGCCTGGCTGTCACTCACACAGCAGGGTGGCTGTCCTTGCCGGACAGCCAGCCGGCCAATCACACCAGAGTGAATTCAGGTCTCCTAGGAGACTAAGCACAGGGAGATTCAGGCACCTCCCTCACATCCTGTCCATCCCAGACACTTTGGCACCAGAGGAGGGCTTCAGTACAGAAGCCCGCAAAAAGGCGCGAACAAAGGGACCAAACCTGGTTGGGCGCGCAGAGACACTCAATAAGGACTCAATAAGGACTTTTCCTAAAAGAAATGGCAAAAAAAGATGACCGGAGTCTGTTTTTACATATAGGTCTGGGGCACCATATTGAAAAACATGGCTACCCCTGATTTTTAGGTACCGTTGTTGGCATGGTAGTTGATCTAAACCACTGCCACCAGCCATTTAAAATAGGAAAAGGTAACATTTTACTGTTACATGAGTGTTTTGACTCAGGGGAACCTAGGCAACCGCTCCAGCACTCCATAGTAAGATAGGGTGTGCTGGGTCAGTAAATTTAAAAAGACTAGTAAAGTCAATTTAACTTTACATGCCCTGGGAGACAGTCGTCAGTCCCAGGGAAGCTATTTAAACCTTGGCAAGTCTGAGATACACCCCTGTGTCACTGCACTGAAGGTGCTGTGAGAAACGCAGAAAGAGATGATGCCACTGGAGTTGTTTTAAAACTCCATAACCAAAGAACACAAAAGTAAAACACACATCAAAATACATGAAAGAGTGGGAATAACAGGTTCACACTCTTTCCAGGTAAAAAATAAATCCTAGAAATCAAGCAAAGTTGCTGGGAGTCTCAAAAGGTAAGGGAAATTAGCACATTTGGAGAATTCTCCCCAACAAAGCCTAGGGATTTGGCTGAGTCAGTCAGTTTGGGTGTGAATCCGTCTAGGTTCATGCTGTTGAGCTAGCTTTGGAAAATCTGTTTGGAGCGGAAACGATAAGGAAAAACTCAGCTTTAGTGGGGTTGGGTTTAAGGTAGGTGGATGACATCCAGGTCTGTATGGTGCCTGAGCAGCAGCAGAGACGAGAGATGTCTTGAGGACTAGTAAACTTAAAGTACAGCTGTGTTCCATCAGCATACTGGTGGATGGAGATGCTGTTGGATCATTTAAGAGGTTTCCCAGGGGCTCCATATAAAGGTTGAAGGTAATGGGTGAGGGAATGGATCCCTGCGGCACGCCGCAAGATATCGGCAGGTGTTTGGACCTGAACTGCCCATTTGGATGGCTTGGAATCTGTTGGCGAGGTATGAGAACTGATGAAGGACTTTTCCTGTGATGCCCATTCTGGTGGCGAGGATTGAGATGAGCATGGTGCGGTCGACCGTGTTGAATACTGCTGACAGGTCGAGGAGGCCAAGCAGTCACCTGTGTCCATAACATGCAGTGTGGCGTCTATCACCTGTATTGTGGCAGTTTCCATGCTAGATTTGGAGTGGAACCCTGATTGGTAGTCGTGGAGGAGGCAGAGTTAGTCGATGTTGGTCAGAAATTGAATGGCTACAGCCTTTTCGATTAATTTCCGTATGAAAGGGAGGCTTGTAATGGGTCTGTAGTTTCCTAGGTCATCAGGATAGAGTAAGGGTTTTTTCAAGAGGGGACGAATCAGCACTGTTTTACGGAGAGTTCGGGAAGGAGCCTTCAGCAAGAGAGGTATTGACAATATTAAGGAGTGTGTTGAGGGCACGGCCATGGCGCTGCTTCATGATGGAGGCTGGGAGGAGTTCATCCGAGTAGACCGTGGGTTTGAGGAATGCAAGGCTGCCAGAGAGGTCCTTAATGGTGAGAGGGGTGAAGTCTGAACAAGGGGGGGGGTGTTCCCGGTGTGGGTGGCAGGTGGCGTTTGGCTCCTTGAAGGCCTTCAGAGAGTCAATAAAGTCCCTGATTTTGGCAATTTTATAGAGGACGAAACTGTTAATACTATTGCATTTCTCCAGTGAATTCGGGACCTTGAGGGTTCTGCTCCTGTTAATGCCACCCTCAATTGTGGTTGTGTAATAAGCTGATTTGGCATCAGTAATTAGCTTTCTGTCCAAGGTTCGCAGGGTTTTGAGTGAGGAGATATCCTCTGGATGGCAGTGTTTACGCCACTGTTTTCCAACAGCCTGATTGCCCTTTTGTTGGCCCTGCGATGAATGACATGGGGCAGATTGCCTAGCTATGATTTGGTTCATTATTACCGGGTTGCGGATGTTAACCTGGTCAGTGGTGGCACGAGAGAAGGCGTTGAAGAGGTATGAAGCACGTTTGGTGGCAGGACGGTGGCCAAAGTTGGCTCAAGGAGATCCACAGCTAAGATTTTTAAGAAGCAGCGAGTGATCTCAGGGTGTTTAGCCTGTCCATTAGGGGGTTGTTTGTAGTGTTGCAGGGTCAGAGGAATTGCCAGGTGGTTTGAACAGTCGAGTGGGATGGGGTAAGCACAAGAGAGGAGTGATGGAGGGGTGAAGGTGAGGTCGCGTGTGCCCTCCTGTGAGGGTTGGAGAGAGAATGATTTGTTGGAGGTTGCATGAGTCGGCTAGTGCGTAGAGTGGGTTGCATAGGTGTTTAGAGGGTAGGGTCTCTGGGATGTTGAAGGCCCAGAGGAGGATGTTGCTGATGTGTGTGATTGATGCTGAGGAGATGAGGTTGGTGAAGTTCTCTATGAACGACCTGTTCCCTTGGTGCGGGCAGTTTAAGCAATGGAATGTGATAGAGCCTTTGTGGGACAGGGTGAATCGTCATGCTAGTGATTAGAATGAGGGAGAGGGTGTGGGTGGCTGCACCATGCAGGGCCAGTATGACTTATGAAGGACAGCGACCCCACCACCTGTCTTTCTTTGCCGATAAGTATGTTGAATACTATATCCAGGTGGTAGGAGAACGTCAAGGATGTGCTCTGAGGAGGGGGTGAACCACATTTCCGTCATGAAGATCGCTTCAAGGATACTCTCGGTGGTTAGATTAGCAAGGTTGGCAGCATGGGCAATGGCCAACCGGGCATAATGGGCCAATGATGTGAGGGTGTTGTTGTGGGAGGCATGGTATGGTAATAAGGTTGGATATGGTAACCATTCGCCTAGGGCGCATTGGAGCACATGCCTTAGAGATTGTGTGGATAAGCTCCGGATGGACGAGACACATGGTGATGTCTATTGGAGGATTTGAGGGGCATCATAGTTGACACGGGCTCCTGTCACGCCCTAACAGGCACAAACAGGCAATGTCCTTGTCCTTGTATGCCCTTACAGGCACAAACATGCAGTGTCCTTGTCCTTGTACGCCCTCAACCGAGGACGCCTGGCGCTGAGGATGCCTAGGTGAGACCGTGTCTTAAGTAGGAAAAAGAACAGGGGAAAAGAGCGGCAATGCCAGAAGCTTCCAGTGATTGACAGGTGAGAGGAGACCTAATCTCTGTGCCCCAGCAGCAAAAAGGAGGCTGGGAGGCCTGCTTAAGTAGGAAAAAAAGCAGCAAAACAAGAAGCTTACCAGTAATTGACAGGTGGGAGGAGACCTAATCCCCTTACCCCAGCTGCAAAGAAGGATGCTTGAAGGCCTGCTTAAGTACAAAAAAGAGAGGCAAAACCAGAAGCTTACCAGTGATTGACAGGTGGGGGAAGACTTAATCCCCTTGCCCCAGCTGCAAAGAAGGAGGATGGAAAGCCTGCTTAAGTAGAAAAAAGATCAGGAAAACCAGAAGCTTACCAGTGATTGACAGCTGGGAGGAGACCTAATCACCTTGCCCCTGCTGCAATGAAGGAGGCTGCAACGCCTGCTTAAGTAGTAAAAAGAGCGGGAAAAAGGGCAGCAAAACCAGAAGCTTACCAGTGATTGACAGGTGGGAGGAGACCTAATCCCTTTGCCCCAGCTGCAAAGAAGGAGGATGGAAAACCTGCTTAAGTAGAAAAAAGTGCCGGAAAACCAGAAGCTTACCAGTGATTGACAGGTGGGAGGAGACCCAATCACCTATCCCCAGCTGCAATGAAGGAGGCTGCAATGCCTGCTTAAGTAGGAAAAAGAGCGGAAAAAGAGCAACAAAACCAGAAGCTTACCAGTGATTGACAGGTTGAAGGAGACCTAATCCCCTTGCCCCAGAGGCACTGCTCACCCTCTTCTCCTCTTCCTTCTCCATCGGCCAAAGCCTCTGTCTGCTCATGGGCCAGAGCATGCATCTTTCATCCTTGTCCGGTCAGCTCACTTTCTTCGCCTCCTATTTAGTATTTGTCTCTTCTGCCTTGCTCCCATCTCCAGATGTTTTCTTTCTCTCCTTCTTTGCCTACTCTCTAGATCTTCCCTTTTTCTCTATCTTCATCAACTCTTCAGATTTGGCTGCCCTCCAATTTCTGGGATTATCTTCATCCTCCCTCCAGATTTTACTTCCTTCTGCTAGCCAGGCTTTCTTGACACCTCCACCTTTCAGGTTTTGTAGGTTGCTTCTTTCTCTCTCCTCTGATGGTCCCCTCCTCAACCACAGTCATGCCCTTCTTCTCTATCAGTCACACAGTTCGTAAGTATTAAAAGTTGTTTCTCTGCACTGCAAAGCTACCTTTCACTGAAGTCCAGGGAATTGTCCTTTATGTATGGTTGCTTGGATTGTATAGATTCTTTTGAAATGGTTGAAAATGACAGGTTGTGTGTGTTTGAGCATACTCAGTGTCAGGGATGCTTTGAAGTTCTGAATCTGAGACAGAAGACTTTAAATAGTTAATCTACCAATTTGGATTTGTTTTTAATATTTGGCTACAAGTTGGTCTGATTTGGCTGCTGCTGTCACTCTCTGCTTCCCGTTGCTGGATTTCCCCTTCCCAGGGCCATCAAAGCGAGATCAGAAGGGGGTATGGTGGGGGGCAAATTGCCTCAGGCCTCAAAGTCTGAAGGTCCCTGCACTTAAGGGGAAACGGGGGAGGTCACCAGTCATTGTGAGGCTAGCATTGTGTACCTTTGCTTTGCCAGTCAGGTCTACTCCTGTAACTGTAATGATAAAAATGAGAAAGAGAACAATCAGCCTGAACATTTTGTTTACTAACCTGTGGTGTGTGCAGAAACCTTACAAGTTATTTCTTGACTTCAGACTTGCATGTGCACTTTGCAGTGGACCAGAGAGAGCTCCTGGCATGTGCTTGGCTCTGTAGTTTGGCTGGCTGGCTCTGGTCCACAGACCATTCAATGTTGAAGGAAGAGTGGATGGACCTCATTATAAGTTTGGTGTTGTGAGACAAAAAGTGGTGTGAATTCCATTACTGCCACTTTTTGTGAAGCTAACAGAATTACCACTGTGTTTCCAGCACTGCCAATGTTTTGGCGGATTTACAGCGGCAGAATTATTGAGTGGTAAATCCACTGATTTTTGGAGGGAACGTGGCAAATTGACCTCCAGGTTGCTGCTGGGGGAAATTCCTCCACTTTACCTCCAAAATCAGCAGATTTACCATGAGATAATTCCTTTGGCGATAAATACACCAATAATTCACAGAGTCCTCTTGACTCAACCACACTCGGAAAGAGGCCAAATGTGTGTACTCACTGCCACTGCACTTTAACTACAACCTACCCACACAGGTGGACATTGTCACTGGTAAGTAAAGTGCTGCAGCTACAGACAGGGTCCGTGCATCATGGGGAATTCCCATTTCATTGTCTACCCTTGCTTCAGACACCTGCCTGCCCCATCCTTTATTTAGGGACTAGTTTCAATTAAGCATATTGAGAATAATATGTAATGCAATAAAAGGTGTCTATTTACATGGGGAATTAAAATTGTAGTGGTTGCATTCTACAAAAAAATACATTCTCACACTAACACCCCACACTCCAAAGTGAATCAAGGGGCAAATCACCACCCTCTCCCTTCAGCCAGATGTTATATGAACCTTTATTCCCCAACGATAAGACTTTCCTGTGTCCATCCTCAGAAGCCCTTTAAATGATCCACAATCTTGCTGCATTGCAACAATCCCTCGCCGAGAAGGTTTCCACTGAATGCCATGAGCCCACAGGCACCACTGGCTAAGGCTCCTCTTTTAATGACACTCCATCGTTTCCCAAAACAAAAAGGTAATTGATGGAATACTTTGAATCAATCATAACTACTGGCATTGCTCAGGGGCAGCTTTCCGAACTATCACTGCTTCGCCTATTTACGTCCATAATGGATGGAACCAGTTAATGAATATCAGACTTGGCCTTGCCACAAATAGGAGCAGTGCAGCCAATTCTGATAGACCATGGCACATTTGCATAAGAACACAGAAAACCTTGGTCATCAGACGTGAGTTGACCTCATTGGGCTTCATCAGTGTGGTGCAGCTTGATTCCCAGTGTGGGATGGCAAGTAAATGTTACACCTGAGGCAAGGCACAAAAAATCATTAGTAGTAGTACTGAGCGGTTTCTGGGTTAGAACAACACCTAAAGGTGTTATAACTAAATGGGGTACATTCTAAAGAAAACTGAATGGGAGATGCCAACATAAATATGGGGTATTTTCCTTTTGGTGTCTAACATCTAGTTCACACTCTGAATTGTTCTCTTCTCTCTGAAGACACCATTGTTTAAAACATGAATTTCCGATTGTTTTGACAATCTTAGTGAGGCCTGTAGTTCCCTGGCTACCCCTAGTTTAACAAAATAGTTCCAGTGATTGTCCCAAATGAAATCTCTTAACCCTACTCTTCAAATGTCCATCCCTAATCCAGAGACAACGAAAGCCAGAAGTATGCTTCTGGGAAAGGCCTTCAGCGGTTACTCACATTCTGGCTCATTCTCCTGCGGGCCTTTCTGCTTTCACGGGTGTCCTCAACCTTCGCTCCAGGAGTTTAGGCCTTCATGTTTCTGCATTCTCGTTAGGCTTTCCTGAGACCTTGCAGTCTCTCTCTTTTGGGCTTCCACTAGGCCGGTGGATTCTTGGTAGGTCCCTACAGGACCTGTATACTTTCAAAATGGGTTTCACAGTTATTGGTAATGGATATGTTGTCCCACTGCATTAGGGCCATTGTCAGGCAGGCAATAATCTTCAACCTCATGCCACCAGTTCTTCCCACATACCACATTGTCGCCTAGCTTACACCATGGGTTCCTCCAACAGGCCACAGAGAAATCCAGCATTTAACTCCATACGGTCTGGTCTGACATGTTCTTACACCTTCAAGGTGAATACCTGCCTTGGCCTTGGTCCAGAGTCATAGTACCTTATCTCGCCATGCCACTTCTAAAACCAATTTGTGGTGAGGCTGAGTAAATCAAACAAAAGACGTGAACAAAGCTCTTTAATTAGTAGTAAGAAGTTTCTGGGTTAGAATAGTGTCCAAAGGGGTTGGTTAGACATAATGGGATACATTCTACAAAAAAAATTGCAGGCGGCATCTCAGCACAAATGTGGGATATTTTCCTTCAGGTGTCTAACACCTAGTATCCTTGTCTCTCTTGAGATTCCCTCTTCTGCAACAGAAAATTACAAAAGTCTTGTGGCCCCCTGGCTACTTGTGCGCTAACACAAAAGCTCCAAAGATTGGCACAAAAGAAAAATCTTAAACCCACTCTTCAAATTTCCACCCCTAATCTAGAAACAAAAAATGTCAGAAGAATCCTTCCGCAAAGGTCTTTAGCAGTCACTCACAATCTGTATCGTCCCTTCGGTCTCTTGAATTTCACAGGTTTCCTCTAACTTTCCTCCAGAATGTGGGCCCTCATGCTCATGAATCTCCCTCTCTCGTTAGCATCTCCTAAGCCTTGCCATTGTCTCTTTTGCGCTTCCACTAGCCCTGTGGATTCTTTGTAGCTTTGTAGCTCCCTTGTGCACTTGGGTCTCACAACTGACACTTTCTGCGTCCTGACATCGCACTAGCTTCACAATAGGCTCCTGCTAGACATTAGTTTTACCAGATGCCATTTTGGGACTTTGGCTTCCCAGCTGTTTTTCACAACAATTCCCTTATGGACCTTAATTTCGCAATGGTATTATGATAGGTCCCTATTGGACCTTGGCTTCAAATCTGGTTGTCTTTTCTGGACCTGGGCCTTTTATCCTCACAGATGGTCCTAGTGGTGGCTGTACTGGAGGAATCAGGGGGTCAGAGGTGCCCATTACATTTCCACCATATTGTAGAACTGAAATGGTGGTCTAGAGTCTGACCATCATGGTCGGCTTCCTGGCTGATGGCTCATCTTCCTGTGTACGCTCAATCTCTAGAGCTCTGATGTGTTGCAATACTCACGTATTCTCTTACTGCAGCTAGACATTGTTAATCACCTTGCCTATTCTCCTAGTTCCTTCCCCCCTGGTTCCCCTCCTCCCTGTTCTTTTCCTCTGCCTTACCCTCTCTGGCCTTGCAGTTACCAGAACTGCTGGCTTTGCAGATCACCAAACAGCAGGCCTGCTTCTCACCAGCCTTGCTGCTTGCATCCTTGCTCAACAGTGCCACCTCTTTCCAGTTTGTTGTAGACCACAGAGCTATCAGTTGTCATTGAAGGATCTCTCTGTCTTTCAGGCCATTGGGGCCTCCTCTTTGCATCCTTTTGGGGGCAAGGTGTTCCTCTGCATTTTAGCCAGCTGGGGCATAGTGGCAACCAGAAAGGAGTGCTCTACTCTTCACGCTCCCAGCACCAAGACCCAGATAAGGCCAGTTAAGAACATATACAGTAGTTTCACAACATGTCCCCCCTGGACGTTGGCTTCATAATTTGTTTCACAAGTGGTTTCATAAAAGGTTTCACAACTGTTGGTAATGGGTATTTATTCCCCTTCAATAGGAACCTTGACAAGCAGCTGATATTCAACCCTTCGGCCATGGCTTCGTCCCACATACCTTGTGGTTTCTGATGGATGTCTAGTGGGTTCAGCCTTCCAATTACCTTCAGCACACCCTCTGGATACCTTCGTCTCCTAGGTGCACATGCTGTGGTTGGATTGCACTCTGGCTTCCTCCAACTGGTCACAGAGTATCGTCACCTTCTTTCTCAGTGTCCAATTCTGTTCTGCCTGTTCATCAAAAATCTCCCATGGGAGTGTGGGTAGGCACGTCTGCCTCCTATGGGAGTGCTCCTTCCTGTTTGTTTCCCTGCTTCATGTTATTCTCCCTGCCTGTGGGACTGGTTGCTCTCTCCACTTTTAGATGCTTTCTACTTGATGTTGGAATTCTTACAATCAATTTGGTAACTGCTTGAAAGTCTCTATTATTATTATAAGGGTATTAATTTAGAATGGATATACCTAGGGGAAGCAACAGAGCACTTTACAGTCATAGGGGGGAATACACAGGAAAGCAGCGATACAAGTGGGGAGCTAACAACAGGGGAGGGGGATGGTGGGTGATTTGACAGCAAGGAATCTACAAGCACACAGGGGAGATAACGAAGGGGAGGGGCAGATCGCGCCATCTCAGGCTAGGTGGAGAGTGGAGGGTGTGTGGAGCTAGGTGTTAGGGGGTTGCCATTCCTTGAAGAGGATGATCTTGCGCTCCTCCCTGAAATGTAGAGGTGTAGGGGTGAGTCTCATGCTGATTGGAAGGAGGTTGCAGAGTCTTGGGGCGTAAACAGAGAAGGCCTGTCTTCTGGTGCTTTATTTCTGCACCAATACAGTTCAGGTGTGCACATGTCTTTAGTTCTGGTGAATCAAAGGCCTCACTGGATGCTGAGCTTCTCAACAAGATGGCTTGAGGGCAATGGCCTGGAAGATGATGCAGCAGGATGTGAAAGGGATACATGCTTCCAGCAGGAGCTCCTGCAGTTCGATTGATTAGTTGTACAGCAACATGTAAGACACAACTCAGGGGTGCCACAGTGGTTGCCGGAATGCCTGCCAGAAGAGCATTTCCACCATACAGGTTGGAAAGAGCCAAGGCATGGACAACAGATCAGAATTCTTTTGCTGGGATGATGGCTTTATTGCCGCTTTCTAAACTGTTATTATTGTGGTCTTGGTTTATTGTTTCGGAATAGTTAGAGCCATTAGAATGGGCCTGCAAGGTTTTAAGTGTGCCCGCTCCACCATCTAGGATTTCTTACTTTTTACTTTTCTTTGGCGCACACAAATTTCACGGGTTCACAAAACTGTGGGTCTTTACCCAAACATGAAGGCTTCTACAGGTTTTGGACAGTGTTTTTCATGGCACAGTAGGAGATGTAGTTCTGCAGACCTAAACGTTGCAGGGGTACATTATTTGGTGCATTATAGCATTTCTGGGGGAACCACGATCTGGAGGGATCCAACCACATGCACCCTCTTGGAAGCACATTGGGTAGTGGCTGGATCAGCCCAGTCCCTGATGGCTTGCTTCCACCACATGAATGGATTGGGAGTACGGATAACTAACCACACCTGACACATCGATCAAGAGACCTATGTCTGGACATATCCAGTCTCAATTAGTGAGAAAAACTAAAATCAAACAGTCACGGTGATAAGGCTTTTATTCAGTCGTAACTAATGGCAAGTCTCTGGGCACCCTTCCATTACATCATATGCAAATGAGTCCTGAAAGGCCTGAACATCTGGCACTATAGTGTGCTAGAGAGGATAAATACTTGAATCATGTACTGCAATGTGTCATAGTCTGAATATTACCACAGAACTACTAAGGCACAGGATGCCACATGTGGATTATTAACAAAGGAGGCTTGCAATACAATGTGCCAAATCCTGAACATTAAAACAAGAATTCGGTACCACAGTGTGAAATATACTGAACAGGGCCATGGACATTACACAGTAGAGTGATTCCAAATCTAAGACATCAGGATTTGATTCCTCTACTGCAATGAGAAATATCCTGAAAATCAACAAAGGAATAATCACTATTGAGTGCCAGCTCAATGATTACAACATGAAACTTGCACTCACCTGTGAACATTTTTCACACATTAACACGTATCGAGGCAAAAGCAACTTGGTAATATTTCAGCACAAGACTCCAATTTACCACATACTCACCGGCACCAGACCTCAATTCGTTCTTCTGCCTTGCACAGAAATACACTACAATGATGATGATGATGGTTAGGACAACATCTCCTGTCACCACGCCCACAAGTGTTCCTGTGTCAATCCGGTAGCAATTTCCACAATCCATAGCTGGAGGAAGAAGACAGGAAAAACTCAGGTTTCACACGAGGAGTTCACATCATGCTAGTACTGAGTCGTGTATAGAAAATCAAGGGGGCATGAATACCATCCTGAACATTAAAACAAGAATTCGGTACCACAGTGTGAAATATACTGAACAGGGCCATGGACATTACACAGTAGAGTGATTCCAAATCTAAGACATCCAAACAAACCAGGACCAGACAGAAGAGCCACCTTGAGAGGGGCCTTGGGGGGAAGTGCTGTCATGATTCCTGCACCTCATGTCCCCAGCCCTCCAAGATGTCAGGCAGGAGCCAGGCCACGATCACCTACATGGCCCTCAAGGGCCTCTCCATCCCTCCAAAGACCCACTTGGAGTCAGACTTGGTGCTTGTGGCACCAGACTCACTCACTCCCATAGGATAACATTGGGGATTGGACTTGTAGGGCATTGATGGTGACAAGATGGATGACCCCACATATTTCGGTTCCCAGAACTGCATGTGCAGTCTAGTATGATCAAATGGTCTCCTGTGATGAAAACTCCAAGGGGGTGCACCGATTGTATGAGTTCTACTAAAGCAGAGCACTGAAGCGAATGCAAGCCACGATAATAGGCATAGCAAATAAACTTAGATGGAAATCCTCTTGTAAAACTAAAGGCAAATACTTAAAAAAACCTTTTGAACAGGGCGTTTAAAGCCTGTATGTGTCCTGGATACAAAGAAAAATCTACAGCCCAGGCCACCACATGTCTGGCTGGGCTAAAGAGTGGGTAGAACAGTGGAGAAGGTAGACTTTGGTGTCAAGAGGCAGGCAGCTCCAAAAAGGGCATTAGTGTTCTAAATAATTCAAGGTAAGTGGTCGCTATTGACCCTTTAGAGTGGAGTGGCATAAATCTGTTCCATAAATTAGCATGAGTGACCACGCATGGCAAACAAGCCTAAAATAATGTAGTGGGTTCCAGGGAGGGAGAGGGTAGCCATGTATGAGAAAGAGCCATACAATCTATAATCAGTTCTGTAATGTAACACATGAAAACATCTGATACATACAGGTCAGCAACAGTATGCAGAAGACTTTTACAACCTTTTCATGATGCTATGCCCAGAGTGTATGCCAGCATTTCCAGTGTAATCACCTTCGTAAGCTTTCACCATAATATTTGGAAATATTGCCATTGTCTATTATGTGCCTGATGCTGTTCCCACAATGTATGGCAGCATTGCCACTGTAAATCACTTTCATGATGCTGCACCCACAATATATGCATACAAAGGGCATTTCCAAAATTGGGGACAGATTCATAAGAAATATGTACTCCTTTTATTTTAAACACCACACATTGTGAACAAAATTAAAACCGTATCAACAGCAAACGCATATCATAACTCATCAAACATCAAAATCAAATATGATCATTCCTAGCAGCAACAACAAAAAACATGTATTCAAGCACAACAAATTAATGACTAAATCAACAAATCACTTCAATCGGCCTACCATGGCACATACATCCTAAACAAATAGAACTTTGAAAACGTAAATAATAGGCAAAACAAACATTAAACAAGCATGTTAGATATGATTGTTGGAGATTAGTCCCACACAAGAGTGGGTTGAAACACACTGACCTTGATACTTCCTACACAATTGCAAGAAACTGCTTTGTATGTGGGTACAGATTTTGATCCCCCGGATGGTGTGGCTTTATCATCCATCTCTACCACGTCTATCAGTTCTAATGATGCAGCACAGTTATTTTTAGTGGACAAAGGAACAGCATAGCATTGTCTTTGAGACATTCTCTCAGTCATGACTGGACACAGGTTTTTGGGGCTGGGACACATATATTCAAAATAAATCCTGTTTTGCTTCTTCTGTCCTGCCCTTTCCTTTTGTGTGGGTCACTGACGAGAGATGCAAGGGAGTTGTAAACAGTTTATTTAGACAAATTCTGGAGGCTGTTGAGGGAATACGTGAATGTCATCAAGAGGAGAAGTGGTAGTAATACAGAGGGTAAATAGCTTAACAGAAAATATTTTATTGAGCCTGAAGATGAGGTTGAAGAAAGCCAGACAATGCTAATAACTCTGGTTACGAACCACCATTTTGTTTTTCCTTCCTCCCATACTGAAGCTGATATACATCTCTGATTGGAGCCGTAGCCAACCCCATAATTGCAGAGTGTGCTCCCCAGGCTGAAGTGAAGGCACAGCCATTACAGACTGTAGAAGCTTCCCAGTATCAACGAACATCCCACAACAACTGCAAATATTATGTTAATATGTACTAAGAGTAGGAAGATGGATGATGATTGATATTAAGACCCCATCAGTTGGATAAATCTAAATTGATCCCGACTTCCGAAGACTCAGGCTTCAGAAAAGAGCCAGGGAGAAAACAAAGTGAGTCATGAAGGAAAAAAGGGGAAATAAAGGGGGAGGGAACAAGCAAAGAAATGCAATGTAGCAAGTAGGTCAATTCTCATCCTGTGCCACCCACTGCCCATAAAGGATAACACTACAGCTCTGCTTGCAATGGGACTTTCCTTAGGAAAATATCTCAGTGACTTCCCTCTCCCCCCTGACTTCCTAATCCCCGAAGTAAAGCTTCAGCCTTAAGCCCACTATGACACTGACTTCATCTTATTTAAATTCATTAGTCGTATCTAAAGGTATTTTGGAACCCTAGGGCGCAACAATGAGTCCCCCTATTAAGCCCCTGAAATGGAAAAGACAAGAGTGGCATTATCGGAAGCTGCAGCGGAATTTTCACCACCTACAAATCCCTCCATTCAAAGGTAGCCGGATTACCCTGATTGAACATTATGTTGAAAATGCAGCATATACACCAAGCTCAGGCAACTCATTCTTAGATTGCTGCAACTGTTATTGCAAATATTGAGGAACTTACCCTCACAATGTTTACAATCAACACACACAAGCAGCCTCATTACGACCCCGGCGCTAAACCATGGTGCTATTAGCAAATTGCGGCACAGTACTTAGCACAAAGGTCCCTTTGCGGCACCCTACTTTAACGGCTGGTAAAACCAGCTGTTAAGGTCGGGTCCCGCAAAGGGACCTCGTAATCCGGCGTAAAGGGTTTAACGGCGCCGACACCTTTTACGGCGCCGTTAAACCCTTAACGCCAGGGTCGTAATGAGGCCCAAGGCCATTGATCATTGAATTGGAAATTGATCTGGGGTGCTCTTAGGAAATGGAACTTTGTTCCTGACATAATTAACAAGATTCATGCTGTGTATGCTAGCATGCTTCATTGGTGAGGACAGGCCTCCAGATAAGGGTCATACCAGGCCCTTTTACACATTAAAATATTGCAACTACAACACCTTTTATTTTTCGGTGCATTTCATTTACACACTAGTTGAGAGCAAAGGGAAATGCAAAGGTCAGGTCACTTGGCCAGAAAGCAGAACATCTTGATTTTAATCTGCCTGGATGAAATTGCATGCCATATAGAAATCAGTCTTAAAAAAAGACATTTTCTCTCAGAAAGAAACAGCACACAGTGTGATAAGCACACAGTGTGATAATGAAAGGTGGCTTTTGTTCACTTTTTCTGTGTTTTGTGTCTGCAGATGCATGGAGAGGAGCATTATGCATGCCTATTTATTTTCCCAGCATGTTTTGGTCCTATCAGTAATAAGATTGAAAACATATCTACCATTGGGAAGTATCCTTTTTCGAAGTTCCTGCATTGTGTACATTTATCACCAGGATGCATATATGTGATGTGTTCATTCATATCAATGTGTAGAAGAAGGTTTTCTACTAATGTAATATACTGTTTGAAGCCAGATATCTATGCTACACAACACTGTTTTATTGCTAATGTATTTTATTCATTTTTAAGTTTAGTCATGTTTTGGTTGCCTGTGGTGTTAGGGGAGTTTTCCTAAAGTCTACCAACAGGTCATACTCTATAAAACTATCGCTTGGTATGCAGGCACCAACTATTAGTATAGGTCTGTACAACCCACAGGTTTGGAAGAATGGCAGAGCAGCCAGTCTTATTTTACGAGGAGGATGTGAGCTGGTGGTAAGTACAATGAACTCAGTAAATACATAGGCCCAAAGAAACTCTCTCATGCTAGTAGCTAGTAAAATAGACATGCATTTTATATGCACAAGGCAAAGTTATATTCAGGTAAGTAAGTACTATTTTAATTAATCAACACACTAGGAAACAAAACTGTTATAATCTCTAATTTCTCCATCTCTTACTCTATTTCAGGAATCATCCCACTTTTTTGATCCCTTTCAATCTGGCGTCCGCCCGGCCGTGGCACAGAGAGCGTGCTGGTATCTGTTGTAGATGACTTAGCACGTCTCTCTGATCAGGGTGGAGTGGGGGTGCAGATATTATTAGATCTATCGCGGCTTTTGATACCATCTGTTATCTTCTTATTAATGACATATATTATTATTGCACCTGAGCCATTGCATGCAGATCCTTATTTCATTAATACTATACCAATACTGAATACCCAAAGCCCCCGCATTCCAGAACCCCCAAACCATTCTACATTCCACAAATCAAACTACAGCACTAATACTTTACAACGAGCCCCCCTTTACTTATCATCTAACCTTATACTTTTAACAATTAACAATTTCACATTTACAGTTGTCCAGTTAAACATTTAGCCTTGTGCTTACAGATTGCCGACTTCAATTCACAGTTACTTTTGTTCAATTAAGCGTTCTGGCCTGCAAATCATCCTACAAGGCCGGCTCATCAGGACTACATCCTTAGGATCAGAGCCCACTCTGGAATCTGAGCTACAGGCTCCATAGCCATCAGGAGCACCATCTAAATCCGCAGGTCCAGATTGGTCAGGAACATCATGAACATTATCTGAACCCACAGAGACCCCATCAGAGAGGGAAATATCGGAAATATCCCCCTCCTCAGTCTCTGCACCAGGTTCATCATCACCAGAATCCTCCTGAAACATTCTCCTAAAAAATGAAGCATTCCTTGTTATCTCACAGTTATCTTTTTCCACTGCAGTAACCATGGGTCCTTTAATCCTCTTGACTCTTAAGGCCATTGGCTTATATCTTGAATCCAACTTTTTCCGCTGCTTTTGCCGAACCAGCACGGACTCTCCTACCACAAGTTGACTTTCTCTTGCTCTTCTCTTCTGATCAGTCCATTCTTTAATCTTTTTCCTCTTAAATCTGTCCCTCTCCCTGATTTCTTCATCCTCTGAAGGCATATAGTCCTCCAACTGTGGGAGTCTAGTTCGAGGCTTGTATCTTATCATTAATTCCGAGGGAGAATAACCTGTCATCTCATGAGGTGTATTGCGATAACTTCGCATCATCTGAGAAACTGCCTGTAGCATTGACATTTTATCCACAACTGCCTTTTGTCGGGCCCTTTTCAAATTCTTAATAAATCTCTCAACCATGCCATTTGCTTATGGCCACAGGGGTGTGATTTTTTGGTGCTTGAAACCCAGATGTGGCGCAAGTGCACCAAACTGAGGTCCCTGAAACGGTGGACCATTATCCGTCTTGACTACTTTCGGGAAACCCCATTCACTAAATAGTTCATCCAAAACCACTGCCACATGATGAAACGCAGTCGACACTACATGTTTGACCAGAGGGAATCGTGAGTACTCATCAAGTGCTACTAATAAATATCCTCCCTCTTCAAGGTGACCATCAATGGCCACTCTATTCCAAGGACCATCTGGCAAGAGCACTTTCTGAAGAGGAGTCACATTGCTATTAGCAGCAGACACCTGGCAGGCAAAACAATTTTGTATCATATCTTCAACAATCATATCCATGCAAGGGAACCACACCAGGTTGCTAAATATTTTCTTTGTATTCACAACACCACAGTGCCCTTCATGTGCCAACATCACGAGGACCTTTCGCAAGCTCCTTGGCGCCACTAGCCTGCTTCCCCTAAGCAGCACTCCTTCAGCCGTTGCCGTCAATTCACGGTTTATTCTAGCCAATCTTCGAAGATCCTTCCTATCCACCCCTCCTTCTGCATCTTGCTCTGCGACCAGACATCTCCACTTGCCAGTTCTGGTCGAACCGCTGCCTGGATTGTGGCGTCATCCTTACTTTTCACCACAAACATTTCCCTAGTGACTGCTGGTGGCAGAGCATTTAGGGACAAATATGATATATATTCTTCCGCTTCCCTCTGCATCTTAGTGTTGGGCACCTCTCTCAGATGTCGAGACAAATAGTCTGCTGGATTGGCTTCTTTCCCTGGCTTGTGGACTATAGCATAGTCATATTCTTGTAAGCGTATACCCTATCTCTCTATACGCGGAGGCATCTTAATCCTCGGGTTTCCAAACAGTGAGATCAAGGCCTGATGGTCCTTAACAAGAGTGAATGGCCTCCCAATCACAAAGTGATTAAACTTCTCACAAGCCCACACAGCAGCCAAATGTTCCCTTTCAGCTTGCGAATACGCTTGTTCAACATTATTCGCAGCCCTGATAGCATAGGCTACAATGCATCTTACACATTCCTTTCCTGGTTTAATCTGCGCCAAAATTGCTCCTAGACCCACAGGACTAGCATCCACCGTTATCTCCGTTCCCCAATTCGGATTGAAATAAGCTAATTGTAGATCACTGACAAGTTCCTTCTTAATCATTTCAAAGCTTTTCTTGCAATCCTCATTCCACACAAAGACTACTTCCTGCTTTAATAACTGTCTAAGTGGATCAGTCAGCGTTGCATAATTAGGCAAATATCGGGCACAATAACCTGTAATTCCCAAAAATTATCTTAATTCAGCCACATCTTTTGGCGGCTCTAATCCAAGAATGACATTTACTTTATCTGGATCGGCCTTTATCCCATTTTCTGAGAATATGTGTCCAAAAAAGCGCAGGCTCTGCTTGTTCACATCACATTTCAGGCGATTCAAAGTTAGACCACTGTCCTGTAATATTATACAAACTTGTTTCACTGCCTCATCATGCTGACTCTTGGTGACGCCGTACATAAGTATGTCATCACTATAATTGAATGCATTACTCACTGGTGCAATGATCCTCCTTATTGTTTCCTAAAATATTTCTGAGCAGATGAAATGCCGAAACTTAGTCAGTTGTACCTAAACAACCCCTCTGGTTATGGGTCTTGATTCTGGATCAGTCACTAACTGATGGTATCCCTGATTCAAATCTAGTTGTGTAAATCTAGTTGCCTGATTCAACCGGATGATCATGTCCTCAGTATTGAGCCCTGGATGTCTTTCTCTCTGTATTGCTGTGTTAGGGACTCTCATATCCACACATAATCGAAGACGACCATCTGCCTTTGGCACAACTACCTGCGGGGACACCCAAGGCGTAGGACCACTCTCCACTCTCTCAATAATGTCATTATCAATTAACTGTTGTAGTTGTTGAGATACTTTCACCTGGAGATGAAACCTATCTGCCTCAGATGTTGCGGAACTGGATGAACATTAGGATCAATGTGCAGATGTACTGCATCGCCCTTCAGAATAATTGAAATAATTTTGTGAATTTCTGGTTTAGTCCTTCCATATCTAGAATCTTTCCTGTCTCAGCCTGTATTTTATGACATTGTGGTGGAACTCATTGTATCATCTCAAACTGACTGTATTTGACATCAATGAGTTGCAACTCTGTAGCAGTCTTACATCTAATGAGACATCTATCCACCACTGGACTGCTTATGACATGCATTTCAATCGGCACACAATGTTCCTTAAGAATCAGGTCACACTGAAATTGTCCCATAGAGGCCAATGGCTGCGTTGCTCCCCATTGGAAAATAATTTTGGCTCTTGATGGCTGTAATGGATACAACTCAGCTATCCCCTCAAAGGCCTTTTCACTCATTATATTCGCTGTAGCACCTGTATCCACTAAAAACGGTATGTTTTGGCCACATAAACTTACTGTAACCTTTATAGCCACCTTACCATCTGATGCATCATAGCCCGATCTTACATACTCCTTACTGTATCCATCATACTCTTGATATTCCTTCATTCCATGTTCCTCTTTCACTGGTGGGTTTTCATAAGGGTCTCCATATGGTGGTATTATTTCTTGATATTGAATATGATATGATTGTAACACTTGATTTTGTTCTTGACAACCTTGTTTCCCGCCACCTCTACCTGTAAATTGTCCATGGCCCTAACAAATCCTGGTTGTTGAACTTGTTGAACTGTCCTTGGAGGCCCATTCGGTCTTGTAAAGTGTCTTTCCACTTGTGTTCTTGTATTAGAACCTCTTTGAATTTCATATCTTCGGTTTAGGAACGTCTGCGTTTGCACATTGGACCTATATGCAGGCACCAACCACATTCTTTCCCGACACATTGTTTGAAAATGATTGTCCTGTCCACATCGTAGACACAACTGACTCATTGCTGGACATTGCCCTCTTTGTGGGAATTCAAACCCACACCTGTAACAAAGTCTTTCTGAGGCACTTTTACTATTATTATTCCAGCCTTCTTGTCGAGATGTTGACGATGATACACTGATATATTTCCTTTACCATTGCATATTCTGACCCATGGCAGCAATGGTGTCTAGTCTCTTTGGATTCTCCATATTTGCTGACTGGGTGTCCACTCTCTCATAGACTCTCCCCAGTTCTAACACTTCTTTTAATGGGAGAGGTTTCTTTAATAGATGCTTTCTAAATTTAGATGATATGCATCCTTCAATAATTCTCAGCCTGATCGCCTCATTATCATAAAAATTCATAAAGTCACAGTATGTTTCTTTTCGTTGTAAGCGCAATATAAATTATGGTATGGTTTCATATGGGCTTTGCGTGCACTGATTAAATATATATTGTTCATAATCCCACTTTGGTGTGATTATTATCCTGTTACTAAGCGCCGTCACCAAGAGTTGATATGTCGCTTTTTCTTCCTGAGGTATTGTCTTAATGATAGTCTTCATCTCCCTTCCAACTAAATTCATAAAGATGTCTAGCTTGTTTGTAGCATTCTGGTTCTCTACCGCCCTTAAAAATTCTTCAAATTCGTCTAACCATTCTTGCCATCGTTGTCCTTGGTCTTCCTGCGGCTCTATATTAAACGGGTTTGGGCGTTGCAGATAACTTATTGGGTTTATAGGTACAGATATACCATCTTGAGATGAATTCGAACCCTCACTCACATTTTCAGACAACATGTTTGTTGCTTATCTTTCCTTTCTGTCTACTTGTTCTTTTGTCGCCTTTTTCCTTTTCCCTTCTTTATCTGTGTTTCCAGAGTTTGCTTATCACACTTTAGCCGTCTTTACACCTTACTTTGTTCTGTGTATTACTGTCCCACTAGCTTATTTTCAGACTTCTTTTCTTTCTTTATTCAGACTGTGCAAATCATTTGCAATTTTCTTTTTTTAAAGGTGTGCATTCATTTCATATTTGTTCCTTGACTTCACACCTGCTGCTGCTCCATATTAGCATTCACTTTCATTTTATCATATTTATTTGTTGTAATGTAACTTATTTGCACATATGCATTTGTATCTGTCTGTATCTGCATTTGTGTATTTGTACTTCTTGCCCTTCTTTCCACGTCTATGTATGTTGCCTGCACACAAAAGATGCACTTTCGGTCATTTCCATCTGCTATTTACTACTTTATTTACATTGGCACCATTGGGTTTACTTTCAATGTTTCCACTGTGGGTTAGTTCGTTTCGTTTAAATAATTCTATTTACATTTGCAGTGTCAAATTTGCTTAAGTTTCCTTTGCGTGTCATTTCGTTTCGTTTACCATCCTATGTTGTCATGACAACCTCTCTCATTCATTCAGTTGCATTTTAAGATGGCAGTACGGTTTTTTACGCTTCTGGGTCCTTTTCTCTAACGTCCTTCTGATGCTATTACACACGTCAACGATATCTCGCGCTCTAGTAAATCCGTTCAGTTGGGCACTTTTAAAAGATGCTTTCCCCTTTCTTACTTTACTTTCCTTCTTCAATTATTGTTCGTATTACCAAAATGTTCTTTAGATAATATATTACCCACTCATGACGGCCACATCATGCGTGCCTTACCGTTTCTTGTTTCCTTTTCCGCCGATATTTCTAAGTTATCATCCATTAACGTCCCTTGTCTGTACATCGATTTTTCTTCACTTTTTTTTCTGTCACACTACACTTCCATTTCCAGTTCGGTTTCCCCTCGTCGCCAATTGTTATCTTCTTATTAATGACATATATTCTTAATGCACCAGAGCCATTGTATGCAGATCCTTATTTCTTTAATACTATACCAATACTGAATACCCAAAGCCCCCACATTCCAGAACCCCCAAACCATTCTACATTCCACAAATCAAACTACAGCACTAATACTTTACATCACCATCCACCACTACATCTAACTTGATCGCCTGGCTGAGGCAGGGATTGCCGGCCAGGTTCTGTGCTTGTTCAAGGATTTTCTATTGGACTGGCCCAATCTCTGTCACTTCCTCCTTTTCACTCTTCTTCTCTCCCACTATCATGTGGTGTTCCTCAGGAGTTTGTCTTGTCCCCCACTTTATTCAACATATACATCCAGCCCCTGGTTGAACTCATTCATTTCCAAGACATCCAGTGCTACTCGTATGCTGATTATACACAGATAATCTTTCAGCTGGACCTGTCTTGTTCTGGTCCAGCTTCTCAGTTACAGGAGTGCCTGGATGCTGTGGGTCGGTGAATCAGTGACAATTGGGTGAAGTTGTATGAGGACAAGACAGAGGTTCTCGTGGTGGGTCACTCTTCTGCTCTCTCTTTATGGACTCTGTCCTTTTGGCCCCCTCATTGGGTGTTCCTACACCAGTGGCATCTGTAAGGGATTTCCGTGTTAGGCTCTCATCTTCCCTGTATCTTGAAGCGCAAATTGAATCGGTATGCCATTCGGGGCCTTATAAGCTCAGGGTCCTATGCAAGGTTCTGCCTTTTCTTCCCTCTAGGCTACATGCTCCTGCAGTAGTTTTGCTTGTGCTTAGCCCAATCGACTACTGTAATTCTCTATATTTAGCCAAGCAACTTATTTTAATGTGTGCCTTCAGCTTCTGCAAAATGATGCAGCTAGGCTGCTAACTCAGACTTCCCCCATGCACATCTCCCCTAGTCTGAGACTTTTGAAATGGCTTCCTGTTGTTCAGAGTCCAGTTCAGAGTCATGTGCATAGTACATCAGGAGTTTCAGGGCACCGGGCCGTAAATATCTACAGCTTAAATTCCGTCCATATGTGCCTAGTCATCCCTTGCGGTCTCAAGAATCTCTTGCTATCCAAGTACCTCAGATCCGGACCAAGCACCTCAGGTCCGGACCACTCGAGTGGGTGGCCGTGCCTTCTACATGGCCGCAGCTAAGCAGTGGAATTGATTGATATTTTATTTTTATCGCGCTCGTACACAAGTGTTTCAGAGCGCGACAAGGCAAGGAAGGGGAACAGGGGAGAACAAAACAGCGATCTTACTAGGCCCAGTGACATTGAGAATGCGCAAGTGCATGGGAGAGGGGGAGGGGAAAAGTGCATGGAAGGAGGGAGAAGTGGAAAGTTCGAAGCAGAGGAGAAACACATAAATAACAATAAATAAATAATAAAGGCAACAAACAATGGTAATGCAGCCAGCAATGCTCATCCACAGCTGCTATGTGCCACTAAGGGTCATCTTTCCTTTCGTCGCCTTTTGAGGACTCTTTTGTTCAACGTATTCCTTTTCAGTTGACTATCTGAACGTTGCTGCAGCACCATGATGCCCTTGGGTGTACAATGCGCTATACAAATGCCATTAAGTTAAGATAAAAATACTTCAGGTGATGTGAGAAACCTGAGGGTATTCTCCCTCCTATTCCTTATGAATCATCTACACAGATAGCCAGGGCAAGGCCATCACTTTTGGATTCTGACTCCGGGAGTGGACAAGCAAGAGGGGATCACCTGGGTGGAGAGTCTGTGGGGACTAGGAGTGGGGTGCCCTTGGGTGAGACACAGTATCCCCCTTTCCCTAAAGCTGACTATCCAAACCCATCCGCCGTCTACATGGGGTATTACAAACCAACTCCCCTGACTTCTTCAAACAAGACTGTAAAAGGTACTGAGACGAGAAAGAGGCAACTTAAGAGCAGTAAAGACTAGTTGCTTTCACCACTTATGTACTGAGACGAAGAAGAGGCCTGCTGAGAGCACTGGTGGTCAGGCATGTCCCCTTAATGATGGTCAGGCAGGGCTAATTATGAACTCGCACATGCAGTCTCTTAGAGGGCTGCAGGCGTATAAAAAGCCCCACCTAATGAGTAAGAGAGGACGTTTGGACCTGAGCAGTGGCAGTAAATTTAAGCTGCAGTAACTTTCATTATAGCCACTAGTGAGTTTCTAGATTAAGAGAATGCCGGTATGCAAGTGTTTGAAGCTGCAGTTAAGGCTTGTATGTATCAGAGTGGTTGCGTGAATGAAAACACTTTATCAAAAGTCTCCAATCAGAATCCTTATGAAGCAGTGAACATTAAAGCCTGTTAGCTCATAAAGCAGCGTGAATACTTTGTTACGGAGTGGTCATGTGAAGAAGAAAGCACAGTATCGAAAGCCTCCGAAAGCTGA
The DNA here is from genome assembly GCF_040938575.1 of Ambystoma mexicanum. Classification (NCBI taxonomy): domain Eukaryota; kingdom Metazoa; phylum Chordata; class Amphibia; order Caudata; family Ambystomatidae; genus Ambystoma; species Ambystoma mexicanum. The sequence continues at coordinate 1,176,679,191 of NC_090921.1, read as the reverse complement.
GTGCATTTAAAGGTAAACTTCAAAGACTTATTTCAGTGAAACCAATTGAAACTTATAACAGAATCATTTGCTAAGAAAACTTGAACAATTGAAAGCCTCCCAACGCATAAAGCATTACAAAACAAACTTCAAAGACTTATTTCAAATAAATAAATTGGAACTTACAACAGAATCATTCATTGAGAAACCTTTACCATTTTTTAATGCTGAACGGAAAACAAGGTTTTCAACAATCTATATGCATTATTTCAAATGTCGTACCAAAGTAAATCATTAATTGTGAAGATTTTGAAAGAGAGGAAGCTTTTACAAACACTTGATTATAGCGTGTGCCAATTAATAGTGAATTCACATTGCACACAAAACTCGTATATACTATGATGTTGAGTAATCAAGTGTGAATGAACTCTCTGATGAAACTAACTTTAGCCAAGTCAGTGAATTCAACGTGAAACATTAAATGTGGAATTAAAGAAACCAACATTTAACAAACTTTAAAGTGAATTCATCTTTAATACAGCCAGTGAACCCAATGTGTGCTATTACCTAAAGTGAAGTGAAGGGAAATGAACTCTAAAAAGGTGAATGTAATTACACTGCTATTTTCAACCCGAACATTTCGTGATCCCAAAAACCAGTAAGGGGTGCACAGGAATGATATCTTGTGGAAGGAGTCCCTGAGGTGAGTACTACTTATGGTCCAGAGGAAAGTGCCTCAGAATATTGTGGTGTTTGAACTGTATCTTGGGAACTTGGGGTTTGGAACTTGGGAAGGGAGTCCCGAACATTGGACAAACCTGTAGGCGTTTTTCCATACTGACATTTAAGTTAGTAAAAGTGCTTGTTTTGAACTTTGAATCTGTTGTCTGTGTCTCACTCCAAGATGTCCTCACAGTGGGTAAACTAACAGTAGGGAATGATACAGATCATGAACACAGTCAATGGTAAGTAAAATCACTTGTTATAGTCACTCAGAACATGTTCTGTTGTAGTTATAAAAAGAGTTATTCAGCAGAAGCAATAGCAGTTCAATACTTTCAAAGATGTGTCATATTTTTCAACAGGCTAATGGTTTCAGAAGTAGGTCCATCCCTACCTATGTATACATTCTACAAAGTCAGATTGGGAGGGCAAACCGGTAAGGCACAGCAGCAGAAATGGAAAAGCTCCAAAGGATTCCTTGATTACAAGTGTGTATGATGCTTTTGAGGGTCGAAAAGGTTTCAGGGACCTTGGGAAAGGCTCCCTGCAGGCGTACAAGCATTAGGCCTGGGCGAACGGTATGGGTGAACACCCAAACACCGGAATCAGTGCTCCAGCAACACAGGAGCGACAACATGGCTTGAGGTAAGTACTATCCCGAGTCCCACAGTATCCGAAGAGTGATGAAGAAGATACAGCTGGATTCTTTCACGCTGCAGCAGCGATGGGCCCGGTCGCCTGTTCCTTTGGTGTGGTGACAAAAGGGGGGGTGTTGCAGCAGCAGTCAAGTGAAAGGACTCTCAGCACGGAATTCTTCATACTCCCGCGTCAGTCCGCAGTTGTGGCACCTTTTCACAGGCTCCAATGATGATCGTTTACTGCCTGGTCAATCCAACTCAATTCTTCAGTCCTGCACTCTAAGGAGGTCCAACTGGTGCTCACCAAGGTTCTGGGAGGATTCATTCACAGGAAGATGATGCACAGCATTTGGGTTGGAGGTGCCATGGTATTCGCGGTTTGCATCCCAGCAAGTTGGGGGATGGCTTGTTCTGCAGGTCATTTATGGGTAGTTGGTCTCACCAGCAAAAGCTAAGGAGTCATCCTCTTCAGAGCTCCTCTGTCGATTCGAAAACAGCAGGACAGCAGTGACCTCTTCGTGGTTGCTCAATGTGGATGGATTCATAAGAAATATGTACTCTTGCAGGTATCGACTGGCCTTCTGCTTCAGAAATCTCACCTTTTATTTGGATTTCACACTCATTCTCTAGAAACTCTTCCTGCAGGTTACAGCAAGGGGCAGGTGGCAGTCCAATCAGAACAGCTAGCCTCCCAGTGGGAACTAGTTCCATTCAGGCACACCATATGACAAAGGATAGCAGAGTTTCAGGATCCTCCCATGCTTCCTGTCCTCGCAGACAAACTGCAGCCTCAGCGGGCTACAGAGATGGTTACTGACGAAGACAAAACTGAAATCAGGACCTCCCTCTCCCAGGATGGTAGAAGTAGGACCAAGAAAGAACAACCACACAAGAAATGGTGAAAAAAGAAAGACGCCACAATGTTGAAACAAAGGTGACCCCTCTGTGCATAGCTGCAGCTATGAAGATAGCCTTTTAGAAGCAATAGCACAAAAGTTGATAAAACACGTCCACTGACACCAGCCACAACTATAGGGTTGTTACTGCAACCGAAATGTTACATGAGCTGAGAGAAAGGGGATGCTAGGTAACCCCTCATCACTCCACATATGGTGGTTTGTGCTGATATCTCAAAAGGAAAAGCTAAGGAGGACAGAAAATATCCTTCTAACCCTGAGAACATTAGTTCTTAAAGAAAATAAAAGAATATAAAAAGGAGAGCTCAAAAGGCTCCCAGCAACACTGCTGCAAAAGTGAAACACAGATACCATTAAAAAGTATGGAGGGAAGCATGACCCCGTAAAATGAAGTACAGACGCAATCAACAGGGTTTCCAAGGTCAGAGCAAAAAGAATGAATGAAGGGAAAAAGACTTCCCTCATTCAGGAGACAGGAAAAAGATCCAGAGGTCCAGCAAGATGTGCTGGGGGTCTCACTACCAGAGGGTATTAAGCACATGTGGCATACATTTTACACTCTTCTGCAGGCAAATCATTTTAACTCTTAAAATTTAATTAACACTATAAAAAGGGTGTCAAATACTTGTGCCTCAAAACCATACATGAGTCACGGATGAGTTTGAACATCCACTAACCTTAACTTGGAGCCAATGTAGTAAATGGCACTATAATTTGTTAGCGGCAGCTAGGCCGTTGCTCGCACTTGAGTGATTGTCATTACACCAATCATAGGGTTCACAGCATCTTTCAATCTTCAAGACTACCATTCTAGCATTCAAAACCTGACACTCCAGCCAGTGCACGTGTTGCAATAAACAAATGAAATGGTTTCATTTGTAACTGAAATAGAACCTAAGCAAGACATGTCCCTGTAGAGATAATCCAGACAGGTATTTTACCTTTATGTAGTGGTTCATGCAGACTTCCATCAACTTCTAAGCACTGTAATTATTAGTGCCTCAGTCGATAATTTACCAACTTCTGAAGGATGTAAGGCTAACTGTCTAGAAAACATTTGACCATGAGATTCTTTCTGTGCTTGCAAAGGAAGCACACAGTGTCAGTGCACATCTGTTCGATTGGTTAGAGGATGCTACTTCTGTGTTGTATCTGTTAATTGTGAGAGAAACCTGCTTTGCTGTCACAATGTGGGCTGCTGACACATGAGAATCATTTCCATACAGTTATTTTTTTGAATGCGTAAGCTGGATGTCACATACTTTTTACTCTTGATAAGAAGAAAACTCATTTTGACTCCCTTGAAATGGCATTTACTCTGAAAGTTTAACAATAAGGAGTAAAATACTCCCACCACAAAATCTTATCTGGAGCACTGGGTGGCTAACAACAACTTAACATCTAAAATAGTAAAACAGAGTGACATTAGGCAGGTTCATTTTGTGTCCACTATTGTTTTTGATTTATACATTGACCCGTTCGCTGTAACGTTCGGGATGGCCAATTACATCATTCCCTTCTTATTTATTGGATGGGGAAAAAACTCTTAATGTATGCAAGTGGCCTTCTAATATACAGGCTGAACATCATAACATATTCACACAATTCGATAGCATTGCAGGATATCTGGAGAACGTTGATAAAAAGAGAACTGATCATCTGAACCCTGAAACTACTCTCTGTTAGGAATCAGATGAGATATGTTTGGGTATAGAACTCAAACAATATAGATGAGATAGTAACTGTGAATCTCAATTCTTTGGAAGATCACATTAAAATGTCAGTGAAAAAATGTAATAAATTACCTTAACCACAATTGACAATATAAATATAATATAAATGTTGATTCTTCTCAAGATACCTTTGATATTTGAAATTATCCCTCTTTTTGTGGACAAAGACACTATCACATTTTTACAAAGTGTTATCAAAAACTTTATTTGGAAAAATAAAAGTCTAGCTTGCAAGAAGATCTGTGGCTTATTTACCCTGTGTCACATGTATCATGTTGTGCAATTATGCAAATATTTTGAGTCTAGGGGGTTCATTTTCAGGTTCTCCATAAAGACACGGCGGGGGCTCCTCATTTGCATGATGGAGTGAAAAAGGGGAGGCTAAAAGAGTAGTGTACATGCTTGTAAACCACCCTTTTGTACTCCGCTGTGCAAATTGAGTAATGAGTCAGCATGAACATGTCATGCTGGCATAAATGATGAAGTATTTCCATGGCAGAGAGGAAGGGTGGGGGGGTGCAATCGTAAATTATAATCCACTCCTCCTCTCTGCCATGCAAATAGCTTGAAAATGAGGCATGACGTAAATGAAATGCATAAAAGCCTTATGCAAGACTGTTACATATTTTGTTTATGTTATGCCTCTATGAAAATGAAACCCTAGATTGTTTCACATATATTTTAATGAATAGCTTGTTTCCGAAACTGTTACTAGTATTTCTTTGTTTGCTGGGTTTTGCTTTGATGGAATTCATTTTGTGAATAAAAGCTCATGATGAGTCACTTAAGAAAGGAGACTGGGTGTTGCCCGATGTTCATCTTCAATCTTACAATTAAAACATGTAAGAGCATTATTATCCTGGTCAGATAATTCAGCAAATCTGGATTTGTATGTCCTTGCTGCAGAGCACAACAAGATTTGTTTTTGTACGAAAAAGCTGCAGCTCCCAAGGTCTATAGGAATATAAAATTCAGGATCATTTTTAATTAATCCAAAGTTTGGTTTAACATAAAAATATAAACACAGGGAGTCTTACTGTCCACTTTATAAACATTTGTGGGGCATGGCTGAAACCACTGTTTTTCTTAGGTAATTACATCATATTAAAGGAAAGGTACGTTCCAAGCCTCTAGCCTAGCAGATTACCTTGGTTGTGAATCAAAGAGCACTCTCCTGAAAAAAATGGACATGTTCAGCACATATAATTACTTTCAAGTGTCAAATACACAAAATTAAAAACTAGTACATGATAACACAAATCAGTACATAAAAATCACAGGCACTTTCATGTCAATACAATAATCATCTGTGGTGTGAATACAATAATCATCCGTAGCCCAAAGTAATCATTAAAATATTCTTGGGTCAGCATACACAGTTAAGAATCAATGCACCAATCTGTGTTCAAACGATGCCCAACATGTTTCTGTCCCACTGTTGTAACCAAATACAGGACATTCCTCAAAGGCTGAGATGTAAAGACGGCATATGTTATATGTCCCTTAGGACTCACAAGGAGTGCCAAAAACGTATTATACTAAAAATAAAAATAAAACAGAGAAACACTGTCTTAGTCCAATTGCTACAAGGATCTTCAGATAGATTTACCTAAAACCTTGAGCTTAGCCCATTAGAGAACATAAATGTGAAAGTACCTGGTAAGTTATCCATGGTACCTTTTCAGGCAAAACATTTTAACCAAATCTTCACTTCAGAAGTGGATCCCTTCAAAAATGCCTTCAACTTGGCTATTCTGAAACCCAAAGTAATGCAGGGTATGTTTTAATATCTTATTTCTTAAACGTTGACCAGATAATTAGCATCTCTTTCATCATCAATACAGCAGGAGGAAACATTTACCTAATATAGGCTCACAACAGTCCCGAAGAAATATATACCATTTCTGTTAAAAATACTAGATTTATTTACAGATCCAAAAACACTTGGAGCTGCATCAACCATTAGGTACCAGACAATCAGGTTTCAGACCTCAGCACGGTACAGAAACCGCGCTCATAGATCTCAAAACCCAGGTCGATGAGCTGAGAGACCATGGAAAAACAGCCTTACTCATCCTACTGGATCTCCCAGCGGCTTTTGACTTGGTAGATCATGATGTGCTCTGTACCCACATGGAATCTGCGGTCCACTTCTCCACACATGGCATTGCGTGGATCAAGTCATTCTTAAGTGCCAGAACTATGAGGGTTTTCTCTACCTCTGCAGCGGCTGACCCAGTACCTATCACATGTGGCATTCCCCAGGGCTCCTGCGTATCTCCTACTATGTATAACATCTTCACGAAGCCCCTGTTCAATGATCTGGACCTTCTGGGTGTCACCTACACTAACTATGCAGATGACACACAGATTCTCATCCCACTTTTGGGGGATTATGAACAGGATTTGGCCTTGGTGAATCGGATATACCTCATCATTCAGGTATGGATGGCCCGTCACGGTCTATGCCTGAATGATGACAAAACTGAACTCATCATACTGGGGAATATGCAAAATATCAAAAAACTGAACTATGACTATTCATCATTTGTTATAGATGGCAACACCATTAAAGTAGCAAAAGAGGTAAAAACATTAGGTTTTTACCTTGACTCTTGTCTCTCTCTAATAAAGCAGGTGAGTGTGATGGCCTCTAGCACCGCATACACCTGTAAATTGATCAGAGCAGCAAAACCATTCCTGTCCACTACCAGCTGCCTCACCTTATCAAGAGCTCTGGCATTATCCAAATTGGACTATTGTAACGCACTATATATAGGGTCTAATAAACACATGTTGCAAAAAATCCAAACCTTGCAGAATAATGCCCATAGAGCCGCCTTAGGAATTCCAAAAATAGAGCATATCTCAGATGTCAGAAGACAATCCAATTGGCTCTCTACAGCGGACAAAATTAAACTGAAAGCAGTATCACTAACATTCAAAAGTATTAATGATTTAGCCACCAACTACCTAACAGAAAGGTTCAAAAGAAGAATTTCCAATAGACCCACCAGAGAAGCATATACCAACCAGCTAGCACTGCCAGAGGTAACAGCTTCCCTGTCAAAGCAGCCCAGTTGTGGAACTCCCTCCCTACCTCGTTAAGGTCTGACCAATCCAATCCACACTTCAGACTTAACTGTATTAAATGGCTCAAAGAAAATGACCTGTAACTGACCGACACTAAGGCTACCTATATTTTACCCACCTGTTAATCTGGAGTTGAACGCATACATTCATGCTCTTCCCCCAGCCTATTACACCCTGCTTTTTGTCCTAATGTATACTGTGTATACATCTCTATGTACAAATACCTGTGTATATAACTGTATATTACCCTGTGTACAAACTGTATATTACCCATGCACAAACCTTTAGTGTAATCATGTTCCCGTTGTCAATGTATCTTGTACCTACTTGAAATGTGTAACTGTAACTTGTAAGCTTAAAGTTTTCTTGTACCTGCACCCGGATACCTTCGGGTCTGGCGCGTGCTATAAATAAATAAACATATGCTGGTTCATGCACTGAACACATCCATTTCTTCAGGACAGTGCTCTTTGATTCACAACAGAGGTAATCTGCTAGTCTAGAGACTTGGGACGTACCTTTCCTTTAATACAATATCATGGTAATTGTGCCCCAGATAGTAGGAAAGTGTCAACAACCCCGGCAACATTTGGGGTATATCACATTGATAGTGTCTTTCTTGGCTAATGGCAAGTTCAAGAACACATAGGTTTGACCATCCATTACCTGCATGCTGTTTTAGATGAGGAAGAGCAATTTTTATTATCTGGACTGTACTGATTTAATTATTCCCAATTAAAACATTGGATAAGTCAATTAGATGTCCCACTAAGGAGTAGAGTTTGGAAAAAAACGTACATTGGGGACAATTGAGAATAACGAAACCACTGTATGCTAGCACTGTGAAAGAAGAGGACGCCTTGGTAACTTTGGGAAAGATCTTTGGTGCTGCTGGAAAATGCAAACATCTGGCAAGTACATATAACATATTATATAATATTGTTAAGTGTACACATTTCAAGAGGAACCATTTCTTTGCCATTTATTTACCATGTATAAGGAAATTCATTTGTGGACTCCATTTATTTTTTTTACTGATCCATAGTTCAGCTTGTTTTGGTTGTTCAGGAGCAAAGTTATATGTAGTTTGGTGAATCATTATAGAGGCAAATCCATGTTTGATGTGTGTTAGGATCCCAATGAACTATGGTGGTTTAGCCAATGAAAAATGTCTATTTAACATTTCACTTACTATCGTTGACCAGAATCCCACTGGATTCTACCCGAATATAGATGCATGGAAAAATAGAACAGTAAACATAATATATAGGGCTGCAAATGCAAAATGTGTATGCCACCCAGATTTATGGACTCATAAATGGATACATTCAGCAAAGGTTACATTTGGAGAATATGATGATGTCTTTGTCTCTTATCTGCCATAACACAGTGTATTCTAGGCAGTGAGTCATAGAATGCAATTAATTGGAACTACCAGTACTTCCTGTTCTGAATCACCAAGAAAAGCAAGGACAATAACACGAGTTAACTGAATCCTTGCACTCAAGGTGCTTGTCCACCTAAATTCCACATGCAGCCAGATCCCACTGAAAGGTAGATTGTGGCCTAAGTGAACCACACAACCTCTGGGGATGCAACGGGATGGAGATTGAATGGGCACTGTGACGCAAGACAACTCACTAGGACTCTTATTAGCAAAGAATGTACACCTGTAGGTAGGGTAAAATGTAGTCTTAGGCTTGAGGTTACTGTAGTTTATCAGCAGACCTACAACAAGGCAGAGGAATTGCTATTTGGAGAATATGTATTGGGTCTTGGATTCCCTTCTGGGTGTATGCACTGGGGTTAACTTGGGTGCTTCCCGGGACATAATCTATGGAGCTGGTTGTAGGAGTCTATTCTAGTGCCAGCTGGAACATGACACTTAGCACAAATACACACTACAATGAAGCAAGTAAAAGTTGGGGAAATGATAAATGATTCTATCAAATAAAAGAAAGTGCAATAGGTTTATTGAATTTTCAGAAAAAGGAAAATGATCTTAAATGCACTTACTAGTAAAGAGTAGTAACACATCATACCAAAAACGCATGTTGTGTTGCTTCATCATAGGATGGCACTAACAAATATTTCAGTGCTCAATGTACATTAATTCATGTACAGGATTTCCCCATGTCCACCGAGGTAAATCACCTAGATATGGGTCGAGGTATTGACCTGTTAGATATGCTCTTTATAGAAGTCCCTGTGCAGTAGGATAAATACAGAGTTGTTAGTGTGTATAGGTGATGCACAGACTGGCCAGCCTACTCAGGTGACTGAGTCTTCTGTTGCATTGAACCGGTCCCTAAATACAGGCAAACATCATTGGAAGAAACCTTTCAAGATCATCCCAATCATAGTCCTGATGTATGGGCAGGTGCTGCCAAGATGTCAAACCTGTCTGTGCCCGAGTCTATGTATGAAAGCATGCATCAGGCTGAGGGGAAGAAAAGGAGGTGGAGATAGCCGCCCACGTTCTAGTATGGAAAGAGACAGGGAGGAGAGGAAGCAAAGAGAATGATGTGTCAAAACCCACTCCCAAATACTCAAAAGGCATACTTTAAAATCCTTATTACCAACCAGGTCTTGGATGCTAGACAACCAGGAGCCTCAAAATAGGGGGTTTATTTCCCAATAAAACCCCATCTTGTTTGCCAGTGCTCTACCTGGAGTACATAATAGAATGGGAATCTAGGCAGTGGCAAGGTTCCTGCACTATGGGCGCGCAGAGCAGTATCAGTAATGGTGGTCCACAAGTACAAACATGGTAGCTGTAATAACAGGGATCCCTATGGACCATGCTTGCTCTTTTGCGACATATAAATACAGGCAGTAAACATAGGGATCCCAGTCTCTCCACCAACATCAACATCTGATGCATTTGGAAACATGGGTGGATTGCCTGTATCAAGCGTGGAATTCCGCATCGTGAATGTTCCAGGTCATGCCCCACTCTGTCCAGTGACTGTGAGCCAAAATCCACTAGCAGCCTAGAAATATGGGGGGTTTGTTTCTACATATTATACGGAGTCCATGCATGCTCCCCATTAATTGATCTCTATTTGTTTGGATTCTTGCGCCCCCACATTTTATATCTGGGGTGAGTAAACTTTCCTGCCCATACGCATTAAGATGAGGGTGTGTCAATCTCACTCCCCCTAGAGCATTCTCCCTGGAAGACAATGGCTCCTTCTGTATAAATGGATGAGAGGACATGGCAGCGAGAGCAACTTTATTTACAAGACACATTTTTCAGAGCAAGACACTTTGCAAGCTCTCCTAGCCCGAGATATTTGCACTTTGAGGGGACTTGAAGGAAAAAGTGAACACCGGAGCATGACAATCCAATTTTTGGAGGATCACACCCTACGGGCATAGACCAATGGTCTTCACACTAGGAGGCTAATCACCCTATGTTTTTTAGTCAAGGTGGGTCTCAGTGTAAAAACGTTTAAGAGTCCAGAATCATGGTCTGAGTGAGACAAAATTACTTCTGCTCTGCAAGAGTATAAGGATGAATAGAAGTAGGAGTAGTAATAGTCATTTATATAGTGCCTTTTCCCATTTGTATGGCCACAATGCACTTGTGGTGGGAACGTCCTCAAGGACCGAAGTCCAGGTGTGGGAACATTCTCAGACAAAGCTTAGAATGTGTGTTTGCATTTGGCCATGGTTAAGAATTAGGTGGGCTGGCTAGGCTCCAGTAAGAAACCCAAGAGTTCAGGCATGTGTATGGGTACTGAGGGAGGTCACAATAGTGCACTAGTGCAGGAAACCTGTGATGTGGCCAGCTAGACCGAATATTGTTGTAGGTTGTTGCTGTATTCTAATGGCAGAGGTGGTGACGCCAGTCTGGTGTAAGTAGGTGAAGCCGTTATGTATCCAGCTTGACCGAATTTGTTGAAGTCGTAGCTGAAGTCTAAAGTGTGTGGAAGGAAAGCCGTGCCGGTGGCAGATGTCCACCGAAGTGGTGCGTTTATACGTACCTTAAGCTCAGATCAAGCTTATCTTTGATCTCGCTGTGCGATCAACTCATCTACATGAAAAGTCAAACTACCATCACATGCTATTCTAGGCAATATAGACAGGCTACCCTCAACGTTTTCTAAGCGCAAATATACAGGCTATCTTAGAACCTTTTCTAGGCGAGGCAGACAGGTTACCTTAAGTGTAGGGATCATAGGATTCTCTAAACGCAATAGATAGGCTACCCTTCTTGTCTCTTACTATAAATTGTCTAAGTTCCATAATAGGCTACCATCAGACATCTTCTTTTTTTTTGTTTAAAACATTTTATTGTCAAATACAATGGCATACAAGGCTAATGTTGAACATACAGGTATTGGTTCATTATAAGTATTCCTTAGTAATATCAAATTATCACATAAGAATTGATGATGTAATAAAGGCCTAGCATGCAGAACTCAACAAGGTAAATATTAATGCATACATGAAACATTTATGCAAAGTTTCAAGCTAAACTAATAGGTGTATATTATATATATTGTACTAATTAAGAAAAGGGAGGACAGACATAACAAACAAGACAGACTGGAACAAAGGGGAGAAAAAGAAGCGGGGGCATTGTTAAATTGCTGCTACAGTTTAAGGGCTAGGTATTGTATGTCCTAAATATTCAATAAACAACCTCCATTTCAATTCATGTTTACATAGCTAGGGTGGGGATGACACATTACATTTCTCAATTCTGTGAATATTGCAAATAGAATTCCACAGTTTATTACAGTGTATTTCTTTAAGATCTTTTTCCATTTTGAGGTAATGGACTGAATAGCTATTGCAATAAAGAGATGGAACACAAATCCTTTGCTTTTGTGAATTGTTGGCTCAATGGCTAGGCTTCCCAGATATAGAAATGAAATGCAGAAATCTTGACGTAAGTGAAAGATGGATTTTAACACATTCTACACAGCTTCCCAACATATTTTCACATATATACAGTCAAATACTAGATGCTCAAAAGATCCCTTCGTATGTAAGCAGCTCCAGCAATTCTTGTCTTGTGAGGAGCCCCCTTTGAATAATATAGATGGAGTTATAAAGGCCCTGTGGTGGAAAAAGTATAGAGTTTGAAGTAAGCTTGCTGATACAATAACTTTAGAAATGTCTTTCCAGATTGGAGGCCAATTCAATTGCAAGCAATCTATTTTCCAATCGAATTGGCTTTTGCAAGTAACTGTATTTTCTGACAAAGATATAAGAACTTTGTAAAACATTGAGGCACTTAAGTATACGTTGCAACTTGTAATCTTGATATATATTAGTACAATGTATTAGCAAATCATAGTGAACTACAATCGCATCAACTAAGTTCCGGTATTGACGCATGAAGGTTATGGGAATATGATATTTGATTACCATCTCATCAAATGTATGTGGCACTCCTTCAATGAAAAGTTCTTCCACAAATGTAAAGCTGTTAGGCAGAATCATATGCAGTACCCTTTGGGGACACCAAACACAATTAAGACAAGTGACAGTATAAATTCACCTTTGGTACAAGCCTGTACTACACAGTAAAGTAGTAGCGATGGCTGAGCAACCAGACTTATCTCAAGAGTAAAGTGAGCAGTATCAGAAGTTACACAGAGGACAACAATCACCATGGTTCAAACAAAGACTGACTCAAGGTTTCTGAGTAAAAGAATATACATTTATTTACACATCATTTGTAAAACAGATCACTAAAGTAAAGAAGCAGAAAATCACACTCTTAATATACTACACAACACCCAATGAATTCTGGACAAGTTAAGGTTAAGCTCAAAGTGAAGTGTGAGCAAAATGGCACTCCAGTAATTTAAAAGGGAGGGAAAGACAAAGTTATTCACAATTAAGCAGCAATTAAGCAGCACCAACAAGTAATTAGTCAGGGCAATCTCGAAAAGGCTTACTACAATGAGGATTCAATTCAATAGGACTAGGCCAATGTCTATGGTTCACGGTCTTAGCAGAGGATCACACAGTTCCGAGTAATTTGCAGTTAAGTCTTTGCCAAGAGTTCAAAACGAAGTTGGTTGAAAGAAAAGTTACTTAAAAGAGTAGAAAAGTACAAGCCCTCAGACTGGCGAAAGATTTAAAACACTTTCACCGCGGTCGGACGAAGCGAACAACCGGGTTTGCACAGTACCTTAAAAGCAGAAGAATGCTGTAGCTGAGGCAGAAGTTCCTGGCAGGTCCTGCAGGCTCACGGTTCCTGAAGTGACTGTCAGACTGACACGAAGGAGGAAGACTGGAGGGTGCTGCACTACCCAGGGAAGAAACCAGCAGCAGAGCAAAGCGACGAATAAAAGGTGCGCTCCTTAAAACCCAAGCCGGGTCCGGTCCTCATGGCTATCCGGTTCACTGTAGCTGTGCACAGCAAATTCGACCAGAAGAGGGAGGCCTGGCTTGGAGTTTGGCGAACTGGTTGGTCCCACCAGCTCAAGGGAAAAAGTTTCCTTGCAGATCTTCTCTGTCATCGAAGTTTGGAGATTCGGACCCGCAGTAGAGCTTCACCGGGAGGTTCAGTCGTGGAGGGGGTCCTCTTCCTTCAGCTTCTCGTCGGTTCTCTCAATCCATTGGCGACTCTGCCTTCCAGTCCCAGACACCTGCTTTTTATGCAGTTTCCCCCATTCACACAGCCTGGCTGTCAATCACACAGCAGGGTGGCTGTCCTGGCGGGACAGTCACCATAGCCAATCATACAGAGTGCAACATGGGTCTCCAGGGAGACCCTGTGCAGGGAGTCTCAAACCCCTCCCTCACATGCTGTCCCCCTCAGACATTCAGGCACCTAAGTAGGGCTTCTGTGTAGAAGCCCGCCAAAGGACGGCGAACAAGGAACCAAACCTGGTTTAGCGCGCAGAGTAAAACACGAGAAAGACCTTTACAAAAAGAAATGGCGAATAAACCCAGCCAGAACTGAAATAAAATGAAAGAGTTCCAGCGGATTTAAGTTTGAGGCTACTAACTTAGCCTAAAGCAGTACCAAGGCTATTTTCATAGACCGCGGTAGGGAAAAAAGGGTAGATACCACTGCCACCAGTCAAATCTTAAAGAAAGGGGAACAAAATTATGTTCCATGAGAGACAGACAAAAAGGGATAACTATTTACCCTTTCCAGTACTCTATGTAAGATAGTTTGTACTGGGTCTGTGAATTTAAAAAGACTAATAAAGCCAATGGCAACTTTACATGTTCTGGGGGACAGTAGTCAGCCCCAGAAAATGGAGTTCAGAGTGTGAAGTCTGAAAAAGACAACCCTGTGTCACTGCACTAAAGGTGCTGTGTCACACACAGTAAAAAGATGATGCCTATGGAGTAGGTGAGAATCCAGAGTCTATGAACACAAAAATGTAAAACACACAGCAAAACACATGTAAGAGTGGGAAAAAAGGCTCACACTCTTACCAGAAAAACCAACAACCTGCTGAGGGACTCAGTAGGTCAGGGAAATTAGCCATTCTGGAGAATTCTCCCTAACAAATGCCATGAGAGAGCCATGGCTTCCAGCATATTGTCTTTCCGTTGCTTTTGATTAGTGAGTTTAACCAAATATATGGGGATACAAATTGGGAGGTTTTAGAGATATGTGATAGTAAGTAAGTTCTAAGATAACCAATTGTAGTATTAATATTGCTATTGGTTATAATTCTATTGGATCTTTTAATGTAAAGGCAGTCCACCAGAATTTGGGGCGAACCATCGCTCTCTCAATAAGAAGCCAATTTGGTGGATTCAACAACATGGGTACAAACCATATCTGAGCTTCACGCAAAATGAACGCTATGTGATATTTTTTTTAGTCTGGGAGACCAACTCCACTATTCACCCTAGGGGTTTTGAGTTTACATGCCGTTTCTTTTTTCCCCCAAAGAAACCTAAGAATATTTGTGTCCAAAGATTTAAAAAACATGGCAGGAAGGGAGATAGGGAGCATGTATAGTAAGTAAAAAACCATTGGAGCAATTGACATTTTAATAGATTCTAGCCTTCCCCACCAGGACAAAAATAGAGGAGATCATGAACTTGTGAGATCTTTAACTTTATTAAGTATGTTGGTGGTATTTAGTTTTATGGTATCCTTAAATGAGGAAGTTATCATAACACCTAAATATTTAATTCCTGTGGGACACCATTTCATTCCTAAACTAGAGCAGTGGTGTTTGGTACAGTGTACATTTAGTGGTAGGATTTCTGATTTTTCAATATTAAGTTTATAACCGGATGCTGAAGAAAATTGCAAGATGGTGTAGAGAAGGTGATCAAGACAAGGGTTTGTGATCTATAATAAGAGTAGAACATCATCTGCATAATAAGCCATTTTTACATGGATGTGATCATGTTGAATTCCAATAATATTTTCATTTTCACTAATTGCTTTTAGAAATGGTTCAGTAGCCAAGATGAAGAGAAGGGGGTAGTGGGCAGCCTTGACGGGTTCCTCTACTAAGGGAAAAAGGGAAGATGTATGTCCATTTACAAACACTGCCATTTTGGGATTGGAATATAGTATTATCAATATTGAGATGAAGGGATTGGGAATACCATGCCATTGAAGAGCTTTGACCATAAAATTCCATTCCACTCTATCAAACGCTTTCTCAGCATCACGTGCTATGGCTGCAAAGGGATTAGTAGATGACTTAATTATATTGATAATATTTGTGAAAAGTCTAATGTTTGCAGAGGTTAATCTTCCCTGGACATAACCTACCTGGTAATTTTTAATTAAATTCGGAAGAAATGGATTTAATCTATTATCTGATATTTTGGCTAAGATTTTAAAGTCAGTATTGATTAGGGAATTAGCTCTTTAATTTTTAATTAATTCAGGGTCTTTATTTGGTTTGGGAAAGACAATTAATATTGCTTCTGAAAAAGAACCTATGGCTTTTCCATTGGAGATGAAGGAGAGGTAGAGTTCATGGAGTTTCGGAGTCAGGAGATCTTTGAAGTGAGCAAAAAAATCTATCAGGAATCCATTTGGTCCTGGTGCTTTTCCTTTTTTAAGATCTTTTATAGCTTTATTGATTTCATTCATTTGGTTAGGTTAATTTAGGGTTTGGAAATGAATGGTGGTATATGAGTCACGATGTACCTTTCCTAGAAAATCATCTGCATCAGTGCTACTAGGTAGAGATTCTGAAGAATATAGTTTTTTTGTAAAATTTGGAGAAGGCTTGCAGGATTTCTTCGTCTTTCAGAACTCTATTTCCATTTTGATATTTTATGACCGTAATTGTGGCTCTATCTTTTTTCGACTTAACATATGAAGCTAATGATTTACAAGATTTATTGGAGAATTGGTACATTTTTGATTTATATTTAAGGAGATTAACACAGGATTATTGTGTAATCAAATTATGATATTGGATTTTTTTAATTTGGCTATTTGCGAAAGGATTGAAGTGGTATTAGTGCAAATGTAGTTTGCTTCTTAATGCTAAATATTTTTGAGGATATCATCAGATTCTTGTTTAAGTCTTTTCTTTTTTTAAGAGATAATTTGGCCTCTTAATACAGCTTTATAGCAGTCCCAGTTATTATGGGTGGAAGTATCTTCATTCAGGTTTTCCATAGAGAAGTTGACGTGTTGTTGTTGGATGAATTCAGTGAACAACCTATCTTTTAAAAGGGCTGAGTTAAATCTCCACCTATTTTTTATGTTTATGGTGCAAATTAGCTAATTGAACATGGACAAGGGCATGGTGAGACAAAATAATAGGTTCTATCGCTTCGTCCAACAGTCTATTTGTCATAGATTTGGATATGGAAACATAGTCAATTCTTGAAAAAGAGTTGTGTGGTGGAGAGTAGAATGTGTATTCTAGGTCGGTAGGGTGAACTAAACGCCAAGTATCTGTAAGCACGATTTTTGATACAAAATTAGAGAATTGTGTGTGAGAGTTTGTTTTCTTAAAGCGTACATTTGATTTTTTTTTATCAAGAAGAGAGTCCATAATCTTGTTACAGTCGCCACATACTACAAGGTTGATTGAATTAGATCTAAATATATGGTTTTCTTAATTGAGTCCAAAAAGTGGGGTCAGTGTTAGTAGGGCCATACACATTTAGAATGGAATATTTGACCGATTGGATAAGCAGTTTAATCATCATCCATCTACTTACATCATCAGATTCTGTTGATATAACATTGAATTGAAGATGTTTGCTAACGAGTGTAATGACCTCGTTTTTCTTTCCATATGCTGCACTCGCAAAGATATGTGGTACCCATAAACATTTCAATTTTGCAGCTTTCAATTGAGAAAGATGTGACTCCTGTGTACATGCTATGGCTGGTTTTGTTCTGTTAAGATGAGAGAGAATTCTCTGCCTTTTAATTTGATTATGAAGGCCTTTCACATTCTACAAAGTTATGTTAAGAGACATAGGAGGCATTCTGAGGAATGTAAGTACATATAAAGCCCACAATTAATATAGTATTGTACACATAGGGTATAGCAAAACTAGGGAGGGGAGTAGACAAACAAAAATAACATGGAATTTGCAGTTTACATACTACCAAACTAATATGTGAGTGAGTAGTGGATAACTGGATACAGCCACTCCAAACCATGTTCTTGAACAGTCAATAATAAGAAGGGGGTGAAAAGCCAGATACAAATGGGCCATTCTGTGCCCCATTTTGGCATGACTATCTTTTATAAACCACAACCATTCTGTGTAAGAGTTTTAATTCATGTTTATGGTTTGGCCGTGTCCATCTCTTCTCTCCTATGACCTTGAATAAAGCTACGTAAGTCTTTTGGGTCTTGAAAAGTATACATATAACCGTTGAGGGTAATTTTTAGAGATGCTGGATGTATAATTCCGTATCTAACATTCAGTTGTCTCAATGCCGGTCTAAATGCCAAGAGTTCTTTTCTTCTTGCTGCTGTGATGTTGGAGACGTCTTGAGTTAAGAGTTTCCTTCTGTTTGGCTTTGTCTAAAATTAGCATAACGTGAGTATAATCCAGTAGAGCAAAGATCATAGTACTTGGAGTGTTACTGGAAGGATTTTTAGGACCTATCCGATGGGAGAGCGGTCGCCGGTAGCCCTTGAGGGAACTGCAGGCCTTGGATGCCCTGCCTGGCCCATCAGGCCTCAGTGAGTTGATTTGTGCATTTTACTAAATATTGCATCCGCGCTCTGAGCGCGTTGTTTGTGCCTGCTCTCCCCTCCCACTTCCTGGTCCTCCTCTCGCTCCCGGCTCCCTGCCTGCCCACACCTCCCCCTCCCCTTCCTCTCCTCCCTCTTCCTATAACCACCCCCCTCCTGGGCAGCCCTCTGCCCGGCAGCCCCCTGCGGCTAAGGGCCCCAAGGCCAAGGGCAACGCCTACAGTTGCGGCTCCCTGTGTGTCTGCAGGTGTTCGCAGGGGACGCTTGGCACCAGTACTTGCTTTCTCCATCCTCGCCCAGCCACCCCACCTACACCTGGCCACTGCATTCGCATGTTGTCCTCATCTCATTGTGTCACAGTTGTTGTAAACTAGGGTTGTCTGTTCTGAAATGTGGTAAACTAGGGTTTTTTCTCCCCTCGCAGGACTCTCAAACCTAGGTGGCCTCACCACTGTGTACCTAATTTGCATACTGTTGTCTGTTCTGAAATGTGGTAACCTGTGCTTGCCGCTCTCTTCCTGTCTGCGTGCTCTTGCATCGTCTGTCTTCCCCCCCGATCCCCTCCTACTCCATGGTGCTCTCTATCTCGCCTATCTTCTCTAACTGCTTCTCTATTGACTATCCTGCTCTCCTTACTAAATCTGGTAGGAAAAAGTTTAAAAAGGACATGCTGGTCTCCAACCCAGGCCTCCCCATCGCTGACACCTACACTAGTGCCTGCTCTAAGGAAACTCTCACTGACATCCTCTTTTTCGTGCCTTCGCCTGATCTATGGACCCTTCATATGGTCTCCGTGCTCTCTCCTTTTTCCTCTTCTCCCATTAATGGTGGCACCCGTTGGGATGTCCTCTTGGCCTCCTTCCACTCCTCTAAGGCCATCATTAATGTCTACGCTAATGGGACCGTCTTGGTCCAAGGCCCTCAGGCCAACCTTCACCTCTTTGACCGACGCTTCCCACGCCTCATCAACTTCCTTTCCTCTCCTTCTGTCCCCCCTCCTCTGTCCTCGTCTACCTTGCCTCTACCCTCCCTCCCTGCCCCCTCTCGTGCTCCTTCTTCACCTCCTTCTTCTACACCTCCGCAGGGCGTACCTCTGATCTGTACCCCTCCCCGGAGGTCCTTCAAGGATGGCAACCGTCTCCACATTGCCACTCTTAACTCTCGCTCTGCCATCAAGCATTCCTCTGATATCTGTCGCCTTCTTGAGGAACTGGACCTTGACGTCCTCGGTCTCACTGAGACATGGTTCACAGCCAGCTCTGTCACTAGCTTTGACACACTCCTACCTGATGGTTACATGATCCTCTCCGTGCCCAGACCTAACCGTGCAGGGGGGGTGTTGCCCTTATCTTCCCTGAGTGGATTCCTGCCACTGTCACTCCTACACAGACCTACTCCTCTTTTGAATGTCTTGTCTGCCGACTCTCTCTCTCTCCTAGCCATTCCCTTACTGTGGCTACTATCTATCGGCCACCTGGTCAAATTTCCTCCTTCCTCTCTGAGTGGGCTGACCTCTCCTCCTCACTCCTGTCCGCTACCACTCAACTCCTATTTCTTGGTGACTTCAACATCCACCTGGATGCCTCCTGTCCCCCCACTGGACTCTTTCGTGACCTCTGCGATTCTCTCTCACTCTCTATTCTCCCATCTGGACCTACTCATTCTGCAGGGCACACTCTTGATGCTCTGATCTCTTCTGACCTTCCCCTCTCCGTCCCTCTCTCCACTCCTCTCTCCTGGAGTGATCACTTTCTCCTATCCTACCACCTCACCCTCCCTACCCCTCAGGCAAAGCCACCCTCATCATCGCCACCCATCTTCTCGGCCATCCGACCCATGAAGCGCATGTCAGTTGAGGCTTTCGCTGCCACCTTCTCGCCCTCCCCTCCCCCTTCGGCTGACTCCCACCCTGACACAGCCCTCTCCATGCTCCACTCTGCTATATCTGATACTCTTGATATCCTTGCCCCTTTCATGAGAATCCGCCTGAAGCCCAAAGCCAAATGTAACTCCTGGTATGACTCGGATCTCGTCACCCTAAAACGCAAGTGCAGGGTGGCAGAGAGGAAATGGCGTGCTTCATGTTCATCCTCTGACAAACTGGCCTGCCGCCTGCTCCAAAGGCAATACCGTCTCTCCGTTCTCACCAAGAAGAGAGCCCTTATTCAAGCCCACATCTCTGCGGCATCTAACAACTCGGCTGAACTCTTTAAAATCTGCAAGGAGCTTGTCAACCCTGCTGCAGTCTCTACCTCTCCTGTCCCCTCCCAGGCCCTCTGCACAGCATTGGCCTCTCACTTCATCTCTAAAACTCAGGACATCCTGTCCTCACTCTCCTCCTATCACCTCCCTCCCTCTTTTCCCAGCTCTTCCTCTGGCCCTTCTGCAGCCACCCCTCCTCCCTCCTTCTCTTCCTTTCTCCTTTTTTCTGCTGACGAGGTTTCCAGACAAGTCCGATCTATGAAAGTCTCGTCTAAACACGTTCACCCATGTTCCTCCAAAACTATCAAGGACCACATCGACTCCCTGGCTCCTGCCCTGGCTGACTATTGCAACCACTCCTTTGCCTCTGGAGTCTTCCCATCCCCCCTCAAGCACTCCCTTGTGCACCCTCTTCTTAAGAAACCCTCTTCCGACCCCTCCTGCCCGGCTAACTATCGCCAATCTCCATCACTCCCTTCCTGGGCAAGCTCCTGGAGAAACTGGCCATCTCCCAGTTTAACCTCCATGCTGAATCTGTTGGTAGTCTTCATGACCATCAATCTGGCTTCAGAGCGGCCAGAAGCACGGAAACTGCTCTCCTGAACATCCGTGAGGACCTGCTCTTGAACCTCGACTCCAACACCCCTATTGTTCTCATTCTGCTCGATCTCTCGTCTGCCTTTGACACTGTCAACCATGCCATCCTGCTCAACCGTCTCCGTGAGAACCTGGGTATCACTGGTCAGGCTCTGGCGTGGCTGACTTCTTTCCTTTCCAATCGACCCTCCCAGGTCCAACTTGGGTCCTTCCTCTCTGACGTCTTCTTCTCCACCTGTGGTGTTCCCCAGGGATCTAATCTCTCTGCCTGGCTTTTCAACCAGTATCTGGCACTCCTTGCCCACTGCATCGCCGCCCTCTGCCCCATCTTTCAGTGCTATGCGGACGATGCCCAGCTCATTTTCAGGCTACCCTCTGCCTCCTCCTCTCCTTCCCTCATCTTTGACTGTCTGTCTGCTATCCAGGAATGGTGTGCCGCCCATGACCTCTGCCTTAATGCCAGTAAGACTGAGATTCTACTCATCGGCACACCCACTCCCTCCTTCCCTGCAGCTCTCTGGCCGGTCTCTCTTGGCCCTCTTCCTGCTCCTACCTGCAAGGCTAAAAACCTCGGGGTCATCTTCGACTCCACACTCTCCTTCTCTCCTCACATATCTGACGTCTCTAAGAAGTCACACTACCAGCTGCTCCTCCTCAGAGGTATTCTTCCCTTCCTCTCCTTCCCCCAGAAGCTCACTGTCTCCCGAGCCCTGGTTCTCTCGAAGCTGGACTACTGTAACAGCCTCTATCTTAATCTGCCTGCCTCCACTCTCCGCCCTCTGCAACTCATCCAGAACAGAACTGCGAGACTTGTCCTTGGCCTCAAGCCCACGGACCGTATCTCTCCAGGACTGAAATCTCTACATTGGCTCCCAGTGGCTGCGAGGATTAAGTTCAAAACCCTCTGCTTTGTCCACAAGGCCTTCTGGGGCCTAAATACCTTCAACTCTCTCTTCCTAAATATCTTCCTTCCCGAGCCCTTCGCTCAATCGTCTCCAACTCCCGCAGGGTCAGCCGCTTCTCAAAGTGACGAGCTGGGGGTAGATCTCTCTCCGCGGCAGGGGCCTCCCTCTGGAACAGCCTTCCTGCCTCCCTGAAATTTGAGGAGAACCATCTCCGGTTCCGGAAGCACCTCAAAACCTTCCTCTTTGCTTCTGCTTTCTCTCCCCTGCTAAATTCTTCATTGAAATTGCATTGAATCTTCAACTGGCCCACTCTCACCGACCTTGGTCCTGGGCCCAACCACTCTCCACTTGCACTGCCTCCCTGGCAACCCCTGCACTGCGGGACTGTCTCTGTATCCCTACAGCCCCCCCTTCCCAGCACTTGTCTGCACTTACCTTGCACTTGCCACCAGCTGGCCCTATTTATTTATTTATTTTATATATATATATTTTTTTTTTTTTTATTCTACTTACTTGTACTGCACTTCCCCCCTCCCCTTCCCCTTGCACTTTTCCCTTCACCTACCCCTGCACTTGTGCGGTCTGAATGATACCTGGCCTAGTAGGATCGTTGTCTGTCTTCCCCTTGTTCCCCCCTCCCTGCCTCGTCGCGCCTTGAAACACCTGTGTATAGGCGCGTTACAAATGCCATATCATATCATAGGATATTAAACATTGGAGGCGTAGTGGGATCCAATAGAGTGGTGTGCATGTGATAAAGAAATTGAGTAGGGTTATCTTTTTCAATATTCTCAGGAAGACCAACCACACGTATGTTATTCCTCCTATACCTGTTTTCTACGTTTTCCATCTGTTTCTGCAAGGATACAACTGTATTTTCCAAAGATTGCACTGCGACATCCTTTACGTTACTCACTCTTCTTTCCACCTCTGTTATCCTCAATTCGAATGTAGACCATTTATCATCACGCATCTGCAGCTTGGCAGTTGTGGCTACCATGAATAGTTTGAGGGATTTAATCTCTGTTAGAATTGAATGCATAACTGGATCTTGAGTGTGGGAGAATCGCTTTTTTGTCTTTTGGGGGCATTAGTCATGGGTGCACCTGATATGTCTTTGTGTTACCCTTTTTTTGAAGACATGTTGAGGCAAGATTAATACCACTGGATAGTTACAAAAACCAAACATTTTGGCATGCACTCTTATTTTCTGAATAAATAGCTTCTCTTCGCACAATTTAAATGTGATAGACGCAAATTAAAGTTACTTTGGATTTTGGTGATATTGATAAAGAAAATTCCCCAACACCATTAGCAAAAGCAAAGCCGAGCATGATGAGGCATTAATTCTACTGTGAGTTAATAATAATAATAGATGTTCTGGGTTTATGTATACAGTATGCTCTGTTAGGTTTGATTGATTACAAAGCTACCCAACAATTTAATTCTTAATGAAGGATCAACAATTATATTTCAAAAATGTATCATGTGAGTCAAAATCCTCCAATAGTTACTTTCTTAACTTTTCAAGTAACTTTATCTTGAATAGAGTTATTTCTAGTCACATGTATGCTTGTTTTGAATAAATTGATAGAGAAAAATAATTAAGGCATATCATTTCTTGTCCGAGCCTTGATATATTGTTAATATTTATCCAAAAGTCATTTATGTTAATAGCATTGTAACATTGTACTTAAAAAGCATGCTATTTAGCTTCCATGGTACTTGCGTGTGAATTGTATCCCGTGTTGTGAAGAAAACGTGCTTCCCAATGACTCCAGGATCTGCAGGCTACGCTTGCCGAACAGCTGTCAGAGCGTGACGGCTTTACATCAGCACGACCTCCGCTGATAAGCAGGCTGCACCTACTCCCGAACGCGGCTCGCTGTAGCTCCTCGTACGCTGCTCTCCGACACACATTCTGCCTCATAAACATTCACCCATAGCCCGCAGCGCATTAGTAAGTTGTTTTCATAATATATATATATAAATTGATGCCCGGAAAGAGGTTTTATATATATGCCGGTCTGGAGCTCGGAGTTCAGGTAGCCATCAGACATCTTCTAAGTGCAATATCAAGACACCTCCATAAATATGTATGTGTTACAATGGATAATTTATGGATCTTGCAAGTGCGATGTATAGGATACCGTCATAAATCTTCTTGCGCAATGGATGGGATAACATAAGGTGCAGCCCGAAGTACCCATTCTCAGATCCCTCTAAGTGCAGCACACAGCCTACCATCCTCCAATTTGTCTAATGTTCGCAGATAATCTAAGGGAAATACGTGTGCTACCATCACAATTCTTAATGTGCAATTGTCTTTGAAGTAGTTGGGTGCTTAAGTCATCTGTAAAGGCTGCGTTATCACTAAGTTGGAACAGGACATGCTGGCCTTGTACATCTACTAATCGTAAAAGGCAGGTTGTCATAATTGAGCTTATGATTCCCATTTCCAGTACGTTCTGAGTGTTTTATCAGCAATCCCCATAGCTCTTTGACTGCTGATATGCTACTGATATGGATCCTGAAGGTGTGTAGCCAAGGCGGGGTGTAGTGAACGGGAACACAGTACTCAATTTTGTGTCCTGGAAGGCTATCATAATACATTTCTCTGGTAAAATTCCAGCTACCATCAAACTGTGAGGGCCTGAGAGAAGGCAGCCAGGTGGGCTGTTGTGTGTTTGTGTACACTGCATGTTCGTGTACACTGAGTGGTGTGCAAATAGAATGTGTAGAGTGGGCTGCTGAGACAACATCCAGCCAGCATCTGTCTGTAGATGTATGCACACATGGTTTGTTGGTGGTTAGATGTGAGTGAGACTGATGCATGCAAATGATGCCGTGACAGTGGATCTAGGGGTGGGGAAGAGGATTTCAGGTTCCTGTGGGGAATAGCAAGGTTTTGAGGGCCTTCCTGAAGGAGAGATAGTCACAAATAGTGCATAAGAGCAGATGAGAAACAAAACACATAGCACGGACCGGACCGGACCCCCCTGAATTGCGTAATGTGCAGACTTTGATGTGGAACGCAAGGAACCGTTGTAAGAGCATACTTCATTTCACACCCCACGCTTACTCTCTCCTTACACCACCACTCAAGTAGAACACAGAGATACTATGACACCATTCGGTATAACTGTTCTCATATCAACATCCGCCGCTCACTCCCCATCACTCTAAGTAAACATTGCTGGTTTCTCACCCCCAGCCAAGCGTTCTCGTCAGGCCTAACGCTGCCTTACTCGGACTGGATAACTCCTGCCAGACCGAACACATACTCCTGATTCCTCAACCACCACACCTATCGCTAGGAAGCAGCTACCACAGAAATTCCGCACCAGCTGCACACATACCTGGTGCGCACACGCACCTTTGACCCTCTCTAATCTCTCCACTGACCCGAACCTCGGTTCCCAAGGGCGTTCAACCTACCAGCGCCTTCAGACCATACCAATGGTATATAAGGCGCTATATAAATGCAAAATAACAATAACAATAACAAATGCAGCAGGTGTGGAGTGGAATGGAGTGAAACCACCTACTAATGTTGTTATTTTTATTTTACTTATACCGCACCAAATCCCGTAGGCATCCAGGCGCCGAGAGACAGGCTACCAATGAAAGATTGTGCTAATTGAAAACATACGTCTTCAATTATTTCCGAAACATGAGTAAGTCCCCAGTCTTACGCAGAATGGCCGGTAGAGCATTCCAGGCCTTGGCACCTTGGATATGAAACGCTCTACCAAGCCCACGGGATCGTTTCACTCGATGTTGGACTAGTAAGAAGTCTTCAACTGATCTGAGTCTTCTTTTTGGCTGATAGATACTAACGACGTCTTTCAGATAAATTGGTGCAGTCCCAAAAACGCATTTATGGCAAATAGTTAGTAGCTTGAACTGAATTCAGGCTTCTACAGGGAGCCAGTGTCGTTTTTTCCTGGCAACGGTAATCGGCTCTGAACATTTAATCTGAAAGATGATGCGGATAACTTTATTTTGTATTTTTTGTAGTTCATGGATGTCAGCTTTACTTGCCCCACCTAAGAGTGCATTACAATAGTCCACACGTGGTAAAATGACAGCTCTCACAAGTTTGGTGCGGTTTTCGATGGAAACAAGTGGGGCAACCTGCCTAAGCACTTTGAGATGGTAATTGGTGCTCTTAGAAATGGCTGTGATATGAGCTTCACAATCTAGGCTAATCTCCATAAAAGTACCTAACGTTTTAACTTTCTGTACAACTTTAATATCGCTGCCGTCAATCCTGAAGCCTGAGTACACCTGGTCCAGTTTAGTTAATGTCTGACGAGGTCCAAATAGCATAAGCTCAATCTTTGAGGCATTTAGGCAGAGCCAATTATTAGATATCCACTGTTTTATCAATTGATACACCATGTCAACCAAGTGTTGGTCGGTATCATGATTACCAGTGATACGAAGGACCAACAGCAACCAATATTAACTTCACGTAATCACTAGACATTGGCTAACTCCGAGGTGGAGGGAGGCATGTTACACACGTCAGATGCTGAACTATATATAAACAGCATGTTTATTTTCATAACTCCGAAGTCCATACCCCAATAGTCCTATGGGCTGCAGAGCACATAACAAAAATCTGCAACATAATATTGATTAGGTGTACCCATACTATACAAACACAGTTTGTGGTCAGTATTTAACCCTGTGTACACTGTCCAGTACCAACAGATTAGTCTAGCCTCAAGCTGTCTCAAGCTGTCTCAACAGTAATTGACAATTACCCCCTCTTTGCAACAAGAGAACCTTGGTCTTACCTACAAAACCGATGTCTTTTTTGTCATCCATTTGATGTATGCTTTGCGAATGAATGGCCAATGGGTACTTGGCTTGTTGGATACCAATGGTGTACACATGTTCGTGAATTCTCTTTTTCAACAGTCACATGGTGCTATCAATGTAGTAAGAACCACATACACAAATAATACAGCACACCACATACTTAGAGTTGCAATTGATAAATGATTTAACATCATATTTGGCCAAACTGCCAAAATTCACAGTCGAGGTTTCCAAAGCATGCGGACACATCAGACAGTGCCCACATTTGTGGAACCCTTTATTTTGTAACCTATTGAGCCAATTCCCATCCTTGCTGTCTTTATGCATAAAGGAGTGAAACAAAATATTTCTAAGTGTCGTAGCTTTGCTAAATGTGATATTAGGCGTAGTGTCAATGTATTGCACCAAATCCTTGTCCAAATGAAGCAACTGCCAATGTCTCTTGAGCACCTCATGAAATTTGTGACTGTCAGCATTGTATCTCATTATGCATCTCAATTTGTTAGATTTACTCTTGTTAATGTTCATTTTGGGAGTAAGTAATTCAACTCTCTCCATTTTGCAGACTTGTTGCACCGCCTTCTCTAAGGTCTGGTTAGGGTAACCCCCCGTTGCAAATCTATGACTAAAAAGGTCAACCATAAAATCTTGATTCAAACTACAATTCCTTCTGGCACGTATGTATTCCCCTTTCGGTATGTTGGATATAACCGTCTTCTTGTGACAGCTACTGGCATGAAGAACAGCATTAACTTTTTCTGAAAGTTCTGGTCTCAAACCGATTGGGTGTAAGGCGAGTCTGTAAATCAAGGGATTCCACATCGGTGTCACTCATTGTAGATGAAAATTGAAGCCCCCAGTCATTCACGTTGAGGAATGTAACAAATGCGTTCAAGGATTCTGGGATACCTGACCAGACTATGATCACGTTGTATATGTAACGTCTCCATAGATAAGACATGTGAACGAAACACAGAGCTGGCAAACACATAGTGCTGTTAAAAGTGATGCATAGACATATTGGCCAGAGCAGGAGCAAAGCTAGCTCCCATTGCAATGCCAATGAGTTGTTTATAATAGACTTCATTAAACAAAAACACATTGTTCTTCAAAGTGAATGAAAGCAGTTACCTTGCTTCCCATTATTCATTTCATCATGTATGTGATATATATTCTCGCTTGTGCGTGGTTCAAATAATCACACAAACTGTTTCTTGTGCATATCCATACGTTGTGAAAACTCACTATAAAATCCTTCATTCATGTATTGCATTCCCCACTGAATAGTCACACCTTCACTAGGAATATTATATATTGTGAATCACGTTGAGTGATCTAGCAGCAGGCTAGCTAGATAATGCTTTCAAAATGAACCGGATGAATGGATCACGGCAGCATTTACTCATGTAATTTATTGTGCTGCACCTTTGATTTAAAGGTTACTTCTCTACCTTTAAAAAAGAATGCTACAATATATTTTAAGTCGTATGAACAATGATTGAATTACCATTCACTAAGTATCCTATTGCTCTAGCGTTTCCCTTTGAGAACCATCGGTTCGATTTGGTAACCTTGGTGATCTGATGAAGTGCTCAAAGCGGCAGCAGTTTCAGTTAGTTGGCAGTGGGGAGCAGCTTGTTCAAGTTGAACAGGAGATGTGTTCCGATTGTCATGATGCTGCGCTGAGCTGGTTCGATTGATGCAGAGCAGCGGTCATTTGACGGTCCAATGAAGTTTCAAAACCAGCACCGGTGGGTGCCTCTAGTTTAAGTGTGGTGAGCACAGTTTGAATGTGGTTCATCTTGTTTGATGCAGTAGTACAGGGATCCTGGTCCTCCAGATGCTTTTAGACCTACTGCAGGTGCTCTAGGACAGGGTGAGTCTTTTCAGGTTCTGCCCTCCCAGTTTATGTAGTTTTTGCTCATAGTGGCAGGTCCTGGTTCTCAGCAAGTGTCAATCCCAATATGCCCTTGGAGTGAGTAGGGAGCAGAGTTGGCCTCTGCCTTGGAATCCTTCTTCACCTCAATGGCTGAGGGCTTTGAAAAGATCCACTCTTCCACAAGAGGTCCAAATACATTCTTCCTTAAGTCCTGGATGGTCCAAAGGTGAATCAAAGATGTGGTGGGAGACCCACTCTTTTATAAGCAAAACTCCAAAGGGGATTAGACAAAAGCAAACCTGCTTTAAGGGGTCTAATCCCTCTTCTTCTGAAAAGTGTTCTTAGCCTTCTTGCATCATACCCAAAGTGCTTTGTGCTTAAGAAAAGTGCAGGAGACTGGAAGGAAAGAGAGGTGCAGAGAGGAACATGTTGGTGCAACCTTTTCCACAACTCTACTGAGCTCCCGCGGATTACCCTAACCCCACACCATTTCAGACCCATAGCATCAAAGGCCCTTTTTTATGCATCACACTGGAGTGAGGCTAGTCCTTTTGCATAGGGAGTGCCCTTTAATATCTGTTTTTTCAGCACAGCTCCTGCTGAATGTTTGCCTTGCTAGAGAGAGGTGTTATCTGATTCCACAAAGGATCAACATAGGCAACTCCCACTAGCTCCTACTCTTCAGTTTGCAGCAGAGAGCCACGCTAGGGAGAATACACACAGCTTGTGCATGGCTGGCCTGTGATCAAAGGGATGACATGTGTATGGTACCAATCCGGTTTGGCTTTATTAAGTATAAGAATGAACCGCCACCACATCCTAACTCAGTTATGTCTTATATTTAACATTTACAACTGCCACCAGGTTACTAGCTCTCATACTTAAAGTGGTTTTGGAAAGGTTGTGCCTATTTTAAAGGGAGTCCTTGTGCTGAAGGGTATTTACTGTCACCCTGGCTGGCACTATGCTTTTGGGACTGGAAGGTAAATGCTGTGTGGTTGATGGTAGACACAAATACCTCTGGACTGGCGATCAAACCTCAGCCTTTCAAATTAAGTCTCACATTCATACCCTTCGCTATCGGGCGTTATTCATTTCACATCTAACGACATGATGGTTTCAGTGAGACTGAATGGAAATCCTACTTTCATGTCTCAATGGTGGGGACAGTTGGGAGGATTCAATTAAAGGTTAGCCTTTCACAGCAAGGCTCACAATTGTATTCTTCTTCATTCCATGCTGAATTCAATGACATTACAAGGACATATGGCTAGTCTATGTTACTATCTCTAGATCTGAGTGGCTTTAAATCCAGTATTTCTTGATTGATACCATCTTCCAGCTCTAGCCTCCCAAAGGGAGATAGCATAAAATACTACCTGGGTAAATAATCAGTAGGGCATTAGTTCAACTAAAATAAGAATGGGCAAAAATAGGCCTTGGACCAGATGTGTGGAATCTGCAGCATAGTGATATTAGAATAATTCATTATGTCTGATGCTTGTCTTGCTATTTTAAAATAGATTTTTATTTTAATCTGATGGTTAATGCCCACTGGGCAGTCTTTTATCAGTTTATTCATTCTCTTATCTGAATCTATTAAGTAGGAGGTTAACAGAATATAAGCAAAACAATTGTATCTTAAAATAACAAAATATGATGTAGCAACGCACTTGGAGTATCTGATGCAGGAGTCGGAGGCCAGTGCTTATCTTTTGGTTCCCTCAAACTCTCTTCTTTCTGACCAAAACACCATGATTTTCCTCGTCAGGTCACTTGTGTTCTGAAGAATTTTTCAGGATATTTCTCTAAATGTTCTTAAATTATCAGTGGCCTTTGACAGATTTTGCCCTTAGAAATAAGAGTACGAGTCTAGCTGTGAGACCACCTTGCCTTGCTTGAAGCAAGTTACTTCATTCCTGAAGCGCGGCTGGTGGCTCTTCCCCCGGCTTTGACCCAGCCCTGCCGCAACTCT
This sequence comes from Ambystoma mexicanum, assembly GCF_040938575.1. NCBI lineage: Eukaryota > Metazoa > Chordata > Amphibia > Caudata > Ambystomatidae > Ambystoma > Ambystoma mexicanum. The sequence continues at coordinate 1,176,648,588 of NC_090921.1, read as the reverse complement.
ACCAACATGAACATTAGAAATGATTGCTGACTGCACTTCCCCCCCCACTCCTCAAGACTGCGGTTGCAGGGGATCTCAGAACATTCCAGATGAAAAACAACCTTCTGCTGGACATTTACTCTTGGCATCTACTACTGTTGCTCCCAATGTTGATTGTCTGCTGCAGTCCCGTGCTCTGGCGCAAAGCAGACACCCGCACATTCATAGTTTGTTTAAAGGTCATTGGAGCTCATCTCTGTTTATATATTTCACTTCCTCAGCTTCTACCCATGCACACTAAAATGCCCTAAACAGTTTGCTGACACATTTCATTCATATAGTTCCTTATACCCCCCCATGAACATTAAACTCTTCCCCCATGGTCTTCACAGACCCTCCACCTGACCCAATAGTCTCTTTGTAAAATTCCTGTTTCTTTCAGCCTTACCTTACTGAGCACCATCTGGGACTAACGATCCTTCTCCTGTCTTCTCGCCCCATGACATCCTCCCATCGGTTTGACCTAAAAGGTCTTCCTCTGAGCCCTGGTGGCAAAGGTGACTGCCTCACAATGACAATGCCCTTATTTCAATTGAGAAATCCAACTTGAAACATTTACTCTTGTAATCCCTGTAATATTTCCAGCACCCAGAAAATCAATTTCCAGATAGTGAGACTTTAGGCCGCTCTCACACCGAGTCACATATTTACCACTCAAATACATTTCTACCCCACACCCTAACCTCCCGATTCCATCCTCAACCTCTAACTCTGCCAAGGTACTCTGTCCTGGTTAAACAAGCTCTGATAACCAGCACCTAGCCTGACCATCTCTGGCTCTTCCCCTCCTTCAGTAGCATGTTCCAAGACCCAAGGGTCCTCCGTGCCACCCTTTAACAACCTCCAAAGCTTCCCATATTAAAAATACTTCACTCCAATCCTGAAAACAACTTTGATCTGCATCCTAGCAGTACCAATATTTTAAAAACATATGTGTGCACCAACTTCACTTTAAAATCTTTCCACGCCAACATAACAATGCTGCCCTCCTACCATATCTTCATACTGCAATATCAACTACACAAATGCAGGCATTCTGCATGTTCTATACACTATTACCCAACTACACCTATATCTCCATTGCTCCATTTTTCTTCTGTAAACGAGCAGCTCAAACCAAGAAAGTAAGCATGCCTCTCGAAACCGCTGTGGAAAGCGCTTGAGAACACTATTGGTCTCCTTCACTTCCCCACACCTCCATTCAACATAATACTTATCCTGTCAGCCTGGCCAGCCACATGTCTGTTCCAGCCTTACAACTTTCTCACTTATCTGCACAGGATTCCAGGAGGGTATCGTGTTTTCCACTTTTCAAGGACAGTGAACATACTCTTTATGGCAAGCGGGCGGCTGGGCGATTGATAAATCCAAATAAATAAATAAAATAAAATAAAATAAATAAATAAAAAGAAAATCAGGGCTGGCTGTGAAAGGGAACTGGATGCTGCAAACACCATAGCCACTTCAGGTAGAGTGCTGCTGCTCAGCCTCCATTCAATGATTCCAACCCACTATATAACTGACTCAAATAACTTTGGGTGTCTCCCTGCATTCTTTCCCCTGTGCTTCTCCTCCTCAAACCCACTAGCCTTGGCCATCCACTCTCCTGCTCCACCACAGGACGCATAGCTCAAATATTCCAAAATCATTCCTCGTAATACACCAAAAACTAACGCCAAATACACATGAGTCAGACAACCGAAACCTGTGCCCAAAGCTATTAATGGGCGTCTGCAATCCAGTCATCAAGGCCTGCTCTTATTACTGATAGAACCCCGAGCACCCACGCTCACCTATCCACTTATTCTGCTTGTCTCCCACAGTCTCATCCCATTTGCAATGTAAAGCAGAGAAGGGCCTAAAATGATACTTCTTTGCATTATAAACAATTTTACAGTAGCAGCATGGCCCTCCACTGCACAGAATCAATTGCCATCCTCACAATGAGAGTGGAAATGGGCAATTCTTTTTTTACAAATAAAGCAAGCAGTATTTCTGAAAGTGCACATCTGCTACTGCCAGCAGGGCAGCATGTCCATAATGCTGAGATGCTGAGATGAAGCTCCAGTCTCTGCAGGAGGGAACAGTAACTACTGCAAGTGGGAGAGAGTGCTACAGTTAGCCTATAAGGGAGTACACATTTTACGAATCATTTTTACCGAACGAAACAACAAACAAACAAATACAGATTTGTTTTTTTAAAATACATATATATATGGGGGGTGGGGTAAGGGGTTAAAACGAGTGGGGAGCGGGTTGGAGTGAGTTATAAACAAAGGGAAACAGTAGTTTCGAGGGGGGGGCAAATTAAAAAAAAATCATCTTTTTTTGTGGTAAAATGTTTTTGTTCTAAATGTTTTTGTTATTTTTTAATTAGTTAATATCATATGGAACCAGTGAGTACATCGCAGTGAGCCATGTACATGTAAATCTGCAAAGATATGTTTGAAGTATGCAAGTGTTTTTTTGGCAAGGATGACTCTGCCTTTCAATCATATGCAGTCAATAAAATGGTTGCCATGGAGTTGAGTAATAGTATCATGCTATTTTCAATGATGTGAAGCTCCTGGCAAACCATGTGATGCAGTGAAGTTTACGCCGTGAGTCAGGTAGAATCTAGACTGTGGTGATATTGTCAGAGTGGAATGGCTGCTTAGGTCTCACTTCATTTTTGACCACACATTTGGGATACTATGATTCTCCACAACCCTTTAAGAATAGGACTTTTTTTTTTAAAATGTTGTCTGGTGTGTGTGTGCATTTGCATGTCGTTCTGCGTGTGTGTAGGTGTGTGTCCATGTTCCCAGAAGACTCCCCCATTGGCCAGAGTGCTTGTCTCCACCGCAGGAGCCAGGGTCTTCCCAAGGCTTCCTCTCAGCAGTCTTCAGGACAGCATTGTGCTTGACAAGCCCCTCGTTAAGAAGAGAACATCATTTAGCCATGCCAATAGCTCCTAAAGTGAGGCTAAATACCCAAATTGATCTTTTTCTCAACTCGATGGGGCCTTCACACAACCACAACATTCTTTGTGAAGATGAAGAATATAAGCCCAAAATCACATGTGCATCAGATGTGGCAGTGACACACCAGCACCTTGCATCCTGCTGCTGCATCCATAAACACATAAGTCATTAAAACACATCTTTTGGTTTAAATCTGTGGGATTACATTTCAACCTCTCAAAGTTGTAATGATGGTGGTTGTCTGACACTGAAATGTTGGTCCAATTTAACATTTTTATTGAAATGAATTGGGCAAGAGAAATATTTTGGGGATTCAACCCTGTAAATGGATTGAAAAAGGAGTGTATAATGCTGATCAGACCTGCAAAAGGAGGATTATGAGCGGCCACAGAGCCGGCTGACTCAAGACCCTACACATGGGGGTACAATGTGGGATAAAGTAGGACCAGATCCTGCAACCTGTGGCTCTCCAGGGGTTCAGGGCTACGATTCCCACGATTACGCACCACTGCCTATGGACTATGCTGGCTAGGGCGGATGCGAGTTGTAGTCCAAAACATCTGGAGCACCAAAGGTTGCAGACCCTTTTAGTAGAATGACTCATGCACCTTAAATTGAAGGTCACTTGGGGACTTCTGGGTAGAACTGGATCAGGACTCTCCAAATAAGGGTCACTTGAAGGGTATGTATGGGGTTTGCTGCCTTATGACTCTCACAATGTTAGTTCCGTGACAAGGTTGCCCCTCAACCCTTTACATTAGGGCCCAATGGTAGGAGGCTGGATCGGGAGTTTCACCTTTATAGTTATACAACACTACATTCCTTAGGTGCGGGTCGATTTCACATAGAAGCATTTGTAGCCTGTGTGTGCCATCTTAATAATGTATATTTCAGTAGCATTGCAACCTCTTATATTATGTCACTTCAAGGACATACCAGACCCTTCGTTTGGATCTGGCTTGCTTGGCTCTTCATAAACATTTCTGGATTTTCCTCCTTAATTGGTAGGGAAGACACTCCTGGCAGATGCTATAGACCTCAGCAACACAGCCATTCTGCCGACAGCAGAAGGTTCATGATTCTGCGGTTTCTCTGGATATGTTCTGCACCAACGTAGACCTCGCCGAGCCTCCACACAGAACATATTTGCGAGGCCATATTTGGCATCGTAAACGGTTTCCTCGGGGGGAAATGTGTGTGAGGAGCCACAAAATCTCAGCGGGAGCGGAAGAATTCAATAGAAATTAATTTGTCGTTCTTCTCTTTAGAGAGATGAATGTCAGCTGATGAGCACAGCCCTTCGGGAAGGAGTTGTGTGGCTCCTCCATGAGGGATTGACTCGCCTGCAGACAGTGGCTGAGCCGGATCTGTGAGGTGCAGATCATCAGGGAAATCCTGGAGCAATACGACAACCAATGTGACACTTGCGGTATTCCCAAGGGATGATCAGAAGGCAGGAGATGAGGATATGAGAGGACAATTCTTATGCTGTTATTGGTCACGCACAGATTTGGATGAAAAGTAGAGACCTATGTCTGCATCAAAGGAATAATATCTGAAGGAGCAAGCAGACATCACAAGCAGGTGTTGGTCTTTCTCTGAGGTTGGGGAAAAAAGAAAAATATATATTTTATTCTGCCCTAACCATCAGCAGAGGGGATCATTGTCAAGTTAAAGAAGGCTTATGGAAAAGTCGTGACTGGCCAATAGGGCAATGGCGGCAGGATAAGCACAACATGAAATTGTGAGTTGGTCATCTGGCCCAGTTACATCACTTAGGGTACTGAGTTGTTGATAGATTTCACCAATTATACCATGCAATGTTATGTGAAATGCAGCACACAATTGTTCCAAAAAAGAAACCCAGGTATGATACAAAAATGTTTTCTTTAAAACTCATGAATTGCAATTTGCGAATGGCTGCCACTTTTTTGGAACCCAGGGTATTTTTTTGCCCCAGTCTGGTCTAGTGTTTTAGATGAAGGGGGCAGACGCCAAGGCAGCAAGGCACACTAAGCTGAGCACGTTTTGCAATCGGGAGCTGGGGAAGGAAGTGAGGGGGGGGAGAAGACACTCTTACCTTGCGCTTCGAAGACGGGTACCGCTGCAACACAAAGAAAACACAGGCATCAGGACTTGCAGAACTGGCTCATGTGCAACAAATTACAGAGCGACGTGCCTTTCAATGATTTCAGAAGCTTGAGCAATACAATTAGGAAGTTGCTGTGATGGGATTGGGGAAGTTCGTCGTTTATGGTGACTCAGGATGTGAGCAAAACTCGTGTTTTTGCTGTCATCTGTGCGCTCTTTCCCATTTGTCACACAAGATCCTGAACTAGATTGCTTCCTGGCAGCTGCAGTGTCTGGCGCAAGAGCCCTGCATGGCTGCTCTGGTTATCTTGCACTCCGGTGAGAGAGTTCACTAAGCACATCTGCTGGAGAAACCCCAGTGCAAACTGCAGAGCACAGGTTCGAACTGCAGTTGGGTCACCCACAGCTTCACACTTCTAAGCTTGATAACATGTGTACTATTGAGAAGGATGATGTAAATCGTAGGATTGTGGCAGACATTCCGTAACAAAGAAACGTCAATCCATACATAAAATGCTAGTGGCATTAGGTGGACGCCACATGCAGTTTTGAATTCTACTAACATTGAATGCAATGTTCTAGAGAAAGGTGCTACTGATTTATAAGGAAATAGGGCTTCTGCTGGTATAGGTTCATCATTAATCCAAAGGCAGTGATTTCCTGATGACAGACACTAACCCTGGCAGAAGGACAAGTGCCCGGCCGCAGGAGGCTGTCACTGACCAGAGACTAGTGACTTTATGCGTTTAGTGAAACACTTTGCAAACTTCAGAACAGTACCTAGTTCTTCAAGAGCTGGATACACATATGTTAATGACAACATGCATTTTAAAAATAGTAAAGATTCCTACTAATAAAAACAGGGTAAAGCCAACGTTAGGGCACAGCCACTCAATCCAGAGGCATCAAAAAGTAAAGTCTACATAAGTTCTGAATCCACTGCTAAGCTACATCTTTAGGCATGCATGCTTTTGACAATGTGTGTGGTCTCATATAGAGGACATTCCCAAAGACAACTGTGCATTTGCAGTGTAATAAATGTGCATATTGTAAACTTTTAGCGTGCATACACATTCGCAGTATGTTGCACGAAGTTAAATACTCGGTTTACAGCATGTGCGCAGGGCTGGACAGGCCTGGAGGGAACTCTGGAGATTTCCTGGTGGGCCTCTGCACTCTGGGCCTCTTTTGTGTGGTATAGGAAAAACAACACAACAAGGAAATGGAGTCAAATCAACATCATTCGAAACCTGTGGACTCTGCAGCGCTACGGCTGTCCATGAGTATTAGCCAAAATTCAAGATCTGAAGGAAACCTGTTAAAAAACTTTCCATCGAAAAAAGCAAATCTGGGCAAGTACAGGGGCTCTCAATAGCCATGACTGATAGAAGACGAGACCTTGAATGAGTTTTTATCATGGAACACATGTGGGTTCAAACATTTATTTAATGAATTTGAATTCCCCTTGGAACATGTGTTTGTGATATGTCTACAGGAAACTTGGCTCCGTAAAACCCCAATGTGCGATGGTTTCACTACTCTCTTAAACCCTGCGAAAAAAAATGCTAAAGGCCGGCCAAGCTCTGGACTAACAACAATGGTGTGAATAACGCAAACATGGTCAGCCTTGGTCATGACAAATCCAAACCCATATGTGCAAGGCACCCTTAGCCATACGATGGCTAAAAGCCCTCAACTAAGGAAGTACTTATTGGTCATAAATGGATATTGGAATCCTGCAAAAATTAGCACTAAGGACTTCCTAAACGCTATTTTATAGCTAAAAAATGTGGCTATGTTAGCCTACAATAACCTGACAATAATCTGTTGTGGAGACCTAAACTGCCCTGGTTCCAGTTTGATGAATCTCTACAGATATACAAGCGACAAACTGATGTCGCTGTTGTGGCTAGAGGGCAGAGATGGCAAAAAGAAATGACGACGCGTGACTTTGTATGCTCAACGGTCATGTAAAAGGTGACGTCCCTCCAAATACAATGTGGCACTGTCAAATAATGCACAGTATACTCGATTATATCTGGGTATCTAGAAGCTTTGAATCAAAGATCTTAGATCTTCAAGTTCTAAAAATGAACCATAGTGACCACAGCCTTTTGCACTTCTGCTGCATGATGGCCACGACTCCTGAGGCTGCCGTATATCAGAATGCCCTAGAAACAAATTGCAAGGGCAATCGTCTCCGACTGAATGGAAAGCAGATCCAAGGACTTGGGATGAGGCTAAAGAATATCTCAGCGATTCAAGGTATCAACTACATCCCGCTGCTAACAGATTTCACTTCTGCCGCAAAATCATCCACGTTCTATGGGCCGTCGCATCGACATTGTTACAGCAAAATGTTACACAAAGCAAAAAAGGCATTACGCAAAGATCTAAGAATAATAAGAAAATGTCGGCCAAGATCAGAAATACAAGATGCAGTGAAAGCAAGACATGCTCTCTATAGAAATTGGGCAAAATCACACGTTATTGTCATTGATCAGGACCGAGCTGAGTCAATGTTGAATCTACTTCTGACAAGAAACACACGCGAAATCTGGCAAATCTTGAATACGGACCTTTCAAAATGCACTCCAATGCTAACGAATACAATTTCAGGAGAGGCATGGGACACGCACTTCTCTTTGGTATTCCAAAAGTCCAATATTGCGACAGTTCCACTGACCATTGCTGATGACACACAGTGGGATGTGGAGATGTTGCACGAGGAGATTGTTAGAGCCATAAAAGTACTAAAAAACTTGGGTGCAACCCGGACCTGACCTGATCTCCAATGTCGCCCTCAAAAAACATTCAAGTGAGTGGGCACATTTTTTTTTGATAATCTGTTCACCAAAATTGCAGCGCTAAAAAAACTGCCTGATTCGTGGACTACTGCAATAGTGGTAACAATCCACAAGAGGGGCAATTGGGACGATCCAAACAACTATCGCCCAATTGCCCTGCTGGACACGATTGGCAAATTATTTGGTTCAAATCTAAGGCTAAAACTCGCAAATTGGGCCAAGATCTCACTGATTGTGGACACTCGCCAAACCGGTTTTACGAAAGGTGTCGGTGTTGACGTAAATCTGTTGATTTTGACCATTCTGAAACTGGAATCGCTAAAGGCAAACGGAAAAATTCATTTTGCCTTTATAGATATGAATCAGACCTTCGACAGTGTGAATCATGGCCTACTCTGGGCAAAACTGGCAAAATGGCGTTGTCCGAATTCCATTCTCGAACCAATAATTGCCCTTCATGACCAAACATCTATCAGAGTGCGACTAAACAACAGCGCCCTGTTATCTAATACCATCTGGTCCCACAAAGGTGTCAAACAAGGCTGTCCGCTTGCGGCGGAGCTTTTCAAACTATTCTTGACAGATCTGCCAATCCATCTCGAGCAGGTTCCCTGTTTCTCGCCAATGATTAATCAAATACCGATTAAATGCATCATATATGCGGTTGATTTGGTGCTGATAGACAGAACACAAATAGGTCTTCAGCGCCTTCTTATAAGTCTGCAGGCGTATATGATCGCGAATGAACTGACAATCAACACAGCAAAAACAAAAATCATATCAGTTGGAAACTTCAAATCCAAGAAAGACAAAGCTTTCAGATGGAAAGTCGCGGATGCCCAAATCGCTTCTGTGGACTCCATAAGATACCTAGGCATCGAATTTAACAACTCTATCTGCGAACATCATTGGGTCAAAGAATTAAAATCAAAAATGCTGATGCTCGCTCGGCAAACTGCGAAAATCAATAGGAACTATGGAAAGTTCTCATTGGAACCTGTTTTAAGATTCTATCTCCAAAAAGCTGTGCCAGTCATAACTTTTGGCGCTGAGGCAGGGTGGAACATATGCAAAGAAACCTGGCAAATGCTATAAGGGCTTTTCTGGCGACATGTGCTAAGGCTGCCAAAATCAACATCAATGACGATACTGCGACACAAATTATCTTTAAACTCGCTACATAGCAGAGTGGTTTGGAACTCTATCATGTCAATGCGCAAGATGGTGCTAGTAAGCACGAGCTTACCAAATTTTTGCTGAGTATGCTCCTAACAACCAAAATGTAATCAACTTGTGGTTTCGCAAGTTATTGTCATTTTTGGCAGCCACAGACATAACCAATCAAGAGATCATAAATCGCCCGCAATGCGCAAAAAAGAAATTTGACAATTGGTTTTGGATTGTAAATCAACAAAAGCGTCAAACAATCCAATCAATAAAATCCATGAGATGTGACCCAAAAAAACTAAACGCGCATTCACGACATCTACTGCTTTGTCCATCTCGCCATCATCGTGATCAATTCCTTAGGTTTCGGATAAACATCCTAAAAACGAAAGAAATACTCTGGCTAAGGAACGACAAATCCATAAAAGATAATCTTTGTCGCTTTTGTGGAGTGTGTGTCAAATCTTTGAGACATTTGCTCATTGAATGCACCCAGACAGCAAACCAACGCTTTTTACATCTTGGGAAGTTTGCCCCACTTGACAACAACATGGACGAGTGGTGGGCTAGGTGCACCTCTGGGAACAACACAAAACTTGTTTGTGCAATTGTGAATTACTTGGACATGATTTTGGCAGTAGACGTCTAATGCAGCGCATTACTGTCAATTTTGCATCTTCTCCCTTGAGTGGTTTTGTGAGACTGGAATGAATGAATTTAGGAGTTGTGTTGCTCTTAGTGTAAAGACATGAGAGAGTGAATGTTAAGAAAATTGCCTTGGTCCGAATTTATTTCTAGTTTTTGGGAAAGTGTGAGGAACTTTTTTTGAAACAAAAGTTTGTGCTTTGTGTATAAACTGCAGTTTATTTTCAAAGAAAAAAAAAGAAAAAGGTTGGGCTTGAAAAAATGTGCAATATGGGGCCACTAGGGCCTCTTTTGTCCACCCCTGCATGTGCGTATCATGCTTACATACATCATGCCTCGTGCACGTGTGTGTATGACAAGAGTGCACGTGTATATTTATGCTCAACCTGTGTCATTGATGCTTACATTCTATGTTTGGTTCAATATGTGTTGGCATGTTTTTGCTACTTTATGCATGATGTTACCCTATGCTATGCTCTTTGCCCTGTGCCCTGCTTTGAATTTCTAAGCTTAGTTATGCTAGGTCATGTCATGTTTAAACTGCAGAGATGTTTTCTTTTTTTTTTTATATCGTGCGACACAGTTAAACAATAAACATTCCACACTTAATGTACCTAAGATTAACAAGAGAAAAACACAAAACAAAGAATACAATGTAGCAAGACCCAATTTAGATAGATTTACAAATTAGTACATTTCAAATTATGTATTTATTTAATTTATTATCAGTTCATAATTAAACTTTTACAAAATCAATCAAATATATATATTCACATTTATACCAATTCATATATGATATATAATACATAATACAAAATACAAAACATTCATAGCATTGCATAAAACAAAATATTAAATATTTTCTAATTTAATACTATCAATATTTGATTGACATTGGGCCTCATTATAAGTATGGCGGTACAGTAACAACAGCGCCGGTAGTGCTACCGGCGCAGTTGCTACCGTACCGCCATACTACGATCTCGCTCTGCGGCACCCGTGAGCACAACTCGTGGATGCACTGGCACCATTATGAACGGTGCCGGTGCATCCGAGCTCCCCATTCCTATTCCCCTTCACCCAATAACAAATCATCACAGGAGGAAACCATTTTTAAATAGAGTAAACGTTGTTTTACTTTTAACAGAACGGAAAAAGATGTAAATCCTGATTCAAGTGTAATTGCTTGAACCAGAAAACCCTGGTGTAATCCGAATTCTGCGTGCCAGATTTTGCCTTCAAGTGTCTTCGGCCAGTTTGTGTGAATCTTGGAGTTTGGTTTCCAGGCTATATAATATGTCTGGTACGATGCAAAGTGTATAGATTTATATATTTTAAGCAGACCCTCAATCAAAGATCCACACAAAGTATGTGTGAACCTTTTTTTAAGCATACATATACTTAAAGCTTTAGATGTAACATGGCTCTGTAGACATGATCTTTTGTAGGTGTGTTGCGCTTTGGGTGGCGTTTTCCCCAAATCAGTATCTTTTTTTTGCTGCAGTTATTGTTTAGCTAGAGAAGGCTGCAATCCTATGGGGGTCTGGTCTGTAATAGCAATGTCATCTGCGTATCCAAGCCATAATATCGGAAGATTATTTACTCCAGGAGGAAAGCAGTTAGCAGTTTTTAAAGTATCATGCATATCACATATATACAAATTAAGCAAGAGGTGCAAGAACGCACCCCTGCTTTAATCCAGAATTAGTAGATAAGGAATCAGACAATTTCCCCATGCTGGCCAATTTAATCCTTGTTGAGGTTGCGTTATAAGCTTGATACATCTCACTCAGTATCGGCAACGGAAGGCCCCAAGCATATAACTCTCCCCCCCCCAGTAGCTGACGATTAACACTGTCGAGTAATGAATACATGCCAGATACCGAGAGGTTGATGAATTACTTATTGTGTGCCTGCTCAAATATTGTATGTTTCAAATATTATGAATTATCCCCAGTCCGGGAAAAAGCCAGTTTGAAATACATGTAAAGCTTTCCTGCTTTTTGCCCATTCTCACACTATACTGACAAAGGGTTATATCTGATTTTACCGACAGACATTACAGAGTGGTAAATTTAATCGGGGACAAAATACCAAAAAAACACAGAATTTCTTCTTTTCTTTTTTTTTTTTTTACTTGGAGCGGGTTGCACCTCCAAACCCCCTATTTTTGTACCCTTATAACACCACCCCAACCCCATCCCGAACCATTTTAATCCCTTTAGCCCACTACCCTTTATATATTTATTTAATGTTTTAGGTGTTTTTCGGTATTATGGTCCTCAGTGAAATGTACCACTCTGTAATGTTTTCGGTAAATTGACTGGGGCCTCGAACATGCCAATAACCAGTAATTGGTGGGATCGATATGTGGACTTTTTTTGGGTGGACCCAAATTAAGTGTGATTTTCTCCAAGAGTCGAGAATTGTAAAATCTCTGGCATTTTTTAAACAACTGATTCAATCGATGGGACTACACCGAAGGATCCTCATTCATTATGATGTTAGCAAGCCCATCCGTGCCAGGATCTTAAGATGGTTGAAGCGCTTTAATCAGATCACAGATATCCTCTTCAGGGCAGGTGTAAATGTACGGGAAGCAAGGCAACAAGAGAAATGAAGAAAACGCGCTGGCGTTTAAGTCACAATTAAGAGTGTGAAAGATCTTTTCTTCTGACAATAGGAGGGGTCAAAGTTTCCCGTCATCTTTACACAGATAATCTGATCTTATTGGCTGAAACAGCGATTGGTTTACGTCAGTTAAACAACTTGGCGGAAAACAACTTAGAAATAAACAAAAAGAAAACAAAAATAACGACTCTCGAAAAATCGACGAGTAAAACTGGAGACTTGCGGTGGTACTTGGAAGGGTCTGAAATAGAACATGTATGAGAATTTAAATACCTGGGAGTGATTCTAAGCAATAGCTTGCGGGAGTCAAACATTCAAGTTACCCTGTTTGAAAAAGTAAAGAAACTGTCAACACAAGCAAGAGCAATTGACAACAAAATTGACCATTTCTCTATGGTTCCTATCATACAATTTTACAGAGTAAAGGTTGTCCCAACCCTGATATAGGGGTCAGATACAATGCCAAAGATTCCGGAAGAAACTTGGCTCAGACTGGAAAGCTATTTCTGGCGTCGAGTGTTAGGCTTGCCAAAGTCGACGTCAATGGCTTCAATTCATCAAGAGCTGAGTTTAGCCTCAATGCAATCAACGGTAAAATGAAACAGTTTGATGTTAAATAGAAAAACCATACAAGATGACCATACAAAAATCTTTGACATCATTAAGGCAGAAATTGAAGGAAAGAAGAACAAACCATTATTAGATTGGGTACAGAGAAACCAGGCTAAATTAGAGGAGCTACACTGCACAGAAGAAGACCTTATACAAAATCCCAATAAGGTAAAAAAAGAACTAGAGGAATGGGACTGGATTCAGACCATTTCAATGGCTTCTAGAAATAAACTGACAGCCCACCTACCAGTAACAGCAAAAAAATTACATGAACTCCCAGCTTACATGAAGAGATTTCTTAACAAAACTATATTTCTGAGGATACGTTTGAAACTCCTTTTAACCAATGAAATTAGAGCCACTCGAGGTCTTTTGTCCACCAACAAGTCTCATTTCTGCAATAAAGCAGAACAAGTAGAGACACTTAGACACTTGTTGTTGTCATGCACTGGGCTGAACAAACTGAGGAACATCCATATGGGCCACCTTTACAAAGATCAGCGAATCAGGAAGGAAGAAGCCTGCTGGCCTGGCCCCGTTTAATGGGAGGAGACAGACCTTCTTATGTGATGAACACACCCACCCCCCTTTATCTTCTGGTTTTAACGTTTTAGTATTATCTTCTCTTAAGGATTTACATGCAGTTTTTCTTCATATGTAATGTTATTTAAAGTGTTCTCATTATGTTTATTCTCTAGTGTTCGTATATCATTTAGAACACATATTTCTAAGATCATTATTTAATTTGGTGTTTGAAAGTCCTGTGGAGTACTGATTTGGGATGAAATGCAGTCGTGGATGGAATATTAGTGCTTGTATTTTCTTTGAAAAATGCTTTTAATCTTATTTTTGAAAAGAACAGTGAAAGTTCTTTTTCTACAGTAAACCAATCCCTAAGGTGTGTCAGGACAAATGATAAGACTTTGCTATGGGAAGATATTTCACTGTCACTAAGGGTGTCTCTTGATAGGTCAATTACTGGTTGGCTCACACTAGCATCTAGCAGGGGTATTCCTTCATTGTGTTTGGACCATGCCTGCAGCTCCTTAATTGGGATGCTCTTGCGTCTCTTTAGCTGGATATGCGTCCTCTCAGGCCCCTTCTGCCTAAAAAAGGACAGGTAAATAGTTCTTGTTGTGACTCAATATTGTTATATTGTATTTCAGGTCCAGAGTCATTACTGGACATGTCTGAGAATGTCAACAATCTTCTTCTTTAGTAGGGTCTTTCTCTTGTATTATTTCTTACTTCCCCAGCCCAGGGTTGTGGTTCATAGTGATCTTTATTCAAATAGGGATATAATATTTCCATTTGAAATTTGCGGATGTCTCTTGCAAGTATATTCATTTTCTTGTTTAATGTGAAAGATCTAAAGTCATCTATGTGTGTGTTTATCTCTAGAAGTTTAGCTTTAGCATTAATTAATGCAGTGTTCTCTAGAAATGTCTTTTCTGCTTCTTGCATTTCGTTTTGAATTTTACTACTGATGCGTTGTGCTATGGTTATTGTTAACAGCATCAGATCTCTTCTACCAAAGAAGAAGATGGGTGACATTACGGCAAAAAAAGTGGCAATCATTCTTTCACCACACTGCCAATCTCGTAACGAGTCCCAATATGGTACAGACTAACTTCATATTCCCTTTTATTGGGTGACAGGATCTAGCGAAAAGACCAAGTGTGTGTACACAGACCACATGATTATTGTTGAGTAGAGCACACCCTGCCCATTAATCAGTAAACTTGTAGCATGGAACCCGAGTGCTTTTGAAGAATGTTTGTGATAGGAGTGGAAAAGGGTACAGTGAATGGGGTAAGTAACTGTGTTCTTGTTTATTAAAAGCAGCAATAAGAACATATCATTTGCAAGTGCATATAACTTCCAGGTCAGCACAGGCACCAAGAAGCATGCTTTTTGTTTTCCTTGAAAACCACCAACATAGTAAAGAAATTCACTAACCATCTTTGCGGTTACCCTCATTCCCTTACCTATACATCAAAGTATCCTTTTTGGGTTACAGGGTTTGGCTTTTGTATAATACACATCAGTACTACAACCCCAGGCTGGGAGGCTGCGTGCTGGCACTCTGCATGGAAGTCGGAGCTCAAAGGTTGTAGTAGCATGTTGCGTTAACTAGCTGCCAATTCTTATTAATTAGATCTCAAAACAATAGTAAGCATTAATATAATTTATGTTTGTGAAGGATGTTCTTTTATATTTCTTGGTATTTCTTAATAACAAGTCCCCATCACAATCTTTAAGATCACCAATTCCGATCATGTACAGACCCGAAGAAAAAGGAACAAGTGGCAGGTACAGTAACTGCCACCCCCTCCACTTCACTGCCAATGACAGTCAGTGACATCTGTGATGAGGTGGATACCACAGAGCAGACAACACTCAAGATTACATCAACAACTTTATTTGTTCACTTCAGGGAGGGGTTGGAAGAATAGCCACAAAAGGAATCTTGGGAAACAGTGGGCCTCATTACGGGTCCGCTTTGCTGGAATGCTGTGATTTCGTGTCGACGGTGACTCCGCTTCCGCGACCGCAAGGTTGCGGAAAGAAGGGCCGATTACGGCATGTGGGTCGCGCACAACACACCGAGGCGGAAACAAAGTCACTGCTGTCACGTAAACACCTACGCGCGCGGATTTAGCGCCACAGAAAATGGCGCTAGAACCATGTCTGCCCCCGCCGACACGGAAACGCCGAAGCGGAAATACCATGACTGCGGGGAAAAAAACGGAAACAGAGAGGCGGCCATTATATAAAGCACAATCCACTGCCATCCTCAGACACCACAGGTCAGATCACCTCCCTGAGACTGACAAACCATCCAACACCATCATGGCATCCAGGATACCAGCACGCAGACAGAGGAAGCAGCGCTTCAGTGAGGCTGAGCTCACAGTACTGGTGGAGCACATTGTTGAGCATGCTGAAATGCTCTTTAGTGCAGATCAGCGGCGCGCTACTCAGCAATGCCGCAAGGAGGTATGGGCAGAGGCAGCACGCAAGTGCACAGCGGTTGGCATGACCACGCGCTCAGTGAAGGAGTGCCACAAGAGGTGGGATGACCTCAGGCTCCGGGTGCGCAACCTCATCGCAGCACACTGCCAACACAGCACTGGTACTGGTGGAGGCCCTGCATCCCCTCTGAAGCAACAATCGTGGGAGGAGCGCTGCAGCAGTGTCATGCACCTCGAAGGCATCCACGGCATAGGAGAGGCAGAGGCAGGAGTGAGACCACCTGCAGATGCTGGTAAGTGCACAGAGTACAAAGCCATACGTGTGATTGGGAGTGACCCAATGGACCCACTCCCAATGCTCCCCCCAAACAGGGCAGGAGTGACCCAATGTACCCACTCCCAATGTCCCCCCCCCAAACAGGGCAGGAGTGACCCAACGGACCCACTATCAATGCCCCCACAAACAGGGCAGGAGTGACCCAATGGACCCACTCCCAATGCCCCCCCCAAACAGGGCAGGAGTGACCCAATGGACCCACTCCCAATGCCCCCCCCAAACAGCGCAGGAGTGACCCAATGGACCCACTGACTAGCCAAACGATGAGTATCACATCCCCAAAGCACGACCCCTCGAAATTCACACATTGCGTGCCTGACTGGAAGCAGAGACACACACCTGTGTGTATTAATAGTCAAAAGTGTTGAATTGCAAGTGGACATGGATTGTGATGTTTGATGCATGATATCTGTATCCCCACAGTCGTGACAAGTGACAGCGATGACGGACAAGAGGCTACGCAGCAGCCGCCTGCAGGCGCACAATGCAGCACTCATGTCCAGGAGGATGATGCGAGCTGCTCTGGCACACAGGCACCGGCAGAACCAGGCACACCGGCAACATCAGGCACACCGGCTGCAGCAGACACGCCGGCATCATCAGGCACACCGGCTGCAGCAGGCACACCAGCAGATGACACCATCCCCATGCAGCCACCCACCCTGGCCCCGGATGATGATTCGCAACCCATCTGCACAGCTGAGGAGGCTGCATCAAGTGATGGGAGTGCCCCGGCCATGCAGGCCGAAGCAGTACAACAGGGTGAGGGGGACAACATGGATGGCCTGTCTCCCATCCATGGCCTACAGTACAGCCCCCCAGAACTGCACAGCCACATGCGCTCCCCAACTCCATCCATGGCCGAGGTCGGTACACGATTGCAGCACATCGAGCAACAACAGGCCACCCTGACGCAGCTGGTGGAAAGACAGCTGGAGGAGGCCAGGCTGCAGCAGGAGGAGGCCATGCATCAGCGGGAGGAGGCCAGGCTGCAGCCGGAGAGCAATGCCACGTCGGTGCGTCAGCTCTCCAGGTCGATTGGACGATTTGCGGCCACAATTCTCACCCTGGCACGCCATGTCAGGGAAGGGAACAGTGTGCAGTCCAAAATTCACGAGTCGATGTTGGTAGCCCAGGAGGCTTTTCAAGGACGCTTGCCCATAGTTACACCGACAGTCACCTCAGCCAGCACCACCCCATCCAGCTCTGCCACTGGCAGCCAACGGAGGCGTTCAAGTCGGTTGACTGGATCCGCCAGCAAGGACACACCTGCACACAAGCACCCCCGCAAATACTGGCATGTGGGGATGCCAGTCAACATGACATTTGGGGACACCATGGGTGTTGGAGGGGTGGGAACGTTTGGGTGGTGAGGGTGGTGGTGGTTGCCTATTAGGGGGTTAGTTGTTAGCGGCCTGGTTGTGGGTGGGAATGTTTGGGTGGTGGGTGGACATGGGTGTACAGCTTCCCTACCCAATGCACTTTCCTCCCTGTTTAATTGATAATACAAAACCTTTGAAAACTACCATAATGAGTTGACATCTGTCATTTCATTAGCAGACATAAATAATGTATTCACTGTCATCGTCATATCCATGCTTTGCTGTCAATGTGCAGTCTCTCAAAAGTACATGCAAATGAGTGCATCCCGTGCTTGTTGGCCATCTTGCGCACCCCTGGGGGGTTGTGGTGCCACCCCAATCTCCATCCCCATCTTCATCTTCTGCGTCTGGGGGCACCGGAATGTTCCTGCGCAAGCACAGATTGTGCAGCATGGCACACACAAGCACAATTTTACCCGTCGTCACAGGGTTGTAGAGCAGTGATCCTCCAGACCAGATCTGCTCAAGAGCAGAACTTGGCCTTCAGTAGGCCAAATGTCCTCTCAATCATGCCACGTGTGCGGACGTGTGCCCTGTTTTACGCCTCCCCATGCCTGTTCCTTGGCCTCTGTATAGGTGTCATCAGCCATGGCGTGAGTGCATATCCAGCATCACCTACATGGGATGTAAATGTGTGGGACATGTCATGGTTCATCTCACGATCTGATTCAATGCAATATTGTGTCATCATACATTCATCCATATGGGCCTAGCCGTGGTCGGAAGGGCGGGTGATTGCCATCCATGGGTAATTGTTGTAGATGGTGGCATTTGGACATTGCACTATTACTTGCTGTGCATATGAAGTGGACCAAATACCGGATAGTGGTTGGTAAGCAAAGCACTGTGCAATGACAAGCACACATGGGGGAGTCATTCCATGGCCTGTGATGATTTGGCTGTTGCAGGATGTCTCATGTGCAGCCGTCATGTGCTTTGGGGGGGAAGTGGTCCTAAGTGTGGGTGGCTGGATTGAGTGGATCAACTTGTATGGCCTGTTGGTAGCTTTGGTCGTATGTCTCCTTAGGCAGGGTGTGTAATGTGGCAACCTGTCATGTGTAGATATGTGATATGTGGCTTATGCTGACCATCCATTAAATGGGCCAGGGTGTGATGCATGTGCAGTTGTAGCAGCCCACTTACACAGGTCATTGGCCTGGGCACTCAACACACTTCCACAGGGCCTATGCATTGGCAGCTGTACTCACCCAATAGCCATGTGCTTTGTCCAGCATAGCGTTCCATGTAGCGTGGCAATGTGGAATTCCGCAGGACCATTGAGTCATGTGTTGACCCCGGAAAACGTGTGCAGCAATGTGTAATCAGCAGTCCGGCATCACATACCATCTGTACATTCAGTGAGTGGTACTGTTTCCTATTGCGGTACACCATCTACATTGCACGTGGTACTGTCAGCTCTATGTGGGTGCAATTCTAATGCACCTATGCAATTTGGCATGGCTGCAATGGCATGGAATGCCAACTTGGTTGCAATGACCTCTGCAAGTGTACGAGGTAGTGCGATGTGTTCCGACACATGGCGCAGCAGAGCGTCCAGTACCTGTCCCAATATTTTTGAAAAACAGGGTTGTGAGAGCCTGTGCAGCTCACCAACTGTGTGCTGATAAGTTCCGGTGTCTAGGAAATGCAGTACTGACACCACCTTCAGGAGTGGGGGGGATTGCGGTCGAGATGGCAATGTGACTGCTGATGTCGTCCTCAATCATGGCGGTGATGTACATGATTGTTGGACGGTCCAGCCGGTATAATGTGTGGATCTGTCCTGGGGTCAGGTTCCAGGGTGAGGCCCTGATGCAGGGTATTGCAGGCTGCCTGCGGGGTCATGCCGGCTGCACAATTGGGTTTGGCATGGGTGCAGGGTTTGCTAACTGACGCCTGTGCCTCCTCCGCCTCTGCCTCATCCTCTTCTGCACCATTGCTACCACCATGTGCTCTTCTGCCTGTAGGTTCAATAGTCCCAGTCCCAATGCTGCTGCTGCTGCCTGAATTGTTGTGTTTGGAGTTGGCCTGGGTGTGGGTGTGGCCCTTTTGTAACCTCCCAGTGACCTACTGGGTCCGGCTTGCCTCATTTGGGGCACCTGTGGCCTGATTCACCTCACCTGGTACTGTTTAACGTCATGTTTGCAGTGGCGTCGATACCGCCTCCGTGCCCACGGTTTTTCCGCCATTTTTGTGGCAGTATTTCCATGTCTGTGGTACTCGTGATGCCCATGGTGTTTCGTGTTGCTGTAACTGGGTGGTTTCGCCGCCATCGCATTCTACGGATCCCTTAACTCCGCGGCGGGGGTTTGTGGTGGTGGTCTTTCCGGGTCCGTGGGTCGTGATTGCACGGTCACGGAAACGACGCCGGTATGGTTTTACCGGTGGTGTTAAGTCCGGGTCGGCGGACTCGTAATGAGGCCCAGTGTCAGGGTGGAGGTGTCACCCAAAGTCGGCGAAAAGGGATCCTAAACTAAAAGGGCCTAATGTCCAATTCCTAATTCGAGTTTTAATCTTCACAATTCTGGGCCATCGACACCCAGGAAAGAGTCATTCAATGCACTCAAAGCCTTAGACTTCTTTTCTTGGCCTTGGCAGAGTATCACAACAATGAACAATCCTCTGGGTCTCTGTAGCCTTTTCTTGCACTCATACCGGGGTTAAGACCTTGTAGCAGTCCCCCTCTTGCCCGGGTGTCTAGATTCTTTATTGAGGAAAGCTTTTTTAGTGCTTCATCCATTTGCCCGAGGGTTCTTGTGGGTAGACTCCCTCTACCTGGGTTGTTGTCATCCATAATTATAGCCCCTGAGCCAAAGGACCTCTCCTCTTGGGCTGTGGCCTACTGCAGGCTCCAGTCAGATTCACAGGGTTATATCTTTTTATTTGCTCTGATGGATTTGCAGCAACCACCATTTTCTGTGAGAACGCCCCCAGCAAGCAATTCTACCTTCCACTCTCTTCCATAAGGCTGCAGTAATAACAGCCACAGCTTCGCAGAAAACACCAGGACCTGCCAGAGACTACACATTTTGGTCATCTACCGATTCTCAGCTCACCCATTCTGTGGCCTTTCTGGCTTGGTCACATACAGCTCTTCAGCTTCTTTCTGGATGGTTCTTGCCACTGTTGACTCCTCCTCTTTCAATTTGTGTCCATTGTAGCGTGGCACCCACCGTTTTCCGGTCCTTCACAGTGTGACGTCTTTTGCTTGGCCACGTATCTGTGTCAAGTTCTGCAGCAAGCTATTTTCTCTATTCCTTCCTGCATTTTACAGCCCTCCTAAAGTGTGGAGCCACTTGGCTTGGCCCCCACTTGCTCTCTCCTTCAATTCCCATTTCTCCTTTCACTGTTCTGTCAGCAACTCTCCGAAATGCCACCCTAAGTCCCTCAAAGTATGGCGGCCTCTGCCTCTTTATTTTTTGACTTGGGCACTAATTGTTTCATCAAGTGTTCTGGTTGCTGGTTGGGTTTTTCCATTTGTTTCAGGTACGACGAGTGGTGTGTGCGTAATGGGGTTAACTCCTCCCCATGTGCATGTTCCATGTTCTCACATTTGTTCAGTTATTGTGGTTGTACTAATAATCTAATTCTGTCCTTGCCTCTGCCCGAGTGGGCAGAGATCTCAAATAGGCTGTCTGTCATCTTTGGATCAAGCACTGTTGTCAATTGAGATTTTTTTCTCACAGTCTCCATATGTGCACAGACCACAATGCCTGGTCTGTGTTCTTTACCTTGCTGCAAATATTTCTCATTGTTCTCCACTGCAGTCCTTGCATGGCTTGCTCATATGATGTGCTTTTGTCAGAGTCTTGCTTCGCTAATGTATCAGCGGACAGGGCTCAGTGTTCTCAGCACATGTCCCGTACATGTAGCTATCCTAGCAAACCTTTCCTGTGGCAGGTTTTCCTAGGGTTC
This sequence comes from Ambystoma mexicanum, assembly GCF_040938575.1. Classification (NCBI taxonomy): domain Eukaryota; kingdom Metazoa; phylum Chordata; class Amphibia; order Caudata; family Ambystomatidae; genus Ambystoma; species Ambystoma mexicanum. The sequence goes on along the minus strand of NC_090921.1, from coordinate 1,176,627,024 downwards.
TTCCCTTTAGCATTACTCCCAAAATGATAATAGTACTGGGCTTGTTCCCGCATGAGAGATTTCCTGTTAGGAGACACAATGGATCTTTACTTGAAGGAGTGACTGCAGGGCCTATGATGGGGATCCAGAGAGGGAAATGGGGGTCAAAAGGATCCTCTATCTATCACCTCTAGGCATCACAACACATATCTGGTATAGTCAGTTGGCCCCCAGAGGTCCTCAGCCTCCCCTGTGATCCATCAGCTAGCCCCACAGAGATCCCCAGCCCCTGCTGTGATCCACCCATGGTTGACTCCAGCACACACCCCATTAGGACAAGTCCACAGGAATCAATGTGATTGTAGCTATAATCCTATAAACCTTGCAAATGATAATCCTATCATTTGCAAGGTTTTGGGGGGCGGGGGGGATTTAAAAACCGGAAGGAGGCTTAGCCAGGGAAGCATGACTGCATTCAAAGAGGCCAGGTCACTTATTCCTCAATTTCATCTAGGAGTGAGACCACCTGCAGATGCTGGTAAGTGCACAGAGTACAAAGCCATACGTGTGATTGGGAGTGACCCAATGGACCCACTCCCAATGCTCCCCCCCAAACAGGGCAGGAGTGACCCAATGGACCCACTATCAATGCCCCCACAAACAGGGCAGGAGTGACCCAATGGACCCATTCCCAATGCCCCCCCCAAACAGGGCAGGAGTGACCCAATGGACCCACTGACTGGCCAAACGACGAGTATCACATCCCCAAAGCACGACCCCTCGAAATTCACACATTGCGTGCCTGACTGGAAGCAGTGACACACACCTGTGTGTATTAATAGTCAAAAGTGTTAAATTGCAAGTGGACATGGATTGTGATGTTTGATGCATGATATCTGTATCCCCACAGTCGTGACAAGTGACAGCGACGACGGACAAGAGGCTACGCAGCAGCCGCCTGCAGGCGCACAATGCAGCACTCATGTCCAGGAGGTTGATGCGAGCTGCTCTGGCACACAGGCACCGGCAGAACCAGGCACACCGGCAACATCAGGCACACCGGCTGCAGCAGACACGCCGGCATCATCAGGCACACCGGCTGCAGCAGGCACACCAGCAGATGACACCATCCCCATGCAGCCACCCACCCTGGCCCCGGATGATGATTCGCAACCCATCTGCACAGCTGAGGAGGCTGCATCAAGTGATGGGAGTGCCCCGGCCATGCAGGCCGAAGCAGTACAACAGGGTGAGGGGGACAACATGGATGGCCTGTCTCCCATCCATGGCCTACAGTACAGCCCCCCAGAACTGCACAGCCACATGCGCTCCCCAACTCCATCCATGGCCGAGGTCGGTACACGATTGCAGCACATCGAGCAACAACAGGCCACCCTGACGCAGCTGGTGGAAAGACAGCTGGAGGAGGCCAGGCTGCAGCATGAGGAGGCCATGCATCAGCGGGAGGAGGCCAGGCTGCAGCGGGAGGAGACCAAGCTGCAGCGGGAGGAGGCCAGGCTGCAGCCGGAGAGCAATGCCACGTCGGTGCGTCAGCTCTCCAGGTCGATTGGACGATTTGCGGCCACAATTCTCACCCTGGCACGCCATGTCAGGGAAGGGAACAGTGTGCAGTCCAACATTGTCGAGTCGATGTTGGTAGCCCAGGAGGCGTTTCAAGGACGCTTGCCCATAGTTACACCGACAGTCACCTCAGCCAGCACCACCCCATCCAGCTCTGCCACTGGCAGCCCACGGAGGAGTTCAAGTCGGTGGACTGGATCCGCCAGCAAGGACACACCTGCACACAAGCACCCCCGCAAATAGTGGCATGTGGGGATGCCAGTCAACATGACATTTGGGGACAACATGGGTGTTGGAGGGGTGGGAACGTTTGGGTGGTGAGGGTGGTGGGGGTTGCCCATTAGGGGGTTAGTTGTTAGGGGCCTGGTTGTGGGTGGGAATGTTTGGGTGGTGGGTGGACATGGGTGTACAGCTTCCCTACCCAATGCACTTTCCTCCCTGTTTAATTGATAATACAAAACCTTTGAAAACTACCATAATGAGTTGACATCTGTCATTTCATTAGCAGACATAAATAATGTATTCACTGTCATCGTCATATCCATGCTTTGCTGTCAATGTGCAGTCTCTCAAAAGTACATGCAAATGAGTGCATCCCGTGCTTGTTGGCCATCTTGCGCACCCCTGGGGGGTTGTGGTGCCACCCCAATCTCCATCCCCATCTTCATCTTCTGCGTCTGGGGGCACCGGAATGTTCCTGCGCAAGCACAGATTGTGCAGCATGGCACACACAAGCACAATTTTACCCGTCGTCACAGGGTTGTAGAGCAGTGATCCTCCAGACCAGATCTGCTCAAGAGCAGAACTTGGCCTTCAGTAGGGCAAATGGTCTCTCAATCATGCCACGTGTGCGGAAGTGTGCCCTGTTTTACGCCTCCCCATGCCTGTTCCTTGGCCTCTGTACAGGTGTCATCAGCCATGGCGTGAGTGCATATCCAGCATCACCTACATGGGATGTAAATGTGTGGGACATGTCATGGTTCATCTCACGATCTGATTCAATGCAATATTGTGTCATCATACATTCATCCATATGGGCCTAGCCGTGGTCGGAAGGGCGGGTGATTGCCATCCATGGGTAATTGTTGTAGATGGTGGCATTTGGACATTGCACTATTACTTGCTGTGCATATGAAGTGGACCATATACAGGATAGTGGTTGGTAAGTAAGGCACTGTGCAATGACAAGCACACATGGGGGAGTCATTCCATGGCCTGTGATGATTTGGCTGTTGCAGGATGTCTCATGTGCAGCCGTCATGTGCTTTGGGGGGTAAGTGGTCCTAAGTGTGGGTGGCTGGATTGAGTGGATCAACTTGTATGGCCTGTTGGTAGCTTTGGTCGTATGTCTCCCTAGGCAGGGTGTGTAATGTGGCAACCTGTCATGTGTAGATATGTGATATGTGGCTTATGCTGACCGTCCATTAAATGGGCCAGGGTGTGATGCATGTGCAGTTGTAGCAGCCCACTTACACAGGTCATTGGCCTGGGCACTCAACACACTTCCACAGGGCCTATGCATTGGCAGCTGTACTCACCCAATAGCCATGTGCTTTGTCCAGCATAGCGTTCCATGTAGCGTGGCAATGTGGAATTCCGCAGGACCATTGAGTCATGTGTTGACCCCGGAAAACGTGTGCAGCAATGTGTAATCAGCAGTCCGGCATCACATACCATCTGTACATTCAGTGAGTGGTACTGTTTCCTATTGCGGTACACCATCTCCATTGCATGTGGTACTGTCAGCTCTATGTGGGTGCAATTCTAATGCACCTATGCAATTTGGCATGGCTGCAATGGCATGGAATGCCAACTTGGTTGCAATGACCTCTGCAAGTGTACGAGGTAGGGCGATGTGTTCCGACACATGGCGCAGCAGAGCGTCCAGTACCTGTCCCAATATTTTTGAAAAACAGGGTTGTGAGAGCCTGTGCAGCTCACCAACTGTGTGCTGATAAGTTCCGGTGTCTAGGAAATGCAGTACTGACACCACCTTCAGGAGGGGGGGGGAATTGCGGTCGAGATGGCAATTTGACTGCTGATGTCGTCCTCAATCATGGCGGTGATGTACATGATTGTTGGACGGTCCAGCCGGTATAATGTGTGGATCTGTCCTGGGGTCAGGTTCCAGGGTGAGGCCCTGATGCGGGGTATTGCAGGCTGCCTGCGGGGTCGTGCCGGCTGCGCAATTGGGTTTGGCATGGGTGCAGGGTTTGCTAACTGACGCCTGTGCCTCCTCCGTCTCTGCCTCATCCTCCTCTGCACCATTGCTGCCACCATGTGCACTTCTGCCTGTAGGTTCAGTAGTCCCAGTCCCAATGCTGCTGCTGCTGCCTGAATTGTTGTGTTTGGAGTTGGCCTGGGTGTGGGTGTGGCCCTTTTGTAGCCTCCCAGTGACCTACTGGGTCCGGCTTGCCTCATTTGGGGCACCTGTGGCCTGATTCACCTCACCTGGTACTCTTTAACGTCATGTTAGCAGTGGCGTCGATACCGCCTCCGTGCCCACGGTTTTTCAGCCATTTTTGTGGCAGTGTTTCCATGTCTGTGGTACTCGTGATGCCCATGGTGTTTCGTGTTGCTGTAACTGGGTGGTTTCGCCGCCATCGCATTCTACGGATCCCTTAACTCCGCGGCGGCGGTTTGTGGTGGTGGTCTTTCCGGGTCCGTGGGTCGTGATTGCACGGTCACGGAAACGACGCCGGTATGGTTTTACCGGTGGCGTTAAGTCCGGGTCGGCGGACTCGTAATGAGGCCCAGTGTCAGGGTGGAGGTGTCACCCAAAGTCGGCGAAAAGGGATCCTGAACTAAAAGGGCCTAATGTCCAATTCCTAATTCCAGTTTTAATCTTCACAATTCTTGGCCATCGACACCCAGGAAAGAGTCATTCAATGCACTCAAAGCCTTAGACTTCTTTTCTTGGCCTTGGCAGAGTATCACAACAATGAACAATCCTCTGGGTCTCTGTAGCCTTTTCTTGCACTCATAACGGGGTTAAGGCCTTGTAGCAGTCCCCCTCTTGCCCGGGTGTCTAGATTCTTTATTGAGGAAAGCTTTTTTAGTGCTTCATCCATTTGCCCGAGGGTTCTTGTGGGTAGACTCCCTCTACCTGGGTTGTTGTCATCCATAATTATAGCCCCTGAGCCAAAGGACCTCTCCTCTTGGGCTGTGGCCTACTGCAGGCTCCAGTCAGATTCACAGGGTTATAGCTTTTTATTTGCTCTGATGGATTTGCAGCAACCACCATTTTCTGTGAGAACGCCCCCAGCAAGCAATTCTACCTTCCACTCTCTTCTTTAAGGCTGCAGTAATAACAGCCACAGCTTCGCAGAAAACACCAGGACCTGCCAGAGACTACACATTTTGGTCATCTACCGATTCTCAGCTCACCCATTCTGTGGCCTTTCTGGCTTGGTCACATACAGCTCTTCAGCTTCTTTCTGGATGGTTCTTGCCACTGTTGACTCCTCCTCTTTCAATTTGTGTCCATTGTAGCGTGGCACCCACCGTTTTCCGGTCCTTCACAGTGTGACGTCTTTTGCTTCGCCACGTATCTGTGTCAAGTTCTGCAGCAAGCTATTTTCTCTATTCCTTCCTGCATTTTACAGCCCTCCTAAAGTGTGGAGCCACTTGGCTTGGCCCCCACTTGCTCTCTCCTTCAATTCCCATTTCTCCTATCACTGTTCTGTCAGCAACTCTCCGAAATGCCACCCTAAGTCCCTCAAAGTATGGCAGCCTCTGCCTCGTTATTTTTTGACTTGGGCACTAATTGTTTCATCAAGTGTTCTGGTTGCTGGTTGGGTTTTTCCATTTGTTTCAGGTACGACGAGTGGTCTGTGCGTAATGGGGTTAACTCCTCCCCATGTGCATGTTCCATGTTCTCACATTTGTTCAGTTATTGTGGTTGTACTAATAATCTAATTGTGTCCTTGCCTCTGCCCGAGTGGGCAGAGATCTCAAATAGGCTGTCTGCCATCTCTGGATCAAGCACTGTTGTGAATTGAGATTTTTTTCTCACAGTCTCCATATGTGCACAGACCACAATGCCTGGTCTGTGTTCTTTACCTTGCTGCAAATATTTCTCATTGTTCTCCACTGCAGTCCTTGCATGGCTTGCTCATATGATGTGCTTTTGTCAGAGTCTTGCTTCGCTAATGTATCAGCGGACAGGGCTCAGTGTTCTCAGCACATGTCCCGTACCTGTAGCCATCCTAGCAAACCTTTCCTGTGGCAGGTTTTCCTAGGGTTCTTCCCTTTAGCATTACTCCCAAAATGATAATAGTACTGGGCTTGTTCCCGCATGAGAGATTTCCTGTTAGGAGACACAATGGATCTTTACTTGAAGGAGTGACTGCAGGGCCTATGATGGGGATCCAGAGATGGAAATGGGGGTCAAAAGGATCCTCTATTTACCACCTGTAGGCATCACAACACATATCTGGTATAGTCAGTTGGCCCCCAGAGGTCCCCAGCCTCCCCTGTGATCCATCAGCTAGCCCCACAGAGATCCCCAGAGCCTGCTGTGATCCACCCATGGTTGACTCCAGCACACACCCCATTAGGACAAGTCCACAGGAATCAATGTGATTGTAGCTATAATCCTATAAACCTTGCAAATGATAATCCTATCATTTGCAAGGTTTTGGGGGGCGGGCGGGATTTAAAAACAGGAAGGAGGCTTAGCCAGGGAAGCATGACTGCATTCAAAGAGGCCAGGTCACTTATTCCTCAATTTCATCTAGGAGTGAGACCACCTGCAGATGCTGGTAAGTGCACAGAGTACAAAGCCATACGTGTGATTGGGAGTGACCCAATGGACCCACTCCCAATGCTCCCCCCCAAACAGGGCAGGAGTGACCCAATGGACCCACTATCAATGCCCCCACAAACAGGGCAGGAGTGACCCAATGGACCCACTCCCAATGCCCCCCAAACAGGGCAGGAGTGACCCAATGGACCCACTGACTGGCCAAACGACGAGTATCACATCCCCAAAGCACGACCCCTCGAAATTCACACATTGCGTGCCTGACTGGAAGCAGTGACACACACCTGTGTGTAGTAATAGTCAAAAGTGTTAAATTGCAAGTGGACATGGATTGTGATGTTTGATGCATGATATCTGTATCCCCACAGTCGTGACAAGTGACAGCGACGACGGACAAGAGGCTATGCAGCAGCCGCCTGCACGCGCACAATGCAGCACTCATGTCCAGGAGGATGATGCGAGCTGCTCTGGCACACAGGCACCAGCAGAACCAGGCACACCGGCAACATCAGGCACACCGGCTGCAGCAGACACGCCGGCATCATCAGGCACACCGGCTGCAGCAGGCACACCAGCAGATGCCACCATCCCCATGCAGCCACCCACCCTGGCCCCGGATGATGATTCGCAACCCATCTGCACAGCTGAGGAGGCTGCATCAAGTGATGGGAGTGCCCCGGCCATGCAGGCCGGAGCAGTACAACAGGGTGAGGGGGACAACATGGATGGCCTGTCACCCATCCATGGCCTACAGTACAGCCCCCCAGAACTGCACAGCCACATGCGCTCCCCAACTCCATCCATGGCCGAGGTCGGTACACGATTGCAGCACATCGAGCAACAACAGGCCACCCTGACGCAGCTGGTGGAAAGACAGCTGGAGGAGGCCAGGCTGCAGCATGAGGAGGCCATGCATGAGCGGGAGGAGACCAGGCTGCAGCGGGAGGAGGCCAAGCTGCAGTGGGAGGAGGCCAGGCTGCAGCCGGAGAGCAATGCCACGTCGGTGCGTCAGCTCTCCAGGTCGATTGGACGATTTGCGGCCACAATTCTCACCCTGGCACGCCATGTCAGGGAAGGGAACAGTGTGCAGTCCAACATTGCCGAGTCGATGTTGGTAGCCCAGGAGGCGTTTCAAGGACGCTTGCCCATATTTACACCGACAGTCACCTCAGCCAGCACCACAGCATCCAGCTCTGCCACTGGCAGCCCACGGAGGAGTTCAAGTCGGTTGACTGGATCCGCCAGCAAGGACACACCTGCACACAAGCACCCCCGCAAATAGTGGCATGTGGGGATGCCAGTCAACATGACATTTGGGGACACCATGGGTGTTGGAGGGGTGGGAACGTTTGGGTGGTGAGGGTGGTGGGGGTTGCCCATTAGGGGGTTAGTTGTTAGGGGCCTGGTTGTGGGTGGGAATGTTTGGGTGGTGGGTGGGCATGGGTGTACAGCTTCCCTACCCAATGCACTTTCCTCCGTTTAATTGATAATACAAAACCTTTGAAAACTACCATAATGAGTTAACATCTGTCATTTCATTAGCAGACATAAATAATGTATTCACTGTCATCGTCATATCCATGCTTTGCTGTCAATGTGCAGTCTCTCAAAAGTACATGCAAATGAGTGCATCCCGTGCTTGTTGGCCATCTTGCGCACCCCTGGGGGGTTGTGGTGGCACCCCAATCTCCATCCCCATCTTCATCTTCTGCGTCTGGGGGCACCGGAATGTTCCTGCGCAAGCACAGATTGTGCAGCATGGCACACATAAGCACAATTTTACCCGTCGTCACAGGGTTGTAGAGCAGTGATCCTCCAGACCAGATCTGCTCAAGAGCAGAACTTGGCCTTCAGTAGGCCAAATGTCCTCTCAATCATGCCACGTGTGCGGACGTGTGCCCTGTTTTACGCCTCCCCATGGCTGTTCCTTGGCCTCTGTGCAGGTGTCATCAGCCATGGCGTGAGTGCATATCCAGCATCACCTACATGGGATGTAAATGTGTGGGACATGTCATGGTTCATCTCACGATCTGATTCAATGCAATATTGTGTCATCATGCATTCATCCATATGGGCCTAGCCGTGGTCGGAAGGGCGGGTGATTGCCATCCATGGGTAATTGTTGTAGATGGTGGCATTTGGACATTGCACTATTACTTGCTGTGCATACGAAGTGGACCATATACACGATAGTGGTTGGTAAGTAAGGCACTGTGCAATGACAAGCACACATGGGGGAGTCATTCCATGGCCTGTGATGATTTGGCTGTTGCAGGATGTCTCATGTGCAGCCATCATGTGCTTTGGGGGGGAAGTGGTCCTAAGTGTGGGTGGCTGGATTGAGTGGATCAACTTGTATGGCCTGTTGGTAGCTTTGGTCGTATGTCTCCCTAGGCAGGGTGTGTAATGTGGCAACCTGTCATGTGTAGATATGTGACATGTGGCTTATGCTGACCGTCCATTAAATGGGCCAGGGTGTGATGCATGTGCAGTTGTAGCAGCCCACTTACACAGGTCATTGGCCTGGGCACTCAACACATTTCCACAGGGCCTATGCATTGGCAGCTGTACTCACCCAATAGCCATGTGCTTTGTCCAGCATAGCGTTCCATGTAGCGTGGCAATGTGGAATTCCGCAGGACCATTGAGTCATGTGTTGACCCCGGAAAACGTCTGCAGCAATGTGTAATCAGCAGTCCGGCATCACATACCATCTGTACATTCAGTGAGTGGTACTGTTTCCTATTGCGGTACACCATCTCCATTGCACGTGGTACTGTCAGCTCTATGTGGGTGCAATTCTAATGCACCTATGCAATTTGGCATGGCTGCAATTGCATGGAATGCCAACTTGGTTGCAATGACCTCTGCAAGTGTACGAGGTTGTAACGCTCACCTGATTCCCGCAGAGGCGCCGGTCTTGACTGGGTGAATGCCGTATCTTCAAAGGTGATGTGTAACACACGGTTGGCTCTTTGGGCTGGACCTCTGTGCACTGTATGTCTGACTCGAAGAGTAAGATGTCTTAGGTAAGTGAACGCCGAGCTCTCCATCTGCCTCGGGGCAGGGTGCCGTAACCAGTTCCTTCACTGGATAAGGGTGCAGGCCTCTTGACCTCAGAGGACTGCTGTCCGTCGTTAACTGCACGAACGGTAAGTTCTGGGCGCTTCAAATGTCTTAAAAGTCTTTTGTAATGATATCTCTTGTTTTGCAGAGTTCCGGCGATGGCGGATGGCGGGCTGATGAGAGTTGAGGATCGAACCCGCGTGAGGAATAGAAGCGCCTGGAAGCACGTAGGTAAGCGCTTGTAGCCTGCTTCACGATGCGCACTAACTGTCCCTTTTATCTTGCAGGTACAAGTTCGGAGCTTTAGAGAAGCTGAAGGGTGCTGGAATACCCACTGGATTCGGCGTGGGAAGGAGTAATGGCACGTGAGTAATAAAGTTGCCCAATGTCTTTAAACGCACCTTCTTTTGTCTTTCAGATGCGGGGTGCAGCGCCGAAGGCCTCCGGAGCGTGCGAAGAGCTGGTAAGCTTTTGTCTTTCAGATGCCGGAATGCAGTGCGAAGACCTCCGGAACATGCGAAGAGTAGGTAAGCCTTTGTCTTTCAGATGCCGGAATGCAACGCGAGGCGTTGGTGACAGCCGATGGACCAGGTAAGAGATGCGCTGCCACTGAAGACCGTAGTGCTAACCTGTTCTTTCTTTGTCTTTACAGGTGCTGCTGAAGACTGGATTCCAGGATGGTAAGCCTTTGTTTCCTTAGGCCCAGGATCAGAAGCAGAAGACACGATGAGCGTTCTGCTGCAGAGAATGCAGAATAACACAAAGCAAGATTCATCCATCGGGTGTGGTTTAAATAGCCTCCTGTAGTGCTTAGGTGTCTCCTTCCACAGCCACGCCTAGGTAAGAAAAGAGTTCCTGCTTTCCAGAAGAGTTCCAGTGTTCTGAACCTAGGGAGTGGCTCCTGCCCCACCCAACAGGAAAAGTAGTCCCAAACAGAAGAGGATCCGGGGTTCAACTGGCAGGTAAGTAAGCAGCATGGTCTGCTGCAGGTAAGTCCACCCAAGCATTATGAGCCCGGCGCTTCCAGCGCTGGGACTGGGCATCTTTATGAGCCTGGTGCCACTGGCGCCAGGACAGGGTCCAAAAGGTCCCATTTGGGACTGGCTGGCACTCCGAACCGGGGTTATGGGTCTGCTTCCAAGGGAGTCGGGCAAGTCCTGATCTTTTGGAAGCAGAGATCATGACAGCACCCCGCCTCAAGGCCCCTCCCAAACCGGGCTTCTCCGGGGGTTTGGGCTTGTTAGGAAATGTTCGATGAAATCTTTTGATTAGACGAGGCGCGTGGACATATTCTGCAGGTTCCCAGGATCTTTCTTGGGGACCGTAGCCTTTCCAGTCAATCAGGTAAAATAGTTTAGATTTGGAGATCTTGGAATCCAGGATGCTTTTGACTTCAAACTCGAGTTCTCCATCAACTAGAATAGGTTTTGGAGATGTAGTTAGTCGGGTTTGAGGTTGCACGGGTTTTAATAGAGAGACGTGGAAGACCTGATGTATCTTCATGTGAGGGGGCAAGTCCAACTTGACCGCTACTGGATTTACTATGGTAGTGATGGAATAGGGACCAAGGTATCTTGGGTTGAATGTGCGTGGTCCTTTTAGAGGTAGATATTTGGTGGATAACCAGACTTGATCTCCTACTTGATATTGGGGGGCTTCCTTCCGATGTTGGTCTGCTCCTTTCTTGTATTGTTCTTTAGCCCTTTGAAGGTGAGAAACGGCTTCCTTAAAGGCTTGGGTGATTGTAGAATGCAGGTGGTCTACTGCTGGTGTTCCAAGATCTTGGAGTGGATCCAACTCCGAGGTTCGAGGGTGACTACCGTATAAAAGAAAAAACGGGGTCTTCCCAGTTCCCGAGTGGACAGATTTATTGTAGGCATATTCGGCTATCCAAAGGATATCTTTCCAAGTTTTTTCAGTTTGTTGTAGCATGCAGCGCAAATACTGTTCCAGAGTTTGATTGGTCCTCTCGGTTTGTCCGTCGGTTTGAGGGTGGTGGCTGGTCGAAAGTCTCACATCAATTTGAGCCGACCGACAGCAACTTCGCCAAAAATGAGAAATAAATTGACTACCTCGATCCGAAATTAGAACTGAAGGAAAACCGTGCAGTCGGACGATGTTTTCGAGAAATTCTCGGGCCAGAGTTGCTGCTGTTGGTAAGCCTTTGAGTGGAATGAAATGCGCCATCTTGGAGAATAGGTCTACGATTACTAGGATCGTATTGTATCCGGAGCATGGAGGTAGATCGGTGATGAAGTCCATAGAAAGCGTATGCCAAGGGCGAGGCGGGATGTCAATAGGGCGTAAGAGGCCGGCTGGTTTTTCCTTTTGACTCTTGTTTTGGGCGCATACTCCACAGGACATTATAAAGTCTCTGATATCTTTTTTCCAAGACGGCCACCAGAAGTAGCGCTTGATCTTTTCTGAGGTCTTGGTCATACCGGGATGTCCTTCCATTAAAGAATCGTGATAACAAGAGATTACCTTTTTCTGTAAATCTGTGCTGGGCAGGTATAACCGTTCTTGGAAATATAATAGGTTGTCCTTCACCGTAAAGTCCTTTCCCTGCAGATGCCAATTCTGTATGTCTGCTGGAGTTACCAGTAGCCTGGCTTTATCCTTAACTTCCTCTATGGATTGTGTGGCGATTACACCTAGAATTCTTTGTTCGGGAATGATAGGTACAGGTTTAGGATTGATCAAATGTTCTTCCACTCCCATCCGAGAAAGGGCATCAGCTTTACCGTTTTTTGTACCAGGTCGATAGGTAATTATGAAGTCAAACTCGGCAAAGAATAGTGCCCAACGGAGTTGCCTAGAGGATTGAGCTTTTGCGGTTTTCAAATATTGCAGGTTTCGGTGATCTGTAATCACAGTAACAGTGTGTTGGGCCCCCAGAAGATAATGCCGCCAAGCCTTAAAGGCGGACTTGATAGCTAGAAGTTCCTTATCAGTAATAGTGTAATTGATTTCAGGAGGCGAGAATTTGCGGGACCAAAATGCCACGGGATGCAACTGATTGGTTACTGGGTCCTTTTGTGATAGAACTGCCCCCATGGCAAGGCTCAAAGCATCAGTTTCAACGAGGTAGGGGAGTTCTGGGCGAGGATGTTTTAAGATCGGTGCAGAGATAAATCTAGTCTTCAAATTCTGGAAAGCTTGTTCCGCCTCAGTAGACCATTCAAAACGTTTGTTTTTCTTTAACAAGGCGGTGATGGGCTGGACTATTCGAGAGAATTCGGGGATAAACCTGCGGTAAAAGTTAGCGAAGCCTAACATGCTTTGAACACCTTTTACGGAGGATGGCGATGGCCATTTGAGAATTGCATCGACCTTTTTTGAATCCATACGCACTCCGCTAGGTGATAATATGAATCCCAAGAATTCAACTTCAGTCACGTTGAAAACACATTTTTCCAACTTAGCGAAAAGTTTGTGTTGACGCAATCTCTCGAGGACCATTTTCACGTGTTTCCGATGTTCAGTTTCCGATGAAGAATAAACGAGGATGTCGTCAATGTAAACAACAACACACACATCTATGAGCTCTCTGAAGACATCGTTCATAAAATATTGAAAGGCGGCCGGGGCATTGCAAAGTCCGAAGGGCATGACCTGATATTCAAATAGCCCATACTTGGTGCGGTAGGCCGTCTTCCATTCATCGCCCTCTTTTACTCGTACCAAGTGGTAGGCTCCTCTAAGATCCAGCTTTGTATATATGCATGCTTTTCTGACTTGGTCCAGGAGTTCAGGGATCAAAGGTAACGGATATCTATTCTTAACGGTGATCTGGTTCAGGGCGCGATAATCTATACAAGTTCTAAGGTCCCCTTCTTTTTTTGGAACGAAGAACAAAGCTGAGGAAGCAGGGGACTTGGAAGGACGAATAAACCCATTCGCTAGGTATTGATCCAGGTATTGTCGGAGGTGAAGATTCTCAGGCTCGGTGAGGGCATAAATTCTACTACAAGGAGGAGTAGATCCAGGTATCAGGTCTATATGGCAGTCATAAGACCTATGAGGAGGTAGAGAGTTAGCCTGATCCTTCTGGAAAACATCTTGGAATTCTAGTTATTCAGGAGGTAACTGGGGAGCCTCCGAGGAAATTGCTGCCAGTGCAACACCAGGTCGAGGGTGACAAGTAGAGACACATTCTGGAAACTGAACCGTTCTTGCTCGCCAATCGATCTGAGGATTGTGCTTCTCTAACCAAGGAATTCCTAGAATAATCTGGAACTGAGGGGCCTTGATCACATCGAACACGATCTTCTCATGGTGTCCATCTTGACTTACTAGCGTCACTTCTTGGGTGGTATGCGTTACTGGTCCGGAGGCTATCTCCGTACCATCCACCGTAGTAATGACGTCCTTTACAGCCTTTGGACAAAGAGTAAGATTCATCCTCAAAACCATTTCATGATCCACATAATTGCCAATGGCACCGCTGTCGACGTAAGCTTCAATCGCATGTAATCGATCCGGATGTTCAGGACTAATGAGGACCATAGGTATCACGAAATGCGAGGTCACGGAACTGGTTTTAACGCTCGGCAAGAGGACCTCTATTCTTGTCGGGCGAGGTCGTTTCCCTGCTCAGAGTTTGTGACCCTGGTAACTGCAGCTCCTACTGCCTTCTTGGCTGGTTTCACCGGACAGTCTCGAAGAAAGTGCCCCGAGTTTCCGCAATAGAGGCATAATTGCAGCTGTTTTCTCCTTTCCCGCTCCTTTTGTGTTAGTGGTCCTTTCAGGCCCCCTATTTGCATGGGTTCCCCGGAGTCTACTCCTTTGGTAGGAGTTGGTGGTTTGGAAAATACTCGAGCATCAAACTTGGAACGATCGGCCTTCCTGTTCTGCAGTCTGTGGTCAATTTGAACGACTAAGTCAATATAGTCCGAACAGTCTTGCGGGGGATTCCCTACTTGGGCTAACACATCTTTGAGCTCTCCACGTAGACCTCTATAAAACAGCGTAATCCTTTTGTCCTCAGGCCATCGAGTTTCCACTATCAGTCTGTTGAAAGACGCAATATAAGCCAAAAGGTCTTGATTACCCTGTCGCAATGAAAGGAGCTCATTGTCCAAGGCCTGCCCCTGTGAATGTCTTGCAAACAGTTTTTCCATACTGAGCTGAAAAGCTTGAAAATCATGGAGAACCGGATCATCTTGATTAACTAGAGGGATCGACCAGTCTGCCGCATTGCCACTAAGGTACGAAAGCACGAAAGCTACCTTAGCTTGATCAGTTGGAAAGGCTGCTGGCCGGCATAAGAAGTGCAACCGGCACTGATTAATGAATACTGCAAACCTCTTTGGGTCACCAGAAAATCGTTCGGGCGGAGCCAGAGGTACATTCCCAGGTAGGTTGATCTGCACTGGGTTCGTAGAGGATGTTGAAGGAAGATTTGCCCCTGATGCGGGTAACGGAGTTTGTCCGTCTTGTGACTGTAGCAATTGTCTAGCGAGATCGTCTGTTCGCTCCTTGGAAATAATCAGTTCCCTTCTTAGAGCATTCGTTTCCTGACGGGCTGCATGCACTTCTGCTCTTAGTTCCCCAAGTAACTGGGCTAGTTGGTCGGTATCCGAGGTTTCCATAGCGCCTGGGTGGGAGTTTTGCGGTAGGCTTTGTGTTCTGTAACGCTCACCTGATTCCCGCAGAGGCGCCGGTCTTGACTGGGTGAATGCTGTATCTTCAAAGGTGATGTGTAACACACGGTTGGCTCTTTGGGCTGGACCTCTGTGCACTGTATGTCTGACTCGAAGAGTAAGATGTCTTAGGTAAGTGAACGCCGAGCTCTCCATCTGCCTCGGGGCAGGGTGCCGTAACCAGTTCCTTCACTGGATAAGGGTGCAGGCCTCTTGACCTCAGAGGACTGCTGTCCGTCGTTAACTGCACGAACGGTAAGTTCTGGGCGCTTCAAATGTCTTAAAAGTCTTTTGTAATGATATCTCTTATTTTGCAGAGTTCCGGCGATGGCGGATGGCGGGCTGATGAGAGTTGAGGATCGAACCCGCGTGAGGAATAGAAGCGCCTGGAAGCACGTAGGTAAGCGCTTGTAGCCTGCTTCACGATGCGCACTAACTGTCCCTTTTATCTTGCAGGTACAAGTTCGGAGCTTTAGAGAAGCTGAAGGGTGCTGGAATACCCACTGGATTCGGCGTGGGAAGGAGTAATGGCACGTGAGTAATAAAGTTGCCCAATGTCTTTAAACGCACCTTCTTTTGTCTTTCAGATGCGGGATGCAGCGCCGAAGGCCTCCGGAGCGTGCAAAGAGCTGGTAAGCTTTTGTCTTTCAGATGCCGGAATGCAGTGCGAAGACCTCCGGAACATGCGAAGAGTAGGTAAGCCTTTGTCTTTCAGATGCCGGAATGCAACGCAAGGCGTTGGTGACAGCCGATGGACCAGGTAAGAGATGCGCTGCCACTGAAGACCGTAGTGCTAACCTGTTCTTTCTTTGTCTTTACAGGTGCTGCTGAAGACTGGATTCCAGGATGGTAAGCCTTTGTTTCCTTAGGCCCAGGATCAGAAGCAGAAGACACGATGAGCGTTCTGCTGCAGAGAATGCAGAATAACACAAAGCAAGATTCATCCATCGGGTGTGGTTTAAATAGCCTCCTGTAGTGCTTAGGTGTCTCCTTCCACAGCCACGCCTAGGTAAGAAAAGAGTTCCTGCTTTCCAGAAGAGTTCCAGTGTTCTGAACCTAGGGAGTGGCTCCTGCCCCACCCAACAGGAAAAGTAGTCCCAAACAGAAGAGGATCCGGGGTTCAACTGGCAGGTAAGTAAGCAGCATGGTCTGCTGCAGGTAAGTCCACCCAAGCATTATGAGCCTGGCGCTTCCAGCGCTGGGACTGGGCATCTTTATGAGCCTGGTGCCACTGGCGCCAGGACAGGGTCCAAAAGGTCCCATTTGGGACTGGCTGGCACTCCGAACCGGGGTTATGGGTCTGCTTCCAAGGGAGTCGGGCAAGTCCTGATCTTTTGGAAGCAGAGATCATGACAGAGGTAGGGCGATGTGTTCCGACACATGGCGCAGCAGAGCGTCCAGTACCTGTCCCAATATTTTTGAAAAACAGGGTTGTGAGAGCCTTTGCAGCTCACCAACTGTGTGCTGATAAGTTCCGGTGTCTAGGAAATGCAGTACTGACACCACCTTCAGGAGGGGGGGGGAATTGCGGTCGAGATGGCAATGTGACTGCTGATGTCGTCCTCAATCATGGCGGTGATGTACATGATTGTTGGACGGTCCAGCAGGTATAATGTGTGGATCTGTCCTGGGGTCAGGTTCCAGGGTGAGGCCCTGATGCGGGGTATTGCAGGCTGCCTGCGGGGTCGTCCCGGCTGCACAATTGGGTTTGGCATGGGTGCAGGGTTTGCTAACTGACGCCTGTGCCTCCTCCGCCTCTGCCTCATCCTCCTCTGCACCATTGCTGCCACCATGTGCACTTCTGCCTGTAGGTTCAATAGTCCCAGTCCCAATGCTGCTGCTGCTGCCTGAATTGTTGTGTTTGGAGATGGCCTGGGTGTGGGTGTGGCCCTTTTGTAGCCTCCCAGTGACCTACTGGGTCCGGCTTGCCTCATTTGGGGCACCTGTGGCCTGATTCACCTCACCTGGTACTGTTTAACGTCATGTTAGCAGTGGCGTCGATACCGCCTCCGTGCCCACGGTTTTTCAGCCATTTTTGTGGCAGTGTTTCCATGTCTGTGGTACTCGTGATGCCCATGGTGTTTCGTGTTGCTGTAACTGGGTGGTTTCGCCGCCATCGCATTCTACGGATCCCTTAACTCCGCGGCGGCGGTTTGTGGTGGTGGTCTTTCCGGGTCCGTGGGTCGTGATTGCACGGTCACGGAAACGACACCGGTATGGTTTTACCGGTGGCGTTAAGTCCGGGTCGGTGGACTCGTAATGAGGCCCATTGTCAGGGTGGAGGTGTCACCCAAAGTCGGCGAAAAGGGATCCTGAACTAAAAGGGCCTAATGTCCAATTCCTAATTCCAGTTTTAATCTTCAAAATTCTGGGCCATCGACACCCAGGAAAGAGTCATTCAATGCACTCAAAGCCTTAGACTTCTTTTCTTGGCCTTGGCAGAGTATCACAACAATGAACAATCCTCTGGGTCTCTGTAGCCTTTTCTTGCACTCATACCGGGGTTAAGACCTTGTAGCAGTCCCCCTCTTGCCCGGGTGTCTAGATTCTTTATTGAGGAAAGCTTTTTTAGTGCTTCATCCATTTGCCCGAGGGTTCTTGTGGGTAGACTCCCTCTACCTGGGTTGTTGTCATCCATAATTATAGCCCCTGAGCCAAAGGACCTCTCCTCTTGGGCTGTGGCCTACTGCAGGCTCCAGTCAGATTCACACGGTTATAGCTTTTTATTTGCTCTGATGGATTTGCAGCAACCACCATTTTCTGTGAGAACGCCCCCAGCAAGCAATTCTACCTTCCACTCTCTTCTTTAAGGCTGCAGTAATAACAGCCACAGCTTCGCAGAAAACACCAGGACCTGCCAGAGACTACACATTTTGGTCATCTACCGATTCTCAGCTCACCCATTCTGTGGCCTTTCTGGCTTGGTCACATACATCTCTTCAGCTTCTTTCTGGATGGTTCTTGCCACTGTTGACTCCTCCTCTTTCAATTTGTGTCCATTGTAGCGTGGCACCCACCGTTTTCCGGTCCTTCACAGTGTGACGTCTTTTGCTTGGCTTGTATCTGTGTCAAGTTCTGCAGCAAGCTATTTTCTCTATTCCCTCCTGCATTTTACAGCCCTCCTAAAGTGTGGAGCCACTTGGCTTGGCCCCCACTTGCTCTCTCCTTCAATTCCCATTTCTCCTATCACTGTTCTGTCAGCAACTCTCCAAAATGCCACCCTAAGTCCCTCAAAGTATGGCGGCCTCTGCCTCGTTATTTTTTGACTTGGGCACTAATTGTTTCTTCAAGTGTTCTGGTTGCTGGTTGGGTTTTTCCATTTGTTTCAGGTACGACGAGTGGTGTGTGCGTAATGGGGTTAACTCCTCCCCATGTGCACGTTCCATGTTCTCACATTTGTTCAGTTATTGTGGTTGTACTAATAATCTAATTGTGTCCTTGCCTCTGCCCGAGTGGGCAGAGATCTCAAATAGGCTGTCTGCCATCTTTGGATCAAGCACTGTTGTCAATTGAGATTTTTTTCTCACAGTCTCCATATGTGCACAGACCACAATGCCTGGTCTGTGTTCTTTACCTTGCTGCAAATATTTCTCATTGTTCTCCACTGCAGTCCTTGCATGGCTTGCTCATATGATGTGCTTTTGTCAGAGTCTTGCTTCGCTAATGTATCAGCGGACAGGGCTCGGTGTTCTCAGCACATGTCCCGTACATGTAGCCATCCTAGCAAACCTTTCCTGTGGCAGGTTTTCCTAGGGTTCTTCCCTTTAGCATTACTCCCAAAATGATAATAGTACTGGGCTTGTTCCCGCATGAGAGATTTCCTGTTAGGAGACACAATGGATCTTTACTTGAAGGAGTGACTGCAGGGCCTATGATGGGGATCCAGAGAGGGAAATGGGGGTCAAAAGGATCCTCTATTTACCACCTGTAGGCATCACAACACATATCTGGTATAGTCAGTTGGCCCCCAGAGGTCCCCAGCCTCCCCTGTGATCCATCATCTAGCCCCACAAAGATCCCCAGCCCCTGCTGTGATCCACCCATGGTTGACTCCAGCACACACCCCATTAGGACAAGTCCACAGGAATCAATGTGATTGTAGCTATAATCCTATAAACCTTGCAAATGATAATCCTATCATTTGCAAGGTTTTGGGGGGCGGGGGGAGATTTAAAAACCGGAAGGAGGCTTAGCCAGGGAAGCATGACTGCATTCAAAGAGGCCAGGTCAATTATTCCCCAATTTCATCTAGACATGGTGTAATTCTATATATTAGAAATGTAGGTGTAAAACCGTGAGAGAGTCTCTCAAATTTAAGAAAACTGATTTCTGTTTAGAAAATATACTTTATAAAAAAATCTCTCTCCTTCATGCATCTATCGACTTAATGATAATTGGGAAGGAGTTCTGTCATACTGTTGGTGGAGATGGCTGCCCAAGCATGGAGCACCAGCTGATGTGCTGAATTGGCACATCTTTTGTCCTTAGGAACACACTAGATAAGCATCAAGCATCTCCCCAGTCCAAATTGGAGAAACCTTTTAAGGAATCCAGATGTAGAGGGCAGACCCACCAATATAAAAGCAGACAATGATCTTTGGAAATCCTAGATAATTGAGAATAGATATACAATATATGCTCTGGAGAACCAAGCCTGAAGGGACAAATTCTGCATATTAAGATTTCCCCAAAAAAGCAAGTGAGAGCTACGCTACAAAAAACTATTGGTTTTACCTCTTACTGCACTGTGAGGAACCAGGAATAAGACGCGGACACAGAGGACCCACGGTTTTGGTTAAATACTTTTATTAAACAATAAAGAGGTTGGGAAATGCCTCACTGTCCCTAATCTAGGAGGTATTTCCCTACCTCAAACAAAACTAGGGGTCTGCCCTATGTCAAGATACCCAAAGTAAAACTTTCCTCTGTCCAAAATCCTATCCTATCCCTTGCATTCTAAAACTAACTTTAAGGTGCTAAGAGTATTGTCTCGGACTTGAAAGGTGCACACATGTTCAAGTTCAACAAAAAGATATAATCAAACACCAGGTTCAAATGGATAATGTTCACAGTTCCTGGGAATGGCTCCCTTCCCCTGGTTTCTCTTCACCAAATCAAAAGTTCCAAAGAATAAGCAAGTTCTTTAATGCCCAAGAAGATATCTTTCTCCTCTTGGTGTTACAATCCACTCTACGGGAAATTACTCCCTTTCCCAAGTCTTTTCCAAAAACTCTGTAATTGAAAACCCCAAAGGCATAACTCTTCCTTGGGATTCTCTTTTCAAAATAACACAATTTTGTTGTAGGTTCTGGACTCATAAAACACCTGGTATACTGTCTTGCCAAGCTCTCTGATGTAGCTCCTTTACACAATTTGGGTGTGAGTCCCAGACTCGCCAGACACCTGCTATACTCTCCTGCCAGGCTCTCTCTTGTAGCACCTTTACACAATTTTGGTGCAAGTCCCAGACTCACCAAACACCCGGTATACTCTCCTGCCAGACTCTCTCTTTATTTTGGTATTTCTCATACTCACACAGTTCCAATATTCAGCACTACTTTTGTCAAAGTGTCGGGTCTAAAACCCTCTTTCATTCACGTTGTTTGTTATATGTCCCAGTGGCCCAATCTCCTTGCTCTGTGACGCCTGACTCATGTACCTAGCACTTATCGGTACTTCGTGGAGTTGCTGAAGTGCCCTGGTGACCCAGCTTCCCTTCCCAGGGCTCACCAGCATTCTCTGGCATTCTTCGGCCTCTCACAGCAAACACGCGGAAGCACCCCTGCCTCCACTTCACAGGCTCACCGGTATCATCTGGCAGCTTCATGGCTCCCGCCTCACTCCTGAGCCCTTATCCATGTTTGGGCAATGCAGGCACTGCTTCTTGGTTCTGGCGGTCACCAGGAAGGATCCTCTCCTCTTCCTGCTGCGATCCCAACACAGCGAAGCAGCTTCTGCAGTCTTTCTTCTCTCGCCGTCTCCCCACTCATCAGTGGGTTTCTCAGGCCCACTTCCCAAGCAGTAACTAGCCGGCTGCAATTCTATGTCTTCCTCTTCACTGCAGAGCAGACCAGGGTTTCTGCAATGCAGCCGGTACCTCGCTCTGCACTGAACTGGAGAACTCCATGTTTCTCTTCCCGGCATGGTTTTAAAGCATGTCGGGCCAATTGGATTCTCCCTATGACTAAACTGCTAGTGTTGATTCTCATTGGGAGTAATCATCACTTCTCCTTGCCTCTTCCTCGTCTAAGTTATCTGATGTGCTGTTCTTTATATGATATTGAGGAGGCTGGTGTTGGCTCTTATTAGGAGTAATTATCATTACTCATTGTCTCTTCCTCGTCCCAGTTGTTGTCAAGCTTTTCTTCATGTGATATTGGGGAATACTGGCAATAGATTTGGCAAGTGGTTGAGGGAGATTGTTACACTATGCTATAATGGCATGAGGAAGGGAGGGAACATCCCTGAAAGGGAATGGGGGATATGTGATTTCATCTGACGATGCTGTGTCATAACGCTGAGGGTCACACCCCCAATGTGGTCCTCCCTCAAATAGCCACCCCCAGGATCAGGATCAGGTAGTGGCTGCCTTCCGCTAGCCGCATGAGCAGATGCCACTCCAGGGAAAGGAGTGATGACATCATCTGATTCATCACAGCACATAGGATTTCTATATACCAAGACTTCAGCAAAGATGCGATGGAGCATATAGTAAGTTCAATTCCTTTAGGCAAACACATCCAGCAAGGCAATATAATGTAGAGAACATTTATGGTTTATCCTGCAGTTCTAACAATCAAGCATCTTCACTTGGTGCTGACTTGCAAGGTCAGCCTGCATTGTTGTGCAGATATTTGCTACACTGAGCCATTCCGACTAACATACCACTTGCATTCTACTCCTTGAATATCAATAGATTAAATATTCCAATGAAGAGAATGAAAGTGATGTCTTACTTAAGCCAATAAAAAGCTGATGTGGCTTGCTTTACAGGAAACACTGTTCATGCTGCAGGGGAAAGAGAAGCTGGTCAAGAACTGGGTGGGTTCATTGGTTGGCGGCAGGCATACAAGTAGCTGGAGAGGACTGGGTCTACAATTCTCAAGGAGTTGTAAACATGCTATCAGTAAGGAATGCGTAGACGCTGCAGGAGTGTGGTGGTGGTAAAATCGAAAAGCTGAAAAAACGCATTAGATATTATATTTTTCAGTGCCTTATAACAGGCATAGTATGTATGGATTGTGAAAATATTAGTATTGATGGTGACTTCAATGTGCTCCTAGCCCCATTAATCAGGATGACAGCAGTTAGATCCAAACAATTAACTACTAGAGATTATATTCAAAAAATGATGGTGGATCTTAGACACAGCGACATCTGGTGACTGCACCACCTGAAGAGGAGACAATACTCCTCAGCTGCTCAAAATAACGTCTCAAACATAGATCCATTCCTTGTAGCAAGATGCTTGACGACTGACATCCACGCAAGCACTCGGGAGAGACTGTCACATTTAATCATTGAATGCAAAGAGTAGAAATCTGGGTGGCATGACTCTGCAGTAGGTAAAATCAGAGGCAAATCAATAGCAGCCTGATAAAAGATCAAACCTTTCCAAGAGTAGAGAGGACAATGCTTGAAACTTGACAATCATCAAGGGTTTGGTGCACTCGACTGCACTTCTGTGGTACTCAATGAAGGAGTACATGAAGCATATAATTGCGGCATAGTGTGCCATAAAAGGAAGGAAGAAGAGAGTAAACTGAAAGACACTGAGAAAAGACTTAAGAATCTGACTGGGAAATGTTAACGTGTCCGAAGAGGCTCAATCCTGAGGACTATTCATGCCTTCACGAATTCTAGAGTAAAGACCTCCAAAGTGTTGGCTTAATGGTTGAGGAAAGCTACAGCCAAAATGTAGTTTGCAGGTATCCAAGCAATGGAAGGGCCAATTGTAATATACACAACAGATATATGCATAGTATTCAAAAGTGCCTGTTGCCTGACTGAAGGAGGTGCAACAGTTTTTTTGTTGGAGCCCTACAGCTAAAACAAAATGTAAAGCAAGCATCAGGCTTGGGAACTCCGTTTGGAGTTGGAGGCTCCTCGGTAAGAGATGCTAAATGGCATCCGGCCTTGATGGGCTCTCTGTGGAATTTCTGAAATGTTTATGTAAGTCTCTGTTTTCGGTGCTGCTAGGGTTGTTAAATACAGATAAGGAACAGACGGCTCCCGCATAAATGCAGACATGATCACAGTAATAGACAAAGAGGACACACCTGAAACAGATTGCTCACATTATGGACCAATTGTTCCAATGAATGTGGATGCTAAGCTTTATGCCAAGGCTCTTTCAAAAAGACTGGGACCAATAATGAGAATGTCTGTAGACTAAGACGAAGTGGGCTTCATCAAAGGGAGGGGGGAACGTATAACTCCAGACTGCGACTTGATCTACAGAGGCTTGCAGCACACAATGACCTACCTACATTAGCCCTCTCTTGTTGCAAGAAAGCACTGATAGGGTGAGATGGAACTTTCTCCTTGAGTCTTTAAAAAGAAATGGAAATTGCGCTTTAACTTGTAACTGTAACTTCATGGCCAAGGCACTGTATATAGCAGCTCTAAAGCCTCGGTGCAAACAAATGGATCCCTCTCATAGTTTTTCCACCTGCACTGTGGCATAAGACAAGGCTGCCCAGTCTTGCCTTTATTTTTCACCCTGCTCTTGGATCCCATTTCTGAAGCTGTTGAACAAAAATCTGCAAATCCAGGGGTTAATAATTGGAAGAAGATCATACACAGGCAGGTTTTACGCCGATGACATATTAATATTTTCAATGAATCGTGAGGTCATTCACCATTGAAAGGTAAAGCGCTTCCTCTGTCTAGAAACTGCTTCCAGAGCCATGTACAAAGATGGAAAATTAGATGGGAACCTCACAGTTTTAAGTACTTGGACGTAGTTCTTCTTAGAGTGGCAAAGGGAATTTTAAATGCCAACCTACACCCGCTGATTGCAACTTTAAATATGGTTGTGACACACTGTAATGAAACTAAAACGTTCTCTGTGGGCAGTGTAAATAGCTTCAAAATTATATTTTTTCAACAAGTGCTGTATAAACATGGGGCACTCCTCATCCGCATTCCTGGACAATAGTGGGTGAAACTTTCACCCCCAAAGAAGAGAGTGATCTGTGAGAAGGGAAGAAGTACCTAATAAGTAAGACAAGGATGTACCACTAGACAAGGGAGGATTAAATCTACTCCATCATAAGCTTTATCTTGAAACTGTAGTGCTGCACCAAGCAGCCAGATGGGAAATCGAAGACGGTTCTAAAATTCCACGATGGGCTACCTTGGAAGTGGACAAACTTGCGGGCAGGGTCAGATCTCAAATCCTCTACATGAAAATAAGGTGCAAAGTGGTAATGATCTGAAAACTACTCTATATTCGAAGAGTAAATGGGACGAAGTAGCTAAATACCATGGGGAACACCATTTCATACATGCACTCTTGGAATCCCAGAAGGTAACCTAATCAAAGAAGCCATAACCCAATTGTTGTCCATCCCCATTCGACCGAGAATGCTGAGGGTTGTATGCAGTAGGTAGAAAACCCTGTCATGGGACTCCACCTGCCACAAGTTTGACATACAAACGGAAGTGATTAGATGGTATTGTGAGATCCATACATGGTAGCGGGCCAAAAGACCCAGATCATATATGGAAGGAGAATGTGGCACAAAGTGTAATGGGAGCCATTGCTTCAGATAGCCTATGGTTGTCCAATGTTTATAGACTGCTGTTGCTGCAAAGTATGAAAAATCTGACACCGCTTTGATGAAAATGGGAACTGAAACTGGGGGGGTCAAACCCATTCTGAGTGACAATGAAGCAATATTTTGAAAAGTAAGCGGAAAACACAAGGGTGGGAATGATGCAATAGAGGTCAACTTTCAGGGCATATTGGTCACCTGCAAAACTATATAAAACTAGCCTGAGAGATAATGATCGTGGTTGGGCTTGCAACACTGCTAACACAAAGCTACGCCACATGCTTTCTCAATGTCTGAGTTATGGAGGAGTATAGAGGAAAGGGTGGAACTTGTTTTTCGGATACGCATGGACCACAAACTCTATCCAGAAACAACTGAACATAACGCTTTAGAACCTACGACCCCTGCTCCACGCTATCTTGGACCCACCCAACTACAACGACCTACACTCAGATAAACTGGTTGACCTATACAATGGCACCCTAGAACTAGCCATAAACAACATTGCCTCTATCAAACTAAAAAAAGCTAAACCCGCAGCCCACCTTAATAAATGGTTCACGACTGAACTAAACACCCTGCGCAATGTCAAAAGAGTGGCCGAAGCCACGTGGGGAAAATCGCCTACAACTCATAACAAGGCAGTGTTCACTTCTGTTGCTTCCTCCTATAAATCGGCCATCGTCAACACCAAAAAAGAGACATACAATAACAGAATACTAAATGCAGAATTTGGCACCAAGGAGCGCTTCAGCATTCTGAGGGAACTGGAGACCCCAGCTCCACCAACAGAAGCATGCGTCAAGGATGCGGATTGGTGTGCTAAAATACAGAAGGCTGTATCTGACAAAATAACAATGTTACAAACTAAAATAGAGACTAAAAAGACCAGCATGGCCAATAGCTCTAACAATAACACCCCGCTGGACCCTCGCCCCCCTTCCTGCCCTCCTTTCTTCTTCTCTTCACTCACACCAAAAGAAGTGTAAAATATTATGCTACGCCTAAAACCGTCAAGGTGCCAGGGAGATATCTGTCCTGCCCCAGTCATTAAGGAAGGCGCCAAAGACATTAGCCCATTTCATTGCCACTGTGATTAACTCCTCTTTCAAAACTAGCTCGGTCCCAAACAACCTCAAGGAAGCTTGGGTTATGCCCCTCCTTAAAAAACCGAACCTAGACCCCAACATACCGACCAATTATAGGCCCATTACAACTGTCCCTTTCTCTTAAAAATTCTGGGTAAAGGCGCCTATCTCCAAATTCCAAAACATCTGGAGGATAATAACCAATCTGGCTTCAGACCGAGACACGGTACAGTAACGGCCCTCCTGGACTAAAAAATCCAAATGGATGAAGCCAAAGATAAAGGCAAGTTGGCCATCCTTCTGTTATTAGGGTACAACGTTGTTTCATCGCCTGCCATTACATCGGCAGGCTCTTAAACGTGCACATTACATTGTATGTGCTCATCGAATTTTTTAGGGGGGGGGTGTGAAAGGGAAAATACGGGTTTGGGCGGGTGGGCAATAGTAAAAAATAAGTGTGGAATTCGATGGAATGTGCACATTTAAAAGCCTGGCGATGTAAAATCAGGTGATGAAATCACATGGAAGAGTTATTAGAACTTTCTGCAGCGTTTGATCTTATCGATCACCAGATCCTTACATAACATCTGACCACAGCCACTGCCTTTTCCACAAACACTTCTAATTGGATCCAATCATTTCTCTCAAACGGAACAACCAGGGTCTTCGCGCCCTCTGCTTCAGCTGCTCCAGTCGCCATCTACTGCGGAGTACCACAGGCCTCGTGCATCTCTCCGACGCTCTACAACATCTTCACAAAGCTCCTCTTTGATCGTCTTGATAACATGGGTGTCGCCTACACAAATTATGCAGGCGACACCCAGGTTCTCATTACGCTGACTGGTTGCTATGAAAATGACTCCAAACTGATAAACTAAATCTACCTTGAAATTCAGGTATGGATGGCTGCCCACGGCCTGTGTCTTAATGATGATAAGATGGAGCTCCTTATCATTGGATCCCAAGCACGTCTAAATAAACATGACACACAGTACATGTCCTTCAACATTGACGGGAACACCATCAAAGTTGAAAAGGAGGTCAAAACATTAGGCATCTACCTGGACTCTACTGTTTCACTTAAGAAACAAGTGAATGCCACTGCCTCAACAACGGCTTATACCAATAAACTTATTAATACTTGCAAACCATGCTTGTCCCCCAACAGCTATATCACGTTAACCAGGGCACTAGTCTTATCGAAGCTGGACTACTGTAATACACTCTTCTTAGGCTCCACAGAACGGAATCTTAATAGACTGCAGGTCCTATAGAATAATGCCTTGGGATCAGCGTTAAACATCCCCAGGTCTAACCATATCTCAAGCATTAGACAGGATTCCCACTGGCTCCCTGTGCACAACAGAATCTCGCTCTGCACTCTAGTTATCACTCATAAATGTTTGTCAAACTCCGTCCCTAAATATCTGGCTGACAAATTCTCTAGAAACCAACTCGCCAGACCTACTAGATCATTCTACTCGCATTGCCTCAATATCCCGAGCTAAAAACTAAAAACGGCTGGCGGAGCTAGCTTCCCAGTTTTGGCCGCCAAATGCTGGAACTCTCTCCCTCTTACTATCAGAGCTGAACCCTCCTTCTGGACTTTCAGAGGTAAAGTGAAAATCTGGCTCTTTGACAAGAAAAACTAATAGGCCCCAGGATAATCACGATGCTCCTCCACTGAAACCTGTGCACCCTAACACATTTTACAATGTATTATTGTATTTCTTGCACTGTCGACCAAACTGTAACCACCGGCGACAACTCTATGCTCTTATATGTAATAATATGCAAGTTGACTAACCTGTGACCTATTGTCGACAAGCACTTCTTTCCTATGTACTCTATATGTACGCTTTTGTCTCAGGAGGATAGCTCTGGGGCAACATGCTTGCCTTGGATGCAAGACTACACGGAGCACCACAGGTTCGATCCCCGCGTCCACGCTTAGAAACCTCTGGGTATTAAGCGTGTTATAAATAACCTATCATATCATATCATTGTAACTCTGTCGTAAACTCTAGCAGCCAGTTACCTCAGGGTTAGGTGTGCTTTATAAATAATAAATAATAAACTAAACTAAACTAAACCCATTACTTGAGGTAATCTGTGCAACATGCTCTCTCCGGGGGATGGAAGAAGGGAAAATACAATGGACCTTTTGAGCAATAACATATACACTCAATACATCACGGAACCATAGAGAAACATGATCATATCCGGTGGGACAGTGTTGATCTGCACGATGAATGATCATTCTGGGCATAGTTTAAATGTTAGGATAACATGTGCCTGCCCGTACCGTCCTCAAATCACTCCTGCCCGATGGCTTGCCCCGCATTAAATCTGTCCTTCGGGCCCCCACCCACTCCTAATATCAGATTTACAAAGTTATCTTATGTGACTGAAATTGTTTTAAATAACCTACACTAATAAAAAAAGTGCTGTGCATACCTTATTTGATTGATTGTGCGATGATTTGAGCTTTTAATAAAGGTTAAATGAATACAAAAAACTACTGAGCAGATTGAGGCTGATTAGACTTCAGGAAAACTATGGCATTAATCAGGATGTTTCAGTGTAAATCTGTTAATTTCAGGAAACATTGGTTTGAAAAACGCCAGAATGATTTATACAAATTCAGTAAAGCATAAGCAAATTCAGGGAGATATTGTGCAATTTCATTCAATAAATGGGGTTGGACGTCAAGTCAATGGCAAGGCACATCGGAAGATTCTACTGAATTGAGGCATATTTAGACTCTTTACCCGTGCTAGCCCACCAGCTTCTATGCACCCGCATCTTCCTAGGAAATACCCCATTAACAGTGCTGTTGCATTCTCAGCAACCACAGTAGATGTTTTCAACCACCATTAATGCATGCAATTCTATTCCAGTGTTCACCCCACCGTAACAGCGTTGATGATCAATGTTTGGAACATCCTCCTTTTTAAAGCTTCAAATAACACACCTCCAAGATAACGCATAAAATTGCTTCATTCAATATAACTTTGTGTTTCATATGGTGTTCAGTGAAGAGGCATTGGATTGTACTGTTTCATATATGGGCATCCTGTGAAAGTGCATCACCAAATTTTATGCTTCGTGTTGCTCCCACCTAGGTATCCCAAAAATCAGCCTTGCATTGTTTTGCATACTGTTGCACATTTAACTATACCTAAAATCCCCAAAAAATGTTTGAAATGATTACCCAGTGTTAAAGTATATTTTGCATAATATTGCCTGATAACGAACATTGGCCTAAGCGCATTCGCATCGCACTGAAAATCGCATTTGAATAAACCTGAATAAGGCTGACTACGCCGCCATTTTAGAATCATCCGCCATTTTGTTTAACTCCTGTTTCTGTCTCATGTTAAACTTGTGTTTTCGGCTCCAGCAGAGAAAAATTAACTTTGCACTGTGTCAACACAGATAAACATGTTGTGACTGCTGAAGGTGAACTGTTTGTCCTGCACTAAGAAACCTTGGAGCTAAACTAAAGTTGAACTGAACAGCAATTTAGATGTTGTCTGTACCAATAGCGTCATCCTTGTTCAAACAGTGGTAAACAATGTTGAATAGCTGAAACTGTGTGCCTTTGCAGAAATTCTTGTGTTGGTTGCATTGAAACCGGATTAACTTTAAGTTTGGAAATAAATGTTACCATTGTATCATATGTGTAGGAAAAACTTGTCTAGTGTTTGAGGAAAACATTGAACAATGTATGGTTATTTGAATTGGTATTAGTTATGTGAACGGGCTGTGAACCCTAATGAATATGTAACCCAAAGATGTGCTGGACGATATGTCTGGGATTGTGAGAGAAATGTATAAAAATTCATGCTTTGTAATGTCCAGCACTCTCTCACCTCACGGTGTCCGCTACCACACATTGGGAGGTGTTGAGAGACCAGACAGCTGTTCTGAAGAATAAAAGTGTACTTGCACCATTGTACTAATGACTGGCATATTTTTATAGAGTGGTATTTAGCCTCGATATTTCTTTCATCTATAGGGACCCTCAGGATCGATGTCACACCGCTAAGACGAAGACGCGGCTGCCGGACCGGGATCAGAGAGTGAAGGGGGCCCCTGCAAAGTGATACGCGATTCTTCCGCAGTACTGCACGCCGGATCCCTGGACGGTGAGCTGCGTTTAGTGAGACATCACGACGAGGGTCCCCGTATCGTGGCCTGTTTTGCGAAAATGCCAGCCATGACAATTTGTAATCAGATCTGACCCTTTTTATTTTGACATCAGGTGAGTCGTACCCCAATTCTTAAGAATCCTGATATTGGTTACAGATTTGTTTTTTCAGAAACAAATGACGCCAGGCAACACCAGTGATCTGATATGCCTGGGAAATTGTCATCCTGTTTCAGGGTATTATTCCGCAGAGATAGACAATCTTTGGAACAAGGCCAACCGGCGCCACCGGATGGATCGCCGGCTTTTTTAATGTACTGTAAGAATGGCCTAGGAACTATCATATTTAATGAGCTTTGGCACAGACAGACCAGGCATGTTTCCGAACTTCAGTGGCCAGTTTATGGCAGTTTTGGAAATTTCCCATCTAGAGCATTTAGAATCCATATTGTTGAGGAAAAAGGCTAGGCCTGCAGCATTTGATGCAGTTAAAGATTGGAGAAAGGAAGCTATGCAGCAACTGAGAAGTAAAGTAAAGTATGCAAAAAGACCAATGCTGAGAAAGCACTATTGCATGATCAGCAGAAACAGTTGGAATCTATTAGAGGTATGGACAGGACTTTCCAACTTCATGTGCAAAAGATATATCCGTCTCAGGATTTTCATAGATCAGATGAATTAATTAATAAGTTGTTAAATGAATGTAGAAATGTTCGAACTGTACCACATCCTTATGTACCTCTTCCTGTTGTTGGTCCACCTCCTCCCATTGTTGTTCCTCTTCTTCCTGTTGTTGTTCCTCCTCCTTCACCTCCACCCTTGCCGACAGTTGCCGTCCCCATAATTCCATCTGCACGGCTAGTGGTATTGCCTCCGCTACCTATTGACTCTTTACCAAGTGGTTCTGCTTCGCCTGTAGTGGGTGAAGGTGCGGGAGCTGATCCTAGAATAGTGACTTGTGGTACAGTATCTAAGGACAGAAAAAGAGAATTAAATACATGTGCTAAAAAGTATATTGAAAAGGGTGATGAATCAGCTGTTCTAGTTGTGATTTCTGATCAAGGGGGTATTCCTGAACAGAATATTTTGATAGAACGGATGGGAACATATCTAGTCAATATATGGAGTGATTTGATGGACATGAATTTCCCACAGGGGTTGAAGGATTTGAATGTCCTAACCCGCTCAAGGAACACTGCAGAAAAAGTTTAAGAGCATTTAGAGAGGGTATTTGAGTTTCAAAGGGAGCTAGATCGGTTACAGAAAGATGAAATGGATGGTAATGGACGGGAAGCTTTGTATGTGCAGAAACGATTTCTTCCTGCAAACCAATGAGTGAAGAAATGCGCATTTGCACAAGAGATGCTCTTAGATGGATTTCAGATGTTTCAATTTCTCCCATTGAAGTGCATGACACGTTTAGTCAGTATGCTCCGGCAATGCAAGGGAAAGTGTTACAGGTAATGGAAGAGTATCTACAAGATGAATTTATGAAAAGAAAGGAATGTTGTCCCCCAGATTTGATGGTCATTTATAAGAGAACATTTTCGCCCGATACTGCTTTGACAACTTTGTCACTTGATTTAGCCTTGTTGCTTAATAGACGTTCAGATTTGCCTACTTTACAATTGCTGATGAGGGAGGTTCCTCTGACATTTGTTCAGAAAGTAGAAATTCCAGCTGACGTCGCAGCAGGAACACCTGCTACTACTATTGAAGCACATTATGTGTCACAGTTTGTTGATGTTCAGTTATCTAGACAGGAAGTGAATACTATCAAACAAACCATTCCAGATATTAGGAAGAATTCAACAGGATTTTATAAAGAAATTGAATCTGTCTTGCATTTGTCAGTTTTCACAATGGGTGATATAGATTTGTTGTTTCCTGTGATCCTTCCTGCAGATTTGTAGAAGCAGATTATAACTGTATATGATCAGGCAGGGATAGGTGATACATGGGATGCTTTAGTACAAATAGATGGGGAAAGGAATGCTGGTGAGAAACCACCACAAGTGATACTATTGTTGCCAGACAGAATAGTAGCTAACTTGAAAACTCTGGTTCCGGAGAAAAGAATCATATGGGAAAAACGTACGGCTTGAATACAATTGAAGTCAGAGGGTGCAACTGAGTATTTTAATAGGTTCGAACAAGTATTCTCAGATTTTAGTGGTCAAGAATTAAGTACAGAGTCAGGAAAGAGGTTGTTTGTGGACAAGTTTGTGCGTGGATTGTTGCCTGAAATCCAATCACAGATTATGACTTCTGAGAGTGCTTAGCAAGCGAAATCACAGTCTGAAGTATTACAAATAGCTCAGTACTATGAGAATAGGGTTAATAAAGAGAAGGAGAAGGTGGAGAAGAAGAAGGGAGACTTGAAGACTAGAGAATTATTGCAGCAAATAGCTAGAGGAGCTAGAGGTGGGAATACACAGTTTAGTGGCCAATTTACGCCACAGAGTAATGCACAACTGGGTCCTGTACATATGAAGCAATGTGAATATTGTAGACAGGAGGGTCATTGGTGAGCACAATGCCCGATCCAAGGCAGGATTTTCTTAAATTCAGAAGCTCCTCAAGACTTTCCTCTTGACCTCCTCCTTCCCCCTGTCTCTCCTCTGCTAATTTCACAGTTGCTTTAATTGGTGTCCAGGGCCCTTATGCATCCTTGAGGCCCTGACCTCCCACACTCAATTGCCCCGAGCTTCTGTCTATCATCAGCACCTGCCGCAGCACACCCTCCATCCTGGAGGCTAGCACCATAACTTGTACTTCATCTGTTGCTCACCCACGAGCATGGGCACCCCAGCATCTACCCCCACTGCCCCATCCCTTCTGCACTTGCACGTTCTGAATACTCCCAAGGCGTAGTAGGTTTGTGTTTTTTCCCTCCACTCTATTTAATATTTTTATGTATTTAATGTGTCTCATTCCCATATCCCCTCCCTGTTGGCCCTTTGAAAAGGAATGTATTTGCGCCTAACAAGTGAACACTAAATAAATAAATGGGTGTACCAACTGGTCCCTACAGATGTAGAGGACCAGCAGCCCCCCATGTGTGATAGGGTACGATCCCACATGGGTGCTGCAGGGCCTCTGTTACTTCAGGTGCTAGGGAGGGTTAACCATTAGGAGGCAAAGGAGAGATCTATTTTGATGCTCTGATAGTCTCCTATGTACCACATGGAGGAGGGGCTGTGGGAGGAAGTTTGTTAACCAACTTCCATCCCTACTTACTGTTAATGAGCAAAAGAGAGCAGAGAAGTAGCATGGTATGGGCTGAGGGAATGAGAAGAGAAAAGGTGAACTTTTTAAAATAGTGTCTGTTTGCATACATTAACATGTGTTTGACAGGTGCAATAATGGCGTATGTTGTTCAAAAATGCCTTATGATTTTATCTGAGCGCAAGCAATCAGCACACACAAGTGTTTTAAAGTGGCAATGCTGAAATATACTGGTGAGACATGCCTCATGAATTCCTTTAAGCGCAAACAGCACAGATGTGTGTTTTACAGTGGGCATACTGGCATATATTGTTGGGAAAGCCTTTGAACATGCTTTGGGCACACACAAAATGACAATGTGCTTTACAGTGGCAGAGGTTGCATACAATGGGAAAGCCTCATGATTTTCACAACCAGCATGAAAAGTGGGCAGAGACAGTGGGCCTCATTACACGGTAGGCGGTAAGGGATTACCGGCACCGGTAAGGGCACCGGTGCCGGTAATCCCTTACCGCCGTACTACGAGGTCCCTCAGCGGGTCCCGTCCTTAATGTGTGGTCAAACCACACGTTAAAGACGGGACCCGCTGAGGGACTTCAGACGGGACCCGCTGAGGGACTTCAGAGCTAATAACGGTACCGCTAGAAGCGGTACCGTTATTAGCTCCTTCCCCATTCCCATTGAGCCCTATGGGGGCTCGAATGGGAATGGGGAATGGTAATTGGCATGGGGACTTACCGGGTCCTCCAGGGTCGGAATGTCCCGGTAAGTCCCCATACCGCCGACCCGGACCCAGAAGGCGGTAAGGGGTAGCCATGGCGCTAATAGCGCCATGGTTACCTCCTACCGTGTAATGAGGCCCAGTATGTCTTGCTAGGACAGGACTTGTAATTTAAGTTGAGTAGGAGCATCTTGATATGCGTTATTTATTGGCAATGTCGCCATACATTGCTGAGGCAGTCCATGTTTTCTTGGACTGTACCTGCATGAAAGGAGGGAGCCCTGACATATAACTGAGAAAGGCCCAGTGATTTTGAATTGGGACACTCTGCATGAAAATGTGTTCTACTGTGTCGATGCTGGCATAGTGTGACAGGCCACATTATTTTCTTTTGGCACAAACTGCATGAAAGGGGGCAGCACTGGCACATATGATCGAGACAGGCCTCATGATATGATATGATATGATATGATATGTTTATTTATATAGCGCCTATACACAATGTGTTTCAAAGCGCTTCAAGGCAAGGGAGGGAACAAGGGAAAATACCACGACATTCTTACAGGCCATGAACAGTAAGGATGTGAAATTAACTATCGTACTTGGCCTGACGACATTTCAGATAGTGCAAGTGCTAAAACATAGATAAGGAAGGGAGCGGGAGAGTAGGAAGGAAATGGAAACAGACAGGCGACTACCGTACTAGGCATTTCTGGTAGAGCCGGAGGAAAACAAAAGGTGAGGGAGAGGGGTGCAGAAAGGGAGGAGAGGAACAAAACAAGTGACTATCGTACTAGGCCTGACAACGTTTCAGATAGTGTTGGAGGGAGAGGGGGGGCGGTAAGGGGATGGGGCGCGACAGACGAGGTTGCTATCATACTAGGTCCAGGGACAATTCTGATAGAGTAAGTGCATAGAAGAAAGTAAGGGGAGGAGGGGAGGAGATAGGAAAAGGGAGAGGGGAGGGGAGGACAGAACAGAGAGTAAGCAGTCAAAAAGAGTGGAGATGCAAGAGGGGAGAGCCAATACAATTGCAGAAGTCAGTAGTAACACATAATGTTGCAAGTCTGGATACAAGATGAAGAGGGGAACAGCATGATTCAGGGCCACCATGAGTACAAGATGCAAAGGAAGTCCAGCATGAGAGTTGCGAAAGGGTGACGCACCTTGAATCAATGAAGTCCATAAATGTAAAATCCAGCATTGGCCACAAGACGGTGATGGTGAAACCAGAATGTTTCAGGACAGACTCCTGTGTGCATGAAGGGGAGGCACAAGGGAAAAACACAGGGGGACCAGAGAGGGTGGGGATGGCCTGTGGGGACAGAGGGTGTAAACACATGTTGGTGCATGCTTACCTGCTGTCTTAGCAGGGGGTCGGACCCTGGATCCTCCTGGTCCGAACAGGTCCAAACAGGAATTGCCCTTTTCTTTGACTGCCCTTCACTTTGGACGCTCGGGCGAGATACGGCCTTGATCTAAGAGTTAAGAGCACGAAGGAAGAGGCAGAGCTAAGAAGGTGGGTGGTACTTAGGCCAGGTGACCTAGATCCACTTACACCTGCTCCCCAGCTGCAAAGGAAAAGAGGCTGGAGGGTTCCTTAAGTAGGGAAAAGAGCAGCAAGCAGGAAGGCACCAGGTGGGCGGGGCTTGCTAAGTGGTGAAAAGGAGCAGCAAGCAGGAAGGCATCAGGTGTGCGGGGCTTGCTAAGTGGTGAAAAAGAGCGGCAACCAGGAAGGCACCAGGTGGGCGGGCCTTAGGCTAGGTGACCTAGATCCACTGATCAAATGATGTTGATTGAGGATAAAGAGCATGAAGACGTGTATTGCAAAGGCACTGATGGCATATATTTTGAGATATTACATGCCTCATGATTTTCTTTGGACACAGGCAGCATAAAAACGTGTTGAAAAAATGATCCTTTTCATGATTAATGGCCTGGCTTCTATGGGAGCATTACATGCTCTGCACTAAATGGAAAGAACATGTAAACTCTATGGCTTTTGACCTAATTTCTCTGAAATGTGTTCTGCAAAATGTGCCATTTTAACCCATTGCCTTAAAACATTTCTTGTGGGGAGAACCCAAATCAACACACAATAACTGGTGTGGGGTCGTTCTCTGTGCACGCTATGCACCACCACTTCATGAGCCACTGACACATGCACACATTAAGAAATAGTTACTGTTTCAAAACAGCGTGTGACACAACATGCTGATGTCGTCTCTGGTAGCAATACAGCTAGCCCAGTTGACTAGTAAATATTTCCCTGTCATTGATCCCAAGGCTATGAAACTTTGCCGCGTGCAGGCAAGAGCTGCATTAGTGCACTTACTTGTAGGAGCCGGTGCCGGACTACAGACCACCTGATCTGCTGTTGACAGTGAGATTTGAATTGCATCCATGTGGGGACATCACGTGTTCGCGGGAGTGCGATCTCGCGAGATCTCGAGGCAACGAGATCTCGCGAGCCCGCGCTCCACGGGAGAACGTTGCCGCCACAATTGGCAGAGCGCCAGACCAAGTGGTCGGGTGACAGCGCTGCTCCTGTTGAGGAGCCATTATAGTTGAGGCTCACAGAAGGCTCTGAGTCCAGATTCCAGGGCATAAGTCCAATGCCACAGGAGGCCACATGGGGGCCCTGGAAGCCTACAGCGTGCCATCCATGAGCACACCCTGCCTCCAGTGAAGTAACTGGGAGGCCCAGACAAGAACTGTAAGTAAACCCCCCTACCCTGCCTAAGGACAAGTTATGCCCACCAGTTTGTCTTGTCAATAAAGACAGTTAGACGCCACTACAGTCCATGTCAGTAATCTAAATGAGGGCAACTCTTCACACAAGATATCTAAAACTGAAAGGGCACTTTAAAAAAAATAAAAAACGCTCATGTTGATGTTTACTATAACTTTAAACCTTAACTGCGAACATTTTCCATTTTGAACACACACTTATGTACTTCCATTTGTTGGGTTGCAATATTTAAGTAAAAAACATGGAGTTCATTTTCTAGTCGAAAATTAGAGTATGTTTCTTGTTAAATGTGCTTGTGGTAAAGCCAGGGGACACTATCTAGGGTTTAAGAAGAATAAAAATGAAAATAATGTCAGTCTCTCACTGTGGTAGAGTGTCAACATATAAAACGTTTTGTATTTAAGCAACCCCCTCTAACACGCAGTGGTGCAGTTGATACGTGTTTTGGTGAGGAGGCCATGGTAATATTTTCAGAAAGGATGCCATCCACACAAAGGGAACTTTGTGCACAGAGTCATCTGCACAACTTTACCATACTGGCCAACCATACAGATTTAGGCAGTAGGCTACTGCTTTTTAAGCAGCCCTACCGCCTACAGATTTCAGTGACATATCCTACTGCTTTTTACAGTGGCAGGTAATGTATGTGACTCTAAGGCAGGCTGCAGGACAAAGCATGCAACACATTAATTAGCCTGTCTGTACAGTGGGCTGGTAGATGAATACTTTGATTGGGCTCAGACCAATTCACTGAACTGACAGCTGCGTGACTCTGTCCTGCACTCTTGCCGAGACAACCCTTAGGTGAACCACCAGTGAAGGCAAGTGGCAGAGTGTAACACCATCACGCAGCATCTGCATATCAGACTGAGGGGGGTATCAGTCACCTTGTTCTTCAGTGTTCAACTGGCAATAAATATGTACTGCCTGGGCTACTGCTACTGGGCAGTGGCCAACTTGCCTACCAGCTCAGTGCGATTACCTTCTGTGAAGTTAGGTAATTGAATTTGGTGTAAAGTTACCATTCAGAATCATACCTTTTTAACATTTCAACATCTTTCCATGTTGTGCTGTTTGATGGGTTGTGTATTTTAGAATGGTTAAATGGTGCCAACAATGTATGTTTTGTATTTTCCTGTGATGTCATCGTTATGGGAATTATTATTTTCGAAACTTGAAAAATCCTACATCTTTTTGGTCACAGAATGTTGGCAAGTTTGCTTTACAGTAGTGCAGGACTGTCCTTTCCACACCTGCCTGCAGTCCATCCCACCATTAAAGGTACGGCTCTGTTTGTGCTTGTATACCTCAGAAAACACACATTTTAAGGCATTATCACCTGGCAGTGCAATGACACCTAGGATTAAACATTCTAAAGGGTTGCCGTGGGAACCCTAGTTAGCGAGAAGGGTTGACACTAAGGTCTATTAGCCCAGGTAGCTTGTCATTGCAGGCAGTGTTGCTGAAGCCATCGCTTCTAATGAATTTTCGCTACATGATAGCATCACAGCAACACTGCGGGAATGGTGTAAGGCACAATGGCATGCGTGTTCGGGATCTGGCACCTGCGTGATCCAAGCGACCGGAGCTAAGTCCAAATTGCATTGTCCACCCATGCCTTTAAGGGTCATGTGCCACCGATGGAAAAGTGCCATGTATGAGGAACCTGCTGGGCCGCTTTCACTCAGCATGCACGCACTCATGGACTAGACAGGAGACGGAGCAAGATTACCAAACATGTACCTTTTGAATTACAGACTCCAACTGCCGGCGCCCTGGCCAGCCCCTCCCTAACCTGCAACGTCACTTCCTTTCCCCAACAGCCCGCAACAGCGGACTCCCACATAACGATGTGGGCGGGCCATCACGTGGCCCACGGCTTCACAGCCTGACATCTCACGCCATTTTAACCCAACAGTTCTCTGGTGTCTTTTACCCCATTTCTTCTATGAGTCTCTGCGGCTTCATACGGCTCCGCTGGGGTCGTCCAGACGTCTCTGGGGTTGGGTGGCGGGAGCTTTCCGGTGCGCCTCATTCAGGACCCTCATCGTCCGATGTGTCCCGGTCTCCGTGGTAGTGTTCATCTGCTTCAGGCCAGTCTCTGGGGTCTTCATTTGACTCCCATCTACCACTGAGCGGTGTTAGCACCCTTTTGAACTGCGACACGTTTCGGGTTACCGATGATCGTCCTTCTCTCTCTGCGGTGACCATGGTGCCCTTCCTGCGTGTTACTGTCAGTAGCTCAGGCGCAAATGGGGCGTCTTCTTTCCGGCCTGTGGTTTGTTGCATCAGCACCTGGTCGCCGGGTTTGACATTTGACTCTTGCGCGTGTCGGCGCGTGTTGGCGCATGTCGGCTGTTTGTTTCATTTTCTCCTTTTCCTCTCGTTCCTTCTCTCTGATTTGAACCTCCAGAGGTTTCAGGGGCCTCAGGGTCGGGTCTTCAGGTAGTCTTGTTTTTACGGGTCAGCGGAACATGAGGTCGGCCGGACAGACCCCCGTGGTGCTGTGCGGGGTGTGCCTGTATTCCCTTAGTAGTTGGTATAGGGTTTGCTCAAAAGGCTTGTTCAGTATGTTAGCTATTTGGAGAGCTCTTTTGATGTTGGCCATGAACCTCTCGACTGTGTTGTTCGCTTGGGGCCATCTCGGGGTTATCTTCCTATGATGGAAACCCATGTACCGGGCACATTTCTGAAAGTCTGCGCTGGCAAAGGGCAGGCCATTGTCCGATTTTATCACCCTGGGGATGCCGTACGCAGACAGCATGCGGTCCAGGGCTGGTATGATACAGGTGGCCGCCGTGCTCTCCACGATCTGTGCTTCTGGGAACCGTGAGTGTTCATCCACAAGCACTAGTACATATGAGCCATTCCTCATGGGTCCAAACAAATCTACTGCCAGTTCGTCCCAGACTCTATCTGGCATCTTGGACATTTGCATCGGGCTCGGGTGTGGCGGAGGTGCAAGTTGTGTGCATGTCGTGCAGCCGCCTACCAGTGAGTCCACCATGGCATCGAGCTTTGGGAACCAGACTTTTTGTCTCAGGAGTCGTTTTGTTGCTGCTACCCCTCTGTGCCCTTCGTGGGCTAGTTGTATTGTCCTCTCCCGCAAAGCTTTGGGTATGATGACTTTGCAGCCTTTGAGTATGATGTGATTGTCCACGACCGATAACTCGTCTCTCACTTGGTCTATCCACCTGATGTCATCTTCCAATTTCTCTGGTTCTTGTCTTGCCTGTTGTTTCATGTGTGTCCATTTGTCTGTTTGTATGCAGTGCTTGACGATTTGTAGTGCCGGGTCTTGTTCAGATTTGTTTATCACTTCCTCCCATTCTATGGGGAACCGCTGCAGGTGGTGTACCACATAATTAATGTATGTGTCTGCTATGGAAGGTTGGGTTTGTGCAGAGCCCGATGGGTGTCTGGACAAATAGTCCGTCCTCCTTTCCTGGTTGATGCTTGATGCAGAATTTGTAGTCCTGTAGCCTCAACCCCCACCTTGCAATACTCGGCGGCATCCTGGACTTGGGGTCGCCGTCGATGGTGAGCAATGCCTGATGGTTGGTGACGACTGTGAACTCTTTCCCATACAGGAATAGGTGAAAGTACTCACAGGCCCACACCAGGGCGAGGCTCTCTTTCTCGGCCTGGGAGTAGGCCTGTTCTGTGGACGTGAGGCTTCTGCTGGCGTAGGCTACTATGAACACCTTGGCCAGATCCTCTTGGTCTTTCTGGGATAGGATGGCCCCCAGCCCTCAGCCCTACGGGGCTGGCATCGACGATGACCTCTGTGTCTCTTCAGGAGTCGAAGTATGCCATGTGTTCCGACCTTGAGATGGACTGTCTGATGGACTCAACGCTTGCTGGCAATCTTCTGACCACGTGAATGGCTGATCTTTGCGTGTGAGCAGGCGTAGCGGATTGCTCACCGTCGCATAGTCTTTGAGATATCTCGAGCAGTAGCTGGCGAGTCCTAGAAATGAGTGTAGCTTTGAGGTGTTGGTGGGGGGTAGCGTCGTGTTGAGTGCTGTGACCTTCTCATGGCCTGGCCACATGATCTGGTCCGAAAAAATGTGCCCAAAGAATCTCAGTGAGCCTTTGCTGAACTCACACTTTTGTTTGTTGAGTGTGAGGCCCGCCGCTTCCATGGTGGCACACACGTGGTGCAACGCTGTGTTGTGTTCCTCTTTTGTTTTTCCGAATATCAGCACGTCGTCTGAGTAGTTTTGACAGTTCGGTATGTGGCGGATGACTAATGGATCTCTTCTTGAAAGATCTCGGCGGCCGATGGAATGCCAAAGCTGAGTCTCTTGTATTGAAACAGGCCCTAATGTGTTACAAAGGTCGTGATGTATCTGGATACGGGGCTTATTTCGATCTGATGATATCCCTTTGTGAGGTCTAGTTTGGAAAAGACCTTGGCACCATGAAGGAGGTGGATCATGTCCGTGATCCTCGGTGCTTGGTGTCTCTCCCTTTTGATGGTGACGTTGGCTCTCCTCATGTCGACGCATAGGTGTAGGGAACCGTCTGGTGACTTATTTGGGACAGGGACAATTGGTGACACCCACGGTGTGGGCCCCTGCACGGGTTCGATGACCTGCAGCTTTATCAGTTTGTTGAGTTCCTGCTCTACCTGTTTTTTTTATATTAATTGGTATGCCTCTGTAGTGTTGCGCCACTGGTGGCACGTCTGTGTTGATGTGAAGGTGTACCTTTCTGTTCTTCAGCTTGCCTAGCCCTTTGAACAATTTCGGAAATGCTTCATGGATCGCTTTGGGTGTGGCAAAATATTTGTGCCCCATTAGCTGGTATAGAATATCTACTAGGCCCATGTCGACCGCTGTTTTGAAACTGAGGATAAATCCACTGTTGGCCTCCGTGTTTAGGATGTGTAGGGGAATCTTTGCCGCTTGAAATTTGTGTGCGCACCACGCTGCGATGGTGCCTTTGCACGGGAGTGGGGTGGACCCCCCGTATGGGTATATGTCAACGGTGGCCTTGCGTATCTTTGGTTTACGGGACAGCGAGTTGAATGCTTGCTCGATGATAATGTTCACTTTAGCCCCGTATCAATTAGGAACTCTATTGGAGTGCCATTAACTTGTAGCATAATGACCGGGTTGTGCTGGGTGGCTGTCGCATTGTTGAGGGCCCACACATAGCCTTTCTTCCGTTGGTCATCTTCTGAGGATGGTGTCTCACTGCTGGATGGTGAGCACATTTCTATATAATGGACGAATCGTCTTCTTTGAGTGCGCCTCTCCCCTTCTTGTGGCCTCCTGTCCTCTCTGGCGTAGGAGTTTCTGTGGTCCTTATATTCTCTCCGGGAGGGTCTGTGGTCCCATTCAGTTCTGTTGCTTGTTGGACTGTGGCGGGTCGCCCTGCGGCTGTCTTGTGTTCTCTGCCTGCTGGAACTGGCTGGGGGGGCGTTTTTGCACATTGGCCTGAAGTGATCCATGCCCCCACATGCGGTGCATTGCTTTCCTACGGTGGGGCAGTCCCCTGTGTGTGGGTATTCAAATCCACACCTGTAGCATGTGGCTTCGGGAAGTCCCGCCGCTGGGGTCGCGGCTGAGTCCAGTCTGTTGACTGTGTATGTGTGCCCTGTGGGCTGTTGGATGTTGATTTTGCCTAGGTTGTCTAGTTGTGATTCGACCGCGGCTTCCATTCTGGCTAAGGCCAGAATTTCTTCCAGTGATCTTTGTTTTTGTAACAGTTGTTTCCTGAAAGATTGAGATTGGCATCCTGTGATCACTTGTGATCTTAGGGCTTCTTCGTTTGAATAGCGGTGAAATTCACAGTATTTTTGTTTGATGTGCAGGTGCATAACGTAATTGTCCAATGACTCGCCTTTTTTTTGACGGGTGGAGTGAAAGATATGGCGCTCATAGTCAACATTGGTATGAGGAGCAAAATATTCTGATAGTTTGTGATGTACCTCTTCATATGTTGCCATGTCCCAATTGATTAGCTCACCTCCGATATCCCTGACGGCTGGCCTTATAGCCATGGACAGTGTGTTCTTCAGCCTGTCATCTTCTGCCAGGCCTACTGCTCCTGCGTAAAATTTAAAGTCTTGCAGTCATGTGGCCCAGCTGGGACCTAGATACGTCGTGTCCCGAACGTCAAATGGGCTCGGCATGTGCATCACTTGCGCAGGCCCTCCTGCCGCTGGTGTTTGGACAGCATTCCCTCCTGTGGCTCCCTCCGTGCCTGCTGCTGCGGCTGTGGGTGCTGAAGATGAGGCTGTGGGTGCGGATGATGATGCCTGGTCTGTCATCTTAAATCACTGGAGGCGTGTCTCACGGTCAAATTTGGGCTGTGGTAACAGCTTCTTACCATGTGG
The DNA here is from genome assembly GCF_040938575.1 of Ambystoma mexicanum. Classification (NCBI taxonomy): domain Eukaryota; kingdom Metazoa; phylum Chordata; class Amphibia; order Caudata; family Ambystomatidae; genus Ambystoma; species Ambystoma mexicanum. The sequence goes on along the minus strand of NC_090921.1, from coordinate 1,176,583,921 downwards.
GTAGGATGCGGTATTAGCTTGTCTTTAGTTTGCTCAAGTGCTTTCTGTGTGGGGTGACCGTGTTCCCAGCTGCCTTGTCTGCTGCGTGTGTGCTTTATTCTTGGGCGGGGCACACACGTGTTGTTGAGGATTTATCCTCCAGGATTGATTTACAGTCCTTGTTTGTTTGCCGTGCTCTCCCTACCTCTCACCTGTGTCTCCTTGAGTGGGTGGGGAGGGGGCAGGGTGGCGACGTTCGTCACGGGCCGGGCCTCGTTGCGGCCTGCTGTGCTCCGTTTCACTGCAGGGGTCTGCACCCGCGGTACTGAAAGCGTTGCTCTGCTTGTGCTGCGGGCGGGGCTCTTGGCCTAGTGCGCGTGATGCAGCCCTTTTGTTTCGTGGGTGGCACCGCGGTTCGCATGCTACAGAGCACGGGGTCTGGTGCATGTGAGGGGCGCCGACGCGCTTCACTGCCCGACGGCAGCCCTCGGCATGCATGGCGTTCAGCTCCTCGTCGCCAGTGTGAGGAACCTGCTGGGCCGCTTTCACTCAGCATGCACGCACTCATGGACTAGACAGGAGAAGGAGCAAGGTTACCAAACATATACCTTTATTGAATTACAGACTCCAACCGCTGGCGACCTGGCCAGCCCCTCCCTAACCCACAACATCACTTCCTTTGCCCAACAGCCTGCAACGGCAGACTCCCACATAACGATGTGGGCGGGCCATCACGTGGCCCACGGCTTCACAGCCTGACACCATGAGCGTGTAGAATTCTGGGATACAGCATAAGCACCGGCTGATGTATGAATACCTACACCCTTTCTCCGCTCTGTAAAGCTCACCTGGTATCCACGGGGGTGCCAGCCAGTCCGGACTGCTTCACCCTTGGACCACCTGCTTGGGCCCTTGTGCGGCTGAAAGCCAGGTCTGAAACACAGAAGTTACACTTTAGCTTGATTGTCTCTTGTGGCTCGGGGCCCACCTCCCTTACAGACCCACAAACACCCCCTGGCGTCTTTCTCACCTTGCTTTTTGATGAGGCGCACTCTCCGTCCTGCCACTCTGAGCAGGGGCCCGTTGGGGTTAGGCTTGTCGCTGCTGAGTTACTTCACTGGAGCGACTCTCCGGGGTCCAGACCTGCTGTGACTCCGTTCTTCAAGTAAGTCTATCTTGATTGTGTGTTCCTTGTTTAGTAATTGTCTCTTTCTCTTTTTCCACTGATCTTTTTAGGTGTAGATGTTGTCCTCGTGATGTCGCGCAGGTTGGTGCACGAAGTGGTAAGAAAGGGGCGAAGTGTGGCGCTATATGGTTTTCTTGTGCTAACCTGGTTATTTTGTCCTTCTTGCAGGTTGCGGTGTTGTTCCGGAATGCGTGTGCCGAAAAGATGAAGAGTGGTAAATAGTGAGGAGCGCACCGCTTCCTGACACCCCGGGTTGGGCCCGGACCTTCCGCTCTATGCAGGTAAGAGAGAGTTTCTGAATGTGCAGAATAAACGCTTACTGAAGTTGTTTTCTCTGTTTTCTTTTCCAGGTAGCGGTTTTCTCCATGGAACGAGGTCCGCCGAGATGTTAGCAATTCAGGATCCTGGAGCGGAATACAGGAGCAGCTCCCAGGAGGTAAGCGAACACTAACGATGTCTCCTCTTATACTTGCAGGAGATCAGGCCCGGCGTGTAGATGAAGATGCTGCTGAACACAGTGAACGTCACGCTGCCACTGGCAGAGCAACACGAAGCGTGTGCTGGAGTCCTGCCGCAGCTTATATAGCCTGCAGGCATCCCAGGTGTCTCTGGGCCTGCCACACCCAAAATGCTAGACCGCATGGTTCAGTTCAGGAACTGAGCCATATGGAAGCATCCATGTTGTTGCACAATGCCCTTATGGGCCCAGATTACTGCTTTAGCACATGAGCCTGGCACGAGGACTGACCCCAAGTGAGGCTGGGGGCAAATGTCAAGGCCCTTGAGGCCCTGATGGGGGTACTAGAAGTAGCCCACCTGGCCTGGCAATCCAGGCCAAGGGCAGGAGTCGTGACAGCACTCCCCCCTAAGGCCCCTCTCAAGGTGATTCTTGCCTCTGGCCCGGGTTTGGTGGGGTAATCCCGATGAAAACGCTGAATCAGGAGTGGAGCGTGGATGTAATCATGGGGTTCCCATGTCCTGTCCTGTGGGCCATACCCCTTCCAATCTACTAAATAGTATAGTTTCCTTCTGACATACTTTGAGTCCAGGATGTTTTTGACTTCAAACTCTGGTTTCTCATTTACCATTACTGGTTCAGGTGGAATGGTTATTCGTGTCCCTGGTTGGACTGGTTTTAAGAGAGACACGTGGAACACCGGATGGATGTGCATGTTACTTGGCAAGGCCAGTTTTACTGCGACTGGACTTATGATAGCCTTGACGGTGAAAGGTCCCAAATACCACGGGGCAAAATGTCTGAGTTCCTTTAATAGGCACATATTTTGAGGCTAACCAAACTTCATCCCCCACCTGGTAGTTTGGGGCTCTTTCACTGTGTTGATCTGCGTATTTCTTCTGGCGATCCTTGGCTTGATGTAGGTGTTTGACGGCGCTTGTGAAGGCCTGAGAAATTATGGTGTGCAAGGTTTCAATGGCCTGCATCTCCAGTGTTGTTGGAATGTCCAGTTCGGAAGTGCGTGGGTGTCTGCCATAAATTGAGAAGAACGGGGTCTGACCAGTACTGCTGTGCAGGGAGTTGTTATACACATACTCAGCTAACCATAACAAGTCTTTCCAGTTTCCTTCAACTTGGTGTAACATGCAGCGTATGTACTGTTCAAACGTTAGGTTCGTTCTCTCTGTTTGACCATCAGTTTGAGGGTGATGGCTAGTGGATAGTCTGATGTCTATTTGAGCCATGGAACAGCAATTTTTCCAGATGTTGGATACAAATTGGGTACCTCGATCGGAGATCAGTACTGACAGAAACCTATGAAGGCGTATGATGTGTTCAAGGAAAACCTTCACCAGGCTGGATGCATTTGGGAGACCTTTAAATGGTAGAAAGTGAGCCATCTTTGAAAACAAGTCTACGACCACGAGAATAGTATTGTATGCCTGACTGGGTGGTAAATCAGTGATGAAATCAAGAGACAAGGTATGCCAGGGTGCCGGTGGAATTTCCAGTGGTTTGAGGAGCCCAGCTGGTTTCTGCTTAGATGATTTGTTCTGTGCACAGAGCCCACACGAGGTGACGAATTGAATGACATCCTTACGCCATGTAGGCCACCAGTAACTTCGTTTTACTTTGGCTAAGGTCTTCGCAATGCCAGGGTCACCTTCCAGTAAGGAGTCATGATATCCTGAGATTACTTGGACCTGAAGTTCCTTTTTGGGAACAAACAAACGGTTTCCGAAGTAAGGTAGTTGGTCCTTAATTATGCAGGGTTCTCCTCGCGAATACCATTCCTCTATCAACTCGGGAGCCATCCCGCTTTGGATCTCATGCTGAAATTCATCCAGAGTCATTGTGGTTGTAATGCCTAGGACCTTGTCACTCGGAATGATAGCCACAGGATCGGGGGTCGTGTATACCTGTTCATCTTTACCCATGCGGGAAAGGGCGTCAGCTTTTCCATTCTTGACTCCCGGTCGAAAGGTGATGACATAGTCATATTCTGCAAAGAAAAGGACCCAGCGTAACTGTCGTGAAGATTGGGCCCTGGCAGTTTTTAGGTATTGCAGATTCTGGTGGTCTGTTATTACAGTGATAGTGTGCCTGGCACCGAGAAGATAGTGCCGCCAGGCCTTAAAGGCTGATTTGATAGCTAGGAGCTCCTTATCGATGATTGCGTAATTAAGCTCCGGCAGTGAAAACTTACGAGACCAGAAGGCTACCGGGTGCAGCTGGCCGGTTAGTGGGTCCCTTTGCGAAAGAACTGCGCCCATTGCCATACTGGAGGCGTCTGTTTCCACCACGTATGGTAGATCCGGTCGTGGGTGTCGTAAAATCGGGGCGGAGGTAAATTTCACCTTAAGTTCCTGGAAGGCCTTTTCTGCCTCTTCCGTCCACTGGAATTTCTTGTTGCTTTTTCTCAATAAAAGATGTGATCGGATGCACTATTTGAGAAAATCCTGGAATGAACCGGCGGTAAAAAATTTGCAAAGCCCAACATGCTCCGGACCCCATTGAATGAGTTTGGAGCTGGCCAATTTAGGATAGCGTCGACCTTATGTGCATCCATTCGGATTCCTCTTGGAGTGAGAATGAAACCAAGAAACTCCACCTCGGCGACATGAAACAAACACTTCTCGAGTTTGGCATAGAGGTGATGTTGGTGGAGTTTCGCAAGGACTGAGCGGACATGCTTTACGTGGTCTTGTTTGGAGGCCAAGTATACCAGAATATCGTCTATATAGACCAGGGCACAAACGTCAATCAGTTCTCTCAGGACATTGTTCATAAAATACTGGAATGCAGCGGGGGCATTACAAAGGCCAAACGGCATTACCTGATACTCGTACAGGCCATATTTAGTGCGAAAAGCAGTCTTCCATTCATCACCTTTTTTTAACCCGGACGAGATGGTATGCTCCTCTAAGATCTAACTTGGTATGGATTTGGGCATCTTTGACTTGGTCCAGTAGTTCCGGAATAAGTGGCAGGGGATACCGATTCTTTATTGTGATTTGGTTCAGTGCAAGAAAGTCGATGCAAGTCCTCAAATCTCCTTCTTTTTTCGGTATGAAGAATAAGGGGGATGCTGCCGGTGACTTTGAAGGGCGAATAAAACCATTAGCCAGGTATTGTTCTAGGTAGGTCTTCAAATGTTGGTTTTCAGGTTCCGTAAGTGCATAGATTCTGCTACAAGGGACTTGAGCTCCGGGTATCAGATCGATTTGGCAATCATAAGGCCTATGTGGCGGTAGAGTGTTAGCTTGTTCTTTTCGAAACACATCCTGGAAATCCTGATATTCATTTGGTAGGGTGCCGACCACCCCCGGGGTCATTGCTGCGGTTCCATGGACCAAGGGCCTGGTAAGCGTTGCCTTAGCCTCCTTGGGTTAGCATGTGCGGAGGCACTCTTTTGAAAACACCAGTTCTCAAGCACGCCAGTCAATAAGCGGGTTGTGTGCAACCAACCATGGCATCCCAAGGATCAACCGAAACTGAGGTGCTCTGATGAGGTCGAAAGAAATCGATTCCCGGTGGTCATCTTGACATAGGAAGGTCAGAACTGTTGTGCACTGGGATACTGGGCCGGAAGCGATTACCATCTACTGTGGTCACTGTTTCAGTGGTTGGATTCGGACAAAGAGATAGCCCTATCTTTGCTGCAACGGCCCTGCTGTCTATGTATGCCTCTACGGCATGCATCTTTGACGGTTGTTGGTGGTTGATTAGAATCACGGGCAAAGCAAAATGGGAGGTCTGTAGTTGACTTTCTTCGCTCGACAAATGGACCCCTACATTTGCCGGGCTTGGTAGCTTTCCGACTCATCACTTGTGGTCTCCTTATCTGTGGCACCCACTGTTCTCCTTGGAGGCTTTACTGGACACTCTTTGAGAAAATGACCTGCTTTTCCGCAGTATAAACATAATTGCAGTTCTCTTCTCTTATCTCTTTCAGCCTTTGTTAAGGGCGGTCTCACCCCTCCCTGTTGCATTGGCTCCACTGAATTACCCGTTGCTCGTGGAATCTGGTCTTTAGGCCGCACGAGCAGTGGGCAAAGGTCGGGCCTGTACCGATCTGCCTTTCGGTCTTGCAACCTGTGATCAAGTTGAACCACAAGATTGAAGAACTCTCCACAGTATTTCGGCGGATCCACCTCTTGAGCAAGTACGTCCTTTAACTCTCCCTGCAGGCCCTGATGGAATAACGTGGTCCTTTTCTCTTCCGGCCCCCCTGCTTCGACCACGTGTCTGTTGAAGGTTGTTATATAGGTTAGTAGGTCCTGGTTTCCTTGACGAAGAGACAAAAGTTCATTATCTACTTCCTGCCCATGAGTACGACGGGCGACGAGATTTTCTATCTCTTTTTGGAAACCCCCGAAATCTCGTAACAGAGGATCATCCTGGCTGACAAAAGGCACTGAAAAGTCTGCGGCACTACCGCTCAAATAAGACAGCACGAAGGCAACCCGCAACTGATCATTTGGGAAGGCCCCAAGTCTGCAAAGAAAATAGAGCCGACACTGGTTCATGAAGGCGGCGTATTTTCTAGGGTCCCCCGAAAAACGTTCTGATGGGGCTAATGGGACTGCTCCTGGAAGGGTGATTTGTGCTGGATTGATCGAAGATGTAGGCATTGATGAGACGCTCCCTGGCAATGGAGCTTTTCCGGCCTGTGATTGGAGAAACTGTCTACTCAGCTCGTCAGTCTGTTCTTTTGACACTATTAATTCTCTCTGCAATGCATTGGTCTCCTGCCTGGCTGAATGCACTTCCGCGCGTAACTGCCCCAACAGTTGTGCCAGCTGGTCGGTCTCAGAGGTTTCCATGACGCCCAGGTGGATTATATAGTGTAGGCTTCGCGTTCTGTAACGCTCACTTGGTATCCACGGGGGCGCCACCCAGTCCAGACAGCTTCACCCTTGGACCACCTCCTTGGACCCTCGTGCGGCTGAAAACCAGGTCTGAAACACAGAGGTTACACTTTAGCTTGATTGTCTCTTGTGGTTCGGGGCCCACCTCCCTTACAGACGCATGAATCCCCCCTGGCGTCTTTCTCACCTTGCTTTTTGATGAGGCGCGCCCTCCGTCCTGCCACTCTGAGCAGGGGTGCGTTGGGGTTAGGCTTGTCGCTGCCGAGTTACTTCACTGGAGCGACTCTCCGGGGTCCAGACCTGCTGTGACTCTGTTCTTCAAGTAAGTCTATCTTGATTGTGTGTTCCTTGTTTAGTAATTGTCTCTTTCTCTTTTTCCGCTGATCTTTTTAGGTGTAGATGTTGTCCTCGTGATGTCGCGCAGGTTGGTGTACGAGGTGGTAAGAAAGCGCGAAGCGCGGCGCTATATCGTTTTCTTGTGCTAACCTGTTTATTTTGTCCTTCTTGCAGGTTGCGGTGTTGTTCTGGAATGCATGTGCCGAAAAGATGAAGAGTGGTAAGTAGTGAGGAGCGCACCGCTTCTTGACACCCCGGGTTGGGCCCAGACCTTCCGCTCTATGCAGGAAAGAGAGAGTTTCTGAATGTGCAGAATAAACGCTTACTGAAGTTGTTTACTCTGTTTTCTTTTCCAGGTAGCGGTTTTCTCCATGGAACGAGGTCTGCCGAGATGTTGGCAATTCAGGATCCTGGAGCGGAGTACAAAGCGGCTCCCAGGAGGTAAGCGAACACTAACGATGTCTCCTCTTATACTTGCAGGAGATCAGTCCCAGCGCGTAGATGAAGATACTGCTGAATGCGGTGAACGTCACGCTGCCACTGGCAGAGCAACTCGAAGCGTGTGCTGGAGTCCGGGTGTGGCTTATATAGCCTGCAGGCATCCCAGGTTTCTCTGGGCTTGCCACACCCAAAATGCTAGACCGCATGGTTCATTTCAGGAACTGAGCCATGTGGAAGCATCCATGTTGTTGCGCAATGCCCTTATGGGCCCAGATTACTGCTTTAGCACATGAGCCTGGTGCCAAAGTGAGTCTGGGGACAAATGTAAAGGCCCTTGAGGCCCTGATGGGGGTACTAGAAGTAGTCCACCTGGCCTGGCAATCCAGGCCAAGGGCAGGAGTCGTGACAGCACTAATACCATTCATTTTGGCTTTGACAAGGTGGCTCTAAAGCACAACCTACAATTCAAAGTCTGAATTTTAAATGATTGACTAGTCATGATATTACAAGCGGTCGATTTGCATATATTTTTTATTTAAATCACTTTTTCAATGTGTGTGTTCTTTTTTTGTGCTCTTGTTTGAACTTATGTGTTTATTATTTGTTTTCAACATTTGTTGTCTCTTTATATTTTATCACAAAGCTCTGAAGGAATGGAAATCCCTTTGCAAAGGCTCCTTAAACGTGTCTGTGTTAGTACATGAGTGGGTTCTTTCATGCTCTTCTGATTGCCTCAGGTGAAACAGCCCAATAGCGGCCATGATACTCATGTGTTTGTGAGTTTTAGCAATAACTAACGGACTAGAACATCACGCATGATCGTTGGTGGTCTGGGAAATGTTATCTTTTCTTCTTGCCTTCAGGATCTAAATTCATTTGATGGCCATTTTGGGGACTAGGTGTAACCCACGGGAAGAGTTCTTCTCCTCAGAGTTACAAAAATGTTACCAAGCTTTGATGGTCAAATGTATATTGTGGAAAGTTGTCATGATTGCTAGAGGTTGTTTCACAAGATGAATTGCAGCATGAGGTGTTCTTTATCCACACTTGTGTATGGAAATGTGTGCCCTTTTCTCCCGGCTTGATCGAGCCTTATGTGGAAGATGTTGGAACGACTGACTTAGTCATGAATTGTGCCTATGGCAATTTGATTAATAAAAAGGGGGAATAAACATTTTAATTTGAAAAGGTTACATCTCGAAGTAGCCTCCGATTAAAAGTCCATGCACATGACAAATCTGCAAAGGATTAGGGCACAGACTGCGCATCGGAGCAGGGGTGTGTAAGCGGGTCTCCAGATTTGTTCCAGCTCGTCGGCCATCGTTTTCAGGTTCTACTCAACACAGGGTGTATTGTGACAAGAAGGGTGGCGAAGAAGTGCTGCTACCCCCGCCCCCTCCTTATGCCCTTGCACATCTAGTGACCATAGACCACACCAGTCAAACCTAGACGGCTTACATCTGTGTTTGCACCAGAACATTAGTGTTTTTGTGAACCGGACACATGTTGGGGCACTCTCAAATAAAAGACATGAAGGCATCCAAGAATATGTCCTGCATCCCAACCAACACATAGTTTATCTTCCCCTGGCAGCAATCAAAATAAGCACTGGTTATGCCTTAAATAAGCACTGGTTATGCCTTAAATAAGCACTGGTTATACCTTAAAGGGTCCCAACTACTTTGCCCGTAATAGAATGACAAGAATGTACAGATGGCATTTCAAGGACAACATTTGCAATTCACGGTGAGGACAGGTGTTATGGAATAGATACAGCCCAACATAGAAGGTTTGTTACCTGTATTATATGCGCAGGACATAGATGAGTAGCAATATGGAAAAGGAACACAACGACCGGGTCAGATACAGGACTCAGATTAGCAGCTTCACAGAATGTACAAGTGCTCAAGCATGGGTTTTGGAGGCATATTGAAAGCAAAGAGGTTTCACAGACAATACCAGCAGGGATATTCTCCTTAAGCCCTGTGGTCGGGATCTTGAGGTGCATCTTCCTGATTTACGCGCTGTTAGTGATTCTGTCAAACTCACCAGGCTCTCCAAGTGATAGTCGTGACAGTGCAACCTAGACCTCACTCTCAGATGGTGGAGTGATGTGCTCAACAGGTACAGTACACACTTTTCATTTATATCCAATGAGAGAATGTCCAGACACTATATTTTAAAAAAATGCATAATCTTCATATAAGAAAAGGCAAAGAGAAAAACCACTATGCTTACGGGTGAGTAAATATTTTTTTAAACGGAAGATACCACCATGTCCAGAAAGTTAAGACAAGACCAAGGGAGACCTGTAGTGCGGATATGTTTTTGTTTTCTGTGCGCCCTGAGGCCCAGGGGCATCTGGCGCCTAACAAGAATTACAATAAATAAATAAATAAATATGTGGCATGAAAAGGCTACCTTCTGTAAAAGTGTCCCAACGAGCAGTCCCTGGTATTCTAGTGGATTGAGTCCCACAGGAGGTCCTTGAGGATGAAGAGGTGAACCAGGGATCAGGTAAATGAAGAAGATACCAGCAACGCCAGAGAGTCAGGAGGACAAAGCCCTGGGACCCTAACAGCAGTTCCACAGAAGGCAGTTCTATAGGTGAAACATGGGTGAAGGAGGAATATTCATGACTTGGTGATTCCCAGGTCAAGGGTCGGAGCCAGAGGATTGTAAACCTTAAGTCAGTGCTAGTCATTGATGAAGGGTTCCCAAGTCGTCCTCTGGCACAAAATTCCCACTTCAAAGATAGGGTCAGCTTGGAGAGACCACAAGGAAAAGTGAATATCAGATATGCATGTGAAGTTAAAAGGAGAGGAGCCAGCCACGGAAGGTCAGGTGGTGTGTCTGGCGGTGCGGTTACAGGACCGAATGGCAGCACATGCCTCTGGAGCTTCTCAGGTGGGGGAGATGGAACCAGGGCTCTTTCCTGTTGTCCTGAAATTAAGAGTCCTTGGTCAGTTCAGGACAGGAAGTCTTCAGAATACTGACAGCGATGGGGCACACGATTCCAGATCTGGCGATGCAGGCACGTTTGGGAGCTTCAGAGAGACGAGCCCTTCGCGCAGTAGCTGTGATCCAGTCTTCGACAAGTTGAGTGGGTAATTGGGTCTGCTTTTATCCACCCCAGGAGGCAGTGAGTGCACACCAAGCACAATTCAAACAGAGACATGGTCGGCCAATGGCAGACCATCTCTCCAAGCACACCCATGCATTCTAGAAGGTTCTTTTGCACAAAGGAATACATTGACACTATCCCAGACAACTATACGCAAGTAAGAACTACAACGTCCTCCCCCCCCCCAATTCCTGGGATGAAGGCATGCAGTGTCCAAAGATGGCCACTTCCTCTCACACACACAAAGAGGGTCAAGGCATAGTCAAAAGGGTTCCAGGCAGGCAGGTATAAATGAATTCCAGCCAGTGGAACCAGGTTACACATCTGAACAAGCCACCACCAGCCTAGTCACAAACCTAATCGAGAAAGTGTACCTTCTCTCTGGCACCACGAGATACCCTTGGGTGCTTAACGCAGAGCACATAAACATAGAACCAAACACACAGTCAGGCTTTGGATTAGGCCTGAATGAGAAGTCCAAAACAAGGAATAGGCAGCAAAAAGTGCATGGGCTTCCACTTCAGGTAAAAAGTGGGATTTCAACCTAACACATAGCATCGGCAGAAGATACAGCCGAGGAGTTAGCAGAAAGGTACACATATCGAACAGACACTAGAAGAGGAGCATGGTTTTCAAGTAGCATTGTCCTGAGTGAGCCAAAAAACGGATGCCTTTGTGGTGTTGAATATATGAATGATCAAGAAAATAATAATTGAAGAAAAACTCTAGCTGGTTATGCCATGAGTGTGGCTTGTTTGAAGGGTTTAGCATGAGAAGTAAATCACCTGACTCCATTGTTTCCGAGTTCTTGTCATACAGCAAGGTGTAACCGTTGTCTATTTTGCTGGTTTAAATAAAACCAGAAGAAGAAACTGTCACCTGCATATAGTCCTTGTTTGACACAGACTTGCTGATTGCTACTCATGAAGTGAAGAAAAGCATTTGGAAATACTAGAAAAGAGCAAAGAGTCTGGGTCAAAGAAAGCTCACCAGAGGCTGTTCACATTTGGCCAGCTCTCTCTAGTACCCCCTGCACTCACTGGCCTAGCTGAAAGGAAAGAGCAGGCAATGGGCTACAGCATGCCACTAGAATGTGAGCAAGCAGACCTTTTCATTAAAGACAGCGCCGTACTGTACAATCAATTAACATGATCCATCCAGGCTCCCAGTCTCCTCCCATGGCTAAACCTGGATATGAGCCTCAGCTGGTTGCTTTCACTGTCCTAATCTGGCTTGTTAATGTCACAGATAGTATAGAAAAACAGTTTGTGCCTCAAGGAAGTGAGTAGGGTTTTATTGTAATAGTTGTGGGCCCTAGGGCCGTCCCTATCTTTCTTGACCTTGTACACTCTCTTCCCTAACCTAGGTGTCCTTATCCCCAGGTTAGTGCTTCCTATTGTTACCCCTTTGGTATGCTAACATCTAAGTATGCTGCAGTGTTGTACCTAAAGGCACAAGGCTCCATCAGGAGCCTCTTAACTTTCCCTACACTAGCCCTGCTTTGTGTTCTATGGAATGTAGGGATTAGTGCTGAGCTCTTGGTAGGTTGGATACGTCAAAGTTCAAACACGCTCACCCTCACCTCGTCCTTCTACTCTGCCTCCTCCTACGCCCGATTCCTCCGACCACACGTCTGTTCCTCTGATATTCACGCCAACTCTCTTCTGCCCGCACCCTTTGATGTTTCCACTTCTTCCACTCTATCTCTACCCTTTCCACACAACTACTAGCCGTCCACTACTCGCTCGCATCCTCCCACCACTACCACACCTCCTCCCACTACTGTCACTCACATCTCATCCCCCTCCTTTCACCCTGCTGCAAACTTCTCACATTCACACTTTGCACTTGCCTTTCTACACACCTGTAGCACACCCACGCTCGCTGGCACTACAGTGCCACTCTCACTACTTAACCCCAACTAACACCTCATGCTCTACATATTGGATGGTAAACAGACTTGCAACATACTGATGCTATGTTTTAAACTTTTTGCAAAAATCTACCTCAGACAGAGGAAAGAAAGGCTGAGCTGGCCTTGCCAGTATTGGGTATCATGATATGGCTTAGTAACACAGATCTCTGCAACAAGTACTAAGCTCACTGAGCTATCTTGATAAACATCGTGGCACTCAACCTTATCAATATGCATTTCAACTTCGTTTATTGCATTCGAAGAATGTATTCCGTAAATAAAGGTAAAAATGCTACACAGGTTGTGCTATATTGAATGCACAAACTGGATGTGCTACATTGAACATGAAATGCATTATGGGATCAATTGATTAGATCCAACCACAGGTGCGGCAATAGCCAGGAATAAATCCTCTGGCACACACCTCCGCCTCAATAATAGATAAAGCACCGTGGGGTGGCCACAAGCAGCAGTGAGGCTGATGATCAAATCCGTCAAACCAGCAGCACACCTGAAGGCGACAGAACAGTGATCACCTCTTTTGTTTGCTATTGTCACCCCGAGTGGGACAGGTATGCCCAGACGTGGGTCCCGTGCCTGCTGAGCCTAGAGACCCAAGCTACTCCTCAATGATGAGGCCCAACAAGGCCGAAACATTTTTGGGGATGCTTGTGGTCTCGTGCAGAAGGGATGTGACCTAGCAGTTTGGGCTGGACTGCCCCTTTTGGGGTGGGACCAAGCCTGATTTGCATATGGTCTTTCCCCTTCTGTAATGGCTGACAGGTGAAGAACGATGGTCTGGAGGGTTGCCCAGAGCAATGCCAGAGGTTAAGATTCATTCTAAACCTTCCAGCCATCATCTCCTTGTTTCCTTAGTGTGCAAAGCCCAGCAGAGTGTCTCGATGGGTGCTGCCTGGAGTCACACTCCTTTTTAGTTGCCTGTAAGCCAAAACTACTGCATTGGAGTACAGGAAAGAATGGGGCATCTAAGAAGGGACACAGAGGGAGGACATATGAGGAGGGACACACAGCCTGCAGGTGTTGTTTGGTCATCTGCCCATCCATCGCCTGTCCACGGCCATGCTAATCCCTATGGCCATTCCCACCCATTCCTGCCTCTGCCCACTCACAGCACCTCCGCCTGGGAACTCTTTGAGCTGGCAGTAATCAAGCCTTCCCAGCAGGCTTTGCATTCAAAGTGCCTGCTAGTGTTTGTTCAAAGCAGTCTTCTGAGAGTTAGTGACTTAATTGGAGTTGCAAACACACAAGTGGTGACTGGCGGCTGGCATAGGAAGGGCGACGACCATCCAATCATAAGAGGGCCAGGGGAAGAGAAACGGGGTGAGCTTTCTAGCTGCAATCTGGGGATAAAGAACAGATAATGAACAGGGATGTATCACGTCGGCATAGTCTGTGTTGTTTGTCAAAAGCACCCTGATGCCTGCGGCCTTCCGGCACTATACAAGCTGACATGCATACATACATGCATACATAAAAGGTAGGCAATCTTACAAAGCATATTGATTTAACAAAAATAACTTTGGAATCGTACCTCGCGGTTTATATTTTTATATTAAAGTACCCTAAACTGTGAAAAAAGAACTGTGCAGGTGCTTTCCATAATAACCATTGAGCTAACAGGGCTTCATCCGCCCCCCCCCCACCTCTGCCCCAAACTGTGAGCTGAGGGGTGGGGCTTCCGCACACAGCTTTTTGTTAGAGTGGGGGCCAATCATTTCCTGAAACCAGCGGCTTTAAGGTGTTACTGTGTTCGTGCAGAAATATTTATTTGCACAAACACAGCAAAACTTTAAAGCTTCAAATTTCAGGAAAGACTTCCCTCACCTCTGTGCCGAAAAAAATCAAATGCACACATCAGCCGCCCCCCCCCCCCTTTCACGGATGCGAGCGAAAATATAACAACGTTCTGTTTTCTATCACATCTGAGGAGAAGGGGCTGTGCAAGTGCCTTTCCCATGCCTACTCAAGCGCCCAATCTATTGGCACCGCCAATGCTTGTTGTTTGTGGCATCGGTGGCATAATACGATGTGCTATTTTAAAGGCCTCTATTCATCCGGGCAAATTATGGATAATTAAATATAAAACACATGCGCAATTCATGTCAACTGTTTATTTACTCGTGTTTTGTTGGGTGTCACACACTGCCCTTTCTGAAAAGATCCAGCATTCAACGGTGAGCCACCTTTGCACGATATTTTGGTATAGAGTTCTATTTCATGTGCACTGCTGAAACTCCACTTTCTTTGCAGTGTATCCCTTTCTTAAACCCCTCACCCAAGTCTTCCCGAGCTGTAGGAACCAATTAGAAATTCTTTTTAGCATGGTGTTGGCCCACTGCCGGCCCGGTCCCACTTGACGCTTTGATCTGCACGGGTCCAGCGATGATCAGTTCATGAGTTGATTTGAAAGGAAATGCCTGCCTTTCCCTGGATTATAATGGCGTCTTTCTTGCCACCTGGTGCACTTTTTTGTGTGATTGTAGCGTGGGCCTCCGGGCTCTGTGTTGTGTGCTTTGCAGAGCCATAATGTCTCGTGGCCGGAAAGTTAATAGCTGCTGCGGCCTGATTTCAGTTTAAATAGTGTCTTAATGATGTATTAATTTCAGAATAATGAATGGACTAATCAGTGGTCACGAATCAAAGCTGTGAATGCAGGCCAAACACAGATTTATGAAGCGAGCTCTTAACACGCGGAGCTATTTGCTGGCTCGCCAATTTGCCCGCATGACCCTGGGGACTGCCCTGCGAATGTTACCACCCCGGCATCACTGCAGGCCAGGGCCTTGGAGACATGGGCATCCCATTCTGGCTTGGGTGTGTGACCTCCAAAGGAAAGAACAGGCGAAAGACAAGTCACGCCCACCTTGTACTTCTGCCTCTGGCTCTGGGGCTGCGAAGCCCCCCTTCACCTACCCCCCCCCATTTATGCACCATGCTGGACTTTTGAAGACACATTGACAATTGCATTTATTTAATATGAATGAGTAATTGTTTTGGCAAGGTGTGATACCAGTGCGCGCGTTGTTATTATTGGCAAGCAACCTGTATCGAGCTGAGGGGGTATAGAATACATATCCAATATGGAGTCACCCAAATAATCTTTAAAGATGGCTGGTGTGTTTGGAGGTGAGAAGCCTGATCGAGCATGTGTCGTAGGCTCGTTCCCTCCCTCCTTCATTATGAGATGGGCCTGGTTGCCCACTTCCGGGTCAACCCCTGCCTTAAAAGCCTTCTCTAATTCCTCCGGAGCTTCCTGGGGGCACTCTGGGAGGGTTCTGCACTGTATGGTTTCTGGTCGTCCCTCACTCAGTGGGGCCTTTATGTTGAAAGTGAGTAATCTCTTCTCCCAGTTCTAAAGCCTGCTCTGCCCCTTCCGTAATCTCACTTCTGGTGTTGAAAATGCAAATATGGGCATAAGGGGCAGGGTGGGGTCTCGACGTCTGATGCGCAGTGACAGAACCTCCAGTGGCGTAACACAAGATGTGGGGACCCCCCTGCAAGCCATGCTGAGGGGGCCCCCCAACTCAGCAACAAATCAAGGGTTGCGCCACACTCTGGGCTGGCCTAGATTATCACACTTGCGCAATACGCACAAACGTGCTGCTGAATGGATATGCCGCACACTGCACTAGGAGAAAGATATAAATATGTGTTTTAATATAATATACAGCACACTGTCTGAGAAAAAGTGGCTAAAAAGCCAGAGTGTTTGCAATTGTTTTGTAGGGTAACACCAATCCAATAGATGCAAGTCACCAACAGTGCACAGGAACATTAAAGCTTTGCTATTAAAAATGCCATGCCACAATGAAAACTTGTCCAACTGGCTGCACAAGGTAGACCAGTGTAGACATGTAATAACAATATAGTAAAGCTTGCCAGGCCATATTTAGACAATTCTAGACTGGTTGCACCAAAATGGCAGTCGAAAGCAATAACACTCATCAAGAATAGAACACGCATTCAAGCCTGTGTCTCTGTGGCCTCTAACAACACGGCCAAACTCTTTAAAATCTGAAAAGAACTAGTCACTCCTGTTGAGGTCTTTACGTCTCCTGTTCCCTCCCAGGCCCTCTGTATGGCTCTGTTATCTCACTTCTACGCTAAAACATCCTGTCCTCCATCTCCTCTTCCTCTCCCTCTTCCTCTCTCGGCCCCCCTTTGGCCATCTCTACCTCTCTTCCTACTTTCTCCTCTTTCTCTCTGACAACACCTGACGAGGTTTCTAGACAAGTCCGATCTATGAAAGTGTCATCCAAACAGGTGCTCTCCTGCTCCACCAGAATCATCAAGAACCATATTAACACCCTCACTCCAGCCTTGACCGATTTCTGTAATCACTCTTTCCCCTCTCCCGTTAAGCACTCCCTTATGCACCCACTCCTCAAGAAGCTTTCTGCCGATCCTGCCTACCCGGCAAACTATCGCCCAATCTCCATCACCCCTTTCCTGGGCAAACTGTTGGAAAAGCTGGCCATCTCCCAGTTTACTCTCCACACGGATGGTTGTCTCCATGACCATCAGTCTGGCTTCAGAGCTGCCAGAGACACGGAAACTGCTGTCCTGAACACCTGTGAAGTTCTGGCTCTCTAACCTTGATTCCAGCATTCCTTCTGTCCTCATCCTCCTTGATCTTTCCTGTGCTTTCGACATGGTCAACCATGCCATCCTGATCAATCCTGATCAATCGACTCCATGAGAACCTGGGCATCACGGATCAATCCCTTGAGTGGCTGACCTCCTTCCTCTTGGACTGCCCCTCCCAGGACCAACTTGGTCCCTTTCTGCCCGCTCCATCCTCTCACTCTGGTTTTTCAACCTCTATGTGGCCCCTTTGACCCACCTGATCTCTACATTCTCCTCTAACTTTCAGTGTTATGCGGATGACACTCTGCTTTCCTTCATGCGCCCCTCAGACTCCTCTCATCTCTCGCTCATTCCCGACTGTCTATCCGCGATTCAGGATTGGTGTGCCTCCAACGATCTCTGCCTTAATGTCAGTAAGATGGAGATCCTTCTCATTTGGACTCCTGCCCCTGCTTTCCCTCTCTCACTCTGACCGCCCGCCTTGGGCCCTCTTCCTTCGCCTTCCTTTGAGGCAAACAACACTGGTGTCATCTTTGACTCCACTCTCTCTTTCTCTCCTCACATCTCGGACGTTGCAAAGAAGTCCCACTACCAGCTTCTCCTCCTCAAAGGGAATCTTCCCTTTCTCACTTTCCCCCAGAAGCTCACTGTCTGCAGAGCCCTGGTTTTCTCTAGGCTGGACTACTGCAACAGCCTCTTTCTCAATCTGCCTTCCTCTACTATCCAGCCCCTGCAACTAATCCAGAACAGGACTGCAAGACTTATCCTTGGCCTCAAGCACAGGGATCGTATCTCTCCAGCCCTGAAATCTCTCCACTGGCTCCCAGTTGCTGCAGGTATCAAGATCAAGACCCTTTGCATTGTCCACAAGGCTTTCTGGGCCCGGAGCCCGCACTACATCCAACGCTCTCTTCCAAAATATCTTCCTTCTCAAGCCCTTCGCTCAGCTACCTACAACTCTCTAAGCGTTAGACGCTTCTCCAGGAAGAGAGTGGGGGGTAGATCTCTCTCCTCTACAGCTGCCTCCCTGTGTAATAGCCTCCCTGCCCCTCTCAAGCTTTAGCAGACCACCTGACGTTCTGGAAGCAGCTCAAAACTTTCCTCTTCTCCTCTGCTTTCTCTCTCTCCCTCCCCTGCTGGCCTACCTGACCTACCTGTCTGCTGTACCGACTGGTTGCTTGGCTACCCTCAGAGTCTCACTGAGTCGAGACTCTTTCTTGATCAGTCACCCGTGCACTGCCTCTGGTGCTACCATGCACTTAGGGGCTGTAACTGTAACCCTACAGTCCCTTGTTCTCCTTGCACTACCCAGAGCTGTGCTGCCCTGACAGCACTTACTCAGAGCATTGCTGCCCTGTTTTTCCCCTCCCCTCTCCCTTGCACTTCCCCTGTCCCTTTCCCCTAGCCCTTCTCGTTATCGCATTTGCACGATCTGAATGACACAAAGCCTAGTAAGATCGTTTGTCTTGTCCTCCCTCTATCTTCCATCCCTTGTCTTGTCGCGCCTAGAAACACTTGTGTGCAGGTGCGTTATAAATGACTTATATCATATCATTTGATCATTGATGCCCAGAAAAATGTACAATGCCACAGTAAGAAACGGCTGACTGGCCGCACCCAAATGGCAGTCTAGCCAGGTAATTCACTTAGCAGGACTGCTTTATCATAAATCCCCCCATACCAAACTGAGGAATGACTAGACTGCCTGCACCAAAATGCCTCTCTAGCCACTAATACCACATATCATGCCTGCTTACCCTGGACATGGACAGCCATTATAATTTATCGTATAATCCTGCCCCACCCCCACACATCTCCTCTCCCTCCCACCCCAATCTACAAAATCAGCTCCTTGGCCCAGAATTACCTCCACGTCCCTCTTCCTTGCCCCAGAGCTTGCGGTTGAGGCTCCTTGCCTCATAGGTAAGTACTGGGATGAGGAAGAGTGGGACTAGGAGTAATTACAGGTAGCTAAATCAAGCATCACCTCCATGTACCTCTACCTCATCCCAGTACTTGTGTATGAGGCAGAGCGCCTTATACACAAGTACTGTCTCATACACACTGGGACGAGGAAGAATAGGGCTAGGCGTAATGAAGATTACCAATAAGTAATCCAGGCATTAAACACAAGTATTGGTGCAACACCATTGAGTTGACTGGGATTCAGCACTACCCCCCCCCCCTGAAATGTTGGGCTATGTTGACTAGACCTGGCTGACCTTCAGAGCAGTTGCCAGACAGAAAAGGACACAGATGTTAAACGGCACCTGGGTTTCTCTGTTAACAAGAACCCACCAATTACTAACATAAAGCATTCACTGTTAGTACCTTCATTCAAATGCCAAATTTTTTAGGCAATTGAAATCGTGATGTGGGTTTAATACTTCCATGCCAGAGGAGTGATTGGAAGGGTAGAGAGGGAACAGGAGACCACTCATTCTCACAGCAGTCCATAAGTGGGTGCTTTAAACCTTAAAGGAGAGAGTTAACTGCTTGTAACATTGAAGCTGCACTAGAATAGTCTCATAAAAATGCATAAAGAAATTAGATGACCCAAACAAATAAGTTTGCCCCTCCCCCACCACCCATGAAGTTGGCACCCCTCCCAACATTTGAAGGGTTAGCCCCCGAAATGTAGGTTTTTTTTGCGCTCCTGAACGCAAGCACACGCACCATTCACCATATACACACACGCACATCCAGCCATCCATACATTTAAGTGTGCATTCTTTCACCATACTGGCACACCCAGGCAGCCATCCATACATTTAAGTGTGCACCCTTTCACCAACAGGGACACCCAGGCAGCCACCCATAAAATTACGTGTGCACCCTTTCACCATACAGGCACACACACCCAGGGACTCACCCATACATTTAAGTGTGCACCCTTTCACCATACACTCACACAGGCAGCCACCTATACATTTAAGTGTGCACCCTTTCACCATACAGGCACACCCAGGCAGCCACCCGTATATTAAAGTGTGCACCCTTTCACCATACACTCGCACAAGCAGCCACCTATACATTTAAGTGTGAACCCTTTCAACATACACACACACACGCACACATCATGGGATTGTGGGGAGCCCTAACACTTAAAATAGAAATTGGGCCTCATTACAACTATGCCGGACTGTAAACAACGGTGCTGGTAAGCTCACCGGCACTGTTGTTTCCGGGCTGGCATATTACAGCTCTGCAGGCAGTTGCCGTCCTGCCCGGCAGGTCAGACCTGCCGGGCAGAACGGCACCCACCTGCATGGTTTTCACAGAAACACTGGCACCATTATTAATGGTGCCGGTGCTTCTGTGGTCCCCATTCCCATAGAGTGCGATAGGACTTTATGGAAATGGGGACTTAACATTTGCCGGCGCCCGAATTCCCATACCGCCGGGATTGTAATCCCCTGGTGTTACCGGGAAGTCGGGCGCCGGTAAATCATTACGGGTCTGGCGGCAACCTGCTGGTAGCAATGGCACAGTTGCCGCCAAACCTGTAATGAGGCCCATCGTTTCTTTTTGAAGTCACTCTGACTTCATAAAGAAGTTATTTCTGTTATAGAAATAATTTCTTTATAAATGCAGAGTAAATTCAAAAAGAAAAATATATTTTGTTTTTTTCAACAAAAAAAAAAGATAGTTTTTTTTTTTACAAGTGGGGGCCCCTCCCAGGACATGTGCTTGCGGGCCCCCCACACCGAGGGGAATGCGGGGGCCCCTGTCAGGCCAGTGAAAACCTCCCAAACAAAAGAACCGGCACCGCAGGCCACGACCAGTTCACTGCCAAAAAAGTGCATCTAAACCTCCACCTTCAATTTAGTTTCTCGCGAAAAACATCGGGCTACAAAGCCTCCTACGCTCAACATGCATTCAATTAAGGTTTGTCAGTAGTGTTAGAAGGCTGGTGTCCGGTTTATTTCTGGCCACAAATAGCCCTCGCACACGCTTTCAGGCATTGTTGGTAAATCTCAGCGGTGCTTCTTTTTTAGCGCTTATTGGTTATAGTAATCGTACCGAAATAACAAGAATAAATGCAGATTTTGTAAAATTACAAACGCTCGTATGTTCGCACTCAAGTCCTCACTCTGCAGCTCGCACACTTCTCCATGCTCCTCAAACCTTCCACATGTGTCCACCTCGCACAGTCACTTGGCTGTTAATTGCAGCTCACCTAAGCTTCTCTCACCTCGTCGCTACAACCATCAGGGCTGGCTCTCCTCTGGGAGCCGCGACTGTTACCATTGGTGGAGCCCATGCTGGCTGGTGCGAAAACCTCATCTATCTATGAGCCGTCCGGGTTATGTCTTCTCAGCATGCACAAACTCTGCTCTGCAGCAACACTGAATCCACTTAGCGGAAGTGTGGAACTAGTGCTTCTGGGTGACGCTTGACAGAGGGGCCGAGCGGTTTAGTTTCTGCTGTTTATATCTGTGCGAGATGGAAGTTACACTAACGTTTAGTCAGTAGAAAGAGATGAATATTATCTACCCTTCTTGAAACAGCTCCAAAGACCCTCCCTTGTTCTTATTCATACACCCTCGCTCACCAAGCATGACAAAAGTAATTGCCCGCTTGCACAGGCCAACTTTTTAACTTCCTATCCAAATTACTGAGCCCTCGCCAAGACTAACTGCCACTGACTCCTTGATACAAACATGTTGCTGTAAGTCTAGTCATTTTATTATTGATTACTTGCGCCACACTGCCTTGTTTTACCTATGCTCCAATATCTACTCTGTTTGAACCTGCAACTAGCCTAGCACTGCCTCCCACATAGCCTATCCGAGTAAGGTTTATCATCATAATATTCACTGTAACCTAATTGCTTACTATGCCTACCTTGTATACACGTGATGAAACTGTATTTTGTTGAACATTTAGCAAACCGCATTTAGCCCTTCTGCTAGAACTGCCTCCCAGTATTCTGCTGGCCAAACTGCATGACTTGCCTGTGCTGAAACTGCTGTATCCTGTAGTACATTTGGCAAAACCGCATCTAGCCCCCCTGCTAGAACTGTTTTTCTGCACTCACACAGCTGAACTATATGATATGCCTATGTTGCTCTGTCCTAGACCACATCTGCCATTTTGAGTGTA
This sequence comes from Ambystoma mexicanum, assembly GCF_040938575.1. NCBI lineage: Eukaryota > Metazoa > Chordata > Amphibia > Caudata > Ambystomatidae > Ambystoma > Ambystoma mexicanum. The sequence continues at coordinate 1,176,561,898 of NC_090921.1, read as the reverse complement.
CCTATGGTCACTTATAGGCCACATTTGCCCTCTTGACTGTGCCTCTTGCTGTTCGTAGGCCACATTGACATTTCTCTGTACCTTAGCATGCTTTTTAGCCCACTCTGAACAAATGTGTTCTTGCCACCACTGGCCAGGGCCACCCAACCCAATTTAAATGTGCCCACCACTACCCACAGCCCTCCCAGTATACAATCATGTCCATAGCTACCTGCAAACTTGCTGCTGCTACTACCCCACTACTCACTCTCCTTGCGAAACTCGCTGCCCTCCAACTTTACACCTCACTCCGCCCCATCACACCCACTCCACAAAGCCCCTTCTCCAATCCCACTCAACCCACTGCCCTGGATACCTCACAAACACACTCACCTCTCACAGACGCACCCCCTGCACCCTGCATCACAATAATGTATAGACTAGAAAGACTTAGAGCTCGCACACTGACTGCAGAAATCAGCACACAAACCCCTCCCATAGAACACAGAAACTATAGATTGAGCTCCCGCACCACTTCCAACCACATCCCTCGCACTGAACTTCCACATACCTACAATAAACCACCCACTAACCAAACCATACCCCACAATGTCACCACACATAACATGCATTATGAGTGACCTTCATAAGATAAAAAATAACAAACAATATCAACAATACAACATGACCAAGGATGAGATTAATGCCCTTTTAGAACTCTCCAAAAATAGAGCATTAGTGATCAAACCAGCAGACAAAGGAGGTGGCATTGTACTCATGACCTCCACACAATATAAAGACATGATACATACTCTCTTATCAGATAACCAAAGCTATAAAAAAATCAAACAGGACCCTAGCAAGAGCATTCAAGCTGAAATTATGGAAATGGCTGCATTCACCAGAGACCTAAAATGGATCACTTCCAAAGAATTTGATTTTTTGACAACTAACCAGGGACGTATACCGTCAATTTACGCCCTGACAAAAATACATAAGAATCCTACCAATCCACCTGGACGACCTATTGTTTCGGGTTGTGGCTCGGTGCTAGAACCATTTTGCAAATTTATAGATATCTTTCTCAAACCAATGAGTATAAAAACATAGTCTTATCTGCGAGACACAACCCAAACCATTCAAATCTTTGAAGGAACTGATTTTGACAATAAAATTCACCTTCTGGTGACTCTTGATATCTGCTCACTATATACCAGTATCCCCCAGGAACTGGCTATAGAGTGCATACGCAGATATCTGATACAATTCAACCTACAAAGTAGAGTACTAGAAAGTTTCATCACAGAATTATTAACGCTAGTTCGGTCTAAGAACTACTTTGAATTCGATGGACAGTTCTATTTCCAGTGCAAAGGGACGGCAATGGGGGCAAGTTTTGCACCCAGCCTGGCCATACTGTTTATGGCGACTTTGAAAAAACTAACATACTATCCGAAAAAAAAACCTTTCAAGCGTCATATCAAAAATTGGAAAAGATACATTGATGACATCCTCTGTATATGGGAAGGCTCCAAACTAGATCTGGAAAAATTTATCCAATGGCTTAATAAGGTGGACAAAAACATCCAGTTCACTATGGAATGTAGTGACACCAAAATCAACTTTTTAGACCTTAAAATCCAAATAAACAATGGTTCTTTGAAATGCAATTTGTTCCGCAAACCCAGCGATAGGAATACACTTTTGCACTTCAAAAGTGATCACCCTCGACACATCAGAGAAAATTTGCCCTTCGGACAATATCTCAGAATTAGAAGAAATTGCACTGAACTTAAAGATTTTTATGAACATGCGAATGACCTTGACCACAGATTAACCGAGAGAGGGTAACCTCATAATGTGATCTCTAGATCTAGGAAAAGAGCAAGATTTTTCAATAGAGACGCACTCCTGACGGACAAAATAGTTACCAACAATGAAAAATCAAGAACAATGTGTGTGATAACACATGGTGCTCATACAGCATCGATTCGTAAGTCTGTCACTAAACATTGGGCTTTGACCAGATTGTGCTTACCCAATGAACCCATACCACGATTTGCATACAAGCGGGGTAAAAACCCCAGGGATCAATTGGTACATTCCAAATTCTCCAGCCCTGTCCCAAAATTGGGTCTGTGGAACTTAAGATCTCCTGTGGGACATTTCTCCTGCGGGAATTGCACCTCATGCAAATTCACTAAAAAGATCAAAGACTTTAAGATCAATGACAGACAGTGGATCTTGAAAAGCCTGACAAATTGCAAAACTAAAAATGCAATTTATATCATTGAATGCCCATGTGGCTTAAGATATGTCGGGCAAACTGAGAGACCTATTCACATCCATATCTGTGAGCACCGTTCGAGAATAAGATGCAAACATGCAAGTGCTCCATTGGTGAAACATTACATGGCAGCTAAACACACAGCAGACGACATTTTATGGTGGATAGCTGACACTGTCACATCCTCCACTAATCTTACAATGAGTCTACTACAAAAAGAGGCAAAATGGATCTACAGGATAGACTCTTTCCAACATGGCCTTAACGAAGAATACATTTGTCCCACATAACATCTTCCCCTACCACATGTCTCTGAATGTGTTGGCATCCAAAAATACTCTTTTGAGCTCTCGCTTCGCTTCAGCCCTCATGGAACGTTACTTGGCACACTTTTAGTCCAATGATTTCGGCATATACTTGCTTCTTTCTTCCTACTTGCCGGGTAACTAGATTCCCTTGTTGTTTTTTTCAAAGTGCGGCATCCACAGCAATGTTTCCTTGCTGACATCGCTAGACACGTCTACACAACAAGACCCAGGAATGCACCACATGCCTTCAGGGTCCGCCTCTTTTTGCTTTTTGCCTGTAGCTCTTTTTCAATTCACGGGAAGACCTACCTGCATCCAAATATTCTCTCTAACGAGGTTTGGCTTACTTGACAAATGTTCATTGCCGCCATGACGGCACTTTTACATCTTATCTCTCATGACCGCGGCACTCCATCTCAGCACCCACACCCCGCGGTACCATGAATGGTAGAGTCCTATCGCACAGCGTTATGGGGCGGACTACAACAGGGGTGTCCATGACGACCAGACACCTTACACATGGCTCATTTTCCTTCTGGTGCTTTGTGAGCCCCGTTCTACTCACTTCCCGTGGAAGTTTCTGTAAGTGTCTTTTTACGCTGCATCACGTTCAATGCAGCGAAAAACTTATCGTTTTCTTTGCAGGATTCGCTTCCTTATGCCTTGTTTTTCTCCCACAGACACCTTATCGCCACCAATGGCGAACTAATATGTGAACCACAGGCGGGTTTTTTTCCTTGTTACCCTGCATGAGCTTGGTCACCACTTGGGACATTCTGCCCAGTGACCGCTACCTCCCAAAAGAGTGCTGTAGTCGACACCAACCCGGGACACTCTACTCCACGGGACCCAGGCTTCAGTATGCATTTTTAATTCTTTTTCATGCCGATGCCATTTTCTTAGCCAAGTATGCTAGGGCTTCACCACCCCCATTCAGGTAATCTTTGTCCTAAGCTCCAAACCCGGTCGTTTTCAATACGTTCCGTATGATATTTTGTCTTGTCTGTTTCTCGTTGAACTCTTCTTCAAGCAAATTGTGAATTCAGTTTTGCTCTGTTTTTCGCTCTGCTCTTTCAACTCTTTTCACCACTCAATTGTGAATCGATTTCTTTTAATTTTCCCACAAATAGTGCTTCCATTTTTGGGATTCCCAAGTGTTTTGGGTACACCATTCGGAGACTCATCCCTCGCAGTCCTAGGGGGACAAGAATATCTGCCACCCACAAATTGAAAAGGATGATATGTCTGCATATCCCTGTGGCATATACAGGGTGAGTTTAGTGCAGCCCCTTCTCCTTTTTTTCTTTAGCTAGCAGTACTGTTATTTAACCAACAATGTGCTAATAGGAAATACTGTTGACAAACTGGGCTGATTTCATTCATTGTATTTACTGACCCTATACACCTGCCTTACCCCTCTCCATGTTTTGTCTTCTTGGATTCTATTTAGATCCAATTTGCCCTGAGGAAGGCTCTTCAATCAATGCCAAGAAAGATGGCAAAAGCCGAAACGTGCCTTTAGTACAGTGCATATCAAAACTGCAAGAATCAATGTTTATGTATGCATGACTACCTACCCATAGTTTCAATATTAGCACGTAGGCAGTTTCACAAAAGATGATCATATCTTGATCATGAATATACACAAAGGATAGGAACCTTTGATAAAAGACAGTCTAGATAATACTGTACAAATATAAAATACTGAGTTGAAATTTGCAATCTGTATGCTAAATTGTTTTTTGTTCCAGTTTTGAACAGATCTCTCTCTCAGTATGTTTTAACCATTTACTTTTGACATTTTTGTTTTTACTGTTTCTGTCTCGGAACAATTTATGTACAAAATAACCTTTTTGCATTGTTCAGGATTATTTTCTTTCATTTTTGTTGTACACTGAACATTTTAACTTATTTACTTCTCGTTTTCATTAAAATTTATGGTCATTTACTTTTCAGCTCCAGTTGTTCTTCCTGGTTTTTTCCTATTTCTCTGACTCTCTAGGAGCAGAACACACATTGGTCTGGCAAATTTGGTCAACTTACAGTGTGAGTTACATTTTCTATGTTTACTTTGTACTTTGCCCCGAACCCACACTGAACACGCTGGGGGCAACCCTACTCTTTTGTAAAATACCACACATAACATATCAGACACATCTGACACCCACGCCTCAACTAACAAACTACACACACCTCACATCAAATGTGCCCTCCTCAATGTCAGCGCTATCACTTCCTCATCTGCGCATACCACCAAACTTATAAACGCCATACCTCTCAAAACCTAACTGCCTTTCAATAGCCAGAGCAACCATTGGAGCCAAACTGGACTATTGCAATGCCCTCCTAGCAGGCACAGCAGCAAAAACCCTTAACAGACTACAAGTCACACAGAACAATGCTCTCCGGGCCGCTCTCAGCATCCCAAGAAGAGAGCATATCTCCCAGGCTAGACACTCAGCCCAATGGCTCCCGGTCAAAGAGCGGATCACACTGAAAATCCTCACCCTCACACACAAATGCCTCTCTCTTTCCGCCCCGTCCTACCTATCAGAGACCACCTCCAAACCCTCCTCCTCACATCCCACCAGGACGCCATACACCAACTTACTCCATATCCCACACATCAAAAAAGCCAAAGCCGGTGGCCCAAGCTTCCCCTACATTGCTGCCAAGTCCTGGAATGCTCTACCTGCAGACATTAGAGCAGAGAACTCACTCCCGATTTTTCGTAGGAAACTTAAGACCTCCTTCCTTGCACAATAATATGTGACACTCGCTAACCTATGTAAATATACTGCACTGTAAATTTGTACAAATAACATACCTGCTCCTGTAAATTATGTATTACTTGTGTATATGCAACTAAAATATGTCTGTAACAAGCGCCACGATGCCCCCGGGCTGACGTGTGCTCTACAAATCCGAATAAATAAATAAATAAATAAATAAATACATTTGCGACAAAGGACGAATTTACGAATGCCAGAAATGCCAATTTCAAGACTAGATTTTACTGGAGGTTTTTGCCCCCGTCCTTGTATCATTTCATTTGGAAAATGCAAGGTATATTTACCATTCAAAGATGGCCTCTTGTTTTCAGAGAGCATTCTTAGAGCCAGTCATCCATGATGGCTGCCTCCATGGAACAGCTCAAAGAGCTCAGAGTTCAGAAACTGGCAGGAATGGGTGGGATTATTAGCCATAGCATGGCTAGGGGAAGAGAATGGGAGGTATTTAATAACCTTGCAGCTGTGTATCCCTCCTCAAATGCCATATCCAATGGAAAAGCATTACAGACCCTTGGGTGCCTGCGCTCTCCTTTTCAGTGTACAGCTGAACTTGAGTTTTGGAATTTCCCTTTATTCTTTTGGGGACCTGACTTCGAATAGAATTGGGTTGGACCTTTGTCCTTCCCATCCTTGCTTACTTTTTTGTCTGCCGATTTCTCTTCCGGATTGGATTTGCTTGCCTGAGCCTTTTTCTGGACTCAAGTACTCACTAACCTGTCGGCAGCCTTTGCAAGCTACCTAGGGTCTGTGATAGTCTTGTCTACAAGAAGCTGGTGTAGGTCAACCTCACAATTGTTCAATACATGCTCATCAGTGGTTGAAGTGTACGAAAAGAAGTAGTGGAACTATGTTTCGTAATGGCCTGCACCGCTCCCCACAAACCCGATCGCCATGCCCCCTCCCATGCACAATACAAACCCCAAAACCCATGTTCTTGCTGTTTATGGGAACGCTCAGTGCAGTGCACTGAAAGTGCAAGTTTCAACTTCTTCCTACACTTTTATTTTAAAACCATTCCGGAACGGTTTCTTTTTAAAATAAAAATATAGGAACGGTAAAATGTAATTAAAAGTATAGGAGCACCGCTCCCGACCGCTCCCGCCCCCTTCGGCCACTGATGCTCATACGAAATCAAATTGTACATCCCCTTAAATGTGTCAACTTTGCTACCAGTCACCCGCTCGCTCAAATATTTCAACGACAAGTGCATGAAGGCTTCAAATGTCTGTCCACTTTTCTTTCTGAGCTCGCTGAAGCTCTTGAGATACTCTTCTGGGGTTTTGCAGAACTTCTTGAGGTCTGCCTTCATGAACTCATGGCAGATTATAAACATGATAATGTCTAGATCATGGATTCAGAATACAGTAATATAAAAGACAACCAATCAGGAGCATCTAAATAGGGATCGTGATACTTTTCAAAGTAGTAATAAAGACTACTAGATAGGAACACAAATGAACATCTGATTAAAGTCTATGTGTATCCTATGTTCTTAATTTCTTACATTTTTGTTCATCTGTTCATTTGTTATTGATGTATTGTTTTACTTTATATAATCAAACATTTTGTATTCAATCTTTAGATATTGTCACTGTAATATGTACCTATCACTATTTACTGCATTATCATTAAATGTTGACAAACTCGGGACACCTTTCTAAGTTTTCTTACTTGTGACTCTTTTTGAGCACAGAACAGTTCTAGATTAATTCAAATGAACAATGACAGAAAACTGTGTTGTTTATAGTGTGGATTCTCACTCCTTTCGTCCAATATTATATACTGCCCCGAATCCACACCAACACCAAGGGGCGAACCTATATTTTGTGTATTAGTTCATGATCTCATAGACGGGCCTTTCCTCAGGAGTTAACTGAAGAATTGCATCAGTCCCTGGTGTCGGTAAGCGACTCATCGGGGCTGCACCCCACAGTACCTCATCCACCTCCTGTAGCTGAAAAGGCAGCTCGAGCACTTCAAACCAGTGAAAAATATTCTTCCCCTGTCATAAACCTGCACTAAGTCTTTGGGGGTGTGCCGGCGGTGCTTATACCCGGCACTCTGGTTTGAGCCTCTACTGCTGCTATCGCTAGAGGTGGATCTGTTGGCCTCCTTCTTCTCTTCAAGTGCCAGCTTGCGCAGCTCTATGGTGGCCATGTCCAGCTATATGGTGACCTTGTCCATCTGTTTCTGTTCCTCTAGCGCTAGTCTCTTCTCCTCGAGCAGGAGCTTTCTAGCCGCTACATCAATAACAGCCGTAGCAATTACTGGGCCACTTGGAGACTGTGCTGAGGCCTGGGACCTGCAGGATGCCGCGCTAGCCACGGTACTCACTGGCACTCTGGAGTGTTGAGGAACCACACTTGCCCCCCGGCGGGATGATTGGCGAGAAACACTGCTCATGCGGTCGTCCTCGTCATTTCCCTCCTCCGGAAGGTCTTATCCGTTCGTGTAAAAGGGCCTAACCTGTCCCCTGGGGTCTTCTCCCCAACCGCCCTCGCTTCTACCCAAGCTTGGAGGCTGGTCAGCAACTCAGGTTTATTAACCTTAGTGCTGTGGGGAAATCCCCTCTCTTGACATAAGATGCCCAGAACATATTTGGACCTGCCTTTCACAGTCTCCATGTCAAGATCTATGACAATTACTAATAACTAGCAGTGACTAAACATTGCCTGCAACAGTACTTTTATTGTTGGGTGACTAAGCTGTGTGCAAGGCTCAGACTGATCTGACTGCTTGCTACCAATGTGACAAATCAACTTCCAGGGCACCAGTGGTCTAGTACACCAGAAGGGATCCGAACAGATTGGAAATACAAGGAAATCATAAACCTCCTTGTCCAATTTTCGTAACATGGACAGAACGGTAGCCTTATCTCCACAAGGTTGTGGATCGTTGGTTAGTTGCAACACAGCAAAAACACAATTGTTACCCAATGATAAAAGGGACTGTCCAGTCAAGGTTGTATAAACATATCTACTTTATTATTATTACAACAGACAGTTCTAGCACATGACAAAATACAGCCCACCCTGTAAATGAAAACAGAGGACAGACAGTTTCACGAAGGAAAGGGATCTACTCTGGATACTGACAGGAGGGTAGTCGGTAAAGCAATCAGTCTTTACTGGCCAAGGTAATTTGGTTTTAGCACGAAGGAAGCAAGGGGTCATAAATGTCACAAAGGGCCTTTGGAGAAGGACCAGGAGGACAGAACCACAATGTACCTGGTGGTTGAGATGATCTTGATGCTCGGCAGCGTGGAGTCGGTTACAGGACACTTTACAGCTCCTGGAACAGAGTTCAAGATGAGGGACAGCTGCGGGTATCAGGCAGTAGGCAGTTCGTCAAGCTAGGATGGGATGGCTGCAGGCTGGCCTACACAGCGGCTCTGGGTCAAGAATCGCTGTCACTGTGCTGGTTGGCGGATCTGGGATGCTGGTTGAGGCCTCTCGGACGGCTTTAGTGACTGCAGTGTGACAATAGTCAGTGGTGCAGCCGGTCACAGATCGAGGGCTCAATTGTCTCAAAAATGTCCTTAAAAGATGGATGCTGGTTGATGCTTGTTGTGGCACTCCTCCTAGCTTCCATGCAGGGCTTGTGTCATCTTTTAAGATGGACAGCCCAAAGCTGAGGAGAGCGTTTGCAGGCAACGGCCTTGTCCTTTGTTCAGATACTCTCAGGCACTTCCCACATAGGAAGCTTGCTGGCAGAACCGAGCAGGGCATGCTGTGTGCTGGCTGGGCACTTGTTCTGGTGCTGCTGGACGGGTCCTCTAAGTCTGGCATCTCCCTCTGTTCCCTGGGAGATGTTTAGGGGAGGAGTCTTGCTTCCCTCTTGGAAATCCTGGCATTCCTTCACTGGTGGAAGATATAAGGCAGACTGTAACCTTCAGTTAGGGTCCAGATGAGTCCTTCTTCTTACTCCTTTTGTAGTCGTCAGATGGTCTGCTAAGTGAGGGGCTCAACCCTTCTTTAAAGCCAAATGGGCCCCAGTGATTGGTTCAGGCTAAGCCTACCTGAATGAACCAAACCTGGGTCCCCACCAACAATCTTCTCTTATGCGTGAGGTCATAACCAGAGTGCTTTACAACAGGTAAGGTAAGGGGTGACAATACTAAGCCCCACCCATCTTTCTGTCTGTTGTGGATCAAAGTGTCTCTCTGGTTAATAGAGCTCTCTGCGACTCCTGATCAAAGTGTAGGTCTCCCTTGAAGTTTGTTGCGAGGACAGACTTTCTGTCTCCCTCAAATCACATACTTCTGCACTCTGAAAGGGAGTCGTCCTGCAGGGGTTGCCTACTGTAAACAGTTGTCCCAGACATGACATTCACTGCCCTTCATACAGAGGGGTGGGAGCTAGCTTCAAGCTGACACATTGCATATCAAAAAATTGCTGGGGTTTCCTGCCCTTTGTTAGTTCTGTGAACAGGCCTCTTCGCAGGCCTGCTTCAATTAACTCTCATCAATATGTGCTGCCAACACACAGAATTTAAGAATAGGCACGGCAGATCCATGGATCCTTTGAAATTTTAATTGGGCTGACCATGGCCGGAGGTGTTGCCTTCCCCCTTCTTGAGATTCTTTGATGTACATGTGGCTGTCACATTCCAGCTGAAAATGACAGGTGGACTGCAACAGTTGGTTGTGTTCCCCAGAGCACACTTGACTATGTGTTTGTTGTACAGTGAGCGTTGGGAAATGTGTGCAGATTAGCCCCACACATTTCCCAGAGGTTTATCTACCAACATACCATTTTTTTTTTTAAATATCAAAACAGCCCAGGCGAATGCACACTTCCCGTGCGGATGGTCGAATTCCTCACAGCGTGCACCCTCTCTCCCGCAGCCCTCTTTATTTATGCACCTTTGTTCATTCTAAAACTTAATTTTTATTTGAAATTGTTTAATTGCCACTTAAGAAATAAGGAAAAATAACATTGTTACTAAGTCTTGCTCACTCTTGTCTCCCTCTTCTCTACTCGTTTGCTTCTCTCGCTATCTACCCTCTCTTTCTCTCCCCTCTCTGCCTTTCGGTGTTCTCTTTCCAAAAGTGTAGAGCCCCAGGTGTGAAACGCACATGCTGTGTGTCTTTTTTGAGGTTTGGCGGAAACAAACCTGCCTTACAGTTCAGATTCATTGTTAAAGCAGGTTCGATTATCTGGCATCTTCCTTTTTCTTTGAAGCTGATGGGTAATATTCGAGAAAGTGTCACACAGAATGATTTGTGGTTGTTGTGATTTTGAATTTGGACGAATCTGTGTTCTCTATTAGCTGAAAAATGCCTAGGCGTGGACCATGCCTAGTGACCAGTCTACCCGGTCTTTGCCAGAGTAAGAGCTGCCCTGATGTTTCAAAGCACAGCATAGAATCGTGGTGGAAATGCAATTTTTGAAGAAAAAAAAACACAGCTGTGCAAAACATGCAGAGCCATACTACAGGATGAGTGAATGAATAGCGCTGATGGTAATTTTTGAAGAAAAAAAAACACAGCTGTGCAAAACATGCAGAGCCATACTACAGGATGAGTGAATTAATAGCGCTGATGGTAACGGTCAATTATGGCTGCCTTAATGAAATTCCCTTTGTAGAAGAGGAAGTTACCATCTGCCAGTAATACCCACTCCACCAGATTCCTGCTCACTATGAAACATTTCAGGGAGTAATTACCTCTGGTGGTAATAATAAAACTGTCTGAATTTTGTAATAGTCCAATAAAAGTAGCACCCATAACTAAATGCTGTGTGAATAATTTGTCATGCCTGTGGCCAGACACTTGGCAGGCACTGGGTGTCTGCGCTTTGGGGTTTAACAGGGTTTAACAGTAGCCCGAGTGATGTACAATAGTCCGGGCTGTCGTGTTGAAGGTCTGCTTTCATTCACAGTAATTTGGTAATATGGGTCCATACACACTGATATTAACGCTACATATGATGATCCATGCTTGTATGAAATGCATATTATATTAGTGATATCTCACCATATTTTTCTTAGTGTACTGAGGAACAATGCTATGTGATGCCACTGCCTGTTTTGTCAAGGGGGGAGGGGGGGTGTTTACCATCACTTCCCATGATGTCACTTGGGGGCAGGGTCAAATAACATCACGTCCTGTGATGTCATCAGAGGCAAGGGTCATGTGATGCCACTTCCGCTACCCCTCGCATTTTTTGGGAATGACGTCCCTGCTGTGTGTTGCATCTCTATTGCATCTGTTGCATACTATTGCATCTCCTCGAATGTCATTTCTCTGTGTCCCTCGTCATATGCCGTACCTCCCTATGTGTACTCGAATCTGAAATTGAATGCAATAGTTTGTGTTTAGCCCAAACTAAAACCGACACGCTATATATAAAATAGGTCAACTCAACGCAGGTGCTAATTCTTTTTGCGACATCCGATGGTGTTCAAGTGCCTGCTGCAGAGATATACCCCATACCACAGAACACAATTTCCTGCGCCATTTAAGTGGTTATGCTATCTCCATCTGAGATCTGTGTGTGACATGTGGACGCAGATCACTCGACCGAATTTGAGGAGATTCGGTCCCAGTAGTGCTATTCCTCACCCCCCCCCCCCCTTAAAAAAACAAATTAAAAAATAGAACGTGCATTTTAATGACATTTTTCTAACAGCACTCTGCCTCGGCGCGACTTCCTCCACATGGTTTTGGGGTGAATGGGGGCAGACTAGTCATCAACAGACCTGACCAAAGCACCTCACAGAAGCACCACAGAACCAGATATACAGCAGTTCACGTACCGGCGAAGAAGAGGAAAAGCAGGAGCGCAGGGCGGGACAGGATCTTCGCTCCCATGTTGCTGGAGCCGTGCTGCGACAGCCCGCCACGAACCTGGGCCTTGTGACTCTTACGCCTGAGCTAGATACTCATTTCGCGTGCATATTTCCGAGACGGATCTGCTGGTGACAGCCTCCACTTCCTGTTGCCCACCTGCTGGCTGCTCTTTCCGCCCAAGTGCAAAGTACTGACAAGGGCGGAGACCACGAGGCAGAAGCAGCCGGCGTGGGCGCTCCACCACTGCCGCTGTAGGGCTTCCTGTGCGCCTCCCACAGGCCTCTCCGAGGGGTATGGAACTAATCTTCCCCCTTACTCGTTAGTTCGCCTGTTCTTATTTTTTTCCCCTTTCTTCTGTCGTTTCCTATATTAGGCATTTCTCTGTTTTTCCTCGCTTCCTCCCCCGTCCTTCTACAGTTCCTCTTTATATCGTCCCCGTTTTCATTCACGAACTGCCTCACGAGCCTTCAGTTTGCTTCCATTACTGATGTCCCCTTCGCCCTCCCCCTTTCATTCGTTATCATTGGAGCAAGATTTGCTAAATTCCTACACTCACGAATAAAAACATTCTGGGCTGTAAGAGTAGATTGATCGTAAAGTGTCATAGAAACTGTTCTGAAATGCAATGGGCCTCATTAGGAGTTTGGCAGTAAATCAGTGGCAGTGGGGCAGTATAAAGCCCAATTTTTGTGGTCCACTGGATCCCATGCAGCGCTGGCCAATGGGCCGGCTCTCGCCAGATCCAAGATCAGGCATCCGATCCCTAGCCAAATCTCAGGATCCAGCTTGCCACTGCCCTAGCCCCGGCAAACAACTGTGCACAGTGTGCTCGGATGTGATCGTTCACAGTGCACGCAGACGTAATCTTATCTGCTCTGTCCGAGCGCTCTGTGCACTGCACAGGGACTTATGTCCTTATGGGAATGGGAAGAAGTGAGAAGTGAGAAGGGTGCATAATGGATGCTTTATGAAATAATGACTGTGGGCCTCATTACGAGTTTGGAGGCAACCATGCCCTTAACAAGGGCATGGCTGCCTCCAAACTCGGGTCCGGGTCCGTGGTCCCTGAATGGGGAAATACCGGGCCATTCCGACTTTGGGGGGCCCTGTATTTCTCCATTCAGGGAACCCGTACCCGGACCATCCCCATTCCCATTTGAGCCCCCATAGGGCTCAATGGGAATGGGGAGGGAGCTAAAAACAGGCCTGTTAATAATGGGCCCGTTGTTAGCTCCCTAGTCCCCTCGCGAGACCCGCAAAGGACGGCTGGTCTGACCAGACGTCCAGAGCGGGTCCCTCAAGGGGACCTCATAATAGGGTGGAATGGGTTTAACGGCACCAGCAGCTCTACCAGCGCCGTTAAACCCATTCCACCAGGGTCGTAATGAGGCCCAATGGCTTTAAAACTCAAGGGGGATTTGTTAGGCTCACATTAATCTGCATGATGCTATTGTGAATTTGCATGCAGGAGGGGGAGAGTAAAACTAAATAATAATAAACAGGGGTCAAGCCGGCGGAAAAGGAAAGAAAAGGTTCACTCAAAGGACAACGTCCAACCGTGAAGAAAGGGAGAAAGTCCCTTTAGCTGCAGTTCAGATCACCATACATGAAACAAGCAATAGTTTAAAATACTATATTTATTTATTTCAATTTTAAATCTTTTAAAAAGAATATTAAATCATCTAAAGTGCTGATACAACATACAAAAATATATATCACACAACTATAAAAGAGTGCATACTGTGTTAAAGTGCTAGTTTCAAATATTGGCTGCTACAGGACATCGCAAAAGGATGAATCACATTAATCCTAAAAGTTAATCTGGGCATGCCGTAAGGGGTGCCTCAAGCGAGTGAAGGGGATCACTCTAATGAGGAAACCCCCAGTTGCCCTGACCAAACTAAATATATAGCAAACAAATTGTCTATCAATGGCATAACCTGAACAATATTAATGATCAAGAAAACAGTAGAGCACACACACTAAAATCTAACTATGGGATGCTGTACGCACAGCATCCCATAGTTAGATTTTAGTGTGTGTGCTCTACTGTTTTCCTTTGAATTAATATGAATTATTTTCTAGTTTATTGTCTGCTTCTAAATTGACTATTGAAATTATTAATATCAATACTATTTTAGGTGTTTCCTTGATCATTAATATTGTTCAGGTTATGCCATTGATAGACAATTTGTTTGCTATATATTTAGTTTGGTCATGATTTCAAAACAGGTCAATTGTTTTTGAATGTGATTTTAAATGAATGGGAAAAATGCTAAAAATGGATTTAATTCTGTAAATGGGATTCAAAACTAGTGGGAGCCACTTTGGATAGCTACAGGTAAACACTAGCAATGAGGATTGAATGACAGGCAGATAGGAAACTGAATTCAGAGGTTGAGTGCAAGAAATAGCTATGTTACATGTGATGAAATTGAGCCAAATGCAGAATCGCAGCAAACTTTTCAGCGCGCGAGAAACGCAATTTGTTTCTAGCATATACGGTTCAGAAGTTATGATGGTTTTAGTAGAGGTTGATTTTTTTTTAGAAAGAGTCAAGGTTTTCAAATGAAAGATGTGCTTTTGAATATTACAAACAATAATTTTCTTGGCACTAAGGAGGCTATGAAGATGCAAGATACCCAATGGTAAAGCCACCAGAACAGGGCGCCTCCGCTCTGACTTTTGCCTGCCAAGACACTTGTCTTTCTTCAGTAATATATTGGCGCAAAGATGAATTTATCACTACAATTAACAAAGGGCTATATGGATGAGGGAAAGATTCAGAATAGACAAAAGAGATTCTACAATGCAGGCTGGATATGTTGGAATGGGTTGGATAGGATTACTTAAGGATAAGAGATTGGCTATGGACAATTCTATGCTAAATACTCACAACTATGGTTTTGGAATAGGCCCATCAGGATCTGGTCAAAGGTTTTGGACTGGAATTCTGCTAGCCCACCAGACAGGATTCAGGCATCCGGTTCTGCGCTCAGCATGGCACTCTGGTCTCTGCACGGCACTCTGGACTGGATCTGACGGGTTGTTTCTGGAGTTTACAGCTATCTGGTTTCCACTCTGCTCTACTGGTTTGGATCTCTCCGGTTCTGGCAAGAGTTCTTGGCAAGAAGCAGAAAACAGCGCAGCCAAGCTGTTCAATTTTGATGTGCCCCTTGGAAGTCTGGGGTTAAAATCAGGTTTGCAAGATTTTAAAGGCCAGCTGAGAAGGGTTCAGCTTTGGAATTGGCCTTCTGCTTTCAGAGTTCTTGAGTCTTGGATCTGGGTTCTCCTGCAGAGTGCTTCACCAGTAAATCAGTTGATGGGTGAATGTGTGTATTTTTCTAGGTCCTAAACAGTCCCTATTTATCTATTTCCAAAAGGGGTGGATAGGCTGATTATACTAAGACCACCCTCTAGGGATCTGATTGGTCCAAGTATTTTCCCTCTGCTGATTTGAGAAGGAAACCTAGTGTCATAGTGATGCTGCAATTTACAATCCAGGGAAAAACCTCCCCTTTGTTTCTACACAGAAAAGCTATTTTTCATATGAAGCATATTTACAATATCACAACTTGCTAATAATAAATATTCACATGACATAGTTAATAAAGCACGTATCCGTCCAAGTCCCATCTTCTTGAGAGTTTCGGTTCCAAACTGACAGTTTTTCACACTTTTGGTTGGTTACACAGTGTCAGATCTGTACACATTTTTCCACATACATGCGCATGACATCTGGGCATAATCCTGTAAATGTTCATATTCCTAGCATTATCACAATAGCTACAATATCAACATTTTGATAGTCCAATCTCTGAATATCGCACAGAGTTCAGAGTAGTTTCAAATTGTGCGCAGCATTTTCATATTAACAAACTATAAAATACAGATTTTTCCAAATTTTTCAAAGTTTTCTATGAGTCTTTTTCCAAAAAGATATTTCCTTGAAGTTTCAGATACACATATAGTCTAGCTCCGCCTCCAAGGTTTGGCTGGGCCAAGAGCAACCTGAGCCTCTATTCCTTAGCAGTTGGTTTCTGTTGACGCCCGAATTTGCATTTCCTTTCAGTCCAGGGAGTCTGTTGTCTCCACTCAGAAGAACAGGCCAAAATCTCCTCCCACTTCCATTAACAACTCAATGCCAGTTCCTGAGCAGAGAACAGGAGGAAGATTCCTTTGTTTGGGAGCAGCTGTGGAATGTCTTTGAAGTCCAGTGTAGCTGACTTTAGTCCACTTTAAAACACAGTTTCAAATGGTCCTTTCTAAAATACAATTTATATTTTCTACAAATATACACACAAATCTCTTCATTCCAGTCTTTTTAAAACATAGAAATTGAATTGTTGCAACTCATATTGCTATTGATAGCAAGTCTCTTCTTTTCTACAATTTGATTTTAAGACACAAGTTTTAAACTGACAGTATAAGTAATGAGAGCTTCTGACACAGGTGAGCAGCGGTACTGCGCCCATATCTGACATATTTTTCCAAGCAAGCACCTTTTGAATGTGGATTTTTTTATGATGAAAGGTGTTTCTCCTGACATTGTGCTTATGGAGATTCCTTAAATAAGGTGATGGTGAACACCCCACAAGGATGTTGGGTCTTCTCTGCTGTTTGAGAATCATTAGTTTGCAAATTTAACAGCCAAGGAAGAATTGATTTTAGGCACTTCTAGGTTTTCCTTGGGATGTAGCACTGCCTTTTCAAGCAATTCTATTTCACTCTGTGGGCAGCCCAATGATACGTTTTGGCAGTGTGGTCTCCTGTTTTACCACTGACATAGGCAACATGGATTGGCGACCTATTTTTCAAGTTTTCCTGCGCACTTCTCAGTGATTTTTTGCGCGCATAAGGCTTTCCGGCGGCCATTCTGTTGTTTTTGATTAAAGCAGCACACAGTGATGTTGCAGGGCATAGGTCAGAACATCCCACACGCCCCCCCTTGCGATTTGGCGTTGATCGTCCATCAATGGGAAGTCGCAAGACTGGGATGGTCATCATCTTTTCCTCCATCAGGGGAGGATCGACCAGTTCTCCTCGCCCAGTCCTGATGTGAGTATGGAGCGATACTCCGGGCCCCTTGGATCTTTCCTCCCGGTCCCTGGGTGGTCCTCCTTGGTTTTAGTCTCCATGGTTTCCAATTCTAGGATGACAAAGCAAAAACATATTTGTAGACATTTCCCCACGACTATTAATGTAGTGGGGCGGACACATACATCTGACAAATCAGGACACATTTTCCTATTGTAATTAATGGATTATATATGAAATAGTTTATAGTTGGAATTCTAGGAAGCTGGAGTGACCCCCTCTGGGGTTCCAGAAGACTCCTCCATTTGCTGCAGAGTGTGCCTAGGATGGCAACACTTTAGTTGGTTAATATGGACCCACTTATCTTCCCTCTCTTTTGGAGAGGCACATGGTGTGTGAGGGATGTTGGATGAAATTGTGCACACACAAGACACCCCTTCAGGTATTGGTCGAGGTCCTGCCCTATGTGTGGCCACGATGCAACCTCTCTTAAGATTTCAAATGTTGTATGAAACTCCCTATGACCGGCTGTGGGCCGCATCATGGGTGTGACTTAACATCAGGCTTCGGAATGAGGTAGGAACCACCCACTGATCATGGCCAGCTAGGGATTTCCTTACCAACAAACCGTCTTGGATTCGGAACATTTTTAGACATTTCATCAACACTCTGAGGTCCTCTTTCCCTAGGTAATCGGTATCCGTCAGGGGAAAGTTCTCAGGGTCCCCAATGTGTTGATAAAACTTACCAATTATTGGATTCCCTTTTTGAGCCGTAATCAAATCAGCATCCGGGGTCTCCTCCCTCCATTGTGCAGTTGAGAGTTCATTGTGAGCATTTGTCTGGGACGTAGTGATAGCAGTGACCTGGATTTCCCCCAACAGGGACTCGATCTCTAGTACATCCCCTTGAATGGCTCCGGTTTTGGCCAGCTGATCAGCTAAGTCATTTCCAGTTTGGTATGGTCCCTCTACTTTAGAATGACCCTTGATCTTTTTCCAGTAGATGGTCATCCCATTCGAGGTGACCAGATCATCAATGTTTTCAATTAATTTCCCATGTTTCAAGGGTTTATTATTAGCACATAGAATGCCTCTGGTTATCCAGTTAACCAGGTGCTCTACAAACCCATTCCGCACATAATCCAAATCTGTGATTATGACCAGTTCGTGGAGTTGATGTTGGACAGCAGTGAGGATGGCTTGATGCACAGCCATCAACTCTGCCACTTGACTACTTTGGGGATCAATCTTGTACCCAGCGGAGGGTTCTGAGGTCTCATTCACCAATGCATTCCCAATGCCGGCCACAAGTTATTTTTCCCCGTTGTTGTCAACATGGTAAGAGCATCCATCCACACAGACAGTGGGCATTCCCTCACACTTGTCTTCTTCAAAGACCTTGTGGGGGGAATTGAGGTAAATCTCCATGTTGTCCTTGATTTTCAGACTCTCATCCTCGAGACAGTTTTCTCTGGCATAATCATGCAAGTCAGCCAGACCATGCGCGAGGGGACTCTTCTTGTTTTGGCCATATCTGACCTCCACAGGAAAGCCTTGCATTGACAAAATCCAGGAAGTAATTTGGGAATTACTCACATTTCCGGCCCGGATTCTGTCACTTTTGAGATATTGCAGAGGCTGGTGTGGAGTCTCCACTATGATGTTTTCCCCCTGGATAAACGGGCAGTAATTCTTCAATGCCCACACCGTTGGCAGGAGTGCCTTCTCACAATCATTGAATTTTTCCTCCACAGAGGATAAAGTTTTACTCGCATAGGAGATTACTTTATTGACCTTGTCATGCTTTTGGTATAACACTGCAGTCAAGAATGTATTAGAGAACCCTCTCTCCAAGAAGAACTCCTTGTTTTTGCAGGGTAAGCAAGGCAAGGCGCTTGTGAGAGGCTTCTTTTGAGTTGTCTTACTGCCTCGGCTTGTTCTGGACCCCACTCCCACTTGACCCCCCCTTCAAAAGATGAATCAGGGGTCTTGTGATCTCTGCATAGTCCTCAATGAACTTTCTACTGTAATTAGTCAGTCCAAGGAGGCTCCTTAGTTCCCGCAGAGTTGTGGAGTCTTTCAATTTCTGGAGTGCTTCCACTTTCTTTTCCTGGGGACAGAGACCCCGAGGAGTAATCTCATGCCCCAAGAAATTGACACGGGTTCTACACCACTGTGCCTTTTGAAAGGAGAGTTTTGCTCCCTCAGCCCTCAACTGTGTCAGAACATAACGCATCTCCACTATGTGTTCCTCCACAGTTGAGCTTTTGATGAGAACATCATCTACATAGGCCAGGTTACCCCTTTCACCCTGGTCGGTTATGGCCTTATGTAGAAAAATGTTGAACTCATTGCCGGAGTTGATGTATCCGAAGGGAGTCTGGGTCCATGTGTACTGCTGCCCCCCAAAGGTGAAGACCAGCTTGTATTGGTCCTCCCTGCTGACAGGTACAGTCCAGTATCCATTGGTAAGGTCTATTGCAGTGAATACCTGTGACCCTTGGATCTGGGCCAGCCCTTGGTCAATATAGGGAAGAGGCCATCGGGAAGTATGGACCTGTTTGTTGAGCTCCCTAAGGTCGGCACAGGCCTTTTGGCATCAATATCCCACAGTGATATGAGTCCACCGCTAAGAGATCTTAAAAATCCAAGAAAACTTGTTTCAACTTTTGCTTCTGCTCCAGAGTCTCACAGGCATCAGATGGTTGACTCTCTCTTCAACCATCTGCATGAAGCCTGGAAAGACTTACGGTTTCGCTATCTCAGCGGCCTCGTCCAGCTGGGTGGACAACTCCCTAGTCAAAGTGCTGATTTGGACTGGTGGCTTCAGGTAGGGAAGGCAGTGCTCCCGGACTTGGAAAATCACCTCATCCCTCCTGAAGTCACAAGTCACATCTTCCTTACCATAAGGGCAGGAAGTATACACCAGGAAGTTCCCCCCATGCCGGGTAAAGATCCTGTCTGGTGTTTTGTTGTCATCACTATCACTGTCAAAACCATCCTTGGGGATTGGTCCTAACAGTTAATTCCCTAAATCTATGGAAAAATGTCGGTCATCAACCGCCATTCCAATAATGGTGCCTGCGGCTAGAGTGATACTCTTTAAGTCGCTGTTATCCACCTCTATTGGAATGGTGTCATGTTCTATATTGACTAGTGGTGTTGGGTTTACCCCCAACCCTTGCTGTTGGAGAGAAGCATTTAGATGAATATAGGCATCAGGGTTTTTCAATTTCTGTCCTCTTTTTAACTTTCACTTCCAGGGAGAATTGTCGTGTCCTTTCTGGGATGGGGACCTCCTCTCCAATCTGAATTTCAACTGTATAAGGCAGCGATTAAGAATGTCACTGCCTAAGTAAAAGGCAGCAGTGACGTCTCGCACGACCCAACAATTATGGACTATCCTCCTGTTGCCTATGGAGATTTTGAGCATTCCCCTGCTTGGCAGGAGATGTTTGGAATTGGGTGTTTACAGATCCATTTCCCATTTGTCTATCAGTTTAAATGTGGGAATGGCTGGATCTTTTGGGAGTTTGTGGAACATGGCTTCGCTGATGAAGCTCTTACCGTTGTTCACACACACTCGGGCGAGAACAGAGTCCTTCCCTTCATTTAACTGAACAGGGATAACCAACTGCTCTCCAATTTGCTGAATATCATCCAGGCTTTGAGCTGATTTCTTATCTTTCTGGACGATAGGAGTGGGAATGTCTGATTGTGGATTTGTAAAGAATTTCAGAGTGTTTCCTTCCAGTGTGGAATGCCACCTTAAACTGGAAGGAAGGTTGATTTTCAGAAATAGAGAGGACCCGCCATCACCAGTTTGTTGTCCTACTGCTATTACTGTCACATTTGGGATTTGGTTGTTCTTGAAGGGAAATTCTACTTGGTCAGATTTTTGTTCAACCATGTGGCAGGTGCCGTTTAAACTAACATGGTTGACGCTCTGTTTTAATTTTATTGGTCGGCTAGTCTGGGTCCAGAGGACCTTCTTTACGCAAACTATTAGGGGTGACAACCTTTGCAGGAGGTCATTCCCTAGTAAACAAGGGGTGCCCTCTGGAGTAACAACTATGACCAGGTGCTTCACCTTGTGTCGCCCAATTTTAATATCCAAATCCGTAGTCCCCTCGATGGGAATTTCCTTCCCTTCAAATTTCTAAAGTTGTCCAGGAAGAAGGGTGAGAGGAATTTGGTACTTCTCCCCACTTCCTGAATTCAGTATATCAAAGGCCTTTTTGGACAGAAGGGTAGCTTGGGATCCAGTGTCCACCAGTGCCAAAATTGTACTCTGCCCCTGTATTTGAACCGGGGCATATAATCTTCCCTCCTTCTCCTCAAGGGGGCATAGTTAATGTACAATTTTGGACAACTGGAGGGTTAGTTTCCTAGTTTTAGACACTGATAGAGAAGAGATTTGGGCAGAATTCTGTGGAGAGTCTCAGGAATCTGCAGAGAAAAGGTGGCAACTAGATATGGGATATGTTTTGGGTTCCCATGGTTCTGGTGCTGGGCTGCCCCCCTTTTTTTGGAGACAGTCACCAGGATGGGTTTGAACCAGGGGATTTTCATGCTGTTGGTTCTGGGGTTGGATGATGGGCGGCGCTAGCTCAGTCCCCACATCTACCCAGTCTGTATTTCAATCCTTTGGGACCTATTTTTCTTTGGTAGGAGTTCCCCCATCTCTGAAGGCGAAGAGGATCCCTGTCCTTCAAATTGGAAGATTTGTACCTCCTCCTCAAAATGGGTCTGTTTGGGTTCTTTGTTTCTCCTACCCCCCTCTGCTCCTTGGGTGGCAGACTTTCAGGGGCAGGAGATTTTAGTTCCGGTTCCTGGGTTTCCAGGAGCTTTTTACAAGTGGGGAAGGAAGCTTCCTCCAAGGCTTTACACCCCCTTCCCCTTGTGCCTCCTCCCTGGGAACCAGTGGGTTGTCGGGGTTCTGCCCCTGTCATTGCTCTGGAGCACCAGGTCCGGAGTTTGAGGCATTCTGCGTCGGCATGCTCATCTGAGGGTTCTGTTGAGCCCTCAGCATGCGACCCAGATCCTGTGCCATGTTTTGGACCTGGCACTCTAGCTGGGACACCCGCTCAGGCTGGTATGGGGTTCTGTTGTCTCCCCTGGTTTGATCCCGGGAAGGGTAGCTATCCCTTCTCTGAAAATACCCCGGGTTTGGAAAATGTGGGTACCCCTCCACCCTTGGCCGCCCCTCTCCCGGATTAGGTTGTCTGGGCTCAGGAAAGTGGGGAAAGAAGGATGGATTGTTCTGGGGCTGAAAGATTTGTGGGTACCTGGGGAAAAAGTTCTGTCCAGGATTTGGGGAATTTCTGCCCTCCTGGGGGAAGTGAGAAGGGAAGTTCCCTGAGTTAGCTGGTGCTTGGTTGGATCCCCCTCTTGGGCTGGAGGAGTCCACACATAACCCAGGATGGGTCTGTTCCCCTTGTAGTGGGGACTAATGTAGTCAGGGGAGTGAGGGATCCCATTGGTGGGACTACCTCTTTGGCTCCCTGTTTGTGACTGGCCCGAGGGCCTTCTGGGCTTGGGATTGCTCTGATTTTCTGCAGGTGGGTTTTTATGCCCCCCCATCTCCAAATCTAAAATGGGGGCAACCTTCACCTCTGCCACCTTAGCAGAAGCAGGGGTGTTGGTTGGGTTGGGGCTTTTTGCATTATTCTTGTTTTCTATGGGCTTTTGCACCTCATAAATTCGGGTGGCCTGTTCAATGACTCAGTCTATTGATCTTTTCTCATGAAAATCTCTCACTAGCTAGGTCATGATGTACTTTGGTAGAGTGTGGAAAAAAGTATTCACAAATTCTTTGCTGTCCGTGCGCACCCTTCTGGTGGTCTGCGCAAAGGCACGCTTTAATTCCTGCACAAATTCTTGTGGGGCCTGATCCTCCCCACATTGCAAGTTGTAGGCTGCCTTGCGAGCCTCCTGAGGATTTCTGTGTACAGAAAAATGCTTTAAGATGGCCGCCCCATAGGTGGACCATCTAGAATAATGTTGGTCCTCCAGCCCCGCAAAGAAGCTGGAGTATTCTGGTGAGAAGGTCCATTTCATATATTGAATACAGCTCTGGCTGTCCTTCAAATGGAAAGTTTCCATCATCTGCTCAAAGAGCTCTAAGTGCTCCCAAACGTAATATTTAGCGTTCTTATGATAAGGCGTGATGGCGCTCCTTATCGCTTTGATCTGTTTTAAGGGGTCCTTAAGCAGGGCCCTTTTCGCCTTATCGGCCTTCTTGGTTTGGGTAACCCTGGTCCACTCCTCCTCTGACTCAGAGGCACTGCTCCCAGAGGTGCCCATCTGGTCTTCTAGGTTTTCCCGGATTCTGCGAGCCTGGGAATGGCTGGCAGAATGTGGGGACCTAGTCTCCTGTGTCCTGGGGCGCTCAGAGGAGTCTTCTGATTCCTCCTTGCTCCCAGTATTTGATGGGTCCCCCCCCACTGTCCTAGCTGGGCAGAGGGTTTCAGGATGCCCTTAGTAGGCCTACTCTCATGGAGTTCCCCACTAAATTTCACAGTACTTGGGTACCCATACCCAGACGCCCGCCCATCCATTCCTGGGAGGTGCTGGTCTATGAGACCCATATTTCTGATTGGATTGAAATCTGCCATCCCTGTGGCCCTTGGCTCATGTGCACCAGTGGATATGGGCTTGGCAGAGTCCAGGGATTGGAAGAGCTGAAGGCCTCTGGTACTAGGGTTCCTGAGGTTATGCTCAGCTGTTTCCCTTTCCCAGCGAACCTCTTCTCTATCAGCCCCTGCTGCCTGTTGCCATGCAAGAACCTGAGCTTTCTGTTCCTCAATCAAGGCCTTACTAGTCTCTATCAATCTCTCTTGCATGGCTACCTGTCTGTGGAGCATGTCATTGTTCTCGCAGAGAGCCTCATTTTCTCTCTGTGCTTCCTGGGTTGTTTGTGAGCACTGGGCCAGTCATTGCTGCAGGAGGGTTATCTCCTGAGTCCTGTCCATACTGGCCAGGTCCTTCCTTTCTAGAGCCTCTTCCACCCTCCTGGTGTGCTCTAACAATTTTTGATGGTCTTTTTGGAGGTCACCCAGTCCCTGGAGGGCCAGGTGATTTTCTTCCAGTTTCTCTTTTAAATGACAGACTTCCTGGCCTAAGGTGTCCCTTTCCTGAGCAAGAGCCTGCCTCTGTACCACCAGGTCACCCCTCTGTCTTTGAAGCGCACCAGCTTTCTGGCGCTCTTCATCAAATTCTGCCTGGGTATCCAGGTCTTTCAAGATCAATTTATTGCTCTCCTCTTTCTCTCTTTCTAGTTGGCTTTGCAAGGTGACTACCTGCTCTGCGCACGCCCTGTTGAAATTTGTCTGTTGCTCCAGCTTTTTCTGGCTCTGCAGTAGGGAGTCCAAACTTTCTTGGTACTCCTTCTGCAGGGCCACTATTCTGGTATCCTGGTCTGCCTTTTCCTGCTGCAGGATACCCATGTCCTCTTTTATTTTGATTATGTTCTGTCTACTTTCATTTTCGGACTCCTGGCTCCTCTGCAGACTCTGCTCAGAAGAGTCCAGATCAGTTTGGGCCTTTCCTAATGCCTGCAGTTGCCTGTTTGCCAGATCTTGGCACTCTGCATATTTATCCTGTATGGCTCCAATATATAGGTATAGATATGCCGCTATTTTGGCAATCTTTTTTTTCTCCTCTTTTGCCTTAGGGGCAATATATAGTTCACTCAGGGCCATATGTAATGGACCCTGATCCTGCCATATATCTAATCCTTTTGCAGTGAACTGTTCTGTGATTGACTGCAACCACACATTCTGATCCTGGTCTGTCCATTCACCTCTCGCAAATAACTTATGCAATAGGTGTTCTCTAGCCATATTGATCTCGACCAATGTCGCCATTCTGGAAATATTGATTTCCTTCCTGACTTACAGAAGTTTTCTTTTATTTTTGCAAAACAGACTGTTTCCTTAGAGCGTTCCTATTGAGGGGTGCTTTTACAGTGTAACACAGCGTGGTAGCCGAACAGGATTTATGTACCCTGTCAGTTAGGACACTGTATTAAGCTGTCACAAGTGGAATATCTAATCCAGAAATCCCGGATGAGCCCCAAATCTGTAAGTGGTTTCAACCCAGCACTCCACCTAAGTCAATGCCTAGCGTGTGATGCCCAGCTGGAACCCTTAATTATATATTTTTATGTCTAAACTTCTTTTATTTCTGAATGATGTATCCTTATATCATGCCCCTCTCTTTGAATCCCCCCCAGTCTCAGTGAACCAAGAAGTAAGTTGTTTTGCAAAGTAAAAATATTTATTTTAAGGATTTAAACAAGATATATATCACACTTTTATGAAATTGACCAATATCTAGATATCACACTATTAATATTTATACAATGATCACCAATGGGTGATATTACAATCAACAATCTCTTTAATCAATAGGAGTACGGATGAGAAGAATAATGTAGCATAGGATAAAACATTGTGTGGGTTCAATGAAATGCAATGATAGGAAATGAATACAGCACACAAATAATACATTTGTGTGTTCAATCAAATGCAATGTAATCACTCTTTCCCACTGATACTACTCAATCCCCCCTAATATGCAATATAGAGATGGAAGGAGAGAAAACAGGTTTCAGGAATAAACACTCTACAAATGAAGTTTCAATCCCAATTCCCCGAGCAAGCTTAGAGAGAAACAGGAATGATTTCAGAAGAGGTCAATTGCTTTTGAATGTGATTTTAAATGAATGGGAAAAATGCTAAAAATGGATTTCATTCTCTAAATGGGATTCAAAACTAGTGGGGGCCGCTTTGGATATCTTCAGGTAAACACTAGCAATGAGGATTGAATGACTGGCAGATAGGAAACTGAATTCAGAGGTTGAGTGCAAGAAATAGCTATTTTACATGTGATGAAATTGAGCCAAATGCAGAATCACAGCAAACTTTTCAGCGTGCAAGAAACGCGATTACAGAACTAATATAAAGGCTTGGAATTAACTTAAAGCATGTTTCTAGCATGTACGGTTCAGAAGTTATGAAGATTTTAGTAGAGGTCGATTTATTTTAGAAAGAGTCAAGGTTTTCAATTGAAAGATGCGCTTTTGAATATTGCAAACAATAATTTTCTTGGCACTAAGGAGGCTATGAAGATGCAAGATACCCAACGGTACAGCCACCAGAACAGGGCGCCTCCGCTTTGACTTTTGCCCGCCAAGACACTTGTCTTTCTTCAGTAAATATTAGCCCAAAGATTAATTTTTCACTACAATTAACAAAGGGCTATATGGATGAGGGAAAGATTCAGAATAGACAAAATAGATTCTACAATGCAGTCTGGATATGTTGGAATGTGTTGGATAGGATTACTTAAGGATAAGAGATTGGCTATGGACAATTCTATGCTAAATACTCACAACCATGGTTTTGGAATAGGCCCGTCAGGATCAGGTCAAAGGTTTTGGACTGGAATTCTGCAAGCCCACCAGACAGGATTCAGGCACCGGTTCGGCACTCAGCACGGCACTCTGGTCTTTGCACGGCACTCTGGACTGGATCTCACGGGTTGGTTCTGGAGTTTCCAGCTATCTGGTTTCAGCTCTGCTCTACTGGTTTGGATCTCTGGATTCTGGCAAGAGTTCTTGGCAAGAAGCAGAAAACAGCACAGCCAGGCTGTTCAATTTTGATGTGCCCCTTAGAAGTCTGGGGTTAAAATCAGGTTTGCAAGATTTTAAAGGCCAGCTGAGAAGGGTTCAGCTTTGGAATGGGCCTTCTGCTTTCAGAGTTCTGGAGTCTTGGATCTGGGTTCTCCTGCAGAGCGCTTCGCCAGTAAATCAGTTGATGGGTGAATCTGTGTGTTTTTCTAGGTCCTAAACAGTCCCTATTTATCTATTTCCCAAAGGGGTGGATAGGCTGATTATACTAAGCCCACCCTCTAGGGATACGATTGGTCAAAGTATTTTCCCTCTCCTGATTTGAGAAGGAAACCTAGTGTCATAGTGATGCTGCAATTTACAATCCAGGGAAAAACCTCCCCTTTGTTTCTACACAGAAAACCTATTTTTCATATAAAGCATATTTACAATATCACCAACTTGCTAATAATACATATTCACATCACATATTTAATAAAGCATGTATCCGTCCGAGTCCCATCTTCTTGGGAGTTTCAGTTCCAAACTGACAGTTTTTCGCGCTTTTGGTTGGTTACCTAGTGTCAGATCTGTACACATTTTTCCAAATACATGCGCATGACATCTGGGCATAATCCTGTACATTTTTATATTCCTAGCATTATCACAATTGCTACAATATGAACATTTTGATAGTCCAGTCTCTGAATATCGCACAGGGTTCAGAGTAGTTTCAAATTGTGAGCAGCATTTTCATATTAAAAACCTATAAAATACAGATTTTTCCAAATTTTTCACAGTTTTCTATGAGTCTTTTTCCAAAAAGATATTTCCTTGAAGTTTCAGATACACATATCAGTCTAGCTCCACCTCCAAGGATTGGCTGGGCCAAGAGCAACCTGAGCCTCTCTTCCTTAGCAGTTGGTTTCTGTTGACGCCGAATTTGCATTTCCTTTCAGTCAAGGGAGTCTTTTGTCTCCACTCAGAGCAACAGGCCAAAATCTCCTCCCACTTCCATTAACAACTCAATGCCAGTTCCTGAGCAGAGAACCAGAGGAAGATTCCTTTGTTTGGGAGCAGCTGTGGAATGTCTTTGAAGTCCAGTGTAGCTGACATTAGTCCACTTTAAAACACAGTTTCAAATGGTCCTTTCTAAAATACAATTTATATTTTCTACAAATATACAACCAAATCTCTTAATTCCAGTCTTTTGTAAAACATAGAAATTGAATTGTAGTAACCCATATTGCTATTGATGGCAAGTCTCTTCTTTTCTACAATTTGATTTTAAGACACAAGTTTTAAACTGACTGTATAAGTAATGAGAGCTTCTGACATAGGCGAGCGGCGGTGCTGCGCCCAGATTTCACATATTTTTCCAAGCAAGCACCCTTTGAATGTGGATTTTTTTTATGATGAAAGGTGTTTCTCCTGACATTGTGCTTATGGGGATTCCTTAAATAAGGTGATGGTGAACACCCCACAAGGATGTTGGATCTTCTCTGCTGTTTGAGAATCATTATTTTGCTAATTTAACAGCCAAGGAAAAACGGATTTTAGGCACTTCTGGGTTTTCCTTGGGATGTAGCACTGCCTTTTCAAGCAGTTCTATTTCACGCTGTGGGCAGGCCAATGATACGCTTTGGCAGTGTGGTCTCCTGTTTTACCACTGACATAGGCGACATGGATTGGCAGCCTATTTTTCAGGTTTCCCTGTGCACTTCTCAGTGAGTCTTAGCGCGCATAATGCTTTCCGGCGGCCATTCTGTTGTTTTTGAAGAAAACAGCACACAGTGATGTTGCAGGGCATAGGCTAGTGGGTCAGAACATCCCGCAGTGATCAATGTCTTTCCAAATGGATTCTGCTATTTATAGTCTTGAGAAGACTGCTTGAAAAGTACACAAACCATAATAAGGTACGCAAAAAAATATTTAAATCGATATATGTATATATTTGTGTGCGTATCTTACTATGGTTTGTGTACTTTTCAAACCATGAAAGAAATTGCGCCATTTCTAAACTATTATTTCCAGCATCCTTTGATCAACTGCCAGTTCCACTCCACTTAACTCTGCCTCCTTGGAACTCCGCCCCTACTCCAAACTCCACCCCCACCCGGCCCTTCTGTGATGCCCCTTCAAATTGTTTCCATTTCGACCACTGACCTCATTGGGATTTATTGGTGATTTACCCTAAGGGATAATTCTATGCAGTAAAACGGACAATATTTGGCAGCAAGGTGGAAGAAGTACCTCTAGCTTTTGCTGGAGGTACATTTTTCACCTTACCACCAAACTTATAGTACAGTTGTGTGGGAATGTGACAGTAACATGAATACCATGAGATTTGTAAAGGAGCAGCTGAATGCTTCTTCAGGTAGGCCCGCCCCCATACTTCCTATATGCTGGAAACCAGAAATCGCTCCGTGCACGACACCAGTGATTCTGTCAATTCCACGAAGAGCCTTCGAGAAAAGGTATCCATTAGAAAACCCTATATGATATATCCCCGTTGAGATGACAATCTCTTGGAGGAAATCCCCAAAGGAATATAAAGATGAGAGAAAAAGAAGTTGGTGATGTCACAACAAGCGAGTGTGATGCACTGAGAGGAGTGGCTGAAGAAGAGGATGTATAGACTATATGGAACCTGATGACGAATTAAAGAATCGAGTAAACTTTCATATGCGGAATGAAGATTGCACGTGTGAAGAGCACTGCAGAAAATGCAAGCCATTTAAGAACTACAGACGCAGAAATGCAAGTAGACTAAGTAATCTTAAAGGCTAGCTATACATAGTGAATGGACTGCAGGCGGTGCCGCCATTATATAGAAGCTGGACATCATTGTCACATATTTAGTATGCTTAGACCCACAAAGAAAGAGGGATCTGAAAGCTGTGTCGCAGCAACATGAAGCTAAGAGCATGGAAAGGCCTGGAAGAGCTGTCTGGCCTGGTGTCAAAGGATGGAGCGGCCAAGAACTGGTTATCTATCCTTGAAGAACAGTAACCGTGAGACAGTGAATCATCTTGTGTTAAGGTACAAAGGAAGAACACCATGAGTGCCAAGTTTGTAAATTAAAAAAAATTAAATGCTGCAAAACAGGCCGAAATACGGTCTCCTGTCACGTGGGCTATGGATAGAAATAGAAGGTGGACATGCTGCTCTAGACTTGGGATAGTGTGTGCTTGCACTCCCTTTTATTCCCAGGAGCAAGGATACTTTGCAAGGCCAAGTTCAAAGAAAATCTGAATGGCAGAAGGCATGCGCAATAAGAGGTGTTGGGCTAATTGGGTGGGGAGACATGGTCAAAGTCCACCCATTGACACCTGGGGTACGAGCTTATGTGCTGCTAGTGAGCCAAATGTTCCTGAAGGGTTCAAGCATGGCAACCAATTATAGAGGACCATATAATGAAGGGCCTTATATTTTGAGAGTCAGTGATATACCGTGTATCTAAAAACTGATGAAGATGACTTCCACTAGGGGTGGGCGTAAATTGTCCACCTGACAGTAGAGACCGAATCACAATCCGTCCCTACAAAGAGATATGCTTAGATGTTCCCCTTGAGCGTATCTGCTCCATCCTTTGACACCAGGCCAGACAGCTCTTCCAGGCCTTTCCATGCTCTCACAGTGTTCAGAAAGCTGTTAAACACAAAGTTATTTAACTAATACTTTTTACAAATGTACTGTCTCCACACTGTTCCACTGTCACCTCGGAACAGCCTCTCAACATTGCCACTGAACATGTACTACTGTTTCACTGCCTATTAATTACCTGACCTAACTGTATTAAGTAACCTTCTGTAACAGCGCCATATTGCCTCTGGGCCGCTGGGCGCTTTAAAAATGTAAAATAAATAAATAAATTCCAACTCCCTGTAGGTTTCTCTTATTTGCCACATACTATGATGAATATTTAGTATATACATGTGTTTTTTTATGCAAAATGTTTGAGACTCAAGCGAACATCCATTGATGTCTGTTGTAACTCCCTATTTTAGATAATAAAACAGACGGATGAGGTCCATATGAGAAGACGACCTAAGCTCTGTGATCAGAGTATTCAATAGAGGCGAGAGGAATAAGGGTGATCACCATGGTTTCTATGTGAAGAGTCGACTGGTTTGTCTGTTTGTATGTTTATGTTGAAATAAGGTGTCGAATAGCGACACAAATAGTTTGGAAAAAATTGAGAAAAAGTCAAGAACTTATACTATCTGTCTACGGTAGTGGTTGTTACCAATTCAGAGATAGATAGAGACAATTGGAGAAATAGAGGTTTTGAGTGGCGATTGTTGGAGCACTCTCATATTTATTGTTTTTAAGAATTAAAAAGCGGCAAAGATATTTTATAATCTCTGCTAAGTATTTCCAGTCAATTGAGACGTGTCACAATGGGAGATATTACTCCTTTGATACATTAATGTAAGACATTACCAACGCACATGCCCAAGCTTAAACAGTATAGTGCAGAATGGGTGAAAAGCACAGCACATAAGATGTTAATGCCACAAGGGGGTAATTGACAAAAGCGATATTGCAACACATGACCACATTCTTTCACGCTGAGTACACGGGAAAGAAGTGAGAGAAAAGGTTAGCTATTTTAGAGCTAAGGAAAATGTATCAGGAAGAGAGGGAGGATCCGCCACCTGAGGAGTGGATGCTTAACCAGTGTAAGGATGAAGGTGTTGAGCCCTCAGCTCCCCTTACCTCGCTTCAAATAAAAGGCGATAGTGCGGAAGACATAGGATTGTATCCTGAACTGAAAGCGGCGACGTGTTATAGTAACCCAATATACGAACCACCCGCTTATAGCAGTGACGATAGTCCAGAGGTGAGTACGAGAAAAGAGGAGATCTTTAAGATCAAACAAAACAGGGAAGAGAAAAATGAGCGATCGAATCTATCGACAGAGATAGAACGAGACATTAAGAAATGGAAAGGAGAAAAGGATAAAGCTGACAGTGTAACGCTCGTACAGAACGAATGGATGGGAGGACAGATATTATTCAAGCTAGATGGGAAAAGCATTGACGAAGTAAGGCAAAAAGAAGACCAGGACGAACAGGATAGGAAAGACAGGGAACAAGAAAAAAAGATTAAAGGAATGATGAGTATAAAATAAAAATCAGACAGTGGCAAGAACAGATATATCAGGAGGAGCAACAAAAGAAATAAGAAAGGGCAGAGGAGCAGAGAAAGCATGGCAACAGGCAGAGAGCCATAGAGGAACGGGATAGACAAGAGAGGAAGAGCGAAGAGGAGGAAGCTCAGAAATTAAGGGACAGGAGAATACAGAGATGAAAAGAAGAGGAAGATAGGAGAGCAGGGCTAAGGAGGGAAGAGCTAAGACAAGAAGAGGAGAGAGTTAGATGGGAAGCGAGCAATCGAAGAGCATTAGATGAAGAATTAGAACGCAAGAGGAAACAGCGTGAGCTTGATATTCACTGCATTCAAAAGTAGCTAATGGAGACAAGTCCTACAATACGGTAGGAATACTAAATGGGTGGTTCCCAATTTTTTGGTTAAGGGGGATTAGGCTTTTGAGTTTGGTCAAATGATCGAAAGCTGTGCGTTGGTCTAGGCGAGAATTGAACAGCGCAAAACTCAACATAACGATTTCCTTTAGTGACGAAGGAATAGTGTGTTCCACTCCTGGAATACATTATATGAATGTGAGTGAATTTATATTGGCACTCACAGGGCAAGTGGCTCTGCGAAGTAGAGCCAGAGATTTTTCTTTATGGGGTGAGCATTCTACTGACATGGCTACCAGGCTTAGTGGGAAAAACTATGACAATACCTGATTAATTTTTGCTTAGACCCCAGATATCCATGGACGAAGAGGGGGGACAGACCATTCCTATAGAATAGGATGCAACCATAGTACGAAGGGAATGACGAGGGTAGACCATGGAGAACAGTGATAGCTATTGAAGAAGGGTACAGGTTGACTGACATTACTGATGATGAAATGTTTAGAGATGATCCGACATACGATGAAGAAGTGTTCTTTGTGAGCATTACATATTGGATAAAAATAGAGAAAAGGGAGATCCCACAGTGAATGGCAATAATGTGGCAGCACCCAGCATTTATTGACGAAGACTTGGAGAATGCGCCAAACATCTTATGGACTACAGGCCCTTATGATGTAGAACTGTTAAAGGGGATAGGGAAAGTCAAGATAAAGCTGAAACCAGGAGCAATTTACCTCAAACGAGACAATACCCCATGTCTCGAGAGGCTCACGACTATTTCAGCACTGATGGAACAAGGTATTCTGGCGCCGTCAGAATCATCGTGCAACACTATGGTGTATCCTGTGGAAAAGTCAAAGGGAGGCTTGTGGAGATTCATACAGGACATGAGACCGATTAACCGGATTGTAGAGGCAGAGTTTTCTTTAGTTCTTAATCTGGCGATGATACTATGCAGTATCCCAGTAGAAGCACAATATTTCACGGTGATTGATTTGAAAAATGCATTTTTCTCAATCCCATTGCACAAGGACTCACAATATCTGACTTCAATTACGTTCCACCAGACTCATCTGAAACATACTAGGCTGCCCCAAGGGCACTGTGAGTCTCCATCAATTCCTACAGACTTAGATAATATTGATTTGAATAGTGCTGTCATATAGTACGTAGATGATATTTAAATTTGTAGCACTACAGAAGATGAGTGCAGAGAGGACTTGATTCAATTGATGACTATTTTAGCAGATAAAAGATACAAAGTAGATAGAGAGAAGTTACAATACTGCCAAGAAGAGGTGTTATACATAGGGCAATTGATTTCACATGAAGGAAAAAAGGTGACACCTGAAAGGGCTGAGGCAATTATGATAACAGCAAAACTGCATACAGTGAAACAAATAAAACATTTTCTGGGGCTATGTCATTATTTAAGAGCCTTAGTGTTTGATTACCGTTTGTACACAGGACCCCTTCTGTAGGTTTTGAAGAAAGCACAGGCGAATGGTGTTAAAATAGAATGGACTGAGGAGATGGAGGAAGAGTTTGAAGAGTTAAAAAAAGCAATTTGTACAGCTCCTGTTTTAGGAATTCCCAATTATGCTGAGGAGTTTTACTTATTTTCGCACACAGATGGGACAGTCATGACAGCAGTACTTACACAGAGGACTACATTGGGGTACAAACCTCTAGCGTATTACAGTGGGATTATAGACCCAGTTATGAAAGGACACTTACTTGTGAATGGACATTGACAGATGCTGCATTCGCAATTAAGAAATCTACAAGTATAGTAATGGGCTGCTCTATGACACTTTTTGTGGAACATGCTTTGTTTGCCATTTTAGAGAAACCCAAATGTACATTGACATCCCAGAGAGCTTTGGCTTATGAAGTAATGATTTCAAACCCAGCAATTAAAATTGTCAGGTGTAAAATAGTGAACCTTGACACATTTGTAGCTGAGCCAGTGGCAGAGGGTGAGCACGTGCATGACTGCGCGAACTATGTTGAATCTTATGATGATATACCTTGCGTCAAAGAGAATGCATTACCAGGGGTGATATTCTCTTTATTGATGGTTCTTCAAAAATGTATCAAATTAGTGGAGAAAGGCATTCTGGTGCAGCTCTAGTGCGGCATAGAGCAAATTGAGAGTTTGAGGTTGTAGCAAGTACCAGGCTACTTCTCATTTTTCAGCACAAGTGGCAGGGTTAGTAGCGCTTATTGTCGCACTCGAGAATCATGAAGGGCAGGAAGTGACGGTGTACAGTGACTACGCCTACCTGACATCAACCATACATGCAGGGCTAGCACTTTGGAAAAGGAGGGGCTTCCTCCGTGCGGACGGCACTCCAATGCAGCACGCATCCTTATTGGACAGGCTTGTTAAGGCACTACAGCTCCCACTAGCCATAGCAGTTGTTAAATGCACCGCTCACACTAAGAGTACAGACTTTATTTCTTGTGGGAACGAAGCCACAGACACAGAAGCCAAAAGGGTTGCATATTCATCAGATATTTCAAGTTTTGATACTCTAGATGTCAAGGAGAATGTATTCACGATTATGATATGATATGATATGATATGGCATTTGTAACGCGCCTATACACAAGTGTTTCAAGGCGCGACGAGGCAGGGAGGGGGGAACAAGGGGAAGACAGACAGCGATCCTACTAGGCCAGGTGTCATTCAGACCGCGCAAGTGCAGGGGTAGGGGGAAGGGAAAAAGTGCAAGGGGAAGGGGGAGGTGGGAGAGTGCAGTACAAATAGTAGAATAGAAATAAAAAAATAAATAAATAGGGCCAGCTGGTGGCAAGGTAAGTGCAGACAAGTGCTGGGGGGGGGGCTGTAGTGATACAGAGACAGTCCCGCAGTGCAGGGGTTGCCAGGGGTGCAGTGCAAGTGAAGAGTGACTGGGCCCAGGACCGAGGTCAGTGAGAGTGGCCCAGTTGCAGAATCAGTGCAGTTTCGGTGAAGCATTTAGCAGGGGAGAGGGAGAGAGAAAGCAGAAGTGAAGAGGAAGGTTTTGAGGTGCTTCTGGAACCGGAGATGGTTCTCCTCAAGTTTCAGGGAGGCAGGAAGGCTGTTCCAGAGGGAGGCACCTGCCGCGGAGAGAGATCTACCCCCAGCTCGTTGCTTCGAGAAGCGGCTGACCCTGAGGGAGTTGGAGACGGATGAGCGTAGGGCTCGGGAAGGAAGATATTTAGGAAGAGAGAGTTGAAGGTATTTAGGCCCCAGGCCCCAGAAGGCCTTGTGGACAATGCTGAGGGTTTTGAACTTAATCCTCGCAGCCACTGGGAGCCAGTGTAGAGATTTCAGTCCTGGAGAGATACGGTCCCTGGGCTTGAGGCCAAGGACAAGCCTTGCAGTTCTGTTCTGGATGAGTTGCAGAGGGCGGAGAGTGGAGGCAGGCAGATTAAGATAGAGGCTGTTACAGTAGTCCAGCTTCGAGAGAACCAGTGCTCGGGAGACAGTGAGCTTCTGGGGGAAGGAGAGGAAGGGAAGAATACCTCTGAGGAGGTGCAGCTGGTAATGTGACTTCTTAGAGACGTCAGATATATGAGGAGAGAAGGAGAGTGTGGAGTCGAAGATGACCCCGAGGTTTTTTGCCTTGCAGGTAGGAGCAGGAAGAGGGCCAAGAGAGGCCGGCCAGAGAGCTGCAGGGAAGGAGGGAGTGGGTGTGCTGATGAGTAGGATCTCAGTCTTACTAGCATTAAGGCAGAGGTCATTGGCAGCACACCAATCCTGGATAGCAGACAGACAGTCAGAGATGAGGGAGGGAGAGGAGGAGGCCGAGGGTAGCCTGAAAATGAGCTGGGTATCGTCCGCATAGCACTGAAAGTTGGGGCAGAGGGCGGCGATGCGGTGGGCAAGGAGTGCCAGATACTGGTTGAACAGCCAGGGAGAGAGATTAGATCCCTGGGGAACGCCACAGGTGGAGAAAAAGATGTCAGAGAGGAAGGACCCAAGTTGGACCTGGGAGGGTCGATTGGAAAGGAAAGAGGTCAGCCATGCCAGAGCCTGACCAGTGATACCCAGGTTATCACGGAGACGGTTGAGCAGGATGGCATGGTTGACAGTGTCAAAGGCAGAAGAGAGATCGAGCAGAATGAGAACACACGGAGTGTTGGAGTCGAGGTTTAAGAGCAGGTCCTCACGGATGTTCAGGAGAGCAGTTTCCGTGCTTCTGGCCGCTCTGAAGCCAGATTGATGGTCATGGAGACTGTCAACAGCTTCAGCATGGAGGTTAAGCTGGGAGATGGCCAGTTTCTCCAGGAGCTTGCCCAGGAAGGGAGTGATGGAGATTGGGCGATAGTTAGCCGGACAGGAGGGGTCGGCAGAGGGTTTCTTAAGGAGAGGGTGCACAAGGGAGTGCTTGAGGGGGATGGGAAGACTCCAGAGGCGAAGGAGTGGTTGCAAAAGTCAGCCAGGGCAGGAGCCAGGGAGTCGATGTGGTCCTTGATAGTTTTGGAGGAACAGGGGTGAATCTGTTTGGACGAGACTTTCATAGATCGGACTTGTCTGGAAACCTCATCAGCAGAAAAAAGGGGAAAGGCAGAGAAGGAGGGAGGAGGGGTGGCTGCAGAAGGGCCAGAGGAGGAGCAGGGAAGAGAGGGGGGGAGGTGAAAGGAGGAGAGTGAGGACAGGATGTCCTGAGTTTTAGAGATGAAGTGGGAGGCCAGTGCAGTGCAGAGGGCCTGGGAGGGGACAGGAGAGGTAGAGACTGCAGCAGGGTTGGCAAGCTCCTTGCAGATTTTAAAGAGTTCAGCCGAGTTGTTAGATGCCGCAGAGATGCGGGCTTGGATAAGGGCTCTCTTCTTGGTGAGAACAGAGAGACGGTATTGCCTTTGGAGCAGGCGGCAGGTCAGTTTGTCAGAGGATGAACATGAAGCACGCCATTTCCTCTCTGCCACCCTGCACTTGCGTTTTAGGGTGACGAGATCCGAATCATACCAGGAGTTACATTTGGCTTTGGGCTTCAGGCGGATTTTCATGACAGGGGCAAGGATATCAAGAGTATCAGATATAGCAGAGTGGAGCAAGGAGAGGGCTGTGTCAGGGTGGGAGTCAGCCGAAGGGGGAGGGGGAGGAGAGAAGGTGGCAGCGAAAGCCGCAACTGACACACGCTTCATGGGTCGGATGACCGAGAAGGTGGGTGGCAATGGTGAGGGTGGCTTTGCCTGTGGGGTAGGGAGGGTGAGGTGGGAGGATAGGAGAAAGTGATCACTCCAGGAGAGAGGAGTGGAGAGAGGGGAAGGTCAGAAGAGATCAGAGCATCAAGAGTGTGCCCTGCAGAATGAGTAGGCCCAGACGGGAGAATAGAGAGTGAGAGAGAGTCACAGAGGTCACGAAAGAGTCCAGTGGGGGGACAGGAGGCATCTAGGTGGATGTTGAAGTCACCAAGAAAGAGGAGTTGAGTGGTAGAGGACAGGAGTGAGGAGGAGAGGTCAGCCCACTCAGAGAGGAAGGAGGAAATTTGACCAGGTGGCCAATAGATAGTAGCCAAGGTAAGGGAATGGCTAGGAGAGAGAGAGAGTCGACAGACAAGGCATTCAAAAGAGGAGTAGGTCTGCGTTGGAGTGACAGTGGCAAGAATCCACTCAGGGAAGATAAGGGCTACCCCCCCCTGCACGGTTGGGTCTGGGCAGGGAGAGGATCTTGTAGCCATCAGGTAGGAGTGTGTCAAAGCTGGTGACAGAGCTGGCCGTGAACCATGTCTCAGTAAGACCGAGGACGTCAAGGTCCAGTTCCTCAAGAAGGTGACAGATATCAGAGGAATGCCTGATGGCAGAGCGAGCGTTGAGTGTGGCAATGTGCAAAAGGTTGCCATCCTTGAAGGATTTCCGGGGAGGGGTACAGATCAGAGGTACGCCCTGCGGAGGTGTAGAAGAGGGAGGTGAAGAAGGAGCAAGAGAGGGGGCAGGGAGGGAGGGTAGAGGCAAGGTAGCCGAGGACAGATGAGGGGGGACAGCAGGAGAGGAAAGGAAGTTGATGAGGCGTGGGAAGCGTCTATCAAAGAGGTGAAGGTTGGCCTGAGGACCTTGGACCAGGACAGTCCCATTAGTGTAGACATTAATGATGGCCTTAGAGGAGAGGAAGGAGGCCAAGAGGACATCCCAACGGGTGCCACCATTAATGGGAGAAGAGGAGAAAGGAGAGAGCACAGAGACCATATGAAGGGTCCATAGGTCAGGCGAGGGCACGAAAAAGAGGATGTCGGTAAGAGTTTCCTTGGAGCAGGCACTAGTGTAG
Organism: Ambystoma mexicanum; assembly: GCF_040938575.1. NCBI lineage: Eukaryota > Metazoa > Chordata > Amphibia > Caudata > Ambystomatidae > Ambystoma > Ambystoma mexicanum. Next base: position 1,176,523,339 of record NC_090921.1, on the reverse strand, counting down.
GTGTCAGCGATAGGGAGGCCTGGGTTGGAGACCAGGATGTCCTTTTTAAACTTTTTCCTACCAGATTTAGTGAGGAGAGCAGGATAGTCAATAGAGAAGCAGTTAGAGAAGATGGGCGAGATAGAGAGCACCATGGAGTAGGGGGAAAAAGGGGGGGGAGACAGACGAAGCAAGAGCACGTAGGCAGGAAGTGAGCGGCACGCCCAGGTTTACCACATTTAGGCAGTGAGTGCGTATTAGGTACAAATGCCACCTAAGTTTGAGAATCGTGCGAGGGGGAAAAAACCAAGTTTACCACATTTAGGCAGTGAGTGCGTATTAGGTACAAATGCCACCTAAGTTTGAGAATCCTGCGAGGGGGAAAAACCAAGTTTACCACATTTAGGCAGTGAGTGCGTATTAGGTACAAATGCCACCTAAGTTTGAGAATCCTGCGAGGGGGAAAAACCAAGTTTACCACATTTAGACAGTGAGTGCGTATTAGGTACAAATGCCACCTAAGTTTGAGAATCCTGCGAGGGGGAAAAACCAAGTTTACCACATTTAGGCAGTGAGTGCGTATTAGGTACAAATGCCACCTAAGTTTGAGAATCCTGCGAGGGGGAAAAACCAAGTTTACCACATTTAGACAGTGAGTGCGTATTAGGTACAAATGCCACCTAAGTTTGAGAATCCTGCGAGGGGGAAAAAACCAAGTTTACCACAACTATGGGACACGAGAAGGTGGCGAGAGAGTCCAGGCGCCTGGCGTCCCCTGCGGACACCTGCAGACACACAGGGAGCCGCAACCGTAGGCGCCGCCCTTAGCCTAATGGGCCCTTAGCCGGGGGCTGCCGGGCAGGGGGGCTGCCCAGGAAGGGGAAGGATATAGGCGGAGGGAGGAGGGGAAGGGGAGTGGGGTGTGGGCGGGCAGGAAGGCGGGAAGGGAGACCAGGACCAGGAAGTGGGGGGGGAGCAGGCAACACACAACGCGCGCTCAGAGCGCGAATGCCAAGTAAACAAAAACAATTAGGCAATCAAAGGCAAGGACTCACGGAGGCCCGCGGGGGCCTGGCAGGGCTTGCCGACGTCTGCTGATCCCTCAGGCCACCGGCGACTGCTCTCCAACGCTCAGCTGCACAAGAAGCGAGCGGGGGGAGCAGCCGCCGAGTAGGCTTGGGGGAGGAAGACCAGTCAGCCAATCAGAGGGGGGTGTGGGCGGGCAGAAAGGCGGGAAGGGAGACCAGGACCAGGAAGTGGGTGGGGGGGAGCAGGCAACACACAACGCGCGCTCAGAGCGCGAATGCCAAGTAAACAAAAACAATTAGGCAATCACAGGCAAGGACTCACAGAGGCCCGCGGGGGCCTGGCAGGGCTTGCCGACGTCTGCTGATCCCTCAGGCCACCGGCGACTGCTCTCCAACGCTCGGCTGCACAAGAAGCGAGCGGGGGGAGCAGCCGCCGAGTAGGCCTGGGGGAGGAAGACCAGTCAGCCAATCAGAGGGGGGTGTGGGCGGGCAGGAAGGCGGGAAGGGAGACCAGGACCAGGAAGTGGGTGGGGGGGAGCAGGCAACACACAACGCGCGCTCAGAGCGCAAATGCCAAGTAAACAAAAACAATTAGGCAATCACAGGCAAGGACTCACGGAGGCCCGCGGGGGCCTGGCAGGGCTTGCCGACGTCTGCTGATCCCTCAGGCCACCGACGACTGCTCTCCAATGCTCGGCTGCACAAGAAGCGAGCGGGGGGAGCAGCCGCCGAGTAGGCCTGGGGGAGGAAGACCAGTCAGCCAATCAGAGGGGGGTGTGGGCGGGCAGGAAGGCGGGAAGGGAGACCAGGACCAGGAAGTGGGTGGGGGGGAGCAGGCAACACACAACGCGCGCTCAGAGCGCGAATGCCAAGTAAACAAAAACAATTAGGCAATCACAGGCAAGGACTCACGGAGGCCCGCAGGGGCCTGGCAGGGCTTGCCGACGTCTGCTGATCCCTCAGGCCACCGGCGACTGCTCTCCAACGCTCGGCTGCACAAGAAGCGAGCGGGGGGAGCAGCCGCCGAGTAGGCTTGGGGGAGGAAGACCAGTCAGCCAATCAGAGGGGGGTGTGGGCGGGCAGGAAGGCGGGAAGGGAGACCAGGACCAGGAAGTGGGTGGGGGGGAGCAGGCAACACACAACGCGCGCTCAGAGCGCGAATGCCAAGTAAACAAAAACAATTAGGCAATCACAGGCAAGGACTCACGGAGGCCCGCGGGGGCCTGGCAGGGCTTGCCGACGTCTGCTGATCCCTCAGGCCACCGGCGACTGCTCTCCAACGCTCGGCTGCACAAGAAGCGAGCGGGGGGAGCAGCCGCCGAGTAGGCCTGGGGGAGGAAGACCAGTCAGCCAATCAGAGGGGGGTGTGGGCGGGCAGGAAGGCGGGAAGGGAGACCAGGACCAGGAAGTGGGTGGGGGGGAGCAGGCAACACACAACGCGCGCTCAGAGCGCAAATGCCAAGTAAACAAAAACAATTAGGCAATCACAGGCAAGGACTCACGGAGGCCCGCGGGGGCCTGGCAGGGCTTGCCGACGTCTGCTGATCCCTCAGGCCACCGGCGACTGCTCTCCAACGCTCGGCTGCACAAGAAGCGAGCGGGGGGAGCAACCGCCGAGTAGGCTTGGGGGAGGAAGACCAGTCAGCCAATCAGAGGGGGGTGTGGGCGGGCAGAAAGGCGGGAAGGGAGACCAGGACCAGGAAGTGGGTGGGGGGGAGCAGGCAACACACAACGCGCGCTCAGAGCGCGAATGCCAAGTAAACAAAAACAATTAGGCAATCACAGGCAAGGACTCACGGAGGCCCGCGGGGGCCTGGCAGGGCTTGCCGACGTCTGCTGATCCCTCAGGCCACCGGCGACTGCTCTCCAACGCTCGGCTGCACAAGAAGCGAGCGGGGGGAGCAGCCGCCGAGTAGGCCTGGGGGAGGAAGACCAGTCAGCCAATCAGAGGGGGGTGTGGGCGGGCAGGACAGGAAGGCGGGAAGGGAGACCAGGACCAGGAAGTGGGTGGGGGGGAGCAGGCAACACACAACGCGCGCTCAGAGCGCAAATGCCAAGTAAACAAAAACAATTAGGCAATCACAGGCAAGGACTCACGGAGGCCCGCGGGGGCCTGGCAGGGCTTGCCGACGTCTGCTGATCCCTCAGGCCACCGACGACTGCTCTCCAATGCTCGGCTGCACAAGAAGCGAGCGGGGGGAGCAGCCGCCGAGTAGGCCTGGGGGAGGAAGACCAGTCAGCCAATCAGAGGGGGGTGTGGGCGGGCAGGAAGGCGGGAAGGGAGACCAGGACCAGGAAGTGGGTGGGGGGGAGCAGGCAACACACAACGCGCGCTCAGAGCGCGAATGCCAAGTAAACAAAAACAATTAGGCAATCACAGGCAAGGACTCACGGAGGCCCGCGGGGGCCTGGCAGGGCTTGCCGACGTCTGCTGATCCCTCAGGCCACCGGCGACTGCTCTCCAACGCTCGGCTGCACAAGAAGCGAGCGGGGGGAGCAGCCGCCGAGTAGGCTTGGGGGAGGAAGACCAGTCAGCCAATCAGAGGGGGGTGTGGGCGGGCAGGAAGGCGGGAAGGGAGACCAGGACCAGGAAGTGGGTGGGGGGGAGCAGGCAACACACAACGTGCGCTCAGAGCGCGAATGCCAAGTAAACAAAAACAATTAGGCAATCACAGGCAAGGACTCACGGAGGCCCGCGGGGGCCTGGCAGGGCTTGCCGACGTCTGCTGATCCCTCAGGCCACCGACGACTGCTCTCCAATGCTCGGCTGCACAAGAAGCGAGCAGGGGGAGCAGCCACCGAGTAGGCCTGGGGGAGGAAGACCAGTCAGCCAATCAGAGGGGGGTGTGGGCGGGCAGGAAGGCGGGAAGGGAGACCAGGACCAGGAAGTGGGTGGGGGGGGAGCAGGCAACACACAACGCGCGCTCAGAGCGCGAATGCCAAGTAAACAAAAACAATTAGGCAATCACAGGCAAGGACTCACGGAGGCCCGCGGGGGCCTGGCAGGGCTTGCCGACGTCTGCTGATCCCTCAGGCCACCGACGACTGCTCTCCAACGCTCGGTAGTGAAAGAAGGATTTAATTGTTTGCTGAAAACCCAATTAATGGTGATTCAAGACAGTGCACCACAGGAAGAGCAGGGATTATGGAAGCGAAGGGGGTGTTCTTTATCCTCCACTGAAGCATTATGGCGAAAGGATAGCACTGGAAAGCCGATGATCCCAGTAGGATTGTTAAAAGTAGCACTTGAAAAGCTGTACTACCCTGCACATGTAACTAGGGAAAGTCTTGTTGCAACGATTGCGAAAGACTGGTTTATTCTGAAATGTGTTAGAACACGTTGCATTTTATGTAGTAAACTGCATCATATGTCAAAAGTTTACCACTAGGCATACACTGCCAACAATCAGAGGAGTAATTCCTTGGCCGAATGGTCCTTTTAAGCTTTTACATATTCACTATGTTGATATGCTGCAGGTGTCTAATGGATACAAGTATCTGATAGTGCTGGTGTGTCCCTTTTCTAGGTGGATCGAGGCAGGTCTGTGTACACACTCTGACACCACTTGCACAGCAAAGTTTCTAGTATGTGAAGTCTTTCGTAGATGGGGATTGTGTAAAGTGCTGAGATCCGATAATGGGCCACATTTTGTTAATGAAGTATTTGAACAGATAGGACTATTATTGAATGTAAAGCACAAGTTTTCTTCTGCTTATCACCTGCAAGCAAACAAGATATGTGAGAGACTCAACGGCCTACGTAAAGAAAGTATTGGCAAGCTTAAGCTTATGTTTAAAAGAGGATGGCTATATTGCCTGCCTTTAGCTTTATATGCCCTAAGGAATCAGCCTAGTTCAGACCACCACCTTACACCCCATGAACTAGTGACAGGGAGGCGAATGAGAATGCCTCTGACTCCTCCTTTGAGGAATACAAGAGATGCCCAAAGCACAGCAAAAATGTTAGGAAATTAGTTATCTGATTACTTGACATGTATGACCTCTAGCATCTCTCTCATTTCAGATCAACTGAAGCATCAGGGGGGGTCGGTCGAAGAAGACAGGTGAAAACCATTCAGCAACTGGATCAAGTGAACTATTATCAGCACCTAGACTATTTGTTGCCAACACTGTGCTAATTGAAAACTTCACTAGGAAGTGGCACAAGCCGAGATTTTATGGTCTGTGTCTTGTTGAAAAAGTCAAATTCCAGAATGGCATATGTGGTAGGGAATTGATTTGCTGGTTCGTGATACACATATGCACAATTATGCTTTGTGTCTTTCTGTTTCTACTGATTCGCCTGTTCTATTTTATTGATCTAAACAAAGCAGATATCCCTTTGTTCCTCCCCACTCCAGGAACTTTTGTTGTAGATTTGCCCATTACCAATGAACCAATGCCCCTTGTGTTGTCTCCCCATAGTGAAGCTGCTTTAGAGTCGTTTCCATGGGTTGCAAACATTCTGTTAGGGAAGCAAAGGAAGAGTGCAGAGGAAGACAATGATCGGATAAACACTTATCTAGACAGTACATCACACCTGGGTAATAACATGTGGTACAAGCACATGAAAAAGATGGGAAAAAGAACGTCTAAGGAGAGTTGCTACATATGTGCTCTCATACCTTATGCTATGGGAACTTCCAAATTATTCATAGCTACAGAAGTACCAGTGAAAAAAGCTCATTGCATGACGCATCTCGCAGTCTGCATAACAAGAGGACACTTCCTGGGTCGAACAGCATCCATGTGCAAGATTTGAAGACACGAGAGAAGCCAGAAACGAGGCATCAAGCAATAAGATATGAACAACCTGAAATGGGTGGAGAAGGAATAAGGATTGAAGAAAACAAGTTGTTAAATTGCCAAGGCAAGAATAAGGAAGAGATATGGATATTTTGGGAAAGAGGACAATTACAAATCAAAGGAACAGTGTTGACTTGTGAAGGATGGGCTGAAGGGTTGGTTGTGTGCAGAGCAGCAGCCGTAACCGGAAAGTGGGAAGACGTTGTGTTAACTTCAGAAAAGGAATGCAAGGATCAATGGCCAAAGATTACAAAGTTGCTGACATGGGTTGACGATAAGGGAGGACCATTGCAGGTAATACCTCTAAAAAGTGTGTCCTTATTTTGCAAAATAATGGTATGAGAAAAGGAACAGCTGTCCTGATGGATCATTACTGGGCTTGTGGGTCCAGAGCCTATATGAAGCTGCCCAAGAACTGGGGAGGGATCTGCTGTATAGTGCTTATGCATGTTCCAGCATGAGTGATTCCTAAGGGTGACCTGAATATTGCAGAGTTTCCAAAAGCAAATGCTCATTGAGGAGGAGAAGATCACTCGGATTTCTCAACCGAACAAAGAAGGAGAATTACTTTTCAGCTAAATCAATAGAAGCATTTGATGCTAGTCCATATGAGCACAGGTTGTTCAGCAAGACTTGAGCGATATTCATGACTATCTTTATGCCTGGAATCCAGATGATGGCCAATGCTAAGTGGTTGCAAATCACTCGCTGGGAGCTCCTGCAGACAATCAACTCTACATTAAAGGGATTCAATGCAATCAAGGAAGATTTAAGGGCCATAAGACTGATGACCCTCCAGAACCGATATGTCCTTGATATGATCACAGCAATGGATAGAGGAGTTTGCGCAAATATCGGGCCATCATTTTGCACGTTCATAGCATCTCATGATGATGAGAATGGGACCTTGACAGAGGCCACAACGTTGCTGACGACACTGCACGATCAGATGGAAGATGAAACAGAAGACATTGTGGATGATATCTGGTTTGCGTATATCTTCTCATGGGTTCCACAATGGATGGCAAACATTTTCAAGTTTCTTGGAGCAATATTAGTGATGTTGATGTTTGGATTCTGTGTCATCAGGATAATAATTACACAGTATTTGATTGAGTATTGCAAGACTAACACTGCGCTTGGATCTAATATTTCAAAATTGTGTTCAGTAGCAGGTTATCATGCAATGCAATTCCACACAGTAAAAAGTCTACACATTGGAATCCAAATATTATTTTCTTTATGTGCTTGTCATCCAGTGCATAAATGATATAGCCGACACGTGTTTCGACCAATGTGGTCGTCCTCAACGCTATTGATATTCATGAATATCAAGTTAAACCATACAGAGTACATATAGATAATCATTATCATTCATCACAAAATCAATTTGATAGTGTTCAAAAAGGCAAATCATAATGAACGACAAGGAGAAAGAAAAAAGAAAAGGGAGAAAATAATTTTTTTTAAAACATACCACACAGGTTGTTGGAGGTTGGGAAGTGTAAACATCCATGGCAATGTAGGGCAGGAGAAAAAATGCATTTCCAATTAGCTGTTGCCTATACAGTACATATGAGTTCTAGCACAATTCTAATACACCATTATCTGTTGCCATAATCTATTTTTGCTAATTCATGACTAGCCTAGTCCTTAAACCATCATTGGGGTATATGCGTATGGTGCAACCTTATTATTATCAATTTGCCATAATCTATTTAAATTAATTGGTGAGCAGCATGGTTCATAAGCCATCATAGGGGTTCATGCATTTAATGCAGTCTTAGTTTTAGTAAGTTCTTCAATCACCATGTCATGTCGGTGTTAAATTGGTGCAGAAAGCATGCTTCAATCAAAATAGAGTATGTCACCCAAAGTGTGCTCCCCTGTATAGTGGTCACGCCATTAGTGGTTGGCTTACCCTAGTCCAATGTTTAGTTTTCAGTCGCTGTATTCAAAAAGATATGCTATTAGTTATTATGTTAGATAAGTGTTGATTTTTCTATACATGTCTATAATTCATAATCCTTATGCCCACCTTAAATTCTGTTCGTTAATCTTGTCGTAGCACCTGGTATCTTCTTTGTCATTTGTCATTTATTTATTTGTAAAGCGCAGCCAGGCCCGTGGGCATAAGGGCGTGTAAGTTAGATCTGGTTACACTTACAATAAAAGCAGTCAACAGTGGTTACGTTACAATTACAGAAGGTACAATCATAGTGTTGGAAGTGCATACAAATATGCATAAATTACATGGTGTGCCGGCATCAGTGTAGCGTGCTAGGATCCGGGGGATAGGCTGTCGAGGAGTCCAAATTGTGAAGCCAACACCTCGTGTTATGTTTGAACAGGTTGAATGAGGATTCTGCACGCAAAGGCGCGGGGATAGTGTTCCATAATTTGGAAGCTTGAACAGGGAAGCTAGCTCCACCTGAGTTATGAAGTTTGAATCGCGGTATGGTCATGGTATTAGTTTGTGCTGCCCTGAGTGGTCTTGAGGAGGTGTGGGGTGTAAATTGGTTTGTGAGGTATGCTGGGGCGAGGTTGGCCCTGACTTTGTGTATGAGGGCCAATGATTTAAGAGCTATCCTGTGCTCGACAGGGAGCCAGCGTAGTTTACGTCTGGTCTCGGATATGTGTGCTTTTTTGGGGATGTTGAGGGCAGCCCTAATGGCATTGTTTTGGACTACTTGCAATTTGTTGATGTTTTTGTGACTAGTGCCCAGGTAAAGGGCGTTGCAGTAGTCTAATTTGGAAAGGACTAGTGCTCTAGCAAGAGTAATGCAATTGGGTGTGGAAATGAACGGTCTACATGCCGTGATCAGCTTGCAGGTGTATGCGGCTGAGGAAGCTACTGCATTGGTTTGTTTGTAGAAGGATAAGGTGGCATCAATGTAGATACCAAGAGTTTTAGTGTTATTTGACACAGGGATGAGGTTACCATCTATGGTAAAGGCTTTGCATGAGGGGTTGAGATTTTTAAGTTTGGCATGAGTACCCAGGATGATTAACTCAGTTTTTTCGTCATTGAGACACAGTCCATGGTGTGCCATCCATGCTTGTATTACCGAGTAGATTTCATTAAGGGTGGTACTGTCAGTTACGTAGTCACCCGAGATAGGAATGAGTATCTGGGTGTCATCCGCGTAATTAGTATACGTGACACCCAGAACGTCAAGGATATCAAAGAGTGGTTTAGTGAATATATTGTAAAGTGTCGGGGACACGCAAGAGCCTTGCGGGACCCCACAAGGTACTGGTGAGGGTTCAGCAGAATCTGTAGCAGAAAAGACCCTCATGGTTCTGTTCGCCAAGTAGGAGCTAATCCAAGCCGTGGCTGCGTCAGAAAAGTGTGCTGCAGATTTCAAGTGATGACAAAGTGTTTGGTGGTTGACCAAGTCGAAAGCTGCTGACAGGTCAAGCAATAGAAGGAGTGCGAGTTTGCCATTGTCTTTCAGGATATGGATCTGAGTAGTAAGGTCTATTAGTGCAGTTTCCGTACCGTGTCTTGGTCGGAAGCCTGATTGCCTAAATCCTAGGAGGTTGTTTGATTCTAAGTAAGCCTGTATTTGTAAGTAGGCTGCTCTGTCTAATATTTTTAATAAGAACGGTACAGTCGTTATAGGCCTATAGTTAGACAGGTTGGCCGGGTCAAGAGTAGGTTTTTTAAGAAGAGGAATGACCCAGGCGTCTTTAAGGTTATCAGGTACTATTCCAGATTTAAATGAGGCATTAATGAGGTTGGTGATGAAAGGTGCTAGGTCATGCGCGGCCGCTTTGATGATCGGGGCAGGGCAGACATCACCTTGGCAGTTCGAAGGTTTGAGTTTCCTGATGATGTTTTCCACTTCCCAGATAGCGAGGGGCGAAAAGTTGAAAGGTTTACACGTTGATTTGAAGGTGGATGGTCTGTTAGGTGGTTGTGTATAGTCAGGGTCAGCTAGTAATAAGGATTTTTTTGCGTTAAATTTGGTTTGTAGACAAGCTATTTTGTCTAATAAGGCCTTCTGAATATTGCTACACCATAGTGTGTCAGTGATACATTTGTCAGTGGGGGCAATAGGGGATTCTAGTTCTTTCAGAATCTTGAAAAGTTCTTTAGTGTTCGATTCCGCTTGTGTGATCCTTTTGTTGTAGGTATCTTTTTTAGCATGCAATATGGCCTCTTTGTAACGGGAAGAGGCTAGGGTAAGCTCTGTCTTATTGGATGTTGTAGGTTGTTTTTTCCAGTGAGCCTCAGCGATTCTTTTAGTTTTACGTAATTCTCTTAACTGCGGCGTGAACCAGGTGTTAAGGTGACGCTGTGGTTTAGGTTTCCGTAATTTTAAAGGGGCAATGGTGTTCAGTGCTTTGAGTATAGCCTGGTTGTAGATATCCACTAGGACAGTGGGGTCAACATCTGAATCGGTATTATTCAGAATAGGGAGTAAAATGGGTAGGAGATTGTCAGATGTAATGTCTTTCTTATTTCTCGTGCAGGTGGCGGGGGCGATGATGGGCAACGCGGGGGGTAAATTGGCTTTGATAGCAAAGGTGAGTTTGTGATGATCCGACCAGATGCAAGGGTCGTTGGATAGTAGGTCGATAGGACAGTTGAGGTGGGAGAGCCAGTCTAGTGTTCTGCCTTTGATATGAGTGGGTTCGTGGATAATGTGTGTATGACCAAGTTCGGATAAGGTGTTGGCTAGGTCATGGGCGTTAGTGTCCTTAGGATCGTTGAACCCGAGGTTAAAGTCCCCAAGTAAGATGATTTGAGAGTTTGGTTTGGTGTTTATGGATATAAGAGATGCAATGTCCTCTATAAAAGAGGAAATGGGTCCTGGTGGGCGGTAAATAAGGTGCAATGATGCCGTGTGGTTGGGTGAGAGAGGGAGCTTAATTGATAGTGATTCTGCTGAGAGGATTTGAGCGTCTTGGATGATTTTGATGTCGAAGGTATTTCTGAATATGAGGGCGAGTCCGCCTCCCTTCGTTTGGGTGGTATTTCTGTCAGATCTAATGATAGCATAACCATCAGGTATGGCGAGGGCCAAGGATGGGCCGGATGCAGCATTGAGCCATGTTTCTCTGACTGCGAGGAGATCAAGGTTTTCGTTAGTTATAAAGTCAGCTATATCAAGAGCATGGGCAGGAAGAGACCTAGCATTCACTAAGGCTGCTTTGATTAGTTTGTCTTTTTTGGGAGATTTATCAAGACGTGTGTGTAGAGGGCTGTGGGATAGGTGGTCTGGGTCTATGGGGAAGCTGGCAAGGTTACTATGGACTCTAAGTCTGGCGTTTCTGGTTAAGATGGTGGGGTGGTGAGAGTAAGGGTGAGTCGGAGTACTAGTTCTGGAGTTCAATCTAGTGTTTCTGTTCAGTAGGCTGCTGGGGTAGTGAGGGCATATATGAGTAGGTGGTCTAGTTCTAGTATTCAGTCTAGTGTTTCTAATGGCTGTGGTACCAGGTTGGTTAGGTGTTGGTCTAGTAGCAAAGTGGCGTATCCATAGTGCTGGATCATCCAAATACGGGTTTGCAGATGTCATGGTGCTGGGCCGCAAGGAGGGGGGGATGGTTACCGTATATAAGCTGGTAAATGTGTCGTGAGTAGAATGAGGGTTGGGTTGGCTAGTCCAGTGTCTACTGTATGTATACAGGAGATGGATGAGAGTTGATAGGTACCAATACATGATGTAGGTGGCGTTACTAGTACTCAGGTGGCTGGGGACCTAATTGGCGACCTAGAGCATAACATTGATTAGTGAATTCAGTGTGGTCACGGGGTAGCCATGAGGGCAACACAGCAGTGGATATGGTCAGTAGGTGACCAAGGGTGCGAGACAGCAGTCAATGTAGTCAGTAGGCGACCATGAGGTACAATACAACAATCAATGTAGTCTGTAGGCGACCATAGGGTACAACACAGCAGCTGACCTAAAGGTGCAGCACAACAATCAATGTGGTCTGTAGGCGACCATGAGGTGCAACACAACAGTCAATGTGGTCTGTAGGCGACCATAGGGTGCAGCACAACAATCAATGTGGTTTAACACGGATCATATGACACCAGCCTACATGGGGCACGGGAGGCAGTGAAAGGTGATGGCTGTGTTGTGAGATGGAGATAACTTGAGATAGCTGAAGTGAGCACTCAACACATACTAGGTGAGCAGAATGTGGAGTGGATGTGCCATGCAGTGATCAGAGACACATAGCAAACTGCATTAGAACCAGCGCTTGGGCATAGGTCTTACCAGATGGTTCCAAGTGGGGATTAATCCAGACGGTCAGAGCCTACTCGAAGATAGATAGGCGGCACGTGTGCAATGTGAAGTAGGTAGCGTAGGAATTTTGAAAAGTCGTTATGGGGTAGATCCCAGTATCCTGAGTAAATCAAAAGTATAGATTTACTAACATTGTCTGTTGTTGAGCTAACAAAGATATGTCATAAAATGTGGTTCCGCTTACCCATTTAGTAAGGGACAGTCCCTCGATCAGCCACTTTCACTGAATCGATTCAAGCGTCCATACCGTTTCCTTTCGTTTGTACTATCGGCGGCAAAACAAAGATGGCGCCCGTACGCTACGTGATGACGTCACGCGCAATGCTGCGCGTGACGTCATAATGTAAATAATACACGTCATCACCTGGAGATCGTTCTAGGATCGTATGTGTATGCAATTACATAGTTCTGCCCATTTGGAACTTAGTAGTGTATATAGTTGTGAGTTAGATGTCCTAATGGATGTGCTTATGTTTGTAGTGTTTAATAAGGTATTCGATTGTGTAGATAAATATGGACTTAGTATTCATGGTACACTAATTCATATGTAGCATGATTTAAAATAATCGGAATGGTAAATAATGCCAAATTGTAGCGCACTTCAAAGCGGATGGCGAGAAGGCCTTTGTGGCTAAATTGTAAAATTCCCCTTGTATCCAAATTAATTATTTGGTTGCAACCAGCATGTTCCACAATAATGATTTTATAAGCCTCGTAATAAGTCTTGAATATATTGTAATCAGAGAAAAACATACATTTCATGATCCGAGTTGAGTCCAAAATCTGTAGATCGTAAAAGACAAATTAATTTAGCTTCCATTTGCCGTAATGACAGTTCTAAATTACCACCCCTCTTGCGTTTGGTAGCTTTCATCAGACCCAAAATCTTAAGCCATCTATATCATCCATCTGATGTTGGTTTTGCCAATGTATGGCCAGCGGTGTCTTGGGCTCTGTACTCTTCAGACTTGACAAATGTTCCCTAATGCGTACACGTAACTGTCTGATAGTACTGACAACATAATTTTTACCACAGACACATTGAATTATATATACTACCTAACATGTTTTGCAGTTGATGTAATGTAAACTTGGGCTTTTCAGTCAGAAAAGGAGTCAAATCTTTATCTAGTTTTAGAATATCCCAATGTTTAGCCGCCATTCGATATAAAGTGTCACTTTGTTTGGTATATTGTGTAATAATTGCAATAGGTTGTGTTTGGGTTTTACCTTTAGTGCTTTTGTTGATCAATTCTTTTTGTTTGGTTTGCTTGTATTTGTTAACTGCAAGATTAATACATTTTGAATTGTATCATCTCTCAAGAAACCTTTGTGTCAATAATTTACATTCTGATTTGTAGTCTGAATCTCTACTGCAATTCCTGCGTGCTCTATAAAATTCTCCGCCCGGTATGTTGTCAATGGTTTTGCATTGATGACAACTGTCTGCATGCAAAACAGAGTTCACCTCAGTTGGTTTGCGATAAGTCGTAGTGTGTATTGTATTGTTCTCAATGAATATATGTATTTCTAAAAAGTCTATCTGAAGTGGGCTGGCCTGTCCTGTAAGTTTAATACCAAATGTGTTGTTATTAGCATATTGTTCAAATTCCTCAAAGGAATCTGATGTTCCATCCCATATCACAATAATGTCGTCTATAAATCTCTTCCAACCTATAATGCTCTTGTAAAACACTTCATGTGTGACTAGCGCACAGGGCCGAGTATCTATCCACTACTTTCCCATAAGTTTGTTCTCAGGATACAATACTGTGCCAGCTGACAACCACCAGCGACTATGACAGATTATATGTTAAACAGGGATGAGGACAGGGCTGCACTTTTTTCACCTAGGGGCAGTACGGCAAACCCATTCAAGAGTAATTATGATTCAGTAGAGACATTGCAGCAAAAGTTTATTAGATTAGAAAGACTTTCCAAAAAAGAAATAAATAAATATTGGGAACAAGCATCGTTAGCTAATTATTTGGACAGTAATATTGTTCCACGTGGACTAAGGATTCTCATCTTTCCAAATTTTGACAAAGATGAGGATGCGGATTTAGCAGAGAAATGGGAACACAATTTAAGTTTGAGTTCCAAAAATATGTTGGAACTATTGATTATACATGCCACCAGAGAACATACCAGAATATTAGAACAGATTAACCAAGTCAAGGAGGAAATTAAGAAAATGACCAATGCAGAAACAACCAAACAAAAGAATTATGAGAACATGAATGAAATCCTTCGCGAATACCAAGATGAGATTAAAATGAGAAAGTTCAGAAAGTTTTTTAGAGATGACAAAGATTACAGGCTTGATAGAATTTACACTTTCCAGACGAAATATGACAGCAGTGGCCCCAAATCAAAACCCAGTTCAAATCATACTACTCCTGTCAGCTCTGACCCTGACTCAGAAGAAGAGATTCGAGGTAATGTAGGTCTAGATCCTACAACTGACGTAGCAAATGAATCTGAACCAGTCAATCAGCGTGGTCTCACTTTTTTAGAAGAGATACGGAGACGCAAAAAAGGAGATCAGAGAACGTTTCTCCACAAACAAGTCAGATTTCAAACCCCTTCAGGAACATCTACTCCAACCACCAATACCACACAAGGGGTCGGCGTGGGGGGGGGGTAATGCAGGCGGAAGTGGCAGCTCAGACGAGGACACACGTCGACCAGGAATCTTGACGAGATCAACTGTCAAGAAGAGATTAGCTCAGCAGCAACACCAGATTTAGTTGTTAACTTATCAGATCACAGTTTGACCAGAGAGGAGATTGCCATACTCAATAAGGGACTTTCTTTTGCACCAACAACTAACACTAATTATGTTAATTTTCAAATCGATCTGTTTAAATTTGTGCGCAAATTGAAATTAAAGATTTTTTTTGCAACCCAAGTACGCACGTTCATACCAACAGTAATAGAAGAACCCTTTAACTTTGGCAGATCTTAACCATATAGAAATTTTGACTTCGTTGAGTACAGAAGGGAATTCAGACTTATACTCTATCTGTTCAGATTTAGGGGTATGCCCAAGGAATTTGGAAATTCGAGAATTAAAAAACCCATCGAAATGTACCCCACAAATCACTTTAGACAACGTTATTGATATTTTTCATAAATCTATGATTAAAGATATACATCGGATAATGGATTATTCTCTGAAACATGATGCATCTCAAAAACGTAAAAATCAGATAACTCCAGATACAATCTTACCAGAGAAGAATATAAAGTGCTGAATTCCCTGTCTTCTAACCGCTTGATCACCATCAAAGAAGCAGATAAAGGAGGGAATGTAGTGGTGCTCAATACAGTCGATTACATTCAAATGGGTATGGATCACTTGAACACACCGCAATGTTATAGAACTCTGAAGAGTGATCCTACGAAGAACATTGTTATTGAGTTGGCTAATCTAATCTCCAAATGGCATACTATGGGACTCCTCACGGATGAAGAAAAAAAGTTTCTAATTGTAACCAATCCTACAATACCAACCATTTATTTTCTACCGAAAATACATAAAGCGTACCAACAACTGCCAGAAGTAAGGCCAATTATGCGCGGCATCGGTTGGGCCACAGAGGGCCTCTCGCAATACTTAGATGAAGAAGCTCTCAAACCCTTTGTGGTGAAAATGAGATCGTACATTAGAGACAGTACACATGTACTAACATTTTTAGAATCCATTGAATGGCATACACATTACCTATTAGGTACTATGGATGTTACAGCACTCTATACTAGCATTGGACACGACTTAGCAGTGAAAGCATTAGAGTTCACCTTTAGGAACTGTTCGGCTTCACATTGGAGGCATCTTGAAATGTTGAAAGAATTCCTAATATTCACTTTGAAAAACAACATCTGTCTATTTAATGACAAATTTTTTCTACAAGAGAGACGAGTAGCAATGGGCCCTAAATTTGCACCCTCTCTGGCGAATCTCTTCATGTCACAATATGAAGAGTAACATATATACAAACATGAAGTCTTTTACAAGAGCATTATAGGTTGGAAGAGATTTATAGACGACATTATTGTGATATGGGATGGAACATCAGATTCCTTTGAGGAATTTGAACAATATGCTAATAACAATACATTTGGTATTAAACTTACAGGACAGGCCAGCCCACTTCAGATAGACTTTTTAGATCTACATATATTCATTGAAAACAATACAATACACACTACGACTTATCGCAAACCAACTGAGGTGAACTCTGTTTTACATGCAGACAGTTGTCATCAATGCAAAACCATTGACAACATACCGGGCGGAGAATTTTATAGAGCACGCAGGAATTGCAGTAGAGATTCAGACTACAAATCAGAATGTAAATTATTGACACAAAGGTTTCTTGAGAGAGGATACAATTAAAAATGTATTAATCTTGCAGTTAACAATACAAGCAAACCAAACAAAAAGAATTGATCATCAAAAGCACTAAAGGTAAAACCCAAACATAACCTATTGCAATTATTACACAATATACCAAACAAAGTGACACTTTATATCGAAAGGCTGCTAAACATTGGGATATTCTAAAACTAGATAAAGATTTGACTCTTTTTCTGACTGAAAAGCCCAAGTTTACATTCACTCAAGCGCCAACTATCCGGAAAAAGCTATGCCCATCCTTTCTAAATACGAGACCAGAGACACAGACATTAAGCTGGCTAAAAAGTGAAGGGGGCTTTCATAAATGCGGACACTGCAATCAATGCAAATATGCGTGGGATAAATGTAAAATCTTCAGAGATCAGTTTGGCAATGAGATTAATATCAGAGATTACATCAACTGCAAAACATGTTATGTAGTATATATAATTCAATGTGTCTGCGGTGAAAATTATGTTTGCAGTACTATCAGACAGTTACGTGTACGCATTAGGGAACATTTGTCAAGTCTGAAGAGCACAGAGCCCAAGACACAGCTGGACATACATTGGCAAAACCAACATCAGATGGATGATATAGATGACTTAAGATTTTTGGGTCTGATGAAAGCTACCAAAGGCAAGAGGGGTGGTAATTTAGAACTGTCATTACGGCAAATGGAAGCTAAATTAATTTGTCTTTTACGATCTACAGATTTTGGACTCAACTCGGATCATGAAATGTATGTTTTTCTCTGATTACAATATATTCAAGACTTATTACGAGGCTTATAAAATCATTATTGTGGAACATGCTGGTTGCAACCAAATAATTAATTTGGATACAAGGGGAATTTTACAATTTAGCCACAAAGGCCTTCTCGCCATCCGCTTTGAAGTGCGCTACAATTTGGCATTATTTACCATTCCGATTATTTTAAATCATGCTACATATGAATTAGTGTACCACGAATACTAAGTCCATATTTATCTACTCAATCAAATACCTTATTAAACACCACAAACATAAGCACATCCATTAGGACATCTGACTCACAACTATATACCCTATTAAGTTCCAAATGGGCAGAACTATGTAATTGCATACAAACACGATCCTAGAACGATCTCCAGATGATGACGTGTATTATTTACATTATGACATCACGCGCAGCATTGCACGTGACGTCATCACTTAACGTACGGGTGCCATCTTTGTTTTGCCGCCGATAGTACAAACGAAAGGAAATGGTATGGACGCTTGAATCGATGCAGTGAAAGTGGCTGATCGAGGGATTGTCCCTTACTAAATGGGTAAGCGGAACCACATTTTATGACATATCTTTGTTAGCTCAACAACAGACAATGTTACTAAATCTATAATTTTGATTTACTCAGGATACTGGGATCTACCCCATAACGACTTTTCAAAATTGCAATAGAAGATACCAGGTGCTACGACAAGATTAACAAACAGAATTTAAGGTGGGCATAAGGATTATGAATTATAGACATGTATAGAAAAATCAACACTTATCTAACATAATAACTAATAGCATATCTTTTTGAATACAGCGACTGAAAACTAAACATTGGACTAAGGTAAGCCAACCGCTAATAGCGTGACCACTATACAGGAGAGCACACTTTGGGTGACATGCTCTATTTTGATTGAAGCATGCTTTCTGCACCAATTTAACACCAACATGACATGGTGATTGACGAACTTACTAAAACTAAGACTGCATTTAATGCATGAACCCCTATGATGGCTGATGAACCATGCTACTCACCAATTAATTTAAATAGATTATGGCAAATTGATAATAATAAGGTTGCACCATACGCATGTACCCCAATGATGGTTTAATACTAGGCTAGTCATGAATTAGCAAAAATAGATTATGACAACAGTCAATGGTGTATTAGAATTGTGCTAGAACTCATATGTACTGTATAGGCAACAGCTAATTGGAAATGCATTTTTTCTCCTGCCCTACATTGCCAAGGATGTTTACACTTCCCAACCTCCAACAACCTGTGTGGTATGTTTTGAAAAAATGTATTTTCTCCCTTTTCTTTTTCTTTCTCCTTGTCGTTCATTATGATTTGCCTTTTCAAACACTATCAAATTGATTTGGTGATGAATGATAATGATTATCTATATGTACTCTTTATTGTTTAACTTGATATTCATAAATATCAATAGCCTTGAGGACGACCACATTGGTCGAAACACGTGTCGGCTATATCATTTATGCACTGGATGACAAGCACATAAAGAAAATAATATTTTGATTCCAATGTGTAGACTTTTTACTGTGTGGAATTGCATTGCATGATAACCTGCTACTGAACACAATTTTGAAATATTAGATCCAAGCGCAGTGTTAGTCTTGGAATACTCAATCAAATATTGTCACTGTATGATGAATCTTTTGTGGAGGATTCTCAGTTTGTAAGACTCCCGCGGCTGGATGATTTACACCTGTCAATTTTACTAACTGAATGTTAATAAATGCATAGGCTGGGTGACTAGCGCACAGGGCCGAGTAGACTACTTTCCCATAATAATTACACAGTGTAAGAAGACAGCAAAGAAGGCAGTCGGAGTGAAGATCATGATCGATGTCGAATCAGAGTTTGGACCAAAGGACATGACAGATGAAGAGATCAGAAAATATATAGGGGCCAGCATTTTAGCACCTGAGGGAACAAAGTTCCTGCATCCAAGAAATCACAAGAAGTATGTGGGACGATGGTTCTATTGTAGTCCGAATGGACAGTGTAGCTACATGACCTGGTTGATGAACATGTACAATCAGCAGGGTCCTTGAAAGGAATGGAGATCTGGAATCCAAAGAAGCCCTTCTTCAGAAGAGGATACCAAGATGTGAAAACTGATGAAGGAGTGGTTGATGAATCAACCAGAGGGGGGAATGCAGAGGAGCAGCTGATGGCTTCTTCAGGATGTCCCGCCCCCATACTTCCTATATGCTGGAAACCAGAAATCGTGCCATGCACGACCCCATTGATTGTGTCAATTCCACAAAGAGACTTCGAGAAAAGGTATCCATTGAGAAAACCCTATATGATGTTTCTCCGTAGAGATGACAATATCTTGGAGGAAATCCCCAAAGGAATATGAAGATGAGAGAAAGAGAAGTTGGTGATGTCACAATAAGCGAGTGTGATGCACTGAGTAGAGTGGCTAAAAAAGAGGATGTATAGACTTTATGGAACCTGATGACTAAATAAAGAATCGAGTAAACTTTCATATGCAGAATGAAGAGTGCACGTGTGAAGAGCACTGCAGAAAATGCAGTTTAATAACTGTACAGACGCAGCAACGCAAGTAGACTGAGTAAACTTAAAGGCTAGCTATACATAGTGAATAGACTGCAGGTGGTGCCACCATTATATAGAAGCTGGACATCAGTGTCACATATTTAGTAAGCCCAGACCCACAGAGAAAAAGGGATCAGAAAGCTGTGTTGCAGCAACATGAAGCTAAGAGCATGGAAAGGCCTGGAAGAGCTGTCTGGCCTGGTGTCGAAGGATGAGGCGGCCAAGAACTGGTTATCTTTCATTGAAGAACAGTAACCGTGAGATGCCCGATTCATCTTGTGTTAAGGTACAAAGAAAGAACACCATGAGTGACAAGTTTGTTAATTAAAGACAATTAAATGCTGCAAAACAGTCCAAAATTCGTTCTCCTGTCACCTGGGCTATGGCTAGAAATATAAGGTGGGCATGCTGCTCCAGACTTGAGATAGCATGTGCATGCACTCCCTTTTATTCCCAGGAGCGAGGATACTTTGCAAGGCCAAGTTCAAAGACAATCTGAATGGCAGAAGGCATGAGCGATGAGAGATGTTGGACTAATTGGGTGGAGAGACATGGTAAAGGTCCACCCACTGACACCTGGGGTACTAGCCTACGTGCTGCTAGCAAGCCGAAAGTTCCAGAAGGGAACAAACGTGCCAACCAATTATAGAGGACCAATTAATGAACGGCCTTATATTTTGAGAGCCAATGATATTCCGTTTATCTAATAACTGATGAAGATGACTTGCACTAGGGGTGGGCATAAGTTGTCCACCTGACAGTGGAGACCCAATCACAACCCATGCCTATATAGAAAGTATACTTAGATGTTCCCCTTGAGCGTATCACAACACTCTGTAGGTTTCTCTTATTTGCCACTTAGTATGACATCATGTATGATGACTTTTTAGTATATAAATGTGTTTTTTATGCACAATGTTTGAGAACTTGTGCAAACGTCCGTTGATGTCTGTTGGACCTCCCTGTTTTAGATAATTGATAATAAAACAGTCTGATGGGACATTTTGCCAACTTCCTGAGTCAGTCTTATTATTTGGTGTAAGAGTTATTCTGCATCCCATCCATGCATGACATATTACTGATTTAAGGACCCCTGCGTTCACATTTCTGCCACATTTCACCAGACCGCCATGCTTGCAAAGAGGCTTGTTTTACTGATTCTGCACAGGGCATCATGGCTATTTTTTCCAACTGCCATATTAACCATTGCTCATTCCAAGAAGCTGCCAAAATAGCAGAAGCCGTGATCTACCAGGCCACTTGTTACACTCCATCACATGGTATGTGCTTTCTCAGCTGTTTCCAAGTTTCTGACAGGCCTCTACTGTTGTGGGCCTCAGCGTTTTGCCCGCTCCACTGTGCTGTTAACATCATATGTCTGCTCTTCTGTGCCTTATTGCCACATTATGACTAGGTAATACAGCCATACTCCTTTACCATTTACCACGCAGTAATTGGAAGGTTCTGCATGATTCAGAGCAATGCAGGCCCTTCATGTATTCCCCATGTTGGTGTCCTATTTGAGGCCATTGAAGAAATGCAATATTACTGCATGTGGTAGTGTCCATGCAGTAAGCTACCTCCACACAAAAGCAAGTGGCATTGAATTATTTCAGTTATGAAACTCACACTTTGGAAGAAGAGTAGTAAAATATGCAGAATTCGGGATGTTGCATGTTTTACTGTTACCAGTAAACGTGTGATGAAGCCCTCAGGAGTCTGCTTTCTCGGGCACCCTTTTCATTATGAGAATTCAGCCTCAGCACAGCATGTGCCTACTAAGCAGGGTCTGGTATGACTCCGAGCGTCAGCCAAAATGTACCGATACAGCTCCCCTT
Organism: Ambystoma mexicanum; assembly: GCF_040938575.1. NCBI lineage: Eukaryota > Metazoa > Chordata > Amphibia > Caudata > Ambystomatidae > Ambystoma > Ambystoma mexicanum. Next base: position 1,176,501,676 of record NC_090921.1, on the reverse strand, counting down.
CCTTTTCAATATTATGGTGATAATGCCGTTAGAGGTGGGCTGTACCACTGCTTTAAGTGGGGTGAAAAATTGAGGAGGGCTCTAACAAGGGGTGTGGTTTAAGAAGTTGGGGGCGTGTCTTAAGGGAGCAGGCAGCTTATGGAATGGCCGGCTGCCGCAACAAATAAATAAATACATAAGCTGGCAATTTGTGGACCGGCTCCCAGTGATAAAGCACTAAATCATTTCTAACACAATGAATGCAAAAAAGTTGATGTCTGCTTTCAACTTTTTACTTTCTAGAGCTGAAAGGGCTCTCAAAAGGAAATGCTTCCTTTCCAAAACCTTCTTTTCATGTCTTTCTTTTTTTTATTCAGCTCAATCATGGAGACTTTGTGCAGCCATGATTGTGATGCTGGAAATGCATCAGAGGGACAGGGCCTCCGTATCCTTCTCCTTTACTGCTTTTTATCGTGCGTTCTGTCGTGTTTTCCACATGGGAGTTCATGTGGGACTCCTGGCGGTGCAGCTCTCTTTCTTTTGGTTTGGTGAACGGACCCGTGGGATACCCTTATGGCACCCATGGGTGGGGGTACAACCCTGTGCCCCTAGTGTATGTTTTTGGGAACCTGTGGGGTATGGGCTGGTGGCAGCTCCATGCTGAATTTGACAAGTGCGCGGAGTGTCCTCCATTTTGGGATTCCCCGACCCTGCCATTGAGATCAGTTGATTCCTGATGGAAAACAAGATGGCCCCGGTGGCCTCTTGCTTTCTATTACCCATTACCTTGTTTTCCCAAAGTCCTGGGAAGCCCTGACTCTGTCCCTTCCCCCTGACTGGCTGTTGGGTGGAAGTGCCATATATGGTGTTGTTGTGAAGGCCCAGTCAAACTAGCTGGAGCCTTCCCGGTAATGTATGTTGTGGGTACCTCCTGTGGGTGGGACCTGGGTGAATAGAGTGTGTGACAAATATGCATTCTGTGTTGTGGGTGTCTAGTATCTGGTGGTTGACACAATGACTGAGACAACCCTGCCCGAAACCGGTATGACTGCAGCTTGGAGTGTGAATGGCTCGGTACTTGTCCCAATACACACAACTTGTTGTGAGTGTCTGGAGAGAAGTGAATGGCCTGAATACCTCGTGTGCCTGATTGGCTGCCTGCCTGGATGAATGCCCGTAGTCGTGATTGGATGCTTGAGTGTGACCCAGCGGAATGAATGGGAGATCAACAGTATATCTGGGGACCTCTCATTGCTAGGAATCGTGTTCAGAAGCTGAAGTCCACAACGACGAGTAACTAGATTAACTGACGCTTGACCTTGAAGCCCTGCTGGACGAGAAGAATTGCTGTTGCTCTCCTTCACAATCTGGAAGCTGCTGTACCTCCAAGGACTGACCCCGAGAGGACCTGGTAAGGTGCCCTCTTCCCGAGCTACGAGGGACCATCGTGCACAGCTGATCTTTGCCAACGCTCCCTGGTAGACAGACCTATGACAGGCTGCCGACCCGATACGGGGACTGCTGTGGAACTCCATGGAGAAGCACCCACACTGTTGTCCACCACTGTCGATGACCGCTGTCGCCGACTGGAGCCGCCGTGTTCCCATTTGCCTAAGAACTTCAATTGATCATTGGACGCTCTCGTCTGCATCGGCATCCGCTTGTCTCCCGCTGGAGAAGGCCCGACCGTCGACACACCGAGGAGCATCCACCGGTGGGTTTCCCGCCACCTATAGACCACAGAGACGCCGACGACTCGATGCCCTTGCTGGGCCACAGTACTTCATCATCTCTTTGCGGTCCAGAACTATTGTCACTGAGGTGCCCCGCACGCCTCTTCCTTGCAGGACGCCAACGCTCTGTCGTCGACGAGCACCGCAAGGAACGAAGCTGCCACTTCCCTGCCATAGTTCACCCTGTTCACTGTCGGACGTTCGACGACCCGTGACTCCTGCCTTAAAGGGAGGGCACTCAAGAAGGGCCGTTGATTCCCCGACACCAAACGCCAAGTTCCCCGACACCTCTCGACGATCCGTGGCTCCCGCCTGAAAGGGAGGCACTAAAGAAGGATCGGTCGGTACATCGTCGGAGAACTCTACTCCACCAGGTACATTGCGGGGGTGAAACCTTAACAGGAAGAAGTAAGACTATTGAACATTTGGACTGGGCTTGTGCTATATATCTTTATCTACAGGTTGCCCAGGTGGGGGGATCTCCACACAGAACTGTGCATAGAGGTAAGGGTCAGTATTCTGCCTATTGTTTCAACCATCTTGCGTTCCTTCCTATCTCTATTGCTGGTTTACTCGTTATTGATCTGTGTGACATTTTAACCGTACAGTTGATGCACTTTCATGAGATTTGATAACATTAGTGGTACCACACTAGATGTGTATATATTTATCATTATTGACTTCCAAGTACAAAGTGCGTTATTGTGATCGTGTACATACCTTTGAATATTAATTATAAAAGACTGTGTTTTCAGTAATACAGTGTGTGGACATTCCTTTGTGGGGGTTCGGGGACTACACTGTACTTAAGAACCAGCCCGCATCACCTCCTGAGAAGCTAGGCCTTGATTGCTCGACTACGTTACCAATAATAGAGAATTTTGGCTGGGGTCCTCTGTGCCTCTCCTCTACCATATAGAGAGCGGAAGTATAGACACCCCCTACCGGTCTTTATACTGGTGGCAGCGGTGGGATGCTATGGTTTTAAGAATCAGTGTATAACTGTGCCACTTACAAAATATCTGCACTTTATTCGATTAAGGTTTGGGTGTGTACAAAATAACTGCATTACAAGCAATGGAGTCTATTGCGAATGGTAAATTGACTCGGATGAGCTTAGAGGCTCTCCAGAGTGCTTTTGAAGCCAGGGAGTTAGACTTTGTGGATAAGTCTAGGGCTGAGCTGATAGCTGCCCTGGTAGACTACCAGACCGATGGTGAAACTCTTGATGAGGGGGGGGAATGCAACCAATGAGGACTCTGCCCCTGGGGTTTCTACTGAATCTGTTTCTGGGAATGCCGCCATTCCTGCTGCCTCTGTTCCGAACCCCAGCAATTCCTTGGAACTTGAGTTATTAAGGATGAAATTGGCCTTTGAATATCGCAAGTTGGAGATAGATGCTGAGCTTAAGAAAGAGGAGCTGGCGCAACAAGTTGAACTCAAGAATAGGGATCTTGAACTCAAAGACAAGGACACTGAATGTCACAGAATCCAGTTTGAGAAAGCTCGAGTGGAGACTTCAGCGAAACCCAGTGAGAGTGTCAGGTCCCCAGCCACTAAATTTATGAAGGATTTGGTTGGTGTGTTTTCGGAGGGTTCTAATATCCTCCAATGGATTGAAGCATTTGAAATGGCTTGTGCAATTCATGATGTTGACAAAAGAGATTGGGCTAAGTGTTTGCTAAGCAGAGTGCCACAAACTGGATATGACTGTAATCTGAAGCTAAGTGTGGAAGAAAGGGGTCAGTATGAGTGTATGAAATCTGCTTTGATTTCCAAGTTTGGCAAGACACCTACCCAATACCTTAAAAGGTTCAGGGATTTTAAGAAAAGAGAGAATGTGTCTTGGGTCGACTGGGTGAGTGCTGCGCACATGAATATGATGGGGTGGATTGACGGTTACAAGGTGAAAACTTTTGTTGAATTGTCCCACCTATTGTTTTTTAAGCATTTTTCTGAAGCCTGTTCACCAGAGCTGCGTCAGTATGTTGCTGACCAGAACATTTTGGATCCCTTTAAGCTGGCTAGGTTGGCTGACAAGTGGATCTCCCACCGGGTGTCCCCTAAGGACTCCAGTGGGAAGGACAAGGACAAAGAAAAGGGGGCCTCTCAGAAAGCTGAGGAGTCCCAAAAGCAGTTACAGTCGAATAAACCTAAACCCTCCTCTCCTAAGACCCAAAAGTCTAGTGGGGATAAGTCATCTGTGGGTGGGAATAAGAGTAGTGGTCCACCTGCTGCAAAGCAAGCTCCCGGTGGTTCCAGTACCGTACCCCGCACTCCCGGCACTTGTTGGGACTGTGGGGCTCTGGATCACAAAAGGGGTGACTCCAAGTGTAAAGGTAAGGCACTCGGAGTACAGGCTGTCAGCCTGACCTACCCTTACCCCATGTCTGAGGTGGAGGCCACTGTCCTCCCCTCCTCTACAGGGATCACCTTTGGTGCTCCCGTAGAGATTTCCTTAGTGTCCCTTGGGGCCTGGGACCAGTACGCGGAAGTACTGGCGACTATCCCACAGAACACCCATAGATTTTTGAGAAGTGTCCTCCTGAATGGCCAGCCTTCTACTGGTTTGAGAGACACTGGGGCAAGCATGACAGTGGTGGACAGGACCCTGCACAAGCCAGAGGACTATGTAGATGCTCCTCTGAGAACCACCAGGTTAGCTGGTGGGCCTCCCAAATTATCGCCTGTAGCCCGAGTCACACTAGTAATTGGAGACAAGACAGTAAAGCTTCCTGTCCTGGTTCAGGACAATGTCCCTGTTAACATTCTGTTAGGTAACGATCTGGTCGAGTTGGGATTGATCGCGGATGGTCTTCCCATGACTGCGGCTGCGGTCACTAGATCACAGGTGACACCGAGTCTGGCTGCAAGTCAGGTACCCGAGCCGAAGGCGCGGCCTAAGGCACGACGAAGGAAGAGCAAGAAGGCCACCTCTGTGGAGGGAGCCCCTTCTCTTCCTGCTGTTCCTACAGCACCCATTGGGATCCATGCTCCGGACCGGCTGGGTCCAGTGGTAAACCCCGTCTCAACTCCTGTGGGAGAAGAGCAAGAAGACTCTCCTGTGGGGGAGGTTCTCAACCCGGAGGATCATCCCGATCTTCAATGCTTGTTAGCTGAAGGGGACCCTCCCGGGCAGACTTCTTTAAAGGACAGAGAGAGTGTACCTCTCTCGAGGGTCTGAGGAAACAGGCCCTGTCCCAGGCACAAGGCGAAGTGCCTAGGACTTTCTGGATTTATTGGGAGGGTGAGCTCCTTGTTAGTGAGCCCACTAAGCCTGAACCTGGTGCCCTCAAGAGGTTGGTGGTACCCCAGGTTTACAGGCCCTTCCTACTGCAGTTGGCGCATGAGGTGCCCTTGGCTGGTCATCTTGGTACCACGAAGACTAAGCAGAGGCTCTCTGCCCATTTCTACTGGCCCTGGATGGGAGTAGAAGTGGAGTCCCACTGCAGGACCTGCCGAACTTGTCAGTTGTCTGGCAAGACTGGAGGCAGTGTCATTGCCCCACTGCAGCCATTGCCAGTGGTTGGCACACCATTTGGGAGGGTGGGCATCGACATCGCCGGTCCCCTTGACCCTCCCACGTCAGGTGGACATCGGTTCATCCTGGTTTTGGTAGATCATGCCACCAAGTACCCAGAGGCTATACCCCTTCGGACTGTTACTGCCAAGGTGGTTGCCCGGGCCCTCCTGGGCATTTTCACCCGTGTTGGATTCCCCAAGGAGGTTGTCTCTGACCGAGGATCCAACTTCATGTCTAGTTACATGAAAACCATGTGGAAAGAATGTGGGGTAACCTACAAGTTCTCCACTTCTTACCACCCCCAGACCAATGGTCTGGTTGAGAGATTTAATAAAACTCTCAAGGGCATGCTAGGTGCTTTGGAAGAGCCCCTAAGGAGGAAATGGGATCTCCTCTTGCCATGCCTGCTGTTTGCTTACTGAAAGGTACCTCAAGAGGGTGTTGGTTTCAGCCCCTTTGAGTTGCTCTTTGGACATCCCGTGAGGGGGCCCCTCGCCTTGATCAGAGAAGGTTTGGAAGCCACCCCTCCCGGTCCCGCCAAGCAAGTGGGGGACTATGTGTTAGGCCTCAGACGGAGGATGACACAGATGATGGGTCAAGCAACGGCGAATCTCAAGGCCAGCCAGGAATTGAACAAATACTGGCATGACCTTAAAGCATTGCAAGTGGAGTGGACTCTGGGACAGGAGGTCCTCGTGATGGAGCCTACCAAGCCTCGGGCATTGGCAGATAAATGGACTGGACCCTTCCGGATAGTCTCCAAGATGGGCGAGGTCAATTATCTGGTTGACATGGGAATCCCAGGGGTAGCCCCTCAGGTATTCCATGTTAATAGGCTCAAGCCGTTCCACAGGTGAGCAGAAGTCTCATGTCTCTTGCTGGCTTCAGAGCAAGAAGAGGATGAGAGTGAGCCCCTTCCTGATTTGCTGCATAGCAACCCTCGGGATGGCTCCGTGGAGGGAGTACAGCTCTCTCCAGATTTGACAACCGAGCAGCAGAGGGCCTGCAGGACTTTGCTCCAGCAGTATGCCTCTCTGTTTTCGCTGATGCCAGGCCTTACACCGTGGTGTAAGCACGAGATTGACACTGGTGACAGCGTGCCTTTCAAGAGCAGGAGCTACCGAATGTCAGATACGGTTAAGAACCACATCCAGGCTGAGGTCGCCAAGATGTTGGATCTGGGTGTTATTGAACCCTCAACCAGTGGGAAGCTGCAGAACTTCCATGATAGAGGGGGCATTAAGCTGCCGAATTTTGAGGCCTATTATGTAGCTGGTCAGTTGCAATATGTAACCAAATGGCTTTCTGATGAGGTAACTCCTGAATTTAGGCTGTTTGGACAGGACTGCACTCCGTTTTACTTAAAGGAGATTATCTGGGTGCCTAGACTTGAAATGAAAGAACGCCCGGGTATGATGTTGCTTGGGTGGAAGATGTGGCGCAGAGTATGCCGACTGATGGAGAACTCGTACCCGTGTTCCCCACAGGTGCCGCTAGTCGCCTTGGCTGGGGGAGACAGCCAACTCAGAATGATAATCAGGACCTATTGGGAATCGGTCGGGCTTGTCACATTGGGAGATGTATGGCAAGAGGGGATCTTTAAGGACTTCGAAGAACTGGGAGAAGAGGCAGGCTTGCACAGAGGCCAATATGTCACGTATCTTAGGCTAGTGCAGATTATTCGTAAAACCTGGCCAGAGACTGTGCTGGCGGAGGAGCCAGACGTCATAATGGGAACAATATATGACATATCAGAAGGAGGGCATGAGATCTCTAGATTGTATGAGATGGTGATGACCCGGGTGGGGAAGGATTTGACTCATTTGAGGCTAGACTGGGAAGCGGAGGTGGGGGCACAGATGACCGATGGGATGTGGGAGCGTGCTATGGGATACCACAAGAAGGTGTCCAGAAACGCCAGATTGCAGCAGATACAGTTATACATAACGCATAGAGCCTATATGACCCCGAAGAGAATATCTAAGTTTCTAAACGCAGGAAGACAAGCATGCCCAAAATGCGATGAAGATGCTGATATGACACACATGTTCTGGTCTTGCCCAGTGATTGAAGGTTTTTGGGGGGAAGTGGCACAAAAACTAGCAAATAAAGGGGTCACGCTCAACATAGATACGGCCTGTGCCTGCCTTTTGGGAGGGTTTCCCAGACCACGGAATACTAAACATGTTGGGAAATTGAGGGACCTGGCATATGTGCTTGCAAAAAGAATGATTGCCATGGGCTGGAAGCAGTGCCACAGGCCACGGGTTGAGGTATGGTGGCGGGATTTGCAAAAATGGGCGGAGGCTGAAACGGTAGTATGGCAGGAGGCATGTAGCAAGTGCGAGGAAGAAGAAGTGGGTAACCTGATGGCATGGAGAGGGTTAATAACAGGACTGTTTGGCACAATAATGGATTCTGCAGCTTCGGAAGGAAGCGATACCCGGCCACACGCAGCAGATACAGAACGAGAAACGCAAACAAGCTCTTGAGGGGGGAGGGATTTGGGGAGCAGTAATGTGCATTAATTGATGTTCACGAGTCTGTTGTAAATAATGCTGCAAGTTTGGTTTGTATTGTTTATTTGTTTTCAAAATAATAAAAACTTAAAAAAAAAAAAAAACCCTCAACCAGTCGCTGGTCAAGTCCAGTGGTCCTTGTCCCCAAGGCAAGTTCCCAGGCCGGTACCAAGGATTGGAGGTTCTGTGTGGACTACCGAGGAGTCAATGCCGTCACCAAAACTGACGCGCCCCCATTGCCCAGGGCTGATGAGCTCGTGGACACCATAGGTGCTGCCAAATTTGTGAGCACCTTTGACCTCACCTCAGGCTATTGGCAAATAGCTCTGATGGACCATGCCAAGGAAAAGACGGCGTTCTCAAGACCAGAGGGACTCTACCAGTTTAGGGTCATGCCTTTTGGGTTGAAGAATGCCCCTGCCACCTTCCAGAGATTGGTCAATCATGCTCTCAGTGGGCTGGAATCCTTTTGTGTGGCTTATTTAGACGGCATTGCCGTCTACAGTTCCACTTGGGACGAGCACTTGACACATCTGGGTAGAGTGTTGCAGGCCTTAAAAAGGGCTAACCTCACTATCAAGGCCACCAAGTGCCAGATAGCTCAGGGGAAAGTCACGTATCTTGGTCATGAGGTAGGAGGGGGTCAAATCCAACCTCTCCCCAGTAAGGTACAGGATGTACAGGACTGGGAGACTCCCACTACTCAAACCCAGGTGAGAGCCTTTTTGGGTCTCACTGGGTACTATCGCAATTTCATGGCGGACTATGGAACCATAGCTGCACCACTGACAGCTCTGACTTCACCCAAGCAGCCTAGGAAGGTCGATTGGACCGAAGACTGTCAGAGGGCCTTTGATGGCTTGAAAGAAAGTCTGTGTCGGGCATCCGTGTTATGTGCGCCTGACTACAGCCGACCCTTTATCGTCCAGACGGATGCCTGCGACACCGGAATTGGAGCTGTCTTGTCCCAGTTAGATGACAAAGGGAGAGAACATCCTATCATATTCATCAGTAGACAACTCAAGGGTAGAGAACTTAGGTGGGCTACTGTTGAAAAGGAATGTTTAAGTATAGTTTGGAGCCTTAGGCGTTTTAGGCCCTACCTTACGGGGTCTACCTTCAAGGTCCAAACAGATCATAAGCCCCTAAAGTGGCTTATGCAGATGAAGGGTGAGAACCCGAAACTGCTCAGGTGGTCCATTAGCCTGCAAGGGCTAGACTTCACCATAGAGCACAGACCAGGGAAGAGTCACAATAATGCAGATGGCCTTTCCAGAAGGTATGTTGACCGTCTGGATGAGGGTGTCTATCCCGTGGGAGATTAGGCACCCTCCACCTCAGTCTGGGGGGGACGACTGTGATGCTGGAAATGCATCGGAGGGACAGGGCCTCCGTATCCTTGTCCTTTACTGCTTTTTATCGTGTGTTCTGTCGTGTTTTCCGCGTGGGAGTTCATGTGGGACTCCTGGCGGTGCAGCTCTCTTTCTTTTGGTTTGGTGAATGGACCCGTGGGATACCCTTATGGCACCCATGGGTGGGGGTACAACCCTGTGCCCCTAGTGTATGTTTTTGGGCACCTGTGGGTGGCTACAGAGCAGGGTATGGGCTGGTGGCAGCTCCATGCTGAATTTGACAGGTGTGCGGAGTATCCTCCATTTTGGGATACCCCGGCCCTGCCATTGGGATCAGTTGATTCCTGATGGAAAACAAGATGGCCCCGGTGACCTCTTGCTTTCTATTACCCATTACCTTGTTTTCCCAAAGTCCTGGGAAGCCCTGACTCTGTCCCTTCCCCCTGACTGGCTGTTGGGTGGAAGTGCCATATATGGTGTTGTTGTGAAGGCCCAGTCAGACTAGCTGGAGCCTTCCCGGTGATGTATGTTGTGGGTACCTCCTGTGGGTGGGACCTGGGTGAATAGAGTGTGTGACGAATATGCATTCTGTGTTGTGGGTGTCTAGTATCTGGTGGTTGACACAATGACTGAGACAACCCTGCCCGAAACCGGTATGAATGCAGCTTGGAGTGTGAATGGCTCGGTACTTGTCCCAATACACATAACTTGTTGTGAGTGTCTGGAGAGAAGTGAATGGCCTGAATATCTTGTGTGCCTGATTGGCTGCCTGACTGCATGAATGCCCGTAGTCGTGAATGGATGCTTGAGTGTGACCCAGCGGAATGAATGGGAGATCAACAGTATATCTGGGGACCTCTCACTGCTAGTATTCATATTCAGAAGCTGAAGTCCACTACGACGAGTAACTGGATTAACTGACGCTTGACCTTGAAGCCCTGCTGGATGAGAAGAATTGCTGTTGCTCTCCTTCACAATCTGAAAGCTGCTGTGCCTCCAAGGACTGACCCCGAGAGGACCTGGTAAGGCGCCCTCTTCCCGAGCTACGAGGGACCATCGTGCACAGCTGATCTTTGCCAACGCTCCCTGGTAGACAGACCTATGACAGGCTGCCGACCCGATACGGGGACTGCTGTGGAGCTCCAAGGAGAAGCACCTGGATTGTTGTCCGCCACTGTCGACGACCGCCGTCGCTGACCGGAGTAGCCGTGCTCCGGTTTGCCTAAGAACTTCAATTGATCATCGGACGCTCTTGTCTGCATCGGCATCCGCTTGTCTCCTGCTGGAGAAGGCCCGACCGTCGACACGCCGAGGAGCATCCACCGGTGGGTTTCCCGCCACCTACAGACCGCAGAGACGACGACGACTCGATGCCCTTGCTGGGCCACAGTTCTTCATCATCTCTTTGCGGTCCAGAACTATTGTCACCGAGGTGCCCCGCACGCCTCTTCCTTGCAGGACGCCAACGCTCTGTCATCGACGAGCACCGCTAGGAACGAAGCTGCCACTTCCCTGCCATAGTTCACAATTCACCGTCGGACGTTCGACGACCCGTGACTCCTGCCTTAAAGGGAGGGCACTCAAGAAGGGCCGTCGATTCCCCGACACCGAACGTCAAGTTCCCCGACACCTCTCGACAATCCGTGGCTCCTGCCTGAAAGGGAGGCACTCAAGAAGGATTGGATCGGTACATTGTCGGAGAACTCTACTCCACCAGGTACATTGGGGAGGTAAAACCTTAACAGGAAGAAGTAAGACTATTGAACATTTGGACTGGGCTTGTGCTATATATCTTTATCTACAGGTTGCCCAGGTGGGGGGATCTCCACACAGAACTGTGCCTAGAGGTAGGCGTCAGTATTTGTCACAATGCGACCCTGGACACTGTGGGAAAGATGGAGGCTTACTTAGACACCTTGCGGTCCTTTACCGTTCTAGTCTTTTCTGGTCCTTTTCCTTTAAAAGGTAGCCACGCCCACAACGCTGTGCGTTGCAACTCGCATTGTCAGCCTTTCGCTAACTTCGCCTGCAGTGCCGCTCCTCGAGCTTGCTCCTTTGATTCTTTTCTACCCAGTACGCTGCCCGCTTCTGCTTTCCCTGTTTCTCGGCTCTTTCCGTCTCGTGTCCTTCTGTCCGCTCCCTCGTTTCAGCCCCTCTTCCTTTTTGGGTTCCGTACTGTATCTATCCTTCGCGTTCCTTCGCTATTTCTCTCCGGTTTGCTGTCTCTCTCCCTTGCGCTTGATTCCTTACACTTGTTCTACCACTTTCGCTCCCGCTTGCTCTCTCTCTCTTTCGCTTGATTCTTTATTCTCCTTCACCCGCTTTCGCTCTCGCTCGCTCTCCCTCACACTTTCACTCTCTCTCCCTTCCTAGCTCGCTCTCGATTCTGTTCGCTCTCTCATTTCCTCTCTCTCTCTCGCTCTTCTGTTCCAGCTCTCTCTCTCTCTCGCTCTCTTACCTGTGTTTTTAGCCTTACCTTCCCTCCTAACTGCTCGTGTGCAGCCTCCGCTCCAGCTTACCTTGTACCCAGTGGACACTCCTCCATTCCTTTTCGACATCAGCATACCTCGTCCGGTTATACTAGAATTCAAGTACTGTTTGCTATTACCATTCACCGGCCTCCTCCACTTCCGACACACTCCCTGCCAGCAAGAACTCGCCATCTAACAGGATTTTTTCTGCTGTCACTGGCTTTTTCCCTGGCGTTAAGGGACTGGCTCCCCTGGGTCCACCTGACAGCTTGTTCTCACCACTGTCAGGGTGGCCTCAAGCGGAGCTCGTCCCTATCTCTACGAGCGTAAGAAGGACAAGAAGGGAAGGAAGAGTACTAAGACGGACGAAGACCCGCAGGAGATCAAGAAGGAGGGGAGAAGAAGACCTAAGACTTCTATCCAGGAGGATTCCTCTAAGGAGTCAGGTGAGGAGTCATCGGGGGTGGTAGTTTCCGATTCTGACAGTATTCTGCCTATTGTTTCAACCATCTTGCGTTCCTTCCTATCTCTATTGCTGGTTTACTCGTTATTGATCTGTGTGACATTTTAACTGTACAGTTTATGCACTTTGATGAGATTTGATAACATTAGTGGTACCACTCTAGACGTGTATATATTTATCATTATTGACTTCCAAGTACAAAGTGCGTTATTGTGATCATGTACATACCTTTGAATATTAATTATATAAATACTGTGTTTTCAGTAATACAGTGTGTGGACATTCCTTTGTGGGGGTTCGGGGACTACACTGTACTTAAGAACCAGCCCGCATCACCTCCTGAGAAGCTAGGCCTTGATTGCTCGACTACGTTACCAATAATAGAGAATCTTGGCTGGGGTCCTCTGTGCCTCTCCTCTACCATATAGAGAGCGGAAGTACAGACACCCCCTACTGGTCTTTACAATGATGCGGCCTGAATCATCTCTCTCTCAACCCCTCCCCACAAAACAGATGAACACACATCACACATACACCCTGAAGCACTGTGAGCGCTGGATTTCTGGCTGAGGCTAGTGATGGGTTTATGTGAGCACTAGCAATTTTTGGAGATTGTCCCAATACACATAACTTGTTGTGAGTGTCTGGAGAGAAGTGAATGGCCTGAATATCTTGTGTGCCTGATTGGCTGCCTGACTGCATGAATGCCCGTAGTCGTGAATGGATGCTTGAGTGTGACCCAGCGGAATGAATGGGAGATCAACAGTATATCTGGGGACCTCTCACTGCTAGTATTCATATTCAGAAGCTGAAGTCCACTACGACGAGTAACTGGATTAACTGACGCTTGACCTTGAAGCCCTGCTGGATGAGAAGAATTGCTGTTGCTCTCCTTCACAATCTGAAAGCTGCTGTGCCTCCAAGGACTGACCCCGAGAGGACCTGGTAAGGCGCCCTCTTCCCGAGCTACGAGGGACCATCGTGCACAGCTGATCTTTGCCAACGCTCCCTGGTAGACAGACCTATGACAGGCTGCCGACCCGATACGGGGACTGCTGTGGAGCTCCAAGGAGAAGCACCTGGATTGTTGTCCGCCACTGTCGACGACCGCCGTCGCTGACCGGAGTAGCCGTGCTCCGGTTTGCCTAAGAACTTCAATTGATCATCGGACGCTCTTGTCTGCATCGGCATCCGCTTGTCTCCTGCTGGAGAAGGCCCGACCGTCGACACGCCGAGGAGCATCCACCGGTGGGTTTCCCGCCACCTACAGACCGCAGAGACGACGACGACTCGATGCCCTTGCTGGGCCACAGTTCTTCATCATCTCTTTGCGGTCCAGAACTATTGTCACCGAGGTGCCCCGCACGCCTCTTCCTTGCAGGACGCCAACGCTCTGTCATCGACGAGCACCGCTAGGAACGAAGCTGCCACTTCCCTGCCATAGTTCACAATTCACCGTCGGACGTTCGACGACCCGTGACTCCTGCCTTAAAGGGAGGGCACTCAAGAAGGGCCGTCGATTCCCCGACACCGAACGTCAAGTTCCCCGACACCTCTCGACAATCCGTGGCTCCTGCCTGAAAGGGAGGCACTCAAGAAGGATTGGATCGGTACATTGTCGGAGAACTCTACTCCACCAGGTACATTGGGGAGGTAAAACCTTAACAGGAAGAAGTAAGACTATTGAACATTTGGACTGGGCTTGTGCTATATATCTTTATCTACAGGTTGCCCAGGTGGGGGGATCTCCACACAGAACTGTGCCTAGAGGTAGGCGTCAGTATTTGTCACAATGCGACCCTGGACACTGTGGGAAAGATGGAGGCTTACTTAGACACCTTGCGGTCCTTTACCGTTCTAGTCTTTTCTGGTCCTTTTCCTTTAAAAGGTAGCCACGCCCACAACGCTGTGCGTTGCAACTCGCATTGTCAGCCTTTCGCTAACTTCGCCTGCAGTGCCGCTCCTCGAGCTTGCTCCTTTGATTCTTTTCTACCCAGTACGCTGCCCGCTTCTGCTTTCCCTGTTTCTCGGCTCTTTCCGTCTCGTGTCCTTCTGTCCGCTCCCTCGTTTCAGCCCCTCTTCCTTTTTGGGTTCCGTACTGTATCTATCCTTCGCGTTCCTTCGCTATTTCTCTCCGGTTTGCTGTCTCTCTCCCTTGCGCTTGATTCCTTACACTTGTTCTACCACTTTCGCTCCCGCTTGCTCTCTCTCTCTTTCGCTTGATTCTTTATTCTCCTTCACCCGCTTTCGCTCTCGCTCGCTCTCCCTCACACTTTCACTCTCTCTCCCTTCCTAGCTCGCTCTCGATTCTGTTCGCTCTCTCATTTCCTCTCTCTCTCTCGCTCTTCTGTTCCAGCTCTCTCTCTCTCTCGCTCTCTTACCTGTGTTTTTAGCCTTACCTTCCCTCCTAACTGCTCGTGTGCAGCCTCCGCTCCAGCTTACCTTGTACCCAGTGGACACTCCTCCATTCCTTTTCGACATCAGCATACCTCGTCCGGTTATACTAGAATTCAAGTACTGTTTGCTATTACCATTCACCGGCCTCCTCCACTTCCGACACACTCCCTGCCAGCAAGAACTCGCCATCTAACAGGATTTTTTCTGCTGTCACTGGCTTTTTCCCTGGCGTTAAGGGACTGGCTCCCCTGGGTCCACCTGACAGCTTGTTCTCACCACTGTCAGGGTGGCCTCAAGCGGAGCTCGTCCCTATCTCTACGAGCGTAAGAAGGACAAGAAGGGAAGGAAGAGTACTAAGACGGACGAAGACCCGCAGGAGATCAAGAAGGAGGGGAGAAGAAGACCTAAGACTTCTATCCAGGAGGATTCCTCTAAGGAGTCAGGTGAGGAGTCATCGGGGGTGGTAGTTTCCGATTCTGACAGTATTCTGCCTATTGTTTCAACCATCTTGCGTTCCTTCCTATCTCTATTGCTGGTTTACTCGTTATTGATCTGTGTGACATTTTAACTGTACAGTTTATGCACTTTGATGAGATTTGATAACATTAGTGGTACCACTCTAGACGTGTATATATTTATCATTATTGACTTCCAAGTACAAAGTGCGTTATTGTGATCATGTACATACCTTTGAATATTAATTATATAAATACTGTGTTTTCAGTAATACAGTGTGTGGACATTCCTTTGTGGGGGTTCGGGGACTACACTGTACTTAAGAACCAGCCCGCATCACCTCCTGAGAAGCTAGGCCTTGATTGCTCGACTACGTTACCAATAATAGAGAATCTTGGCTGGGGTCCTCTGTGCCTCTCCTCTACCATATAGAGAGCGGAAGTACAGACACCCCCTACTGGTCTTTACAATGATGCGGCCTGAATCATCTCTCTCTCAACCCCTCCCCACAAAACAGATGAACACACATCACACATACACCCTGAAGCACTGTGAGCGCTGGATTTCTGGCTGAGGCTAGTGATGGGTTTATGTGAGCACTAGCAATTTTTGGAGATTGCGGGGCTCTGCCCCCGGTAGCTCTTGGCCCTAACTGTACCATCGAGTGCATGCCGCCATCCGGAGGCAGAACCAGCCTGAGAGATGGGCAGTCTGTGCCGTCAGCCCAGGCCAAGCGCTATTGGGGACCCTGCAGCGTCATGCTGCCGTGAGTATAAGAAGTAACTAGGGCTGCGCTGCTCCCAGCCACAGGGCTTTTCTTTGTGCTTGTTTTAGCGAGGCCGTGCTGTCAGCTCCCAATCCCCTGTGACACGCTTTTAGCAACAAATGCCTCCTACACACCTCCCCAGCAGCCCATTAGACTCGTGGGGCCTCACAGTTAGTGTTTAAACGCTCTTTATTTAAAGTAATGGTCCATTTAAGAACCTTTGTTTTGGACAAGAGGTTGAAAAGGGGTATTTTATTTTGAAAGCCCATACAGAAAACTAGTTGCCTCCCAAATAAATCTTCTTTGAAGACTAGTAAAATATGTTGACAAAATGTTGTGCACTATCTCGAAAGTATTCGTATGTCCGCATTTGGTGTGTTAAATGTTAAATACATTTTTGTTGGGGGGAGAAGGTCACAATTCACTCGCATCACATGAAGCATGGTTTTGTCAAACAATGCAAAATGTTACCATTTCACATTATCTTTTGTTATGATTAAGTCTTGAAAGACAACCCACAAGCCATATTTTATAATTTTGTGGAATTGCATTCTGATATTTTTAGTCTTCAAGATGGGGTGAAAAAAACGCAACATTTGGACTCTTTTTGTTAAGCGTATTTCTACAAAGATTCCGATATTGCTGGAGTACTTTAAGTATGATGCGTGTACCTTTCCAGTCTGATTTATAAAAAACAGAGTATTGTTGAAAGTCAAATGTCGTGTTGAGGATGGAAAAGGATCAGTGGGCAAATTTGTTGTGATGATTTGCCAGATCAATGGATGTGGGAAGAGAGATTGCTGGACTGAAGATGTTCTACCTGGTCCTGTGCTGATTTTTGGGGTACAAGTTGAGATTACATGTGGGTTGACAGTGTCCGCCCACTTTTTTCACATTGACGACTCCATCTCCCGTGGGGGCTTTTGAGGACAGCATGCAAAAAAGCTTGTTTGCTCAAGTTTTCGCTCACCAGGATTTTAACCCACTAGCACAGAAAACCACAAGAAAGTGTCTTCAAAGCACACGTCGTGTATTGTATTTTGCTTTCCATAGACTATTTCAATATAGATTTGTGGGTTAAAAGGTGCGCATACTTTGCCAGCAGTGTTCTGGGAAACTCTCCTCTAGCCGTTTTTTTTCTGTGGTTGATGATTCATTTTGTGAAAGACAATGCTCGTTTCTATTTTGAATTTTCTTCTATTAGGAAAGGCCAGTTTAATGAAATGTGTGCATTTCACTTTACGATACGTTCAGATCCTGTGCGTATGTCAATGATTCCCCACACATTTTTCTGGCCTTGAGCCCTATTGATGACATTTGAAGACCTGTGGATTACATATCTTTGTTCTGCTCTTCCTCCTCACAGTACTTTCTTTTGAGGTAACCATCTCTACAAATGATTCAGCTCACTCGGTCGTTTAATCCAAAATACGCCTCACTCATGATATTGCTACAATGGTAATATTAACAGGTAATATTCAGATAATGAATGTCAGTTTATTTCATCTCCACGGATATATACTCATTTTGTGACCTCATTTTCTGCAATAAAAGAGGCCTCACACATTTTTTGCTGCCAAGGCCCCCGCAAATTCTAGGCTGGCCCTGTCCGAAGGTAATGGCCAGAGCAAAGTAAGGGCATTACTGTGGCGGGAGGCCATTACATAGACTGTGCCGCCCACCCAGACTGGCATTGACACTTTTAGCAACAGTAGCAGTTGAGGAAATGACTAGTAAACCCCAACAAAAGAATTGTACAAAGGAAGAGATCATGTGCTGTGTGCGGCAGAGCATGAGAGAAAGTAAGGCACCCTTTGAATGACGTGCAACAGACAGGGAAGGGGTGGGCGAGAGGAGAAGAAGGCAGCCCTTTCCCACTTTCGGTTGTGCGAGGATGGGGAGCCTGGGGTTCATGGGAGAAGAGATGCAGCCAAGGAGGAATTGGAGGGCTGTCCCTGTAGAAAAATGGTGGACAGGCAGGGGTGGACTGGTCCATAGGGAACTCTGGAGAATTCCCCGTAGGCATCTGCACCCTGGGCCTCTTTTGTGTGGTAACCTATTTTAATTCGAAATGTACTTATAGGAAAAGGGTTGGGCTTGCTGAAAATGTGTAATATGGCGCCATTTTGAAAAATATTTCCAGGTCCTCTTTTGGTTCCCAGTCTACCCCCTGTAGACAGTACATGGGAAATGTGTACTTGTCCTGCCAGATTATGCCAGCGTACCCGCATCCCGATTGACTCTTGCTCTTGGGTCTTTCGCACCAATGTGGCAATGGTAGTTATTTTGTCAGTCCTCCGTTGTTCTGTGAACACCAGCAAGTGTCTTCAAGGCAGTACACCAGAAATCTCTTCACTTATCAGTTCTGTTTGACATGAAGTCCACTGCCTTGAGAAATTGGGGCTTCAAGAAGTGTCTACCCGCAGGAAACATGCATGAAGCAGTCTCATTCACAGTGGACCTAGCAAACTTTGTGATATTTAGAAAGCAGAAGTCATACCGGGGAGAAAATGTTGGTTAAACTCACCTTTCATCTAATCTGGCATGACTGCTTTGTCAATGACATGCTTTGTCAATCACCTTTCTTTTGGTGTTTAATACTTGATCATATGTTTTGATTTTTGTGTGCCTTTTTGGGTCTTGTTCACTCCCTTTCTGCTTTGTACTCTATTTCTTCTTTTTTTCTTAATTGCTTATCTTTCTCTCATTCTTTTTTGCTTCCCCATGTTCCTTGTTCTGTCCTTCTTCCTGTTTTCTTTTTTCCTAAAATTTGGTCGAAGCTAGTGTTTTGTATGGCTTCCTCTAAGACTATTCGACACAACACCATCATCTTTCACTACTAGCACCGGGGCATGAAAATAACTTATCTCCAAGGGTATCCTGGCTTTTAAAAGTCAGACCTGAATGTAATAGAGGGGCTTTGAGACCAGAGTTTATTTATTGATAATCCTTAATAATCCTGCCTCTACTTTGAGGGTCATTGAAAATATGCATATTAAAAAAAGAGAGGCAGCATCATCCGTAACTTAAAGACAATAGAAAATGATTGGATCTAAATTACTGATGCGGCCAGGTCTATATTAAATGAACTTTAGGAAAGCTCATCTTCCTTTACCTGTGAGAGTAGGGGGATAGTGAGTATGGACTATGAAGTTGTCATTCTGAGGAGTAAGTCCATGTTTCCTAGAATTCTTGAAACTTTGTCTGAAGGGCAACCTCGCGCTCACTAGTGTGTCATTGTATGTGATTTTTCTTTTTTTTTTTGTGGAAAAGGTTGCTTTAATGTGATGGGTTTGCATGTTTTATTTTCATTTTACTTATAACAACAAATCATGAAATAACAAAGAAATTCGTAGCAAAAACGATATACATAATTACAAACACATAAACCCCCCCCCTTACAGATGCCAGGTACACATCATATAATATGAAATTGTCAGATTCAATACAATGTCAGAAATTTGCCCCAAATTTTCATAAACAACCCATTCTTGCCTTGTTTCCTATATAAACATGTTTCCACATCCGCCAGATCAAGCATTTCTTTCAACCAGTCCTCTTTTTTTTAAAGAAATGTCAGATTTCCAATTCCTAAGGATGATTTTTTTTCCCATCATGGCTCCCCTAAATAACCACTTCTTTTGGCTTTGAGTGAGTATATCTCAGGCAGCATCATTTCCCAGTATTAATGTCTCAAAATCAAGACCTATCGGTTCATCCAAGACCTTTTCCATCACCACACCAATCTCATTCCAAAATTCACGCACCTTCCTACAATCCCACATCATATGTTCCAGTGTACCAGTTTCACAAATACAAGCCCAACACTAAGAGTCATCTTTCAAACCTCGCTTCCATAATCTTTCAGGTGTCCAATAAACCATGTTTAATATCTTTATTTGTCTTGTTCTCTCAGTCAAACCCAGGGAACAAAATTTGACATTTGCACACATCCTTGTCCATGTCTCCACTGTAATTTCAGAGCCAATTCTTCGACTCCACTCGTCTCTGAGCTGAACATTGTCTTTATATTCACTCACTATTTGTTTGTGCACCCGGCTAGCTAAGCCACCTTCACCTACCAACGACTTTCTGATGGGCTTCTGTCTTTCTTCCAGCAGATTAACAAGGTTATAATAAAAATCACATTTTCAACTGAATATTGTAGGTCATCTTCCCCTTCGGATTCTGCCTCAGAAAAAAATTCTGGTAACTCAGGCAATGACCATCTCTTGCCTACACTATTATAGCCATCTCTATCTGGGCCTCCCTAAGCGCCTTACACACCACCTGCAGATGGCTCAACTGGCGTTGGGCCTGAAGTTCCACAACCACATCACCTAGGGCTTGATTACTCCTCATTGGCTCATACTATCTTTTGAGATTGAATTCATGGCACTCTGCCTGCTTCAGAGAACTTTGGGAACTTAACTCCTGCACCACTTATACAAAAAACTGAATTCCAATCAGGCACCTCAGATCTTCCACACCTGATTGCTTGCTGTATCATCCTTTGGGCAGGGGGGGGCAAGGTGGAAAAGCTCTAGACGTTGCAGGTGCCTCTGCATGGAATGATCACTCCCTAAGTTCGGAAGAAGATCAAGAACAGCCTGCAGACCTTGCTCTTTGAATAAGCTTTGCTGCCATTGCCTGCACCTTTTGGGCTCCTTCCCTGTCTATCCCAATGGGTTCCCCGTCTATCTATGATCAGATCTGCCCTCATTTACTGCTTGCACTTTCTCCCATCGCTGTATCATCAGTCTCCTGGCACTTTCCTGTCTGAACACTTACCCTTTTATGCTCAGCTTGTCGATCCAAATACCTCCAAGACATTTTAACAGTCAGATGTCCAGAAGCCTTGGTCCTTATTTGGCCATGCTGCAAAGCAATTCAAGGACAGTTAGCTCGTTACAAATCACCAAAATGTACATAAAAATTAGAATTGCACCCAGGAGATGATAGCATAACGATGTAATGAAGTAACATAGACTTTCACATGGAAATCATTGAGGAGTACCTCGAGACAGCATTCAACCTGGACGACATATGGATGAGGAGCAACCTTATTCCAGGCATCGGAACATTGCTCAAAGGTGGTTCTGTGCGATAATGTCACCGTGAAAAAGTCACCAGGTAGGTGACCTTTTTTCCTGACCCTTAAAATTGTTTCCCAAAATATTCTAGGAGGGGGTACTTATATATTATTACGTCCAATCCTAGAATATTTGAGGAAACTGTTTGATTGTCTCGAGGGTGCATTTTTAGAGAAATATCGCCACCTGGCAGCCATTTTCACTGCAACATTACCACTTGCCTGTTCAAAGATGAGGTTATGGCGTATGTTGCTGGATAGCCACTGTTTAAGGGCCATATGAAAATATAGGACTCTGGGGAATTTTACTGTGTATTCTTTGCAGAATATCTAAGTGAAACGGGTGAAAGGATTTAGTTGCCACCAATATAAATCATCAGTCACCAAAAGGTAAGAATTGAAGATGAATATAATATGGTTCCAATGTGTGGATGTGTTTGTCTTGGGCACATTAGCATGTTTAATATCATTTTGTCTTTCAGTTTTCGGGGGTAAAAAGATAAAGAGAGAGCATAATCAATATTTCAATGTTTTATGGTCTGTTTGAGAGTAGTTCGTTAAACAGCACAAGATCCAGGGCATATGGATATACAGGATTTTTTCAAAAATATTTTACCTAATGCAGAAGTGACCGAATTTGTTTAACATAAAAACGAAAAATTACTTTCTACTTTTTCTACTTTTTTTTTATAATGCGGGGGGGAAACACCCTAAAGGCCTCCCTTACCCCTCACTACCCTAACTTATACCCTTATCCCACACCCAACCTATTATGCACTATACATATACCACATTACCTTCAATTTTCGGTCAAATAAATTTGGTCACTTCTCCTTAGGTGAAATTGTATTAGGTGAAATCTACAGCAGTGAGGGCATATATGTGTTAACAATCATTTGTGATATAGGAAGCGAAACTCAAATAGTTTGAGTAGACGGAGAAATAACAATAACAAAAGAATCAGACTACACATTTGATATACAAATATAAGAATGTATTAATGAAGGAAATCTCATATAGAAAACAAATATTTCACAACAACACTTAAGTGGGTATTGTGATAAATTTCACTTGCCCTATAAAGTGACTAGTGTGGTTTACAAGATCACTAGGCTTAATATTTCTCAAAATGCTATCACTACATATAATCAATGACAATCAAAGAACCACAGCAATATTATCAAATAACAACAAATGCAAACATTGACCCAAGAGAAAAAGTTAATTAACAATGTAATTCACAAATTTTTGTTGTCTAGATTAAAGCAAAAACATGGTTACAATCTACAAAAATACAACACTCTCAAATGCCACAATACACTAAATTACATAAACAATCATACTAAGTCCAACATGTTTCATTCCTCCAAACAATTAGATTATTCTTTGGAAATTCTTCAGGGGTGAGATAGTGGTCACCTAGACTGTCAACGGACTTTTCTCATATATTGAGTACCAGTCCCTAAGCTATCTAGACAGGTCTCAATCATATGCTTATTAGTAGACTCTATTGACCTCTGACCGAATACAGCCATATATTCTTGTTTCGTTCCCTCAGGCTATAGCCAAATATAAGTCTGGTAAGCCAATAAACGAAACTTCATTCATAAAAACAACACTTAATGGTTCTGGCTGTCTGTACTTCTTAACTCACTCATTAAATTTGATGTCTTTCATATAAATCGACATGGTGCCAGAAGGGTGTAGTACTAGTGTTTAGCTTGCTGCGCCGTCACCATAGTGACTTGTTAATTCAGTCTCTCATAATGATTGAGCTCTAGAAGGAAATGTAAGTGTATCCAACTGCAGCAGTCTTCAGTTTGGGTCATGTTGACATGCAACATTCAAAGATAAATGCATGGTAATCTGGAGGTGAGTTTCTTGTACGGATTGTCACATGCCCTAAATGAAGAATTTTCTTGACATCATAACCAACTCTGGACACGTTACATCTGCTTACCAGATTGCAAAGGATGTATTGGTCTTGAGATAAACCTCAGAGGACTCTAACGGAGTCCAGACTGAAGAAGAAAAGGATATAGTAGGTGCCCATAAAAAAAATTCTAAATAGCTAAGAGTATAAGGGGAACGTAATCATGGTCCATACACAAATGCATGGTTGGTAATATGAAGAGCACATATGAAGACAGAACCAATTTGTGGACTCCTTGTTTTATATCACATTTGGCTTCACCAACACCTATAGGCTCAAGGATGGTTCAAGTGTTTTAAATAAATATAAGATAATCAGATCTACAGTGGATTGATTTAGAATTGGGCACACTAGTTGCCTGTCCCATTCTCCCCTCTGCTGGCTGCCGCCTATCTAGCCCAGGCATCCTTAGCCTAGATTAGTTAGCTAGTGATCAGTAACATTTACTATCTAATCGCTAGCTACAGTGAGGGCCCAATGACCATAGCCTTATCCATCTTTGCCACTGTTGCACTTCCTAAGGGTGTCCTTAATCTAAAAGGTATTCCCCAAAGCATTTCAATAGAAATATCAAGGTTCTGATTTGTGCTGACAACAGACACCCTGCTCATTGCGCTCGTTCTACCTCTTGCTCCCTTTCTCTCCTGTCCCTGATCTTACACTTTCTTGTTCACAACCTCTCTCTCCATCTCTCTCTCTCCTTCTCACCTTCCATCTCTCTCTCTTGTTCCTTTGACATTCTGCACGCTCATTCTCTCCCGTCATTGCTCATTTCCTCTAACCCGTCCTCACTCCTCTAACCTCACTCCTCCTCACTCCGCTACTCTTACCCCTCCTCACTCTACTGCTCTCAGCCCTCCTCTCACCACTATTCCCACCCCTCCTCACTCTACTACACAGGGATATGGTGCCCTGCTCACCATTCCCTACTAATCTTACTCTCTGCCAACACCCATGTAATTTCAGTTTACCAACTAGCCTCATCCATCCACATCTAGCTCCTCTCTCCCCTCACTACTGCCCTAACTCTCACAAACACCCTCTCACTCACTGCTTCACTCTTACCAAAATTGTACCACTCTCCCTCACAAGCAATACTTCACCTGCACTTTGCTCCAACTCTGCCACCAACTCTTCAGCACTCTATTATCAGTCCTCTGCATGGTTTCTCGATCCACTTCCAAACTTGCGACATCTTGATGAAGGCAGGCGTGTTTTTCACAAATTATGCGGACGACACGCAGCTGGTCATCGAAATAAAAGGGTCATACGAGGAGGACAGCAAAAAGATAGCACTCATATATAGTATAATAAACGAATGTGCCTTAATGACACAAAAACATTATGCTTTTTGGACATAGTAGGGCACTGGACAAGCTGGGAAAGGAATATGAGAATTTTATGATTAATGAGGCCACAATTAAGGTATCTGACCAAGTAAAAACACTAGGAATGATGGTTAATTCCACACTGAATTCAGATGCTCAGGTAAATGACCTGATAAAGAACACAGCTTATTACTTACGCCTGATGAGGGCCATCAGCCCCTTTCTGGAGGAAAGCAACATAGAAAATATAGGAAGGGCAATTGTATTATCCAGATTGGATTATGGCAACGCCCTTCTGGTTGGGATATCTGCAAAAGACCTAGGGAGATGCCAAGTCCTAGAAAATAACACTCTAAGGATTGTAAAAAAACTAAGAAGGCACGACCATGTTACCCTAGCTAGACAATCCTTGCATTGGCTTAGAGTAGAGGATCGCATCAAGTTTAAGACCTTGACGCTTGTGCACAAGTGCCTTTTTGGTAAAGCACCCACTTACCTTAAAAATTGTTTGGTGCCTTATGCTCCTCAGAGAAGATTAAGATCGGAGGGCAAAGCTTTGCTAGCAGTCCCTAAGCATAGGCTAAAACGAGGGCTAGGCAGGTTGTTCGTTGTATGTGCACCACAGTTGTGGAATAGCCTCCCACAAACCCTTAGACTCGAAGAAAGTAATTAAACCTTTAGGAAGAGACTGAAAACTCTCCTATTCAAGTGAACCTCCCCATTAGAACTTCCGTTAAATTTACGTCACCTGTCGGGTTGACACTTAGTAGTGTAGGGTCATACTTATCTGTTTGTTGGTTTTGTTCTTTGTAAAGCGCCCTGATGCCCGTGGGCTGCCAGCGCTATAGAAGCAAAACAAATACAAATACAAACTCTCCTTTTCTACTGTTCCCCTTTTGTTTCTAATCCCCCCTTTCCATTGGTTCTAGCACTCACCTATCTCTGTGGACAAATATGGGCCTATTCTTTCCCCACCGGGTGGTTTACAAAGTTGTAAAACTTTTAAAAAAACTCTCTTAGTCCTGCCCCCTTTTCAGCTGCCGGCGCTATAGAAGCAAAACAAATACAAATACAAATACAAACTCTCCTTTTCTACTGTTCCCCTTTTGTTTCTAATCCCCCCTTTCCATTGGTTCTAGCACTCACCTATCTCTATGGACAAATATGAGCCTATTCGTTCCCCACCGGGTGGTTTACAAAGTTGTAAAACTTTAAAAAACTCTCTTAGCCCTGCCCCCTTTTCAGTTTCTATTTGCAAAGTAGGAGCCCAGTGCTCATTGTGCTTGTTTTTACGGATTGGTGTTGTTCGCGTGCTGGTGAGCTTTGCTGCCGATTAGCTTTGGGGAGGATTTCTTTGTGTCTCTTGCTCCTCTTCAGTCCCTTCTCACTGTGAGTTCGTTTTCTGGTGCCCCACCATTCTGCTGAGTAGGTCGGGGGTTGCTAGGTCAGGCGTTGAGTGTCTCATCTTTGTTTGGCAGGAGAAATCCCAGTTCATTTCATTTCTCTCTGGATTTCCTTTCCCTGGTTCCAGTTTGGATTTTCTTGGTTGCGTCCAGGTGATTTTGGGAGATGCAGTTCTAAAACAAAACAAAAGAGAACTCTGGCCTGAAAACTGGTTTGGAGGTATCGTGCAACAGAGGGTGGCTGCATTGTAGCATGCACGGCATGTGAGGGGGAAGGTTCCTGACTCCCCTTGACATAACTTGGTGGATAGAATTTGCAAAATAAGACCATGCACTGTCCATTTGGATCAGTTTTGAGACCCTATGCATGTCAAAGTAGCCGTTCTCTTTATTAGTACACAAGCGGTAAGATATTGTGACCTACCAGCTAATCACTGAGCTCAGAATGCAGGCGTTACATCATGATATTGGCCCTTTCTCCGAGCCCACTGGTTTGTAGGATGCCACAAGCATCCATCCCAGGCTCAGGCCTCCATATTCTCCAAACCCTAGCTGCACTTGTAATTTTTTAATTGTGAAATTACCCCAACAACATTTCACAAATTAAAACAGGCTATTGCAGCCCTGGGAAGCATGGCGTGGTGCTAATAGCCATAGCCCACTTAGTGGGGAGCGTTACTGCCTGGTACTGGTGCTGGCGCCCACTCTAAGCCCCTTGCTTCAATCAGGTCTGTAAAATGGGGCCAGGCCATGAGCAGGCAGCCCCCCCCCCCCACCTCTGTGATTAATGCTTAATTAATGTAGCCAATGAGCAAGTATTTGTCTCAACAAAGGCTAGACAACCCCTGGTATGACCCCTCACTCCACGGGCAGAGGCAGACCATAGATATTTATACACAAAAGAGAAGGTTTGTATACTTTAATCCCACATCTTTCTCATCTGTATTGGTTCGGTGCTGTAGAACGTCCTATCACCATTAGTCCTGAAAACATGGACTTGGCACGCAATTCATTTGAACACGTTTGACAACTGTAACAATTTAAAAATTTCAAAAAACAGGACCCAAGATTTCACCCACATGGTGGGTATAGGTACATGATATACCCACCATGTGGGTGAAATCTTGGGTCCTGTTTTTCAGAACTTTTCAGGAGCATATTTTTCATCTTGGAGAATAAATAAAAATTGTAAAAAATGGTCAAACTTGTTCAAATGAATTGCGTACCAAGTCAATTTTTTCAGGGCCAATGAGCAAGTAGCTTGTGTTGCGACTTAAATGTTTTTATTAAACATACAAAGAAGTTGGGTGTGAGACATTATTTTATTTCTTTTTTTTCTGATACTTGCTATGCTTTTGCAGGTATTGAACGTTGCCTTCATCATACCCACAGCATTCATAATTCATAATATTACCACTATGTCTATGTCACATTCCACCTTCTTGCATGCTGAAACAAGTATTGTGCTAAAGATATGTACATTGGGCATGAATTTAGAAATGAGTATTTATTTTAATTGAAAATGTTTACTGATTCTCCAATAGTTAGGTGAATAAAATATGATGCTTCTGTTTAACAATGAAGACCACTGAAATAAGTTATTTTTTCTTATGACTTGAGAGCCTTATCGTCGTCAATGAAAAGTTTATTTTGACTCCTGTCATAGCGCTTACAAATATTTCAATAACTGTGCAAATATACTATTTCCTATAGTATGAAACATAGGCCCATTTGAACATCTCACCTATACTAAGAACAACAATACAAAGTGCTCATAAATTATTGAGTTTTAGCAGCGGTATGCTTGCATAGATTGGCCGGAATGTACAATTAACACATTTTACTACGAATCCGTGAAAGTTTAAGGGAAAATATACAATTACAAATAAATTGAAACAGGTTTAAAATGGGTTCACCCTTAAACACTTAAACAGTATTATAACAGATTGTATGTCCCATCTGGTTAAAATTAGGGATCATTGTTTGCAATATACCTAGATGTTATAGATTTAACAACAATAAACTACATGTAAACCAACATATACATAGGTCTCTTTTTCCAGGCGCCATTCATGTAAGATAGCAATTGATGTTCTTTGGTATAATCATTTAGTTGCCTGTATGTCTCAAGCGTGCAAATGACTGGCCCTTACACCCTCCTGTATTAATAACGGCTTCAACCAAAGGAGCTTAAATATAGAGGGCAGAAGAAAAGAAAATGCAGTATAGTTTAATTAATTGTTTTGCAGTAGTGACACAATGTGACATTGTTATGCCTCAATTTTGAGATAAAATGTCAGATCGGGAGAATAACTAATCCTAATTTTAAGAGGAGCAAAAGATTCCTGGTGTCCTACCTGTAAAGGTTTGTCTCAAACACAAAAAGATATTTCTTCCGTAAATGATCCCCGTCCAAACTGCTCGTGGCCGCTATATATAATGTGGATGGTGATAGTGTCCGAAAGGGGAGGATAGGGCCTCAAATCGAGGAAGGGCTGGTGGACCTGCTTCAGGAGGCTGCATTGACTTGGGAGGATGCCTTACATGCTGATCACATGGAGTGCCGTTTGGAGGGCTTGGGCCTACTTGGACCTGGATAGGCAGCGCGGGTGTTTACTTCCCGTCTGCTGGTATTGCATGGGCAGTTAGCAGATTAGCAGGTGCGGTTAGATCCGGCAATGCTCCCTTAATGTTATCTTGTGCGCTTAACAGTTGAGTATGGGTCTGTGTTGGGGCTAGTGGCGATGTGTGTTGGGTGGCTTTGTTCGTGGAAGGGGGTATGCGAGAATATATTTGTGGACTAGTAAAATGCGTGAGTCAGGGGTAGGAAAGAGTTAGGCAGGGTATGGGGAAGTGCCTTGGGCAGAAGATTCTGGAGAGACCATTATTAACTCTGACATAAGCGCCATAAGTACAATCAAGTACGAAGGGCTTACCTTGCACAATGCAGGCATTGGGGTCTGTGTGAAGCGTGGATATCAGCGTCTCAGTCGGCGAGCAGTGGAGAGCTGCAGAGAGGATCACTGGCCTTGTTGTCTGGCATTTGGGGACGGCCGGCTTCGCCTTTGGCTCAGATGACCCAATGGCTTAAGGTCCTGGCCAAGCCAATCACGGGGCTCACATGGCATTGATGGTGTGCTTGTGCAGTCAGGCATTTCTGTGGGGGCCATCTTAGAGGGGCCTACCGTGGTTGTAGAGTCGATGCAGGGCATGGATTCTGTGCTCTTCTGGGGGTCTTGCTGACCCGATGTGGACAACGAACACAGCAGAGCTGCAGAGAGGATCACTGGCCTTGTTGTCCGGTCTTTCGGGATGGCCGGCTTCGGCTTCAGGCTCGGATGGACCAATGGCTTGTAGAATTCTTGTAGATATTATTTTCAGGATGGGTAGACGCATACCCTGTCAAGAAAAAAAGGCAGGAAAAAAGAAAACTCCATGCTCATCCGTGGAAACCCTGTCGACGCAGTAGAACCTTTTGAAGGTGTGGACAGACCTTCATGTAGCCGCTCTGCAGATATCCTGTGAGTTTTCAGGTAAATGAATTCCAGGTAAGGTTTCTGCATACAACTTAAACTTATTTTTGCAGTGTGTATCACATGAGAGACAATACAGCTGTAGAACTTGTTTTTGGACAATGTTTTAACTTCCCCAAGAGACACTGGGCCTCATTATGAGTGTGCTGGTTTGGTAAAAACGTCAGGAAGAATGCATATAACTCCGGTTCTGGCATTTTTACCGGACCAACACACTCTGAGTTTTCCAGTAGGTGCAGTGAACTACCGGCAGGCCTGACCTCCTGGAATTCAGGCCCCTAATGGCAATTGCTGCAATCACTGACACCGGTGCTACAAGTGCCCGTGATTGCGGCAAACCCATTAAATGGAGTTCTGTGGCACTCAATAAAATGTTGACTTAGCCCTATTTCTGGGACCTGTAATATCCGGTAAAACCGGGATATCGGGTGTGGTAACGGTAAGGTGGGTTTGCCGGTAACCCGCTGGTATTACAGGTGGGTTACGGGCAAACTCGTAATGACTCCACTATCTTTTAAGCAACCCCGAATCATTGCCCCTCTACCCTCATCATCCATTGTAGCGTAGACTCTGTTTCTTTTGGGACCTTGGACAGGGTGCGCACGCTTTAAACTTTACCCGGGCTAGCAATGGGCCACACTGGAATCACGCCATCCTCCCAGGCCATCTGGTAAGATGAGGCACTGAGCAACCTGCCATTTAAATATGTTAGTACAGGCGATGGGCCACAATCCTGGGTTCATGATATTAAATAAGGCACAGTACACCAGAGGGGGAGTTGCATACCCTTACTGGCTTTAATATAAAGAACAAAGCCAATATATCAGCAGGTAGACTTTCTTTCATTTAGCGTTGGCCTCTCTTCCCATTCAGTCTGTGTTATTACATTTGATAGGGTAGGCGATACCCTTCATAACAAGCCCCTCTCCATGTGAAGTTTGAGAAAGATCCTGAACACACTTCCCTTGGGCCCCCTAACCCATTATTCCAAGCATTCCCATTTCTCTCAGGACACATCTGATCATATTCCTTGCAACAACATTGGCAGTTGCAGTCTGCCCTTGAATCCCAGTCCATGTGGCCCATTCGTAAGTCACTTTATAAGCATAGAAAACCCCATTGTACAGTACCTTTCTACTACATTCCGTCTTGTCCGTCCTGGACCTTGCACGCCACCCCTGCTCTGCCCTGGTAGGCTGCCACGGGTACAGACCTCTTCAACTGGGGTCAGGGCTTGATGGGGAATGGCTATTCCCCTGTACTCCATGGCTATACTGGACGTTCTATTTTGCTGGTCAATTAGGGCAAAAGGAGCCTGTTTGCCTCTGTAGGGGTCCCTCTACTGATGATGCTTATGAAGCCCTTCCTTTCATCCGTGGCAGTGTTTAGATTTATTCGGCTTTTGAAGCCCTTCATTTCCTGTGTGAACATGCTGCTTGCCTTCAGTCATCGTCCTTTAGCAGGCGTAGTGGGAGTGTCCTTTGATGGGCTCCGCCCAGGTCCCGTCCACCAGGGCAGAACCTACGATGAACCATTGCATTCCATTGCAGATCCCCGGCCAGCAAGGTTGCAGTGGCCGGGGCTTCAGGTAGGTCCTGCATGCACCACACACATATCACATTCGCCGCCCTCCTTGTCTGGCCCTGAAAAGCACTGATGCCTCTCAGACACTTTGGTGGCGCTCAGCAGCTCTCACGCATAACATACAGCCACCAAGGTATTCGATCTTCATTGGCTGCCCAGTCTGGCTCTGGCTGCCTCCTACGGCCATGCAGACTCTTTGCTCGGACGCAGTGCGCCACGGGATCCGGAACCTTTCCTTAATTCGATATGCCTGGTTTGGCCCCTGGGTGGACCATAGCTCACAGGCCCTGCCCTGGTTTGGGTCACCAGACATGCAGCCCCAGACTTGTGTGGTTTGTTCACCCAGGCTACCACGCGACCTGGGACTTTGTTGACTCCTGGGCCCTCCTAGACTGCCACAAGCTGGGGCATTAACCTTCTCCCGGGCTGCACCCCACACACAGACCTGGACTTCTGATTTGTGCTGGGCTGGACCCAGTCAGCCGCCTCCTTGACGGCGAGGAGGTGGGGGGGGGCACCCGAGGCAGCAGGCCCGCAGGAAGCACTGATCTTATCTCTTCCCTTCTTTTTAAGATTTCTCTCTCTCTCTTTCCCTGTCTCTGTCTGTTTACATCTTCTTCAAACTGACAAATCCAACTGTCTTTTTCTTCTCTTTCATTCCCTTTTAGAAACCTTTATCATGTGAATCCACGGTTGTTGGCAGGGGAGACCTGTCATTTGTGCATTGTCCCAGTGTCCCATGGTGGGGAACTTGATACCTTCAGGTAAAACCAGTTAAGCACTTACACATTCAAATAAAGACTTTTAAAACCCATGTTTCTGTATCTCAGTTCTTTCTTTGAACTCTTTCTTTGCTTTACCCCCTACATGCACCTTCCTATAACCCCCTACCTGAAAGGGCCCATTTGGGCCAGGGGTTACACTAGGGGTTACAATAGTACTTGTAATACTGTATTTATAATGGTAAAAGCATAAGATATGGGGACAAGAATGCAAAGGACACAATTAGTCCCTCACGCTGACATGGTGTGAGGGACTTTAGCCATCCTGTGCAATCAAATGACTGCCTAGATAGATGCTGGTAGGAAAGTAGCTGCTGGGGGCCAGTCTTTGCTTTTCAGACAACAGCACTTTGTATTTCCAGAATTTGCGGAACCAAAACTATGGCACTACAAGTCCTATGATGAAAAACTGTTGTTACTTGAAAAGCCAGTGCTGAGTGAAAATGTCTTGGGACCGTTTAGCAATGGAATTTTATAGAAATGTCCAGGCTTACCCATGTCCGGTGAGGGATATTCCACCAGTGCTGGCATTCATGCCCGACCACTCTGTAAACCACCTTTTTGTAGTCCTCCATTTATAAAGGAAATATTACACCTCACTGCTGTATACATAGGTTACTTGCCTCTATCCAATATTCCAAGACTGCTGCAACATCTGATATGCTACATGGGACCACACAGGAGCCCTGTTTATACGTATTTTTGATAAATACTTTTAAGGAAGAAGTCATGTTTGATGGTGAAAGAGGACAGTGGATCTCAACATTATTAGATTTATTGACCTTCAAAAATCTTCTTCCTGAACAGTTACACCATAATCAGACTACTGTTGTGTTACTAAGCAATGCAAGGTGTACCGCGGCCCCACATTGCTAGTTGGGGAAACATCATCTAAAGTGCACCCCCAAGGTTTGTTGTGAAAATGTGTCCCTAGCAGTAATTAACTGCTGAGTGCAGCAGGAAGTCCTTTTTAGTTGCCCCATGATCACAGGGGACTGGATGCACTAGGTGACAGTTATGTAAAGTGAACCTATTGCAGATCTATGGCGACAGACCTTTGTTCCTGTTATAAATAGTGTCCAAATCTTGATTCCCCTCATGTCATAACAGCTGTTGTTATTACCAAACATATTCATAATTGTTTCATTGACCTCGGAGGACACAAACACCTTGTCGGGCCTACCAAGATTGGAACCTGTGACATCTCTTCAGTGGGCAATCAAGACACTCCTCTTGTTCTGCATGTTAGGTATGTGCTTATATAGCCAGGCATCTGAAAACATCACACTAAATGATATCCGGAAGTATTCTTTTTCACCAAGTTTGTCAACTTCTCAAAAAGTTACTCATTGACAACTAGTAGACCTCACTGACCTTAACATATACACAGTTGTTTCCCTTCCGTACGAGTGACATTGTTCTGTGGAGATTCATATACTGTCCTGGATTGCCTTGTAATCATTTCTCAGGTAGGCATGTTATTGTGTGCTCTCTTTCCTTTTCCCTTTCCCTTTCTGGTCAACCATGCCATCCTGCTCAATCGTCTCTGTGATAACCTCATTGCTCTCCTCTGACGCTGAGGAGAATTCTGGGAGCAGTGGTCTCTAAAGGTTGGTTTTCTAAACGTAGGCAGAGGGTGTGTCCTTGAAATATAATCATTCAGTTTCAAGGGAATGGGGATGTCTGGCTCGGGTTCATGGGACAATGACCATGAGTTCACTTCATCACAGTTTTCAGTGAGTACTCCTGACTATGGATTGCAATGAGCCCTGGTGCCTCAGATACTCAGGGAGCAAGTGTTATTTGTTTCCTTGGCTTGTTTTCCAAGTCGCACCAAAAAACAGACAATGGCTTCTGGGGAATCCTTTATCGTCCTCTCTCACTCTCTATCCCCCTGCTGCTTTTATGGCATGTTGGGGGTTGTCCTTCCACTGTCTGGGTCCAAATCAATAAGGATCTCCATTTCTCTTGCACTAGCACCCTGGCTTGGCCCAGTTCAGGAATCTCTGACCTCATCACCTGCTGCTGAGCACACCCTTTTGCCTTTGGGTCCCTTAGTTTGTACTGTGCTGGTTATCTGCTTTGGACTACTTAGTTAATTTCCTCCTCCTCCTCTTTGACCCACCTTAATCTTCAACCACTCCACTCTCCGATATCTTCTCTCTCAACCTCTCTTCTCTATCCTCCTCCTGTTTCAAATCTCTGGCCCTCATTATGATACTGGCGCTAAACCATGGCGCTATTAGCACCATGGTTGGTGCCGGTATCGTAACGAGTCCACCAATGTTCAATGGGGAATTACCACCCCAATCCATGGTTGGCGGGGCGGTAATTCCCCATTGAACATTGGCCCTTCCCCATTCCCATTTTTTCCCCATAGGGCTCAATGGGACTGGGGAAGGCGGTAAGTACGGTACCGCAAATTGCGGTACCATACTTACCTCGAGAGTCCCTTTGCGGGTCCCTACTTTAACGGCTTGTCTAGACCAGCCATTCAGGTCGGGTCCTGCAAAGGGACCTCGTAGTAAGGCGCTAAGTGGTTAACGGCGTCGCAGCCTTTTACGGCGCTGTTAACCACTTAGCGCCAGGGTCGTAATGAGGCCCTCTGTTTCCTTTTGCCTCCTTCACCATCAAACTTTCACAAGTCTGTTCCCTACTCTGTCTCCCTGTCATCTTTCAATATGTCTTTTTTCGCTCATTAAGTGGCAACGTCTCCCTTGCTCTCCTTCCATCCTCCTCCTCTTCCTTCTCCTTAAGCTTCTCCTCTTCCCACTCCAACCTTTACCTTGCTCTCCTTACTTTGTCGGTGGTAGTGGGGCATATAACTCTGCATGAGGTAGGGTGCCTTGGTGTAGTATCCTAGCTTAACATCTGCTATGTGTGTCTATGTGAGTGAGCAGTGGAGCTTGGAATGTTGGTGCGATGCCTGGAATGGGGTGAGTGTTAGGGTTCCGAGGAAGGACGGTTGGGAGATGGGCAGGGGGAGAGCCAAGGAAAGCAGAAGCACATCTCCTTATCTCCTGTCTTACTTTCCCACTGTAACTGGAACAATAAAGAAGACTTTACCTTTTTTATAATCCTGGCTCTGGTGTGGTTCCTGAGTTATCTGCCTGTGTCTTTACCACACCAAGATACATCATTTGGCGACGAGGAGCGAAAAGAACCTGAAGGACAGTGGGAAGCAGTTGAATATTGGAGAAGGAGATCCAGAGAGAAGGAGAAGTGAGGCCTCAGAGGTGATGTCGGACCAGATGAAAAAAGCAGGGTCCATAAAAGTTGAAGCGGAGGCTGTAGCATGTGGAGAGCATAAGGCTCCATGCTACCTGGAAGTCTAGGAAGGACTTGGAGCGGTGTAAGTCCTGCAGGGCACGAGGAACTGTGGCAGAAATTCCTTGCGGGTAGCCAGAGGAAGCTGTTCTTACTGGCGTGTACACTGGAACATGGGCAGCATAATTGCATAGAGCGCGATGTGGCAGTGAGAAAAAAAAAGAAAAATGCAGGCGTTTTAAGTGGCCAGCCCATGCTGGTAAGGAGCAGCACACAAGGTACTGTGGGGTAGTTATGCGCAGCCGAACGTTTGGGGCCATGGAGAGGGTGCATCAGGGCTTTGGGTGGTGCGTGCGCCCAGAAAAGCCCTCCCGTAGTTGCATTCCAGCATGTCCGTTGGGCTGGAACGCAGGGAAAGAGGCCCGGCGCCATTATTCCACATCTCCCTTATGTATCTGGATGTGAGAGTGCATTGAGAGTTTGCAACAGTGGTATGTTGTGACATACGTGTGTAAGTGTAAGCGTGTGAGAGATAACACGTTTGAAGTGAGTGAGATTGCAATGGGTATATGCAATTGTGAGTACGTACTTTAGGAGGAGAAAGCGTGTGAGAGGTAGCACGCATGTAGTAGAGGGTGAGGATCGCATGCTGGCCAGGTGTGATGCCTTGTGGAAACCCTAGAGTAACCGGTGATTGGAGGTTTTACACAACAGAGGAGTTGTGCTTTGTGGAGGTGTAACACAACAGAAGGGTATTGTTTTCTGGAGATAACACAACAGAGGAGTTGTGTTTTGTTGGAGATATAACACATCAGAGGAGTTGTGTTTTGTGGAAGATTTTAGGATAGAGAGATCCTATAGTAGGACACTATAGTACGAGACTATGAGGCGTAAGTAGTACGCGTGAAGTTGTAGGAATAGGCTCTACACTATCTTGGTAGTATGCGGTTAGTGTTTCCGCTTTTGTCTCCTTTAGGGAGTTATAGTGTCGGTTTAGGAGTGATTGGTTAGACTCCTGAAGTCTGTGGTGCCAAGTATGCAGTTGATGTAGCATGTTGTTCCTGTTAATGCCTAGTTTAGGCTGAGGTTACTTGGAGTTGGGCACACAGACAGTTTGGGTTTTGTTTTGTGTGTCATTGGGGACACGATGTATTGATGAATTGTACTATTATTATACAATTTTATCATCAGAGAAGCACTACAATTTCCATCTTGTTGTGCTTGCACTGAGTTTTTTGTTTCAGTGGCGGGAACTTTCAGCATGTGCCACATTTTACATTTTGTTGGTACTTGGGCAGAAGGTTTGTTTTGCACGGTAGTGGCTGTGCACTCTTTACGCACCACACCTTTTGTGGTTGTGTCTTTTTTTGTGATCTTTGTGTTGTAAGTGGCTATCCTAAAATGTTCTTTTCTGTTATATGTGAGGAGGTAGGTGGTGATGTTTATAATGGCTAGGAAGGTTTCTAGCAAGGTTAGTCACATTCAGACCTTAGTTATTCTTCATGTGTTTTGTCTTTTATAATTTTATAGGATGTTGGATGTGAGTGAGTCTGCTCTATTTACAGCAACGGGAGTGTCCTGTATTAGGGTGAGGTTGTGCCGGGACGTGGCAGGTCCAGGGTTTGGGTGTGGCAGGCTCTTACAGAAGGAGTAGAGGTTTGTACAGTTTGGTTAGGTGAGTTAGATGTTGTTTTGCTCAGAGAGAGCAGGTTGTGCTTGGGGTGGCAGCCCTGAGGTCCTGGGGGGCAGACCAGGGCAAAAAGGCGAAAATGTTCCTCAAGGGTAAATTCCTTTTACACATGTATGGTTATACTTTTCATCAAAGGGGGGGGGTGTTGTAGTATCGTAGCTTAACATCTGCTATGTGTGTCTATGTGAGTGAGCAGTGCAGCTTGGAATGTTGGTGCGAGGCCTGGAATGGGGTGAGTGTAAGGGTTCCGAGGAAGGATGGTTGGAGATGGCAGGGAGAGATCCAAGGAAAACAGAAGCACATCACCTTATCTCCTGTCTTACTTTCCCATTGTAACTGGAACAATAAAGAAGACTTTACCTTTTTATAATCCTGGCTCTGGTGTGGTTCCTGAGTTTCCTGCATGTGTCTTTACCACACTAAGATACATCACTTGGGCTCTGTACTCTCCCTAAACTCATGATCCATCTAACTCCTCTGAGCTCTCCTGGACCTACCTCTGGCAAAGCTCTGAATGGCATGTCTGCACTCCTTCTTTCCCTCACTCAGATGATTACATAGACCCTCTTGTTGTGCTGATTAAACCAGGAGACACCTCCCTGGTTGGTTGGTGCAATATGGTGGTTCCCTGCTGTGATTGTACTGGCTGAGTGAGAGTTCATAGTTTAGAACTCTGGGGGAAAGGTTTTTAAAAGTCTGGTGGCCATTTTGAATCCATCTGGAAGTTTGCTTGGGGGAAAAGGGGGTTTACATCTCTGACCACTTTATTGCAGGCAAACGGGTTTAGACCGTGGGAATTTCGTATCTAGGACCTTTGTACCCTACTTTTCCTGGGGAAGTTTGAGTTTATGTTTTCAGTGAAGCTGTAAGGAAAAAGGCATACGTACAATTGCTTTTAGCAGACACTGTTTAGACCTTGCTCCATCACTTTAGAGCTCATACCCTTGATAGCTCAAATTATTTTGGTAGAACGTGCACTCCTCCAGACTGAAGGCTAGACTCTATGGTTTCAGAAGCTCTAGTACTTCATATGGACTAGCATACATTTCTTTCAGTTCTTTCCCTATACCAGGATATTTTCCTGGTAATAATGACTCACTTGCAAAGGGCCGGTGCACTATGTTCTAACAAGCACTGGCATTGGAGATTGAACTAAAAGGTATCTGCAAAGCCCAATAAGAGTGATGAAGGGGGTAAGATGCATTCAGCTGGAATGAGATGTTACTTGGTGGTATGCGATCTTAGATGGATTGAAGAGAATACCTTTGCCCCCACAGGTGGCAGTGATCAGTTTGTTGATTTTTAGTAGTATAAATGTTCTGTCACTACATTCATGTACAGATTTTCAGATCTCTTAGGTATGTGCAGAGTCTGGAATACCTGGTAGCCTTCCATACCACTAGCAAGGGCTGATCCATTCAGAGGTATCTCTGGGTTTATCACATTTTCTTTTACACGTCTCTAATTCTGTTGTGACCACCTCCATGCTTGCCATTGTAACCTTCCTCAACTTGGCTGCTATTGGCACATCACCTTCCTCGAGCTTTACCTAGTGGATGAATCTATGGGAAAACATACCCTTTCATGGAAGACTTCAGTAAACCACTGCTTGCCTTCATCAGGTGAATGGGCTTTAACCACTAGCACCCACATCTCAGTGTGATATCAAGCTTGGCCTGGTCCTGCCAGCACAGCTACTGAGCAAATTGCTTTCCTTCCTCGAAATGTGGACACTATGTCATCACACAAAATTGATTTTTTTCGGTATAAACACATCTCAAAATCGTATGCAGAACACATAAGAACATTATATCAGCGTGAATCTCTTAGCAATTGATTACAACATCAATATAATAAAAAGAAACCATATACAGATACAATAAAAATAAATACATACTTATATTCAAACCATTTAGCATTGAAAGTTCTACCTAATTAAAATGAATGAAGGATACTTTGCATAATTTGTCTTCCTAGGGACCCTACCTTCTTTAAAAACTGAGATATGCCCCACAAAGTTAGCATTGTTTCTGATAGCAAATAGACAGTGCATGCCTTATTGAAATAACATTGAATATCCTAAAATTTAGAAAGCAGCATTTTATCCTCTTTGAGACATATCTGGGACACTAAAGGGTGAAATGCTAGATCGTTTTGTCATGACCTACTGTGATAACTCAGAATCAGGACACCAAGGCTTTGTTTTAAGGGTTTAAGTTCACCAAATCCTTCCCGAAATCTGCAAGATTCATCCCTATACTCTACAAGGAAGTCTAAAGGGTGGTTGCGAGGATGTTTGTAAATTAATAAAGATCTTTGTCCAGAATCCTACTCTAAACTAATCACTTTACCTATCTTTAAAAACATAAAAAGCGACAAAGAAAGACTTTTTTTTTCTTCAGTTTATTACAAATTTTTAAAAGAACTACATCACATTTAAACCAACACAAGAAAAAAGATCAGTTACAAGAAAGTCAAGAGTAATAATCGTCTACAAATTAAGCAATAAACAACTCCAACATTCCATGGAGCTCAGTCCTTCATAGATTCCTCGAAGAAAGACTTTGTAGAACTGTTACTCTGGATGGGATGGTTGCTGGCTTTTAATTCCAACCTTGGCCCTTATTAGTAAAGATTTTTTCCCACAGTTCAGCGTCAAGATTGACAGTTCTTGGTGGAATGTTATCAAGGTGTTCCAGCCCAGGACGTTCTCAGTGTCTTCCCCACTCTGGGATTCTTTCAATCTTTCTCCCCTCTGGGATTCTTTCTATCTTTATACCTCACACTGGAGTTTTCTCAGGCGCTTGCTGCTCTGGGGCTCTTCTTCCCACTCTGTGGTGATCTCACGTTCGCCCCATTTTGGGAGGCTTCTTACTCTCCCTCCCCACTCTGGGGCTTGCTCAGTTTGTGTGTGTCCGGGGACTCTTCACCTTCTCATTCCCCTGCTGTGGGGCATGTTTCTCCTTTCTTTCTCTTTTAACCGCCTCCCTCTCCACTGGAGCTGCCGTCTACCAGAGTGTCTCCAGCGTTCTTGCTTGGGAGGGCTATTGAGTCTGGCTGGTTCTTCGATGGGTGGGGACCTGCTTACACATCTCTTCTGCCATCGGTCTCCTGAGGTTTGAACCTCTCGTCCTGGACACTCGGTCGGTACAGTGTCACTTATGTGACTTTTCAGTGTGCTTAGCGTCAGCCTTTGAAGACTGTATCCTCTTGTTTCCGCAACTCCCCAGTGTGGAGTTGCTTATGTGACTTGTCAGCTGGGCTCTTGCATCAGACCTCTGCTCCTCCTCTTTCTTGCTCTTTCAGCTTGTTTGGGGTGGAGTCACTTATGCAGCTTCTCCACTGGACTCTGTGCTGTCCTACCAAGGCTCTCTCTCATTCTCTCAGTTCGTGAGGTGCAGAGTTGTTTATGCAGCTTTTCCACTGGGCTCTGTGCTGTCCTACTTTCATTCTCTCATCTTGGTTGGGGCAGAGTCACTCATGCGGATTCTCCGCTGGGCTCTGCATCTGCTTTCGCAGGCTCTTCTCACCGGTTTCTGGAGCTCAGTCTGCACAGAATCACTTATGCAACGGTTCAGCCAGGCCATTCCCCTCGTTCTCGCAGCTTCTTGGCGCTGCTCCGGCTGGCCATTAGCTGCAGCTGTGCCTCTCAGCACCCTCCTGGTGTGCATTCTTCCTCTCTCTCTCTGGTCACACCTTCTTTGGCGTCTTTGCTGCAGTTAATCTCTGCAAGGCCTGTTCAGCCTCCTCTGTGATTGGATGTTCCAGGGACACTCCTCCCATGAGCTTGTTCACTCGTCTCTCCTTAGTCTTCACTGGAGATTGAGCATGTCTTGGGTGAGAAGCCAAGTCAGCTATTAGTAAAGGGTGTAAATGGTGATCACAAAATCCAACCCCTACATACAATACAAAAGTGTTAAAGTCTGGGAGGGTGTCGGAGGGTAGTGATTTATACCCCTATCCTGTAAGATAGAGTCACCTCCATATGGATCCCTCTTACCCTGTCCCCTAGGGGGTGTTAAGCATAGTAGATTCACCTCCCTAGTCCCAAAGCGGGTGGCTCCCCCCTGGGGAGGGGTGACGATCTCCTTGGAATCATCACACCACACAGAATCTACACTCTTTTCTGCCTCCATTTTCTCATTTACTTATAACATTTCTTAAAGGTAGGATTGCCCAACAAAATGTATGAAACAACAATCTTGCTCCATTGTCTTCCAAAAAAGCAAGATAAGGTTCTTGGATCTGAGCTGTTTACCCTTCCAAATAACTGTTGGCTAAGCCATTTATCGCTGTAGCCGCTAGCTTGCATGATAGAAACCACTCTTCAAATGCTTTATTCATAGATGATTTTCTTGGGAGACGTCATTTCTGATTTCATAAAACAGAATCCCATAGTTGATCTAGACCAAGGTCCTTTCCTAAATTGCGGGTGTATCTACACCAAGGAAGTTTGTTGGAACTTGATTGTGAAAGAAGGTCTAGGCAATCTTCCAGAGGAAGCACTAAAACTATCACATGTCCATAATCTGCACCAAAATAATAAAGGCCTTAAGCCCGCTTCATATGCTATTCCATGCATCCTAAGCTCCAACATCAGAGGGATATTTGCAGTGCTCCTTAGGAGATTGAGGAATATTTAAAATATTTTAAGTTCTCTTTTTTCTAAGCTCTTAAGAGTACTAGACCCCCAGATGTCTGCACCATATAGGGATGCAGCTTGTCGTTTTGCTATATACATTTCCAATGATTGGATCATTGCCCCCTCCGCCCCCCCCCCCATAATGGTTGGGCAAATACTTGTATCACACCTCCTTGCTTTTGCAGCATCAATTCACTCTTAATAAAATATGTTGCTTGGCCCAGTAGCCCTTTTCATTGATTCTCACTCCCAAGTAATCGTAATCGACTACCGGTTCAAGCTTGATTTCTTTCACCTGAATATTTATGTTTTTCACCAATGCTTTAGACCAAATTAAATGCTTGGTTTTGGTCATATTAACTGCGAGACTCATTCTAGTACCATAGCAGTCAAAGCACTCCAGAGCATGTTCAGGTCCTATGGGGTCTTAAGGTGAGAACTGCAGCATCCACGAATGCTAGGATGCTTACTGCTTCTTCATCCAGCCGGGGGCATTCATTTTAAGGGCAATTAGAGATTCTGCTAGACTGTTTATATATAACCAAAACAGGAGTGGGCTGAGAACACACCGCTGTCCAACCCCTCTCTTGGCCAGAAAAGCTGATGAGCACTCTCCACTTCTCAGCTTGGCATAGTTGTCACAATATAAGTTCACAAATGTAGATAGCAAGTTCATTGGAACAACTGTGTTGTACATCGTTTACCATAATTTGCTCCTTGGGACAGCATCAAATGATGTCCGGAAATCCACAAAGAGCAACTATAATGGCTGTGCTTGTAATAAATAATAAACCATTGATACATTAGAGAGAATAGAAAGAATTGTGCTTATGCCCATTTTAAAACCTGCCTTCAAGATGAAAAATACCTGTTTGTCCATGACCTCGTTTTCAAGTGCTTCAGACAAGATCTTCCCACAGGTCTTTGTGCTAGAATCTATGAGTGAAATAGGGTGATAGACTGGGATAATCTCTGCACCCATCCTGGTCTCTCCGACATGTCGATTGTTGGAATCCAAACAGCTGGTTCTGACAAAAACAATTCAATGGGTAAGCAGTCCAGCACTGGAGCTTTATTCGGGCTTTGAGGAAAAAAGGGTTCTTTCTACCTCGTACATGGTGAACTGTAATGGTGGAGAAAAATATATATTGTGATGTTAATGCTTCGGACCGAGTCAGTTCGATTGAATGTTTTATTAGGGTGCTTAATTGAATAGCATTTCACATGTCCCTAGTGATGTGAGTTTCAAGGTTACCTGCCTCACTATTGCTTCCTTTGATGGCTAAATTCCCATACTTTCTAGAGTCATTTTTGGCACAGACCCTTTTCATTGTTTTCCATCTGTGACAGATTCGTGTTTTCTTTTTTTTGGGAGACTAACTGTTTATATTCATTTTTCAATTCCTTTATTTTAAGATGATCCCTTCCTCATTTTTTAGTGTTTTAACAAATTGTGTTTTGCATAGTCTGCACTCATTGTCAAACCAAATGTCTTTATGAACTCTCCTTTTTTAAGCACTAGAGAAATTGCTAAAAAAACTTTCAGCAACTCTGAGAATACACCCCATATTTTATTTCCCATAAAGTTGGAAATTACATCAGAATAGTGCTCTCAAAGAGGGCGAATAATCTTTCATATCTTGGGCACTTTATTGGATGCTATTATTTTGTACCAGTTCAATTTCTTACTACAGGTTATTGTCTTAGCATTGAGGTACAGCCTAATGCTAATGTAGCTTGCAGGGGGTTGTGTTAACTCTCTAATCTAGGTGCAAAGTTAAATTCCCCAGCAAATGGCAACTTTCCATGTTATTCATTATACAATCTATCCTGGATCTGCAAGGCCGGTATCCTCTGGTTAATACATTTTGTATAATTTAATCTACCTGCATTTTGCAAGGTACTATTTTATCGCAGTGCACTTTGGACATGTTCCAGATCATTGGTATCAGAATGCAAAAATATATACTTGTCAATAAGCTCTATCTTTTCCCTTTCCATGGCACCTATTGAAAACAATAAAAAAGGTAAAGGAACAAAATGGCCACCATGGAAAGGGAGACGGCCCTTTCCATGATGGCCATTAAAAAAAATGGAAACATAAAAAATGGGTCGACGCGCTGCTGACAGAAGTGTTTCCAGAGTGTCCTCTCCTGAAGAGAAGCAAAATAAAAGGTAAGCAGAGGGAATGGGCGGAGGGAAGCTAAATCTGTGGAGGAGGTGCGGGGAGGGGATCAGAGCACTTACCTCATTCCCCGGCAGGGGAAGATGGTGGCCTCCAGCCGTGACCAATTCTCCTGGAAGCAAAAATCTGGGAATCACCAATGAATCCGTGCCAATCAAGATCTTCAATTTTACCATGTAGGCCTGCTATATCCATGATATTAACGTTATCCTATGAGTGCTTGCCTGACAAAACTTAGCAACTAGATACAAATTAGCTCCTGTCTGAGGTAGAGAGAATTCCACAAAAGGTGATTGAGGAGAGGATTGGCATCATGGTCTATTAACAATCTATTGGCTCACTGGGTAAAGAACAATTATTGTTGGGGACAACACGCTGTGAGGGACCCTCCAAAATAATTATGTTATCACCTATTAAATGTCTATTATTGGAACGAAATTATGACTGGGCGTTAAAGATAAACATGATTTAAGATGAATGATAGTGCATCTAGGCGGAAAGGATCTTGCATCTATACTAATTAAACCTTCAGCTGAATTTTGATTGACCTGTGCAAGTCTAATAGTGACTGGTACCACGGCCATGGAATTATGATGCCTAACAGTATCCATGATGTCATCACTGATTAGTGATTTACATCCTCTGAAAAACCTTATCCAATAAATGCATTTGTTGATCAAGGAGTCTGAGTCACCAAATGCAGTTGGTAGCACAACAAAAACATACAT
Source organism: Ambystoma mexicanum (assembly GCF_040938575.1). Classification (NCBI taxonomy): domain Eukaryota; kingdom Metazoa; phylum Chordata; class Amphibia; order Caudata; family Ambystomatidae; genus Ambystoma; species Ambystoma mexicanum. The sequence goes on along the minus strand of NC_090921.1, from coordinate 1,176,457,850 downwards.
GTTCTTCTTTCTTTCACCCTTTCCATGGGAGTTTCTACTATCACCAGCTCCTTTTTTTCTTTTGCCTCCCATCCACCACATTCAAAAACTCTATGTTTGACTCTTTATTCTCTTTCTCAGACAATTTGGCATCACAGGCCATGGAGTGGTCCACCCGCTTGGCAAAATCCAACACTTCCTCCAAAGAGGGTTCACCCTTAAACCACAACTCTTCCCTATTCTTATGGCTATTGCAATGGATCATAAATAGATCCTGGATGTGCTCATCAAAGGAATCTCTAGATTTGCAAGATAAGGCCAAGTGGCGTAGAGCTGTCACGTATTCTTCCGCACTCTCGCCTTGTTCCTAAACACTAAACAAAATTGTACCTCTCAAGAATGGTGCTTATCTTGGGCAAAATGCAAATCCAACTTGAGCAGAGCTATGTCCATCTCATTCATAGTATCTCCCCCATGACAACCAGCCAATGGTGGAAGAGTGTCATACATGTGCTGGCCTTCATAGCCCAGAACATTAATCAAAAGAGAAGGTTTCCTATAATTTAATAACAGTTTCCTGAAGCAGCCTTAATGTAATGCAGGAATCCCTTTTTACATTGGTCCCACTTTATTTTTTCAGGACCCAGTGAGGCCATAAATACTGGAGGACGTGGAACACCTGGCCTGGCCATCTTTACTACTCTTTGCCTTGTTTAAAATGACCCGTAGTTGTGCACTTACCACACCATAAATATTCAAAGGAATTAGGCAGCACTCGCTGAATCCGACTAGCGAGAACAATACACTGTTGCCGATTGCCTCGTGATCCAAAAAACACTGTGTGAGCCACGTACATATGGTCATCTGCTTTGTAGTATTAACGCATGCGTAGAGCGTTAATTTCTTGCTGGCAAAGCCTGGCCGACCTGTGTATACAATGCTGTACAGAGTCCTTTCTTCTAACGGGGATGGGTTGTCGCCTTTCAAATACTAGGTCAGTGCCCAGTGCGGTATGTACTCTCAGGAGCCTAACGCACAGGCACCAGCATTGGTAAGCCTGTTGCTCGCTGGCGCTGCACTTACTTGTGCAGAAATGGACACCCCCTCTGGGTATGATCTGCACTTTCCGGTTGGCGTTGGTCGCCACCGCTGCCTGATTTGCCCGCTGCAGTGCCCTTTCTAGGTGGAGCGGCGTGGGCTTTGTACGATGCAGGTGGCCTTACACAAGGTGAATTGATGGCAGAGGGAGTGGATGATGGCTGGGGGTCTTCAGGTTTCAGATCCTCGTCACCAATGATAAGTATTTGACACAGACACAGGTAAGCAGTTCTCGATGTAAGCTTTATTGAAATATATAGCAACAGACCCCAAGCACAGCCCCCTCCTCGCAAATCACAACTCCAACTGCTGTGTTTGGAATACAGAATACGGTTAAGCATAAACATTCCATAGGTGTGTTCAGTGCACTGCATTCCATGAGCATAAAGAGCACATCATAACACATTTCAGTGATAGAGTTAATTTTTCAGGTAATAAAATAAAATAAAAGCTAAACCAATAACAGAACAAGTAGAGGGATTAAAGATTTCCCTTTGAGTAACCAATCACACACAGGACTGAAAACTAAAATAAAGATGGGGAAGAACCTATCAGGAACATCATAAGCTAAATGTCATGAACACTGGTGCATGGTTACCTCCTTCCTGTACCATCAATGGAAATGGCTGAACAACAGGGTCTTCCCTTGCTTCAGCTATGCGATTTTCCCTCTCCAAAATGGCCACTCAAGTATGCCAACCAGTGCCCTGATGCCACCACCAAGATGGCTGACTGCTGGTTCCGGCGATGCAACATTCATAGAAGCCGAGAATACATCTTGTAATGGATTCAGACCAGCAGATGCATCTAGCCCTATTGCAAAAGGGAGTTCCTTAACAATCAAAACTATAAATGAGGTGCTTGTCAATAGTAAAAACAAAGAAATACTCCTCTGTCCAACATATATGCTACCTGGCCCTACCACTTAGAAAAAACATAAAAGGAAAACTAGGCAGAGTGCCCTGCACTCAGATTGATTTTCACCCTGATCTTCCTTGGGGTTCTCAGGAGCCTCTCCTGGTTCTGGGTTCAATAAGTGTCTGTAGAAATTGCAATTCCTGGTTCTTTTTAACAAGTCTTGGCAGTCTTTCAAAGTTCCAAAGATTCCTTAAGTTCTGTAAAGGAAGTCTTGAAAAAACAAAATGTCTCAATTTCCTTAAGTGGAGGGATATTTCACTGATCTCTCTCCATAACGTGTAGTCACCTTTCCCCACTTGCTTCACGTCTTAGGAGTCTGTGTGCTCTCATGGGCTTTGCTCTTCACTATGTTTATTGGGCCTTGGGTTCATCTTTCCCAATGCCTCTCTTATCTCTCCAGCATATTGGTAAATCCTCTTGTTAGGTGGCTCTACTAGCTCTTGGGAGTTCCTCTGAGCCATCTGGTGAATTACAATCTTTGGGTTTCTTGGGCTACCGTAACCCCTCTGTTGCCTCTCTCTTTCCAGGTATCTCTGACACTTGGTGCATGAGAGATACTCATTGGTAAGAAATGGGTGACTGCTGTGAGTGTGTTCTTCCACAGAGGGACGTCACTCTTTAAAAAGGTGTGTGAAAAGTAAGAGGCTAGCCTGTGCTGCGTGAGAGGTAGTGACTGGTAAAGGTATGGGATTATCCCCTCTTGCATGAGAGGTAGCCACAGGAATAGGGCCACAGATTCACCGGCACCATTGCTAACAGTGCCAGTGCTTCTGTGAAAACCATGCCTGCAGGGGCTGGTGCCCCCGCATGTCAGGCCTTCCAGGAGCAATGGCCCCTGCAGACATACTTGTAGTCTGGTGGTGCGGGAAGGGTGCCGGCATGCTGATGCTGGCACCCTTATTTCCGGACCGCCAGGGTTGTAATGAGATCCATAATATGGGCATATTGTACCGCACCACACCACACCACATTCAGAAACTGGGGTTACGCCATTTGTAACACTTAATAGCAGGAGGCCAATATGTGAACGAGTCCCAGAGTGGCTGGGCATGTCAGGCCTGGTAAATGTAGACAGACAGTAACTCATTCAGAGGGTAGAACAATGTCAGAGCTGTTAGATTAAGTGGCTTGAAGAATACAAGAAAGTGTGACTATTCAAATTTAGGGAGGGGGATTGGATCACAATAAAAATAAAAAATAGGCCAAGGGTGAAATGGATTTGTCTTCTATCCTACAACAAGTGAGTAGTGAAGGTTCTTCGGTGAGAAGTAATATTGTGGGATGGTCCAAAGTGGAGTCAACATCAGCTTAGGTGCTGTGACGAATCAGATGATCTTGTCCCAGAAATAATAATAAGAAACATAACTCCCACACCAAAGCCCAGAAAACGAATACAACCTCCCAGCACACCGTACAAATAAATCTTAATATACCATATCGGTTTATTTATTATTGTACAGTGAAACCACCATATCAGGCTACTGGGACGAGGAGACTACATCAAGAGGAAAAAAGAGTGGTATTTCAAACACAAAACTATAGTACCCTTTTTATTTCCATGGACAAGTCGAACAACAAAAGAGAGGAAGGACGAACATCGGGGGCTGGTGGTAATAGTTGTAGCCGTAGCAGTCATGGACATAGTGATATACAAGTCAAAAGCACGGAAAAGCAGAAGGCTTGCATGGGTGGAAAAGGCAGAAGCAGAGCATAAAGACAGAAAAGTAAGGAGGAGGGCAGAGGCAGAAGAATCCAGTGTTGGAGCAGCCAACACAGCAACACAGAAGTAAAGGAGGTGAGAGAATCCCAAGATGGGGCAGCTGTACTCCACTAGCGCCGACACGGATGAACGCCGACATGGCTCTGTGATATGTGGAAGCAGCGGGAGTGTCACACAAGTGAAGAAAACCTCAGAAAGAAAAACTACTGCAGAAGAAGTCACAGTTTGCAGGGATAGGAATACATTTGTACGGAACAGCTGAGCAAGGGAAAGCAGAGGCGGACATGTTGTTGCGGCTTACAGCCTCTAACCTTGCTGCAGGAGCAAGTGGGGAGCAATTTGTTCGAATAGTGCCAGCAGCGACGCATAAAGGGAGAAGGGCAACATTCTAGGGAGACTCTGAGTGGTGAAACATTGAGTTGGAAGGCAGACCATGAGCAAAGCAGCTCAAACAGGTACCGCCTGGAGAAAATAGGGGAGGGGTGGTTTGGTAATAAAAACAAAAAACACACAACATATTTGTCTGGGATAAACTTCACTCTGCATTATCCTAAAGAAAGTACAAATATAAGTGACATATTCGGCACAAGCATGATTTATTTATTTATTGCACTTATAAAGCATACAGACAGACCGCGGGCATCGAGGCACTGTTACAGGAAGATGACTTAGTTACATGGAGCATACATTTATTTATAGTGAATTAGCCATACATTTATCATGCATAATAAATAAAATGATATAATGGCTTTTAACACTATTAACAGCTAAGAATATATTTTTACAAACAAGAAATCTCAGTTAAACCAAGACAATAAAGAAAAATGAATAAGACAAAAAGAGATACAAGAGAGATAAACCTCGGCACAGACCTACGAAAAAATGTAAAACAGGGAAAACCAGTTAAAACACAATAAATCAATCTAAACCAACATATCCTCAAAACAACAGTCATATATTCAACAATACTATAATCTTGTTTGGCTTACAAATCTCTCCCCACTAAACCTAATTCTTTAAGAACTGCAACTACCTCAAATGTCAAAAAAACCTCCTCTCCGGAAGCCAATCACTCCCAAAATATATCCAAGTTCAACCACCTGACATCTTGAACAAAACCTCGAAATCTAGAGACTCTCAGAGCCCACATACCTTGGCACTTTGAGGGTACATGGTAAAGGGACTGACTGTTCTTATCCTCACATTTGTTACTCAAATCATTCGGGTAGCCCTCACTATTTTTTATTGATAGGATTTCCTGCGTGGGAAGGAGATTCAATCTAAATCTCAAAGAAATTGATCTGATGGCTGAATCTGAGGACCAATTTAAATAATGTGGCAGATATGCTCTTCTTTTAGCAGTTTGATTATGAGAAGCCGAGAGTTTTGCCAGCCTCATTTTCTCAGTTGTCCTAATCCATTCAGCTCGCTGCATGTGCGCTTTGACTTTCATAGGATTCTCGACAAGTATTTCCACAGAGCAATAGACTCAGCCAGTATTTCTTGGCATTTTGGAAGATATTACCTCCTCTCAACCTGGCCAATGCAAGAGGGACATTACCAGGCATTGGGTATAGACAAGCAGTGCTTGGCAAGACATGTTATGTACAATGGCTAAACAGCCAACAGGTTCATACAAATAGCAAAGTTTTGATCGCTTTGAGGAAGGCTAAGTAGGATGATACTCCTCTAAGGTGAGGTGGCAGGGAGTTTTACTGAGTGGCAGCGTGTCTCTGATGATTCAAGAAAAACACCAAGAAGAGCAAAAACTGGCAGGAAAACAGACTAACTCTGTCAGGCACAGGAAAACATGGTTTAAATAATTGTTTAGGGACCAACAAGGCCTTTGGTGCAATTAAACCCAGAGTAAAACACTACCTGGGCGACCCAGGGGAAAGGCAGATGAGTAAAGCACCTAGGAGGGAGACCATTATCTTAACCAATACCTAGAATCAAAGGGTTTATGGTAGTGGATTTTCCCCCTTGGCACTCAGAAAAGGAACAACCAGGAAGGGGTATTGTGTCCCTGGCATTGCAAGTGCATTCAGTAAGACCAAGGATGAGGATTTTCCCCTTGGCATTGGGTTAACAGCCTTATACCACTTAACAGCCTTATACCACTTATACAGTGCCAATTATATATATTATTGTTTCCCATGTAGTATATTCGAATACTTGAGTATGAGCATCAGAATAGGTTTTCGACATCCTGACAATCGTTTCATTAGTTAGTTTTGGTGAGGCAGGGAAACCCCTGATAGAGTTAGTGATAGTGAGGCCTTTTTCCCAACCCTCTTATTATTTAAATAAAGACATTATTGAACAACGGTACAGTGTGTCCGACTCCTTACTCCGGCTCCTCACAATGCCATGAAGCTGAAGTAGAGTCATGCTGTTCTACGCAAGGGACCAAGGAGACGTCAGATGTGAATTATATATAGCTAAACAATCACAATCACACACAGAAAAAACAATCAGGGGAGGGGATGAAGATGAGTAAGTAGCAAACAGAACGCCAATTGATGAGCACACATTCAGTCCTGGTACATCAACCCCCACGTCAGCAACACAACTACCAAGTGAGGGTGTGCCTATGAATAATACACATCAATTGGGACAGGCTGGACCCATACAGACAGCTGAAACAAATACCAATGTAGAAGCCCAACCTTCAACCCGATTTCAAAACATCCCAGGATGACATACCAGAATAGACTGTTGAATAACCATTTGGCCAAGGTGCCTAAACTGTCACTTGGTTAAATGTTTAGGAAAGTAGACCACCCCCCAACCCTCAGCATTTTTATTGTTGAAAAGTAAGTACCCAATATGTTTTCAATGTCAATGGTGTAGGTAACAAGCACAATTAATAATAAACATTGTTTGTAATAACCTGGAATCCAATTATGGATTGCAAAGCAAAGATAATGGATAACTCTGTTTCTTGCTCATGTGGGAACACGGGTTCATAGGTCTGATATTTCTGAGCTCAGATGAAAATGCTTTGTCTGCTTACACTTTAGCTAATCTGGTTTGCTTTCGGGGTCTTTGGCACGGTGACGGGTAAATATTCCTTCACAGATATACTGCATGAGAAGGAATATTATCAGAGTTCGAGGGGATGGAGTCCACCCACTGTTTTCAGAGGGTGGACTCAGTGCTCCCAGCTAAAATGAGATACACTGAACGTCCTCTTTTAATTTATTAATTAAAGCCAATTACGGGGAACGAAGAGTAGTTGTAAGGTTTGCAGGCTGAACACTTCACTGCTGCACCAGGGGTGGAGTGCCCTATTGGACAGTCTGCCCCTGGCAGAATTAAATTTGGACTTAGGATGGCCTGGGGCCGGTTTTACAAGCCACCCTTGGTGACGGTTCAGAATATAACATTATTTCTGTGATTAAGTAACTTTAGTTATTTTAGGTAATGTAATGTTACTTTTTACAATGATTTGCTCACCGCCGCACAGCGAATGGGTTGAGCAGTCATTCATCAAAGAAAGGTAACACTTAGCAAGTGTTAACTTTGCTTTGATGAATGCACACAATAGCTGATGCCGTGCTGGGCAGTGTGTGTCCTCAGCCATCTGCCAGCGTGGGGCCAGGAGGCAGGCACACTTTGATTTAATAACAAATTGTTACAAATAGTCTTGGCTGGGTGGGAGGGAGTGAACAGAGAGCTTGCCTCCTGCTGTGGGCGGTTCCTGTCCTGTGTTGTGTGCATGATTGTTTTGGGGGAGGGCAGCGGGTGGCAGGCAGGGTGGCCTGCCTAGAGTAGAGTCCTCCTTGCTTTGAGCCTTTCAGGGTAGGGGCCAGGCAACTGCCATGGGCCTGCTGTTGTTATACGGCTTGGGCTGGCTTGGCAGCCAATCAGGTGAGCAGGCCGCATGCGCATGGTGTGTTGTGCTGCTGTTGGCGGTCGATCAATCACCACAACACCCCCCGCACATTTGGGAAGAAAGGAAGGAGCTGTAGACATGGAGCAGCAGCCTGAAGGCCTCTGGCTGTGGCAAAGCAAAGCATGTGTAACTTGCAAGTGTAACGACGTTGACAAGGCCTCTATTCGGAGCTGCAGCAGGCCAACAGCATCCTACGCCTGGCCCAACCCAGCCCTGCAGCCTAGCGAATGTGGACAGCAGAAGATATGTTTTATATGTGGGCCAGCGTAATCACACAAAGTCATTAAAGAAAAAAAACATAAAATGAAGGGGCTGGTGCCCGCAAGCCCCGTCCTTGAGGCACATCCACTCCATGCAAAGATGCCGGCTGTAAAGCAACTTAAATTACCTAGTGATTGCCCTGAAGCCGCCGTCGTCTGAAACCTTTTTAAAACTAATAGAAATTACTCAGCTACTCCTTGAGATGGACAGATGTGCTGAGGGTCAAAGGGAGAAAGAAAGCAGAGCACACAACCATGCCCTAGACCCGTTGTAACATTGCTGTATTATGCACTGTAGGGATGCCGTTAAGAGGACACAGTTTATTTTGCAGTTTTGCCCTGTAATTTTGTTCTCTTGTTACTAGTATTCCTAAATCTAGAAATATATTTATTCGTTTGAAATGCACCTTTATTAAGTTAACTGAATGAACAAGAAAATATATCCCAGCACCTGATAGCAGAGTGTGTATGACTGAAATTACATACCAAGCGGGCAAATTGACCAATCTACACATACTTCAATGGAACATGACATTATGAAAACAGCCTTTTTAACAGAGTGGAATGTACCAGTAGCAATCTATGGATCTCAAACAAATATGCGCCGTAAGAGCCCATTTCCTTATCTTTTACAACATTTTTACCAGTGAATACGCTAAAGTGTACGCCATGACCGCGTTCAATTATTAATTTGATCTAGTACACTGTATTCTGTATAGTTCAAGAAATCATGATCCGAGTCTAGTTTCTTTTTTAAAACAATTAAGTTCCATTGTGCGGCTGGCGCTGCCCATTTCTGTAACTCTCCCTATGTATGATTTTGCAGTACATGGAAGCACGGACTACACGCCTCCACAAATCGGGGTATTTAAATCGGCTGAGACCAGGTCTCCGACCGCAGAGATGTTTTGGAGGGACTCGCCCACCCTGTGCAGAGATCAATTAGAGACACACACTGCATAGGCATACAAACATTTTTTAATTTCTAAACTTCCATTTTACAAGAGGTGATCATCTTTATGGTCAGCGCAGGTTAGCAACACAGCACGCTCCACATGATGACTAATATCTTGACATGTGCATTCCAGCATTCCAGCAATTCTTAATCTCTGGGGAGAGTACCTTGTGGTTCGCCTGGGGTAGGTAGGCAGATTGCAGAATGGTGATTCAATGTGTTTGCTTCTGATGAAAACACAAGTTGAACTAGTGCATGGAAATGCAGGGCCAAAGATTAGATTTGTGCAGTTTTGGCCTAGCACAGCCAGTGTGATGCACCCTTCTTACACCACCACTACTGCTGCAAGTGCCAGCTGTGTGCTGAAGGATCTTAGAGTTAACGGCAATGTGAACTTTGCAGGCATAGGGGCCCCGTCTATCGCCGCTCAGCATGTGAGTGTGCTTTAAACGGAAATGCAACAGAAACTGCAGGTAGATGCAGTTCACTGCAGATTTTGCTCAATCCTGTTAACGAGACTGTAGAGATGACACCAGAAAGAGCAGTTATTTATTATCCTAATTATGTGATTTTCAAAGTGGACTCCCTTAACAGAGCAAAGCTCAGAAGCATCATTGAGACACAAAGTTTACATATTTAATCTACTGCTCTTATGATGCAGCTATCTGTGTGCTAGCAACAGAGCTTCACCGAAAAGCACTTGTTTTAAAAAAATGCTCTTCAAGGTTCATGAATTCCCACCTGAATTCCTTTACGCGCTACGGAGAGACCTGACCGATGGATAGATGAATGGATGGATGGATGGACGGCATAGGTAGGTGTATATATTAATGGCTCCATGGATGGATGGATGGGTAGATGGGAGTTGGGCGAGGTGGGGGTTTGTGACAAAGAATCTCCATATTGGAGTTTATTACACAACTTATGTTATTGCATGTCTTAAATCACTGAAAGTACAGTGCGTCTACATAGATGTTTCAGGTTGGCATTATCGTGCATTCTGGGACTTACAGTTTACTATTCAGGATGTGAAAATTAAAGCCACAATGATATTCATTTGGCTTAACATGTTGCTATAAGGATTTACATATTGCCATGTGGCTCGATTATGCCATTTTGTTTTTTTTGTAAGTAAACTCTTAAAACATTACTACTGAAGGCCTTCAAATCCAAACTATTTGTACCCAGTCAAGCTTGGAAGGTATGTGATCAAATTTGATGAGTGGCGCTTTGCTGTTCAGCTTAAGTTTGTGATCCTCCTAGTCCATTCCCCCCACCCATTCTCCACCAGCTGTTCAGCCATCCCACTACCTCCTTTTTGGATGCAGCCAGAGTACAACTTCATTAAATCTCAAAAAACGGGAAGGGTAGCTATATAGTAACACCACTCTCATGTATACCATCGGAAAAAGTAAGTACCTGGACAGTGTCACCTCAAAGAAAAAAATAAATAAATTACAAGGTGTATGTCCAAAACTATCTCATATATCAAATTTTAATTATTATAAATTCAAAGCAACAATATCATGACACAATATGCACATGTTACAATACAGTATAAAAAACGCATAAAAAATTATTTTCATTAAAAAAAACAGAAACAGTTATTAGAACAGGAGGGACACAGAGCCAAATAAATTGTTGTTGTTCAACACTGTTCCCATCATAGCCCAATTTCCACCACTGCACATATCACAGGCACCAGAATTGTACAACACATGCATTAACCCACTCCTTTTCATGCATATCCTGTTCTTGCAGGGTTGAGTTGCCTTGGGGTACCCGCTGGCACCAATGGAGAGGGGTAAATTCAGGCAGCGTGGGCCAGCCCAGGTACTCACATCCAGAACATGGGGTGCATCTGTGATTCTTCTGTAACGGCGGGTGATGCCTGTGCGACACACAACCTAATTTGTCGGATTTCTGCAGCAGGTGTGTTCACCCACTGGATTATCATACCGGTGCATGCTGTCAAGCATAACCTGTTCTTGCAGGAGCTATGCCCTGCAAGTTCAGAGAATTGTGAGATCGCCAGCGGTACCACGTGGCACCAATGAAGTGGGGTAGATATAGGCAATGTGTGCCAGTTACTCAAGTCCAGCTTACAGGATGTGAGATGCCTCTGTACGGCAGATACCATAACATGCCTCCACAGATTTCTTCAGCAGGTGTAGTCGCACATTTGATTATCTTTCCGGTACATGCGAAGTTGTGAATTGACGCGATTCACGGATGATGGTTTGAGGGCCCCTCTTTTTGAGGCGAGAGACGGGCCACTTTTTTATTTAGGTGCCCAGGCCTATTTCTTGTCCCAGTCCGACCCTGCACTGCACTACATAACTTGATGAAAAATAACAAACAACTAAAGGTGAAATGTCCCATTTCGGTACTGCAGGTTCTAGGGAAAACATGTGTATTGGTTCTTGGGGTTTAAAACATGCACACCTTTTGACGTTTTCGAAAAAACACTATTGGAAGAAAATATCCTCTCTTGGTTTTGTGTGTGTGTTGTTTTTATGAATGGCAAATGCCATTCGTCGTGTGCAATTTGGGTGGTTATGCATTGCCAATTTAATGAAATGTGCATATTTCACCTTGATATGCTAATTTCTGGTGATGTCACATCCCATGGCGTTTGTTGATGAGTCCCCCCACTTTCATTTTTAGGACTTGACCCCTGAATATTATGAGTTTGAGGTCAAGCAAAGGATTTGGGTAGGAGCATGGGTAAGCGGGGGAGTTACACTCCTGTACCATGTGTTGGCCCTAACAAACTAATCGGTGTGAAGCGCCAGCTGTAGTTATCAATCTCTGTTGCTTTTCTTTAGGTAGATATAGTTGTACTATTGGGCAAAATGCACACTAACTAGAACTTTCTCATGTTGGCTTTGACCCACTTCCACCTGCGTGACTAACTCACATTTGAAACCGCACCACAAAGAACAATTTCCTGTGTACCAGTGCGAACAAAAACTAAATGTAAGATTTACAAAAAACGGAAGGAAGGTAATTTTTTAGAGGATTTGTTGCGCAAACTAGCCCCAGATGGCTGACACGCGTTTCCAGCCAAGTCACGCAAACGCACATCTATCCTCTGCAAAGCGAAGTCATAAAGTCAGGCTATTGGACGCCACCGACTCTGCGCTAGGGAGCATACAGGGAATGCACACTGGACTCTGCAGCACAGTCGCTGGCATCCAAAGCCAGGTAATTCACTCACCGCTCGGCCAAGCACATCCACAGAGGCACAGCATGACACTGTGTAGCCACTAAAGTGCATTGGAAAGTCACAATCATCACCACCACGCATGCCCCGTCAGCGCCACCATCAAACATGCATTTATTTATTTATTTGTGCATTTGTTAAGTGCACTAAACCTCAGGGCATCAAGGTGCTGGTTACATACAGGAGTATCACAAGGGAACAGTCAGCCTGCGTCGTAAAGTAATTGATTAGACAAAGAGCTTGTTCTAAAAGTTGTTTCCGGAAAGTGCAGCAGGATTGTTCGGGTCTTTGTGAAAGGGATAGGTTGTTCCAGTTTTTGGCGGCTATAACCGGGAAGCTGGCCCCAGTGCAACATATCTTTGATGGACTGAACTCATGGCTGTCCCAACTTTAACACCAACCCCACCACTAAAAACATTACCAGGAATAAATTACACAGGCCTTCAAGTATAAACCTTCTCGGAATAAGTAATAGAAAAGAAACTAGCCAGCAGTATAGCCAGGAGGAGGAGAGAACAAGATAAGACCTCATGTTTAGGTGGGAAATTGGTGTGGGGTGGGAGATACTTGTGACATGCCTACGAATGGAGCCACTTTCACAGTCTAAGGTTAAGGAGCAGTGGCAGCACGGCTGCAATGATCATTCTCGCACATTTGAAAAAGACCATCGCCAGAATTACCATCTGCCAGATTCAGAGTTTGGAGCTATTACTTCTGTCAGCACTCCAATAGAATACCACTGAAGGAAAAGTGCCCCGGCAGATTTTCAGCCAGAAACAAACATTTTAAACTCCAGCCCCAAATAGTTTTCAAGTTTTACAACTGTGCAAAACAGCAGTAGAAGCCCTTCCCTTCACTGAGTGAGAAAATGCTTTTCACATGGACGCATTAAATGAGAGTAAGAAAGTAGGTATCTGTGATGCCCACCCTCTTACTAACTTTGAATTGGTCTGATTTCCATTAAACCTGCTGTCAGATGTGGTATTTATCACCAATGGTATTCTTGTGCAGAAATCCTCCCCACACACAGGTATCACTTCAGATCATGTTCCAGGTTAACACTACATGTAGAGTCCTGGAAAAACATACATGTCACTGAAGGTGTTCGGAGCTTCAATTAACGCAAGAAGAAATACAATTCTATGCCTAAACCTTTAGAAGTCAATCCCTTTTTCTAAGTCAAAATACTTGCATGCTTTAAAGGGCATTCCTCCTGGAGGAATCCAAACAGTGCCTAGTGTCAGCCTATTTCCCTGTCTAGCGGCATGAAGCAAGACTGCCCACGGCCCACCTTGCCTTTTAGTGTTTCTGATGGACCTGCTTGACTTGGAAATTAGGCAATTCCTTTGAATAAAAGCATATGAGGTTAGATGGCAGCATCACAAATTGGCATTGGTTGCTGACAATGTTCTCTTCTTTAGGCAGAAAAACATATACTAATTTCGAGAGATTTACAATGACCTTGAACTCTTACAAAAGGTGGCAGGCTTTAAAACTAAATTCTCAAAACAGGAGCCCCTAAACAACAGAGTGTCAGGATGCTAGGCAGGCACTTATGGAAGGCTTAGCACTTTGAATGGGTGTGGGGAAAATGAATTAATTTGGCATTTATTTTATGGTATCACATCAATCTCTATTTAGAAACATTATCTCCAACTTCTGCGTCGCTCTCTCGCCAGACTTGCGAAGACGTGCACGATTGGAGGTTCCATGGATTGACAGAATGGTTTGGAATAAAACGAACTTCCTAACAAAGGTGCTACATATATTTTATTCCCTGCCCATTAGGATTCCGCCCTCACAGATTCTGCCTCTCTAGTGAAAAATATTTTAGTTCATATGGCAGCTAGGCAAGAAAAACCTTGATGCATGCCAAAGAGAACAGAGGGCCAGATGACCCGGACATTAAGTGACAATGCACAGCACAACTAAATGCAGTCTTAAGGTGGTCAAATGAAGATAACAGGGAATCCTGACTATACATCTGACTTTCAACTTTATAAACTCCGTTTCACAACCTTACTCTAGATAAGGGGTGTGCAACCTTTGACTCTCCAGATGTTTTGGACTACAATTCTCATGATATCTGGATCTTCACTATGCTGGTTAGGAATTATGGGAGTTGAAGCACAAAACATCTGAAGAGCCAAAGTTTGCAAACCCCTGGTCTAGATAGTGCCAGTGCGTAGCAGTACACTGATTTTGAGGAACACTTTTAGGTGGTGATCCTCCGATAGTCGAGAAGAATCATGCCATTTGCTTTCAATATTACACCAGGCCTGACTAACCCAGAGTTTTATACCAGGCTTAAATGAGATTTTTCTCAGGAATGTTATTGTCCCAATGGATATGGCATGTGTTTTGGTCACATATCGATCAATCACATTTCTTTCCAATACATTTTACAATTTGATTTTCTCACATTTAGACATTCGAACAGCACAGGCCGTCTTGTGATCATCTTATCCGTTGATCAATTGCTCTAAGTTCAAGTATCCTTGCAGCAGTAAATCATAACACATGCCTCTCAAGGTGACATTGTCATGTGAAACCGATATACTACTCCCCGTGCCATGATGTTTGTGCACAGTATAGCAAAACATACCCTATATGTAACTAAGCCATCACGTTACCTAACGCAAAAGGATAAAGATACACACCCACATACACACACAGTTAATGTTTACTTGCTTTTCACAAAATGAAGACACAAGCTACACTTTTCAACATTTACTCATAGTCGTTATATTTCTTATTGCAACGTAAACAGTTGAATACATCCAACCGAGGTATTACAACTTTTGTCGCACATAATCGATGGAAGAACAGATTGTTTACTCCAAGCAATAGTAATCATGTTTAGGTCAATGGTCACATTCCATGAAATCTTTCAGATTGCATTCTTCGATGTTTTATTCCCAGTACTTGAATTGTGTAAGTTAAAGTTCTGTGGAGTAAAATATATTTTTATGGAGTCCCATCATACGTTTCTTCTGGAAACACAAGGTGTTCCGTTTGTGTGAAAAACTATTAATTAAATGTAATAAAATGTTTCTCTCCGAATGTGTTCATTGATGAAATGCGCTGATGACAGTCACTGCAATTGGGCAAGCAGGAGCTGCACGATTGTCCCAGAATATCACTATAACGGTTCTGTTCATGAGGGTGATACTGCAGCTTTTGTTGAAGAACCCATCCAAAGGCTAATGGGGACCATGACATACACACATTTTTAGAATGTTACTATTTAGATGTAATAAAGAAAAAATATATTTTAGTACCCATTCTCAAAAGAAGTAGCGCTGTCAACTACATTTAAATAAAACATAACTTGTTTTGTATATTTTATATTCTAGTAAAAAATGTGCTGTCTTTGCGTCAAAGTTGAAGATAATTGTAAAACATTGTTTCATGTCAAGCACGCATTTACATAAATGTCATTATGATTACGAACACATAACATTCATGAATTATTGGGTTTCCACTCTTGCAATGTAAAATGCCGGTAGATCACTGTCAACAGCTATTCAGAATAGAAACTTGAATTTGGTCCATTGTGTTCATGTAAACTTCATGTTATCTTTTTTTCCTTTATAGTTACTAAATGTTATGCTTGGAATTTTTACTATAGCCATTTCAGGGACAACTCAAAATGAGCCTCTGCTTTCAGTGTTCAAAATTCCAAGGTCTCCTTGGCTTTCAGTTTTGCATTTACCACAGAAATTAAAAATGTTATGTTCCTATTTCTATTTGGATCTCGAGATTTAAAAAAAGACAATATTTTGTCTTCTCGCCATAATATTACATTTAGTTAAAATGTTACTTATTAATATAAACATTCTTAATCTAACCATGTTAAATGATTATTAATGAAACATACAGGAATACATGCACACGCGGGAGAGGGTTCTTGTGTTATTTCTGGTCTGCCACTTGTACATTCCAAAGAGATAAGCACAGTTATCCCAGTCAATTTGTTTTCAGTAAAATGAAAAACAACTAACTTGTTTTCTACCCAAGTAAAAACAGATTCCTTTACTAACAAGTATAAATGAATAGATTGTTACTGTTATTTGAAAAAAATAGTAACATTTCACAAAAAAAGAGTCAGCTTGGAAAACAATTGCAAAAACCAAGTACCCTCTTACATTGTGACAGAGACAATAAGGGGATGAGTGGAGTCAGATGCAGGGTGGCGGGGCAAGGGGAGGAATGGAAAGTTACTAACTGGGTAGCGATGTGTCTTCATGAGCTGGACCTGACTGATACAGAGCACAAATCCTGGAATCATGTATGAACCGTAGCGCTACGAAGTCTGTCTGTGCAACGCTCTTTTTGAGAGTGCGGGGGGGAAAAGAATTACCAACAGAGATGGATACAAACAGACACAATCCTTTCGGCAGGCACAGAGAGAGAGAGTGAGGGGGGACAGACAGACATACAGACAGACAGAAGATGGGGATGATAGGTCTATCGAATAACACAGCATTTTAAAGAAATGTACATAGATCCAGAGAGAGATGGATAGAGATATAGACAAATGAATAGAGAGAGATGGATAGATAAAGATATAGACAGAGAGATGTGCATACATGTAGATGTATACAGAGAAATGGATAGAGGATATAGAGAGATGCATACACGGAGACGAATAAAGGTTGTTGGATAGAGAGCGATGATTGGATAGATTGATATATAGGAAAATAGATACCTACAGTTACATTTGCAGGGAGAGATGGCTCTAGATCCATCAATAAATGCATACTTTGAGATGTATAAAAGTATGTAGATAGAGGTCCATATACAGATTGATATATAAAGAGGTACATTGAGTAATATGTATACTGAGATTTGGGTAAAGATAAAGGCATAGATGGGCATGTATATAGATAGATACACAAAGATTGATAGGTAGATATGAGAGATGCATAGAGCGTGCTGGACATAAACAGAGAGTGATGGATAGATACATTGAGAAGCAAAAAGATAGATGTATATAAATACATATGTGGACATACAGAGATGAATGCAGATAGAGGGATTGATAGAGGGAGAAGTAAGGAGACATAGAGATGCAGAGCCAGAGATGGATAGAGTTAGATGGTGAAATTCATATACTTATGGAAATATTGCTAGAGATGGAGACAGAGAGAAGGATGGAGCTAGATGGAACTATTCATATGGAGAAATTCAAAGACAGGTCGGCATGGACAGACATAGAGAGATGCATAGATAGAGATGGAGAAAAATAGATAGATGTATGTAGAGAGATAGATAGATATAGAGGGAGATCATTATATACAGACAAGAGAAATCGTCTGGTTTAATGGAATGCATTGAAGAAGAGGGGAGGAAGTGTCAGTCTATAGTGCTTCAATCCCTTGCTAGGTTACTGAGAAGATTGAGTGATAGACTTGTCCCAGTTTCAGTACCTGGTCGGCCCCTACACCTGGGCATGCACGATGACTGAATAGGATGGAGAAGAAGCTATGCCCCAGACACATGTTATTGCACACAGTGTCAACCCTTGTTGGTAATATTGGCACCACTGTGTCCTACATACTATTAGTCTCATTCAATCCTCATCATTTTACAATGCTCCTGACTTCCCAATGAAGTCACAGCTGGTGGTCAGTGATAATCTCGAAAAAAAAATGTCAAATGACAAAAATATAGAGAAAAAAAATGTCGAAAAAAGAAATATCGAATTAGGTTTTTTTAAAATTATATATTTATTTTGGGGTCCGGGAGTAAAAAAAAAGGGGTAAAACAAAAAAAATCAAAAAAGGGGGGTTTGGGAGAACGCCCCCATTTCGAAAAAAAACGTATTGAAAAAAAATTCGACATTTTTTTTCCGACATTTTTTTTCTCGAAATAATGACTTTCGACATTTTTGTTTTCGACATTATCACTATAAACCATCACAGCTCACACACCATTTAGTTCTCTGTTTCATTCCTTAAGATAGCTATGTCCATGCTTTTTCATTTAGACATTTCTTGCTCAATGGTGACTTCATTCCACAAATAATCTACTATAACCTTCAATAGGAACCATCCATGTTACTTTACGGTGCTCATATAAAACCGTGTTTTTAATATATTGATATTAAATTCAAGCAATTTTAATTTGTATTACACCTCTTTTTAGGTGTAGTGAAAAACAAGCCGATTCCAAGCAGGTCAGCTTATAATGCAGTTCCAAGTATTTTCATGTAATATCAGTTGTATCTCATCAAACCCAGAATTTTTCAGACTAAACAAACTCGGGCATTGTCAAAATTCAAATAATTTCAACATTACCACCAAACTCCGAATAACTACCTACGAATTACATTTAATTTCTCCTCCAGGACAGTCTTATGTGACCAAGAAAACACACATATTGAAATCATCATCATATTCAAATATAAAAATACTTGATCACATGGACAGACACTACTTTGCCCTTTCACAAGTACTCTCAAACGCATCACCACAGTCAGACAAACATAAAATCTACAAACACACACACACACACACACAAACACACACACACACTCTCTCCACTTTCTTTCAAAACAAAAATAAATATGATTGATCGCTCTTAATCTCTCTCCATTAAAGCAGTCCTATGTGTGCTACACTCGCAGTTAGCTTTGCTTCCATGAACTGCAATCTGCAGCATACTTTACAATCAAGTGCATCTTTGTTGCATGATAAAACCCAAGTACCCTCAGCCTCTTAAGTCTGCATTGTCCAAGTGCAGACCCATATTCTCAAATACTAGCAACACCACAACTAATGCTATTGCCCTGTCTGTCTGAGGCCCACTATCAAATTAAGTTGGTCTACCTTTTGCATTTTAGCCGGGGTAATGTTTTTACAATTTATAGTGTGAATGACCAAATACTTATTTAACATTTATAAAATGTGTGCTAGCGGGAAGGCAAGATGGCCAGTGAGTTTCCTGTCTTGTGGGTGGGTTGCATTGACAGGTTGCCAGGCATGGTTTTTGGCTTGTCGTGTATGGAGGCAGGGAGGAATAGAATTGTTTTTTGACATTCCTCCACATGTTTAACTCTATGAGCGAAACTAGGCACCCCGATTAATCTCTATCAATCAATTCTCTAGCTTCTCCACTCTTTCCCTTGGTCTATAAGCAAAGATGTACTGATATGGAGATAGCTGGAAGGACATTCAGCCTGCTGTGAAAAAACAAAACAGGACATGAGGACATGTCATGTATCAGCTTTCAAATTTTAAACTAATCTAATGGCCAGGTGAAATATTTGTACTACTTTTGCGATGTGGGTGTGGTTCCCTGTGGCCCTGTTCTTTTAAAACAACAATCATTACTGAAATATATGTTGTTTAAAAAGAAAGTAATGTAAACAATATTAACTATATATACTTTGTAATGTGAGCGCAATGAAGCGTTTGCTATTGTGTTTAGTTGTAACTGAGGTTGGAGAGGCTGCATTGTCCATCTGCACCATCTTCCAGAGTATTGTACTAACGCCCAGGCCAAACATTTCAAGTTCTCCCTTGTGTGTAGATGGCTTCAGATGTTCATATTTATGTAAATATATTGCAAGGCGGGAACACATCTTCTGGCATTCTTTATACATGCATTATGATAAACAAAGAAAAATTAAAAGTCAATTCTGTCACCTGTGTGACTCTAATGTTTTGAATGCGTCAGTGCTGTCCTTGGCACCTATTGTCATGCTTCACATTTTCTTGTTTTTGACTATTGAAATGCAACAATTAAAATGTATCAAATAAATAACACACTCATGTAGGCTTCATTTTAGCAATCAATAATGATTGTGACCAAGAATTACTGAAACCAATTTTTTTATTCACATTTATTTTTAAAAATCAAAAAAATATTTTAGAGAACAAATATGTAAAAATGCATTCACATAAACATTTACTAAGAAAAATAGTTCCACATTTATTTGACTAAAGAATACATATATATCCACGTGACTAAGTGCTCAGTTGAGCGTGAAACGCGTTATTTGCAGGTCGTGCCCACAGGCGTTCTGCCTCTGTTGTTGCCGTTGCCACTCCGGCCGTGTTATTTTTGTATAAACCAATACATTTGTTAACTTTCTCTTTTTGTGAGCTGCGCTATTTTTTTCAACCTTGGTTTTTTGCTATTTGGTCCGCTGAGAGTGTGGTTCCCCCTCTCCTCTTTTTTTTTGTTGATATATATATATATTCAATGAAAAAACTTTGTTAAAGGGACATTATGGTTCCAAGTAAAACCGAAAAACCGCTGAAATTTGGCAGTTATGGTAAGCTAAGCAACAACGGTGCACTGCTAAGACTAACACCCAGGACATTAAAGATGACATCACAAATGTTTCTTCCTACAGATGGCCACCACACAAAAGGAAGGCAGGGGTTCCATACAGGGCCCCTCTTTGCTTTCCATGGCCGCCTGCAGAAGGAAAAAAAGAGAACCCTATGACCATATTACCACAAGCACATTTTTCTTCCCTTTCAAATCTATCCTAATTTCGAATAACTCTACCACAAAGCCAGTCCCAGGTGGACATGGCCACTTTAATCCTATGTTTTGTCCCTTGTGGTCATGGCCAGTAGCCAGATTTGTAGCTACATTATGACAGTTGTCAAAAAATAAAACACTGGCACATTTCCAAAACCATGCTTGTAGGTACTTGCCAATGCTCTTTATGCAAGTTTGCTGGAAAGCCACCCAGGTTTTATTTTTTCAAAAGTGTCAAATGTATGCACATACAATCGTCATATAACCTAGCCCCCACTTGACAAAATCCATTCAGACTTTACGAAAACATCTATATCTAGATCTATCATCTTTTTGCAATCCTTTGTGTAGATTTGTCAGATGACACCACAGATGACACCACTACAATATTTTGGGACCCCCACTCTAATTTTGCCCTATCTTGACAGAATCCAGCCAAACTTTGTAAACTCATCCGGAATCAGGTCAGAAATATCCCATCCCATCCTCCTCACCCCTCACCTCCGCTGAGATTATTTGATAAGTTTGACAAGTGCAATGCTCAGAAAATATTAATGTCCAGAGGGTTCGGACATGTGTTTTTATGCACCTTACCTTAGTTTTCCTCTTTTGTACACATGCGAAATCTAGCAGTAGGGCGCGGCCATCTTGTGCTGATCTTATCAGTTGCTGCATCGCCCTAAGGTGAACTGCCATGGCGGCACTAAATCATATGCCCCGCCCCTGAGCCTGACATCACCAAACCATGTTTTATTCTCCGCCTTTCTGAGTGACGTTACTGGGCAGCGTAGATAAATGCTCCCAGTCATCACCTACGTGACGTGACACACAACCTGGAAATCAACACACATCATCTCACAACACAGCACATCACAATTCGGAATATGAAACCGTACTTTAAAAGGAAACAGCAAGACTGTACAATTTCTAAAGTACCTTTATTTTACAATAAACGCTCCGAGAACATCTGGCTATTGCCATATTCAATCAAATTGGAAATTTGTTTCTTCGCTCGCGATCCGAAAATGTTTATCGTGAGTTACGCGTTGTTCCTTTTGGGTATACAAGGTGTTCGTTTTGGGTAAAAGAAGCATTTGGGTCGCACAGTGAATTGCAGGGCTTGTGCATCAACTTGGGGCTAGACCACCGTAAAGGATGTTATGTTGCCCCTAATCGCTAGTACAGCGTAAGGGCATATCGGCCCTTGGCTATCTTCCCAAAAAAGAGCCAAATATATTCAGTTGTTTACAAGTATCGGCAGCTGCCGGTTGAAGAAACCGTCAGTTGGCATCTGGCATCTATGACAATCGCAGAATGGCAGGATGTATCTGTTTCGAAAACATAATACAAATGTGTCTTGTTCTGGCATCCACATCCTCTATGCTGAAATGTCTCAGTAGCCAATCTTTATTACAAATTATTTATTGACTTATTAATTCGGCATAGAGTTTAAACTAACGATAAGCATAGACATGAAACAATGTCAACAGAGAGAAAACAAAGTGGAAAGTACTACACAATTTGCTTCCAAGGATAGTTCTATGTAGTATGTTCAACTCTAAATGGGATACGGAAGCTGTCGCTACAATTCGAGGTGCACATAGATGGCATTTTAATGAAATATTAGCGTTGGGCATGGGAGAACCGATTAGTGCTCTACATGCATCTCAATGCTGGACTGCCCATTTGGGCAGTAGAAAGAACATTACGCACAAAGGTTATACTTGCATTTAATTGCAATATGCCACACAGAACAAACGAGTAGAATGTAACCTAGCAATAATGGTCAGCTAATGATAAGTTGATGATAAGTTGATGCTCATTCGGGTATAAAATCATCGAAAGTCAAACTTATATTATATTCAGCATTTACATTCTCTTGGTGTAAATCAGACCGTAACGCAGACTCCGTTCGCACCAATGATTTTTCATAAACTGAATTTACATGTTCCTTAGTCCAGTTTTGTAATACATAACCTTATCATATATTACATTATTACACTCCTCCTCTCATTCAATTCCTTTCGGAATGGTCCCTTTCTCTCAAGATCAAGAAACAATTGAACCTTATACTGTGTGTCCGATACGTGGGCTTCCTTAGCTCGCAAGCAAAAATTCAAAGCTGGTGACCTTCACTCAGAATGAACATACATTCTTAGTTTGCAACATCTTGGCTCACCGCATCCATGAGAACTGTAATTGTGATGCACGGGCACAGGAGGAAAAATGTGGGGGCTGTCCTTGCTCGATGATTGTGGCGCTGTTGAGGGGTAGGGGAAACTTTGCAATGACAGAATGTGCCCTACTCCAAAATTGGAGTAAAGGGTAAAAAAAAAAGGAGTCACTTATGTTGCCTAGGTCTCATCCCTTTTGTGGGATTGTAAGGCAATTGTAAAAACTGCAGTAGTTGAAAAACATTTTTTACAAAGAGGATGCATTTTAACAGATACATTGGATGCTTTATTTGGACAATTCTTAATAACATTGTTGATCAAAAAAACAGATGGTAATCATTTGTACCCGGATTTTAACTGTTCCACCAGCTCTGTTTTAGGTGGACAGGGCACGTTGGCAATGTTTTCTGACAATGTATGTGTACTCGGAACAAAATCGCACGCAATTCCCTGATTATACATCTCCAAAACATTAATAATAAGATCTTTCACAAATTCAAATTCCATTTCATCATATACTGGCTTGACCACCCATTTTGTGCTTCTTTTTGTAAAGGCCATATTGTAGCGAAGCATCCCAAGGTTTCCCGCAGAACTTGATTGGTCACAGCCTACATTCTCGTTATGCAATAATACCGCTAGTAATATCCTATATTTCATCCCTTGAATGCCAAAATGCAATCTCTTTGGCCTGTACTTTAGGCACATGTTGTGGAACACCTCCAAATATACTGTGTGACAGAATGCTGTGAGTCCCGTCAGAGCTCTTGATAGAGTTTTATCAAACACAATCTTCTCAAGTGCTTTGTGTGGAGGCGAAGATGGAATCAACCACTTCTTCCGTTCCTGCACAGGACTGCTCACGAACATCCGAACTGTTCGGACTTTCGTGGCAAAAAAACACCAGTTTTTTGCTTCTTGCAGCCATATCCCATCCCATCCTCATCCCCCCACACCTCCCCAGAGATTATTTGATAAATTTGACAAGTGCAATGTTGTGTTTTTTAATATGTTTTTACTGCGATGTCCGCTGACACAAGACGCGAACCCAAGACGGCAGGCGTCTTCAAAAATCTGACGCGCTTCACGCTTCACCCCAGCCAATCAGAGAGCACGTCACATGTCTGCGGACATGACACAAGCCGATTAACCAATCGGTGTCTTGTCCGCAGAGCGAACAGGGAAGTGCGTCCACGGAGCGGACGTATATATCACTTTGTGAGCTACTTTTTGGTTGTTTTAGAATAAACTACTGGATGGATTTTCACCAAATTTACAAAAGCATGCTTTCGGGACGAAGCCTCTGCTCCTGCCGCAAATTTGGTGAAAATCCATCCAGCGGTTTTGGCTGTAGGCATGAGCAAAGTTTTTTCTGCATTCAGTCTATGGGAAAAAAGGAAATTTTGGGACCCCCCCCTATAACTTTGGCCCCCCTGGACCTAACCTCCCAAACTTTGCAAAAAAATTCACAGTGGGCCATACACTGGTGAGGATTTGTCCAGGGAGAGCGAAGTTATAAGCAGCCCAAAAAGTGCTATTCCTATGGGATTAGCAACCCAACCATAACTACACAGCCACTTCTGTGGCTGTGTATATTTTTTTTTTGGTGTAAAATATGCACAGTAAAAAAGAATGTAAAACTTTATATAAACCCCATGGTGTAATGAAGCATACCAAAAGCACCTGATGTTCTTCCTTGCTCCCTACCAACATTCTCATTGTATGCAAGTACAGCCAGCCTTGTTCTGGCATCCACATCCTCTATGCTGAAATGCAACCTTTTAGGCCTGTACTTTAGGCATATAGTATGGAAAACCTCAAAATCACCAGTGTGGCAAAATTTTGTTAGGCCCAAATCTTTGGTAAGCAATTTGTCACACACAATCATTTGAAGGGATATGTGAGTAGTGAAGCAGTGCACCAACCACTTTTTCTTATAATCCTGCCCTTCATTCAAAGGTAAAAATGCTTGGAATCCACCCATGAGTGTATGTTTGAACTATGATGGAGCATTAAACACCACTTTTCAACCAGAATCTGAACTGAACCCTCACACGATTTTGGACACTACCATAGATGGTTGCTGATGGACTGTGACCATTTAAAAACAATTCAGACCCTTTTTTTATTTATAACTTTTTATTAACAATTGTGCATTATATCGACCAGTCAAACAATGTGCAGGATAATACATGCCAATACCAGTGAACATCCCCTCCCTCTTAGCTACTGAGTCCCCTCCCTCCTCCTTTCCTTTCAACTCCTCTCCAAACCTTTTATGTACAGCGTAATCAGAGAATGCACATTGCAGCTGCGTGGGCCATGTTCCCATTCCCCTTACCCTCTCCAATTGTTACCAAGCTACCATCAGTCCCATTCCCTCCAAATTCTGTCAAAGTTACGAGTGCAACCTCTACGTCTATGTACCAGTTGGTCCAATTTTTCAATGGTGTCCATCTGCCTGTGCACTTTTTTGATACATGGATCCTCTAGTGCCATCCATTTCTCAGCAATCCCTCTCTTTGCAAAAATGAATGCAGTGTCAAAAAGATCATTTGATATCTGGAGAGATCCTTTTTAGATCCCTTTCTTAGCAATGCCCCTCTGGGCTTGATGTCCACCGTCCTATCCATCACTGCTTCCATTTCTTGTTTCACACATCCCTATAGGGTAAAACGTGATTACCTTGTGCACACATTTAGGGCATCTATCGTCCTTTCCTCTGCCCATTTTTCTTAACTGGTCTTTAGAGTAATATACCCTGTGTAAGATCTTAAATTGTACCAATCTCAATTTGGCTGATATGGCTACTTCCCTGTGTTGCTGCAATGGATCCCTCCATTCATTTCCTTCTATTTCCCCAAGGTCAGTGTCCCAATTTAGTCTTAAGACTTCCAGTTGGCTGGTCAAGTGGAATTCTATAGCTTTATAGATGGTCGAGATCTGTTTTGTTTCTATCTCCCCGTCCATAATATTCTGCTCCAGGAGGGAAGCTTGTGGTATCAGTTCGCCCCCGTACGTGTTGATCCAAGGCGTGCCGTATCTGAAAATATGTATAATGGTCGCCGTTATTCAATCCCCATTCCTCCATCAGTTCCTGGAAGGTTTGCATTATCGGGCCATTAAGCACCATCCCCACCTTTGCAATTCCCTTATTTTTCCATTCCATTGCCCAATCCAGGTGTTGGTTTCCCTTTATCAGCCCATTGTCCCATATTGGCGACAGCAGCAACATTGATCGACAAAGAGTAGTCTGCTCAATAATCAGACATACTCTGGGAAAACACCCACATGCACCCAGGAAAGCCCAGTCAGGTAACGCATTAAATCAAAGCATCACCCCAACATTTGGCCACCGAAATTACTAGGGTTGCCCAGTTGAGCACCACTTCCCCAATTTATTATATTACCAACTATGCACCCTTTCAGCACCCAACCGCACAGCAGGTCCAACCCAAACCACCATGACTAAATCTCGACTGAGTAACCTGGAACACACTAGATAGAACCAACCCTCTGCCCTCAAACCCGTAGGGGAAGTCAGCCTCGATGCTTGGAGAAAAGGCAGGATTGGCTGACGGACCACAACCAAGAACGTTAGATGGTACCATTGAGCAGCTACTGAAGACGCACATCAAACTAACCAATTTACTAACCAACTTCCCCTTTTCCTGCTTCTCCCACATAACCAATACATGACTAGGGGCTATCCACACTTCAGTTAGACACAGCGAGAACTGATCTACTGCTCGCACCCAACCAACTCTCTGAGACTCTGGAAATAGCATTAGAGGGAACACCCTCACACATAGGCCCTCATTAGGACCCTGGCGCTAAGTGTTTAACGGTGCCGTAAAAGGCTGCAGCGCCGTTAAACACTTAGCGCCTAATTACGAGGTCCCTTTGCGGGACCCGACCTTAACGGCTGGTCTACACCAGCCGTTAAAGTAGGGACCCGCAAAGGGACCTCGCAGGCAATTACAGTACCGCAATTTGCAGTACCGTAATTGCCGCCTTCCCCATTCCCATTGAGCCATACGGGGCAAAAATGGGAATGGGGAAGGGCCATGGGGAAATGGGGAAATACCGCCCCGCCAACCTTGAAATGGGGCGGTATTTCCCCATTTCACCATGGCGGACTCGTTACAACACCGGCACCAACCATGGTGCTAATTGCACCATGGTTTAGCGCCGGTGTTGTAATGAGGGCGATAGTCCATAATTCCACCGACACTACACAAATGCACACCAACACAATACAATCAAACAACAAACAAGTCATCCGCGACTCTGGACCCCTTATGGATACAACTAACCAGTGCACAAACCCCTCCCTACAGCATATGACAGACATACCCACCACAAACACTAGCACACATCTGAGGCACTGAGTCTGACCCATATGGTTAAAACATGCCAGGCCTTCGATCCGATTCCCACATACAAGACAATACTCACAGATTCCAGCACCTCCTGGTTCTGAACCCATCCTATCCTCACTAATACCCCGCCCTCTTCTCTTGCAGAGCCACATGAGCACCTGGAGACTGCCCTTGGGTAGTAGCGGTGCGCTGTATAATTCAACATAACATAACATCCTAAATGTAAATGAGCTTGGTAAAGCCAGGCCCTGGCTACCGCTTTCGTAATCAGGGGTGGTTAGATACTTTGGGCTTGCTGTATAAAAGAGATTTCTACCCATGTGACCAGTCAAGTTGCATTTCCCTGACCACCTCGATATACATGCCCCTTTGGTATTTCCATCCATTTGCCATCGCCAATTGTGATGCCCAATAGTACCACTGAAGATTTGGTAATCATATACCCCCTTCCAATTGTGAGTTATAGGGTTTCTAGTATTAGTCTTAGCACCTTAGTTTGCTATACAAACATCCTTAGGAGCCTAGCAATGTTGTCAAAGAAACTCTGTGATACCCCCTTTTAAGCAGGCTTTACCACATACACCATTCTGGGGAGTGTGACCATCTTATAAACTGCTACCCTGCCTAATAGGGGTAGGGGCAGAGAGCTTCGGTGCTGGATATGTGTCTCGAATCTCCTCATTGCTGGTGTCAAGTTCCACTCCTCAAACTGGTATTCTTTCTTCTGGACAAATATCCCCAAGTACCTAAATCCTGGCGGTACCATTTACACCTCAACCAGGGGTCTAGTCGCCTCCCCATCCCACATCATTGGGTAATGGATGGATTTATCCCAGTTGATTTTTAACCCAGCATAACTTCCAAATTATCTATGATGTTCATCACCTTGGGTATATATCCTTCCAGCTCTGTTAGGTATAAGGGGATGCCATCCACTTCTAGAGAGATCCTTTCCTCCATTCCTCCTAACCCTGTTTATGCGTGCAGTTCCTGGGCTTTACAATCTTTCTGCTAACGGCTCCACCGCTATTGAAAACTGTAAGGGGACAGTTGGCATCACTGCCTTATACCTCTCTCTAGGGGAAAATCATCCAAAAGAGAGCCCTTCACCATTACCTTTCGCTCTTGGTTGAAAATAGAGTAAGAGTACCCACTTTATGAAACCCTCCCCAAATCCCATCTTGGCCAACAATATAAACAAGTAATTCCATTGAATAGAATCAAAAGCCTTGTGGGCTTCCAGGGATAGGGCATGCACCTCCCTTTGGGACCGTTCGGCATCCGCCATCAAGAGATGAAGTCTCAAAATGTTTCTTTGTGGACCTATTTGGGATAAATCCACATGAACTATGTCTGGTATGATGTCACATAGTCTATTCGCTAACACCTTGGCTAGGATTGTGCTTCCACATTAATACACGACATGGGCCTATACGATCCACAATGGTTTTGGCGTATCCCCTGGTTTTGTTATCACCACTAAAATTGCCTCCCATAGTTCCGGTGGAAGGGCCCCTTCTATCTCTGCTCTCTAGAAACATGTATCTCATGGCCACAGTGGGTTCCTCCCTTAGAGTAGCCCATAGATCCAGCGGTAGTCCATTAAGCCCTTCCGCTTTCCTCTTTGAGAGTTGCCCTATTGCCAATCCAATCTGTTCCACCGTAATCTCCTCTTACAAGGTACTACATTGATTGTGACCAAGAGATACTGAAACCAATTTTTTTATTTACATTTATTTTTAAAAATCAAAAAAGTATTTTAGAGAACACATATGTAAAAATGCATTCACATAAACATTTACTAAGAAAAATAGTTCCACATTTATTTGACTAAAAAATACATATATATATATATTCAGTGAAAAAACTTTGTTAAAGGGACTTTATGGTTAAGTTGCGCTACTAAAAACCTATGAAATTCAGTGAAAAAACGTTGTTAAAGGGACGTTATGGTTCCAAGTAAAACCGAAATCCCCCTGAAATTTGCCAGTTATGGTAAGCTAAGCAACCATAACTCGCGCCACCAGTTTTTAGTAGCACAATTTAATAATAATAACTCTGATTTTATGTTCATGTAAAATTGAACATACTGAACCCCCTCTACTGAGTTTGATTGTGTTCTAATTCATTTCATATTTATTTTTTTTAAAGCAATTTAGGTGTCCACAGACAGCAGGGGTGTCCGGAATTTCCGTAAAGAAACGAAAATGGAGGTGTCCTGAAGAACACTATACCTGTCCGTATAGTTCGCTAGCAAGTTGAAAGTGTTCTAAGAACACACGCGGTGTCCTGAAATGTTTGTAAATAAACAAAATGGGGGTGTCCTGAGGACGCTGTCCATATTGTTCGCTGGCAAGTTGAAAGTGTTCTAAGAACACTCGTGGTGTCCCTAAAATTTTCGTAAATAAACAAAATGGGGTGTCCTGAGGACGCTGCCCGTATTGTTCGCTGGCAAGCTGAAAGTGTTCTACGAT
The DNA here is from genome assembly GCF_040938575.1 of Ambystoma mexicanum. Lineage (NCBI taxonomy): Eukaryota > Metazoa > Chordata > Amphibia > Caudata > Ambystomatidae > Ambystoma > Ambystoma mexicanum. The sequence goes on along the minus strand of NC_090921.1, from coordinate 1,176,428,267 downwards.
CACTCACAGTGTCCTGAAATGTTCGTAAATAAACAAAATGGGGGTGTACTGAGGACGCTGTCCGTATTGTTCGCTGGCAAGTTGAAAGTGTTCTACGAACACTCGCGGTGTCCTGAAATGTTCGTAAATTAACAAAATAGGGGTGTCCTGAGGACGCTATGCCTGTCCGTATTGTTCGCAACCAAGTTGAAACTGTTCTAAGAACACATGTGGTGTCCTCAAATGTGCATAAATAAACAAAATGGGGGTGTCCTGAAGACGCTATGTGCCTGATTCATGGAATTATTTGCGTAAAAAACGCAGATGTGCGCGCCTTTCTGGCCGAAAATCCCCATACTTCAAACAGGGATTTTCAGGCAGAAAGGCGCGCACATCTGCGTTTTTTATGCAAATAATTCCATGAATCAGGCACTATGTCTGTCCGTATTCTTCGCAAGCAAGTTCAAACTGTTCTAAGAACAAACGCCTGCCCGTAACTGTTAGTTTGATGTGTGACGCACTTTTAAATACTTCAGGACCCGAACAGTGTCCGTAGAACATCAACACGCATGCGCAAAGCACTGTCTGTGCATTTGGTGTCCTGCTGACAGCCGCTCCCTTCGCGAACATGTCTGATCGCGTGTTCTGAATGCGGACACTGTTCCTGTTCCCGAACAATTTAAAAGTACACTTTCAAGTAATCCACAATATTTTTCAATATAAACTCCCGATAGCACAAGTCCCACATACTAATCCTGAGTTTCTACATACTTTTTGAAACTTTTTGAACCTTTTTGAACCTTTTTTGTGTTCGATCTGTCCGCGGACAGCGCGCATGTCCGTGAACTGCGTACAAGCACCCCTATAAAAGACCACGCCCTAGAGCTTATTCTCATTGTGTTTCTGGCTATCCTACAGAGCACAGCGAATTTTACTGGCAACTGCAGATTTCCATCGAGAACCTGTTGGCATCCATGGCTGCACTGCTGCCACCTGGTGCGGCATCTGCCTCAGCACCACCCCAATCCCCTCCACCACCACCTCCACCTCCCCAAGGGCCTGAAGAGGGGAACAGGAGTGAGGATGCAGAGGAGGAAGAAGAGGATGACGAGGATGAGGTAGTTGAACTCCCTACTACCCACACTCGGTGTGAGTCTTGGGTGTGGCGGTTATTTACCATTCGTGGGAATGGTCCTAAGGCTCGTGCGAACCAAGTCACCTGCAACAAGTGCAAAATGGTACTCAGTCGCGGGATGCTTGGTTCGTAGAGCTTTGGGACCACTACCATGAAGCGACACCTAAAGTCATTCCACACTGGGGCCCTTTGCAAGGTTGTACCTTGCGAAGAGCGTAGCAGGTTGACTTCCTCTACTTCATCCTCCGTTTCTGATCCTGTCACCACAAGGACCAATCCTGTTGGACAGTGTATTCCTCAAGCTGCCTCACAGGCCATACACAATGCTGATGACCCTTACCTTTCGAGGGTCACAGTTGTGTGTATGTACTGCGACGCAGTACTCTGCAGGGGGGAGCGACTTCAAAGTGCTTTTGAGACTATTGTCTCAGAGCACGAGAAGATCTGCTGACTACCCAAATAAAACCCACTCTACATCTTCCTCTCTGAGCTCACCCTTTCTTATCCCCGTGGTTGGTGTCCCCCCCTTACCCTCCTTTCCCCTCCTCTCCTAGTGTGTCTTGTATAAAAAACAAAAAAATATATAAAACAACAAAAATCAAAAAAGAATAAGGCTCTTTTCAGAGCCGCCTTTCACAGTTAAAAAATAGAAGTGAACATTTTTGGGGTGCTGCCCTATCATAACCATTGCAATTTTCTCTGGGAGGAAGTGGTGGCTCTGAAAAGAGCCTTTTGGTGGTGTTTGTGTTTGAAAAATTAGAAATACTGAACACCTACTACAAAATGGATGCTGTAATTCTAAAAAAAAGGTTGCAAAGCATTTTGTACATTTCTCAGAAAAATCTGATTGCCAGCATAAGTAAGATGGACTCCATCTCTGCGAAAAATGTATGTACTACGAAACATAATATTTTCATTGTGAAAAGAGGACATGCCAAAATCTCTTAGAAAGGCACAAACAGCCTTATTGACATTGCGCCTTGCTTTCTCCATTTGTGGACCAAATGAAGAAGAACAAAGCCACATTTGTCTCTGCGCAATCTGTGAAAAAATTACTTGAGAATTTGGAAACATGTCCATGACCTTCCCAAGTCCTTCTTTCATTGCAAATTGCAAAGAAATTCCAGACACATGTCCTAAACAGTTCCCTCCACAATGAATTATAATTATATCTGGATGTTGCTCTGTCTCCAAAGTAGCACAGAGAGGTAGCAAGTCCAACCACTTCATTACACGTACTCCATGCCAGTGTACTTCCACATGTGGGAATCCAAGATCTACAGCTACTCCACAGCTTTCTGCATGCACCTTCAACCAATGTATCCATGAGTCTCCCAAAATCCAAACAATCTGTTTTCTGAAACACACAGCCATAGCTATCTGTTCTTCTCTCAGCAAAGGGAGTATCTGAGAAACTCTCTCCTGGCACAACACACCCACTAAACTTTCCTGGCCAATCCCTTTCTATGCTCATTCTCATTTGCATGGCTTGCCAACCCAAAAATCCCGGGATGTAACACCCGATGTCCGCGGACATATCGTAACATGGACAGCCCTTCTACCAAGAAAAGAATACCAAGCCAGAGGAGCACCACATATCCACATGCTTTTATGGATTAAAGATGCTCCTAAATTTGGTCAAGGCAGTGATGCCATTGTTTTACAGTTTATTGAAAAATATGTCACTTGTGAAATTCCACCAGAAGCCACAAATAGTGATCTTCATGCACAAATTTTACAATTTCAAAGACACAAATGTGGCAAATATTGTCGTCGCAAATACAAAAACAAAGGGAAATACTACACCAAATGCCGCTTTGGTTTCCCTAGACCGGTTACAAATACAGGTCAAGTGAACAACCTGATGTCTTCAGTTAGACATAGTGTTAAAGGTAAGTCACCTAAAAATACACATTACATAAAAATAACAGAAGAAGAAAAATATATCAATGATTACAATGCAATCATAGCCCACTTATGGAATGCAAAGATAGATGCGCAGTACATTGCAGACAATTCCACTGCAATTGCACAATATGTTACAGCATACTTAACCAAAGCAGAAAAAACAGAGCTCCAAGACCTCTGGAATGACCTGTCATCAGACAAAACAGTGTCTCAGAAATTATACAGCTTGGGCATAAAAATGCTCTCCCATAGAGAATGTGGATCCTATGAAGCAGCAGATTGTTTAACTGGTACTGCATTGTATGGTAAATCTGAAAATATAGTATGGCTAAGTCTTGGTCCTGCTAAATCTAGAAAAAGAGTTCTAAAATCATACGAAGATATAGAAACAATAGCCAAACATGATCCCAACAGCCAAGACATTTTAAAAAACAATTTATTGAACACATACTACCCAAACAGAAGTAATACTTTGGAAACCATGTGTCTATACCACATAGCCCAAAACTTCACATACAAAAATAATATAAAACCCGATTAAAAAAAAGGTAAGTACAGAGTGACAAACTGTGAAGGCAGCTTATTAAAACTCACCAAACCAAATATAATTAATCATATCAAATTGACATTAAAGGCTCCTCAACATAAAGAACTATATTACATGTCCCTGCTACAACTCTTTAAACCATGGAGAAAAGAAGAAGAAATACTAGATAACTATGACTCATATGAAGATGCTTTCAAAGCAAATGAAAGCACCATTACTGGTGTAAACTTTACACAGTACAAAACAATGTTGCACAATGAACAGCAACATGAAGAAGAACTCCAGGCCCAAATAGATACGGACACTCCTGACAGTAGTCAACCTTCTGTGACAGGAAGCCAAGAACCACTGGAAGAACCACTAATAACAAATGAGGCAGAATTAGCTATGACAGAAGTAGAAAACACCATGTGTCAGTATGAAGATAAAGAAGTCTTAACTATACTACAATCAAAACTAAACAATGAGCAACATAGAATTTTTCAAGAAGTAACAAACGAAATTGCACATGGTGTACAACATGAAAACAAAGAATGCACCTGCCAAAATTACAAACCTATACTACTGTAAGTCAGTGGTAAAGCTGGTTCTGGCAAAACATTCCTAATCAAAATCATCAGTAAGTTCCTTCAACAATTGACAAACAACAAACTGTCAGCTGTTGTCACTGCCCCCAGAGGTTTAGCTGCCTACAACATAGGCAGTGTCACTTTACACTGATTACTACTCCTGCCAGTAGAACACCAAAACAAATTAGACTATTACAAACTTTCTACAGAAGCTGCAATGGAACTACGCAGGGTATTAAAACAAATGAAAATGCTGCTAATAGATGAAGTGAGCATGGTGTCCAACCTAATTTTGGCTTTGATTCACCTTAGATTACAAGAAGAACTCAAAACAAACTACGAAGAGCTCTTTGCAGGAAAACACATTATTGTTTTCGGAGATCTTCTTCAATTGACACCAGTAAAATGTGAGCCTATTTTTAAAACATTAGGACACAAACTCTGCCGTAAAACTGTTGGCAGCATTGGAAATGTCGACCTTTGGCAACATTTCCAATACAGACAATTGACAGAAAACATGCGGCAATCTGCAGATCTCACTTATGCCAACATCTGAAAAAGTATTAGAGTTGGTATACTATCTAAAGAAGCACAAGCAATATTGAAAACCTGGCACATTCATGCACTTTATGGCGATAATGCATGTGCTACAGATGTTATGGAACAATTAGCCCACAGAAATGTCAATTGTATGGCCTCAATGCCAACTCTTGCAAGCTGTTTCAAATTCAATTAAATAATGTTAAATAAAGAAATGCAACCAATAATGGAAATTAGCGCCACAGACAAACTAGATGTACATGGTATGTGTCATGAACCCTCTCGGTTGGCGATGGATGCCGTTGTTACGGCTTCGCCGCCATTAATACTGCCACCACGTTGTTCACGTTTCTCTGTTTACGGTCTAGTGTTTTCCTCTGTTCTTTCCTCTCGCCTATTTACTTCCTGCTACCCATGGTTCCTTGCGTTGCAACCGTCTCCTTTCGTTTTCAAGGTGAGATGCTTCCAGTGCTTTTTCTCTCGCTCGCTCCTTTTCTCCCCTTTTGGGGATCTTCTCCTCTTTTTCTCCTTCCTCTCTGTCTCCCTGGCGGCCCCCCACTTCCGCCGGTTTCTCTCTGCTTTTGCGTCTCGGCGCTTACCTGCTTTCTGCCAGTGTTCTTTCCCTCTTTGTCATTTTTTCTCCGGATGAATCTTCGCTTTGTTTACCTCGAGGATTCCGGATGCAATTGAATTCTACTACTACTACGGCTACATATCTCATCGTAATCCACGGACAGCAGTTCTACCGCGACTCAGGGGTTTTTTCCGTCTTCAGGCTTTTTCCCCTTACCCGCCTGCATACGGGACCGGAGCCGAGGTGGTAACCAATTCAGAGTTCCACCACGGCTTCGTTCCGTGTCAGAGCTCTAACAACGAAGAGTAAAAAGGATTACCTTGCCCACCGACACGGCGTCGGAGCGTCAGACCCTGAAGACTCAGGTGAGGAGAGTGGTGCATCGGGTGGGAAAGCGGAGCATTCGGACAATACCCCTACGGTAACTTCAAGTCTTACACAAGGTTGTGACAGTATGACACTACCCATGTGTGAGCAAGCCACAACAAGACTAAATAGTTTAGAAAATTCCATCTCCAACACAGCTGGGTTGGAAAAGATATTAAAATTATCCTTAAATTGCAGAGTAATGCTTAAACGTAACCTTGACGTGGACCAAGGACTAGTTAATGGAGCACTGGGTACAGTTGTTGGCTTTCAAACATACCCACGTGACAACAAAATTCGGTTTGTCAATATTCTCTTTGACAAACTTTCAGAAGTAAAAACGATAGGACGCTCAACAGCTCGATTCCTTCTCTTCAAAGACATGTATGTATGCAGAGAACAATTTTCTCTAACTCTTGCATACGCAGTCACCATTCATAAATCACAAGGTCTTACCCTCGACAAAGCAATGTTAGACATTGGTAACACAGTCTTTAAAGAAGGCATGATCTACGAAGCACTATCACGCTTACGTCCACTTGACGGTCTATTTATAATGAACTTTGATGCAAGTAAAGTAAACGCTGATATTCCTTGTATTTTAGAATACAATAGACTTCGCTCACTATACAACCCCCAACTAAACACTTACAGGCCGATTCATGGAATAATTAGCGCGGCGCAAGTGGGCAAAAACATGCGAATCGCAGTGGAATAGCGAAAATCGCAGTGCAATTGCGAAAATCGCACGAAAAGCAGCGCACGTCGATTCATGGAAGGCCGTGCGCGAGAAAACCAGCGCATGTGCGATAAAAAAGTGCACGGCGCACGTTGGCGCACAGGCCATCTAACAGCGTGCGCCAGGTCACAGCGAAAATCGCACAGGCCACAGCGAAATTCACACATAGCGCGGCGCACGCAACAAAAGTAGGCGGAACACGGGCGTAACACTCGGAATGGGGAACAACTTGCCAAAACGTGGGCGTCACGGGGGAAGTACAGGGCACAAGTGCGCGGAACGCCCACACGCTCGCCTACAACACGTATTCATGGAATAGAATAGGGCAAAAAAGCGCACGCTCAAACCAGCGCACAGGCACAAACACGACCGCCACAAGAAAGCAGGCGGTAGCGTCTCTGCGGCTGTAAGAAATGTGCGCCAAAAGGTGCGCCAACAAATAGCACCTATATACTGCCATGATGAATGTCCCATACTGTGGCCCTCCAGGAAAAATGACGTGCAAAGGGGTACCCACAAACACGGACACCCGCTGACAAAAAATACGTGTGCGTGTATACCGGGGTGCGCGGGAAGTCTAACACGCGATTTCAGCAGGGTACGTGCATCACAGGGGTTCGCGTGAAGTTATTCACGCGATCGGGCCTGGGGAGCGGGCTACGTGTATTTCAGGGGTTCGCGTGAAGTTCCTCACGCGATCGGGCCTGGGGGAGCGGGCTACGTGTATTCCAGGGGTGCGCGGGAAGTTCCACACGCGAATAGCCTGGACGCGTGTATTTGAGGGGTGCGCGGGAAGTTCCACACGCGAATAGCCTGGGCGTGTGTATTTGAGGGGTGCGCGGGAAGTTCCACACGCGAATAGCCTGGGCGCGTGTATTACAGGGGTGCGCGGGAAGTTCCACACGCGAATAGCCTGGGTGCGCGTGTATTTCAGGGGTGCGCGGGGAGTTCCACACGCGAATAGCCTGGGTGCGTGTATTTCAGGGGTGCGCGGGAAGTTCCACACGCGAATAGCCTGGGCGCGTGTAAATCATGGGTGCGCGGGAAGTTCCACACGCGAATAGCCTGGGTGCGCGTGTATTTCAGGGGTGCGCGGGGAGTTCCACACGCGAATAGCCTGGGTGCGTGTATTTCAGGGGTGCGTGGGAAGTTCCACACGCGAATAGCCTGGGCGCGTGTATTTCAGGGGTGCACGGGAAGTTCCACACGCGAATAGCCTGGGCGCGTGTATTTCAGGGGTGCGCGGGGAGTTCCACACGCGAATAGCCTGGGTGCGTGTATTTCAGGGGTGCGCAGGAAGTTCCACACGCGAATAGCCTGGGCGCGTGTATTACAGGGGTGCGCGGGAAGTTCCACATGTGATTTGACAGTGTGGGTCCTCCCAGGTGTACCCTGTACACCCTCCACGGCCCCTGCAGGCAGCCCACACCACAGGGGACTACCCTGCATCCCTGGTCATGTCCCGCAGGCAGCCCACCCAACATGGGCATGCCCCCCAGCAAAGGCACATGTCTCCTTGAACTAATGAACACCAACTCATGTCCCCTTGCACCCCCACCCCCCAGCACTGTGGGGCACCTGCCAGCAGGCCCCCACCCATGTCCAACTCATGTCTCCCACCACCCCCACACCCCAGCAGTGCAGGGGCAGCCTCCACCAGGCCCCCACTCATGTCACCCACCACCCCCACCCCCCAGCACTGTGGGGCACCTGCCAGCAGGCCCCTACACATGTCCAACTCATGTCTCCCACCACCCCCACACCCCAGCAGTGCAGGGGCAGCCTCCACCAGGCCCCCACTCATGTCACCCACCACCCCCACCCCCCAGCCACCAGGGGCACCCTCCACCAGGCCCCCACTCATGTCTCCCACCACCCCCACACCCCAGCCACCAGGGGCACCCTCCACCAGGCCCCCACTCATGTCTCCCACCACCCCCACACCCCAGCAGTGCAGGGGCACCCTCCACCAGGCCCCCACTCATGTCTCCCACCACCCCCACCCCCGGCAGTGCAGGGTCACCCTCCACCAGGCCCCCACTCATGTCTCCCACCACCCCCACCCCCCAGCAGTGCAGGGTCACCCTCCACCAGGCCCCCACTCATGTCTCCCACCACCCCCACCCCCCAGCAGTGCAGGGTCACCCTCCACCAGGCCCCCACTCATGTCTCCCACCACCCCCACCCCCCAGCAGTGCAGGGTCACCCTCCACCAGGCCCCCACTCATGTCTCCCACCACCCCCACCCCCCAGCAGTGCAGGGGCACCCTCCACCAGGCCCCCACTCATGTCTCCCACCACCCCACCCCCCAGCAGTGCAGGGTCACCCTCCACCAGGCCCCCACTCATGTCCCCCTGCACCCCCACCCCCCAGCAGTGCAGGGTCACCCTCCACCAGGCCCACACTCATGTCTCCCACCACCCCCACCCCCCTGCCACCATGGGCAGCCCCCACCAGGCCCCCACTCATGTCTCCCACCACCCCCACCCCCCAGCAGTGCAGGGTCACCCTCCACCAGGCCCCCACTCATGTCTCCCACCACCCCCACACCCCAGCAGTGCAGGGGCAGCCTCCACCAGGCCCCCACTCATGTCACCCACCACCCCCACCCCCCAGCCACCAGGGGCACCCTCCACCAGGCCCCCACTCATGTCTCCCACCACCCCCACACCCCAGCCACCAGGGGCACCCTCCACCAGGCCCCCACTCATGTCTCCCACCACCCCCACACCCCAGCAGTGCAGGGGCACCCTCCACCAGGCCCCCACTCATGTCTCCCACCACTCCCACCCCCCAGCAGTGCAGGGTCACCCTCCACCAGGCCCCCACTCATGTCTCCCACCACCCCCACCCCCCAGCAGTGCAGGGACACCCTCCACCAGGCCCCCACTCATGTCTCCCACCACCCCCACCCCCCAGCAGTGCAGGGTCACCCTCCACCAGGCCCCCACTCATGTCCCCTGCACCCCCACCCCCCAGCAGTGTAGGGTCACCCTCCACCAGGCCCCCACTCATGTCCCCCTGCACCCCCACCCCCCAGCAGTGCAGGGTCACCCTCCACCAGGCCCCCACTCATGTCTCCCACCACCCCCACCCCCCAGCCACCAGGGGCACCCTCCACCAGGCCCCCACTCATGTCTCCCACCACCCCCACACCCCAGCAGTGCAGGGGCAGCCTCCACCAGGCCCCCACTCATGTCACCCACCACCCCCACCCCCCAGCCACCAGGGGCACCCTCCACCAGGCCCCCACTCATGTCTCCCACCACCCCCACACCCCAGCCACCAGGGGCACCCTCCACCAGGCCCCCACTCATGTCTCCCACCACCCCCACACCCCAGCAGTGCAGGGGCACCCTCCACCAGGCCCCCACTCATGTCTCCCACCACCCCCACCCCCCAGCAGTGCAGGGTCACCCTCCACCAGGCCCCCACCCATGTCCCCCTGCCCCCAGGTCCTGACGATACACAATCATGGCAGTAATGGGCAGCATACCCAGCACAAACACCCAGGCAAGGATTGCATCCACCCACATAGTGAATGCAATTACATGACACAACCCCAATGGCAAGTATGTAAATGAACACATGTCCGTCACACACACATACACAATGGCTGCAAGTGAATGTCAAAACCCATATCATGACATGTATGAAACCAAACACAAAATAAGACAAGTGGAAGTAAAAATAAAAAATGTATTAAAGATTAAAAATAAGTAAACAAATCAAACATACAACTATGTGGATAACAAAATAAATGGTCCATGTTGGAGAACAAAAGTAAAAATCAAAAAACGAAAAAGGAATAAAAAAACAAATGTTGACCAAAGCAATATCAAGTAGAAGCAAAAGAATGAAAAACCATTACCACATGGTGAACACAATAATGAAAAAAAGAAAATTTTCCTTCAAAAAACAAACTAAATACAGGAATGTACCAGGGTCCATGAGCCCAACACCATAAAGGAAACCTACTACTACCTAATGAAAAAAATATATACAAAAAAGTGGCCATTGTCCGAGCGGTCCAAAATAATAAAAACAAATAAAGGAAACCTAACACTAACTAACTATATAACTATATACAAAGGCAGCGGGCAAGTCCTGCGGCTCACTTGTTGATGTTGCTGGCCAGGGCATCATCGAACTCCATGTCGATGTCCTGGAGGCGGGACTCTGTCCTGGCCCCGAGGTCTCGCAGGGATAACCCCATGTTCAACTCAAACTCCCAGCGAGCTTTCTCGAGGCACTCAGCCCGCCTCAACGCCCGACGCATGGAGAACTCCGCCCTGACCATGGCGAGCCGCTCCTCTTCCGCCCGCTGCCGCTCCGCACCTATCCGCTGGACCAACTGCTCCCACACGGAAGACACCACCATCCCAGGGTTGCCCTGCCCTCCGGCCGATGCCTGCCCCTCTGATCTTGATGGCCCAGAGCCATGATGCCTCCCACGTCGAGCCCGCTGCTGCCTCCGACGCCACTGCCTCTGCCAGCACGACGGCATCCAGGCTGATGGAAACCACCGACGCCATCGTGCACGTGCCCTGCCTGATGATGCTGTCACATCTTCCATCTGCTGGGGTCCAGTTGCTGTGTTGTCCACCCCTGCTGGACCTCCGACTCCCAACTGTGGCAGGGATGGGATCCCCCACCGAGCTGGCTGCATTGGTCGGGGCAGGTCCACAGGGGGCCCTGGTGGCATCTGGGCTGGAAGAAGGCAAGGGGAACGACTGGTGGATAGCCTGCACAGAGGAGGAGAGGGCCGCCACATTGGCCAACACATGCAGGAAACCCCCGAACATGGCCGATCCCAATTGGGCCACGTCGGCACGGTGCACTTCGTGATGACGTGCGTGCTCCTCCCGGGAAGCACGCACGGCATCACGAATCACAGCCGTGCGCATCGCGACCCCAATCAGGACCTTCTCCGCACGGCCAGGGGTTCCCACGTCCGTAGGTGGAGGGGAGTCAGGTGACATGGACATCCCCTCTACCTGCGGACAGGCCTGGGACGGGGCATCCCTGCTGGTGCATGGTGGTGCACTCACAGGGTCAGGGACAGCGACATGCACAGGCCCCTCCACGGTGACCTGTGCTGCCTCCTGCCCCTGGCCCTGGACTGCACCACTTGCACCAGCAGGGATGCCCCCACCAGGCCCCATGTGTGCCCCAGTGGCGGCCTCCTCCTCCTCTGTGCAAACCACCAACCTGGATGGCTCCTCACCGTCTCCCACCGTAGCAGGCCCCTGTGGGGGCTCACCCACCCCTTCCGCTGCAGCCGTGGGGGCATCCCCGCCGCCTTGCTCCACAGCGCCGTCTCCGCCCTCTTCTTCACTAGCCGCTGCGTAGAGGGAGACAAAGAACACAAGCATCAGGGCACTGTACAATGGTCCCCTAGACAGGAAGCAATAGCAGATGAGCACCACTGTCAAAGTACACTTCCATCATGTCCCTCCACAACACATGGGTCAGTCCAGGCAAAACACACACAGTAACAGGCATGGTGCATGCCATGGACATTTCCATGCATGTCCAATGGACTCTTGAAACATTCAATGATATGTAACTCACATGCATCATGGCTCATGCCTATCACATGCACACACTTCACCTCAGTCACATCCATCTGGCCCCAAACACACCAAACACAGCAGATACAAGGGTAATTTGGCTGCTTCACTGAATCTGTGCATTGTCACACACATGTGTCATGCATCCATGGCATGCACAAGTCACAGACACGCAGGTCAGGCACACAGACATGGCTACCATATATGTACCTGGCATCAGCACCCATCCCTCACCCCCACCCATGTCCAGGTACAGAGACTGGCATGCTCTCATGTTCAAAATCTGCATAGGGCTCCCCATGCGGCATTTCAACACATGCAACAACCATGTGGATCACACATCACTGGTCGCACATGCATTACCATGATGTCCCTGCACACATACATGCATACATGGCCTATGGCACACATACAGGCAAGTATCATAGAACCAGCACACCGCAACATGCCCTGTCTCACACAGTAATGCTTGGACACTTACCGCTCAACTCCAGACGGGCCTCCCTCTCAAGGATCTGGGCGTGGAGCGCTGGGCGTACACGTTCCAGGACCCTCATCTGGATGGAACTCATGCGGCCCCGGCCCCCCTCCACGAGGCGCCGGGCCTTCACAAGGGTCCTGGACCTCAAGTCCTCCCAGCGCTTCTTGATCTTCAGGACGTCGCGGGTTGCCACCCCCTCCGCGTTGATGGCAACCACACAGTCGGCCCAGATCCTCTGCCGTCCTTCCTTGCTGGCGCGGGACGATCCAAAGAGGGCATCATACTGCCCCAGGACATGCTCCACCAGGACACCAACTTCGGTGACAGTGAAGCTGGTGCCCCTCTGCCCCTCTGGCCTGGGGTTGCCACTGGTGCCAGATGTGGAAGTGCCCGACATGGCAACCCCAGAGGCAGATGTGGGTGGGCAACTGGGTCCTGGGGCTGGGCTGTGGAGCGATGTAATCCCAGTCGGGAGTCTTCAGTTCCAGCAGGGGTGGACACAGCAACTGGACCCCTGCAGATGGCTGATGTGCAGGCACCAAATGGCAGGGCACGGTGGCAGCAGGCAGGCAGTCAGGCAGCAGCAGATGGCACGTGGGAGGCTCCTCGGGGCACTGGGGGGCAGTAACTCGGCCTTCTGGGCAGGAGCGTGGTCTTCCGTGTGTTTTCGCGTGGCCAGCTTGATACGGAGTGATTTGGCACGTGAAAATCCTGCACGTCAGCGTGAAATCCGAGGAAAGGCCCTTAGCGCGTAAGCGCGTCAGCACGCATACGCGATTCTATTGGACCAGAGTCCCTCAGCGCGTAAGCGCGTCTGTGACGTGACCCGCACGGGTGTTCCCCACTCAGCACGTGATGATGGGACACACGTGGAAATACTGCACGTCAGAGTGTCATCGCGTGTAATTGGACAAAAGTGCGCGTACACGCGATTGGCCTATGTACGTGTATTTAATGGGTGCGCGGGCACTTACACACGCAAGTACGTCAGCGAACCTGTATCCCGTGGTGCGTGTGAATTTCCACACGCTATTGGACTGGGAACTGGATTCCAGGGGTGCGCGGGTCACACGCTGTATCCCGTGGTGCGTGTGAATTTCCACACGCTATTGGACTGGGAACTGGATTCCAGGGGTGCGCGGGTCACACGCTCGCCTAGAACACGCGCAAAGCATAAATTTGCGGACTTTAACAATAACAAGCTCAGACGCCAGGATGAACATACCGTTCCTAGCAGCAGTGGCAGTGGGCTACCAAAGGAGGAGGAGGAGGAGGATAGTCAGGGCCAGAATATTCACACCCAGAACCAGCCTTTTCGGGATGCCTGATGACCAGGTGTATGGGAGGTACAGGTTTCCACCACACATTATACTGGACCTGGTGAGTGAGTGGGAGGATGACCTCACATCACCCACCCTGTGCTCCCAAGCACTCAGCCCCCTGGAGAAGGTCCTCAATGTACTGCACTTCTTAGCCACTGGATCATTTCAGCGGACAAGTGCCATAGTGGGTGGGGTGTCACAGGCCACCCAGTCACGCTGCCTACACCAGGTCTTGAACATCATCACTGCACGCCCATCAGTCCGCAGGCACATATACCTGCCCAGAACACCTGCAGAAAGGCATGCTGCCGCCCTGGATTTTTACGCTGTGGCACGATTCCCCAAAGTGCTAGGTGCCATCGACTGCACCCATGTGGCTCTACGTCCCCCCAGGGCATCTGAGCACATCTATAGGAACCGCAAGCACTGGCATTCCATCAACGTGCAGGTAGCATGTAATGCCAAGGGAATCATCACCTCAGTATATGCCAACTATCCCGGCTCCACCCACGACAGCTTCATTTACCGAATGTCCACCCTAAACCGGGACCTAGAAGCTGGGCGGCATGGCGATACATGGCTGCTTGGTGAGTATGTATGCCACTGCACATGCATGCATGTTGGATACTGAGCAAGGTCACAACCCCACCAATGATACCAATCACCACCTCCACAGGGGACAGTGCCTACCCTCTCAGCCCACACATGATGACGCCAATTCGGAACCCCACCACGCCACCCCAGGTAAGATATAACACCGCCCACATTACAACCAGGGGCATAGTGGAGCGCACATTCGGAGTGCTAAAGTCACGCTTTCGCTCCCTTGACCGTTCTGGCGGGCAGCTGTTATACGCTCCCCCAGTAGTGTGCAGGATCATAGTGGCAGCATGTGTCCTGCACAACGTTGCAACACGCCGGGGCCTGGCCGTGGACATGGTGGTGGCCCCACATCCCCAACCACATGCACAGCCGCTGCGCATGGGAGGGGAAAGGGCACGGGGGGAGGCAGCCCGTACACAGCTAGTGGCTAATTACTTCACATAGAAATCACACCCCTGTGGAGTGCACACTGCCCTGGCACATTCCATCTGACAATCAATGATGACTCAACCTGACACTGATCCTGAATGTCTGGAGAATGAACCGGGAATACCATGTCAGCCTGAGATTGTTCACCTGGAAGTGTCACAATGTGTGCATCCCTACCCACACAGACACCACCAATGCAGTTTTGTGAAGTTACACATTGAAGCAGCTAAAATGAATACCCACTTGCAAAATGCAACAAGAGGACAGTGCCATGTCAGCCAACCCAACCCCAGCACCGCCACACGACACACCGTGCCATGTCATGCTAATTGCAGGTAAACAAAGTAATCCCCACAACATGACATCAGTCTCACTATGTACAGTGTCCCTATTAGAAACCTGCAACACCTGAAATGCTCACAGCAATGCCGGACCAACAACATACTTGAGCACGTACTACCATTAACATGACATCACAAATGTTACATATTAGTAGTCTCACCACCTGGAAATGCCTGCACTCCCACCACTACCAAGTGTGCAGTGTTGTCGCCATGTAGAGTTGTAGGTGCACTGCTGCCAACATGGACCCCATCTCCAGACTAGAGGTCCTTGTGTGGACATGAGGAAGGGACCTGCAAATTGGGAGGTAGACACAGAAGAAGAGTTACACATCAATGCAACATGCAGTGTACAACACAACAGCAATATGCACTAGGAATGTATACACAGTATTGACTACAGACTGGCCACACAGCTCATGGGAGTCCAACGTCACTGTGTAATTCACTGTCACTTGGGCACACCCTTTGCAAGCCCATGGAAACGGGAAGCAGGAGGGGTGTGTGTGACTCAAACCCAAGCATCTGAACCAAATACATTACAAGCCTGCATGTGCCCAGCCACAATGCAGCGTATGCCCACAGGAACCACGGAAGCCAACAGATCGTCCCAAAAAAATTGGGAATAAAAGAAATCAAAATAAAAATAAAAATAAGAAACAATCAAAAATGGCCATTGATGGGCCCGGGGGGGTTGGGGAGGCCACCCAGGAGGTCCGAGGACAGGATGCACACCAGAACCCACCTGCGTGGATCCTGGGAAGATAAAACACCTCCATGGGCTCATGGCCCACACGGCTACCCTATTGTGGGAGTATCACTGCTGTCGCTATTATCACCCTGTGCAGCTGCATCCGGAGGTGGTTGCACTATGGGAGGCAGCCCACGCAAGGCCCTAGTCTGCTCCTCCATGGCTGCAAGCATGCGGGTGTGGTAGGTCTGGTTCTGGAGGATGAGTGTGCGGAGGTCCCCATGCAACAACTCATGGGATGCCCGGACCTCCGCCCTCGTTGCCTGCATCTCAGCTGAGAGCGTACGGGTGAGACGCTCCAGCTGCTGTTCTGTCCTTTGGTGTGTTGAAGCCTCAAGCTCAACAAGAGTCGTCCTGAGGTGAAGGAGCTCCTGCCTCAGGGCTTCCCTGTGGCCCTGGGACTCAATGGAGATGGCCTCCTGCAGAGTCGCCAGTGCCGCCCGCCTGTCCCTGTTGGACCCCAACATGTCCTCCCTGTGTGACTGGCAGATGGAGTCGGTTGCCTGCTCTAGTCGCTCCATCAGCCTTTCTGGGGGGACAATGGAAGTGGCCACCCTATCCATGGCCTGAGCCATCATCTCGGATGATGCAGCCTGTTGGGTTGCCATACTGTAAATGGATTGCTCCCATGCGGTATTGCCAGGTGGCGTACGGCCACCACGTCGGCGGGCACCACACCTGTCTGGGGCAAGGTGAACTGCGCCTTGCTGTGCCGGCACTGCCTGAGGCTGCAGGACTGCATTCCCCCTCTGATCTGCTGGCCCAGGAACAGGATCAGATGTCGCGGAGTGTGACCCTGCATCCATAACCACCGAAGGCGTAGCTGCCAACACTGACATCCCCATGGAGGGTTCTGACCCTGGTGCAGGTGGGTGAGACAGAACAGAATCCCTCCCTGGAACACTCACCTGCGACGGCACGTAGGTCTCATCCGAATCAACACCTGAGTACAGCTCGGGGGAGGTGCAGCCAGAGACACCCCTTGAGAGCACGACCTGCAGCACTTGTGGGTTCTCCCCCACCACCACACCACGTCCCTCACTGGTGGTTGGTCGGCCCTCGGACCCCTCCTGGGACTGCACCATCTCCACCACCCCAGCAGTATCAGGTGCGTCTTCCCCTGCAAAGACATGAAAACAAAGAAATGGAAACAGGCATTAGCACCATGGCACACAATGAGGGCTGAGAAGCAAGAGAAACAGTACTTGATTGACACATGTCCCACATGACTAAAACCCTCCCATGCATGCACCCTCACTGCGTATGAAGTGCAGGCAAATGGCACACACTGATGACACCAAGATGGAAGATGAACACATTTTCTGCATGCTGCCTGGCAGTGGCATCACACATTGGCCTGTGATTGCCAGGTGAAACACACATGCCATCACACAGATGGCATGTACCATTGCTATTGAGTGAAGATGGAGAGGAGGGCAGCACCTATTCATTCAGTCCAGTTCCCGCATGTAATTGCTTTTCTAATTCTAACAGGTCAGATTTTTCACCTGGAGCTGCCAGTCTGAAATGGTCCAATTGCACAGGGACATGTGTGTACAAATGATATCCAGGTAACAAAGTCACTCCACTTTACCATACCCATGTCAGACATGTGACTAGTGGACAGCGACATGCCTAGTGAAAGTGGTGGAATGCAAACAAACTGACTGAATGAACAGTGAAAAATAAGCAAATATGTTGTGGCAAGGTGACACTTCAAGGGCAACTGGCGTGCAGTTGGGCTAGATGTCTACTGTTGGCAGAAGGGATACTGCTATGGCCAAATGCAGCTGCGCAGGAAGTATTGCATGAAGCACATGGCTGACCCATACGACTCAGGCGCACACACTCTCACCTGGCACACAAACAGAAGCCCTCACACACACACCATGCACATGGATGACACACACATGCATGTGCACTCACCGGACAATGCCTCGTAATCAGCCAGATCTCCCACGCCTTGGATCTGTTCCTCCGTGACGTAGGTCCCAGCGACTGACTCATGTGGAGTGAGTTCCATGTCTACTACTGGAGACCCACCTCCAGTCACTAGAGTTGCGGCATGACTTGAGGCCAGCTTACTCTTTGCCCTGCGCTTTAGGTCATTCCAGCGCTTATAGCAATCATTGGCTGTGCGCCTCACAATTCCAAGGGCACTTACGATGTCCGCAACGGTCTGCCAGTGTGCCTGGCGTTGTGCAGGTGTGGTCTTGGATCCTTCAACAATGACCATCTCGTTGTCATGTCCGGACACATACTCGACAAGTGCATTCAGTTCGTCATCCGTGAAGCTGGGCTTCCTGGACGGGCCGGACTGTGTAGCCGTGTCTGGGGCATCAGCCTGTGCCGGACGAGCACTCTTCCTCTTCCGCTTGGAAGGTGGTGGTGATCCTGAGTGTCCTGCGCCGCTCTGGACACTAGGGGCAGGAGCCCTGGTGGACTCTGTATCAGGAGTGTGGGATTGCACACTCAGCATGGGAGTTGGTGCAGGCATTGGCTCTAGTGTGATGGTGTCAGGGGGAATGTCAGCAGCATGGACTAGGACCGACACTGTCCTGGCTGGGTGTGTGAGGGCTGGGGTGGATGGAGCCGCAGCTGCCCCTGCAGCCTCTCCGCCCTGCCTCCTTGGTGCAGCAGATGACCTTGCTGCCCCAGATCCACGTGGCATGATGGCATCAACGTGCACCAGCGCACGTGTCGTAGCCCTGCTGACCTGGAAGTCAGCCATGGAGTCAGCCAGGTCTGGTGCCACAATGGGCTGGTCCAACAAGGGCTGAGCATGGATGGTGTCAGCCACATCAGCCTCAATGGGAGGGGGGAGGGGGGGATTATGGGTGCCCGTGACTGGTCCTCCACACATGGGGGGACAGGCTCACCCTGCAAGTTACGACCACGTCCCCTACCGGATCCACCACGGCCACCACTTGTGGCTCTTCCACCTTTGCCACCCTTACGGAATCCTCGCCTCCCAGCCATGGCACAGATGTTAATGTGCGTATGGGAGTGGATGTAGACTATTGTCCTGGGCAATTGGGGGTCAAAGGGGTTGGGTACCAGATGGTAATTGTACCCTAGTGCTCTAGCAAGGCTGAATGTAACCCCTGGGGAAAGATGACGGGTCACGCAACGCACAGGAGGCCCAAAAAAGGGAGATGACGTGCACGCAACCCCTCCTAGACCACGTGTGCAGAAAGAAAAACCTGCACTACGCTGTGGCACCCAGAAACACACGAATGAACGTATGCGTGTCACACGCAGCCTAGAATGACCTCTGAAGGGGTAGGCTACACACGGGGCAAGCACAGATGTTAGATACGTGCGTGACTCACCGTCTGCCTGGTAAACGAGCGTGTAAAAGGAGCACGTTTGGTTGGCAACACCCCCGTCAAAAGAAGATTTGTATGCTGTCTGAGGAGACAGGACAACAGTAGAAGGGAACACTGTTTGAGGGAACAGGCCCAGGTAAACCAGTAAAAGCGAAAGAAGAGAAAAAGCTGTCAGAGGTAACAGGGAATACGAACTTGAAACGCCGTGAAGTAAATCGCGTGTGAAACGACAAGAAGTACAGAATTCACCCACTCGCTCTCCACGAAAAGCACGTACAAGGAAGTGGTGTTCTACGCGTACCTTTTATACAGGCCCACACGTCCAGCGTCACTTACGCGGCGTGTACGCGCTAGGGCCATTTCCACCAATTACACGCTTTGTCACTTCTGCGTGTAGGGCCATTTCCACCAATCACACGCGATGAGACTCTGACGTGCAGTCTTTCCACGTGTGCTCTGTCATCACGTGCTGTGTGGGAAACACCCGTGCGGGTCACGTCACAGACGCGCTTACGCGCTGAGGGCCTTTGGTCCAATAGAATCGCGTATGCGTGCTGACGCGCTTACGCGCTAAGGGCCTTTCCTCGATTTTCACGCTGACGTGCAGGATTTTCACGTGCCAAATCACTCCGTACCAAGCTGGCCACGCGTAAGCACACGGAAGACCACGCTCCTGCCCAGAAGGCCGAACTACTGCCCCCCAGAGCCCCGAGCACGCTCCCACCTACCATCTGCTGCTGCCTGACTGCCTGCTGCCCACGTGCACTGCCATTTGCTGCCTGCACATCAGCCAGGGGTGCTGTTGCTGTGACCACCCCTGCTGGTACCGAAGACTCCCGACTGGAATTCCATCGCTCCACAGCCCAGCCCCAGGACCCAGTTGCCCACCCACTCCTGCCTCTGGGGTTGTCATGTCGGGGCAAACACCATCTGTGACCACTGACAACCCCCGGCCAGAGAGGCAGAGGGGCACCAGCTTCAGTGCCACCGAAGTTGGTGTCCTGGTGGAGCAAGTCCTGGGGCAGTATGATGCCCTCTTCGGAAGTTCCCGCGCCGACAAGGAAGGACGGACTCGGATCTGGACTGACATCGTGACTGCCATCAACGCGGAGGGGGTGGCAGTCCGGGACTTACAACATGTCAGGAAGCGCTGGGAGGACTTCAGGTCCAGGACCCTGAACAAGGCCCGGCGCCTCTTGAAGGCAGCGGATGCCAAGGGGCGCCGGGGCCACTTGTCGGAAGAACAGATGGGGGTCCTGGAACGCATATCCCCAGCGCTCCACGTCCAGGTCCTGGAGAAGCAGACCCGTCTGGAGTCGAGAGGTGAGTGTACATGCATCCTGATTGTGAGCAGTGCGTGTGGTGATTATTCGGTATTGTGCAGGTTGCACATCTGTTTGTATGGGGTCGAGTATGGGTGGGGGTGTACATGGCCGTGGGGCTGACACATGCGAGGGCTGTAATGTGTGAGACATGGATGGTGCTTGTGTGTGTAGGCTTGCATGGCAAATGCAGTTGTGCGTGCACACATGTTTGTATGTATGTGTATGTAAGTAGACATGTCCGTGATGTCACACATGTATGTTGTATTGGGCTGCATGTATGAGCACTGTGTACATGTGCATGTGTGTGTATTTGACAAGGGTGCAACAGTGATGCAACATGGATGCATGTGACTGCGGTATGTGTAAGCCTGATTGGCAGATGTGACATGGATGCACGTCTGAACAGTGCAACACTTGGCAGAGGTGTAGACATGCATGCAAGTGTGGTGGTGTGTGTACATGTGTGGTGCACTTCTAGTGTTGCATGTGATGTCTGGGTCACCTTTGGCTGCTCATGCTGTTGTATGTGTATGGATGGTGGTGGCAGTTGCGATATGGCTGTGGTATGGCTCATGTGTGCGAGTTGCAATGACATGTGTGTTGGGGATTGTGATGACATGTCTGAGGTTTGCCAATGCCACTCATGTGCAACTGTCATGTGTGTATGTGTCCATTGTACAGTGCCCTGATGCCTGTGTTTTGTTTCTCCCTGTCTGCAGCGTCAACTGATGAAGAGGGCGGAGAAGGTGCTGTGGAGCACAGCGGCGGGGATCCGACCGCCAGCCGGAGACGCAAGGCCCGGCTCCCCTCCCGTGTTGTCATCTCGTCGGGGAGTGAGGAGTCCGGTGCCGCGTCCCAGGCCGCAGCTGCCGGGGGGAGGTCCAAGAGGCGGAGGTTGGAGTTGGACTCCTCGGCAGCAGAAGGGGCAGCTGGGACCCCACAGGGCCCAACAGGGGAAGATGGCACGGAGTCATCCAGGTTGGTGGGGGATCTGGTGGAGGAGGAGGCCGTGCAAGCACCAGAGACGGGGTCTGGAGGTGGGGATCCCACTGGTGCTAGTGGTGCAGTCCAGGACCAGGGACAGGAGGCAGCACAGGCCGCCGCGGAGGTGCCTGTGTGCAATCCTGTCCCCGATCCTGTCCCTGCATCATCTTGCACCAGCAGGGATGCCTACGTCCAGACCCGTTTCCAGGCAGGGGATGAGCTGACGTCAACTGGCCTTCCTCTGCCTGCGGACGTGGCTATCCAGGTCCGGGTTGAGCCTGTCCTGGCTGGTGTGGCGTTGCGTCAACGGGCCATGCGAGGTGACCTGCAGTCTTTTCATGGAGAGACTGCACGTCATCTCGAATGGCTCGTTGACCACGTCAGCCTGCTGGGACAGGTCACCCAGACCGGATTCCTCCGTCTGATGGGGCTTGTTCCGACCCCCTCCTCAACTGGACCCCCTACGCGCCAGTCGTCCTCTGTGCCATCTTCCCACCCATCAGTCACCTGGGTGCCCTGTGGAGCTGCCTCTGACAGTGCGGCCAGGCTGGTGGAGGAGGCATCCCTGCCACAGTCGGGAGTCGGACGTCCAGCAGGGGTGGCCACATCAACAACTGCACCCCAGCCGGCGGAGGATGTGCAGGCAGCAGGAGGCAGTGCACGGGCAGAGGCAGAGCAGCAGCAGCAACATGGTGGGAGCCATGAAGGCTCGGGGCCTTCGACATCGGAGGGGCAGGCATCGGCCGGAGGGCAGGAGGACCCAGGACAGAGAGTGTCTTCCGTGTGGCAGCGGTTGGGCCACGCCATAGGTGCGGAGCGGCGGCGGGCGGAAGAGGCGCGGCTCACAATGGTCAGGGCGGAGAACTCCATGCGGAGGGCCCTGAGGCGGGCCGAGTGCCTCGAGGCAATCCGCAGGGGGTTGGAGCAGGACACGGCGTCGTCCCTGCAGACCCTCGGGGCCATGGAACTGGACCGCCTCCGGGACATCGAACAGGAGTTCGATGATGCCCTGGCCCGGAACACCACGGAGTGAGCCGCTGGACTTGCCCGCCGCCTTTGTATATAGTTCTTTAGTTTTAGGTTTCCTTTGTTTTTTCTTATGATTTGGAGTCGACGGACACTGCTCCACCTTTTGTATATAGTTGATATTTAGGTAGGTTTTTTAGGAGGTTTCCTTAGTTCAGTTGTGATGATGGACCCGTGTTATTTTTGTACATAGTTCTTTGTTGCATGGAGAGTTTTTACATTTCACTTTGGACAAAATTTTATGGATTTGATTTTCTACTTTTGTGTTTTTATGCGGACATGCAGCTTATTTTTTCACATTTACATTGTAGTTATTTTTCTTTCTTTACCATTCGTATTTTTGTCCAATACATTTTTTTTTCCATTGTTCACTGTGTGGTTTCATCTCATTGGTTTCATGCATGTCATGTTGTGTGTTTTCCCATTCAATTAGAAAATCTGTGTGTGACGGACATGGGTTCATTTGCTTCATGAACATTGGGGGTGTAACATGTGTTTTCATTTCCATGTGGGTGAATGGGTTACTTGGTAGGGCTTTTTGGCTGTGGAGGCTGACCATTACGCACATGATTGGGGATTGTGAGGACCTGGTGGGGGCTGCACATGGTGGCAGGGGGGTGGGGGTGGTGGGAGACATGAGTGGGGGCCTGGTGGAGGGTGACCCTGCACTGCTGGGGGGTGGGGGTGCAGGGGGACATGAGTGGGGGCCTGGTGGAGGGTGACCCTGCACTGCTGGGGGGTGGGGGTGCAGGGGGACATGAGTGGGGGCCTGGTGGAGGTTGACCCTGCACTGCTGGGGGGTGGGGGTGGTGGGAGACATGAGTGGGGGCCTGGTGGGGGCTGCCCATGGTGGCAGGGGGATGGGGGTGGTGGGAGACATGAGTGGGGGCCTGGTGGAGGGTGACCCTGCACTGCTGGGGGGTGGGGGTGCAGGGGGACATGAGTGGGGGCCTGGTGGAGGTTGCCCCTGCACTGCTGGGGGGTGGGGGTGGTGGGAGACATGAGTGGGGGCCTGGTGGAGGGTGACCCTGCACTGCTGGGGGGTGGGGGTGCAGGGGGACATGAGTGGGGGCCTGGTGGAGGTTGACCCTGCACTGCTGGGGGGTGGGGGTGGTGGGAGACATGAGTGGGGGCCTGGTGGAGGGTGACCCTGCACTGCTGGGGGGTGGGGGCGGTGGGAGACATGAGTGGGGGCCTGGTGGAGGGTGACCCTGCACTGCTGGGGGGTGGGGGTGCAGGGGGACATGAGTGGGGGCCTGGTGGAGGGTGACCCTGCACTGCTGGGGGGTGGGGGTGCAGGGGGACATGAGTGGGGGCCTGGTGGAGGTTGACCCTGCACTGCTGGGGGGTGGGGTGGTGGGAGACATGAGTGGGGGCCTGGTGGAGGGTGACCCTGCACTGCTGGGGGGTGGGGGTGCAGGGGGACATGAGTGGGGGCCTGGTGGAGGTTGACCCTGCACTGCTGGGGGGTGGGGGTGGTGGGAGACATGAGTGGGGGCCTGGTGGGGGCTGCCCATGGTGGCAGGGGGGTGGGGGTGGTGGGAGACATGAGTGGGGGCCTGGTGGAGGGTGACCCTGCACTGCTGGGGGGTGGGGGTGCAGGGGGACATGAGTGGAGACCTGGTGGAGGTTGACCCTGCACTGCTGGGGGGTGGGGGTGGTGGGAGACATGAGTGGGGGCCTGGTGGAGGGTGACCCTGCACTGCTGGGAGGTGGGGGTGCAGGGGGACATGAGTGGGGGCCTGGTGGAGGTTGACCCTGCACTGCTGGGGGGTGGGGGTGGTGGAAGACATGAGTGGGGGCCTGGTGGAGGGTGACCCTGCACTGCTGGGGGGTGGGGGTGGTGGGAGACATGAGTGGGGGCCTGGTGGAGGGTGACCCTGCACTGCTGGGGGGTGGGGGTGCAGGGGGACATGAGTGGGGGCCTGGTGGAGGTTGACCCTGCACTGCTGGGGGGTGGGGGTGGTGGGAGACATGAGTGGGGGCCTGGTGGAGGGTGACCCTGCACTGCTGGGGGGTGGGGGTGCAGGGGGACATGAGTGGGGGCCTGGTGGTGGTTGACCCTGCACTGCTGGGGGGTGGGGGTGCAGGGGGACATGAGTGGGGGCCTGGTGGAGGGTGACCCTGCACTGCTGGGGGGTGGGGGTGCAGGGGGACATGAGTGGGGGCCTGGTGGAGGTTGACCCTGCACTGCTGGGGGGTGGGGGTGGTGGGAGACATGAGTGGGGGCCTGGTGGAGGGTGACCCTGCACTGCTGGGGGGTGGGGGTGGTGGGAGACATGAGTGGGGGCCTGGTGGGGGCTGCCCATGGTGGCAGGGGGGTAGGGGTGGTGGGAGACATGAGTGGGGGCCTGGTGGAGGGTGACCCTGCACTGCTGGGGGGTGGGGGTGGTGGGAGACATGAGTGGGGGCCTGGTGGGGGCTGCCCATGGTGGCAGGGGGTTGGGGGTGGTGGGAGACATGAGTGGGGGCCTGGTGGAGGGTGACCCTGCACTGCTGGGGGGTGGGGGTGCAGGGGGACATGAGTGGGGGCCTGGTGGAGGTTGACCCTGCACTGCTGGGGGGTGGGGGTGGTGGGAGACATGAGTGGGGGCCTGGTGGAGGGTGCCCCTGCACTGCTGGGGGGTGGGGGTGGTGGGAGACATGAGTGGGGGCCTGGTGGAGGGTGACCCTGCACTGCTGGGGGGTGGGGGTGGTGGGAGACATGAGTGGGGGCCTGGTGGGGGCTGCCCATGGTGGCAGGGGGGTGGGGGTGCAGGGGGACATGAGTGGGGGCCTGGTGGAGGGTGACCCTGCACTGCTGGGGGGTGGGGGTGGTGGGAGACATGAGTGGGGGCCTGGTGGAGGGTGACCCTGCACTGCTGGGGGGTGGGGGTGGTGGGAGACATGAGTGGGGGCCTGGTGGAGGGTGACCCTGCACTGCTGGGGGGTGGGGGTGCAGGGGGACATGAGTGGGGGCCTGGTGGAGGGTGACCCTGCACTGCTGGGGGGTGGGGGTGGTGGGAGACATGAGTGGGGGCCTGGTGGAGGGTGACCCTGCACTGCTGGGGGGTGGGAGACATGAGTGGGGGCCTGGTGGAGGGTGACCCTGCACTGCTGGGGGGTGGGGGTGGTGGGAGACATGAGTGGGGGCCTGGTGGAGGGTGCCCCTGCACTGCTGGGGGGTGGGGGTGGTGGGAGACATGAGTGGGGGCCTGGTGGAGGGTGACCCTGCACTGCTGGGGGGTGGGGGTGCAGGGGGACATGAGTGGGGGCCTGGTGGAGGTTGACCCTGCACTGCTGGGGGGTGGGGGTGGTGGGAGACATGAGTGGGGGCCTGGTGGGGGCTGCTCATGGTGGCAGGGGGGTGGGGGTGGTGGGAGACATGAGTGGGGGCCTGGTGGGGGCTGCCCATGGTGGCAGGGGGGTGGGGGTGGTGGGAGACATGAGTGGGGGCCTGGTGGAGGGTGCCCCTGCACTGCTGGGGGCTGGGGGTGCAGGGGGACATGAGCAGGTGTGCAGGGTAGTCCCCTGTTTTGTGGGCTGCCTGCTGGGGCCGTGGAGGGTGTACAGGGAACACCTGTGAGGACCCACCCAGCGTAATTGCGTGTGATAATTCCCGCACACCCCTGTAATACACGTACCTGGCCAAATCGCATGTGAGAATTCCCGCGCACCCCTGTAATACACGTACCCAGCCGAATCGCGTGTAGAACTTCCCGTGTACCCCTGTAATACACGTACCCAGCCAAATCGCGTGTGATAACTCCCACGTACCCCTGTAATACACGTACCCTGGCCAATCGCATGTAGAACTTCCCACGCACCCCTGTAATACACGTACCAAGCCAAATCGCGTCTGATCATTACCACGCACCCCTGTAATACACGTACCAAGCCAAATCGCATGTGATCATTCCCGCGCACCCCTGTAATACACGTACCCAGCCGATTCGCGTGTAGAACTTCCCGTGTACCCCTGTAACACACGTACCCAGCCAAATCGCGTGTGATAATTCCCACGTACCCCTGTATTACACGTGCCCTGGCTAATCGCATGTAAGACTTCCCGCGTACCCCTGTAATACACGTTCCGTGGACAATCGCGTATTGAACTTCCCGCGTACCCCTGTAATACACGTTCCCTGGACAATCGCTTGTTGAACTTCCCGCGTACCCCTGTAATACACGTTCCCTGGACTATCGCGTGTTGAACTTCCCGCGCACCCCGGAAATACACGTACCCTGGCAGCCTGGCTAATCGCGTGTATAACTTCACGCGTACCCCTGATATGCACGTTACCCGCTTTGCGTTCCTTGTTTGGCAGCCCTGTAAACTGGTCCAGGGTTAGCGCAGCCCTTTGCGATGATTTAGCAATTTTGATGGCTTTTCCTTGCGCCAGGGCGTTCTTGGGGGCGTTACTGGCGCTGCTGCAGGGTCGCTGCGATACTCTGCGCCACGGCTGGTTTGGGAGCCTAAAATCCATGAATACGCTGTGCGCGGAAATCGGTTTTAGCGCACGTGCCTGGCGCAGACAATCGCACGCGGACACTCACACTCTGCGCCAGCCGCTTGCGACACTTTTCTGCGAAATTCTATGAATTACCCTCATAGTCTGTTCCACAAAAAGTAACACATTGTAAAAGAAAACTAAATCAAACAGAAATGCAACAGGATGTCACTGCAAATCCTCCAAAGAGAGTAAAAGAAACTAAAACTTCATCAAGTACCACAAGCATAAAAGAACCAATTAGAGAAAGTAAACCAGGTACTCTGTCAAAGAAGGAAGACAAACTAACAAAAAATCAATCAGATACAGAACTACCTGGTCCATTTAAACTCTCAAATATAGTTGGAGTAAGTTGCTATGCAAATGTAGCAATGAATATTCTATTTCAATTACCACCAATTGTTGACAACATTTACTTACACAGTACAGACCAATTGTGTTTGCAAATGTTAGTACTTCACAGAAATGCAACAAACAATCCTGATAACACGTATAGTGTTTATGGAATAAGACAACAATTGGACTACTGTGCTGGAATGGTGAAATTCACTATAAACTCATAGGAAGATCCACAAGAATTTCTAATGTACTTACTACAAGTACTGGAAAATAAAAACATACCTATAAATGAAATCTTTCAGATTTCATACATGTGGAAACATACATGCACTCTCTGCAACAATGTGACACAAGAACAAATCCCCAATGAATGCTTCATATATATATATCAATACCTAATTGTGAATCCATTCCATTTCAGCAACTTGTACAAAATGCAAACCATGGTAGATTATGTACTACCTGCAATTCAGATAATCGCTCCACCTTACTAATACAAACACATAGTAAATACTTAATACTAATGCTTCTACGTTATAATGCATATGGTACCAAAAACAAATGCAAGCTGACTGGATTCACACATGGTCAAGTATCACTTGGTAAGAAAACCTTCACAACAATAGGTATAATCCACCAGGCAGGAGCCACAACCAATTCAGGTCACTACACTGCATATATAAAAAAGAAATGTGGATGGTTTGAATGTAATGATAGTACCAATACTCTAAAGCAGAGAATACCTGCAAATCTTACAAACGCTTATTTAATGTTCTTAAAACCAAAATGTATTAACTAAACTGTACTTAAACCTTAACTAAACTTGCAGTAAAAAAATATAAACTGTTACAATATTCCAACAAGTATCTAACTGTCCAAAGATTCTACAACAACTAATCAGATGAATGAATACTACTAAATTAGAGCAAAAAATAGATAGCTAGAATACACCAACTGGTATCTAACTAACCCACAATTTTACAATATCCAAACTGATAAATCAATACCACCAAAATATATAAAAGAATAGACAGTTAGAATACGCCAACATTTTACAATATCCAAACAGATAAATCAATACCACTAAATTAGATTAAAACATAGACAGTTAGAATACGCCAATTGGTATCTAACTGCTCCAAAATTTTACAATATCCAAACAAATAAATGATATCTAACTGCTCCAAAAATCTACAACAAGCAAATATATAGAGCATTAGCCAGAAACAACAAGTACAACCATCGCAGCATATCACACCCATATTTGCTTATAACTTTGTTCCTTATAAATTTGTTTTGGATCCCAAAGTTATAAGCCACTATGTATGCTGCGGTGGTTGTGGCCAGGGCATAGAGTCTTGGGAGCATGGCCATATGCCCTGGCCACAACCACTGCAGCATATCACACCCATAGAGTCAAACATTTTAACTATGCCTTATGGGTACTTTTAATGTCCGGGGACATGATGAGTGCTCTTAGAACACTTTCAACTTCCCAGCGAACAATACGGACAGAGTCCTCGGGACACCGCCATTTTCTTTATTTACGAAAATTTCAGGACACCGCGAGTGTTCTTAGAACAGTTTCAGCTTGCTTGCGAACAACACGGACAGCGTCCTCAGGAAACACCCTTTCGTTTATTTACAGACATTTCAGGACACCGCGTGTGTTCTTAGAACACTTTCAGCTTGCCAGCGAACAATACGGACAGCGTCCTCAGGACACTCCCATTTTGTTTATTTATGAACATTTAGGGGACACCTCGAGTGTTCTTAGAACACTTTCAACTTGCCAGCAAACAATACGGACAGCGTCCTCAGTACACCCCCATTTTGTTTATTTACGAACATTTCGGGACACCACAAGTGTTCTTAGAACACTTTCAACTTGCCAGCGAACAATACGGACAGCGTCCTTAGGACACCCCCATTTTGTTTATTTACGAACATTTAGGGGACACCCCGAGTGTTCGTAGAACACTTTCAACTTGCCAACGAACAATACGGACAGCGTCCTCAGGACACCCCCATTTTGTTTATTTACGAACATTTAGGGGACACCACAAACGTTCTTAGAACACTTTCAACTTGCCAGCAAACAAACTTGCCAACGAACAATACGGACAGCGTCCTCAGGACACCCCCATTTTGTTTATTTACGAACATTTCAGGACACCGCGAGTATTCGTAGAACACTTTTAACTTGCTAGCTAACAATACGGACAGCGTCCTCAGGACACCCCCATTTTGTTTATTTACGAACATTTCAGGACACCGCGAGTGTTCATAGAACACTTTCAACCTGCCAGCGAACAATACGGACAGCGTCCTCAGGACACCCCTATTTTGTTTATTTACGAACATTTCAGGACAACGTGAGTGTTCGTAGAACACTTTTAACTTGCCAGTGAACAATACGGACAGCGTCCTCAGGACACCCCCATTTTGTTTATTTACGAACATTTCAGGACACCGCGAGTGTTCTTAGAACACTTTCAACTTGCCAGCGAACAATACGGACAGCGTCCTCAGGACACCCCCATTTTGTTTATTGACGAACATCCCAGAACACATGATATATTCTTAGAACAGTTTCAACTTATCTGCGAACAAAACGGACAGGCATACCGTTCTCAGGACACCCCCATTTGATTTATTTACGAACATTTCAGGACACCGCGTTCTCAGGACACCCCCATTAGAACACTTTCAACTTACCAGCGAACAATACGGACAGCGTCCTCAGGACACCTCCAACTTGTTTATTTAAGGACATTTCAGGACACCGCAAGTGTTCCTAGAACAGTTTCAGCTTGCTTGCGAATAACACGGACACATATTGCATCCTCAGAACACCCCCATTTAGTTTATTTAGAACATTTCAGAACAGCCGTGTTGCCTGCAGACAAATCGAACACAACAAGAGGGTCTACCACATAAATAAATACAACATTTAACCCATCTCATACCCTCCCACCCTCCCCAAACACTCTTACACACCAACACATTCTACTAAGTACAATTTTTCAACCACGTTTCACCGCGCTGTCCGCAGACGTCCGCGAATCCAAGATGGCAGGCGCTACCGAAAATCTGACACGCTTCATGCTCTACGCCGTCCAATCAGCGAACACGTCGCATGTCCGCAGACATGACATAAGCCGATTGGCCAATCAAGACACTGTCCGCGGAGCGAACAGGGAAGTGTGTGCGCAGACCGAACACAGATATCACTAATTTATTGTGACCTACTTTTTGGTCATTTTAAAAAAAACACAGGACGGATTTTCACCAAATTTGCAAAAGCACGCTTTCGGGACCAAGCCGCTACTCCTGGTCCAAATTTTGTGAAAATCCGTCCAGTAGTTTGGGCTGTAGGCGTGAGCAAAGTTTTTTCCCCATTCAGTCTATGGGGAAAAAAAAAGGTTTTGGTACCCCTCTTATAACTTTGCCCCTCCTGGACCAATCCTCACCAAACTTTGCAAAGAAATTCAGAGTGGGCCATATACTTTTTTTGCAAAGTTTGGTGAGGATTCGTCCAGGAGGAGCGAAGTTATAAGCCGCCCACAAAGTGCTCTTCCTACGGAAACAGCAACTTATCCATAACTACATGGCCACTACCGTGGCCACGTAATATATGTATATATATATATAAAATTCTATGTAGCCAATCCCCCCAAGATTAAAGATGACGAACCACGATCGGTATATACTCCATTGGTCATCGAAGACATGAATGTATTACGAGATCTCATACATCTAGAAAACGAATGGCAAGAAAATGAAGACATAAGTGATCCCCAATGGGAACTTATGAATATCAGCACTGATTGGCCTTGTAAGAGTAATCTCAAACTCAAATCCCGCTTTAATCCCATGTTCAATCCTGGTGGCAATTTAGAGGCCTTGCAAGATCTGGTTATAAATGATCTCAAGAAGTTCAGGAAAACTAAGATCAACATTTCTAACAATTTAACACAACGAGAGCAGGAGGTCCTATCCAGCATGAGAACATTGGAAGATTATATCATTAAACCTTCGGACAAAGGCACAAACATTGTCATTATGAATAGGTCTGATTACATCATTGAAGCTAACAGACAGCTAAGGGACCACACGTGTTACAAATTGCTGGACATGGACCCAACAGTAGAAATGAATAATAAACTTTTTGAGCTATTGATGAAATGGAGGGAGAAAGGCTTATTGGAGGAAGAAATGTGTAAATATCTGCATCCTAGGTTTCCAATGATGCCCACAATTTACTTCTTGCCAAAAGTCCACAAAAACAAAACTAGACCACCGGGGAGACCTATTGTAACCCTATTTGGGGCACTATTAGAAAACGTGTCTAAACTAGTAGACGAAACATTGATAAAATTTGTCACAAGCCTGCCGTCATATTTACAAGATGCAAAGGATTTCCTGAATAAAATAGGCGGCATACCTTGGGAAAAGACATATCTACTAGCCTCACTAGACGTTGTATCTTTGTATACTTCAATCAAACACAAAGATGGACTACAGTCTTGCAAGTACTTCCTCAAAACCAGATCGTTGAACTACCTTGAGCATGGAAAAATGATTTTAGAAATGACCAACCTCTGCCTAACGTACAATAGTTTCTTATTTGATATCAGTTTTATATCCAGTTGCAAGGAACAGCCATGGGGACAATGTTTGCTCCTGCATATGCAAATTTAATGATGGGATGGTGGGAGAAGTTCGCAGTGTGGGTCCCCTAAAACAGCCACCAAACGGACAAAGTGGTCCTGTGGCTGCATTACATAGATGATCTATTTGTAATTTGGGATGGTCCCACCAACGAATGGTTGATTTTGTCAAGTCGCTAAACATAAATGAGTACAATCTCCAATTTACTGAGTGCCACAGTAAGACTAGTATTGTGTATCTAGACATACTTGTAACCGTGGCACAAGATAGTCTAGTGACTGAAATGTATTGGAAACCCACAAGTTCCAACACACCATTACATGCTAAAAGCAATCATCCCACGTCTTTAAAGTGGAGCATCCCCTATGGAGAATGTATCCGCATTAGACGGAACTGTTCCTTATTGGAAACTTTTGATAAGGAATCTAGACTTGTGGCCCTCAGGTTTCAACAAAGAGGCTATCCGAAAAAAGTATTGGAGAGAGCTTATCTTAAAGCTCGACAAAAGGATCGTTTGATGTTGCTGATGCCTAGGGTTCAAACAGAAAATGAAACAGAAGAAAAAGATACACGACTCATCTTGACATTTAGCAAGGCCTCACAGCACATTCGCCACATAATACACAAACATTGGCATGTACTTAAGCAGGATGAGCATTTGGGGCGTACCTTGGGGCAAACATCAACATCACCTACAGACGTTCCACCTCTCTGAAGGACAGCCTAGTGTCCAGTTAGAGTCCCACAACTACACCAATGGTCCGGAACTGGTTAGGTGCCAATCCTGAAGGTTTCCACAAATGTACCAAGTGTAAGGCTTGCAAATTTGCAAAAAATATCAAAAACTACCAACATCCGGTACTAAAAAATAATGTGACCATAAAGTCTAGGATCACATGTGAGACTGAGTATGTTGTGTATGTCCTTACCTGCCCGTGTAACCAGTGGTATGTTGGGAGTACGATCGGCAAACTAAAACTCAGAATACACATAAGAGCGATAAAAAATGTCGATCCAACATATCCGATGGCCCTACATTTCCAAGAGAAACACGGAGGGAAACTGGATGGTTTTGGGTACTTTGGAATACATGCCATTAAAAAACCAGCAAGAGGTGGAAACAGGGAACTTTTACTGAGACAAACGGAAACCAGATATATTCTGGATTATGAGACCAAGAAACCACAGGGCCACAATCTAGATGAAGAATTATATACATTTATAGGCAGCTGATTTTCTACAACAACATTTGAAATAAGTACAAGTATGAACTGCCTAAGTAAATCCCAGATACCAGCAAAGACTGTGTAGTTCCTGTCTCCTCGAATAACATGTGTTTTAATGATGTCTTTCACAATTAATTTTATCATTAGCCTTGTGCCAATGTAAATCCTAATACCTTTTGTTGATTATAAGTTTGTTTGAGTCCAGATAGAAAACTGGTTATCTATTAGTATAAACGTTAGAGGGTCTTTTAAATTAATTTCTTTCTATCAATGTAGGACTGAATATATTTTAGATCTTCCTTTCCCTTGTTATTGCTTTTCCTTTTTAATATATATTTTTTTCACTATTTTCTTCACTTCTTTCTCTTGTCAGGGCAAGCAACTCATTTTTTGTTGAAGTATTAATTAGCAGAGGTACACAATTTTTTGTATACATACATTGTTCCCTTCCTGTCTCTTTCCATCGTTGATCATAATTTTTGGGTTGGCAATATTATTTATGGTTTAATTTGCTACCAAGGCTTTCTTATATGCAGGCAATTGACTTGTGGACTGTTGAGAATGTATAATGGTTGCGGTAATTAATGACGTCTGTGTATTTTTATAGTACAAAATAACTGTTTATGCACTAAGCACTTTATTTTATTCTCATACAGATAATAATATTGTAAGGCTGCTAAATGCACATTGCACTTTACTTATTATGAGTTGTACTCGTGGCTGCTGATTGCACATAGCACTTTAACAACATTTTGTTGGATATGGCATATTTTGCACAGCAAGTCTAAACAGGTACTTGCATTAAAACAAGCAATTTTAATACACATGAGTCTTAAAGTAGTGCACTAGGCACTTAAATTTGAAATACCGTACCGCTTATTACATAGGAATTTTTTTAAATAAAATGTCTACTATTCTGTAATATGTCATTGCCGGCTTTTTAGAATGCTTTATTTCCAAAAAATCAAAAAAACAAATAAGCATGTTTTGTTTTTTGTTTTACAATTGCGTGTGGCTTAGCTTTTTAACCCAATCAAAGATGGCCGATTTGTGCAATATAATCAGAGGAAGTGTGTGTGACTCTCTCTACTATGATCATAGAGTGTAAATCTGTATAAATAGTCCTTCCTTTGAGTCTCTCACCCTTAACGTGAGCAAGCGGTTTGTTACCACGAAACGCGTCGTTTTTGTGCTGTTTTTTTCTTTCTGTCCTGGACATTTAATGTATTAAAGAAGACATTTTGGCTGATATAAATGGTCTGCTGCTTCTGTGTTTTTCCGTGATTTCTGCACGCAAGACCGCTTCCTGGAGTGCCTTCCAATTCCCCTGCACTCAGGTAAAGGGTCTACAACATATATATATATATATATATTCAATGAAAAAACTTTCTTAAAGGGACGTTATGGTTCCAAGTAAAACCAAAAAACCGCTGAAATTCTGCAGTTATGGTAAGCTAAGCAACCATAACTTGCGCTACCACAGTGCACTGCTAAGACTAACACCCAGGAATTCAAAGATGACATCACAAATGTTTCTTCCTACAGATGGCCACCATGCAAAAGGAAGGCAGGGGTTCCATACAGGGCCCCTCTTCGCTTTCCATGGAAACCTGCAGAAGGAAAAAAGAGAACCCTATGACCATATTACCACAAGCACATTTTTCTTCCCTTTCAAATCTATCCTAATTTCGAATAACTTTACCACAAAGCCAGTCCCAGGTGGACATGGCCATTTTAATCCTATGTTTTGTCCCTTGTGGTAATGGCCAGTAGCCAGATTGTCCAGATCATGACCTTATTCCATGACCCAGACAATCGGACCACTGCCCATGTCCACAGGCTACCCCTCAGTCTCTAAAGGTATACCAATATTTTTTGTAGCTACATTATGACACTTGTCAAAAAATAAAACAC
Source organism: Ambystoma mexicanum (assembly GCF_040938575.1). NCBI lineage: Eukaryota > Metazoa > Chordata > Amphibia > Caudata > Ambystomatidae > Ambystoma > Ambystoma mexicanum. Next base: position 1,176,393,102 of record NC_090921.1, on the reverse strand, counting down.
TGACACATTTCCAAAACCATGCTTGTAGGTACTTGCCAATGCTCCTTATGCAGGTTTGCTGGAAAGCCACCCAGGTTTTATTTTTTCAAAAGTGTCAAATGTATGCACATACAATTGTCATATAACCTAGCCCCCACTTGACAAAATCCATTCAGACTTTACGAAAACATCTATATCTAGATCTATAATCTTTTTGCAAACCTTTGTGTAGATTTGTCAGATGACACCACATTTCTAAGCCTTTACAATATTTCGGGACCCCCCTCTAATATTGCCCCATCTTGACAGAATCCAGCCAAACTTTATAGACTCATTCGGAATCAGGTCAGAAATATCCCATCCCATCCTCATCACCCCTCACCTCCCCAGAGATTATTTGATAAGTTTGACAAGTGCAATGCTCAGAAAATATTATTGTCCCGAGGGTTCGGACATGTGTTTTTATGCACCTTACCTTAGTTTTCCTCTTTTGTACGCATGCAAAATCTAGCAGCAGGGCTCGGCCATCTTGTGCTGATCTTATCCGCTGCTGCATCGCCCTAAGGTGAACTGCCCTGGTGGCACTAAATCATATGCCCCGCCCCTGAGCCTGACATCACCAAACCTAGTGATATTCTCTGCCTTTCTCAGTGACGTTACTGGGCAGTGTAGCCAAACACTCCCAGTCATCACCTACATGACGTGACGCAGAACCCCGAAATCAACACACATCTTCTCACAACACAGCACATCCCAATTCGGAATATGAAACCGTACTTTAAAAGGAAACAGCAAGACTGTGCAATTTGTAAAGTACTTTTATTTCACAATAAACGCTACGAGAACATCTGGCTATTGCCATATTCAATCAAATTGGAAATTTGTTTCTTCGCTCGCGATCCAAAAATGTTCATCGTGAGTCACACGTTGTTCCTTTTGGGTACACAAGGTGTTCGTTTTGGGTAAAAGAAGGGCTTGGGTCGCACAGTGAATTGCAGGGCTTGTGCATCAACTTGGGGCTGGACCACCGTAAAGGATGTTAGGTTGCTCCTAATCGCTAGTACAGCGTAAGGGCATATCGGCCCTTGGCTATCTTCCCAAAAAAGAGCGAAATATATCCAGTTGTTTACAAGTATCTGCAGCTGCCGGTTGAAGAAACCGTCAGTTGGCATCTGGAATCTATGAAAATCGCAGAATGGCAGGATGTATCTGTTTCGATAAAACATAATACAAATGTGTCTCAGTAGCCGATCTTTATTACAAATTATCTATTGACTTATTAATTTGGCATAGAGTTTAAACTAACGATTAGCACAGACATGAAACAATGTCAACAGAGAGAAAACAACATGGAAAGTACTACACAATTTGCTTCCGAGGATAGTGCTATGTAGTATGTTCAACTCTAAACGGGATACGGAAGCTGACGCTACAATTCGAGGTGCACATAGATGGCATTTTAATGAAATATTAGCGTTGAACATGGGAGAACCGATTAGTGCTCTACATGCATCTCAATGCTGGACTGCCCATGTGGGCAGTAGAAAGAACATTACACACAAAGGTTATACTTGCGTTTAATTGCAATATGCCACACAGAACAAACAAGTAGAATGTAGCCCAGCAATAATGGTCAGCTAATGATAAGTTGATGCTCGTTCGGGTATAAAATCGTCGAAAGTCAAACTTACATTATATTCGGCATTTCCATTCTCTTGGCATAACACAGAATTTACATGTTCCTTGGTCCAGTTTTGGAATACATAACCTTATCATATATTACATTATTACACCCTCCTTTCATTCAATTCCTTTCGGAATGGTCCCTTTCTCTCAAGATCAAGAAACAATTGAACCTTATACTGTGTGTCCGATGCGTGGGCTTCCTTAGCTCGCAAGCAAAAATTCAAAGCTGGTGACCTTCACTCAGAATGAACATACATCCTTAGTTTGCTACATCTTGGCTCACCGCATCCATGAGAACTGTAATTGTGATGCAAGGGCACAGGAGGAAAAATGTGGGGGCTGTCCATGCTCGATGATCGTGGCGCTGGTAGGGGAAACTTTGCAATGACAGAATGTGCCCTACTCCAAAATTGGAGTAGAGGGTAAACAAAAAGGAGTCACTTATGTTGCCTAGGTATCATCCCTTTTGTGGGATTGTAAGGCAATTGTAAAAACTGCAGTAGTTGAAAAAAAATTTTTACAAAGAGGATATATTTTAACAGATAAATTGGATGCTTTATTTGGACACTTCTTAATAAAAAATTTTAATAAAAAAAACAGATGGTAATCATTTGTACCCGGATTTTAACTGTTCCGCAAGTTCTGTTTTAGGTGGACAGGGCACGTTGGCAATGTTTTCTGACAGGGTATGTGTACTTGGAACAAAATCGCACGCAATTCCATGATTATACATCTCCAAAACATTAATAATAAGATCTTTCACAAAATCAAATTGCATTTCATCTTATACTGGTTTGACCACCCATTTTTTGCTTCTTTTTGTAAAGGCCATATTGTAGCAAAGCATCCCAAGGTTTCCCGCAGTCCTTGATTGGTCACGGCCTACATTCTCGTTATGCGCTAATACCGCTAGTAATATCCTATATTTCATCCCTTGAATGCCGAAATGCAATCTGTTTGGCTTGTACTTTTGGCACATATTGTGGAACACCTCCAAATCTACTGTGTTCCAGAATGCTGTGAGTCCCGTCAGATCTCTTGATAGAGTTTTATCAAACACAATCTTCTCAAGTGCTTTGTGTGGAGGCGAAGATGGAATCAACCACTTCTTCTTCCGTTCCTGCACAGGACTGTTCACAAACATCCAAACTGTTCGGACTTTTGCGGCAAAAAAACACCAGTTTTTTGCTTCTTGCAGCCATATCCCATCCCATCCTCATCACCCCTCACCTCCCCAGAGATTATTTGATAAGTTTGACAAGTGCAATGTTGTGTTTTTTAATATGTTTTTACTGCGATGTCCGCGGACATAAGACGCGAACCAAAGACGGCGGGCGTCTCCAAAAATCTGACGCACTTCACGCTTCACCCCAGCCAATCAGAGAGCACGTCACATGTCCGCAGACATGACATGAGCCGATTAACCAATCGGTGTATTGTCCGCCGAGCGAACAGAGAAGTGCATCCACGGATTGGACATAGATATCACACATTTTTTGTGAGCTACTTTTTGGTCGTTTTAGAAAAAACTACTGGATGGATTTTCACCAAATTTACAAAAGCACGCTTTCGGGACCAAGGCGCTGCTCCTGCAGCAAATTTGGTGAACATCCAGCGGTTTGGGCTGTAGGCGTGATCAAAGGTTTTTCCCCATTCAGTCTATGGGAAAAAAAGGAAATTTTGGGACCCCCCTATAATTTTGGCCCCCCTGGACTAAACCTCACAAACTTTGCAACAAAAATCAGAGTGGGCCATACAGTGGTGAGGATTTGTCCAGGGAGAGTGAAGTTATAAGCCACCCAAAAAGTGCTATTCCTATGGGATTAGCAACTTAACCATAACTACACAGCCACCTGTGTGGCTGTGTAATATATATATAAATAAATAAATAAATATATATATATATATATATATATATATATATATATATATATATATATATATATATATATATATTATTTTTGGTGTAAAATATGCACAGTAAAAAAAAATGTAAAACTTTTTTATATGATTTTTTTACTTATAAAAAAATGATTTATACCCTAAATACAAAGGCATTTTATAGACCACAACACTTCATTTGAATCTTGATGTCAAATTTTCTGCATTTTCACCTTTTTGGAGGATGACCCACATTAGCAATGGTCTTTGGTATAGAATAGACTGCCCCCTGGAAACATAATCTGTTGTCTGTTGGTGGATTTGCATGGCCAGCACAGTCACAGTCAAATCTTTCACAAAGTCAAATTGCACTGTTCTATTATTGGCTTAGCCACCCATTGCTTCTTTCTTTTGGTAAACGCCATGGTGTAATGAAGCATACCAAAAGCACGTGATGTTCTTCCTTGCTCCCTAAGAACATTCTCATCGTACGCAAGTACATCCAGCCTTGTTCTGGCCTCCACATCCTCTATGCTGAAATGCAACCTTTTAGGCCTGTACTTTGGGCACATAGTATGGAAAGCCTCAAAATCACCAGTGTGGCAACATTCAGTTAGGTCCTTCAAATCTTTGGTAAGCAATTTGTCACACACAATCATTTGAATGGCTATGTGAGTAGTGAAGCAGTGCACCAACCACTTTTTCTTATGATCCTGCCCTTCATTCAAAGGTAAAAATGCTTGGAATCCACCCATGAGTGTATGTTTGAACTATGATGGAGCATTGGACACCACTTTTCAACCAGAATCTGAACTGAACCCTCACAAGATTTTGGACACTACCATAGATGGTTGCTGATGGACTGTGACCATTTAAAAACAATTCAGACCCTTTTTTATTTATAACGTTTTATTAACAATTGTGCATTATATCCACCAGTCAAACAATGTGCAGGATAATACATGCCAATACCAGTGAACATTCCCTCCCTCTTAGCTACTGAGTCCCCTCCCTCCTCCTTTCCTTTCAACTACTGTCCAACCCTTTTTTGTACAGCGTAATCGGATAATGCATATTGCAGCTGCGTGGGCCATGTTCCCATTCCCCTTACCCTCTCCAATTGTTACCAAGCTACCATCAGTCCCAATCCCTCCAAATTCTGTCAAAGTTATGAGTGCAACCTCTACTTCTATGTACCAGTCGGTCTAATTTTTTAATGGTGTCCATCTGCCTGTTCACTTTTTTGATACATGGATCCTCTAGTGCCATCCATTTCTCAGCAATCCCTCTCTTTGCTAAAAGTAATGCAGTGTCAGAAAGATCTTTTGATATCTGGAGAGATCCTTTTTAGACCCCTTTCTTAGTAATGTCCCCCTGGGCTTGATGCCCACCGTCCTATCCATCACTGCTTCCATTTCTTGTTTCACACATCCCCATAGGGTAAAACGTGATTACCCCCTGCACACATTTAGGGCATCTATGGTTCTTTCCTCTGCCCATTTTTCTTAACTGGTATTTAGGGTAATAAACCCTGTGTAAGATCTTAAATTGTACCAATCTCAATTTGGCTGATATGGCTACTTCCCCGTGTTGCTGCAATGCATCCCTCCATTAATTTCCCTCTATTTCCCCAAGGTCAGTGTCCCACTTTAGTCTTAAAACTTCCAGTTGGCTGGTCAAGTGGAATGCTATAGCTTTATAGATGGTTGAGATCTGTTTTGTTTCTATCCCTCCATCTATAATATTCTGCTCCAGGAGGGAAGCTTGTGGTATCAGTTCTCCCCCCCCCGTAAGTGTTAATCCAAGGCGTGCCGTATCTGCAAATATGTATATTGGTCGCTGTTATTCAATCCCCATTCCTCCCTCAGTTCCTAGAAGGTTTGCATTAGCGTGCCGTTAAGCACCATCCCCACCTTCGAAATTCCCTTATTTTTCCATTCCATTACCCAATCCAGGTGTTGGTTTCCCTTTATCAGCCCATTGTCCCATATAGGCGACAGCAGCAACATTGATTGACAAAGAGTAGTCTGCTCAATAATCAGACATACTCTTGGAAAACACCCACATGCACCCAGGAAAGACCAGTCAGGTAACGCATCAAATCAAAGCATCATCCCAACATTTGCCCACCGAAATTACTAGGGTCGCCAGTTGAGCACCACTTCCCCAATTTATTATTATACCAACTGTGCACCCTTTCAGCACCCAACCGCACAGCAGGTCCAACCCAAACCACCATGACTAAATCTCGACTGAGTAACCTGGAACACACTAGATAGAACCAACCCTCTGCCCTCAAACCCGTAGGGGAGGTTAGCCTCGATGCTTGGAAAAAAGGCAGGATTGGCTGACGGACCACAACCAAGAACGTTAGATGGTACCATTGAGCAGCAACTGAAGACGCACATCAGAAGTTTTGTCAAACTAACCAATTTACTAACCAACTTCCCCCTTTCCTGCTTCTCCAACATAACCAATACATGACTAGGGGCTATCCACACTTTAGATAGGCACAGCAAGAACTGATCTACTGCTCGCACCCAACCAACTCTCTGAGACTCTGGAAATAGCATTAGAGGGAACACCCTCACACAAGTCCATAATTCCACTGACACTACACAAATGCACACCAACACAATACAATCAAACAACAAACAATTAATCCGCGACTCTGGGCACCTTATGGATACAACTAACCAGTGCACAAACCCCTCCCTACCAGCATATGACAGACACACCCACCACAAACACTAGCACACATATGAGGCACTGAGTCCGACCCATCTGGTTAAAACATGCTGGGCCTTCGATCCAATTCCCACATACAAGACAACACTCACAGATTACAGTACCCCCTGGTTCTGAACCTATCCTATCCTCACTAATACCCCGCCCTCTTCTCTTGCAGAGCCACATGAGCACCTGGAGACTGCCATTGGGTAGTAGCGGTGCGCTGTATAAATCAACATAACATAACATCCTAAATGTAAATGAGCTTGGTAAAGCCAGGCCCTGGCTACTGCTTTCGTAATCAGGGGTGGTTAGATACTTTGGGCTTGCTGTATAAAAGAGATTTCTACCCATGTGACCAGTCAAGTTGCATTTCCCTGACCACCTCGATATACATGCCCCTTTGGTATTTCCATCCATTTGCCATTGCCAATTGTGATGCCCAATAGTACCACTGAAGATTTGGTAATCCTATACTCCTTTCCAATTGTGAGTTATATAGGGTTTCTAGTATTACTCTTAGCACCTTATTTTGCTATAGAAACGTCCTTAGGAGCCTAGCAATGTTGTCAAAGAAACTCTGTGATACCCCCTTTTGAGCAGGCTGTACCACATACACCATTCTTGGGAGTGTGACCATCTTATAAACTGCTACCCTGCCTAATAGTGATAGGGGCAGTGAGCTCCAGTGCTGGATATGTGTCTCGAATCTCCTCTTTGCTGGTGTCAAGTTCCACTCCTCAAACTGGGATACTTTCTTTTGGACAAATATCCCCAAGGACCTAAATTCTGGCATTACCATTTCCACCTCAAGCAGGGGTCTAGTCGCCTCCCCATCCCACATCATTGGGTAATGATGGATTTTTCCCAGTTGATTTTTAACCCAGCATAACTTCCAAATTTCTCCAGGATGTTCATCATCCTGCGTATATATCCTTCCGGCTCTGTTAGGTATAAGAGGATGCCATCCACTTCTAGAGAGATTCTTTCCTCCATTCCTCATAACCCTGTTTATCCTTGCAGTTCCTGGTCTGTAGAATCTTTCTGCTAACGGCTCCAGCGCTATTGAAAACTGTAAGGGGACAGAGGGCATCACTGCCTTGTACCTCTCTCTAGGGGAAAATCATCCAAATCATCCAAAAGAGAGCCCTTCACCATTACCTTTCGTTCTTGGTTGAAAATAGAGTAAGAGTACCCACTTCATGAAACCCTCCCCAAATCCCATCTTGGCCAACAATATAAACAAGTAATTCCATTGAATAGAATCAAAAGCCTTGTGGGCTTCCAGGGATAGGACATGCACCTCCCTTTGGGACCGTTTGGTATCCGCCATGAAGAGATGAAGTCTCAAAATGTTTTTTTTTCTGGGCCTATTTGGGATAAATCGACATGAACTATGTCTGGTATGATGTCACATAGTCTATTCGCTAACACCTTGGCTAGGATTGTGCTTCCACATTAATACGCAACATGGGCCTATACGATCCACAATGGTTTGGCAGATCCCCTGGTTTTGTTATCACCACTAAAATTGCCTCCCATAGTTCCAATGGAAGGGCCCCTTCTATCTCTGCTCACTAGAAACATGTACTTCATGGCCTCAGTGGGTTCCTCCCTTAGGGTAGCCCATAGATTCAGCGGTCGTACATTAATCCCTGCCGCTTTCCTCTTTGAGAGTTGCCCTATTGCCAATCCAATTTGTTCCACCGTAATCTCCCCTTCCAAGGTGCCACAGTGATTGTCAGTTAACCGCTTTATAGGGAGGCCCTGCAAGAAGGACTGTATATCGCCCTCATTCGTACATGTCCTTGATGAGTACAGTTGTCTGTAGAAAGGAGAAAAAGCTTGTGCCACTTCTCTCGGCTCCCTAACTCCTGTCCCATCCTCACCTATTCGAATCTCGGCCAGTGTCCTCCCCTGATCTTCTCTCTGGGCCAACCATGCCAGCAATTACCCAGTCTTGTCCCCCCATTCATATATCTTTGCCCCTCTATGCCACCTACCCACCTTTGCTCTCTCCACTTCTCTGAGTTTAACTTCTGCCATTGCTCTCTTAAGTTCCTGCATTACCTCTTCAGTGCGCGATTCCCACCAACGTGCTTCCAACCTACAGGCCTCCTCTTCTGCTTCTTCATGACATCACCTATTCTCCTTCTCCTTTGCAGAGAATGCCACCATTAACCTACCCTTCATAACCGCTTTGCATGCTTCCCACATTGCTTATCTGGCTTTCCCTGATCCTTGATTAATCTGTATTACTTAGTTTCCTCCTTCAGTTCTGCCACTAGATTATCATCCATCATCATCATCTTGTTCCCTTCGTGTACCTGAGCATATCATACTACAATGGAGAGTGGTCAGAGGCCCCCTAGCTAGCTAGATACTCCACCCCTCCACCCTGTTCACCTAATGTCCCTCTAGCCTTGGACGTATCAAATGATCGAGTCATGAGAATGAGGCATGTGCGGCTGAGAAAAATGTGTCTTCTCTGCCCCCCCCCCGGATGTCACTCCCGCCATATGTCCGTAAAACCTATCACCCCAAAAACTTCCCTCAGTTGCAAGTATTCCCTTCTGCAATGCTCTCCCCTTCACCACCTATCTAATGCTGGGTTTACCACCACATTAAAATCCTCCCAGAAACAATGAGCTAACAGGAGTTTTTAATAATACTATTTTTAGCCATACCAGTGTCTCTGTCAAAAGTTTAGGTGGGGCATAAATGCTACTAAACATGTAAACGTCTACCCCCAACATACTCGAAATCCCCATCCATCTACCACTTGGGTCCCACGTCACTGTAGAGATCTATAGTTTGAATGAACGCTTTACCAGAATGTCTTCCCATATGGAATACCTGGAGACACCTGAATGTGGCACACATTTTTCCCTAGCAGGTTACATACCTCACCCATGAGGTGTGTCTCTTGAAGCATAAGTACATCAGGTGTATGACTCCTGATATTTTGGAAAACTGCCCCCCTTTTAATAGCGTAATTCAGACCGTTGATGTTCCATGATATACATTTGATCACTTGGTCACCCATAGCCATCTCTGAATATCCACCTCACCACCCTGTCCATGTTTCGGAAGGTACATCCCTGTCTACTTTGTGTTGTCCTGCATGCTGTATCATGTCCCCCTACACTACCTCCTGTAAACATTTGAAACCCCCAACACCCCTCCTTTCCCCTTCGCAACTTCCCCCAAACCCCCGCCCCATTCTTGACACCTCAACTTTGAAGTATCTGTTGCCCCACAAAGAACCCTTGAACATTTCCTTCTGCCTACCTTTCTCAAATCAGTACCCCATATTCTCTGGTAAGGCTCCTGACCCAGCCCATGTCGAGTGTGCTCAATATCGTTGTGTTTTCCCACACAATTAATACCCGATCCCCGTTGCACATCCTCCTCCCACTCAGTGGCTCAGTGAAACCACAGGCCCTGCCCACAACACTGCAGTCCCATTCCGTATCCCTTACAACTTGTCATCTCCTTCAAGACATCAAATGTCCAATTCCTCCATGTTGTAAGCTCAGGTCCAGTGTACCTTCAACCAGGTCTTTTGGCTTTTCAGTTCTATCAACTGGTCCTTCTGCTGTGACTGCTATTCTATAATCCTCTTGGGAATGACCAGTGAGTTCCCTGTTCTTCCAATTTTTCCGCCTGCTCACTTCCTGCCATCCTCCACTTTCTCCTCTACCCTTCTTAGATGTTCTGGAACTCATTCCATATGCCGCTTAAATGCCTTTACCTTTCATCCAATCCCAGACTTCTCCTGGATCTTGGAATATCTCGGCCTAATCAGCTTGAATGACCTTTCATTTGGCAGAATGAAGCAGCATATATTCTATTTTGTTAACGCAGGGTTGCCGTTTCACCTTCTCAAACGATCGTCTGAATCAATGTACTTGCATGGTGTAATCCGGGAATATTGTGACCTTTGTCTGATCCACTAGTATCGTGCCTCTATTCCTGGCAGCCTGCAGTATGTTGTCCCTATCTCTGTACATGAAAGGTTTTGCAATCACTGGCCTTGATGGTGCCCCCGCAGGGGACAGTCTACCTGGGACCCTATGTGCTCTTTCAATGGAAAAGAAAGTGGTTAGGCTCTTCAGACACAGGTCGTTGCTGATCCACATTTCAAGGAATAAGTCCATAGCTATTTCAGGGAGACCTATAATTCTGATGTTGGCTCTTCGGTTCTCCCTTCCACATCCTCAGCCTTGACCTCTAGCATGGCAGTTTTTCAATGAAGGTCCTGAATCTTAGTTTGAAGAGTGCACACTCCATCTTTCAACTGGCTTACCCTTTCTTCTGCTTCACCCACCTTCAAGCAGATAGCCCTCAAGTCCTGTTGGAGCAGAAAAACGTCTGCACCTACGTACCCAATCTTGTCCTCCAAGACTGTTCTTTACTCTTGCACACCCTTCACCACCACCACAAAGGAGTGTTCCCGTCAGTTCTTGGCCCAACCGTATCATCAATATTGGTAACTGCTCCCCACCTTGTAGCATTTTAATCTCTGTGTGGTCTTTTGTAAATGTGTCCATTTGGCTTTGGGGTGATTTTCCTCCTTATCTTTAACCATTTTATTGTGCATGAAGGCCTTCCGTGCAGTCACAGCCAGTAGTCACCAGGCCAATAGCCCCCAATGGAGTGTAATGGGGATCTAGCGCCGTCTCCTGCACCCGTCCGCTCTGGGCCCTATTGCTTCCATTTCTACTGAATAGATATAGTGGAGTCACAGAGCTCTTCTCCACAGCACACCAGTATTCAATGTTCCCAATGACTTGTTGCCCTCGATCAGTCAGTCTGCTCCACTCTTCGTGTCTGAGCTATAAGGGTCCGAAATGTGAGGCCGACAACATTGTAAGGAGTTTTCAAAATTGTCCATTTTTTTAAATCAAAAAGGTTGGATAAATGCCTCACTATCCAAACCCTAATGATAATTTCACTGCCTAAAGTAACGGAAACACTCAAACAAAGGATATCTGTCCCACACACTTATTCAACAAATCAATAAGGAAAAGAATTGCAGTTCAATGCAACAAAATTAATATCACAATTGGACTAATATAACCACACTCTTCGCTTATGATCTGGGTGAATTCCCCTCGCCCAGATTCAACCAGGGTTCTTGCTCCACAGTTCAAAATAAAATAAGAAAGTCCTGATTTGTAACAAAGTTCCCACAGTTCTTTGTAACCTCCACTGAACAATAGAAAGTTCCAACACTTCAAAGATATATCGAAGAAAATAGAATGTTCTTTCTCTTGTTTGCTTAATAATGAACCTCACAATTATCTTCTACACAAAGCAACAAGAATTGTCTTTGTCAGGATGTTTTGCCAGAACGTAATGCTTTGAAAGAAATGTAGGTCCTCCACAGCAGGATTGAATAGCTCTTCCTCCAGCACCATAAATGATATAAAAATGATTGTCAGGACCACAGATCCACACTTCATCAACTGTTACCTGGTCTACACCCATGCAAGGCCTGCTACTTCAAATGTTTGCCATTCAGTTATACTCCCCTGCCTAAACAGCTATCCACAAGCATAGTGTGCTTCAGTGGTAACCTTCAGCTTGAACAACTTTACAACTTCACAATGTTCCTTGTTATAGCAGCATTCAACTTTTATCAGCCTTTCATGGAAACAAGATTCACATTGGTGCTCTTTAAGGCTCCTCTGAAAATGATGCTCCTCTCCCACTGAATAAACTTTAGCATAAGGGCAGCCTCTTTGCCACTTTTGTTTCCTTACTACACAAGTAACCAACTATTGACAAGGATACCGTTTTGTTCTGCTTCTTTCTTGGCTTTGGCAATATGTGTTTATATGAGATGTTGTTATATAGTTCATTAAACATGAATAACAATGTTTGTGACCCATGGGTCTTCCATTACTCTCCTTCGCCTTTGGCAATATCTGTTGGACTTATATTGCTTAGTGTTCAGTTTCTCTTGGCTTGGGTAATGGTTGTAGGCATTGGCTTTTAACAATGTTGCCTCACCGGATTGCTGGATTTTCCATAAACTGACAAGCTTAGATTTACAGTCACTTTGTTTCTTAAAATACCCCTTTCACTGCTTTCTGATAGTTTGGTAGTCAAAAGTACTAACACTTATTTCACTCACATGCAAGTGAAAGTGCCTGCCTGGAACACAAAAGCAGTCTCAGAGCGTCTCGGAGTCACTTTCACTCTGTGAACTCACTGGGTAGGTTGCATGCTTCCGATCCTCTCTGCGTTTGCAGGGCTTCTGCTGCAGTGGCCCCCTGTGACCTGGCAAATAGTTTCTCTTGGTCTGCATTCACCCGCGCTACTCATTCTTTGCTCCTGAGAGTTCCTGGTGTACGCCAGTCAACTGAAATCTCTCGAGAGGGAAAACGTCCCTTGCTGCTTTTGCTTTCCACTGCGTAGTCTCTGTAAAATGAACCTTCAAAGGGCAAGTGTTCCCTCGGCATGCTTCATACTGCTTGACCACTGCACCTGGGACATCTGGAGACATAGACCCTCTCCGGACCAGCCACAGGCTTTGGCTTCCCAATGGTCTCAGCGTCTTCCTTCTCCAGTCCTGACCTCCACTCCATACAAAGTGTGCATGGCTCCTTCTGCTCACACTGTGTTCTTCCTTCTCCGTCTACTTTAGCCGCTGTCTCTGCTTCTTTTCTCTCTAATGCCTGCACCTGAGGGGGCCTTTTAAGCCTCTAAGTCTCCCTCAGGTGTGGGTCATTTACATGAATTAGTTGACGACTCCTGCATTGTTCCTCTTCAGCCCTCTTCCTCGTCCCAGTACTTAAGGAATGATGGGACTTGAAGTCCCTAGTAACAAGGTTAGTTTTTTTGATATTTGTAACATTTTCTAAAGTAGTATCATAAGGGTCAGTCATCAGGTTTGATTGATAAGAGGAATACAGTTCTTTACAATGTAGACGGTTATTATTCACACACTTCCTTTCACTATACTTTTGGGAGTTTGTGGAGCTTTAAGTTGTATGAGTTCCTCTGGTTTGAGAAGGGTTTTTATTTCTCTTTATGCCATAGGGTTGCAGACAATTTTTACCCACAGTAAGTTGTTCAACTTGTGGAATAGACAGATTATTACGACAACAAGCCTTTATATACTTTGGCATGTGTGATATATCATCCCTAGAGGAAGATAAATACTACGTCTGACCCCATAGATTCCTCTCACTCCTCTGGGCCTTTTCTCCCCCAGTTCATCCTCCTACAGAACACCATGCCCCCAGGTCAAGATCAGGAAGTGTCTGCCTTTCCTTGGCCACCTGCTTGCTAGCGCCCCAGCAACAATGACATTTTTGGCTATTGCTTTGGTCACGTGCCATACATCAAAGTGATGTGTTTTGTGCGGAAACTGCTCTCGATTGACATTTGCTATTCCCACATGCCTGTCCATGGCTATCTATTCTAGATTCCAGGCCTGACTAAAAGCTGGGAACAAGAACGGTCTCTGCAATTTGTATTATGCGGTTTTAGCAATGACCTTACATTGTCCTAACAATTTACACAAACTCAAGGTCTTACCAAACGTTGATCCACTGAACAACAGAGCTCAAGAACTAAGTACATTTCCAGATGGTACATTTCCAAGAATGGGTTGAGAGGTTCATGGAAATGTTGAATGATTGTGCACACAGCTCCCCTTAATCTTCAGGTTGGTGCCTTTGACTTCGAGTAACCTTGACCAATGGCTCTCCACAAATCATCCCACGTTTCCAATAGTTGCATATAATCAGTTTCATAATCTCAAGCAGGCATCTGTCAAAAAAATGTATTTTGGTTGCCTCAATAGCCAATCTTTCTGCGATATAGTGGTTTCAGATTCACTGGTGTTGGATAATTCCTCTGCACTACCCATGGTGTAGTGAGGGTCATGCCCACTTTCGTCGATTAATTCCAAATATGCCTCAGTGATTTCAATCTGTTATATTTTTAGATTTTCAGAATATATTGGAGAAACGGGGAAGGTGATGTTTTTCTTTGACAGAAGCAGATTGGGTGAGAGGATTGGCAACTAATGAAGAAGCATCTTCTGTGTTGTGCATCAGTGCCAGTGGATGTTCTGTGCTGTAACAATGATGCATTGTTACTTTCCATAGCTCGCTGGCGATATTCAATTCAAATTCTGGCCACTGCACATCAGTATCCCGATTTTGAAACTTGCAGGGAAATTTCAACCTCAAACAATAGTTGCTCCCAAGTGACATCAGCTCCCAAGTGACAAGCAACATCATTTGTTAGTGGTGTGGTCTGAGGTCCTCCTGTTCTTCTTCCTAGGCCTCGAATAGATTTAAAAAATAAGCATTATTGCTTTCCCACTTTAAAAATATGAATATCAACCTTACAATCTAATACCAATGAACACATTTCCAAAAAACTCCTTTGACATTTTTTAAAAGCCTTAATCGAATTTACCATAGTTTTCCTAGTGCATTTTGATATGGCGAATCTTGATGTGTTAAGTTCATCACCCATCTGTAACAGAACATTTACAATAAGTTATAAATAACGTAAATTGAATTGTTGGTACTTTTCCTCCTTATGTTGGTTGACAGTCTACTACAAGAGTGTTTAAATCCATTTGCATTCTAATGCATGAATGTATTTGTCATTGTATTAGTATTTCTCATATTTAATTGGAATATACTACTAGTGATCATTTGTTATGTTATGATGAAGATTGGGAATAATCCTGATCTATATATCATAGCTATGTACACAGACACCTCCATAATTTGCTGCTTATCCTTTTAATCAAGTGCATCAAGTCAATCCAAAAGATACAAGTTTATAACTCACTTTTATGAAAGTATAATTTATTAGCAAATACATTTACTATGCCGCTATTATATTACAAATACTAAACCACAATGAGGATCAGACAATGTTTTTCAGTAGAAAGGATATTTTCTGCTATACCTTGCAATACATTTACCTTTGGTTATACATTTACAAACCTGGTGACCTTTAGTAGTGTCATGGGTAATGGATGGAACAGATTCCAACAATGTCCCCTCCTGAGAATCATAAAATGAGATGAGTGGAACCCAAATAAGAAATCAAAACATACTAATTCTTAATTTTGCTTCATTCAATCAATACTTTAAAAAGTAATATCGTCAGTGGCAAGAAACAAATACAATGACAAGTACACTATTTCACTTTGATTAACACTTTACACAATGAAAGGGACATTATCAATCAAATGGATGATAAATGATGACTGTCACTATTATTTTTATAGCTGTGGTCCTTGTGTCTCTTCCGTGGCAAACACTTACAGTAGTAGACTCCTTGCACATAAAAACACATGCAATAAACATTGGATAAAAAATACAAAGCTTAATGTTAACTTGTTTGATAACATAAAATACATCCTGATAAGTGACATTGTATGCATGATGAATTTCAACAACATGTGATGCAAAGACAAGGTAATGATATTGAAAAAGATGCACATTTTTATAATTGAAATAAACATTTATGTTTTATAAAGAGAAAGTCAACCATTATAACTAATTAAAATGTTCAACAATAATTCATTATGAAATGTACCTGTGGAACTTCTCTGGTGTCACAGGGAATTGATGTTAGTGTTAGTCCAATACTGTCCTACTTTAAATAAAATGAAAATTAATTATTTACACCAAAAATATGTAGTATATTATCGACATTTTAATTTCTTGCTCTTTAGGTCTACTATATATAAATACATACATAGAGCATTTAGAGAATAAAAAAATCCATGAAATTGATCTACAATTCATACTTTAATGTTAGAATTACTGTCAATGTTGCATGTTGGAAGGTGCACGACTCCACATTGACGATTGCAAGTATTCATATTTTTTTAAAAAGTTATTCATTGTAAACAACATGTTGAGCTTTCAATTATTTCCACAATCCAAGATAACCATGATTAATTTCTCATACTGAAGATCCCACGCCCCAGATACCGTTTACAGGGGCGATATATGCCTTTTGAACTCTGGAACTCCTTGCCCCTAGACATTATCAGCATTGACCTCTTTGCGCTGTTTCGTAAGGCCTTAAAGACATATTTGTTTATGTAAAACAAAAAAGGTGATGTCTGGAAGGTTTAGAATTAATCTTAACCTCTGTCATTGCTCTGGGCAACCCTCCAGACCATCGTTCTTCACCTGCCAAGCCATTACAAAAGGGGAAAGACCATATGCAAATCAGACTTTGTCCCACCAAAATAGGGGCAGTCCAACCCAAACTTGTTGGTCACATCCCTTCTGCACGAGACCACAAGCATCCACAGGCATGTTTTGGCCTTGATGGACCATATCAGTGAGGTGTAGCTTGCCTCGCTAGGCCCAGGAGGCATGGGATCCACGTCTGGGCATGCCCATCCCACTCAGGGTGACTATAGCAAAACACAAGATTTGATGGCTGGAAGGTTTCAAATGAATCCTAACTTCTGGCATTGGTCTGGGCAAGCTTCCAGACTATTGTTCTTCACCTGCCAAGACATTACAAAAGGGAGAAGACCATATGCAAATCAGGTACTTGTTTATGTAATCAGCTCTGTTTGACTTCCAGCCATTAGTATGGTTGATCTTGGTGTGATTGAGCATCTTTTGAGCATCTGCGCTCGGATGCAGTTCATTCTGTCAGGTACGTGTTACAAATCACACATTTTATTATTATGAAATAAAATAATTCTGATTTGTCTGAATATCAATCAATAATGTATCACGTTTCATACCTCCTCTGCCTGACCAAATCCAAATGAAGAGTATGTTGCTGAATTACCCGCATCCTCCTGCATATACAATTTGGTTATTTACAATTATAATGTTTGAAGAGAAGTATCGCAATATACATTAAATTAAAAAGAAAATAAATACTGTCAAAACATTCTAAATTCAAAATATTGACAAAACGACAAATAATACTGATACATTTCTTAAAGGTTTAACTTGACCATAGACATCCATAGTATATTTGCATACACATTTTGAGGTGAAAAAAGATCACTTGAAAAGGAAGTGATCTTTCTGTTAATTCCAGAATAGTTGTCGATAATGAAGCTTGATCCTTTATTCAATTGATATATTCATGACAGTAGTCAATAGAAACAATATATTTCTAAAACAGACAATTTAATACACTATATAGCAGTTCCTGTGCATGTCAGTAGGGCCCACGGTTTGGTTATTGGAAGTGTCTTTCGTTTCTTCAGAGGTAACAGTCTGGAATTCCATCAGTGTGGGTTAAGTAATTACAAACATTTTCATCAATAAACTAGAAAATTAAGACAAAGTACAGATACTGCTATTAACCATGACAGAAAAGTGCAACTTTGCTCTTCCATGCATATCATCTGAGAAGTACATGCTAGAGACATGGAACCAATTGCCCCCCATGTCCTGCAACAGACCCTTGGCTCTGCTGTCAATCTCAGGTACTGGAAAGCCACAGTTGTGCAACGACATATCATTATGGATAATCTGCATCATTGTACCAAGAGTCTTATCATGGCTGATATTAGGGCAACCCAAAACAACACATGAAGGCATTGTTGATTGATCAGAAAGATCTATTAAAAAAAATTCAAAAAGAACATCATTATTAAAATATGACAGTGATTTATTCAACAATACATCCCTCTTAAACACAAAGCACTTTTAGAGTTTGATAACTGCCCTGTAATCAAGTCTTACATACCAGGCTAACCAACCGCTTATATGTCAATGGTCTTTCACACGAAGAAAAGTATTTTTGGTTCTTTGATCATCCATAATGCCACAAAAAGATAAAGAGCAATAAACAAAACATTAAATCTTCAAAAAAGACCCTATAATGTAATGCAAGTACTTCAAGATAGAATAGTACATTGACAGGTTGATAATGGGGGAGTAATTGAGATATATGAAAAGAAAATGTGGATTCAAATGGGCTTAAACACACTATCAGTGTGCAAAGTTGAAAACGAAAACACTGTAATAACCAATAGATCAATTACCTGTAGTTGGAAAAATCTATGAGGTGATTCAGAAATGAAGATAACAAGCTGTGCGATGATGATATCCGTAGTAGACTGCAGAGATGTTTTTCTTGCTGACTATTTGAGGTCCTTTATAAACACTTGGAAAAGTAAGTGTGTATTTGAATTTGTCGTGTGGAAGGACTGCTCAGAAATGTCTATGGCCTTTCTTTATGGGCATAATATATTGTATTGTATTTGTATTTATTATGTTTATATAGCGCTTTACTCCAATACGTTGTACATTTTAACAACTGGATACATATAACATTATAACAATAGAAGCAATTTACAATTATGAATCAAACCAACAAAACAGTAAGTAGAGCAATTAAACTGAGAGGGAAGAGGGAAGGGTGAGAAGGGGACGGAGGAGGGAAACAGAAGGGGTATAAGGGCGAGAATGGGGTGGGTGGAGGGAAGGGTCGATAGAGGATCGTAGGGAAGAGACAAAGGAAGGAGCGGGAGCAAGAAGTGGGGAGGGTACTATCAGGACATACCCGAATATGGCTATGTGTAAAGATTGAGGAAGCTGAAGGATTGATGATGGTCACATTTCATTAAATAACAGGGACACATACCAACAACCATTATGAGTGCATGGCCCAAGTGAGAACTGCCTTTTGATAAGGGTGGGGGTGGATAAGGATGAAGCAAGCAGAACAAGATATGCTTCTTGTCAAAGGACAAACAGATCTGTTGACTGCAGGGATGGGGTCTTCAAAGGGGAGTATAGAGACAACAGATCTGGGGTGGCCATGTGGCCAATCGTCGCCATGCAAAAGAACCCTTTGAGTTGGACATGGTATTCAGCACCTTGTTTGTTCCCATCCACCCACCCCCATTGAGAGGACATGGCCCAAGTAAGAACTGCCTTTTGATAAGGGCAGGGGTGGATAAGTAAGAAACAAGTGGAATTGGCCCGGCAGCTTGTCAAGTGGCAGTCAGATATGTGGATTGCAGTGACGGCGTCTTCAAAGGGTAGTATGGAAACAGCAGGTCTGGGGTGACCATGTGGCCATTGGTCCCTTGAGGCAAGACCCCTTTCAGTACTAAATGGTATTTGGCACATTGTGCATGCCCAGCCAACCACCCCTATTGAGAGCGCATGGCCCAAGTGAGAACTACCTTTTGATAGGGCGGGGTGGTGAAGGATGAAGCAAGTGGAATAGGCTTGACACCTTGTCAAAGGACATACAGATATGTTGATTGCATGGATGCAGTGTTCAAAGGTGAGTATTGAGACACCAGGTATGGGGTAGCCATGTGGCCATTGGTCCCTAGAGGTAAGACCCCTTTGAGTTGTACATGGTATTCGGCACCTTGTTTGTTCCTATCCATCCAGCCAGCCCCATTTGTGAGTGCATGGCCCAAATGAGAACTACCTTTGATAAGGGAGGGGAATCTATCTGGACATAGCAAGCAGAATCGGCCCAGTACCTTGTCAAAGGACATACAGATATGTTGATTGCAGGGATGGGGTCTTTAAAAGGGAGTATGGAGACACCGGATCTTAGGTGGACAAGTGTCGATATATGCTAAATCACGCTGAGTTGCACATTCATTTACGCTTTGATGTACCTGCAGGCCCAAAACCAGACAAAGTGATAACAGTGAATTGATAAGGGAGAAGTGTTTGGATAGATTAGATCTATTGTGATTCATATTGAAAACGTGTTCAGGGGCGTGCCAAAAAATGCTGTTTATCTTTTTATTGGTAGACTTGGCGGTGTTGGTGACTTGGACAAACACTTGTTTACTTGTCATCATATTACTTCATTGCTTTTATTTCCTATGACTGACAAAGTGCAAGGATTGTTAACATTTAACAAAAGACTTGTGTATTCCTAAATACAATTGAATGAAATTTAGAGTATTTCAAACAATGAAGTAACATAATAAATAATAAGAATAAGAAATGCAATCCCCCTTATAATGCAAGTAGTGAGCATTTGGCATTGTGACTTTAGGGTTTGTGCCTTGTTGCATGCTGTTTTGGAACATATGAGAAAAACCTAAAAGTTGTTAGGAAAACTAGAAATGTGAAGTTAAATACACTAACTTAAAATAATTAGAAACTAAACAATCCCAGGTTATTAATGACAAATTTACTATTGAAAGTAACATATTTTAATAAATACTGCAGTTTTGTACATTTATTTGAAGGTATATACAAACTTTAAATTATACTGATATGGTAGTGGTATTGTCTGTAAAAATCCAGTGCATCATCCAGAGGTACTGGGAAATTGTTCATGGATGGCGCGAACGGCACAGATGGTTATGACACATCAAATGTGGAGTCCTAGCCTTACATTAATTCACCAGGAAAACTCTTGATAGGCCACAAGCCTTTAGCATCTGTGTAAAAGATAACAAAATAATTTTGTTGAATAGATAGAATAATTGCATTTATCTTTTTTGGCCTATCTTCGAAAAGAGAAGGCATAGTTAGGAATTCAAAGGAGTAAAGGAGACACAGGCCAATATATTTGAAATAATGAGATTATAAAAAATATGCACACTTTGGATAAAAGAAATATAGGAAGATCATTTGGTCATAGCGTGTAACCCACAAAAAGTAATTTTGTTGACTCTCAAAATAGAAGATGGATTCATTTAGCCTGAACAAAGAACAGTACATTTTTAAATATAACAAAATGTATATTGTGATTGAACCCATCATAACACAGTGGCATTGCAGAACAATGTAAAAGGCTATGGTGCAAGGTTGGCACAGATAAAACGGATAGACAGAATACGTACTCCTTATTAGGAACCTGAGGGCGAACAGTTGCTACAAATGTGTGCCTCTGCACCATCAGCATTCTCAACATGGATCTTGTGAGGCAGGCTGCCCTGAAGTCTTGCTGCTGGGTCATGCTAAATGGTGGAGGTTCTTTTTTGGCTAAGTAGGCCAAGCAACCAGTGTTTTCTCAGCAACTACTGTTCTCCAGCAAAGTTGGCATTACCTCACAATGATGGCACGTGCAGCATGTGGAAACATCTTCCATACGACGAGGCTAAGGATCCTCTGAGCAATCATCACCACTTTCTCTCGATTCACCATCTTTTCAGTGATTTTCTGTCTCACGCATTTCCTTTTCAGTATACTCAGGCTAAGGTATGGCTGAATTGATGCCATAATTATTGAGGATTGAAGAAGTAGAAAATCCACTGTGGGAAAAACATTATTTAGTAATGTGGATAAAAGAATGCATTGATTTCTGATTTTAAAATGGCATGTGTAACAAAATTATGAGAAGACACAGACATGTTATGAAAGCCCATATTGCAAAAACAACAGATGTAAATATACAATTTAAATCTTCTTTAGCAAAGACATTTGTCAATTATATAATAATTATGGAAAGTCAAAGCATTTGTGGAGAAAGTCATTAGAGCTAGTCCAAGTACTTTTTTTGGTTCTATTCATCGTAGTTGTTAGGTAGCTAAACAGAGCAAAAAGGAGTAGTGGATGCAAGGAATTAAATAGATGGACACGAAGGCAGGAGAAACTCCAATGTTGTCTTATCAGAAAGGGTTTGTTGATATTTGTAGAGCAAAGAGGCATCTTGGATTTTCCATGGAGACACGTCAATAGATTGCCCACAGAGGGCGTTCGAATGAGACGTGCACTGCAGTAGTAACAAGGGGCGTAAGCTCAAAGTTAGCATCTGGTGATGTCAGCTTGAGGGGCTTGTGCTATGATTTACTGCACCAGGGACCTTGAACTTAGGGTGATTGATCACAGATATGATTATCACACAATGGCAGTGTCCAACCCATGCGGTTTGTGTGTATAAATGTGAGAAAACCGAAAGTAAGATGCACTGGAAATAAAATGTGATCCATCGATTTATGATCAAAAATACATGCCCTATCCATCGGGCCAATACAATTTCTGAAAGAACTTCTCCATTAATTCAAGGGGAAATTAGGATGTTGGAAGGGAGGAAGACTTAAGAGATTCGGTGCACTGCATGAGAAAGCTAGCCCTTTGATATTCAAGCAATTTAAACATACCGTCACTCTTTCAGAATTTAATTGCTTTTGATAAGACATCAAAACACAAGACGTCAATTATATATTGTACACCCAATCACAGAGCATCTTGGAGCGGATGAGTCCTCATCTATCACACTTCATGAAATCCTGGTATCAGGGGTACCCAGAAGATGGGGTAACATTCTTATATAGAGCCCAGAGGCAGGATTAGCCTGGACCAAACAAACAAATGTGCATAAATTGGGGTCCTGCAGGGTGAGATTCGTAGCAAAGTATCTGAGCCTGAGCCAAAACATCAGCATCGCCAAACCCATTTTAAAGAAGTGATAGATAGACTTTTTCCAGTGGTATCTGACACCGATGAGACTTCATGCTATTTTTCCGGATTCTTCAGATCCATGCTTATGGGACTGTGGGCACACCTTTAGCCCTGATTAAGTAAATAGCAGTGATAGTGCTACTCTATAGAGAGGATTATCCTTCTTGGGGACACAGGTAACAATGTAAGTTGGTTAGGCTCCCACGCAGTTACAGCAGGTTAACTTACCCTGGCATGTATATTATATTGTATTGGTGCTTTAGATCATGCTTAATGCTGGACTTCTGTGACTTCTTAGTGCCAGAAATGGAAATGGCGAGCAACCCCTCCCTTAACATTCTGATGGAGCAACTGTTGGCTCCTGTGTGTAATGGAGACAATTACAGCATCTGTGAATACTGAGTATCACACATTTCTAAATCTGTGGTCCCCCTTTTTAGATTTTACCAACTTATTTGATGTGGGACAATTGAAGAAGACTAAATATGTGAAACATTTCGATCCGTTGTAATATCTCTGAACATTACGACTGCCAGCTTTTATGGGGCTTTGTCCCAATATTCTGTGTGTTTCTTATATGCTCGACATGAATGAGTTGGGGATTCCCTCGAGGCATACACTTAATAAATGGTGATGAAGCATTGGATGGGTGTACTTGTGAAGCAAATTATTGTCATTGTGACTTAATCTACCCTGTAACTTTCAATCACCATGTGGACCAACCATAACGTAACCTGACCTAAGGCAGTTTCTATATATGGGGGTGTTAGGAAAGATTTTCTTTTTGAAACTTTTCCTCCATCATGTTCTATGAGACCACATTCTTTCTGCTTTGATTTTGATCCTGTCCTGACTTTTTGAAGGGAAGCATAGCCTTCAGATTCACTTTTGCTCATTGTTATGGGGAAACTGACTGTCAGTATTGAGAGACTTTGTTTCTCTTTTGAATTCGTGTATCTTTAAAAATTGCACACATCACCTTACAGTGCATTGCTATGGGGATACTTTGTATCCCCCTAACATTTTATATTCTGGGTTTTTGGTTACTTGTATATGTGCCTAAAGACAGGCTGGTGGCAGCAATGACATTTTCTGAAGGATTTTACTTGTGCACTTTCAAGATCACTGCAAAGGGCTACTAAAGGTGGTTAGAACCCTAAGAGGGCAGTGTCACAAGATGTTTTGCTTGTTCTTTAGCCATGTTGTAGTTTGGCCTTCTTTGTGCCCTCACAGGTCAGGAAATCTCATACTAGATCATGCACTTGTCCGGGAAAGCTGCTGCTTTCGTGGGCTAGTACGGCTTTGTGTGCGTTAACCTAAGGGAGAGGTCAGAGACTTTCGGATCCCAGTCCACATCCCTTAGTGATGTAAAACCAGTAGTTTTCCCAGATTGGACACTACTGGCTGTTTGAATGGGCAGCGAATATGGATAAGAGGAGGACTCCTTCAGCCATTCTTCAGATCTATTATAACAGTTTACCCCAGACAACAATGCACATGAAGAGGGTATATAATGCAACCAAGAAATATGTTTAATGTGAAGTCACAAACAAAGAAAAGTCAAAAATAATGTCCATGCAGGATCCTTCCACTGATGGAAGGATCACACTGGTCACACAGTCTCATGCATCATTAATAATATTTGTTTCTGTGCTATCATGTATCAAATGAGGCATTGAACTGATTGTTCTTCTCTTTTGCTTCCCTCTCCCCCTTGTTTTCTGCCCTATACCCATAGATGATATATTTGGGTACATGTTTTTCAATTTCGAATTTTCATTTGTTTGACTCACATACTGTGGTGCATTGTATTACTCGTATGCTCACAACATGACAAATATCATGTCTTTAAGTGAATTAACTTTTTGGGTTATGAATTCATAAATGATTGCTTTTGGGTTGATATTCTAAATGCAATATAGTTACACCCTTGATAAAGACCTGAAGGAAGGTCGAAACACGTGTCAGCTGTCCATTGTCATGCAAATGTGGTTTTATGCAGACAGCACCTACATAGACAATATTTATGACTGCTTTTTGATTGTGACTTCACATTAAACACATTTCTTGTTTACATTATGTACCCTCTCCACACACATTGTTGTCTTAGGTAAACCGTTATCGCAGTTTTACCATGTTGGATCATTAGGGCTTGGGTCCATTACCCTGACAAAGGCTGCGGGAGACATCACTTATACTCGGATTACTTATCAAGGACGTAAGGCAGGAAATTCTTCAGTTCTCAGCCCTCCTCCTTGTAATACATATTCTCCAGATCTGTGTTGGAGCCAAGAATCCTGCAATGACCTGCCCGGTGAAGCCCTTTTCCCCCTGCAAGATCTCAGAAGAGCCTTGTTGGTGCTCAGCCCTTGGACTAGTGGGACCAACAAGTCGCAATGCCTTCTTGAGGTTGCATGCCCAATGGACTCACCAGCACCTTCGTGATCTACCTCACAAAGATGTTGACATTCCAAGTTTAAGCTAAAAACATAGGTGGTTACCAGCTTGTGTCATAAGCCGCCTTCTGCTTCTACCGAAATTCTAGCTTCATAGCATCAATGGGACCTGTTCTGGAGCAGCTTCTGTACCACAACTGGAATGATGCCTTTCTTTGTCTGCAAAGAGTGATTGTCTCTGGAACTTGCATTCCTCCATTCCGTGAAGTGTCCTAGAAAGGTCTGCATTCTTCTTCACCTGGGCTTGCAGCTTGAAGTTGCACTGACTGGAAGAAACTCTCAAACCTGCATGCCACTCACCCAAACAAAGGATGAAAAATAGTGTCCCCAGTTACCCCCACACGATCCATCATGTGACCTGGGAAAATCGGAGAAAGGAGGGTAAGTAAGCAATCCTGCTACTGTTAAGCCCTTTGTCTGCTAACTCCTTCTTTACTTACCTTTAGTCGTTGAACCTGGGTCAAGTCTCCTACCCCTGGGCTAGCCTGGAAACTGGATAAGAGAGTACAACTCACCTGTCTTTGGGCACATGCTTATTACACTTTAAATAGTTTTGAACTGTTTGAAATCACCACCACAGCCTATTGCATCATTTTAGAGAACACCGACCATCCCTGCAGAAACCTGTGACGTTTGGGCGCTATGCCCCATAGATCTTAGGGCTGGACTTCTTAAGTACAGGAAATTGTGCTTGTGATTGGTTCTATGCATTATATCTTCATCTAAGTACTTACCTGGCTTACCTTGTTAATTATTTATTGATGCATTGCAAGTAAACCTACTGGTGAATGTATGTATTTGTGATATATGGCTTTGTGTGATAATACTACCTGCTAGTTTCATGTCTTAATGTGTTCTTAAAAGCCTACCAAATAACTGTATTTGTATACATACTGTTTAAGCAAAATTATTGTGCATTATTCTGTGGACTCATTGGAGCCCTAGACCACTCTTACGTACTCCTGAGACTAAGCCTTGACTGTTCTTCCACAAATCCTGATTGGGTTTTGACTAAACTTTCAAAGCTCCATATTTACCATACCTAAGGTGGCCTCCTAAAATCTTCCCGCCAGTGTTGTGTGATAAATCTGACAATGTCCTCACTTCTTTTCCAGAGGAAACCCCCTCCTATATGGCAAGGGGGCGGCAGCCTCTACCTGATCCTGACCCTGGAGGTGACTGAATGAGGGAGGACTTTCTGGGTGGATGTACACCTCAGAAGAATGACAAGACATTGTCAGAGAAAAATAAATACCCCCCTTTTCCCTTTAAGGATGTTTCCTTAGACCTCCATGCCATAATGACTTATTGTTACACTCATACCCCACTGACTAATAGATCTATTGTGACTAATCCGCAAAATTCCACTAGATGCTGTAGGCTGGTCCTCCCAGATAAGGGCGCCAGGGGGGCTGGATAGCCGATCATTGGCCGGGTCCGGCGAGTTCGTTGCGTGCAAGCGTTCTCGGAAATCCGTGGGAGGACCAGCCTACAGCATCTTGAAGCCCACCCCCTAACTCAATTGGCCTTGAAAAAGACTTAGGTTGAAACGCGCGTTGGCTGTGTAGCAATTTACCATGTCAAAAATTGTCATTCATTTCTACAATGATGTTTTCTTTGGTGCTAACTAACCAAAAATAAACAACCAAATTAATGACTAAGACTTGACTGGACCATATATTTGATTAATTCGCTCAACAGCGACCACTGGACCATCATACCCTACCAACGCCCAACTAATCCATAGTTTGTCATCCCCATAAATCTTCTAAATAAATGGGAACCCCAGAGTTGGTTCCCCGACAAACCAGGATCCAGGCTGCTGGTCTGATTCAGAAACAAGAAAAGAGGAGGTGCGCAGGAGAAAGGGAGCCCCGTCACTAATAACTCCACCATTGCTAAAACTACTTTTCAATGTCTAATCAAGACTCCTGTGTGACCTCCTTTTTGCCATGGGCATATATTTTGCAAATGATGCCGACGACACACAGATCGTCATTAGGCTATCTGGTGTGCACATTGATGATCTGGAGCTCATTAATCATATCTTCACTCAAATTCAAAACTGGATGGCATTGAACTCATTTAGCAACGCCAAGACAGAGTTTCTTATCCTGAATACTCAACAAAAACTCAAAAAGCTTGACCCCAGCTATGACACATTTATGATCACCCTGTCTCCAAGCTTGTTAAGACCTTGGGAGTTTTTTTATCCCCAACTGTCGTTTAATCGTCAGGTCAGCTACTTAAAATCATCCTGCTGCTACTTTACACTGTTACTCTGGCAGATGTGTCGCTTTCTGTCTACTGAAAATCTTGCTATGATAGCAGATGCTATCATAAATTGCAAGTTAGATTATTGTAATAGCCTCTTAATCGGCACTTCACAGGCCAATATAAAAAAAATACAAGTAATTCAGAATGATGCTGTAGGTGCTGTGTGGACTTAAACGCAATGCACATGTCACAGAAGCCAGAAGGAGCCTACACTGGCTGCCCTTTCAACAAAGATTACAGCACAAGGGCTTAGCTCCTGTGTTTAACTGCCTTCATGGTGAAGCTTCATCTTATCTCATCTCCAGGCTTAAAAAGAAATCAATTGGACGTATTTTCTGTCCCAATGACACCATTCGCCTGTATACAACCACGTTCCTCTTTGAAGAACATTGGTGGTGTCGGTTTCAATCTCTGGGCACCCTCCTTATGAAACACCTTGCTGACAGTGACTCAAAGGCTCTTTTCAAGATGTGTCTGAAAACGTGCTAGTTTGACGCTGGGCATGCATAATTGATCTCATTGTTTTCCACATCTACCCCATGAACATGCTTGTTCCATAATAACATCTTCTGCCAGTCTTGGCTTGTTCTGGGGTGGTGTTCTGATCTTGGTGATCCGCCGTGATGGTCGTGCA
Source organism: Ambystoma mexicanum (assembly GCF_040938575.1). Classification (NCBI taxonomy): domain Eukaryota; kingdom Metazoa; phylum Chordata; class Amphibia; order Caudata; family Ambystomatidae; genus Ambystoma; species Ambystoma mexicanum. The sequence goes on along the minus strand of NC_090921.1, from coordinate 1,176,365,092 downwards.
GCTATAAACTACCTCCGTCCCCAAGTACCGCTCGAGCAGGTAAAGAAAACTGCCCTAGCAATCTTTGAGGCCACAGGTGATGAGTGGCGTCGTCAATCAGATACCAGGAACACCGGAAGGACCCCTGAGTGCTGTAAAGCAAAGGTTAGGGTCAGGTATACTTTGAACAATAATGGCAGTGCAAGCAAACAAGGAAAAGCGACAAAGCTTACCCTGGGGATGATAGGACAGGTAGTAAACCTGAATAGACAACGAGGGAAGACCAACAGCAGGCTGGGATGTACAGCACTTCCTCCAACTCACACCGGTAGCCAGAGCGGGACCAGATAGCAAGTCCATCCAAGGTCCAGGTGGTGAACCCCAAATGACTCAGGAGACAAAACGTGATCGACAGGAATTGCGTGGGTAGAAGTTCGCCAAAACAGAAGGGTAATCCAGAGCAATTCCAGGGCCAGAAAAGGGGGGTCAAGAGTTCCAAGGGTCCAGAAGATGCGTTGAAACAAAAGGGAAATCCAAGACAAGTCCAAGTAACGGTCCGTGGTCGAGTTCCAAAGTGTATCAAGAAGAACGAGGGTAATGCCGAACAGGTCTCTGGTGGAAACAGCTGTGAAGCACTGAGTGTTTCCTCTCAGCTCTTTTTGAAGGAAAGTTAGATCACGTGACAGGGCACGTGACCGCACAGCAGCGTCACGTGATGGTCGGACGCCATCAGTGATTGGTGGTCGTCCGATGTGGACGCTAGCGTCGGCTACAGATGATCCCGTGACCAGTCACGTGATCGTCTGAGCGGGACGCGATCAGGTTGCCCCGTGCGCGGGAGCTGGAGCCGACGACGCTGGAGCCGTCGGGCATGGATGAGACGCCATGGCAAGCGCCAGCACGGAAATGGGCGGAAAGAGGTGGTTCTGCCCCCTCGGACATCCCGCCTGCCGTGTCTTCCCCGTTGGTGTGGGTGGTGGGTACGGGAACGGATGGTGCCTGGTGAGTGACGGGAGGAGGGCTGGACCGGGGACGTGACAGAGCCCCCCCCAAAGGCCCACGACCGCGTGGGCTCGAAGGATTGTCATGATGAAAACGGGCCAACAAACGGGGGGCATGAACATCCCGGGAAGCCACCCACGAACGATCCTCCGGGCCATAACCCAACCAGTCCACCAAGTACTGCAGGACACCCCGATGGACACGAGAACCCAATATAGCCCGGACCTCAAATACATCAGGAGAAGAGACAGAGATGGGAGCAGGAGGATAAACCAAGTGGGTAGGGCCAAGGCAAGGCTTAAGGAGAGAAACGTGGAAAACTGGGTGGATCCGCCAGGCGGGGGGAACCGCCAGACGCAACACCACCGGGTTCAGAACCTTGACTACTTTATAAGGACCCACAAAATGAGGCAACAGCTTGCGGCAGCCAGGGATATGTAGATGACGAGTGGACAGCCAAACCCTATCCCCCACCCCGTAAACGGGCGGAACAGCCCTCTTTTTGTCAGCAGCCACCTTCATAGAAGCCTGTGCCTCACGTAAGTGGACCAAGGTCTGCGCATGTACAGATACGATGTCTCGGGCACAAGCCGATGCAGCTGGGGTGTCGGAAGAGGAAAAGTCTGGAATGGGGAGGGCACGAGGATGCTGACCGTAGAGTGAAAAGAAAGGTGAGTAACCGGTAGCCGAGTGCAGAGCATTGTTGTAGGCAAACTCCGCAATTTGTAGCAGATTGAGCCATGTGTCCTGGTATTGTAGTGTCAGGCAGCGTAGATACTGTTCCATCGTTTGGTTGACCCTTTCAGTCTGACCGTCACTCTCCGGGTGATACGAAGAGGAAAACCGGGCATCTATGCCCAACAGAGCGGTTAGGGCCCACCAAAAGCGGGAAGTGAACTGGGAACCACGATCAGAGACCAACACATGGGGCAATCCGAAAAGGCAGAATACATGTTTGAAGAAATGTTTGGCCAAGATAGGGGCTGAAGGTATTCCCTTACAGGGTATAAAACGTGCAAACTTGGTATATGAGTCAACTATGAACCAAATAGAGTCAAACCCATGAGTGCGGGGGAGATCAGTGACCAAATCCATGGAGATCGTATGCCAGGGTCGTGGAGGGATTGGGAGAGGAAGGAGTAGACCCAAGGGCCGACCCCTGCGCGATTTGCCCTGGGCACACACCGCACAGGTATTGACATAGTCCCGTACGTCACGCTTCATCGTAGGCCACCAGCACCAACGCTTAAGGAGATCTAAGGTGCGAAGCTGTCCGGGGTGACCGTTGATGGCAGCGTCGTGGGACCAGGTCAGCGCTTGGTTCCGGGTTTCACTTGTGGGTAGAAGGAGTTTACCCCCCTGAACGAAAGGCAACCCATCTTGTATGACTGGGTCCCATTCCGCCAGTGATTGCAGATACTGAGAGGCCCATTGGCGGATAGTGGACAACAAGGAGGGAGTTGGCGTGCATAGACAGATTACATGATTCTTTCCCAACAGGGTGTCCGGAAAAAAGGGAAGGGTCTCCCCCCCAGGTGAACGGGACAGGGCATCGGCTTTACCGTGTCCAACACCGGGCCTGTGTTTGACCACAAAATCATAAGCGGCAAAGAAAAGATGCCACCTAACCTGGCGACTGTTTGTACACTTCAAGGAAGCAAGGTCCTGGAGATTTTTATGATCGGAGAACACTGTGGTTTGATGTTTGGCACCTAGAAGGTGGTGTCTCCAGACCTGTAGTGCATCCTTAATAGCCAGTAGTTCCTTTTCTGTAACCGTGTAGTGTAGTTCAGTAGTCGTGAACTTGCGGGAGTGGAATGCTACCGGATGCAAACGGTTGGTGGTAGGACAGGTCTGGGACAACACCGCACCTAATGCATAGGACGAGGCATCTGCTTCCAGAATATACGGAAGGTCGGGATCAGGGTGCTGTAATACCGGAGCGGTGGTGAACAGGGTTTTCAGTGTATCGAAAGCAGATTGCTGAGCCGTGGACCATACATAGGGGACAGAAGGGCTAGTGAGTGCCGTAAGTGGAGCCGCAACCGAAGAAAACCCTGATATGAATCTCCGATAGAAGTTCGCGAATCCTAGGAACGACTGCAGCTGCTTGAGATTGGTCGGAGTGGGCCATTCATCGATCGCCCGTACCTTGGATTGATTCATAGAGAGCCCCTTGGGCGTGATATGGAACCCCAGGAATTCGATTTGATTGACATGGAACGTACATTTCTCGGGTTTGGCGTAAAGGGCGTTGCTTTGTAGACGCGACAGTACTTCTCTGACATGTGTTATGTGTTCATCGAGGGAAGTGGAGAACACCAGAATGTCATCTAGATAAACAATTACATAAGTGTTCAGGATGTTGTTGAAAACGTCGTCCATAAAGTGTTGGAAGGTAGCCGGGGCGTTACATAGACCAAAAGGCATGACAGTGTACTCGAATAGGCCTTGTCGTGAGCAGAAGGCCGTTTTCCATTCATCACCGTCACGCATGCGAATAAGATTGTATGCCCCGCGGAGGTCAAGTTTGGTGTATATAGTGGCATGGGTGAGTTTGTCCAGCAAGGGAGTGATCAGAGGTATGGGGTAGCGGTTCTTCACTGTGACGGCGTTCAAGCGCCTATAATCGACACAGGGACGAAGGTCCCCTTCCTTCTTTGGAACGAAGAATATAGGGCTTGCAGCCGGAGAAGTTGATGGACGAATATGTCCTAGCCGTAAAGCCTGTTGGACATACTCCTGCAAGGTCCGCTCTTCCACCTGAGTAAGGGAGTAGATACGACCCTTCGGGCTAGATGCGCCAGGTATCAGGTCGATAGGACAGTCGTAAGGTCGATGCGGGGGTAGGCCTTCTGCCGAACCTTTGTCGAATACCGCCTGGAAATCGTGGTAAACAGCAGGTATCCCACCCGTGACAGCCCCTACTGTGTGCGTATCATGGTGGTCTGTATTGTCCCCTATAGCCATGGACGTGACGCTTCCCAGGATGCCCGCGGGACTGGAGAACTGAGGTGTTGCCAGTAGGCAGTAGTGTTGGCATGTTTCGGATTCGAATGAAACCTGACCCGTCCCCCAGTTAATGAGGGGATTGTGCAGCCTTAGCCAAGGAATGCCTAATATTACTCCGAACTGAGGGGTAGCAATGAGATCGAATGATATCGTCTCTTTGTGGTTTTCCTGAACAACCAGCTCTAAGGGAGCGGTCTGTTGCCGGATCGGGCCAGAGGCAAGAGATGTACCATCCACCGCCTGGACCGGTTCGGGACATTCCTTTGTGACCAAAGGCAGGTTCAGTGAACCGGCCAAGGCTATGTCGATGAAGCAGCCTGTAGCACCTGAGTCTATCACCATTGACACGGCGTGAGAACCAGTAGCATGGTTCAGAAAGGCCTGTACTATAATGGGTCGCACAGGACCAAAGGTAGGTTCAGAGGTATTCCGGATAGTACTCGCTCCCACCTCTGATCTTAGGGGCGAGCCTTCTGAAAACCCGGGTTCCTGTTTTTTGGACGGTGAGGACACTCTTTTATGAAATGTCCGTTAAGACCGCAGTAAAAACAGGCATTGTCCGTTCTCCTGCGCTCTCGTTCGACGTGAGAGATAGGGCTGCGGATCCCGCCTATCTGCATGGGTTCGGGGGTAGCAACGGCCGTGGATAGAAGTGGGAACGAGGAAGTACCTTCTCCGCGTCGCTCCGATCGTCTGGCATCGACTTGCAATGTTAAATCCACCAAGTCAGGATATACTGTGGGAAGTGTAGGCACTACGGATAAGGCGTCTTTCATGGCCCCAGATGTAGTGATAAGCTGCTAGGCGCTTGCATTAACCTGCATTTGCACTAACCCACTGAGCTATCTTGTGTGTATTAGAGCCTATTCGAAGCGTGGAGGAAAATGCTGACATCAACCAGGACTCTCAAACTGGGTGAGCCTGCATGCTTGCAAGGGGTTAATTGCAAAGGCCTTTTTTGAAGACATAAAACATCGTGCTTTAGCAAGAGGCTCCATGCAGTTCGTGGGAGCCAGGCATTGCTTTGCCCGTCTTCGCTCTGCAAGTCAGGTGCACTGATAAGACAAGAATGCAAAGAAACAGTGCCCGAAGCCTGGGAGCCAAGACTGGCTGTTTCCAGTCTTGTAACTTTCCAAGCAAAAAACATGTTTACTGCCAGGAGGGAAGAGCCTAGAAGCTTCTCGAAGAGCTGACACGTCATGATGATTGACGTGCAGCTCCTAATAAGAGAACTATACTTGGACCAGGGAGGGGGGACTCATCCTGGACTGTTGGAAAGACGTGCGTATCAAGGACAGTGCCTGGACGACCAGCTGTGCGCTATCAGGGCCGAGGCTCCTAACATCACATCCCTGCTCTGGTGTAGGACTGTGGGGGCTTGGCCAGTCCTCCCCTCCTCTGCTGAGGAGTGCCGGGCACCAGATAGCGGCGAGGGTCCTGGATGTGATCAGATCGTATCTTCATCTACATTTCATTAGGAGCGTAAGACCAAATAATTGCATATTCATCTGTGATTGATAATTGGCATTATATAGCTTGCACTCTCTATTTCCACATTATTATAAATTGCTGCTTAGTTTTCATTAGTCATTGTAGATAATAAATGCAAGCATCATATTCTGTGTGATTGGCTTTTTTCCAGACTGAGTTCATCGTGCTTCTTAAACCTTATTTGTGTGGGAAGGTAATTAGGAGTGATTTACTTTGCACAAAGGGCTGGATCCCAGGGAGGTGCGGGTACTGTTTATCACTACATTTGGCGCTGTGAGCAGGGTTTTCGAGCACGATGCCCTTCTGGAAAAGAAATACAAAAGATGAATGCAATGGGGAAGATAGTGCACTCTGTCACATTCCAGGATGGCCGGCATCAAATGCTTGGTCGGGTGTGGCAGATATTTTGCATCGGTACTCGGCACCGATGGCATGGGACATGCTTGAAAATGATGTTTCCCCGGCGGTAATTAGTAAGTGCTTGGAGAATTTACCGCTTGAGAAATGCAGAAAGGAGCTCAAGGCAGCAGGAAATATAGGCTGGTTATTCCTGCAGGCGCTCAGAAAGGTGCATGAGAATGAATTGCTTAAAGATGCTAAAATTAGTAAATTAACAGACGAGATATCCCTGCTCCAAGAGCAACAAATTATTATGAGAGAGACCCTTGAATCGTCCGTTAAACGGGCTGATCAGATGGAGGACAGGTGTGCCTCTTTAGCTGTGCGTGTAGCCACGCACAAGCGCAGACAGCAGCGGGGCAATCCATCAAAGATAAGGATTCGCGCGCTAATTAGGAAAGATAACTGGGACCCAAATTTATGGTCGGGTGAAGTCAGTGATAGTGAAACTGAGCAAGCACATGACTGGAATGAGTCTGTTGAGATTAGACTTGCTGAATTAAATTGGTCTGATGGAGAAGAGCTGGAATGTGTTCCAGAGAAATGTGTTTATCCAGCACGGCCATTAATCACTAACAAATCAAAGGGCCAAGCTGGCGGTGCAAATATTCAAAATACAAGGATTGTCCGTGATTATACACAGACAGAGCTTTTAGAGATTGCTAAGTTATTTAGACAGAAGCTAGGTGAAGCACTTTTGACTTGGTTCCTTCGCATCTGGGACACGGGTGCCGATAGTATCTTCTTAACCCCAGAGGAACTGTTAAAGATGGGTTCACTCACTACTAATGTGATGTTGGGACAGATAGTGCGCGGTGCGCTCGGACAGCAAGGTTCTCATTCCTTGTTTAATTGGCTTCAGACTGCCCTAATGAATCTGTATGGGAGTCCAATGGATATGGAAGAGAGTTGGGGCTGTTGGCAGTCACTAACTGAAGCAACAAACCAGCTTAGAGAGATGGGTTTGCAGTGTGCACTGTACAGTGCAAATTTTGCAGGGCCTGACATGGAGTTGTTTACAGCTGGCATGCGCGCACGTTTGTTAAGAAATGCACCGAGTCACATGAAGGGCGCATTGCTTTCATTGCTGGGTCCAGCGCAGGGCAAAGCCATTGGTGAAGTGGCACTTCTGTTAGGGCAACTAGAAGGGCTGGATGTACGCAAAGCAGCACGTCTAGTGGCTGCAAACAATGATTCAGAAAAAAAGCGTGGTAAAAATGTAAAGTATAAAGAGAAAGCTGATACTGTTGAGATCACACGCAAACAAATGTGGGTGGACCTGCTAAAGGCAGGAATTCCAAGAGATGAGATAGATGGTAAACCCACATCTGAGCTGCTTGAGAAATGGAAAAAAATTAAAAGACAGGGACGGGAAAAAACTAAGCCCTCTGCACCCTCTGAAGAGGAGGTGTTAAAGCCCAAAGTGCGAGCAAAGGGTTACCCTGATTTGGCAAAGAACAAGTGGGAGGTCCCAGACCCCATTTTTGATTGAAGGGCTGGCTCTGTCTTTGAGGTACGGTTAATAAAGAGAACTAGCCCCAGAGACAGACGCCCTTTTGTGCCACTTACCTTGTACTTGGATGAGAAAGTAAAACATGTTTTGGCTCTATTAGACACAGGAGCTGAGGTAACCATTCTGAATGGCAATCCCAGTAAATTGTCTGGTCCCAAAGTTTTGGTCAATGGTTATGGGGGAGCAGAAACTGTTGCAAAAGCCTTTAATGTAAAAATGTCAATTGGTGAGGGATTGCCTTTCACAGCAAATGTTTTGATTGCAGATATACCAGAGTACATCCTTGGCATGGATGTGTTGTTGGGCAAAAGTGTGACTACAGATTTAGGCGAATTTGTTTTTGGCAATCGGAAAATCCATGTGAGAGTTGTTAACCCTGTTGTGGTTGGGCATGCCAAATGGTCCCCCTTGCATTTACCTCCTCCTGCTGACCCAGTGTGTGTGAAACAGTACCGGTTGCCAGGAGGACATAAAGAGATTGGTGAAACTATTGAGTCATTGGTGAAAGCTGGCATAATGAGGCCGGCAGTCAGTCCATTCAACTCGCCGATCTGGCCTGTCCGCCGCCCGGATGGGGCATGGCGTCTGACAATTGATTACCGCATTTTGAACAAGAAGGTGCCGCCCTTAGCTACGGCGGTGCCAGACATCATTACTCTGATTGAAAACCTTACAAGAGAAGTGGGTGAATGGCATGTGGTCCTTGACCTGGCCAATGCATTTTTCTCCATTGATATTGACACTGAATCACAAGACCAATTTGCTATCACTTGGGGAGACAGACAGTTTACCTTTACTAAATTGCCCCAGGGGTATGTGCATAGTCCCACTCTGTGTCATGGATTGATTGCCAGGGACTTAAAGATGATGCAATTGGATGATGTATTTATTGCTCATTACATTGATGACATCATGCTGACCAGTGTTGAGAAAGAACATGTAGAAAATGCTGCTGAAAAGTTGATCACACACATGCAAAATCGGGGGTGGGCCATAAATCCCAAAAAGGTACAGGGGCCTGCTCAAGAGGTGAAATTTCTAGGTGCAATCTGGTCTGGGTCAGTTAAGAAAATTCCCGACCCGGTAATTGATATGGTTCAGCAGATGGCTCCACCAGCAGATAAAAAAGAGGCACAAAGATTCATTGGGTTAATGGGGTTTTGGAGAAATCACATACCTCATTTAAGCCTGATACTGAAACCCATTTACAAAGTCACCAGAAAGAAACATGACTTTACATGGGGCCTAGAGCAACAGACTTCCTTCCAACAGGCTAAAGATGCATTGCAAAATTACATCACGCTGGGGCCCCTGACAAAAACTGATCCTTTTGAATTGGAAATTCTTGTCTACAATGACGTGGCTGTGTGGAGCTTGTGGCAAAAGCAAGGACATAAAAGAGTGCCACAGGGGTTCTGGTCAAGGAAACTCACAGATCCTATGACAAGATACACTCCTCTTGAGAAACAAGTTGCTGCAGTGTACTGGGCTCTAGTTGAAACTGAAAGAATCACAGGCGAGCAACCAGTGACAATTTGCACAGAAATTCCAATCATGGGCTGGGTGCGTGACACTGCTGCAAATGGGAAAAGTGGCAGAGCACAAGACGCCACTCATGTCAAATGGAAATGGTATTTACAGCAACGTGCAAAAGCTGGCCGCACAGGGGTTTCCAGACTGCAAGAACAAATGCTGGAGGCAGTAGATCTGGATGCGATGCCTGAACCAAACACCCATGTGGCGTTGCCAGAATCTCCCTTCAAAGTCGCACCAGCCTATGATACATTGACAGAAGAAGAACAAAAGTCTGCATGGTTCACGGACGGCACGGCAAAGTATGATAAAGGGCAAAGACACTGGCAAGCTGTCGCATTCCAGCCCCATCGAGAAACACTGCTAATGAGAGAAGGTGTGGGAGGATCAAGTCAGTATGCTGAACTGCAAGCAGTGGCCTCCGTGATTGAACAGGTGAAGGAAACAGAGACTGCATACATATACACAGACAGTTGGGCCACATATCAAGGCCTGACACATTGGGCACCGGCATGGAGAAGAGATGGTTGGCAAATCAAGAACACGCCGATCTGGGGAGGGCCAGACATCTGGGAAGAGATGTGGTGCAAAGGTGAGAGGTGCAAAATCTGCATTGGGCATGTCGATGCACACATGCCCCCTGACACCTCACTGGCTGCCCTGTTCAACAATGAAGTGGATCAAATGGCAAAGATTCGCCCAGTGACAACACCGCAAGAAGCTGAGGTGCTGCAAGGGATGGCGGATTGGGCACACCAAACCTCAGGGCATCTAGGGCAAACAGGAACTTATCAATGGGCAAAAAAGAGACAATTGCCCATTACCATGGATCAAGCCAGACAAGCTGCCTCCCAATGTTCCGTGTGCAGTGAAGTGAAGCACTACCCTCTGGAGAGGAAGCCACAAGGCCCTTTGAGAAGAGGTGAAAGAGCTGCTAGCGTATGGCAAGTTGACTACATTGGCCCTTTACCGCCCGAGAATGGAAAGCATTATGTGTTGACCATGGTAGACACATACTCTGGACTGTTATTAGCTTATCCAGCCGCCCATGCAGATCAAAGGGCTACCTTGCAAGGCATGGAATACCTCATCAGACACTATGGCATCCCGGATGAAATCCAATCAGACCAAGGCAGCCATTTTGCTGGACACAATGTGCAAGACTGGGCACTAGAGCAAGGCATAAAGTGGACACTGCACATCAGCCGATACCCAGAATCCTCTGCTCTGGTGGAACGTAGCAATGGGCTGCTCAAGCAACAAATAAAGAAGCTGACTAAGACTCACACTCTCAAGGGGTGGTCCAAACATCTGGCAGATGCACTGTTTGAACTGAACAATCGTCCACTGGGAAATCGCCAGACACCCTTTGTGAGACTGACAAGTGAGAAAGTGGAATCTACAAAGACTCTTGTTGTGTGGAAAACTGACAAAGAAGCTAAGCTGCCTGTACAAGCCACTGCAGGCAGCATTGGACTTGATCTATCTACCTGTGAAGATGGTGTTATACCGGCGGGGCAAACCAAATCCATCTCGCTGGGTATTGGCATCAAATTGCCGGCTGGCACTTATGGACGCATTGCTGCACGATCCAGCCTGGCAAAACAAGGCATTGACATATTAGGAGGTGTGATTGATCCTGATTATAGAGGGACTGTTTCGGTACTTTTACATAATGCTGGTGCATCTGCAGTACCATTAACCAAATATGACCGAATTGCACAATTGATTTGTGAACAAGCAGTTGTCCCCCTAGTAGTAGAAAGCAAGCAATCTCCAGACACTACATTGAGGGGGGAAGGAGGCTTCGGTAGCACAGGAAAAAAGGTGTGGGTGCACCATCCTAACAAAAAGCCTGAGGCTGGGGAAGTGTTAAGTCAAGGTGTTGGAAGTACTTATGTTGTACTTTTGCATAATTCTGATGTGCCTGTTTATATTCCCGCTACTAGGCTCACACCACGAACGTAGAGCAGTATGAAGGGGATGGGACTTGCCTTGCTGTGGGTGCTCCTGGCCTGCCAAACCAACGCTTTCTCTGTAAAGAGTGGGTTATTGCAAGACACTACATGGACTCTGAGAATCGCATGCACTACACCTGATGCTCCAGTCCTGCGTGATAACTACAACCGCACCGTAACCTGTGAGAAAAGTGTTACAAATGAGTATCCACATGGAACTGCAAGAGTTCTAGATTGGCACATTGTTGGACACCTTTTATCACTAACTCATATGACTGGCGCCTACGAGATTTTAGGTCCAAAAGTTTCAGTGAATGGATCAAATAATTTGTTTGATGTTTCATGTTTCTTTTGTCCCAAGAACTGCAACGAGTGTACTCGCCAAGATTTTCTGGACTATAACTTAGCCACATGTTCTTCATATAATTGTACGTTGAAACAGCCTATACCAGATGGTAGTATGGTGTTTGTATCAAAAACCAATATTGTACTTGGTAGGCATCCCACTTGGAGGATGGTGTTTTTCAAATCTCACAAAGAGGAGTTGGTAAAACTGCTAGATTTTCCAATAGTAAGACAACATTTAAATTGCAGACATGTGATGCACGCTTCCATTATTTCAGAGGTACACTTAGACATAGACTTGTCACGGGGCAATGTCTCCTTAGTACTACCAAGCTGCTATAAATGGAGTCAATTTCTATGGCCCATCACCAAATTGCGCGTAGCTAGGGGTTTAGATTCCTTGATTGCGGGTGCAGCGGGAGTGGGAACGGGGGCTTTAAATGCTTTTGACATAGAAACTGTGCGCAACAAGTTAGCCACTATGGGTTCTGATGCCAGCGGCGCTATAAAACTTCTGGCTCAGTGGGGCCCATTGATAAGTCCTACCCTGCGCAACACTGCTACAAGTATTGGCAACCATTGGAAGTGGCAGAATTTCAGCTATGAAGACATTTTCTCTGCCATAGGACAGGTCAACAAAACTGCTAAAGACACACGATGTATTTTATGGCAAACTTTGCTAAATCAGCAGGTGTTAGCTTTCCGCTCCGAATGGGGGCGACTATCTTCAACCCACTGGCACACAGAGCTACAGTTACCAGCAGACATATGGATTAAGCCGCTTGCTTTTGATTGCATGAATAACACCTGCCATGCGTTAATGCAAGTGAGTAGGACCGCTTATGCTCTAGAAATATGGTGCCCTTTTATAGTACTGCCTATGAAAATCAATGGTTCCTGGTGGGTTCCGCAAATACGAGGGGAATGGTTAGACAGCCAAAACTACACCATCCACAGTCACACCTGCATGCCCTGGGATCAGGGGTGGGTGTGTCCCCTAACTGGGAGGGTTCCGGACCCATGTATACATCCCGTAGCAGGGGAGTGCACCTGGATGCAATACCACATAAATGGGACTGACATCTTTCAGATAGATCAGCATACAGCTTGCGTAGTTACTAATCATTCCTTGCTTATTAACAATTATAGGTTATTAGGGAATCCTCAAGTATTTTGTGTAGATCAAGTTGTGACTATCCTAGACATTGTTACTCATACCCTATATTCTCTAACCCAGTGGTCTCACACTACTCTGCATGCTGAGCTCACGCATTTGCTTAACTGGACTCTATCCTATGGAGTGATTACTGCCCGGCTTCAAGCTATTAGACAATTTGCTCAAACTGCTTGGAAAGATTTCCAGACGCTAGCTACCTCAGTTATTTCTGCAGAGTACAAGCTAATAATAGACAGAAACCAATTAATCAAAACTGCTGACCATCTGCAATCTGTTACTACTCACCACTGGTGGGATATATTCACTGGATGGTCTCCCTCCTCCACTAAACTGCTTAATATAATACTGCACCCATTGCTGTGGTTGCTGATTTCCCTAATATTCATACTTATCGTCTTCATTGGACTCTTGCGCAGAATGTCTTTCCTTTATACTAGAATGTCTGCGCTAGAGAAACGCTTAATTGGCCTACAGCACACTGTGCATGCTTCCAGATCATGGAACTGAGTCAGCATTTTCAGGCCTCACTTCGAAAGGGGTGGAATGTAGTGATAAGCTGCTAGGCGCTTGCAGTAACCTGCATTTGCACTAACCCACTGAGCTATCTTGTGTGTATTAGAGCCTATTCGAAGCGTGGAGGAAAATGCTGACATCAACCAGGACTCTCAAACTGGGTGAGCCTGCATGCTTGCAAGGGGTTAATTGCAAAGGCCTTTTTTGAAGACATAAAACATCGTGCTTTAGCAAGAGGCTCCATGCAGTTCGTGGGAGCCAGGCATTGCTTTGCCCGTCTTCGCTCTGCAAGTCAGGTGCACTGATAAGACAAGAATGCAAAGAAACAGTGCCCGAAGCCTGGGAGCCAAGACTGGCTGTTTCCAGTCTTGTAACTTTCCAAGCAAAAAACATGTTTACTGCCAGGAGGGAAGAGCCTAGAAGCTTCTCGAAGAGCTGACACGTCATGATGATTGACGTGCAGCTCCTAATAAGAGAACTATACTTGGACCAGGGAGGGGGGACTCATCCTGGACTGTTGGAAAGACGTGCGTATCAAGGACAGTGCCTGGACGACCAGCTGTGCGCTATCAGGGCCGAGGCTCCTAACATCACATCCCTGCTCTGGTGTAGGACTGTGGGGGCTTGGCCAGTCCTCCCCTCCTCTGCTGAGGAGTGCCGGGCACCAGATAGCGGCGAGGGTCCTGGATGTGATCAGATCGTATCTTCATCTACATTTCATTAGGAGCGTAAGACCAAATAATTGCATATTCATCTGTGATTGATAATTGGCATTATATAGCTTGCACTCTCTATTTCCACATTATTATAAATTGCTGCTTAGTTTTCATTAGTCATTGTAGATAATAAATGCAAGCATCATATTCTGTGTGATTGGCTTTTTTCCAGACTGAGTTCATCGTGCTTCTTAAACCTTATTTGTGTGGGAAGGTAATTAGGAGTGATTTACTTTGCACAAAGGGCTGGATCCCAGGGAGGTGCGGGTACTGTTTATCACTACACCAGATAAACCCCGGTAATACACCACAGCCTTTTTATTTTCTGGCCAGGAGGTCTCAGCAGACAACTGATTGAACCTGGTGATGTACTCTATGAGGGTTGAACGACCCTGTGTGAGATCTAGGAATTCCATGTCTCTAGACTGCGCTTTGTGCCTGGTGTCGAATACTTTTGCCATCTCTTGGGTCAGTAATTCGAAATCGTACAACGCAGGGTGGTTGTTTTCCAGCAATGGATTGGCCCATGTGGCGGCTACCCCAGATAGATGGGAGAGAAGAAAGGCTGCTTTTGATACGGAATCGGGGAAAGCCTGAGGGCGACACATGAAATGAAGTTTACAGTGATTGATGAAAGTACAGTATTTCTTTGGGTCGCCCTGGTATCTTTCGGGAGTAGCCAAGGGGAAAGGGCTTTGGATCACCACAGGGGCTTTGGATCACCACAGGAGCGGTCGGGAAGGAAGGGGGTATGACAGGAGGAGGGTTTTGGGGAGGAATGGTTTCATCAAATTCGGCTTCTGCAGGTAAGGGATAGCGTGCACTTAGTACCGTGTCGAGGCGGTGGTGTAATGCGGTGGTGGCGGCGGTCATATCAGCGCGTAGGGTTGCAGTAGCGGTTGCCATGTCGACCCTGAGTGCTGTCACTGCCTGCATTAAAGCCGTCACGGGGTCCCCGGCTGAGGTGTCCATAGCTCGACGACCAGTAGGCTTCACAGTCTGTTCTGATCTTGGTGATCCGCCTTGATGGTCGTGCAGCTATAAACTACCTCCGTCCCCAAGTACCGCTCGAGCAGGTAAAGAAAACTGCCCTAGCAATCTTTGAGGCCACAGGTGATGAGTGGCGTCGTCAATCAGATACCAGGAACACCGGAAGGACCCCTGAGTGCTGTAAGGCAAAGGTTAGGGTCAGGTATACTTTGAACAATAATGGCAGTGCAAGCAAACAAGGAAAAGCGACAAAGCTTACCCTGGGGATGATAGGACAGGTAGTAAACCTGAATAGACAACGAGGGAAGACCAACAGCAGGCTGGGATGTACAGCACTTCCTCCAACTCACACCGGTAGCCAGAGCGGGACCAGATAGCAAGTCCATCCAAGGTCCAGGTGGTGAACCCCAAATGACTCAGGAGACAAAACGTGATCGACAGGAATTGCGTGGGTAGAAGTTCGCCAAAACAGAAGGGTAATCCAGAGCAATTCCAGGGCCAGAAAAGGGGGGTCAAGAGTTCCAAGGGTCCAGAAGATGCGTTGAAATAAAAGGGAAATCCAAGACAAGTCCAAGTAACGGTCCGTGGTCGAGTTCCAAAGTGTATCAAGAAGAACGAGGGTAATGCCGAACAGGTCTCTGGTGGAAACAGCTGTGAAGCACTGAGTGTTTCCTCTCAGCTCTTTTTGAAGGAAAGTTAGATCACGTGACAGGGCACGTGACCGCACAGGAGCGTCACGTGATGGTCGGACGCCATCAGTGATTGGTGGTCGTCCGATGTGGACGCTAGCGTCGGCTACAGACGATCCCGTGACCAGTCACGTGATCGTCTGAGCGGGACGCGATCAGGTTCCCCCGTGCGCGGGAGCTGGAGCCGACGACGCCGGAGCCGTCGGGCATGGATGAGATGCCATGGCAAGCGCCAGCACGGAAATGGGCGGAAAGAGGTGGTTCTGCCCCCTCGGACATCCCGCCTGCCGTGTCTTCCCCGTTGGTGTGGGTGGTGGGTACGGGAACGGATGGTGCCTGGTGAGTGACGGGAGGAGGGCAGGACCGGGGACGTGACAGGTGGTCTTTTCTTTTATCTTTCTTTGTTGGTTCTTTTTCACTGTGTCTGAATGTGTTTCTCTTGTGAGTGGCCTGATGCCTATGGGTTAATGGTGCAATAGAAAAACATAGATAGATAGATAGATAGATAGATAGATAGATAGATAGATAGATAGATAGATAGATAGATAGATAGATAGATAGATAGATAGATAGATAGCCCGACGGACGGGGAGACGGACTAAGGCGGCTCCTTGTGCCATCGGGCGTGCCATGTCCTCGGTGTCTGTACCCTGCTCACATTTTACTTTTTCAATTGCTTGCGGTTGTTGCTGCCTTCTTACCATTTAACAGTTTGACGACTAAGGGACCATCGGACACTTTTGGGCACTGGGCATGGAGGATAAAATTCTTGTTTTCAAGCTTGCCTGGGGGGCTGTGAGAACCCTCTCCCCTCTGCAGCTGGATTGGTTGGCGGCTAGAGGATTTTATCTGCAGAACAATTTTGAGCTTGCTGCCGTTTTGTTCTGTTCTTGATTCTGTGGCTGGCCCTCTATTGTTGAGACTGAGTTTGCATCAAGACATCGAGACAGCCTACATCAAACAACCTAGTAGTCTGTACTTATTTACTTATAATTTAGTTGGTAGTCAGTCAGACAGCTAATTCTAGCTACTGCTAGTGTTTTGGTGGTGAATGTCGGCACTTGGGCCTGTTTAAATTTTGTGCTTTCGACAGTTTTATCATTTTTACATCCTTATAACCAAGGATTGCATCATCACTTCTTTTTATATTTTTACTTTTTCAAGCATATGCTAAACTTTGTACTTACATCATGTTTAATGGTTTTAAACTGCATGTATTTTACTCTGTATTTTATTTGAGAGGTATTAGGCCAAGTAGAGCTTTTATTGTGTGGTAACCGTCTGTCTGCACTTGCACTTTTTTAGTAGTTGGGTTATATTTACTGAGCACTATGTCTAAGCGTGAAGCCATGGATCTACCTCTGGGGGCGAATGCAACAAAACAAAGTAAGCCCAGCCAGGCAGTTGTTGGGTTGGATGGTATCTCAGTTGTAAGTAAACCTAAGAAAGGTAAAAATAGCCAGATGCCCCTAAACCAACCAACTTTAAACGATTATTTAAAACAGATGGCTGGTAAATTAGAAGAACGTAACCAGAACACGGAAAGGGCAATTGAGGTCGCCATATCTCACGACTGTGAAAACAATTTTGCGCCTTCCCTTCCCAAATAATAGCTCCCCTAGTATATCTCAATGTCTCAATGCAAGTTTTAATGCTAGTGATCAAGCATAGTGGGATCCTTCCCTGGTGCTGGGCAACTTGGGTTTGGAACCCCAATCTGAGGGGCAGAGACTGCTATTACAGAGTACGAGGGGCACAGGGTTAAATCCCCCAGTACCAAGCCCTGCTGATGATACCCTGGATTCAGCCTCTAGTGATTTTAAAATACTGGATGAGGTGCTAGATAGAAAGCTGGTTCCTGTCCTCTCTAGAATCACTTCCCTCAAATACTCTCTGAGCACGTCACTTTGTATTATTAATGACTTAATTAGGGGGTTAAAAAGTGATATCCAGGAACTTAATGGGATGGTGGAAACAAGAAATAGCTCAATGGTGATAGGGTCTGTTTTACCGGAAATAAATAACACCACTAATATACCCGAGAAGGGGAGTTGTGAAATGAAACAACCGGTGCCGCTGTTAGTCCCTGTTCACATTCACCAGAATGGGATTCCCTTAGAAGGTTCCACTCTGACAGGAGCTAATGGTTTAAAACTGGTCCCCACCCTGGGTTCACACTCAATCCGGAAATACATTAGTCAGGTTATAAAACAAGTAGTCATAGATCTCCCCCTGGAAGCCATACCTCTGGTGGGAGACATCACAGGTTTGCCCTGTTTAGATAATGGTATTACAGAATCAACAACTTCCCTCATAAATAAAACCTCCCATTGGATCAACTCTCAATTACAAGGGATGAAGATTAACCCTAGAGGTATATTAATGGCAAGAAGGGTTGGCAAGGTGAAAAAAAGGGTGGAGGGGGACTGTGTGTTAGTTTCAATGACTACCCTGGCTATGCTGGAATACTTGGTCTCTTCCCTCAACCCAGAGTGGTGGTCTAGGAAGCTCATTGCTCATAATAGTGAATGTTTTCCCTTAGTAGCTTTCTATCTGCCACAGATAGCCCCTTGTACAATTCAACAAGAGGGGGAGGATCTTAATTTACAAAGGGGAACAAGGGTTGCGTTAGGAAGGGGTTAGGACAAACCATGGGAAAGGAGGGGGGGATATTGTAACAGCAAACCGTTTTGAGGTTTTATCGGACATTGAGGAGTTGGATTGACCTGTCTCCCTGGGGGAGAGGGGGGGGGGGCTCGGACTCTGAAGGGTCTGTAAAAGACTGTTTGTGGCACCGCAATACTAGTGAACATGTGGTCTCCCCCCCACAGGGTTAGATTTGCCAGTTCTGTGCTGGAATATTGCTGGCGCAGGGAAACAATTACTGAATAAGGAAGCAGTGTCATTCCTGACGCCCTATGACATTATTCTTTGTCAGGAAACTTGGGCACTGACCTCAGTATGTTTAGCTGGTTATGTTTCAAAATGTATTGCAGCTAAGAAGGGTGGGAGAGACCATTGCTATGGGGGTATAGCAATCTTGCTTAAGTCTTCCCTAAATTATGGTGAATTTTTACAACAGCCCACATGTGCTTAACAAGGGGTGTCCAGGGGCGTTGAAGGAACTCTTCGAATCCAATTGTATACCACTGGGTATAAACACGATTGTGATTTTGGGTGGGGATTTTAATGCCAAATTAGGTAAGGAGATGTTTAGTGAATTGGTGGACCCAGGCGAAGATTTTGCCTACGGGATTCCAACACCCCAACTGACAAATGAGAGAATTTGTGCTAGGGGCCTTACTTTTTAACACATGGTTTTTGGACTGGGGTATCCGACCCCTAAATGGTTGTATGGGCTTAGATCTACCTCGGAAGCCCACATTTGCAGGCACCAAATGCACATCTATTATAGATTATTTTTGTATCCATTTAAAGCACTGGCCCCTAATTATGGACTTCCAAGTGTTACATAAACTGCATAGTGACCATTTTCCTTTGAGGTTAGTATAGAGGGTGGGTTATTCTGGGGTGCCATCCATTAATCACCCACATTTGAACCGTTGTGAAGTTAATCCCTTTTGCAAACGGTTACCCTGATCAAGGTGGTTCAATCAAACATGGAGCACATTGTTTCTATCTTTTCCCAGGATGAGGACATTAGGGGAATTATTCTGGCCTCACAAAAAATATGGAAATCCCTTACAGATCTTCCAGCATGATTTTAAACCTCGGAGGAATAATACTCAAAGCTGGTTTGATGAGTCATGTAGAGCAGCCCAGAACAACCTGAAGGGGCTATTGTGTCATAGTGCTAGTAGCATAGCAGAGATAATCAGTGCCCAGGCTCAGTACAAAACTGCTTTGGCTAAGAGGGAACGCTGTCTAGAAGAACAGGCATGGGAAGAACTGCTCCAGGCCATTTTGGCAAGGGACTCAACAAAATTATGGGAATCTGTAGCAGATGGTCCGGTTCATAAAAGAGTCAGAACTCATAGAAAGAACAATGTGAGTGTGAAGGCTTGGTCTGACCAATTTTGGTCTCTATTTAAAACACAAGCATTTAGTACGTATGATGGGGTGCGAGGAACTACACTTCACTTAACTGTGAAGGAAGTTCAAATGGATGTTAACTGACGACTGCATAACCGGGTGCCGGGCCCGGATGCAATTCCAGCAGATTTATTTAGGGAGGAATTAGAATTGTGGGCCTCTGTATTAACCAACTGTTTTAATGCTTATCTTGTACTTTTGGAATACCCATAGTCTTGGAGCAAAGCCATAATATACCCTATTTTTTAAAAGGGTGATCCGTGTTGCCTGTATCTTATAGGCCAATTTCTTTATTAGATACCTCTTTTAAGATCTTTGGACGTGCAGTCCTGGAAAGTCTGGAACGGTGGATTGCTGACAGTGAGGTCCTTGTGCCATTCAGTATGGCTTCCACCCAGGTCTGGGGACCCGAGATCAAGCACTTAACTGTACCTGGTGGGATCATCTTCTATTTTTCTGAGGGGTGAACCACTCTCCTTGGCGTTCATGGACCTGAGCACAGCATTCGATAAAGTGGACTGAGCAATGTTGTGGAGGGTGCTCAGGTCCATGGGGTGCCCAGAGGAGTTGGTAAAGCTGATACAAATCATCCATGAACATACCACTGCCTGTATGAGATTTGGTGAACAAGGACAATGTACAGGTTTTTTTAGGTGGATTTGGGAGTGTGCCAGGGGTGTGTGGTAGCTCCAGTGCTATTTGCCCTTTATATTAATGGCCTTTATCGGGCACTGGTGGAAACTAATGTTGATTTCCTCAGGCTGGGTGGATTCCTGCTCCCTGTGTTGGCCTATGCGAACGACACGGTGTTGATCGCCCACACCCCTATTGCCTAACAACATCTAGTAGATGCTTATACCACATTTATGTCAAACCTCAAGTTAGCAGTAAATTCTAAACAATCTGCAGTAATGGTTTGTTCAAGCCTAGATGGTAGATCGATAAAGTTAAAAAAAATGTGGAGTTGTGGCGAAATAATCCCTAGGGTAGATACATTTGATTATCTTGGAGTGACCTTCAGCGAAAACTAGTGGGGGATCTCACGTATAGAGAAGCAGTGCTCCAAAATGAGGCAAGCTCTGGGGCCTATCTCGTTTTAAGAATATGTGCTCAGGGCAACCGATCAAAATGATTTTGGATGTATATAGAGACCAAACGAGGGACGCAATAAATTATGGGATGGCTCTGTGGGGTATGGAGAAAGTCATCCCAATCAAAATAATAGAAAACACTTTCTTAAAAAAAACTGCTTGGTTTACCTAGTTCAACACCTAACTTTGCCGTACATATTGAACTTGGAATCCGCCATAATGATGATGAGTGGCAAATGGTTTCTTTCTTACATTAGTTGGCGGCTTGGTCTAATCCAAAAGCTACATTAACGCATATGATCATTAAAACTTTGACCACTAGTTTGGCAAGACGTAAAATACCATGGCTGACTTATATTTATAAGTGTACATCTCAGCTGAATCCTCAGAGTTTGCAACATCCACCTGCCCTTCTAATACATGCTACTGTGTACAAATATTAGCAATTGTTTTCTTCTATTATTGTGTCCAATAGAGAAACATCTGGGCTCCAAGTGGAGTCAAGTAGAAAACAAATGCTCGTTTCAGGTTTAGAGGCACTCAGCCATATCTTCTGCACAGCCACAAGCTCATAGACCATTGGGTATTGACCAGGGCATGTATTCATTCTTTATGGCTCAGGACGAGAATGAAAAACTGGCTTAGCATGGAACAGTCCACAGTTTGCCCGGGGTGTAACTGGCCAGAAGAAGATCTCCTACATTTTATTTTGTTTTGTTTTGTCCTGTCTACCAAGACATTAGAAAGAGGACTTTTGTACCTCTGCTCAAAGATGAAGGCTTTATTCAAGCCGGACTTGCCCTGATATTCTTTCTTGCTGCGTGCTGAAACTAGCCCAGTAGCCTGGGATTGTCTAGAATTCTTGAGAAAAGCCTGGTATCAGCAGAAGAAATTGTTTGACAGAAGAAATAGTACATGCATTTTATATCAATCCAATGTTTTTAACACATATGATGTATACATTGTGTTTGTACATGGTTTTCAAAATTGCTTTATGGATTTTATGGATTTTTGTATCCGAATAAACTTTATTGATGATGATGAAAGTCAGAAAAACTGCGATATTCCGAAACCTGACACCAAAAGTAACCAATGCACACATCGCTGCCAAAAGTCATTGAAGGGTCCCAGGGGTCTTACTCTCATATGCCAAGCCTTTGAGGAGGGCACAGCAAGTTTCATCTTCACAGGACTTCTGCAGTCAGAGAAATCATTGACCAAAGGATAGCAGTGTGAAGAGTAAAACTGCTGCACTTCAGAAAGACTTTGGTTCAATTTCTCTTCTTGGATTCAGCATCCCAGTGGCTCCTTCCTCCAAGAGTGGGCCATCCTCGGAGGGAATCGTCGAGTGAAAATGAGAAACTCTGCCACTTCGCCTGCCAAGGCACCAAATGTACTGTGATGAGGAAAAGCACCTTGTAGCCTCAGAAGTCATCTAGGGGTCCCAGGTTCGTCTTGGATTCTGTTCTCCTGTGCCCTCTCAGGTACTTTGGGGTGGTAGAACCTTTTAAAGAAAGAATAGGTTTTTTTAACATTATTGGACAGGGCTGTAAAAGACAAGATAAATGATTCCCTAATGTTTCCATTACAGGTTGCCCAGGTTGGGAAATGTTCACACAGAATTGTTTATCTAGTCTACAGAAAGCATTCTGCCATTGTTCAGAACTAACCTGCCTTTCTTCCCTATTATTTGCCGATACATCTCACTTAAGAACTCACATGCCTATTTAAAACTGTCTGCAGTTATTGCAACTATTACTGTATTTAAGTATTGTGTGGTACCACGAAGAGTGTATATATTTGCCATTATTTCCAAGTAGAAAGTGTTATTATTAAATTGAATATATATTCTTGAATCTTATTTTATATAAAGAAGCTGTGTTATATCCTAACATAGTGTGTGAACATTCCTTTGTGGGGGCTTTGGGAATTCACTGTACTTATGAGCCAGCCTGCATCAACCCCTGAAAGCTTAAGCCTGGCTACTCGTCCATTGCTAGCAAATTGAGAGCCAGGGATGGAGTGTTTTGTGCCTTTACCCTACCATATAGAGGGCAGAAGTACAGATACCCGCCTCCAGTCTTTACAGTTCTAAAGAACCTTATTTTTCTTCTGAACTTTGCTACATGTGTACTTTTCTAATACTGCTCCAATGTGATGTTATGACTGTTTTTTGTAGTTTCTATTTTTCGCATTGTAGTGGTCAGCATCCCGTTTTGATTATACCAACCATAAGATGTCATACAGACATTGGACAGCTCTTCTACTTCAAATTCCTTATTGAAAAGAACATTTGGCTTAGCCAACCCTTGCTTTTTGGTCAGATATCTTCTTCTTTGTCCTCTATCTTGTCTCAAAGGGAGTCTTGAGTGTATTTATGTATATGACTCAAGTTTATAAAGGGGGCATGCCCATACATATAGGCCGATTCATTTATTCATGGTGGCGGCCTTCTTCTTCCTTATCCTCAATCCAAGAGAGGCTGTTCTTGGAGCCCGCACTCTGTGTCGTGTACCCTTAATTCCTTTACTATATGTCCAGGTAAGAAATGTAGTGTTCACCTATAACAGAGGCGTGTACCTGGTTCTGATGGTACAGCTTGATTTTTACTCTACAATAAGCAGTTGTATTATTTCAACAGCCAACAATGTTTCTTCTGCTCTCATTCCAATAAGGGCTCGGTAGGGGGCACTTTTTCAATATTGGTATATGCCGATATTTTCCTACGAATATCCAATGGCCGAGCCACTGATACAAAACCCATAACTGTCTGCATACTTTTTGGGAATACTTTCTTCACTTGCTTGTTTGTGCATTGATCTATCAGCACATGTGGCAGAACACACAGGGCCTCATCACAAGTTGGGCAGTATCCCACTGATAATTGCACTGGGATACCAACCAGCGCAATTACCGTTACTCGGTCCGGTGCAATTTGTGCCAGATCACGAGTAGTGGTAAGGTGGTAAATCCCCATTTCCCATTGGGTCCACTGGACCCAATGGGGATGGCTGGCGGAATTACCGCTGGAACAAATACCACCGGTGGTAATAGCACCCAAAATGTCCATACTGCCGGCACATTCAGGTCCCGCTCAGATTGGGCGGAGCAGAAAATGCAGCGGTAAAATCATTACCACTGCATTTTCCCACTCGGCCCAACTCCTGATGAGGCCAACAGTCTCTAACGAGATGCTGCTATGATACTTCATGCCATAGTCAAGCTTCTCAGGTCATTAGTATAGCTCTTGTAGTTTAGCTAAGAAATTCAACTTTCTTTATGGCTGCTTGTTTACAATTGTGTTCACATAGCTTAATTTCTATATTTGCTTTCAGTATGCATAGTTTCTATGAGGGGTTTAAATACCAGATCCTTCTCCATTGAAAAGGGTGTTCACTGGGGATGTATCCTCGCCCCAACAATCCTTTCCATCTGTTTAGCTGGGTTTGTGTGGAAAGAGCAACATTAGAAGCCAATACACCCTTCTTTGGAGGAGGTAAAATAGGCACCTTGCTGTTTCCTGATTTTGACTTTTCGCATCCCTAGTAGATTGGTGAAACAAAGCGAGGTTTGTCCATCAATGGCACCACTAGCGTGGGGCAAAGAGGGGCCAGGGCCTCCCTTTATCAAAATGCCTCCTAGAGTTTTGACACCCCAAGATGTTCAGGCTACCCCTATGAAACATGTCTGCGGCCACCACTGTTGTCCATCTGGGCCACTACAAAGGTAGAGTATTAAACTGTTATCACATTGCACAGATTTGGATTTACAGAGCAGAGTGTTCACTGAAGCACCGGCAACGTTATTAACGGTACAAGTGTTTCCGTGGTCCCCACTCCCATGCAAATGGGAACTCACAATTAAGCGGCGCCTGACTTTTTCGGTTCACCAGGGTTGTAATCCCCTGGTGTTACCGGGAAGTCAGGCAGGCCTCTAGGTCTATGTTCTTCCAGTTTCTTTTCTTGCTGGCATGGAACAACTCCTTTCCGTCCAGTAGGCGGGTTTGGTGCTGAATCTATGTGACTTTGCTGAGTTCTTTTTTTCAGAGCCGATTCTTAAACCCATTTCACAGCATATTGATGCAGAGGGAAACCCCCCACGTCTCCCCATCTTCATTATAACCCCAGCCCATCCCCCATCTATTTTTCAGGCAAAATGCAGTAAAAGAAGTTCATTTAAATTGGCTGTGAAAAAAAGCTGCGCAATAGACTACCTTTACGCTTTAGCCAATGGGTTGCAGGCTGCCTCTCCCCTTTTTCTTCTTTTTTCTATTGCCATGTAATGTTAATTTTCTTTCATAATTCTGCACTAATTTGTCTTTATTTTGAGATAACTACCACTACTTGAGAATAACTTGTAACTAATGATGAATAATACCTGTTTGAGCCCTGAATGTGATTACATGACAACTGAGCTATACGAAGTTATCCTTTTATTTTATTGTTGTTTCCTGCCCTCTAGTGGACAAATATAATTTCTATACCTCTAAACCTATTTTGACTCTGCCTACAATTCACCTAAAACGTTTTTTAAGCTTCCATTCTTTATCATCTTTCGCAAAATTATTTCTTTCCTTTTTCTATCTACATTTGTATGGTTGTATGGTAGTTGTTTACAGAATACAAATCTTTCCTGTTGGAGATGCCTAAATGACAATGAAACACGTGTTGGGGAATATGTAACCTATGAGGTTGTTACACAAAATGGTTAAATCCAAAACAAGAAGAAAAAAACAAGAATTGAATGGTCACTTCTTAATAAGCATCTGGCACGTTACAATTAAATTCCATAATTTGAAGTTTGTTTCACATTTAAGCATGAAGGCTTCTTTGCTTTGCACACTGCGTATGTTCCAATTCTCTTCTTCCATACCCCTTCACTGAAATCGCTGACAAAGCTCACTACAGTCAACTCTTGAATGTTTCACCCTTATCACCCTAATCTTAGCCGTTACTTTGGCCAAACGAAAAATATAAAAGCATCGCACACAACAGTTCACTTTAAACGCCTTATGTCATAAGGACCATATACAGGGGCAAGAGGCAAACACTCCCTGCCTCATTCTGAGATACACAGAGAGCATGCTAGTAGCCATTTTAGATCAGATTGCTTTCAAAAGCAAAGTTATGTTTCATAGGAAAGTAGGCCTCCCCTGTGACTGCTCCACATGTGCCCAGGCTCTTACTCTGGGACTTCAGCCAATTCGTTTGCAGCCACTATGAATGGTCGCTGGATTATACCACAGATCTCCTAGCTGCAGTCTTCTAGTTAGGTCTTGTACATGGCTAAACCAGGGAAGCAGGGCACCTCCTTGGTTGCTCCCCACGTCCATCATGGTGTATCCATAGTTACTCAAGTGGGTGTTAGACGATATCCTCTCCCAGTGGAGTAAAGGTTTTAATGCTATGGAATCCCCCACAGTGAAAATCCCAAATTTTAGATACACCAATACATGTGGGTACTCCGTGCGAGTAGCAATAGCTTTGTGAGAAATGTGCTTTATGTATTGACCAATTTTGTTACATTACAATGCCCCCAAAGTTCGGCGCCATACAGATCTACAGCCACTGTTTGCATTCTATAAACCTTCCAAAAAGGGGCAAGTACATTTTTTTCCAAAAGAATTGGAAAAGAACAAAACAGTGCAAGACTGTCTTGTTAAGATCCTACCCTCTTTTTTCAATGTGTCTACCCCACTTCCCGTTGACACTCAGCCCTTTGCCCAAACAATCAAAGTATCCATTGTCCTCTATTGTTAACCCAATAATCTGCACGTTTGTCAGGGTACAGGACCTGAATCTCCTGTAAATCCAAATATGTGCAATGTGACAACAGTTTAATGCTCTACCTTTGCAGTGGCCCAGATGGACAAAAGTGGCATCCCCAGAAATTTTAGGGGTGGCCTGAAAATCTTGGGGTGGCAAAACTCTAAGAGGCAACTGGGCCAGTGGCGGTGGAGGGGGGGGCAGCGTTTTTAGTATGGTGGCCGTGGCCCCCCTTGGCCCCTGGCGGTGCCACTGATGGACAACCCTTGCTCCGTTTCACCAACCCACTTCGGATGCGAGAACTCAAAATCGCACTATCAGGAAACAGCAAGGTGGCTATTTTACCTCCTCCCACGAAGGGTGCATTGGCTTTTAATGTTGCTTTTTGACCCCAAACCCAGCTAAAAAGAGGGAAAAGAGTGTTGGGGCAAGGAAACATCCCCAGTGAACACCCTTTTCAATGGAGCAGCATGTGCTATTTACACCCCTCGCCACCCCCACCCACCCAGCCGTCCAGCCCCATCTCACTGAGATTATATTATATTGTTGCTCTCAAGTGGGATTTGGGTATATCTTTCTAAAGGAGAGTCTTCCGCACCTCACATCTTTGTATTCCATCAAATGCTGTTTATATGAGGATTTTTTAATGTTTATGTTGACGTTTAAAAATGTGTAATGTGCCTTAGGCCCAAAGGCAAACGGGCGCACAAACAACAAAAAACACAGACACATAAAAGCAGACAAAACAATAAAAAAAATACACAAAAGAAAAAGCACAAAAAATCCAGCGAAAACAGTAAAATCACAAAAATCAATCTACACATCAAATATGCAAAGCCATACAATCAGCAGGTTAAACGACGAGCCCAGGCCAAGCCAAAACACTTCAAGGAACAAAGAAGGTCTTCAAAGCTTTCTTTCTTAAAGCAAGAAAATTAATAATCCATTCTTAACGTTTAAGGGATGGAGATATAAAGTTAAAAGAGCATTTCCCCGCCCTCTCCAATTTCACCTGGGGCACCATCAACAGATTAATTTGATTAGATCTCAGCAATCGTATGGATTGCTTCTCTTGAATCCTCCTTTCAAAGTAAGCTAGACTTTGGCCAAAAATACATTTATGTGTAGTGGAAAGGATTCTAAAATTCTGTCGTTCCTTCGCAGGTAAGCCAATGTAATGCCCTTCGCGCAGGTGTAATGTGTGCTCTTCTGTTAAGGTTGGAAGCTATTCTTACCACACTATTCTGTAGCACTTGAATCGTAGTAATATTTTTCTGAACAGTACCAATTAGAAGACTGCCGCAGTAATCAATGTTAGCGCTAATTATGGACCGGGAAATAATATCATAGTTCTCCTAATGCGGCAGAGTAAGTTCAAGTAATAAGTTGATGATGAGATGACTGCGCTTACTTGATTCCAAAGTGGAATCTAAAAAAACACCAAGGGTTTTAACCTCAACTGAAGAACTGGAATACAACTACCAGCAATGAGAACATTCCTATCCAGATCAGAAAGCCTGGAAAGTCCTTGCTGGGAGCCCACCAGAAGGAGCTCAGTTTTAGCATCATTTAGGGCCGGGCAGTTATGAGCCGTCCAGCTTTCATCAAGTTGGTGTTCACTGTCGCAGAATCTGCGGAATAATCGCCTCTCAGCAGAATCAAAATGTGTGTGTCATCAGCGTAATTTGTATATAAAATATCCTCATCATCTAAAATGTCAAATAAGTGTTTCATAAAAAGATTAAAAAGAGGGGGTGACAGACAAGATCCCTGAGGGACACCACAGAGGAGCTCAACAGGGGGCTCCATACATGTTTTATTAAAAATTCTTGCTGATCTGCCCGATAAAAACTATAAAACCCAATTGGCTGCTTTTTCGGAAAAAGAAACGGTGGATTGAACTAGTTTTAAAATCTACAAGATTGAATGCAGCCGGTAAATCCAAAAGGACAATAAGAGACATCTGTCCCTTGTCCAATCTGCCTCTGGAGCTGGTTTTCACTGCATTTGGGACACTCACTTTCAAATGCAGAAGTGCGGATTCAGTCCCATGAGAGGGTCTGAATCCAGACTGTCTACATCGTAGCAGATCATGCTCTTCCAGGTGAGCCTGTATCTGTACAGATGCCAAGTGGTCTTCTATCTTTGGCATGAATGAGACACTTGTAATAGATCTGTCATTAGTAGGAATGTTTTGGTCAAGCACGTTTATGTCTTATCAGGGGCGAGACCCAGGTTTGTTTAATACAAGCAGGCATGGAGGCCCACAAAAAAGAGGAATTCATGAAATCAGCAATGATGGGTGCTAGAACAGTCACCCAAGCCTTCATAATCATGGAAGGACAATTCATAGGTTTTAGAGAGACTGTATCACTGTTTCTACCTCAGGCACAGCCATCTCGCTAGCATTGAAGGATAATGAAGACAAGCTAGAAGATGACAAGGGAACTGAAGGTAACTGCTCTACTTATGTTATATATTTGTTCATTAGAAGAGAAAGCCTGAAAGCTTGATCTACTGTGTGAACCCCTCTGAGAAGCCTGCTTGTTAATGACTAGTACTATTACAATTATCTTTCCAATCTTCTAGTTGGGCGATAGTTTGCTGAGCACAGCACTCGGCCAAGGTACCAGAACTGTGCCAAACGTATAAATCGTGTTATAGACCGTCCATAAATTTCGCTCATATTTAAATAGATCTGTTGGGATTATATTGGGATCTGGAGCCTTTCCCTCCTAGTTTGGTTCATGAATGCCTCCAGAGCCTTTTTTTAATGTGAGAACATAGGACTCACTTGTATCTGTTTCTATCAGTGCATTTAGCATTAACAGCAGAAACAAAATTCTATCTTCTATAATTTTGAGAAATTATGAAACCAGAGATCTTCAGTCATTGCTTGTTGTTAGCTGCTCCCTTCGACAATCGTCCCAGATTGGACATCATTACACGATGTAGCAGATATAAGGGCTTCGCATCTTTCCGCCACTTTGGCATGCTATATGTTTTATCAAAGCCTTATATATATTTTGTAGAATTGAATTTATTATTGATAGGTCATGTTGATTTTAAAGCCTTCAATAGGTCCTCTTTTTTCTCTTTCTAATTATAATGAAAGTAAGTAGTCTTTTTTATTTGTGTTTGGTGAAATATAATTCTGTGACCTTAACTGTTTTTGCTCCAGTGCCCCAGACTAGCTGAGGGTGTTTTTCTTTACATCCCGCAAGACAGACTGCAAAAAAGGCAAAGTGGCTAGGAACATTTGGGGGACTATGATGTCTAGGTCCAAGTCTGATCATTTAAACCACTTCTGCCATTAATGCTACTCTGTGATATACTCCTCTGCGTATTATCAGGGATACTGCACTATGGCCTCTTCTGATAGCTCATCTATTTTCCATTAGTTGTTTAAGAGTCCATTTTGGATCACGTCTGTCAACTGAAAAATTACAGAATAATACAAGGTTGGAGGACGAAGTTGGTGCATCAAGACACAACAATGAGCCTGGGGAATCAGGAGAGGACCCCAGTAGGCAGGGTTTGGGGCCAACGTGGAAGTGAACAGCACAAAGGCTGGGGCAATGGGTGGGGGAAAAATATTGAAATATTCTTTCCCCCAATACATATTGCTGCCAACTCATCCATCTGTGTCCGCAGTCCTGGGACATGCCAACAAGCTGGTGGAGCACAGGAACTAGAGGGGTGTGACTTGGCAAGAGAGGGGAGACGGAGGGGTAACGGATGTGGGTATGCTTAGCTGCTGTCCCTTGTCCAGCTGCTAAATCTGCCTCTGGAGCTGGTTTTCACTGCATGCAGCTGGGCTACTGTACCTCTATTAACCCCCAGTGATCAAGCAGCAGAAACCGCCAGAATGACATGTGTACTCACATATGGTAACAAAACACCACAGTTAAAATCTTTAGTAAAGAAATTCTGGCCTCTAATCCAAGCGGCATTGCCAAATGAGCCAAAACCTAGAATGGCCCTCAAGAGATACAAGAACCTAAGGGAGTATCTAACACACTAAGGGATTTAGACAGCAGTGTGCCTAGAGACCCTTGTGGACCCCAGTGCAGTAACTTTGCTAAAAATGTTGGGGGGGACATGACATCTGAAGGAAGAAAAGGTGCCCAAGCCAAATGAATGGGGACAATATGGTGTGCCATGAAAGTTGGGAGGGGGACAAACACCCCTGCCCCCCTAAAATGACACCCATGGTGGACCCTGAGACAGGTGATCGGCCACTACCCGTATGGATCATGCACGGTGTGCCGGTGCACGAGAAAAATTAAATTGTTTTCCATTGAAGGTAAAAGCTGGGAACTCAGACATTACTCTCATTGCAAGACACAAACGCAATTTACTGCATACAATGCCCATGTGGTAAGAGATACATGGGCCAAACCAGCAGTCCCCTGCACAAGAGGATCATTGAACACCGATCACGGATTAGGTGTCGCAACATGACAGCCTCATTGTTGGCACATTATGTGGAACAACACCACACCCAAGAGGGCATCATATGGTGGGTGGTGGACATAGGTAATACATCTTTGAATAGTGGCAATGCCCTCAACCACAAATAATCTTGGTGGATTTACAAACTTGGGACACATTGAAGGGGCCCCTGAGGGACCCTCGAATGTGGAAACAAGGCAAAGTCACCACACACGAATAGATACACCAAACACGAGGTTCCGTTCCCAAAATCTAGGATTTATTGCAAT
Organism: Ambystoma mexicanum; assembly: GCF_040938575.1. NCBI lineage: Eukaryota > Metazoa > Chordata > Amphibia > Caudata > Ambystomatidae > Ambystoma > Ambystoma mexicanum. The sequence continues at coordinate 1,176,334,142 of NC_090921.1, read as the reverse complement.
ACAAAAATAGTCCCAATTGGCCAAGTGGTCTCATGCCCCGCGACGTGTGTCTAAACAGACCTCAGGGGATGCAAGCAAGCGAGAGACGTACATCAGTTACATATATACAAAAGGAGCACCTTACAATCAGCAATGACACAGTATGACACATTTGATGCTGCCCCAATTCATTTCCCTTTGAATTAGAGGCAATGATTGACCAGTGTGACAAATATGACACCTTAGACCACCATATTTAGTAACAGGTTGCAATCTCCAGTTTTACAGACACCATTCTTTGTTTGCGAGAACACAGCGTTTCTGTTTCTCATAGGCAAGCTGTGCGTAGGAGACTGGCGCATACCAGGTCTCCCAATCTCTAAGTTTCGATTCTCGCTCTGGAGGTCAGCCCGCTTTCCAGGGCCTCACTGGGCTTAGGAAGGGGGGCCGTAAAGAAGAACATAATTATAATCTTTAAATGATAGTTTCGTACATTGCTATTCTTTCAAGAGACTCGCTGGCATTCATGTACTGATTAAATGCCTTGCTCCCTGTCTTCAAGGGTACGTGAGGGAGGGAATCGGGCATTTCTGTCTGGCTCTCCAGTGTAATGTTTCAACATGTTTTCGTAGCCTTGCACCATTGAAACGAAATAATATCTACAGCAAAGCAGTTTTACATGAGGCAAAGAGGCAACGTTAAAGAGAACAGAGAGAAAACAAAATGGCGATTCTAGTCATCTTAAAATGGCCGCACTCGAGCTGGGCCAATAGCTAATAACTAATGAGCATGTATTCTTAACACTTTAAATGAGGCGGCTGGCCATCGGCCAACCAATTATCATGCATTTATTTCCACCCAGGGATGTCTAGATTTTCTGGACTGACAAACCCTCCTTTTGGCTGTATGCCAAACGCCTCATCCGTACATTATGTTTCACTTTTTGTTCCATTTCGCATAATCTAGGCTGCATAGAGAGGCATAGCATCAGAAATCAATAGCTGTCTTTCTATGTACTACGTTCAATTCTCTGTCAGCTTTGGTGCAGGAGGGGGCATTCATCGATTCCGACATTCTTCCCTCGTCCTTCTTCTTCGTTGTATTCGTCGCAAATATCTTTTGTTCTTCTGCTTCTCCGGATGTTAAAACAGTTCAATTAATGTTTACAATATTTTATGTCAGTTGCTACCTGCCTTGGTTGCTTTTTCATTTCGGCAAGGCCTCTGTGCATTTGCACATTGCTCTTGAGTTTCAGAGCAGTGAACTTTGGGCCACGTGCGCCCCGCTTGTTCGCTCGGGTTCCTGACACATGGACTTAACACCGAGGAGTTGCGTTTCGTGAGCTGTCTAACTTGCACAACTCTTACGCCACCCTCCTCTAAGCCTCCGGTTCCCACTTCATCCGAAAATAGGAAACAGAGGCAACAAAGAGATGAAAATGTGATCACTCCTTTCTGCTCCGCAGGTTGTACCGATTTGCTCCTGGTACCGTGTGATCAATGAACAGTGTGGATGCACTTCCATTTTCAAGCTTCGAGTCAGCCTGGGGCACAGTGGCAGATGATGATGGGTGCCCAGGCGACAATGCAGGCTGTGGCACAACAGGAGATGGTGGGTGCCACAGATGTATGCGCTCGATGTTCGCAAGCAGTGATGCGCAATCTGCTGGATAACGTTGCGGCACTCTTTGTCCTTCCGCTCTTATGGCAATCTCATCAGGCTCTGTGCTTCGATCAGGCAGCTTTCGTGGCACAGGACTGGCAATGGCATTTTTCGTTTCTGGAACCTTTGCTGTCTCTTTCTTGTCTTTGTCTTGATGAGTTGACGAGCCAAATGGCGATGGCACTTTCTTGGCGCCTTGCGTCCATCCACACGAAGTGCTGTGTGCGTAGTTAAGAGAACTTCGTAGGGCCCACGCCACCTAGCTTTAATGCATGTCCTGGGCCCATATCATACCGGTAATGCCTCCTGCATCTGCTGATGAATCAAACGTAGTTTTTTGACTAATAAATTACAATAAATGCTGAGTACAAGGTCTTTAACCTTTGTCTTTCTCCTTGACTGAGGTGCGTACCACACATTCATTTGTTTCCCCACTTTTTTTTTATTTTAATGAGTGGAAGAGACCCAGTGCTGGCCCATACTAACATTCACATGCCCTACCCTAACCTAATTTTCTAAATGCACTTCCCGCTGGAGTGACTATTTCTTTTCCCATATTGTGCTGTATTGACAATATCCTGTTCACCCAACTACTCGATTCTGCATAGCCCTAGGCCCATTCCTGTATTTCGTCGGGAGTGCCCCCACCTGTATTTCTTTAACCATCATAATTCTATCATTTATTATGCAGGTCACTTCCTCCGATCGTACTGTCAACATTTCTGTATTTAAATCAGTGGTAGTTTGTTTCAATGTCTGAAAATATGTTTCCTTTTCCCACATTACATGTCACTTTTTATGTGCCTCGCATTTCATTATTGCCACGTGATTTGGACACGTAAGTGCAGACAGTAATCGCACAATCATAGGGCCATGTTGTATTCTAGCCCCCATGCGATGTTAAGAACCCTCTCTCGGCCCATAATCGTTATGGACTACGCCAAAGGCATACTGGCTATCAGTATAAATATTTACACTTAAGTTCTCTGAACTTTCACAGGCTCTTGTTAAGGCAATTATCTCTGCTGCTTGGGTGGAATTCTATTACTCTCCACAACACTTTTTTAATGTGGTGACAGCGTATGCAGCAGTTGATATGCCGTCAGGTAATTTAAAACAGGAGCCATCACAAAACAGTTCCGCTTTTGATTCTTTTAGGGGTGTATTACTTAAATCAATTCTCCCCTTCGTTTCTTCCTCTGTAACCATCAAACAATCGTGGGGAGGCAATTCAGTCCCATAAATGTCTTCTCCGGGTATGGGCATTAGTTCTGCTGAATTCAAAAGCGCTACACCTCATTATTTGGATGTGGGGCGTGACTAAGACAATTTCATATCTAGTCAATCTGGCAGAGGTGAGGTGTTGCGTTTGTTTTTCTATTGAGTAGAACATCTACGGCATGTGGGACCATCAAAATTAAGGTGTGCCCCAATACCATTCCTTCTGTTTGTTTCACCGACGCAGCAGCCGCTGCCACAGCTCGCAAACGTCGGGGTAGTGCGCACGCTACAGGGTCCAGCGCAGAAGAAAAATAGCCGCACGGCCTATTTCTTCCACCTTGTTCCTGTGTTAAAACAGATAACGCGCAGCCTTCATTTCTCATGCATTAATAGCCTAAAAACCCTTCCATCATTCGGTGCGCTCAACACTAGAGCAGAACTCAAAATGGTTTTTAGCGAATGAAATGCTTTCTGACATTCTTCATTCCACTACTAAATCACCACTGCATCCTTCTTCGTTAATCTCACCATCGCTTCCATAGCTAAAACGAAAGTCACAATTCACTTTCAACCATATAAAGCCATGCCTATCATAGCTCTCACATCTTTCTGTATCATTGGAATAGGCATACCAGAAATGCTTTTTATTTTGACAATACACATGATTTCTTTATACTTACTTTATGGCCCTCTACAGCAGCTAGATGAGTTAGTAATAAAATAATACCTTTCGTCTGCCAACATTTTGTACTGCTCAATTTGCGGTAGCATTATTCCTCTTCTTTTGCATTATTTGTTTTCAAGCATTTTGCATCATTGATATTCGCGGCCCAAATATAAGTTGCCATTGTACTCAATTCTACTTTTCTTTTTACATGTTTTTAATCCTAAAATATTCTCTTTACAATACTCTGTTAATGGAAATAGACAATGTTCAGTAAAAGACCCTATTCTGCTTTACTGAAATGAACCCCTCGTTCCGACCCCTATTCTGGGCTGCTCTACTGGGGTTACAACTACAGTGGTAACAACCCATCATCTGATGTGTAATCACCACTGTTATTGCAGTATGCACCTGTCTGAGTACCAACAATGTTCCCCCTTCCTTCTCTGTTTCCCATTTGTGCACCCTGCTCATTTTCACTCCAAGTAGTTACATTGAACGCCTGGCCTCCATTTTGTACTTCATTCCCTTGATCATTCTGATGCTGCTGCATACAATTTCTGTTATGACCATTTGTTCCCCCGTGACCTCTATAAGGCCTTCTCTGACCATAACCGCCTCTATTTTGTAAGTGCGGGCATTGTGCCCGCCAGTGTCCTTCCTCCCTGCAATATTCACATTGGTTTAGTCCCAAAGGCCATCCATATGTATTTGAATTTCCCCTGTTCTCTGTATTTCCCCTTCCCCTGTTGTGTCCTGCTACCTGCTGAAGTAATACCCGCGTTTTCAAGTTTGATCTATCCTTTACTTCTCTTTCATTTTCAGTATTTACCCCGTTTTCATAATATTGAGCAATGTGTAATACTTCTCAGAGCGTTTTTGCTTGCAATGCACTTCCTGATGTCATTATCAAATTTTGAATTGGAAGTATTAATCTGCTCACATATTTATCCACAAACAACCTTTTCCCTGCTTCTGTACTCACATCCTGTCCACTAAAATCTGTAAATACTTCTTCAAATCTGTTAAAATAATCTGTGGCCACCTCATCTTTTCCTTGCACACACGTTGTCATCTTGTCCCATTGAATTCTTTTCTCCGGGACCAATTCTTTTAACTTATGTATTATTCGTGCCGGTAGTACTAACATATTTGCCCCCGGCTGTGCACCCACCGCTTTATTTCTATCCTCCAGTGTTAAATTCGCCCACGTGGCGCCATAGGCCGTCTCATCATCCACCTTTCTTATTTGTTTCCATATCTCTGCTGGCAAAATCACTGGGAATATTAAGTCTGTATCACTCATTGTGAGCAGCGCTGATTTCAATAAAGACTCTACTTCTTTATAAAAACCTGATGGATTTTTTCATATGTCAGGGATTGTCTGTTTTATATTATTCACTTCCTGTCTAGAGAAGGGACATGCACAAATTGAGCTGCGTAATGCGCTAGGATTACCACAGCCGGCGTTTCGCCTACTGTGGAAGTCTCTACCTTCGGTACAAAAGTAGGGGGCACTTCTCTCATGGGGAAGGCCTCACTCAAAAATCCTCCCCATTCCCTCTTATGTAACAATATTCCCAGGTCGAGGGATAAGGCTGTTTCTCCTGTCCCCCGTTCCACCACTCTCTTATACACCGCCAATACTTCGGGGGGCTCACCTTTTTATCGTTTCTATCTTTAGCTGTCAAATATTCTACCATTGTTTGTAACGCTCTCCTCTTCATTGCTAAAGTGTATTAATCAAATATTCCATGTATTTCCATTATGGGAATACTGGGATCTGAAATCCATTTTTGTGCCTCCCGCATGGACGCCTTCAGCTCCGCACTAGTTTGCGGTACTGGCGACGAGAATCGCTGCTGTCTACCCCTCTGAATATTCTTTCTCCTATTCCCCGGTGTGGCCAACATTTCAGAATATTCTTCATCCAATTCATTCTTTATCTCGAACAGTCGCTCTACATGTTCTTTTATTTCCTCATCTCTCCCTCTACCACGGGCTAATGCATTTAAATCCAACAATCGTTGCGGTGGTAGCTTTCCAATAAACTTTTTCCATTCTCCCAATAAATATTCCCCCATGTATTCCAACAATACCTGTCTTTCATTGTTCCCTCTGAAGTTGTGCAGCGACGCTAGCGTGGATGCCTCATCATTGTCATCTATATACATTTCCCCCTGTTCTTGCAGCTCGCGCTTTTTCTCCTTGCTGATCGTGCTGCGAGTTACTCTCATACATTCATTCTGCTCGATTCCGATCATGAGAGGGGCAGTTGGAATAGTGACACTCTCTGGATCAGGAGGTGCGAAGGGATACGCCCGCTGAGGCTGTGATAATCGCGAAACACTCAGGGCTTGCTGGCTAGTGGGTAGTGCAGTGCCTGATACAACCTGTGGTTGTGCTGGCGTTGGGAGGGGCTGAGCAACGGGAGGGGTTTGAGCGACAGCTACTGACGTATTCCGTTTGGTTCCACTCCTCAGACCCTGCTTTGTTTCAGTCAAAATTTTGTTTATTAATTCGTCTGACGTGTGTAGCTCTCTTTGTGGATATATTTTTTCTATGTTTAATTCATCGCGCCGTCTTGCCTTTTGCAAGCTATTACTCCACTCCTCCTCCTCCTTCTCCTCAGCTTTCTCCGTCTTTGCCTTATGCCTGCGCGCATTCTTCTCTCTTCTTCTAAATCTGAGCATCGCTTCCCTCCTCCAGTCCCTAAGGATGTCTGGTGCCCCAGGGGATGCTCTTTTACTTATCAACACCTTTTCCAGGTTATCTATATATCCCATCTCAAAACTCCCATGACTCGGCCACTGAAGGTCTGCCTGTTTTCTGGTTTGCTTATGCCAAGTCTCACACAACATTATCGCTCCCACGCCATACTTTATGTACATCTCATAAGCCGGCGTTCCTCCCGGGGGTGCTTTCTGGCCAGTTTCGAAAGATTGTTCACCGCAGCGGAAAAATCCTGCTAAGGTAGTCAATACCCCAGGCATGTTTTAACCTTACCCTTGGCTAATCAAACTTACTCTGGGTGTTTGATTTTGCAAAATCAACTCTCAGCCAATATCAGGATTACTTACTAATCGGGGCACGACTCACCTGATCGATCAATTTGTCTTCTTCAAGACACAATTCATCCGTATACTGACGCAACCAATGACGTTGTGTCTGTGTATCTCAGCTCTGCCTTGTTTTCGGGACCCTTACCTCCTTCTTCGCTGGCCAGGGGCGTCTATCAGAGATCAGCGGTGTGCAGATCTGCAAAGGAGTCTCTCACCGCTTTCGTAGGGGCGCCCCGTACACCTCTGGATCCCGGCTCGATCACTCCTGTCCTTGCTGTTCTTGTCCCCTTCCTTATGTCACAACGTACACGATGGAACAAGTGGGGTAGGGTCCCAATTCGGACGCCATCTTGAAGGGGCCCCTGAGGGACCCTCGAATGTGGAAACAAAGCAAAGTCACCACACACAAATAGATACGCCAAACACAAGGTTCCATTCCCAAAATCTAGGGTTTATTGCAATACAAAAATAGTCCCAATTGGCCAAGTGGTCTCACGCCCCGCGACGTGTGTCTAAACAGACCTCAGGGGACGCAAGCAAGCGAGAGACGTACATCAGTTACATATATACAAAAGGAGCACCTTACAATCAGCAATGACACAGTATGACACATTTGATGCCGCCCCCAATTCATTTCCCTTTGAATTAGAGGCGATGATTGACCAGTGTGACCCAATCTCTAAGTTTCGATTCTCGCTTTGGAGGTCAGCCCGCTCTCCAGAGCCTCACTGGGCTTAGGAAGGGGGGGCCGTAAAGAAGAACATAATTCTACTCTTTAAATGCTATTTTCGTACATTGGCTCAGCTGCCCCCCATTGGAGGCAGTCAATTCCATTACGTTACGATATTTATATAACATGGCTCGGATATCCTGTGGCGGTGTAGCCTTCATTTTCCCAGAGTGGATCCATGTGTTTATCATTCCAATGCAGAACTACTGAATGGCTGGTCTGCAGGCTCTCTATCTCTCCTGGCCTCTCTCTCAATATGGCCACTATCTACAGGCCGCCTGGCCAGGTTGCCCTCTTCCTCTCTGAGTGGGCTGAGTGGGCTGACCTCTCCTTCTTGCTCCTTGCCTCTACCTCTCAACCTCTCCTCCTCAGAGACTTGAACATCCACCTGGATGCATGGATGCTCCCAGCCCTTCTTCAGGACTCTTTCTGATCCTCTGAGATTCTCTCTCTGTCTCTCTCTATTCTTTTATCTCCTGACTCACTCTGCAGGGCACACCCAGGATGTTCTGATCTCCTCAGAAATCACTTCTCTAACACTCTCACCAATCATCTCTCTGAGTGATCACTTTCTCCTTTCTTCCCACTTCTCACCCTACCATCTCAGGCATCCGACCTATGAAGCGTGTGTCAGTTGAGGCTCTCACCACTACTTTCTCTCCTCCTCCTGCACCTTTGGCTGGCCCACACCCTGACACAGCCCTCTCTAACCTAACTCTCTCTATCTCTAACACTCCGGATGTCCTTGCACCTGCCATGAGGATCTGCTTGACACCCAAATCCAAGTGCAACTCTTGGTACGATTCCGACCTCGCCGCCCTTGAACGCAAGTGTAGGGCGGCAGAGAGGAAGTGGAGGACATCGGACACACCCCATGACTAACTCGCCTGCCGCCTGTTCCAAAGGCAATACAGAGACTCTGTCCTCTCTAAAAAGAGAGCCTACATGCAAGTCAGCATCTCTGCAACATTTAACAACTCAACCAAATTTTTCAAAATCTGCAAGGAGCTGGCCAATCCTGCTGCAGTCTCTAGCTCTCCTGTTCCCTCCCTGTCCCTCTGCACGCCCTTGGCCTCTCATTTCACTACTAAAACTCATGACATCCTGTCCACTGTCTCTTCCTCTACCCTTCTAAATCCTACTCTACCACTCCTAGCCCGTCTGAGGCTGTCTCTCCTGTTCCTTTCTCCTCCTTTCCCCTGTTCAGCCCTAATGATGTTTCTAGACAAGTCCGATCTATGAGAGTCTCGTCAAAGCAGTTTCTCCCCTGCTCATCCAGAACCATCAATGACCACATCAACACCCTTGATCCAGCCTTGGCCGATTTCTGCAATCACTCCTTTGCCACTGGAACTTCCCCTCCCACTTAAGCACTTGCTTGGCTGATCCTTCCTCTCTGGCTAATTATTGCCCGATCTCCATCACTCCTTTTCTATGCAAACTCTTGGAAAAGCTGGCCATCTCCCAGCTTAATCTACATACTGAATCTGTTGGTTCCCTCCATGACCACCAGTCTGGATTCAGAGCTGCCAGAAACTGCTCTCCTGAACACCTGTGAAGACTTGCTTTCCAATCTTGACTCTAATTTCCCTTCTGTCCTTATTCTCCTCAATCTATCCTCTGATTTTGACATGGTCAACCATGCCATCCTGCTCAATTGCCTCCGTGACAACCTTGGTATTACTGATTAGGCCCTGGCCTGGTTGACCTCCTTTCTCACTGACCCCCTAGTGTCCAACTGGGGTAGTTCCTCTCTTCTATCCCCCTCTATATTTGTGGTGTCACCCAGTGGCCTAACCTCTCCCCTGGCTCTTCAACAAGTACCTGGTACCACTTGCCCACTGCATCGCTACTTCCAGCTCCAATTTTCAATGTTATGCGGATGACAGTCAGCTCTCTTTCAGGCTCCTCTCAGCCACCTCTGCTTCTTCTCTCATACCATACTGTCTGGCTGCAATTCAGGAATGGTGTGCCACCAATGATCTCTTCCTTAATGGCAGTAAGACTGAGATCCTCCTCGTTGGCACACCCACTCCCTCCTTTCCTCTCTCTCTCTGGCTGCCCACTCTGGGCCCTCTTCCTGCTCCTTCCTGTGAGACTAGGAACCTTGGTGTCATCTTCAACTCCACCCATTCCTTCTCTCCTCACATCTCTGACATCTCTAAGAAGTCAAACTATCAGCTGCACCTCCCCAGAAGTATTCTTTCTTTTCTCACTTTTCCCCAGAAGCTCACTGTCTCCAGAGCTCTGGTTTTCTCTAGGCTGAACTATTGCAACAGCCTCTTTCTAAATGTTCCTGCCTCTACTATTTGACCTTTAGAACTTATCTAGAACAGGACTGGGAGACTTGTCCTTGGCCTCTGAAATCTCTTCACTGGCTCCCCATGCTGCAAGGATCAAGTTCAAGACCCTCTGCATCGTCCACAAGGCTTCAGGGGGCCTGGAAGCACTCTACCTCCAACTTTCTCTTCCAAAACATGTTCCTTCTTGAGCTCTCTGGTTATTCAAATCCAAATCTCTGAGGGTCTGACGCTTCTCCAGCAGAGAGTTGGGGGCAGATCTATCTCCTCAGCTGGTGCCTCCCCCCTGAACAACCTCCCTGCCTCTCTCAAAATTGAGCAGATCAACCTCTGGTTCCAAAAGCAACTCAAGACTTTCCTTTTTGCTTCCACTTTCTCTCTCCATTTCCCGTGCTGATGCACCTGACTGCTCCACGCACTGGTCACCCTCTGAACTCGGGCCCAGGCTCCTGCAAGTCCAGTTGCCCTCTCACTGCCTTCCCAGCACTTAAGGGCCTGTATTTGCAACCACACAGTCCCTTCTCTCTGCACCTATGAGCCCTCTGCTGGCTGCACTTGTGAGTTAACTGCATTTCCCCATTCCCCTCCCCCTGGCACTTCTCCCCTTCCCTCTTCCCCGCACTTGCACGATCTGAATGACACAAGGCCTAGTGAGATTGTTATTTTGTCCTCCCTTTATTTCCCCCTTCCTTGCCTCACCTACAAAGACTTGTGCACAGGCACGTTATAAATGCCACATCATATCATATCATATCGGGAGTCATGGCAATACAAAAGCAGTGCAACACATCAGAGTAATGGCGCACCACACCAGCTTTGAGCATTCACCTCCATATTTGTGACCCAGCCGCTATTCCATGAGATGGTGAGGTCACGCGCAACGAGAGATAGACATATATCCACTAGACTGCACATCCTACCAGCGTGGCTTTGCTCAACTAAAGATGCATTACTTTTCCATGCAGGAGATAGACAGCACGCAGACGAGACAGGCTAGAACAAAGTTCAGAGATGGTGGGATTTCTGGTTTTCTGGTTTACTTGGGCCCTGCTCATATAGTATTTGTGTTAATGAGGCTATGTTTCTTTGTCCTCAGGCACGCAGACACACTGGAGAATCCATTAAGACCTAATATGACCAACAGCCTCATCCAATGCTACCCCAGTTCGTAATGTGGCACAACAGCATGTTCTTCACTGTGCAGTCCTCTTTTTACACCTAGCCATTTTATTATTTCAAGCATCATATTGCAATACTTTTGCGAGCACCTGTTTGGACAGATGACATATTCTGCGCCATTTTACATAGTGAGGATCGACCTACTTTTGCCCATTCTTCAAGGCACAGGGTACACAATTAATCCAGAAGTATCCCATCACATGTGTCATTTCAGATCTTTCAGAACCGCAACAAATGAAATACATTTTTGCAGATTAGTTGAGTCAATGTATGGAATGAACCTACCCCTTAATGTCTCGTGGTAGAAAACCAGGCCTTTCACCAGTACCCCTGAAGGGAGCAATGCTGCTCACCGAAACCGTAGGACTCGTAGACGATGAGTTATTTCCACCAATGTACCTCTTGGTTGTTCAAATGTGACAATCCAAGGTGTCCATTGGTTGAAAGACTGGGGACCCAACCTCGCTTCCACTGGCTGCAAAGGAAAAGACACACAATTAATACTGTGATGAGAAGCCCCAAATCTGATTCCTATCTGCATAGACAATAGGCTAACCTTAGAGTCAAAGCATTATGCTTAGACCATACGTGAGACAGCTCAGGTTGATGGGACGAAGGAGAACGGCCAGGGCAGGTGTATGACCAGGAACCACTAACACACAGAAGGAAGGTCCCTTACCAGAAATAAGTCCAATGGTAATTCAATGGGAATCCAGGCAAAGAAGGAACAAGGAACAAAGATGGTCGGTGAAGATGCAATGCACCTACCCCGACAGCACGAGGATACCTATTAAGTATGTACCAAACAGTCTCTAGTCCATGTAGAAGAATTCGCAAAGTTCATAAATCCAGATGGAGGACAGAGTTCAACAAGGAGAGAAGCCAAGGGAGTCCGTGGAACAGGCAAAAAGGTTGGCGTTGTGCGAGCGGAGACTGTAATGAAACATAGAGAGTTACAGTTTGTAGAACAAGCAAAATGGTCTGGCAATGAGCGGGCATAGAGTTACAAAATCTTAAGTTCAAACAGAAATCCGTGTAACAGGTAGGGTTCAGTGTTAGTCCAGGGCGCGGTACAGAAGAGGGTTGAAGCATAATACAGTCCGTGAGCAGGAAAGGGTCGTAACTGAAGAAATCATGGTAAACAGTAAACCAAGAACGAACACTGCGACTTCATTCAGATGTACCGTTCATCTGAAAGGGGTGTGTTTTATGCCCAGCAAATCATAATACTCGGATACGCCGCATCTGCTTGCGCGAGCCACGTGTTATCTGACCTCCCTTCCCTAGTTTCCAGGGCAACAAATAGCGAGCAAGGAATGGAGCCCTTCGTGACCGCAGGGGGAGACGGAAACGGTTGAGAGAGGAGCCATTTCACATCAGGGAAGTGTTCCCATTGCCTTTCAAGGTACTCATGCTTGTATCATGGCTGATAGCTGAACGCCATGTACACACACATGGTTTAAGCACCTGTGATTGAGGCATACATGGAAACCGTGTCCTGACAGTCAGCAGTTGAATACTCGGAAGACCGACCCAGAGGAACAGATGTAAATGGTAAACTATCAGGATTAAGACAATGCTTAGCACCAGGTAGTACAGAACCAGGTAGATAGTATGGAATATGTAAATGGTAAATTTCTATGTTTGCACACAGGATCCACATGCGGTCATGAAGATGGCAGTGACTTAATAAAAACTGCCAAAATGTCAAACCATTTGGTTGGCAGACAGGGAAATAGTTGCATACATCATGCCACCACCAATGTAGACCCTGAATTTATGGGAACTGTTGGAGTGGTAGTTCCTGGCCCGACAAGGGGATTTCAGCATTTTTCCAGCACATAAACACTCTAGATTGCACTGATTACTTTAGAGCATGTCAGCGCTTTAGATAGTTGTATGTATTAAGGTTGCCAATATGCGGCATGTATTGCTGCTTTTTTGTTGTTTCATTATTGTTTATTTGTGGAAAGAAAATGATTATTATTTGTGAATGATGTACTATGTGTAAATATGTGTATTATTGCTTAATGAAAAAGAAAAAAATTATATAAAACAAAATATGTTATACATTCAAAGAACATTTGGATCACTACTTCCTGACAAGCATATATTGCATTCAATGCTAGAACATAATTACGTCATAAAGTGTCATAGGTTTGTCAGGAACACCCTTTGTGTCACAGGGTTACTTTACATCTAGCCAGGACTATGGATAGGCAAAATAAACTTGAATACTGCAAGACTAAGGCCCAGAGAATGTGGTGTATAGACAGAAAGTGCCTCTTAAAGCATATGTGTCATTGCCTCCTACCTGGTGAATCCTTCCTAAAATATATTTAGTATTTTTAGCTCTCAATAGTAGCTTTACACACCGAAGGCACTGATGTGACAAGCGTCAAGCTTTTAATGATGAATTTTCATTGGCACTGGAAGAAGTGAAGTCTTTTATTCTTGTTGCACTGAATACATTTACCAAAACCAGTGTTTGAATTTCAGCTGATGTGGATGGTTGAAATGCAGAAGTATATTTATGGGCATTCCTGGTCCCAGTTCTGTCCAGAGGCCTGTGTGGTTTTTCCCAGTAAAATTGAAGAGGCATGTGGAAAAGGGACCTACCTGTCACTACCAAAGGAAAAGCAGCATTTTAATTCACAAAAGAAGGAGGAATCAAAGATCCCTTTCACATGGAAAACAAGATTTTTAAACAGTGACACAAAAACAACTTGCGTAGGTGTGTGCAAGTAAAAGCAGTTTAAAAGTGAAACTCTATCACTGCTAACAGCAAAATGTCAGGGAAAAGACACGATGTGCGGGTTGACAAAAAACGATGTATATTATGTTTCACATACAAAATACCAGTGACATCTGAAAAGGCACTTTGATTTCATGGAAAAATGTCAGCCCAAGGCAAACTTCACAAGGAAATCTTCCAGTGCCAGTCTGGATGTTACATCTCCCATCTAATTACCAACTGCAATAAAGTGTCCTACTAAAGGTGTCAAAATAACAATGTTCCTTAAACTGGCTGGCTCTTAAGGCAGTAACTCCAGGACAAGTTCACCTTGGCGAAGGCATGACCATTATGTGTGGAAATGAGGGCAACAACTTCAAAGAGAAAGCTTCCAACACAAAGAGACTGATAAAAACATCTCTTGGTACAAGCTGATCCAGTGAAAACAAATGGCCTGACGGAAGGAAAATGGCCATTTGTCCCACATGAAGATTTGCAATTAATTTAAAAGATCATTTAGACCTTTTTCTCAGCAACCATAAGTAGTACTGATTTAATTTATATACCATTTTTAATGTATTTCCAGGTGATTGTAGTGATATAAAATTCCTCCCCCTCAAATCAAGGAACTATAATGGGCAGTTAAACCAGCTTTCTGGCTGATCTGAACCTGTTCCAAATGTGAGAGTTTGTGAACGGGTGGAGAATGAAATTGGGGATATGGGTAATTACTTACATATTCATAACTGTTGTGCCTTTTATGGAAATGGCAGAAAAGTGCCACACGGCCGTGCAACATGGAACAGACCTGGTGGTCGACTCATCTAATTCCCCTTGATTTGCGGAATCAGAAAATATGTATATTATGGCAGTTGCTAGTAAAATTATAAAGTTTTTATACATAAGTAGTTTTTGCCAGAAATATGAATGGAGAACAAATGGCGATTACAAATGGGAATTACTATATGTTGCTCGAGACCCCTAGGCCAATCCTAACTGGGAGGCTGGGTTTGGGAGGAGAGAGAAGGGTAACTGTCCAATCCTAGTTGCAAGAACTATGGCAGGGTTTTTCCCCAAGATTGTAAAATTGGTGGTGTTATTGCTGCTATATAAGGGGGACTGCACTAGGAGGAGGACACACACAGACAGAGCTGGTGGAATGTGCCATCAGCGGGGCTGCCAGCTGTAAAGAAACACCAGATGAGATTGCTGATAGTGCTTCTGGGTGGAGAGTGGCAGGCCATTTTTGAGAGTGGAGTGACCAGACCCCTTCCCTATCTTTCCAGAGTGTCCTGAGATGCAGCTGCCTTTCCTGAACTTTAAACAGAGGCTTTCTATGTATGTAGAACTGAGCAATGGCAAACCAAAAGGTGGGGGAGTCTGCTTGCCTTAAATCTCTTCCCTTTATAGTAGGCAGGGGGAAAAACTGTGTAGATCCTTAGCCTATTTAACTAAAAATATTAATTTAATTAATTTCCCATTTGTCAGAACATTTGGTTTGAGTTTTGTTAAAATTTGAAATTAACAAAGCTCACTTCCCAGTGCGCGCTGAAAACTATAGCCTATAATTTAATTGGGTAATCCGTTTTTGTCCTGCTGACCTCGACTTCTTTAAGGAAGAGGGGTGTCTTTGTTCTTAAATCAGTCCAACCTTTTTATTCAGCATCCCCAAGCACAGGCCTTTCAGTGGAGGGGAGTCTGAAATCCAGAAATCCCGAAATTATTCACATTTTTCTGTCTGACTTCCCCAACAAAGACCAATGTAGGGGGGGGGGGTCTGAAAAACAAACCGCTAAATCACCCTGTGTTTATTTTAAACCAAAAGTGTGGGGAACATCATAATTGCCATATGTATTTGTACCAAACTGAAATCCTACTGCTGGCCTTTTAAGCCAGCAGGAAAATCAAAATCGCACAACACTACATGATAATTATTTTGCTTATTGATCAGTTTAATTATTTTTTATTTAGTGAAATTTGTACAAAGTGAAGAATTGTGGTTACGTTCTTTTCAACTTTATTTATCCAGAGAGAAGTTGATTGTGTTGTACCACAGAAAAAGTGCTGTTTGACATTTTCATGCAAATTTCTATTCTGTTTAATTTAAATAAATACCAATATATTTCCAGTACACCGGCCTGGTTCTTGGCTCGTTGTTAGCTCAGGAGGAGGGATCCAAGGGACATGATATGTGTCTGAAGTAGGGCTGAATAAAAG
This sequence comes from Ambystoma mexicanum, assembly GCF_040938575.1. Taxonomy (NCBI): domain Eukaryota; kingdom Metazoa; phylum Chordata; class Amphibia; order Caudata; family Ambystomatidae; genus Ambystoma; species Ambystoma mexicanum. Next base: position 1,176,318,394 of record NC_090921.1, on the reverse strand, counting down.
AATCTGTTAAACAGTTTGTTGCTTCACACCTTAAGTGGGGAAGGAAGGAAATCCGTGTGTTGCGGATGGATTCTCAATAAACCGTTAAAAAGTATTGCCACTGTAAAGCATATGTTCATGATGCTTGTGTTCACTATACATGCCAGCACTGCCATGTAAAACACTGTCATGCTGCCTGTGCCAAATGTATGCATGTATTACCACTGTAAAACATTTAAGGGTGGTGCCTAGAATATACACCAATATGCAAATATAATTCCTATTCATGGTGTTGGTCCACACATTCATGGCGCTGGTGCTTCTCCCCTCAACACACATGTGCAAACAGGCATAAACAGACGCACACACACACACATTCAAACTCTCTTGCACACCCACACACGCACGCACGCACGCACACACACACACACACACTCTCTCTCTCTCTCTCTCTCTCTCTCTCTCTCTCTCTGAAATCACGGCTTGAAGTAAACAAACTACTTTTTTGCCCCTTTGCTAAATGCACCTGTTGGATGTGGTGAGCCAGTGTCTTTGTTCCCTCTACTCGAGGGACCAGCCAGTCCACACCAGTAAGACAGACAGTGGAGGAGGCTGTGACATGAGACCCCACGAGGTTTGGGGGGTGAAGGCGTATAAAAAAATAACAGCATCTACGCCATGTCCCGGTTTTGAGATACACATGTTATTGGGTATTTACAGAAAGTAAATGGATACACATAAATAAAGATGTAGCAATTCGGTGCACACGTTTCAACGTGCTGCCACTAATCACTGCTCGACTCTAGGATCCAACCCCAATAAAAGAGATTGGCAAAGGGAAGCAGCATATCACAAAGCTACACTGACCATGCCTGGGTTGCATGCACTGCAGTGTGCACTATCGCTTCGGACCTTCCTGCATATAATTGCAGACTTCAATGTCAAAGCAAGTCATGGGCTAAGCAGGTAGTAAGAGGTGCACGAGAAACATGGAAAGAGCTTTTCCCATTTGCTCGGCCACTGCTCCTCTGACAGGCTCTATATGTTCCCTATAAAAAGAGAAAAAAACACATCAAGAAGTACCTAAAGACTTCATGTTGCTTCTTCATGGTACATGTACAGCTGCATTGTTCCATAACCCCATATGCGCTTGAATGGGGCTTCTGTTGATGTGCCTTTGAGGTGTCAATGGGTCAACAGAAGGGAGATCTTAAGCAATTTACTACAAATTATAGGTCCTGAATTTGTGACTGGCATAGTATAACCTGAAATAGAACTATTTAACCTAACGTTGTTTAATATAACAATAACAGGGCATAGAAGCTGTAGAGATACTGATTTGCATGCATATTATCAAATAAATGCAGACTCCTTTGATGTTTCCAACGTCAAACTGATTCTCTGGTGTTATTAGCTAGCCTGCTAAGCAAGCTATGGCACAATAACGATTTCTCTAAATCAGTTTGTCTTCCACCCTAACCGGCAACCCATCACAACACATAACTCAAATACCAACAATACACAGGATACCACAATGGAATATACACCACTCCAAGATATGTTTGGATAATACATTTCTCTAACCAACACACTGACCAGCATATACACTTTTCTAAAATTAAGTTCAAAAGTGAGACACAATGTGTTTACACCTCATTTTACACATAACTTACAAATTCTGCTTTACAAAAGTTGGAAATTGCATCTAGAAAACTTAAATATAACATTGGTGTTCCCTTCCACGCAATTTATACCATTTACACAAAGTAGCTCAGAGATATTACATTATTTGCCAAGGATTACATCATTTAGTTAAGCAGAAAGATGGGATTTGAACCCACACTGAAATGTAAGCACTAGACCACATACCTTCTGTACTTTTGGTGGTACAAATCTTACACTTTTTGTGTTCAAGAATTGCACAACTACTGAGTTTTAGAGGCTGCTTGTAAAGTGTGCAAAACCGCAATCTGACAAAATGCAAGTCCTTCTATTAAGCAAAAAGATATGTTTTTATAAGATACATCAAGAATATGCACCAACCTTTTAAAAGCCCCTGTATTCACTAGTCCTGGAAGAAGGCATGGCATTTTTTAACTGGAGCTCTTCTGTGCTGCCTTTCAAATACAAATGCCCCATTGTCCTGGTATTTTGTTGATAACAGAAGGGTGTTGGCTAAGTATTTGCCAGGCACTTGTTAAGTGGCTGCTAGACACACTGCTTATCTTCATCCTTAAGCCATTATAAAAGCTGTGGAAGCTGCAAGGTCTGGCACTGCAGACAGTTTAACTTCATCTCCCACTGCGGCTATGAATAGGGTGCGTATTTGGGTTCTATGTTCATTCATCCCCAGTTTTTTTTCCTACTGCTTTTTTTAGTCCCCCCCAACACTCCCTAGCCTATTATGTATTCCCTATGCACCACCCTACCCCTTATATACCCTTCCCCCATATTGTTCAATGTTTTTTTTTTATCAGCAAAACATTTTCGTCTTAAAGTTCAGCTGAAAAAAAAAACGGGCGATGAATGAATGTTGTACCGTTATTTGGGGCCATAAAGTGCCCAAATTAAATGAAAGGTGCAACACGTGTTGCACCTGGAGTGACTCTACTCCATAGGAGTACCTATAACTCCACAGTATATTTGTTTTTATAGACCTAAAACTTGTTCTGCAACCCTAGAATAAATAGGGAATTTTCAGAAATGATGTTTTCAAGCTAGATATTTTTCCTAAGGGAAGTATGGAAGTGGGGCACTTCAGTTTGTGACTATAGAAGAAAAAGGTATCCTTTCGATAAACTTTATTGTGAAAATGGAATGCCATTTGAACATATATATATATATATATATATATATATATTTATTTCTTTCTTATCATGGTAGCCATGTTTGTTGACACAGAGAAGCAGCAAGGCCCATAATACATTAGAATGAAGAGGCAGGGCCCATATGGCGTTGCGAGGAGACAGTGTAGATAGTGGTGGATATAGAAAAAAAATGTAAAGGGAAATCACACAAGGGCCGGGCTGGGGGCAGAGTTTGGAGTAGCGGCCGGAGTTGCAAGGAGGCCGAATTCAGAAGGGCGGTGCTGGAAACTGAACTCCACTCAAAACGCTGGGTAGAAACATAATTCGAATTGTTCCTTGACGCTTCATTGATAGCTGCTCCTTTCAACCGATGTGGCTCAATTAGTTCGGATGGATGAATGACTCAGGTGGCATAATTAGAACCCGTGACTTCCAAGTCCTAGGGTTGTGTTCAGTAGACGCCCATTAATTTGATTTTTTTTGTCAGCACTGTGCTTTTCTTGCCATTGTTTATTAGTGTTGGAAGTGCCGGGCTGGGTTCTCTAAGTGTGCATCATCACACACACCCAGCTGGCCGGTTCACAACGACAATTCGTGATGATGGCAGCCAGGGGTTCCTCTGGAATCCACTAGAGGGAGCCAGACTCCACGGAGAGTTTTCTGGCCGCTGGTCGCGCAGCTTTTCAAGTGTGGCACAGAAACGGAGAATAAAGCCTTGTCTGGGCGGAGGTAGCCGGGTCGGAGATCCAGGGTGGCATATGATGACGGATCTCGGATCCGGCAAGAGCCGGCCCAGGGACCACTGCCGAGTGTGGAGTGATTTATAAACACGTAACGCAGTAGAGCAAGGATGTGTAAGGGGGGTTTCTCTCCCCAGGTAAGAGAAAAATGTGCAAAGTCAAGAGAACAAAAACACGTCTGCTTCAAGGGGGCCGGAAGGTATGGCAGGAGACTGCTTTCTGTGCAGGGGATTTTAAGCAGGGGATCCTGCGCCAAATTGTTTCCTTGCATTGCAATGCGTGCACTAAGCATGCACAGGCAACCAAAACCGACATCCCAAAACTGGTGCCTGCCCAATCTTATACAAAGAAGCACACATTCCAAAATAGACACTCAATCAAACCTTCATACAATCCTTTCCCTAAGAGTACACTGACATTAACTGGGTCACTCATCAACGCCAGATCCATGGTAGCCCATGCCACCGAAATTTCGGACATCCTATGCAATGGCAGCCTGGACATACTTGCCATAACAGAGACTTGGCTCCATGAGGCGGCAGGACCTACCCTGATGTTAGCTGTACATGACAGCTACCACATCCTCAGAGTAGATAGACCTAATGCTAAAGGCGGTGGCCTAGCCATCATCTCTAAAATTACCTTGCCCATTAGGCGTGCCACCTCACCTCCTTGCTCATCCTGTGAAATACTCACAGCTAAATTGTTGTTATCCAACAACCACACACTGGCCATCCATTTGATCTATAGGCCCCCAGGACCACTAGGAACCTTCGAAGACAATCTTACCACAGCCTAATAGCGAATAATACGCAAAAGCACTCCCAAACCTTGCTGATGGGCGATTTCAACATCGGCCTCAATGACCCAGACAACAAGCATGCCCACTCAATAACAGCCCTACTTAATGACCACGGGTTTACCCAAAAAGTCCTCTCACCTACCCACATCAAAGGCAGAACCCTTGACTGGGTATCCGAACTTAACTGCAACATTGCCATCACCGACATCGTCCCACAACCTTGGAAGGACCACTACTTAACCAACTTCACCGCCACACTCGATCTCCTCACCCCCAAAACTATCAGTATGATACCCCCCCCTACTTACTAGAAGTAAAAAAGATATAACTGCTGAAAAACTCATCCCACTCCTCCTCTCCGCCATCAATGGCCTGGAGATCAACACTGACCCAGACACCTTAGTGGAGACCTTCAACAAAGCTTTGACCATGGCACTGGATAGCATTGCTCCAACTAAACTGTGCAAAGGTAAACAGGAAGCACACTTGAATGCCTGGTTCACACCCCAACTTAATGATCTTAGAAAGCAGAAAAGAAAGCTGCAGGCTATCTGGCGCAACTCGCCTACCGACACCAATAAAGCCAAATTGGCCCAACTATCCAAACGCTATAAGAAAGAAATTAACACAAAAAAAAACCTTATTTGACGATAGAATCACAAAAGCCAAATCAAACACGAAGGAACTCTTTTCCTTCCTCCAGGAAATGGAATCCCCCTACAACCAATAGACACTGTCCCAAAGGACAAGATATGGTGTTCTAACATACAAAACGCCCCATCGAATAAAATCTCCTTCCTTCAAATCAAAATAACCAAAACAAAAGACTCTCTGCCCCTCTCTGATCAACAAACACCACCAACCACTGAGCATAATACTATTCCGCTTTTCAGTTTCAAAACCATCTCAAACATTGATACTGAAAAGGTTATTCTCTCGTTGAAACCTTCCAACTGCAAGGGTGACAGTTGCCCAGCTCAAATAATAAAGGATGCAGCCAGAGACTTAGCCCCTTTTATCTCAAAGCTCATAAACTCCTCCTTTAAATCAAACACAGTGCCCACCAACCTGAAAGAATCTTGGGTCCTCCCCTTACTCAAAAAACAAACCCTCGATCCTTCCATCCCCACTAACTATAGACCCATCACTACTGTACCTTTCCTACTTAAAATTATCGACAGAGTAGCCAATTTACAAATTCAAGACTACCTGGAAGCTAATCACCTGCTAGGCTCTCGACAATCGGGATTCCGCCCTCTCCATGGTACCGAAACAGCCTTGATAGACCTTAAAGGAATGGTTTGGTCAACATTTTTTATTGTCCCTACGGGTCGGCCATGTTTTTTTAAGCCTAAGTCGCACGATTTTAGAAAAATTTCTTATGGACCTTACCCGGGTTTTCGTCCATTAAACACACGCGAAAACAGGCACCAGGGCGCTGCCATTTTGTGATAATCCTATCACTTGCCCCATCGCCCTGGCTGACCTGCTTTTGCGGCACTAGATCATATCTTCCGCCCCTGAGCCTGTCATCAGCAGACGCGTACCACCCATTTCACAACGCCAAAGCACGTCTCGTGTCAACAATCGCTGCGCTTGAGCTAATGACGTGTCACCATGGAAACGGCAGGAAGCCTCTCTACTCAATAAGTATAAACAGACAGTTTCACAACACACAGCAGCAGATTTTCAATTCCATTCCTCTCTCTGTGTTACTTTCAGTATTCTGTGACTCGTTTCTGTGCTCTGGTCAGCTACCTTCGTTGCTTGTAGCCCGTGTGAACGGATACCAGTACCACCGCTATACATTAATTTCATTTGTTTACCCCACAATGGCTACAATAATGCCCTACATGTACGTGCCCGAGTATACCGAGGAGGAACTACTGCAAAAGGAAACATGCAAAAACGATGGTGCTTCGGAAGGCAGTTGGCAGGACGAATCAACGGATGAAGACACTGGACCTAGTCGCATGGACGGTGTTTCCACCTGGTGCACATGCAATCGGTGCGAGCTAATGCCAACCGAGGACGAGAACTGCTGCTGCTGTGAAAACTCGGGATGCGTGGCCTACATTTTGGAAGTCGAGCCACGGCCGCAATGCATCACCGAGCTGCCAGACTTCAGGGCACCTTGCCTCACACGGTCCGTGTTGAGGATAATGATGGTGCTTATGCACGAACTTCGCGCAACTGTTCGTCCTCGTAATCCGAGTAACGAGTAAGTATACTCTGCTTGTGATGCCACTCCTATTTCATGGTCTTCTACTATATCCAAATTTACATATACATATCATGTTGTTAACGCATGAAAGTCGTTCAATAGTGTGCAGTCTCTAGATAGCATTTGTCCAAGCAGAATGCCATTAGTTACAAGAATTGTCATTGACAACAAATGTTTAATAAACTTATCTTGTTCATTTAAAAACAGTTTGTATCATTCTTTTTCACAGGTGGTACCGGCTGGTGGCCTATCGTTCCTTTACATGGTGGCTTCACGGGAGGCTTGGACACCGCGTTCGAAGAGTAATACCCGCCTGTGCCGTTCGTGCCATAAGAGAAACTTTCCCGAGTGACAGCGGTCAGTACAGGGGATTTTCCCTCGCTGTGCTGCAACCTGACCTGTACAATGTGTAAAGTCTTGTATTTTTGTGCCATCAAAATAAGATACAAAATAAAACACCACATATATTTCAACAACGGTTGTTTCGATTTTTTTAAATCAATGAAGTGTGTCTCCATTCAAGGATGGACGTCAGACATCTGTGCTCCGAATGGGTGAAGGTCAGGTTGCTGTGAAGCGGGGTGGTCACTATCTAAGCTAACATAATATATTCTCAATAATGCATGCACTAAATAACACTTGTTCAAAGTCTTTCAGTAGGTTATGTCTCTATAAAGGTCACACATATATCTATACTATCAATTAACATTGGATTATACAGGCCTTAGGTTAAGGGTCTTGACCACTATAATACACTGGTTGAAGTGTGGGTCTGTGCTCACAAGAATCTCCGGTATGTCATTTGTTATTGATAGGCAATGATATACTGTGGTAGGGGTCTAATGTTAGTTGAGGATCTGCTAGGTGGGCATCATGGCGTGGTCAGTGGTCTGGCACATGAAGAGAATACCTTGCAGGGACACAGGGTCAGAATGGCAGTAAGTTTCCACTGGCGAGGGTGCGTGGTCAAGGACACGTTTGTGGAGATGAACGAGCTATGTGCTTAGTTCAGTCTGGTTCACATGCAGGACAGTGATCTCAGAGGAAGAGTGATGTGTTACATTTATTAGCTGTTGTAAATACCTCCGGAGTTTTCCAGTCAGAGTGGGAACGAGGGTGGGGGCCATGTGCTCTGCGTGCTTACTATCGCAGTGAGGCCTGGTCACCAAGATGGAGTCGAAAGGGGGTACAAAAATGGATGCCCCGTGTCCTGCTCAGTGGTCCCATCTACGCGAATGTCAACCAAAGTTAACATCACATGAGGGCAAGGGGCGAACCCACTACTGGAGGCACTTGGTCCGAGTTTCTACAGAGAAGTAAAGGATGAGAGGGGCCTGATGGCCCCTCGCTCCCACACACTTGCCTGTACGCCCACCGTCCCATCCCCCCCTATCAAAGGCATTTCGCACCCGTGGATGAGCGCTGCCATGGTGTGCTGTCAGGGGCGATAATGGCCAAGGTGCCAAACACCATGTACACTTCAAAAGGTATCCCATGCCCAGGGGCAATCGCTCACATGGCCTCCTCAGACCCCGTGTCTCCAGGCAGGCCTCCCTTGAGGCAGACTGCCCCCCTGCAATCCACATAAGTGTGTCTCCATTCAGCAGTCTTCCTGTGCCTTGTCTGCACGCCCACCGGCCCATCCATCCACCCCCCCCATCAAAGTCATTTCGCACCCGTGGATGAGCGCTGCCATGGTGTGCTGTCAGGGGCGATAACGGCCAAGGTGCCAAACACCATGTACACTTCATAAGGTATCCCACACCGAGGGGCAATCGCTCACATGGCCTCCTCAGACCCCGTGTCTCCAGGCAGGCCAAGCCTGACGCTGGCCGCCCCCCTGCAAACCACATAATACCACGACATACACACGTCATTCATTCACAAACACACCCCTGTTTCTAATACTTTATAAACCACTTGATATGTCTCATGAGAACATCTTTGTGCTTTGCAAGTCAACTCCTGAACGTTCTACCTGAGAAGCACTGAGAGCTATGCTAATCTGCTCGTCGTCTTGCCATCTGTGACCGCTTCGAGCAAACTCGTCAGTGTGCTACCTGTGGTCATCTACCTGTTCTCCTGCAACATACTGCTCGGCCTGCTGAATCCAACTGTTTGTTGGTCAAGGTAAGGCCATGTATCCTAGTCATATTTCGGTCATTTTTAAATTTCTATCTATTTGCGATTAGAGTACCCAATAGTGCTATGTCCATTTGGCTCATTGCTATTGACTTGAGTTTCAATTGTTATGCTATCGATAGATCTATTTATTTTCATCTGTGTCAATTGTCATCGAATTGCATCCTTCGGGGGTCCATTCTATAATGTAAGCATGTTTCCTTCTCGTGCAAGACAGAACATCCAAGGGACGAGTCACATGTTCAGAGTTTAGTCACATCATTTATACATTTCTGCAACTTATGCAAATACTGAGCCGCACATGATGAACTGGTATAGTTTCGGCGAGTAAAACAAACTTTGCATTGAACATTGTATGGTTCATTTACTTTTGTATCACATTTTTATTCATCAAGATTGTTTAATATTGTCGATATTTACTTTTCAGAATTGTCAACAATGCCTGCCTGTTCGATTAGCGGTTGCCCTTCGAAGACCCATGCTAAATCTGAAGGCACTACAATGCATGTACTCCCGAAAACTGTTGATCGAATAAGAGAATGGGTCAGACATTGCGGATATCCACTGGATGAGCTAGAAAGTAGAGTCCAAGAAGTCTTCCAGGACAAGAGGGGTGATCGATACCGCATCTGCAGCCGGCACTTTTCCTCGAACATGTACGCCACATCTTGGGTAACAAAGAAGAATAAACGGCGAACGACACGAAAATTGCTCGCAAACGATATTCCCACTCTATTCGTCCACATTCCGACACTGGTGAGTCAAATGTCTGTTTTTAGCTTTAGGCCTTGCGGTAGTGTGTAAGGTAGCCAAATGGATTAATTGATATTTTAGGTGTTGTTTCCAATTTGTAATACTTTCGACATTGATATGAGTGAGAGATATGTAGCTTTTCGAATAATGACATTTATCAATATATTATTTGTAGATTTAATAACCCACAAACAAAATCTATATATGGGCACAGGGAACTGTGCTATATTGCACATTTTCAATAGCATTACTCTCAAGTATTCTGTCTCCTTACATGGCATTTTTAAAAATTGGCATTTCATTATCAAACAATAATTTACCTTTACAACTGCTTGACTATCCCTTGAATCTGAAGCAAGGACAGTTATCAACCACTTCTAGCGCGTATCAGGTAATCTTACTTGGCTATTCCGCTACAGACTTGTTTTATGCATTTCAAGTAATAGTTTTTATGTATCGTGTGATTATTTTACCAATTGTTTGGTTAGTGCTTTCCAATTGATATACACCTTAGTTGTCATCCCCTGGTGTTTGTTTTCAGTTATAATTAGTGTTATCCATACTAATGCAAGTACTGTCTTTCAGGGAGATGCTGAAGCATCCACCACATTGACAACAGCCCTAGACGTTCTTCAGCAGCACGAGGTATGGATACTGACAGCTCCATCGACCGTGATCATCAGGACTGGAACACTTGTCGTTTGTTCTACACCATGTTTCATTCATGGTTAGCCATTGATATGTACCTGTGTGGTCGATCCCAAGTGTGTGTTATGTTTTCAATATTGTAATCCTTACTAATGCAAATACTATGTTTCAGGCAGTTGTTGAAGCGTCAACCCACACACTTGATGCGGAGCCAGACATTCAAGTAATTCCAGGGGAAGTGGAAGCGGGACCACGCGGATACGAATCGGCGCAACATCCTTAGATATTCTTCAGCAGCACGAGGTATGGATACTGACAGCTCCATCGAGCGTGATCATATAACGTGATTCCATTTGCTATACTTTCTTCCCTATTAACGCAAGTACTGTGTTTCAGGGAAACGATGGAGCTTGCACTAGAATCACAACATCCCATTTAGATGATGCAGATGTAAAGAAATCGGAGAAATAAGTCGATTAAATCTGATCATATTTAAATATTCCTTGATTCTTTTAGACAAAGCATCATTTGTGGTTATCTCTTAATATGTACCTGTGCCGTTGACCCCAAGTGTGTGCATGTTTACAATATTGAAAACCATACTAACGCAAGTACTGTGTTTCAGGGGAGTTGCTGATGCATCCTCTCCAATACAATCATTCATGGCAGTCCATGCAGAGCCAGAGGTATGGATACTGATAGTTCCATCGAACTAGGTCATAATAGCTCGAATACTTGTCGTTTGATTGTTCTACACAATGTTTAAATCGTGTTTAGCTATTGAGATGTACCTGTGTGTTCGTCCTCACGTATGTTTTATGCTAAGTACTGTGTTGCAGGGAGTCGATGGAGCTTCATTCCGTGCTGTCTATCCGGATACCGAAAATATAGTCGTTGCAGCGCAACAGGAAGGGAAGAGATGCGGAAACTAATCGGAGCTACAGCGTGCAGATGTTGAAGGTCGAGTCAAAAAAATTGCAAAGAAAAGAAACAAAAATAAGGTTAGTTACAAACAGTTCATAACTTTAGACATTTTTTTGTGCTGGGGACTATTTTATGTTTTTTCCAGTCAATTGAACTATACTTTATCTTGTGTTTAAACTGAACATCCCTTTTCAAATCTGTCCTCTAGTTACCCGTGGGTGTACAAACTTATACATATACAGACAGTGAAGCGAATGAGAGATGTTGCTTGCCAGACCATTTACACTATGGAGGAACTATTAATTCAGACGCTGCGTGTTGAGACTAGAGATGCTTATGTCCAATGGCCAGAACATGAAATGAATGTGTCCGGAGAATCCAGTAAAGTTGTAAAGGACCATTGCTACAGTGCGACTGCAACACCACAAGAAGATGATACTGAATGTATTGAAGATAGCTCTGAAGTAGTCACAGATCAATTCACACAATCTACACCCACCAAAAAATTGCCACCAAAAAAGCTGTCGACAGTGTTGTGTTCTCCCATCAATGTTGAAGTAACAGATGGTGAAATGACAGAGAATGAACCAGCAAGAGCATGCACCGACGCATCAGAACCTGATATCGGCGATATTTCTTTCAATTCTGCTGATATGTCCTCACCGGCACAGTCCGAAACAACTTTCACGACGGATGACAGTCTAATGAAAGAGGGCAAATACATAGTATTCGACAGTTGTTTCATGGATATTATAAGTAGGCTGAAATGTGGGCATTCTGTCAGAGGGAAAGTATGTGGGAAGCCATTGATTCATGTGACTCGTCAAAAACAAGTCAGTAAGGTCACAATACATGCCGCCTGTGGATTAAATCATACGTTCTCATGGTCTGCACAAACGATGCAGGGGAAACTGCCAGGAGGCTATCTACTGTGTGCAGCTGCATCACTGTTTTGTGGCTCCAGTTTTAGAAAGTTAGAGTCTTTCTTTCAGTTTGTGGGACTCCATTTCATTTCTAAAACGCAGTACTACAAATTCCAACATGATTACCTATTTCCGGCCATTAGTGATGCTTGGAAAATTGAACAATTGTCTCTAGCAAGTACATTCGAAGGCAAACGATTCAGGCTAGCCGGCGATGGAGAGTGCGACAGCCAAGGATTTTCTGCCAAGTACTGCACCTACCACTTTCAGGACATGGATAGTAAGAAAATTGTGAGTTCGGTGGTCGTGCAGGTGTCCCAATGTAAATCCTCACTGGCCATGGAGAAACTAGGATTTATAAAATCAGTGGAATATCTACAATCAAGGGGAATGCAGATTGACCTCATAGCCACGGACAGACACGTTTCAATTGCCAAGACAATGAGAGAGCAGTTCCCACATATTAAACATCAATTTGATGTATGGCATCTTGCTAAATCAATCAATAATAAATTCTCGGCTGCAGGGAAAAAAAAAGGTTTGGAAAATATTTCACATGGTCCCAGTCTATCAGCAACCATCTTTGGTGGAGATCCAAAACTTGTGAAGGGTCAGTTGAAATCCTACTTGAAAAATGGCAGTCACTGATGCACCACCAATGTTCACCGCTGGACAGAAAACCTACATTTCCACCAATGTGAACATGGCCCTTTGTCCCCAGAGGAGGCACGGAAGAAGAAGTGGTTGGTTCCATCTTCACCCACACACAAAGCCATTGAGAAGATTGTTTTCGATAAAACTCTATCAAGAGATTTGAGGGGGCTGACACATAGGAGGTTTGAAAGTGTTCCACAATATGTGCCTAAAGTACAGGCCAAAGCGCTTGCATTTCAGCATGCAGGGCATGAAACATAGGACTCTACTTGCGGTCTTGGCCCATAACGAGAATGTGTGCCATGAACTATCTAGAACTACAGGTAATGTAGAGATGCTTCGCTACACTACGGCCTTTGCAAAAAGAAGTAAGCAATGGGTGATCAAACCAGTCTATGAGGAAATGGAGTTCGACTTTGTTAAAGGCCTTATTGTTGCTGTACTCGAGAAGCACAGATATGGAATTTTGAGCGTTTCTGTGCAGAGCACTGATGCATTGCCACCAAACATTGCCACTCTGCCATGTGCAGCCAAAGAAGAACTTGTTGAGAAGTACAAATCCTGGTTTAAATCATTATAATCTGATTGTCTTTTGTAAAAAAAAATGTATTGTACAGTGTACATACAAAGTATGCAAACCCTAACCCCTACCTTCACCATCCTGGGAGGCGAACAACCTGGGTGTCATCTTTGACTTCTCTCTCTATTCACCTCATAATGCTGACCTTGTCAATATGTGTATGTATATATTTTTGTTGATGTAACTAAGTTTCGCAATCTCATATAAATGCTGCGCACTGTTAACCGAGGGGAGGCTTGCGTATTGCAAATAATAAAACAAACAAACAATAAATCTCACTTTCAACTCAACTCCTCGGGTACTTTATACTTTCCCTGACCTTCCCCCAAAAAGTCAATATCCCCATAGTTATGGTTCTCTAGGGCTGCAAAGCACGAGGACAAAATTGGGGGCCTTAGACCGCGCCAAGCGAGCCGTTGCAGATGGGAGAGAAGCCAGTTCGCATTTGCACATTGAGGCCCAGTACATAGATGGATTCGAAAATTCAAGTTCTCACAGATGGCTTTACTACGGGATGTTGCAAAGTAAGAATGTATGCTCATTTTGAGTGAAGGTCAGCGGCTTTGATTTTCAGCTCGCGGCCTGAAGAGGCCCACAACTCACACTGGCAGTATAAGGTTCTATTGTTTTTTGACCTTGAGAGACAGGGACCATGCCGAAAGGACTTCATTTAAAGGAGGGGTGCAATAACGTAAGAGACGATAAGGCAGAAAATTAGGAAACTAGACAGAGTTTCATGTTAGTTCAGTATACGAAAAATCGTTGTCACGAGCACAGTGGGATTTACGGACTGCATTACGCAGAGACACAATGGAAATTGCAAATATAATGTAAGTAACTCTTTAGAGGCTATTATACCGGAATGAAGAATTAATGAATGGATGAATGAATGAAGAGCAAGTAAAACGTTTGTGGGATCGTCTTTGTACCGGGGACATGGGAATGCAGGTCCACATTCCACACGCATGTAGACAAGCAGTCGTTTCTCATTGTGTGTTAACCTCGATTTATTTCGTTAGTTTTCGCATTGATTTTAGAGCCGAACATTCTCCATTGCACTATCCTTGCAAGCAAATAGTTTCTGATCGGCCGTAATAAATAAAATGAATAATGGTAATAAATATCGGCTGGCGAGACTATTTATAATTTTTATGTTTTCAAAACAGGTATATCCTACCCTACTGCTACTGCCACCAGTTTCAGACCCCGGCAGATGGTTTTTTCAACCGCCAGCTGCAGCTTCTCGTAAACAACTGCACCACTTTGACGATCTTATGGGACGATCGCCAATGGCCCATATGCCCTTACGCGGTACTAGCGGCTAGAAGCAACTTATCAACCTTTATGCTGGCCTAGTGCCTAGTTGATGGAACAGCCTTGCGGTTCACCGTGTGACCAAAGTGCTTCTTTTAACGAAAACCAACACCCTGTGTACCATAAAGGAACAGTGCGTGACTCACGATAAAATGGAACAGCATTTGCGGATAGAGCGAAAAGAAAACAAAAAATCACATTCCGATTTAATATGCCAATTGCTGAATATTCTATAAACATTTAATGTCAAATAGATGTACTTTATTGTGGCGCGCTGTGTTGTGAGTTGATGATCTGTGTTGGTTTCCGGGTTCTGTGTGAAGTCGCATAGAAGACGACTGGGCGCGTTTGCCTACACAGCTGTAACGCTCACCTGGTTCCCCCGGAGGTGCAGGTCTTGATCTGGCGAGGATACTGTCTTCAGTGTTAGGCGCAGGGTTCGTTTTGCTCCCGGACTGGGCCCCCTTCCCACCGACAGTTTAAGCTGAAGAGAGAGATGTCTGCAAGGGTAAACCAAGGTATTAGCGTTTGGAAGGTTCGGAAAGTTCCTAGCCCCTCTCGCCCTTTCTTTCCCCGTGGAACTGGGTTGATATTGCGCTTACCTTATATAGGTAAATGCCGGGCTCTCCATCCTGCGTCTTATGCAGGGGCGCTGGATCCAGTTGCTTCACTGGATGCGAGCTCTGCCTCTTGATAGCAGAGGATTTGCTGAGAGCGAAGACGCCGTTAATGCACGAGCGTGCCTTGTAAGTATTAAAGTTCCTTTTGCCTTGTTTTCTTCTCTTTCAAAAGTCTTAAGTCTGTAAAGTCTATGTCTTTCCCTTTTCAGATGCTGTGACGATGAAGATTATCCTTCTAATGGCACGTAAGTAGAAAGACTGCACTTGCGCTGGAGAATGCTCCGTAATGTCTCTTTTGTCTTTGCAGGTGCTGAGGTGCAGCGCGAACAGATTGAAAGCGAGTATAACACAGGTAAGCAGTCTTGTAACTAAGCGTTACTAACCGATGTATCTTGCCTTGCAGGTGCCGGAATGCAGCGCGAGCTGAGTTGGAACGGACGTAACACAGGTAAGCTGAACTTGTAGTTGAATATTACTGACCGATGTTCTCTCTCTTTGCAGATGTCGGATGCCGGAAGAGAAAGGCAGAAAAAGGCGCCTTGGATGCTGCCGTTGGATTAGGTAAGTAGATTCACTGCCTTTACTTTAGCCTAACCTGTGTCTTTGTTTTGCAGGAGCTGCAGAAGGCTGAAGAAGACTGAAGATTGGATTCCAGCAGGTTATTTCGTGTTCACAGGATCTGGAGCTGGAGGTTTCCTGGAGCTGACACGGTGAGCGTCCTGCTGCAGATGCAGAATAACGCGAAGCACGTGAAACCAATCGGGTGTGGTTTAAATAGCCTTCTGTAGTGCTTAGGCGTCTCCTTCCACGGCCCCACCCAGGTAAGAAAAGAGTTCCAGATTTCTAAAAGAGTTCCTGTGTTCTGCTTCCAGGGAGTGGCTCCTGCTCCACCCAGACAGAAAAAGTAGTTCCAGGCAGAGAAAGATCAGGAGACCAGTTAGCTGGTAAGTAAGCAGCATGGTCTGCTACAGGTAGGTCCACCAAGCACTCTTATCCAATATGAGCCCGGCGCTTCCTGTGCCGGGACCAGTCACCATCATGAGCCTGGCGCCACTGGCGCCAGGACAAGGTCCAGAGGGTCCCTATAGGGACTGGCTGGTTCCTGGGATCAGAGTCATAGGCCTGCTTCCAAGGTCGTGGGGCAAGTCCTGACCCCTTGGAAGCAGGGATCATGACAGCACCCCCCCTCAAGGCCCCTCCCAAGGTTGACTTCTCCGGAGGTCTTGGTTTGTTAGGAAATGTCCGATGAAATTTCTTGATTAGTCGGGGAGCGTGTACATGTTCTGCAGGTTCCCAAGATCTTTCTTGGGGGCCGTAGCCTTTCCAGTCAATCAGGTAGTGTAGTTTTGATTTGGAGATCTTGGAATCCAGGATATTTTTGATTTCAAACTCAAGTTCTCCGTCAACTAGGATAGATTCAGGAGATTTAGTCAATCGGGTTTCTGGTTGAACAGGTTTTAGTAGTGAAACATGGAAGACTGGGTGCATTTTCATGCGAGGGGGTAAATCCAACTTGACCGCTACTGGATTTATTATGGCAGTAACAGAGTAGGGTCCCAGGTATCTTGGGTTAAAGGTGCGTGGTCCCTTTAGGGGTAAATATTTAGTGGATAACCAGACTTGATCTCCTATTTGGTATTGAGGGGCTTCCTTTCGATGTTGATCTGCTCCTTTCTTGTATTGTTCCTTGGCCCTTTGAAGGTGGGTAGTAGCTTCCTTGAAGGCTTGGGTGATGGTTGAATGTAGGTGGTCAACTGCTGGTGTTCCAAGATCCTGAGGTGGATCCAGGTTTGAGGTTCGAGGATGATTACCATACAAAAGAAAAAACGGGGTCTTTCCGGTTCCAGAGTGGACTGAGTTATTGTAAGCGTACTCGGCTATCCAAAGGATGTCCTTCCAAATTCCTCCTGTCTGTTGCAGCATGCAGCGTAGGTACTGTTCCAAAGTCTGATTGGTCCTTTCGGTCTGACCATCGGTTTGTGGGTGGTGAGTGGTGGAAAGCCTCACATCAATTTCAGCTAACCGACAGCAACTCCGCCAGAAGTGAGAGATGAATTGACTTCCTCTGTCTGAGATTAAAACTGAAGGAAAGCCGTGCAACCGAACGATGTTTTCAAGAAATTCTCGAGCCAGGATTGCTGCTGACGGTAACCCCTTTAGTGGGATGAAATGTGCCATTTTTGAAAATAAGTCTACGATTACCAGGATTGTATTGTATCCGGAACAGGGAGGTAAGTCGGTGATAAAGTCCATGGAAAGGGTATGCCAGGGATGAGGTGGAATTTCAAGTGGTTGTAAGAGGCCTGCTGGTTTTTCCTTAGGACTCTTGTTCTGGGTGCACACTCCACAGGACATGACAAAGTTTCTGATGTTTTTTCTCCAAGATGGCCACCAAAAGTGACGCTTGACCTTTTCCGAGGTCTTGGCCATACCCGGGTGTCCTTCCATTAAGGAGTCGTGATAACAAGAGATGACTTGAGTTTGTAAACTGGTACAGGGTAGATAAAGTCGTTCCTTGAAGTATAATAAGTCGTTCTTTACTGTGAAGTCTTCCCCCCGAAGTTGCCATTTTTGTATGTCCGTTGGAGTTACAAGTTGTTTAACCTGGGTTTCAATTTCTTCAATGGATTGCATGCTAATCAAACCCAGGATTCTTTGGTCAGGAATAATAGGTACGAGCTCGGGGTTAACCATGTGTTCCTCTACTCCGATTCGAGAGAGGGCATCCGCTTTACCATTCTTATTGCCTGGTCGGTAGGTGATTATAAAATCAAATTCGGCAAAAAATAATGCCCAGCGAAGTTGTCTGGAGGATTGAGCTTTGGCTGATTTAAGATACTGTAGATTACGATGGTCAGTAATGACAGTGACTGTGTGTCGGGCTCCTAAGAGATAATGCCGCCAGGCCTTAAAGGCGGACTTAATAGCCAACAGTTCCTTATCGGTAATGGTGTAATTGATTTCTGGGGCTGATAATTTGCGAGACCAAGACGCCACGGGGTGCAACTGGTTGGTTTCTGGATCTCTTTGCGAAAGCACTGCTCCCATAGCAAGGCTGGAGGCATCGGTCTCGACGATGTAAGGTAGTTCCGGGCGGGGATGTTTTAAAATCGGGGCGGAGGTAAATTTAGTCTTTAGCTCCTGAAAGGCTTGTTCTGCCTCGGTAGACCATTCAAAACGTTTGTTTTTTCTGAGGAGAGCTGTAATGGGTTGGACTACCCGAGAAAAGTCTGGAATAAACCTGCGATAGAAGTTGGCGAAGCCCAACATACTTTGAACCCCTTTTACAGATGATGGTGAGGGCCACTTGATTATTGCATCTACTTTCCTCGAGTCCATGTGAACTCCGTTAGGTGACAAAATAAATCCCAGAAATTCGACCTCAGTAACATGAAAGACGCACTTCTCTAATTTTGCAAAAAGTTTGTGTTTGCGGAGCCTCTCCAGTACTGCGGTTACATGTTTTCGGTGTTCTGCCTCAGAGGATGAATAAACCAGAATGTCGTCAATGTATACAACTACACACACATCAATGAGTTCACGGAGCACGTCATTCATAAAGAACTGGAATGCGGCCGGTGCGTTACACAACCGGAAGGGCATCACTTGATACTCGAACAGTCCATACTTGGTACGAAAGGCCGTCTTCCATTCATCGCCCTCCTTTATTCGCACCAAATGGTAGGCTCCTCTGAGGTCTAACTTAGTATATATGCAGGCGTTTTTGACTTGGTCAAGTAGTTCTGGGATCAATGGCAATGGATACCTGTTCTTAATTGTAATCTGGTTCAGGGCACGGTAGTCTATACACGTTCTTAAGTCTCCTTCCTTTTTTGGCACGAAGAACAGAGCTGAGGAGGCCGGGGACTTCGAAGGACGGATGAATCCGTTAGCCAGGTACTGGTCCAAATATTGCCTTAGGTGGAGATTTTCAGGTTCAGTAAGGGCATAAATCCGACTGCACAGAGTGGATCCGGGAATCAGGTCTATCTGACAGTCGTATGATCTGTGGGGAGGCAAAGAATTAGCTTGGTCTTTCCGAAAGACATCTTGGAATTCCTGGTATTCAGGAGGCAGTTGCGGACTCTCCGAAACAGTTGCAGCTAGTTTGGTGGAGAGCTGAGGGTAGCAGGTAGCAGCGCATTCTGGAAACCGGATTGTCTTTGCTCGCCAATCAATTTGAGGATTGTGTTTCTCCAACCAAGGAACTCCCAAGATGACTTGAAACTGAGGGGCCTTGATCACATCAAACACGATCTTCTCTTGATGCCCATCTTGGCTTACTAACGTTACTTCCATGGTGGTGTGAGTTACGGGTCCGGAAGCTATTTCCGTCCCATCCACGGTGGTAATGACGTCTTTCACCGTCTTTGGACAAAGAGATAGATTCATCCTGGCGGCCAGCTCACAGTCCAAGTAATTCCCGATTGCGCCACTATCAATGTATGCTTTAATGGCATGCATACGATTAGGTTGTTCAGGACTCACGAGGACCATGGGCATGATGAAATGCGAGGTCAAAGAACTGGTTTTAACGCTCGGCAAGCGGACCTCTACACTTGCCGGGCGAGGTCGTTTCCCGGCTCAGAATTCTCGGTACCTTTATCAGACGCCCCTACTATCTTCTTCTTGGGCTTCACTGGACAATCTCGAAGAAAGTGCCCTGAGTTTCCGCAATAGAGGCATAATTGCAGTTGTCTCCTCCTTTCCCTCTCCTTTTGGGTTAAAGGTCCTTTTACACCCCCTATTTGCATGGGTTCCACGGAATCAGTTCCTTTCGTAGAACTTTGCGGCCTTGAAAAAAGTCGGGTTTCAAATCTGGATCGATCGGCTTTCCGATTCTGTAGTCGATGATCCAATTGCACTACCAGATCGATATATTCGGAACAGTCTTGTGGAGGATTTACCACTTGAGCCAGAACGTCTTTTAATTCCCCACGCAGACCTCTGTAAAACAGTGTGATCCTCTTATCCTCCGGCCATCCGGTTTCCACCACTAGTCTGTTAAATGATGCAAGATAAGTCAGAAGATCTTGATTGCCCTGTCGTAGTGAAAGAAGTTCATTGTCCAAGGCCTGTCCCTGATAGTGCCTTGCGAACAGTTTCTCCATACTGGCTTGGAAGTCCTGGAAGTTATGGAGAATGGGGTCATCTTGAGACACTAAAGGAACAGACCAATCTGCGGCACTGCCACTGAGATAAGAGAGCACGAAGGCCACTTTAGCCTGGTCCGTTGGAAAAGCGGCGGGTCTGCACAAAAAGTGCAAGCGACATTGATTGAAGAACACAGCAAACCTTTTTGAATCACCTGAAAAGCGTTCGGGCGGAGCCAAAAGGTATATTTCCTGGTAGATTGATTTGTACCGGATTCGAGGAAGCTGGAGGAGCGTGGCCCCCACTTGGGGTTAGTAGAGGAGTTTGTCCAGCTTGGGCTTGCAGCAATTGTCTAGCCAAATCGTCTGTTCGCTCTTTGGAGACCACTAACTCCCTCCTTAGGGCATTTGTTTCCTGACGTGCAGCGTGTACTTCCGCCCTCAACTCCCCGAGTAATTGGGCCAACTGGTCTGTGTCTGAGGTTTCCATTGCGCCTGGGCGGGAATTTTGTGGTAAGGCTTCGCGTTCTGTAACGCTCACCTGGTTCCCCCGGAGGCGCAGGTCTTGATCTGGCGAGGATACTGTCTTCAGTGTTAGGTGCAGGGTTCGTTTTGCTCCCGGACTGGGCCCCCTTCCCACCGACAGTTTAAGCTGAAGAGAGAGATGTCTGCAAGGGTAAACCAAGGTATTAGTGTTTGGAAGGTTTGGAAAGTTCCTAGCCCCTCTCGCCCTTTCTTTCCCCGTGGAACTGGGTTGATATTGCGCTTACCTTATATAGGCAAATGCCGGGCTCTCCATCCTGCGTCTTATGCAGGGGCGCTGGATCCAGTTGCTTCACTGGATGCGAGCTCTGCCTCTTGATAGCAGAGGATTTGCTGAGAGCGAAGACGCCGTTAATGCACGAGCGTGCCTTGTAAGTATTAAAGTTCCTTTTGCCTTGTTTTCTTCTCTTTCAAAAGTCTTAAGTCTGTAAAGTCTATGTCTTTCCCTTTTCAGATGCTGTGACGATGAAGATTATCCTTCTAATGGCACGTAAGTAGAAAGACTGCACTTGCGCTGGAGAATGCTCCGTAATGTCTCTTTTGTCTTTGCAGGTGCTGAGGTGCAGCGCGAACAGATTGAAAGCGAGTATAACACAGGTAAGCAGTCTTGTAACTAAGCGTTACTAACCGATGTATCTTGCCTTGCAGGTGCCGGAATGCAGCGCGAGCTGAGTTGGAACGGACGTAACACAGGTAAGCTGAACTTGTAGTTGAATATTACTGACCGATGTTCTCTCTCTTTGCAGATGTCGGATGCCGGAAGAGAAAGGCAGAAAAAGGCGCCTTGGATGCTGCCGTTGGATTAGGTAAGTAGATTCACTGCCTTTACTTTAGCCTAACCTGTGTCTTTGTTTTGCAGGAGCTGCAGAAGGCTGAAGAAGACTGAAGATTGGATTCCAGCAGGTTATTTCGTGTTCACAGGATCTGGAGCTGGAGGTTTCCTGGAGCTGACACGGTGAGCGTCCTGCTGCAGATGCAGAATAACGCGAAGCACGTGAAACCAATCGGGTGTGGTTTAAATAGCCTTCTGTAGTGCTTAGGCGTCTCCTTCCACGGCCCCACCCAGGTAAGAAAAGAGTTCCAGATTTCTAAAAGAGTTCCTGTGTTCTGCTTCCAGGGAGTGGCTCCTGCTCCACCCAGACAGAAAAAGTAGTTCCAGGCAGAGAAGGATCAGGAGACCAGTTAGCTGGTACGTAAGCAGCATGGTCTGCTACAGGTAGGTCCACCAAGCACTCTTATCCAATATGAGCCCGGCGCTTCCTGTGCCGGGACCAGTCACCATCATGAGCCTGGCGCCACTGGCGCCAGGACAAGGTCCAGAGGGTCCCTATAGGGACTGGCTGGTTCCTGGGATCAGAGTCATAGGCCTGCTTCCAAGGTCGTGGGGCAAGTCCTGACCCCTTGGAAGCAGGGATCATGACAGCACCCCCCCTCAAGGCCCCTCCCAAGGTTGACTTCTCCGGAGGTCTTGGTTTGTTAGGAAATGTCCGATGAAATTTCTTGATTAGTCGGGGAGCGTGTACATGTTCTGCAGGTTCCCAAGATCTTTCTTGGGGGCCGTAGCCTTTCCAGTCAATCAGGTAGTGTAGTTTTGATTTGGAGATCTTGGAATCCAGGATATTTTTGATTTCAAACTCAAGTTCTCCGTCAACTAGGATAGATTCAGGAGATTTAGTCAATCGGGTTTCTGGTTGAACAGGTTTTAGTAGTGAAACATGGAAGACTGGGTGCATTTTCATGCGAGGGGGTAAATCCAACTTGACCGCTACTGGATTTATTATGGCAGTAACAGAGTAGGGTCCCAGGTATCTTGGGTTAAAGGTGCGTGGTCCCTTTAGGGGTAAATATTTAGTGGATAACCAGACTTGATCTCCTATTTGGTATTGAGGGGCTTCCTTTCGATGTTGATCTGCTCCTTTCTTGTATTGTTCCTTGGCCCTTTGAAGGTGGGTAGTAGCTTCCTTGAAGGCTTGGGTGATGGTTGAATGTAGGTGGTCAACTGCTGGTGTTCCAAGATCCTGAGGTGGATCCAGGTTTGAGGTTCGAGGATGATTACCATACAAAAGAAAAAACGGGGTCTTTCCGGTTCCAGAGTGGACTGAGTTATTGTAAGCGTACTCGGCTATCCAAAGGATGTCCTTCCAAATTCCTCCTGTCTGTTGCAGCATGCAGCGTAGGTACTGTTCCAAAGTCTGATTGGTCCTTTCGGTCTGACCATCGGTTTGTGGGTGGTGAGTGGTGGAAAGCCTCACATCAATTTCAGCTAACCGACAGCAACTCCGCCAGAAGTGGGAGATGAATTGACTTCCTCTGTCTGAGATTAAAACTGAAGGAAAGCCGTGCAACCGAACGATGTTTTCAAGAAATTCTCAAGCCAGGATTGCTGCTGACGGTAACCCCTTTAGTGGGATGAAATGTGCCATTTTTGAAAATAAGTCTACGATTACCAGGATTGTATTGTATCCGGAACAGGGAGGTAAGTCGGTGATAAAGTCCATGGAAAGGGTATGCCAGGGATGAGGTGGAATTTCAAGTGGTTGTAAGAGGCCTGCTGGTTTTTCCTTAGGACTCTTGTTCTGGGTGCACACTCCACAGGACATGACAAAGTTTCTGATGTTTTTTCTCCAAGATGGCCACCAAAAGTGACGCTTGACCTTTTCCGAGGTCTTGGCCATACCCGGGTGTCCTTCCATTAAGGAGTCGTGATAACAAGAGATGACTTGAGTTTGTAAACTGGTACAGGGTAGATAAAGTCGTTCCTTGAAGTATAATAAGTCGTTCTTTACTGTGAAGTCTTCCCCCCGAAGTTGCCATTTTTGTATGTCCGTTGGAGTTACAAGTTGTTTAACCTGGGTTTCAATTTCTTCAATGGATTGCATGCTAATCAAACCCAGGATTCTTTGGTCAGGAATAATAGGTACGAGCTCGGGGTTAACCATGTGTTCCTCTACTCCGATTCGAGAGAGGGCATCCGCTTTACCATTCTTATTGCCTGGTCGGTAGGTGATTATAAAATCAAATTCGGCAAAAAATAATGCCCAGCGAAGTTGTCTGGAGGATTGAGCTTTGGCTGATTTAAGATACTGTAGATTACGATGGTCAGTAATGACAGTGACTGTGTGTCGGGCTCCTAAGAGATAATGCCGCCAGGCCTTAAAGGCGGACTTAATAGCCAACAGTTCCTTATCGGTAATGGTGTAATTGATTTCTGGGGCTGATAATTTGCGAGACCAAGACGCCACGGGGTGCAACTGGTTGGTTTCTGGATCTCTTTGCGAAAGCACTGCTCCCATAGCAAGGCTGGAGGCATCGGTCTCGACGATGTAAGGTAGTTCCGGGCGGGGATGTTTTAAAATCGGGGCGGAGGTAAATTTAGTCTTTAGCTCCTGAAAGGCTTGTTCTGCCTCGGTAGACCATTCAAAACGTTTGTTTTTTCTGAGGAGAGCTGTAATGGGTTGGACTACCCGAGAAAAGTCTGGAATAAACCTGCGATAGAAGTTGGCGAAGCCCAACATACTTTGAACCCCTTTTACAGATGATGGTGAGGGCCACTTGATTATTGCATCTACTTTCCTCGAGTCCATGTGAACTCCGTTAGGTGACAAAATAAATCCCAGAAATTCGACCTCAGTAACATGAAAGACGCACTTCTCTAATTTTGCAAAAAGTTTGTGTTTGCGGAGCCTCTCCAGTACTGCGGTTACATGTTTTCGGTGTTCTGCCTCAGAGGATGAATAAACCAGAATGTCGTCAATGTATA
This sequence comes from Ambystoma mexicanum, assembly GCF_040938575.1. Lineage (NCBI taxonomy): Eukaryota > Metazoa > Chordata > Amphibia > Caudata > Ambystomatidae > Ambystoma > Ambystoma mexicanum. Next base: position 1,176,293,888 of record NC_090921.1, on the reverse strand, counting down.
CAACTACACACACATCAATGAGTTCACGGAGCACGTCATTCATAAAGAACTGGAATGCGGCCGGTGCGTTACACAACCGGAAGGGCATCACTTGATACTCGAACAGTCCATACTTGGTACGAAAGGCCGTCTTCCATTCATCGCCCTCCTTTATTCGCACCAAATGGTAGGCTCCTCTGAGGTCTAACTTAGTATATATGCAGGCGTTTTTGACTTGGTCAAGTAGTTCTGGGATCAATGGCAATGGATACCTGTTCTTAATTGTAATCTGGTTCAGGGCACGGTAGTCTATACACGTTCTTAAGTCTCCTTCCTTTTTTGGCACGAAGAACAGAGCTGAGGAGGCCGGGGACTTCGAAGGACGGATGAATCCGTTAGCCAGGTACTGGTCCAAATATTGCCTTAGGTGGAGATTTTCAGGTTCAGTAAGGGCATAAATCCGACTGCACAGAGGAGTGGATCCGGGAATCAGGTCTATCTGACAGTCGTATGATCTGTGGGGAGGCAAAGAATTAGCTTGGTCTTTCCGAAAGACATCTTGGAATTCCTGGTATTCAGGAGGCAGTTGCGGACTCTCCGAAACAGTTGCAGCTAGTTTGGTGGAGAGCTGAGGGTAGCAGGTAGCAGCGCATTCTGGAAACCGGATTGTCTTTGCTCGCCAATCAATTTGAGGATTGTGTTTCTCCAACCAAGGAACTCCCAAGATGACTTGAAACTGAGGGGCCTTGATCACATCAAACACGATCTTCTCTTGATGCCCATCTTGGCTTACTAACGTTACTTCCATGGTGGTGTGAGTTACGGGTCCGGAAGCTATTTCCGTCCCATCCACGGTGGTAATGACGTCTTTCACCGTCTTTGGACAAAGAGATAGATTCATCCTGGCGGCCAGCTCACAGTCCAAGTAATTCCCGATTGCGCCACTATCAATGTATGCTTTAATGGCATGCATACGATTAGGTTGTTCAGGACTCACGAGGACCATAGGCATGATGAAATGCGAGGTCAAAGAACTGGTTTTAACGCTCGGCAAGCGGACCTCTACACTTGCCGGGCGAGGTCGTTTCCCAGCTCAGAATTCTCGGTACCTTTATCAGACGCCCCTACTATCTTCTTCTTGGGCTTCACTGGACAATCTCGAAGAAAGTGCCCTGAGTTTCCGCAATAGAGGCATAATTGCAGTTGTCTCCTCCTTTCCCTCTCCTTTTGGGTTAAAGGTCCTTTTACACCCCCTATTTGCATGGGTTCCACGGAATCAGTTCCTTTCGTAGAACTTTGCGGCCTTGAAAAAAGTCGGGTTTCAAATCTGGATCGATCGGCTTTCCGATTCTGTAGTCGATGATCCAATTGCACTACCAGATCGATATATTCGGAACAGTCTTGTGGAGGATTTACCACTTGAGCCAGAACGTCTTTTAATTCCCCACGCAGACCTCTGTAAAACAGTGTGATCCTCTTATCCTCCGGCCATCCGGTTTCCACCACTAGTCTGTTAAATGATGCAAGATAAGTCAGAAGATCTTGATTGCCCTGTCGTAGTGAAAGAAGTTCATTGTCCAAGGCCTGTCCCTGATAGTGCCTTGCGAACAGTTTCTCCATACTGGCTTGGAAGTCCTGGAAGTTATGGAGAATGGGGTCATCTTGAGACACTAAAGGAACAGACCAATCTGCGGCACTGCCACTGAGATAAGAGAGCACGAAGGCCACTTTAGCCTGGTCCGTTGGAAAAGCGGCGGGTCTGCACAAAAAGTGCAAGCGACATTGATTGAAGAACACAGCAAACCTTTTTGAATCACCTGAAAAGCGTTCGGGCGGAGCCAAAAGGTATATTTCCTGGTAGATTGATTTGTACCGGATTCGAGGAAGCTGGAGGAGCGTGGCCCCCACTTGGGGTTAGTAGAGGAGTTTGTCCAGCTTGGGCTTGCAGCAATTGTCTAGCCAAATCGTCTGTTCGCTCTTTGGAGACCACTAACTCCCTCCTTAGGGCATTTGTTTCCTGACGTGCAGCGTGTACTTCCGCCCTCAACTCCCCGAGTAATTGGGCCAACTGGTCTGTGTCTGAGGTTTCCATTGCGCCTGGGCGGGAATTTTGTGGTAAGGCTTCGCGTTCTGTAACGCTCACCTGGTTCCCCCGGAGGCGCAGGTCTTGATCTGGCGAGGATACTGTCTTCAGTGTTAGGCGCAGGGTTCGTTTTGCTCCCGGACTGGGCCCCCTTCCCACCGACAGTTTAAGCTGAAGAGAGAGATGTCTGCAAGGGTAAACCAAGGTATTAGTGTTTGGAAGGTTCGGAAAGTTCCTAGCCCCTCTCGCCCTTTCTTTCCCCGTGGAACTGGGTTGATATTGCGCTTACCTTATATAGGCAAATGCTGGGCTCTCCATCCTGCGTCTTATGCAGGGGCGCTGGATCCAGTTGCTTCACTGGATGCGAGCTCTGCCTCTTGATAGCAGAGGATTTGCTGAGAGCGAAGACGCCGTTAATGCACGAGCGTGCCTTGTAAGTATTAAAGTTCCTTTTGCCTTGTTTTCTTCTCTTTCAAAAGTCTTAAGTCTGTAAAGTCTATGTCTTTCCCTTTTCAGATGCTGTGACGATGAAGATTATCCTTCTAATGGCACGTAAGTAGAAAGACTGCACTTGCGCTGGAGAATGCTCCGTAATGTCTCTTTTGTCTTTGCAGGTGCTGAGGTGCAGCGCGAACAGATTGAAAGCGAGTATAACACAGGTAAGCAGTCTTGTAACTAAGCGTTACTAACCGATGTATCTTGCCTTGCAGGTGCCGGAATGCAGCGCGAGCTGAGTTGGAACGGACGTAACACAGGTAAGCTGAACTTGTAGTTGAATATTACTGACCGATGTTCTCTCTCTTTGCAGATGTCGGATGCCGGAAGAGAAAGGCAGAAAAAGGCGCCTTGGATGCTGCCGTTGGATTAGGTAAGTAGATTCACTGCCTTTACTTTAGCCTAACCTGTGTCTTTGTTTTGCAGGAGCTGCAGAAGGCTGAAGAAGACTGAAGATTGGATTCCAGCAGGTTATTTCGTGTTCACAGGATCTGGAGCTGGAGGTTTCCTGGAGCTGACACGGTGAGCGTCCTGCTGCAGATGCAGAATAACGCGAAGCACGTGAAACCAATCGGGTGTGGTTTAAATAGCCTTCTGTAGTGCTTAGGCGTCTCCTTCCACGGCCCCACCCAGGTAAGAAAAGAGTTCCAGATTTCTAAAAGAGTTCCTGTGTTCTGCTTCCAGGGAGTGGCTCCTGCTCCACCCAGACAGAAAAAGTAGTTCCAGGCAGAGAAGGATCAGGAGACCAGTTAGCTGGTACGTAAGCAGCATGGTCTGCTACAGGTAGGTCCACCAAGCACTCTTATCCAATATGAGCCTGGCGCTTCCTGTGCCGGGACCAGTCACCATCATGAGCCTGGCGCCACTGGCGCCAGGACAAGGTCCAGAGGGTCCCTATAGGGACTGGCTGGTTCCTGGGATCAGAGTCATAGGCCTGCTTCCAAGGTCGTGGGGCAAGTCCTGACCCCTTGGAAGCAGGGATCATGACAGCAGCACAGTAACGTCACGGAGAGAGGCGGGGAATATGAATGTTTTGATAATGTCAGGCACAGGGGCGGGGGATATGATTTAGTGCCGCAAAAGCAGGTCAGCCAGGGCGATGGGGCAAGTGATAGGATTATCACAAAATGGCAGCGCCCTGGCGCCTGTTTTCGCATGCGTTTAATGGACGAAAACTCGGGTAAGGTCCATAGGAAATGTTTCTAAAATTGAGCAACTTAGGCTTAAAAAAACATGGCCGACACGTAGGGGCAATAAAAAATGTTGACCGAACCATTCCTTTAAGACTACAACTGAGGAGCTAAAGGATACTGGCAAAACAGCTTTGCTACTGCTACTGGACTTGTCAGCAGCATTTGACCTGGTGGACCATGCAGTTTTATGCAGCCACCCCAGGCTCACAGCCAATTTCACAGGAGATGCCATAGCCTGGGTCCAATCCTTTCTAAACAACCGGCGATGAGAGTTTTCTCTACTTCCACCTGTGCTGATCCTCTCCAAATAACATGCAGAATCCCACAGGGATCCTGTGTCTCACCCACCATGTACAACATTTTCACCAAGCCACTATTTGACAAGTTGGACAGACTGGGTGTCTGTATTGCTCTTCCCCAAAAAGTGCACGGAACAACCAAAAATCACCAATGCAATTATAGAGCAAATACTTTGAACCATAAACAGACAGACACAATAACTCACAGCCACGCACTCTTTAGAAGATAATCAGCTCTTAACGGCTATTTATTCAAAGATTACAAGTACTTAGAAATAACTCATAAAAATAATAAGGGCATAGATCACAGAAGAAGTAAAGAAGTCAAAAAGAAATACATCACCGTGAGCATAACAGGATTCCTCATCTCGTCCAGAAGCGGCTGGATGTCAAGAATCCTACTCATGTGCGAGTAGCTGGGGTATATACTGTTGTCAAACTGCCTAACAGACATAAATGCCTTTATTTCAGGGCCCTCCTGTGTCCAAAGTGCAGGCAAATGACTTGGGACCAGCCCTTCTGGCATAGAAGTCCTCAAACACTTGAAAACAAACAGAAGACTACATTTCCCAGAGGCCCCGCGCGACCACGAGCCTCTGGGAAGCTTTGGGACCACGCCCGCTCAATCGCGCATGCGCGCAGAACCCACACGGATCCCCGCTTGCGCTACAGACTCTCCGCCAGAGAAGACGTGTCTCCGCGGGCTCCTGCAGGCTGCTGTCAGCGGGGCCATTCCCCGCCTGCGAACACTGCAGGCCCCGCTGCTTGCTTGAGATAAGTGCTTTCACTCATTGGTTGGGAACGAGGGCGTGTGGGGAGTTTTTGTGCTACTAACCCACCCCGACTCGGGGCCTTGAAACACCGCGGATTGGGCTCCGGCACCGGCACCATTAACCCTTGGTTGGCAGACTTGCATGCCGGACTCCAATATAGTAGTGAACCGAGGCACCCAGCATCGTTAACCCTTGCTTGGCAGAGCTGCATGCTGGATTCTATGTTGTAGCGAACCGGCACCATTAACCCTTGATTCTTAAAGTTGCACGCCGCATGCTATGTCTAACGCTGTTAAGCACCAAGCTCATAGGTGTTTTATTTCTTGTAGTGGCAGAACGCCGACTACGCGGCCTCGTTAAGAGACATTGGAGTGATCGGTCCATGACAGAATCCCGTACTTCTGAAGCTAAGTGCTTAAACCTTTTGTGTGGTCAAAATGCTCTCGTGTTAATGTTTTGGGGGCATTTACCTGTGTATCTGAATCCATAGGAGCTCTCTGAGTAATGCGCCATGGTAAAATCTATGAATCTATGAATGTATGAATGTGATATGGTATTGTCTAATGCATCCAAGCCTAGAGAAGTAATCTGGGTGTTGGAATTGGTAAGCACGAGAAAGTGCAAGGTGCATGAGTCTGGCAGTATCTGAGAGTCCACGGATAGCCCAGGAGGGCTGAACATTATTTTCCCTGAACTTCCCCAACCCTATCCAAAACCTCTCCCTTTCCCTCAACCCGGTTTACCAAATACCCCCTACCCATCAAAACCAGCGGACCCTAACCCTCTTTCCCCGGCGGGTCGCGGATACCTGAGTGCTGAATATCTCAGGCGCCAAGACCCAACGGGGAGGCAGGTGTACGTGCTACCTCCGCGCAAGACAACGTTCCTGACACTGGAAGACCCCGGGAACAGCCAGGCCGAGAGCACCACAGCTCACAGGAAGGCCGGACGTAAGCGTCCTTCTCCGGCTGAAGTCTCACCTGACCACCTCTGGGTTTCCGCATATATACACACTCAACAAAGGGGAGTTAATTCTCGAACATTCTGGAAATTGCACTTGCGCTGTTGAGGAACAGCCGTTGGTTGCCAGCTGGGTCAATCGAGAGCTCCCCCCAAGAAGCGCAGTGCCTCCCTTCTCTAAAAACACGCTCCACAGAGAACAGTAGCAAGCCATAACAACGTTAGCTTTCCCAGCAGAAATGGCCTTGACCGCATACCAGGTTTGGAAAAGCATGTTTGTCTCAGCACTGTGAATCTAACACTCAGCAAAATGTGTGCAGCGTTTCACGGCGGTATGAAGTAAATATCCAACATGGCTCAGAGCGCTCCCAGAATGCATTGCGCACTCGTGCCATTTTGGATCAAGCATAACAATTCCACCCTTTGGATATTTATCTTCCATATCTCGGTGGCACAGGAACCGGTCTCTGAAACCTACGAAATGTTAAGACTAAATTGGGAATACACTGAATGCAACAACAACAAGCAATTATAATAGACAATATAATAAAAATCCAAGCAAAAATGTAACGTAGTGTACCCCCAATATCAGGTATTCATGAAAATAACCAATCCCACCAATTTCTATCACGATCTTGAGACACTAATGAAAGGGTTAATGCTAGAACCTCAGCTTCTGATGACAAATGTACATATGAATCAGTCAGGAGAGAGCCCTACAGATTTGAAAGTTGACCTTTTACCTCGAGTTATCGCTGAGTGTAAAGGAAACATCATTAGTCCTAATCGAGTTAAAGCACATGGACCTCCAGAAATGTTAGCTGGAATATAAGTATATGTAATGTTACCACATGAAAAGAGCCATCCTGTTGGAAGTTTCACATGATTCAAATGACTAGCAGTTACCACTGTATGATCGCTATTAGCAGGACATAGTGTTATTTACACTGGTGCATTTGCGTGACATTCGCGAACATAGTCGTCTCTCGAACATGGTGTTATTGTACTGATTGGTCAACTCTATTTGTCGGCATTTTGCCAATTTCTTGTGCTTTGCACGTCATAATGTAACACACATCACCTTGAGTTATATTGTAAGTAATAACACGTGTCAAATTTCTCCATTTTCTGTCAGTCTCTTGGCAGAACTGACAATACTCGTAAACTGAAAAAGGTTGTCTAATGTCTGAGTCTTGAACTAAAGAATCATTATGTGTGACGCCGAAGATATGCTTTAAAACTGGAACAGGCGTCGGCACCGCTACTAAACACGTAGTCAATAAAGTTTCAGCATTGGGCACATCAGTAAGACAAAAGTGTGATATGTTCAGTACTTGCTGTGCCAGATATATCCACATATTCTCTTCTTGGGTAATCATAGGAGAGTGTTTGTCTTCCTACAACCGACTCTTGCACGGCTGGCATCAAGGTTGTTTTCACTTGCTCCTGATGTGTTTGTCGCATTTCACAAATCCATGTCTTCGGTCTGGCGGGCTTTTCGGCACTGGCATAGGGCTGCTTGGGGACAACATTATTCATCACTATCAGTATCCCCTTGATCACGGGCACAGATGTGACATTTTTTGGTTGTAACAGCAGATTGTTTAATTCGCCCAAATGGAGTCCATTTAGTGCCACAGTTACACCAACCAGACCCAGGATCTAAAAAGCAAACCCAGAAAAGAGATATCAGTGTTGCACATCACTCTCTCAGGTAACATTTGTCTGTGGGTACATATTGCCATTTCTTTCTACCAGGCTCCATAACTAAAACAACTTGATCTTTGCCTGATGCAATGACATCTGCGGGTACTGGTGGGCCACTTGGCTTTTCCACCCACACCTTTGCACCCGGTACCATACTGTCTGAAGAGCCAAAACCGCAATCCCCACGGGTAGTTAACACAGTAGGAGGCTCCCCTTTCTTAATCATGGACAACTTAATAGGAATGACAATCAATTGGGCCACTCGATCACCCTTGTGGATTGACAACAATTGCTCCCCACTATTCATTAGGATGACTTTAATCTCGCCTTGGTAATCAGCATCAATTACCCCTCCCAACACTTGAACTCCCTTCAATGCTAGGCCAGATTTAAGGGCAATCCATCCCATATGCTCTGGGGGAATCTGTATTCCAATCCCTGTTTCAATTACAACTATTCCTCTTGGATCTAATCTTATTTCTTCATTAGAATGCAAGTCTACCCTGGCTGACTCTGGAGTTGCTCGATAGGGAGCTAAAGAACCTGGAGTAATTTTCCAGTATAATAATGTTTCTTTGACTGAATTGGGTTGAACCTGTAAAGTAGGAGTCATTAGTCTCATCAAAGGAGTTTCATGTTCATACACAGGCCTATTGTTTAACACTTGCACCGCATCAAACACACGATCACGCCAGCCTGCCAAACTGCCGTCTCCAGATTTGCGCAACTGTTCTTTCAGTAACCCATTCATTCGTTCAATTAGCCCTGCTGCAGCTGAATGGTAGGGCACGTGATAGATCCACTCAATGCTCTTTTCCTGACAAAATTCTTGGATTAATTTGCCTTTGAAATGTGACCCATTGTCACTTTGAATCTGCAAAGGCACTCCATAATGTAATATGATCTGATCTAACAACCTGATGGTGTTCAATTGGGTTGCACGTTTGCACGGCAAAACCATCAAATATCCCGAGTAGGTATCCACAATAGTGCATGCATACTGACAACCTCTGCTGATTGGCATAGGACCGATATAATCAATCTGCCAAATTTGACCTGGTAATTTTCCTCTTCTCAATGTGCCTCGAACAGTTTGAGGTATCGGTCTATGTAATTGGTGTTGGCACACAGGACATTGCAAAATAATGGTTTTCACTACTTCTAAAGGAAGACTGATGCCTCAAGCTTGTTCCCACCTGATAGTAGCCGTTTCTCCAAGGTGCCCACATTTCTGATTTCCCTGCGGGGAGCCCGAGAGCCCCAAATGGGAAAGCAGATTCAGGCAGAAACAACGCAGTTGTTTTGGAAAACGCTGCAGTTTTTCTTTCTGTGTTTCTCAGGCTCCTCCGAGCCAGAGGAGCCTGAGAAACTTGGAAAGAAAAACCGCAGCGTTTCCCAACACAATAACATTGTATTTATGTTTGCGGTCGCTTCAAAAGCAACCGCAAACATAAACACAACGTTTTTAAAGCTGCAGTTTCCTCCTCCAGCCCGGAAAACTTAGAAAAAAAACCCAGCTGGTGCTTATTTTTTAAAAAAAATAAATAGCACTTACCGAGATTCAGCTGCAGCTTTCCTTCTCTGGTCTCCGGTCCCCGTCCTCCGCGTACAGCACTAATGAAGGGAAAGCCACCCAGCGGTAGCTTTTGTTTACTACAGCTGGCTGGCTTTTCCTTCATTAGTGCCGCAAAAGCAATAGCCAGCACAGGAGGGCATCCATTTCACAAAATAGATGCGCCCATGTGCTTGCTTTTGCAAATTTGAGCTTGAATAGCTCAAAATTTTACATAGGAAGTTTTAAAAAAGAGAATGCTAGTATTTTTTTTTTTTATGTTGCCTATCTATTTTTTAAATCATTTTTTTTACTAGACCATGCTTTTAAATGTGTCTGTGCAAGACAATTATGCTAACTGGAGTGTGTGGCAGAAACAAGACAGGAAACGTGTGCCATTAGGGTTTTGGAGTCGTAAGTTGCCCGATGCTGGTAACTCATATACTCCGTTTGAGAAGCAATTGCTGGCATGTTATTGGGCTCTTGATACCGAGCAGATGACAGTGGGTCATGATGTATTTATGAGACCTGAAATACCAATCATGCAGTGGGTACTGAGCTCTCCTAAAACGCATCGTATAGGACATGCTCAAGAAGCCAGCATAATTAAGTGGAAATGGTATATTCAAGACAGAGCCAAATCAGGAAAGGGTGGAGTAGCAAAACTACATGAGCAAGTAGCCAACATATCGCCTTCAGATTACATACTACCGGAGATGCCTGAAAAACGTGAGTCTCCCGTGAAATGGGGAGTACCTTACAGCGATTTGACGGTGGAGCAAACAGAGCATGCTTGGTTCATGGATGGTTCAGCCCGATACGTGGGAACTGAGCGGTACTGGAAAGCAGTGTCGTACAATCGCAAAACAAAGAAGATGTTGACAACAACAGGGAAAGGGAAGAGCAGTCAGTTTGCAGAACTTTACACGGTTTACCAAGCGTTGAAACAAGAGACCCGTGGTCAATGTTATGTGTACACAGATTCATGGTCAGTGGCGAATGGATTGGCAGTGTGGTTGCCAACTTGGCAAAAGAATGGATGGAACATTCATTCAAAATAGTTGTGGGGAAAGGAACTGTAGCAGGATATTGCTGAAATGTTGTTACAAAGTGAAGTCACTGTATATCATGTGGACACGCATTGTGCCACAGATTCATTAGAACGTTGGTTTAATTCTGTTGCAGATGAACACACCAAGATTTCCTCAGTGGGTGCAGAGGCTCGGGAAGATGATATGGAGGGTTTGGCCAAATGGGCCCATCAGAAATGTGGGCACCTTGGAGAAAATGTGGGCACGGGGAGCCCGAGAGCCCCAAATGGGAAAGCAGATTCAGGCAGAAACAACGCACATTTAGCATTTCCCATTTGGGGCTTTGGGGCTCTCGGGCCCCCCGTGGGGAGCCCGACAGCCCCAAATGGGAAATCAGCTGTAGGCAGAAACACCGCGGCATGTAAACACAACCGTGTTGTGTTTCTGCCTGCCTTGTCTTTCACAAAGTGATAGCCACAGCAGGCAGAAACACAACGCGGTTGTGTTGGAAAACGCTGCGGTTTTTCTTTCCGAGTTTCTCAGGCTCCTCCGAGCCGGAGCAGCCTGAGAAACTTGGAAAGAAAAACCACAGCGTTTTCCAACACAATAACGTTGTATTTATGTTTGCGGTCGCTTTAAAAGTGACCGCAAACATAAATACAATGTTTTTAAAGCTGATGTTTTATTTCTAAGTTTTCCAGGCTCCTCCAGCCCGGAAAACTTAGAAAAAAAAACCCAGCTAGTGCTTATTTTTTTTTTAAATAAATAGCACTTACCGAGATTCAGCTGCAGCTTTCCTGCTCTGGTCTCCGGTCCCCATCCTCCGCGTTCAGCACTAATGAAGGGAAAGCCACCCAGCAGTAGCTTTTGTTTACTACAGCTGGCTGGCTTTTCCTTCATTAGTGCTGCAAAAGCAAAAGCCAGCACAGGAGGGCATCCATTTCACAAAATGGATGCGCCCATGTGCTTGCTTTTGCGAATTTTGAGCTTGAATAGCTCAAAATTTTACATAGGAAGTTTTAAAAAAGAGAATGCTAGTATTTTTCTTTTATGTTGCCTATCTATTTTTTAAATAAAAGTTTTTACTAGACCATGCCTTTAATTCCACTTCCCTTCCTTCAAGGGCCATAAATCAAGCACCTGTTGCACCGTGTCTTTCGCCATCTCAAAGGCTTTCTGCTGCTCTTCCCCCCACTGAAACTCATATTTATTTCGTGTCACTTTGTAGAGGGGGGCCAATATCTGCCCTAAATGCGGAATGTGCTGTCTCCAAAAGCCGAACAGTCCTATAAACTGCTGAGCTTGCTTTTTGTTCTTGGAGTGGTGAATTCAAGTATTTTCTGATGGGCTTTTGGCACCATTTCTCGATGCCCATGATGCCACTGAATCCCTAGAAATATCACTGTTTCAGCTGGACCTTGAATTTTACTCGGATTAATTTCCCACACTTCCTTTTTTAATCCTTCCATAAGGACATCTAGCTGACTTTGCACACTGTGTTCATCCTTGCCTTGGATCAAAATATCATCAATGTAATGAGAGATTTGTATGTCAGGTTTACACGGTATCTTGTCTAAGTGCTCTGCCACCAGCCAGTGATAGTTAGTCGGGCTGTGCATGTACCCCATGGGTAGTCTCGTGAAAGTGTACTGACGTCCACCCCACGTAAATGCAAACTGTTCTTGACACTCATCAGCAATTGGCACGGAGAAAAATGCATTAGCTAAATCGATCACTGCATACCAAGTCCCCTCAAACTTTTGGACATTTCCAATCAATGTAATAGCATCTGGGACTGCGGGCACTACGGGAGGAGTATGTTTATTCAACTCCCTGTAATCCACCGTCATCCTCCACGACCCATCTCCCTTTTTAATAGGCCAGAGCGGATTGTTCCATGAGGTGGTAATAGGGCGTAATACACCCACCTCCACGTACTCTTTAATGGTGTCTGAGATTTCCTTGTGCCCCCCAGGAATGCAGTATCGTTTCATTGCTACCCGCTTGGTTGCCACGGGCACTTGCACTGGGGGTATCTTCAATTTGCCTACGGTAATGGGTGTACAAATCAATGCACTCACCCCAAACTGTTACGTTTTACCGCCAAGTCCCAAGGTTAGCCCTTCCAAAATGTCAAAGCCAATTATATATTCAGGTATCGGGACAATCAACACTTGGTATTTCTGCCTCTTTAAATTGCCTATTTTCATTTCCACTCGAGTTTGCACTGCGGGGGTCTCCTTTCCCCCTAAACATGTAATCGTAAACTCTTTGCCTTTAAATCGTGTCGGATTACCATGAATCAAAGAGGCCTCCGCCCCGGTGTCTATCAATGCTCGCACCCCTTGTGTATTTCCTGGCCCCCAAAAAATCTTAACATCAACATGAGGCCGCCTATCCACTTTTATGCGGGCAGACGCTGCCGGAGCTTGGCCGAAGCCCTAGTCAAACTTCGAATGAGTGTGACTCGACTCTGCCTCTAGCATCGCACTCACCACCTTTCTCAAATCAGCGTATGTCGGCTGGTACGGGGAAGGTGTCCCCATAGACCCTTCGTCTTGTTCTTCCGCAGGGGGAGCAGAAGGTGAGGTGTCCCCCTGTGGCGTGGCGACTACTTGTTTCTTAACCTGTTTATAGCGCTCTTTGGCTGCAAGTCCTCATTTTTTGTATAATTCATACATTACTCTGGTTTCAATGCCATCAATTTCTTTGTGTGGCACGCCATCATTTAACAAAGCCAAGAACATGTCTTTTCGGGACACTCGGGAGTCTCTGCTATCTTGCTGCCTTCCTTCAGTTCTTCTCTCACTACGCCCCTCTCTCTCTCATGGCTTGTTATCGCTCTTATCCGACTCTCCCAAATCTGCAAGTTGCCGAATGGTATCTGCTACCTCATCAGTAGCCTTGCCCGTCATACCTACGAGCAAAGTCATAATGACACTTTTGTATGCGGGTGGCGGAGTTCTAATCACCATGTTTCAAGTTGAAACTGAGAGCGGCACGGCTCCCATGTGATCTGGCGCATCTATGTGAATCGCCTCTTTCATAGTATGCTCTCTGACTTTTTTAATTGCTTCTCTCAACGTATACCACTTCGTTTCTTCACTGGGCCAATCTGTGGTAATAGGGTATTTACGGTTACATGCTTGGGCTACCAGGTGCAACAAAGACGCCTGCGTATCTTGACCATTTGCGTCAGGGGGCGGTCCTGCTCTTAAGACCTCCTGTACATTGGTGTCAATTGACAGGGGTAAAAAACGCGGTGAATCAGTGGAATCTACCAACAACCCTGCACCACCCCCATCTAGTAATCTCACAATCCAGGTCAGGAAAGCTTCCCCTGATTTTTGCCTCAAACGGGTAATAATTTCCCCAACCTCCTGTTGTTTGTAATCCTCCAGCGTGGTTAAATCCACCATTCCACCAGCAGGATTCTGCGGGTGTGGTCCAGCTCGCCGTCTTCTAACAGGCTTTGCCGCCACGGTTTTCTGTTTCGTCTCTGTTTTGGGGTCAGACTCATCTGCGGAACTACTTTCTAGACTGGTCGAATCAAAAATATCACCATCCCACTTGTCCGGATCCCAGTCTATGCCAGCGGTAGCGATTACAGTTGCCACCTTTCTTTTGTTGACCCCTCCCCGTCTTTTCCTATACTTATACCGGGCTACTCGTACTGCTGCCCTCTCGGCCACCGCCCGATATGTGTCGGCCTTAGCTTTAAACAGTTTCATTTGAATCTGCTGCATTAACGCAGTCTGCCGTTCTGCAGCTAGCTCTCTCTCTAATCGAAAAACCTCATTTTTCATTTCCACCTTCATTTGATGTATTTTCCTATAAGCATGCAAAGGAACCCAACCTTGCCTACCTAATGCTGCACATTCTTTGCCACGTTCTACTGGAACTTGTTGCAAGCATGCAATTACATCAGTCGGATCGGCATCTCCCAATCCTTGAACCCAAGTTTCACTTACCCGGCACCACATGCCCATGCCTGAGCCAACTTATCATGTGGACTCTTAGTCCAACATGGGATAACAACATCAGAACAGTCACTGCCAGAGGTAAAGTTCTTCTTCTTGAACAAACTACTCATTATCGCAAACAAAGCAAAACCTTGTTGAACCTATATATTTTCTTCTCCACACTGCAATCACTCCCACAGGCACTCACACACTTACACAAGAGAGAAAAAAAAACTTCACTATTCAAAACTTCACTCACACGACAACCAAATCCTATCTACGTTTCAACAGATTCTTGGACACTCGGAACAACTCATCACGAGCATCCTGTTCGTGACGCCAAAAATGTATTGCTCTTCACCCGAAAAGTGCACGGAACAACCATAAATCACCAATACAATTATAGAGCAAATACTTTGAACCATAAACAGAGAGACACAATACCTCACAGCCACGCACTCTTTAGAAGATAATCAGCTCTTTACGGCTATTTATTTAAAGATTACAAGTACATAGAAATAACTCATAAAAATAATAAGGACATAGATCACAGAAGAAGTAAAGAAGTCAAAAAGAAATACATCACTGTGAGCGTAACAGGATTCCTCATCTCGTCCAGAAGCGGCTGGAAGACCCCGGGAACAGCCAGGCCGAGAGCACCACAGCTCACAGGAAGCATCCTTCTCCGGCTGAAGTCTCACCTGACCACCTCCGGGTTTCCGCATATATACACACTCCACAAAGGGGAGTTAATTCTCGAACATTCTGGAAATTGCACTTGCGCAGTTGAGGAACAGCCGTCGGTTGCCAGCTGGGTCAATCGAGAGCTCACCCCAAGAAGCGCAGTGCCTCCCTTCTCTAAAAACACGCTCCACAGAGAACAGTAGCAAGCCATAACAACGTTAGCTTTCCCAGCAGAAATGGCCTTGACCGCATACCAGGTTTGGAAAAGCATGTTTGTCTCAGCACTGTGAATCTAACACTCAGCAAAATGTGTGCAGCGTTTCACGGCGGTATGAAGTAAATATCCAGCATGGCTCCGAGCGCTCCCAGAATGCATTGCGCACCCGCGCCATTTTGGAACAAGCATAAATCAAGCATAACAGTGTCACCTAAACTAATTATGCAGATGACACCCAGATCCTCATACCCCTTTCGGGCAACTATGAAGCGGACCTGGCACTGGTGAATAAAGTATACATCCTCTTTCAGGCATGGATGGCGACCCACGGCCTCTGCCTGAATGATGATAAAACTGAGATTCTGCTCCTCGGATCCGACTCTAACCTAAAAAAATTGTACCCCAAACTACGCATCCTTCAATATTGACAACAATATCATCAAGGTTATGCCCGAGGTTAAAAACTCTAGGATTCTATCTGGACTCCTCTCTCACCCTGAAAAAGCAGGTGAATGCTCTCTCCTCCACAACAGCTTACACTTGTAAATTAATCTGAGCTGCCAGACCATTTGTCTCCTGTGCTAGCTGTATCACCCTGGCTAATGCTCTTATAATGTCTAGACTAGACTATTGCAACACCCTGTACTCAGGAGTCAACAAGTATGTCACCGACAAACTCCAAAGATTGCAAAACAACACCCTACGAGCAGCGTTAAACATCCCATATAGAGAGCACATCTCTAAATTCCACAACCCGACCTTTGAGATCTGCCAACACATTCTTGCTCGAAATCCCTAGATTTAAACTGACCACGGCTGGAGGAACTAGCTTCCCAGTCAAAGCCGCGCAAGTATGGAATACACTCCCTATAGATCTTAGACGTCCCCTACTCTACGCTAGATTCAGAATCAACGCTCTCAAATGGCTTTTCTCCAATGACCCATAACCACTGGATCCCCCCATTACCACTACACCCTGACAACCACCGCACCTAACATCACTACTGCGACCTACACACTGGACCTACTTGTCCATAGCCGTAGCCGTAGGCACTCACTAACTTACGTAATGTTAAGTCTGACCCTTGTTCCTATATCTGATCAGCTATACCATTCCATGTTCCACAAACACCAAATGTCTATATTGCTTCACTTACTGTACTGACATTGTATTCACCTGTAGCCACGAATGACAAATGTCTGTACTGTTTCATTTACTGTACTACATACTGTATTCACATGTATGCACTAGCCTGCAACAGGCACTGTAACTAAGCTTTGAGAATTCTTGTACTGCTGCGCCTGCTGCCCAAAGGCTTGGTGCGCATTATCAAATTAATAAACAAACAACAAACAAACAAACAAAATAAACTGGCGTTCTTCCTGCTGCAACACCTACATTGCAGAGTGCAGTTTGCTTGCTTCGACAGTTTGGTGTCATGCCCCAGATGACGATGCCTGGTTAAGGCTTAGCTCAGCTAAGGCAACAGCAATATTGCGCCCCACTTCTGGCTGAAACTTTGGGACCAAACCCGAGAAGTGAAAGACCTTTTGAGGTCTTCTGGGTGTATCAGAGAGGGGCTGATCCCAAGGTTGATGTATCTTTTGGGTTTACAACATTCCTGTATCTTACTAAGCAGCAAGGGTCAGATGCAGATTAGCTGGGAGCCGGGGTGTTCTGGCTCTTATACTGATAATAAGTCAGGTCATATATGAATATAGATCGATATATTATACTGCATCCCGATGACACGTGTTAGGGAGAATTCTCCAGAATGGCTAATTTCCCTTACCTACTGAGTCCCTCATCAGCTTTGCTGCATTTCTAGGATTTCTTTTTTCACCTGGTAAGAGTGTGAGCTTTTTTTCCCACTCTTGCATGTGTTTTGCTATGTGTTTTACATTTTTGTGTTCATAGACTGTGGAGCCTCACCTACTCCCTAGGCATCATCATTTTACTGTGTGTCACACAGCACCTTTAGTGCAGTGACACAGGTTGTCTTTTTCAGACTTCCCACTTTAAAACTCCATTTTCTGGGCCTGACTACTGTCTCCCAGAACATGTAAAGTTGCCATTAACTTAATTAGTCTTTTTAAATCCACAGACCCAGCACAAACTATCTTCTATATAGTACTGGAAAGGATTAATAGTTATCCCTTTTTGTCTGTTTCTCATGGAACATTATGTTGTTCCCCTTTGTTTAAGATTTGACTGGTGACAGTGGTATCTACCATATTTTTCCTACCACAGTCTATGAAAATAGCCTTGGTACTGTTTTAGGCTACGTTAGTAGCCTTGAACTTTAATCCGCTGGACCCTGTTTACTTTTATTTGGTTCTGGCTGGGTTTATTCACCATTTCTTTTTCTAAAGGTCTTTCTCGTGCTTTACACTGCGTGCCAAACCAGGTTTGGTTCCTTTGTTCACAGTCCTTTGGCGGGCTTCTGCACAGAAGCCCTCCTTAGGCGCCTGAATGTGTGAGGGGGACAGGATGTGAGGGAGGGGTTTGAGACTCCCTGCACAGGGTCTCCTTCGAGACCAATGTCACACTCTGTATGATTGGCTGTGGAGAATGACCCGCCAGGATAGCCACCCTGCTGTGTGATTGACAGCCAGGCTGTGTGAATGGGGGAAAACTGCATAAAAAGCAGGTCTCTGGGACTTGGAAGGCAGAGTCACCACTGGATTGAGAGAACCAAAGAGAAGCTGAAGGAAGAGGACCACTACCATGACTGAACTTCCCGGTGAAGCCATGCTGCGGGTCCGAATCTCCAAACTTTGACGACAGAGAACATCTACAAGGAATCTTCTTCCCTTGAGCTGGTTGGACCAACCAGTTTGCCGAACACCAAGCAAGGCCTCACTCCCCAGGTCGAATTTGCTGTGCACAACTGCAGCGCACCGGATAGCCAGGAGGACCGGACTCTGGGTTTTAAGGAGCGCACCTTTTATTCGTCGCTTTGCTCTGCTGCTGGTTTCTTCCCTGGGCAGTGCAGGACCTCCAGTCTTCCTTCTTCGTGTCGGTCCGACAGTCGCTTCAGGAACCGTTAGCCTGCAGAATCTGCCAGGAACTTCTGCCTCAGCTACAGCATTCTTCTGCTATAAAGGTATAGTTCAATCCCGATCGTTCGTTCCGTTCGACCGCAGTGAAAGAGTTTTAAATCTTTCGCCAATCCGAGGGCTTGTCCTTCTCTACTCTTTTAAATAACTTTTCTTCTGACCAACTTCCCTGGGCAGTGCAGGACCTCCAGTCTTCCTTCTTCGTGTCGGTCCGACAGTCGCTTCAGGAACCGTTAGCCTGCAGAATCTGCCAGGAACTTCTGCCTCAGCTACAGCATTCTTCTGCTATAAAGGTATAGTTCAATCCCGATCGTTCGTTCCGTCCGACCGCAGTGAAAGAGTTTTAAATCTTTCGCCAATCCGAGGGCTTGTCCTTCTCTACTCTTTTAAATAACTTTTCTTCTGACCAACTTCGTTTCGAACTCTTGGTAAAGACTTAACCGCAAACTACTCTGAAATGTGTGATCCTCTGCAAAGACTCTGAACCATTAACATTGGCCCAAGCCTATTGATTTGAATCCTCATTGTAGCAAGCCTTTTCTAGATTGCCCTGCCTACTTACTTGTTGGTGCTCCTTAATTTTGTATAACCTTGTCTTTCCCTCCCTTTTTAAATTGCTGGAGTGCCATTTTGCTCACACTTCATTTTGAGCTTAACTTGTCCAGAATTCATTGGATGTTGTGTAGTATATTAAGAGTGTGATTTTTCTGCTGCTTTACTTAGTGAACTGTTTTACAAATGAATGTGTAGATAAATGTATATTCTTTTACTCAGAAACCTTGAGTCAGTGTTTGTTTGAACCATAGTAATTGCTGTCCATTGTGTAACTTCTGATACTGCTCACTTTACTCTTGAGATAAGTCTGGCTGCTCAGCCATTGTTACCACTTTACTGTGTAGTACAGGCTTGCACCAAAGGTAAATTTGTAGTGTCACTTGTAGTCTTAATTGTGTGTGGTGTTCCCAAAGGGTACTGCATATGATTCTGCTTAAGACCGGGCAAAATGAGATAAGTAAATAAGGAAACCAGAAAGAAAGCCCAAACTAGAGATAGTGGGATACACCAGCAGAGTGCATTGGGATGTATAGGGGGATCAAGCTGCACCCAACCACAGCAAGGCCGTGCGTAGCATGTGAGAAGGTTCTAAAACCTTGCAACCCAGTATTAGAATGAAACCTTTCCCAGCTCCGGCCACAGTCTGCAGAGTTTGCCTTTGGTATGAATGAAAGTTTTTCCTTCCTTGGGCTGCATTCTTAGCACAGCTTTAATGTTGGCCGAGTGAGAAATGTGTCACTTCTACCAAAGTGCACTCCTTAACATTTTATGTAGTAGATTATAGTCCCACAACAAGCACATTTTTACATAAATGGAACTCCTTTACATTGAATAATAGATGTAGATAATTCCTGGTTGCAGGTACCTTCGATGTTAACTAATGAGTGCACTTAACAGTGAGCGCATGAATCCAAGCAATGTCAAATTTGTCCGGAACAATGGGCATGTTATCCTGATTTGCAGGAAGAAACCTTTAAAAAGACTTCACAAAAAGGTAGCCTAAAAGATTTCAATGATAAGTAATGTTCAAAAGTGAATATCATAATGCATATCTATGGACTGTCTGAATGTAAACACTGTCCTATAATGTAAACACCGAGTATTCCCCTCAGCTGCCTTTTGAAGTTAAGAGAGTGCTCCTCTGCTGGCTTGAACTGTTAAAGGAAAACTTGCTTTCCGTTTGACAGTTCTGTTCCCCAGCCTTGCATATCCAATGAGCCATGCAAATTCGGAGGTGTTTTGCTTTCCCAATTTTGCATGGCCCATTGGGGATGCTGGCTGAGGAACTGTATGTCTGTATGTGCGAAGCAGGTGCGCCTGGGCCTCCTTGCACATTCAAATGGAGCAGGCCACTTTATCATCAGTGCTCCAGAAACCCTGCGCGCATGTGCTTGAACCAGGAAGCTCTCTTTGCTTCCTGGTTCCTGTTCATGCTATGCAGGAGCTGGAGTGCTAGGAGGAAAGGTTTTTACTTTAAAAATGTTTATGTATGTGTGTATGCTTGTGTTGTGCGTAATGAGTGAGTGTATGATGATGGGTGTGCATGTGAATGAGCAAGTGCATGCTGTGTGTGAAGGTCATAGGCTCCCCACACTGACTCAAAAACCTAGACCCAACTTTTGCCTTTTTCTCCATTAATGGAAACATCATCCATGTATCGAGCTTCGTCAAAAGCCTCGGAGTCCACCTTGACTCTCAACTCACCATGCACAAGCATGATAAAGCCGTTCCTTCCTCCGCAGCATACACCACTAAACCTATTAACCACTCCAGAAAAGTCCTGTCCCGGGACAGCTGCCTTACACTGGTGAGGGCCTTTATCGGCAGCAAGCTGGACTATTGTAATGGCATCCTCGCAGGAATCTCTACCAAAAATTGAACTAAATTACAACTAATCCAAAAAACGCCCTTTGGGCTGTCTGGGGCCTATAAAGATCAGATCATATCTCTCTAGTGAGTCGGAAAGCTCACAGGTTGCACAATAAGGCTTGCATTGAGTTTCAAATCCTATCTATCAATCACTGCTGCATCCACAACACCGCTCCTACATACCTCATCAAGCGCATCTCCAAATAAAAAACAATCCCGGCAGCCTGCGCTCATCCACGCCCACCACCCTTGCAACACCCAGATTCACCAGACAGAGCAGGAGGAGCTAGCATGACCTTCATTGCTCCCTCTCTCTGGAATGCTCTCCTGACATGTATCCAAGAAGAACCATCCTACCTGATCTTCTGTAAAAAATTCAAAACTATTCTATTCAACAAATATGCCTAACGGCTGTCTTACTACTCTTACTGTATTATATGTACTACTATCTACTGCCAATTCTAACTACTGTCAATGCAATCCACTCTTACTGTATTGCATGTACCACAACGTAATGTAGGCCAGCAACTGTCTTCACCAACAGTTTTTCCTACCAATGTAACCTAGCACTGTGATACTTCTGGGTTTGGATGCTATCAACAAATTAAATAAATAAATAATATGTGTATGCGTGTGTTTGTACTGGAAACTTGGGTCTGATTTTGGCAGGAGGGGGGTTGTCCATCAGTCAAAATCGGCTCCCAGGGCGAGGCGCTGGGGAGGCTCAGGGGGGCAGTACAATATTTTTGTACAGGTCATCTATATTAGATGCCTATTAAAAAATACGATTCCTACTCTTTGGGCCCACGCAGCAGCTCCCATACACACATAATCACATTGTGTGCGTGCAAGCTGCTGGGGGGCCCAGAGGGCAGGCACGCCATTTTTTACTGGCCAGCTATGATAAAGCAAGTATGGTAAGTGTTATGTAGCTAGACTGATATGCAGCCAGTCTAACCATTTCTTACTGTGGCATGCCTTTTTGTATTGGGCATCTTTCATAAAGCAAGCATGATAAGTGTTATTACATGGCTAGACTGGCATGTTGGTGCAGCCGGTGTAGCCATTTCTTACTGTGACATGATATTTTGTATTGGTCATCTTTGATAAAAGCAAGCATGAAAAGTGTTATTTTATAGCTAAAATGGTATTTTAATGCGCCATTCTAACCACGATTTACTGTGGCATGCTATTTTGTAGTTGGCATCTTTGATAAAACAATCATGATAAGTGTTATTACATGGCTCAACTGGCATTTTGATGCAGCCAGTTTGGACATATTTTCATGCATTGGCAAGGCATTCTATGGTAAAGCCAACTGGAGTATCTTCTTACATGGGTATACTGCAATAATTTGGCAGAACAAGCGTGGACATCTTATAGTATCATTATTGGCATTATGCGAAAAGCAAACATGAATATGTGCTTATATGAGAATACTGGAATATATTGGTGCAGCCAGCATGGAAATGCATGGCCGTAGCCAGTGTGAAAATGTTTTTATACTGTCATGTATTGTGGACAAAGGCAACCAGAAAATGTTTTGCGAAATGCTCCCCCATACTGTTGGTCAATTGCAAACTGCTTTTGTGTATTTTTGTGCTGTAAAATGCACCATTTTAAGCCAGTATTTAAAAATATTGCCTTGGGGGTGGGGCCTCAACATCTCCTGATTAGTTCGAGCTCCCTCGCTACGCTGCGTTACACTGCCATATTTGGTGGAAATATTCACATCACTCCAATAAAAAAATCAACAGCCGCCACTTGGATGTACAGCCAAAAACGGACAACTGAACAATTCTATAGAACAAAGTGAAATTCCTGCCACCATTGCTAAAAAAACAAGGGAGGAAGGGAGCATTTGCCTCCTTTCCCCCTGTATTCTGCGTCTTTATGTGATGTTTAATCTGTTAAACTATTTTGAGGGGCCAGAAACGTGAGGCGGACAACTAGGTTTAAGTTTTATCACCAAATGCCATTTCATTATAAGATAAAGTTGGATGAGCGCCTCACTATCCCTACCCTGACGAGGATTTCCCTGCTTAAAATAAACTAAAGGAAACACTCTAATAAAGGATATTTGTCCCTCACACGTACACATACAGAAATAAACAAGGAAATGTATAGCAATTCTCAACAAACAATAATGATTGGATTTGAAATGTCACCACAGTCTCTCTTTGTAACTTGAGCAAATTCCTCTTCCCCAAGTTTAAATGAAATTCTGTTTCACAGTTCAAGAAATGAAATCAAGAAAATCCTGGTTTGCAATAATGTTCAACCACAGTTTGTTTCCACTTCACTTTGTCAATACTAAGTTCCAACTTAATTTCATTTAGTTCCACTTTGTCAATAGTTCCAACTCCACTTAGTATAACTTCAATTTGTCAACGGAAAGTTTCAAGTCAGTTTGGTGTAACTTCAACTTGTTAACTCATAAAATAGAAGGTTGCTTTCCTTCCTTGAGCAATTCTTTAGTTCATCAATAGCAACAATAAGTGTCTTGATCAGGATGAGTTTTGCACACAAATAATTGAAGGTTCCTGTCCTTCTGTGAACCCTTGTTCAGTTCATCAATTACAACAATAATTGTCTTGGTCAGGATGAATTTTGCCACTAATAATTTGACTCTCACCTTCAGCATAAATTGTATTCATCAGCACCCATTTTAAGACCACCTTCAATTTCCACCTAGTTTACTCTCCCACAAGGCCCACTTCTTCACCAGCTAGCAATTCAGGTATACTCCCCTGCCTGAACAGCAATTCACAACAGTGCTTTGGGGGGTAAATATTATTTGATGTATGTTATACCACAACTTCAAATTGTTCAACCAATTGTAGCTTCACAACTTCCAACAACTCTTAAGGGAAAACAAGATTTTTATTAGTGCTCTTTAACACTCTTCTCACAATAACATTCCTCTCCCTCTGGATCCCTTCCTCCCAGAAGGGCAGTCTTTGTGACTATCTTGTTTCCCCACTACACAAGTAACCAATAACAGATATGCAAATGGTCTTTTAATTATCTTCCTTTGACTTGGATAATACAAATTCATACCAATTTTCACCACAGGTTGTATAACATATGAGTCGCAATTGCCTTGGTCTATGAATCTTTCAATGGCCCTTTGCTGTTGTTGGCAATATCTGTTATTTTGTAAGGCACCTTGGTTTAGCTCTCTTGGCTTGGGCAATGCGTGTATGTGTTCTCATTTAACCATGTTGCCCTTTTACTTTGTTGGTGATTCCATAGACTCACATTCACAAGATTACAGTCTGTTGGCTTTTGTATAATATAGTTTTGCTGCTTTCTAGGTCTTTGGTATTCAAGAGTACTTTGTAAATCAATCTCGTTCACTCGCAAGTGCTGCTTCTGCTTTGGTTTAGTAGTACGAGTTTGAAAAGTGATTTTCCAGTCACATTCAGTCACACGCGAGTTTCTTTCACTCGCCCTACACTTTCCTTGCATACGTGAGCAGGTAAGGAAAGCTCCAAGGTCACACAGGTTGCAAACTCACCGGGTAAGACTTTCTCATCTCTTCCTCTCGCCACTTGCAGGATTCTTCTTCTTTTGGTTTCTCTTGATGCGGCAAACCTCTTCTTCTAGCTCGCCACCGCCCACGCTTCTTTGTGTTGGAGCCTTTATAGCTCAAGAGGGTCTCTGGTGCACGTCGGCCACCACAGACCTCAAGGTCCTCGGGTGCATGCCAACCACCTCAGACGGCCTCCGGGAAGGGAAAACTTCCTTTGTTTTCACTTTCCACTGTGTAGGCTCTGCAGTCCTCTCTGCCACGCAACGGTCCTGCTTGGTGTTGTCTCTTTCCTCCAGCAGTTTGGACAGTCTGCATACACCACGCTGCTTCTGCTACCTGCTGCTGCTTGTTCTTTTTCTCCCACCACAACTAACTGCCTGCAACTGAGGGGCTATTTTAAGCCTCACAGTCTCCCTCAGGTATGGGCAATCTACATTAATTGACTGACCACTCCTATAATGCTGCACCTCTTCAGTCATCTTCCTCGTCCCAGTACTTAGAGGATTATGGGACTTGAAGTACCTAATGACAAAATTAGGGTTCTTATTTCATTTTCACTTCCTTCTTTATAACAAGTTTTAAAGAAATACCATGAAGATTAGTAGATAAACCTGATTAAAAAGGAAAAGGCAATTCCTTTTAGGCTATTATCCATGAATTCCTTCTCACTATACCTTTGGGTGTAACAGAGGACTTGCATTTTCCACATCTCTTGGGTTTTTAAAAGGCCTTTGTTTCCTCTAAGGTCTAGGGTTTTGTGAGTGTTTTTACCTGTGTCTACATGTGGATTTTGTGGTACCACAAGATGGTTGTTACATCAAGCCATTACGCACTTTGACATTACATAGATATCCTCTTCAGGGGAAGACAAATACTGCATCTCATCCCACGGAATCCTCTCACTCCCCTGAGACTTTTCTCCTCCAAGATGATCCTCCTGCAGAACACCACCCAAAGGTCAGGATCAGGAAGCGTCTTCCTTTCCCTGGCCACCTGGGAGGAGACTTTAGGCAGAGAATTAGTGAGGGATCCGTAGAATTAATCAAACTATCCTTGACTATCATTTAAAAGTGAGGTATGAGTGATATCTCATCTGTTAAACTGACTATTCTTGACTGGCTATTATTTAAATATGAGCTGGAAGTGATATCTCTTCTTCTATATACCATCTCTAACTACACATTATTTGAAGATGTGATGGGAATTATGTCAGCCTGGCAACAGAGAAACAAGAGCTGTATATCCCTTCTCAGCAATTCCTCCTCATCATTGATGTATCGCAGATGTAAGAAGCGCTACTCACTCAGACAACTGTTCAGACCATACCCGGATGAAAGTATTTAAGCGATACAGCTGTCATCAATTGAACAAGTTGACTAACTGCAACCTCGAAGAACGCTGAAGATGTCACAACTGACATCATGACATAGATACATTAGACATGAAGTACATAGACATCCCTGCACAATGTTACGCAGACATGTAGCTTTATTGCTGATAGACACAAAGAATATGATTATGACTCACATAGCTAGAGGACTGACACACGTATACCTTTTTCTACAAGGAAACTGCAAGACGATAAGAATACATGTGAACTGCTTGCTGACGCCTAACCACAATTAACATGGATGGTCATGTGAATAAAGATGGAAGCCATAGGTATGTTGAAGTGAATAGAAAAAGCAGGACGAACTCCAGAACACAGAAAAAGGCTGACAGACTGATTGCCGTATCCAAAGGTTCATCAATAAAGAGTCAGGATCATTATGCTGATATAAAGATGTTTATTCTTCAAGAAGACCCCAACACCACTATGCACAGTGTGCTGAGGGAGGGCAGCAAACTGTCAATATTTAGAATGGCACCCAACTGTCAAAGATTAGAACGCTGGTGCGTGCACAATGACGCTCCAATGAGGGAGACCGGGGTGTCATTGCGCGCTCACCGCTATGACACAATAATGACAATATGCCTGTACAGCAAGATGCACACACAAGACAATACAGGTGCAGGATGGATATCACATATGCCCCGTCTTTCACATTGGCAGGTGAACATTTGTGCAAAACATTTAGTATGGGTAATGCAAATGTCACTATATATTCTATTGACACAAGATATTTGCCATCTCATAGTCAAACAATTTTCTTGGTACTCTTCTGGTCTGTGTCCACCTTGTACTTCCCACCTTCTCCTCTGTCTCTTCCTCCTCTTCTGCCCTTTCCCCTTGCCATTCTCTCTCATTCCCCTCCCTGTGTTGCGTGGGGTATCCTCTGACATAGTGTCCTCATTGTTTTGTACTTGATACCACTCAGTACCCACACTGTTTTCTGCTGGATAACAGCTTTCATCCTTATCAAGTGTCAAATCGTCTGCCCCACAATACAAAGCAACTCTGTCTAAACTCCATTGTTTTCCATCACTCGTTACAATGTTTTTTTCCCACCTTTATTACTCTTATGGGATCAAAGAAACACAAACATCCCTTAGGAACCTTGAATGGTTTTTTGATACATATTAGACCCCCAACACACACCTGACCTGTACATTTGTGTCTATCAGGAATGGAATTTTCCTCTACATGTAGCCACTGAGGAAACATCATACAATACGTCTTTCTTTCTCTCATTTTCTCAAAAGGTTATACACCGGTAAGTACATGAGGAGTGTCCCTATTCGCTGTCAATATTTCCAGTATAAAGTCTTTCCACTCCATGCCATTCACAAATGCTAGTTGGACTAACTCTTTAATTATGCCATTCACCCTCTCCACTAAACCATTCACTTTAGGGTTGTATAGTGCAGTACAATGGTTTTCTATAGGATGACTCTCTAAGTAATTACTCATTTCATGCGACACCAATTGTACCCCATCGTCCGAAACAATTATCTTTGGGTATCCCTTCCTTAAAAATACACTTTCCATGAATTCAATCACTGATTTAGAGGAGATTGCATTTACAAATGCAACATCAAACCATCTGGATGCATATTCTACTATTAAAATAGCAAATGTGTGTTCTGGGCCAAGAATACTCACAGGGCCCATGAAGTCAGTGCCCACCTTTTCCCATGCACATTCAGGAATTCCCACTTTACCTGGCTCTACTTTCTGGGTTTTAAGTGATTTATCGCTGGAAGAACATGGAACACAATGTCCAATTTCATTCTCAACCATTGAGTCCATGTCCTGCAGCCAACGTTTTGCTCATAACCTCCTTTTAGTTAAACACTTTCCCAGATGTTCTGTATGAGCTCGATTGACCATTTTGCTGCACAACGATAGGTGAGGAATCAATCTCTCCCCTCTCGTTACACCCCATTGTGAACTTCAAAATTCCTCTCTTATTATGTAAAAAGGCAATGTCATCACATCGCATTTATGTCAACCTCCTTCAGTTTTCTTTATGGCCTCCTTTAAAGTGTCATCTTCCTCAATTCCCTTCAACCAGAATTCCTTTGAAAATGCATCTTTTATCATGTCACCAATTTGAGCTACCCATTCCTCACTGATGTCATTGCTACCTTTTAACGCTTCGTTTGGAGATCTGGATAAGCAATCTGCGAAGGGATTGCACCTTCCTGGAATAAACTTACCACAAAATAGAACCATTGTAATGCAGATAACCAGCTTGCAATTCTGGGGGTGGCTAACCCCAAACCTCTTATAGTGAACAAATGTGCCAGTGGTTTATGATCACTTTTAATAATGTATGGCATGCACCAAACATATGTTTTGAAATAATTTGATGCCAAGTAACATGCTATGCTCTCCCTTTCTATAGTAGAGTACCCAACCGGGGATAAAGTCCTAGAAGCAAAAGCTACAGGTACTTCCACACCTAGCCTGTTCTGAAATAATACCACTCCAATTCCTCTTGAACAAGCATCTACTGTGATAGTGGTCTCATATGCTGGATCAAACTTATAAAGAGTAGGAGCATTTGCTAGTTCCCTTTTTTATCATATAGAAGGTATCCTCTTCCCTACTGCTCCATGCAAATTATTTCCAACCTCTCAATAAGTCTCTCAAAGGTTCACACTTTGAAGAAAAGTTCTCAACAAACTTAGAGTAAAACTCCACCACTCCCAGAAATTATCTTAACTCCTCTCTGCGCATAGGGGATTTGATTTTGAGATTGGCATCTACCATTTCCGAGGCGTGTCTCTACACCCTTTGTTACGCTCACCTGGTTCCCACAGGGGCGTCGATCGGACCCGGACAGCTGCGGTCTCCACCAATGTGATGCGTAGTGAAGAGATGACAGTCTGGACTAGCCCGCCTAATCTTGTCTGCTGGACTCGTAGAAGTATTCTCCTGCAAGTGGAGAAAGGGATTTAGCCACCCGTGGACTTTAGTGATGGCCCCCCCAACTGTTCTCGTTCTCCCCATTAATCACCTCTGATATCCCCTCTTGGTAACCTCACCTTATGTTTTTAAATGATGAGCTCTCCATCCTGTATGGCATGCAGGGGCGCGTAGATATCGGTTACTTCACTGGTTTGAAGGTACTGGAGGAGTTCCGGAGGAATATTGACTCCAGTGTCTACAAAGTTCAAAGAGTTCAATATGTCCGATGTTCACTCTTGTTCCATTCCCTCGTTAGGTTGCAGCTGGGTCCAAAAGAATATTGCCTGGAGGCAGCTGATGGTGTTCAGGTAAGAGTCTGTATTACCAAACACTGTCCGATAAAAGTTGCATGAGTTTAACTTGCTGTTTTCTCTCCCTTTATAGGTGCGGCATAGAAATATGCGGAAAATTAAAGTATAATACCTCCGGTGGTAAAGCAGGTAAGCCTATGGTGGCAAAGAGATTGTCTTTGTCGGTTTTCTCGGCTCACCTTGTTATTCCTTTTGTTTTCCCCCCAGGTGCTGGGATTCGACAAAGAAAATGATGGAGGCAGCGCCGAGTTGAAAGATGCGGTGGACTGGTGAGTATAACGCGGCGCTGCGGCTGGTGAAGCGACGCGTGCTGAAAAAATGTCCTTTCCAGGCTCGGAGATGTGCTGGGTCCGGAATCAGGTAAGGAATCAAATAATGTCCGTGAGCTAACCTCTTCTCCTTTCTTTTCCTTTTGTCTAGGAGCTCCCGATTCGAGGCAGGCGTGGCAGAAGACTGGATGCTGACTTGCAGACACGGTGAGCGTTACGCTGCTGGATGCAGAATAACACGAAGCATGAGCTGCTGTTCGGGCGTGGTTTAAATAGCCTGCAAAGTAGTCCCAGGTAAGAAGTTCCCCAGAACCACACCCGAGTAAAAAATAGTCCCTGTAATAAAATAGTCCCATCAGGCCTCACGTTGGCTTGGACTCATTTGCAGCATGGTCTGCATAAGGTAAGTAAAGTCTATGAGCCTGGCGCCTATGGCACCAGGACTGATTTCTTTGATGAGCCTGGCACCAGCCGGGGCTGTTGGGGTTTTAATGAGTATCCCGGGGCTGATGGACTCGATCCGGATGCCCGGGGGTAAGCATCATGACACCCTTGTGTATCAGAGATGTGTATCAGAGATGTGTTCCCACGATGGGGGGTCTGCTAGGTCCTGTGTTCAGACAACGGTCTTCACTTTGTAAACAGAACTTTTGAGCACATAAGAGCTCTGCTGGGGATTAAGCATATGTTCTCCTGTGCTTATCACCCGCAAGTGAATGGAATTTGTGAATGCCTCAATGGCTTGCTGAAAGAAAATATAGCCAAGATAAAAGCAAATTTAAAGAAGGGATGGTTGCATTGCCTGCCCTTAGCCATGTTTGCATTGTGCAAACAACCTGGATCCGACCACCATTTAACCCCTCATTAGGTGGTGACAGGATGATCCATGCAACTCCTGCTTGCTCCTCTCACTAGAGTGTTGACAGATGCCAAAAGTACAGCCACTGACCTAGGTGATGAAATACACACATTTCTCGCTTCAATGATGGCTAGTGCTTCTTTTATTTCTCGATAGCTTCAATCCTGGTGGGGGATGTCAAAGAAGGATGAGGAAGATAATGCACCAGTAACAGACTCTGAAATGCTTAAGCAACCACCTCTTTATCCGGGGATCAAGTGTAATTACGTATTATTATCAGGTTTTGGTACAAGCCCAGGTTCGAGGGCCCCTATTCTGTTAAACGAGCAACAAACAAGGCAGTCAAGCTCGTGGGAAAGAAGGCATGGAACTATCTTGGAGACGTCAACCCTGCAGAGGTGAGACCCGCTCCGGCCCAACACGTTGATGATTTGATGTAAGAAGAAGAACACTTTGGCAAATACAAACCCAGTCAAAGACTAGAGCTAGACAAGAACAAAATGAAAAGTTAGATTTGGCACACTGTTCTTTTCTTACCCCAGGGGCTCATTGTTAAAGTTTGGACTGATTTTGACTAATTAATCTATACGTGCACAAACTTTGAGAAGCACTTTTCCAAACGTGTAGCCACATCCAGACAAATGATACCACCTAAGGTGTTCTGTTATGCTTTTCTTCTTTATGTGGCACACACTTTTCCCATATTAACTAGAGGTGATTCCCCTGTCGTTTCCTTGCTTAGTATTACAAAGCTGTGGTTTGTCTGGGAGCTCTTGTTTATTGCTGCACTGTATTTCTACAGGAGAGCTTGACTAACAAAACAAAATAATAGTGATGCATTTCAAAGACTTTTTCAAATGGTCTCATGAACTCTATGTACAATATAAAAGACATCCGACATTACAGAACATGGAAGCTGTGGCGAGATCTACTGTGTTTATATTTTTTGCTGTCTGCTATCTTTATTTCTTTACCCTCTGTGACCTACAAAAGGTTGCACTGTCTCATGCACACAACCTCAATTCCTCCTCTTACTAAAGCCTTATTTGGGTAACAAGCTCTGCCGAGAAGTAAAAAGACTGATGAAGCGCAGATATAGATTTTGAACACGCAAACTCATACCTAG
Source organism: Ambystoma mexicanum (assembly GCF_040938575.1). Lineage (NCBI taxonomy): Eukaryota > Metazoa > Chordata > Amphibia > Caudata > Ambystomatidae > Ambystoma > Ambystoma mexicanum. The sequence goes on along the minus strand of NC_090921.1, from coordinate 1,176,263,015 downwards.
CTGAATCGGTCCACGTGTCTAACAATGTGTAGTATCAGCACATGATCAAGGTGTGCTCTCTCATCCCTTATGCCATGAGTACTTCCAGAACATTCATAGCAACATAAATTCCAACAGCCAGAGCACAATGCCTTATGCACCTGCCGCTCTGAACAACCAGAGGCCGATTCCAAGGAAGATGGGCCACACTAAGATGGATGTCACAAAAGACATTAACGTATGAAGATAGCTATGCAAGACTCAGGAAATGATAGATGACTACTGGAGCATGGACAAGACAACAGAGTATGTTCCTGAAAGCCCAAAAAAAGAGAGGCCAGAATAGTGACACAAATGTACTTGCAATGCCCAAAGAGAAATGGGGGGATGCCAGGATGCTGGGAAAGACCTCCGCTACTAATATACAGACAAATATTCACAGGAGAAGGATGGAAGGAAGGAATGGTAGGCTGTAAGGCACACACACTCCTGACAGTTCCAGTAGAAGTGGTGCAGAAGGAAATGACGATTGCCTCAAGGAGTGGGACGCATGTGCAAAACTGCGCACCTGGGTAGAGAATGAAGCAGGTCCCATGCCAATCATACCACTCAAGAATGCTTCCTTGTGTTTCCAATATGATGGTCCAATAAAGGTTGGAGAGAACATAGGGTGCAAACAAATGTCAAAAATACCAGGAAAGAGTGTCGGTACTGCAGTGCTAATGGATCACTACTGGGCCTGCAGATCCAAAGCATACATTAAATTACCGCCAAACTGGGGAGGGATATGCTCTCTGGTGCAACTGAACACACCAGCCTTGGTAGTGCCACGAAATTACATGCAAGTACATGGATTCCACAAAATGGATGCACACCAGAGGAAGAGAAGATCCATGGAGTTGACCAGAGAGAAGAGAGGAAATTATATTTTGACAAAGATGGAAGAAGCACTCGATGCAATTCCACCAGAGCACAGACTGTTCAGTAGAACTGAAATGTTTTTCTCTTTAGTTATCCCAGGGGTCCATACTAACATGAATGCCAAATGGCTCCAGATCAGAAGATGGGAACTGTTGCAGACAATCAATTCAATGGTTAAAAGGTTCAACGCTATCAAAAAGAATTATGAGCGGTCAGACTCATGACCCTTAAAAACAGATATGTCTTGGATCATCTCACCACTATGGAGGGGGGCGTGTGCACAAGGATCAGGCTGTCCTGTTGCACCTATGTGCTCACCATGGCAGATATAATGGAACCCTCACAGAAGCCACAATGCAGTTATCAGACCGGCATGCCGAGATGGAGGCAATAACGAGCCCAGAAGAGGAAGATGAAGATTGGCTGGCATGCATCTTCCCCTGGATACCATCTTGGATGGCCAATGGGCTGAAAGCACTTGCAGCAGCCTTAGTACTAGTACTACTCACCTTCTGTGTCATTAGAATTGTATATCTCTGTGCAGGAAGACCAACCAGAAGATAATAGGGATGAAAATATTGCTGGATGTAGAGACAAAGACAGGCGAGGGGACACAAACATTCAAAGTGCTACAGTCACACCTGAAGCAATGTCCCCTTTTCCCTCCAGGCACAAGGTTCATATTTCCCCCAGTGCCATGCATCTACATGGGCCCTTTGGTATGGTGCAAACCAGACTGAGATTGCTGACACGCTGATTTAGCAGAGAAGCACAGACCAGGCAGTCAGTGCAGCCAGCACACATGTTCTTGCCAAGGACACCCGGGGAGAGAAAAGTATCACAGAAGCAGAAGAGATAGGACACCTGCATGTGTCAAAGCTAAAAATCCTCAGAAATGTGAACAGGAAGATTAAGTTTGTGGTCGCTGCACACATGATCTGAACCTGGAAGACAATGCCTATTCATTTGAGCCAGAGAGAGCACTGTTCCCATCCAACTGAAGACCAGCGATAAAAAAGTAATACCAGATTAAAAGCTAAATGTTCTGTCTCAAGGCCTGGAGGATCGGAAATGGTAACTTAATTGGGTACAGACAGCATCTTTGGGCTGTTCCCACCACCTTATTTATTTATTTATTTTGGTATTTGTAGAGCACGTTAAACCCAGGGGCATCAAGGCGCTTTGATACAATCAATATCTCAGTTTGACATGAAAATAAATCATTGACAGATCTTGGGTGGTACAGGATACAGTCTTATGGGCTATGGTCTGAAATGCTTGAGGAAGAACATCACTGTGGGTCCTGTGAGAAAAGCAGGATTTTAAGTTGCTTACGAAATACCCAGTAAGAGTGTTCAAGTCTCAAGGAAGGTGGGAGATTGTTCCAGCTCTTAATGACGATGATCGGGAAACTGGCTCCCCCTGGTCTTTGGAGGCAGAATAAAGATGTGTTGAGTCGATTCGTGTAGGTTGAGCGAGTACGTCTGGAGTTTGAGGTTTAAGTGAACTTGGATGCGAGGTATCTTTAGCCAGAGTTTTGAATCGGATGCGCTCTTTGATGGCAAGCCAGTGTACATTTCTCCTAGCAGGTGAAATGTGCTCTTTTTAGCAATGTTCAAGGCAGCACTTAGAGCATTATTTTGCATGACTTGCAACTTGTTGATATTCCCAGCTGAGGTGCCTGCAAAAAGGGCATTGCAGTAATCCAACCTGGATCCTATCAGCGCCCTTGCGATGGTGAGGCAACTTTCTGAGGAGAGGAACGGACAAGTGCAGATACATTTTGTGATGTAAGCTTCTGACGAGGCGATGGCATTGACTTGCCTGGATAGTGTTAAGGTGGAGTCTAGATATACTCTGAGGGTTTTGACACTGCTGGCTACTTGGATAGTGATGCTGTCAATATCGAAGGATTTGTATGCTGGGTCGAGTCTGTTTAGGAGGGTTGGATAGGTGCTCATGTGCTGTAACTTTCCAAGGCGCCAATGCTGAGAAGATCCTCACAAACCAAACCCTACTCGGCGTTCAAGCTAGCTCACACTTTGTTGCACAATCCAATACTAATGTACCAACCTGACATGCCTGTAGTTGCAACATTTAGGAAGTTGTCAAAGAAGGTGCCACCAGTCATTGTTTATGCAATGAAATTAGTAACCGTATAGATCTTCCATATGTAGCCTACCATACTAACCAATCCCATCCCACGTTAGGTTGTTGCAATGCATCATTTGTTTGTGATGTCACTTTGTATTAAAATTCCACGAGAAGCCTGTAGCCAGCGAGAGAGTATTGGAAATCATGAGATGTCCATATCTTGCTCGGGAGGACAGCTCAGGGGCAACTTGCTTGTCTTGGAAGCAAGGCCCGCACTTAGAAACCTCTGGGTATTAAGCGCGTTAGAAATAACCAATCAATCATATCATCTTGATCCCTGTTTCGAAAGCTTTCAACAAACAGTGAGTTTTGTCACATTTTTTTACTTTTGGCTGCAGGGACTTTCCCCTGAACCAGTTCCACTTGCTGGTATTTGGGGAAATGAACAGCCACTGTTTTACTTCACATGTCTGAAGGGCAGCCACATGGGTCTGACCCAACACTTTCATAACACACTACAGACAATGCATGGGCTCTTTAGAGACCAATTTAAGGTCTGCTGTATTAGACTATGTAAAGAAATAATCTATTTTGTTTTGCTTCATGAATTATCAATTACACCACTTTGCAGAGCAGTTGCATCCCTCAACGTAGTAGCTGTGTTAGGAGGCCAGATGCCTCAATGAATGTGGACTGACAACGAAGAGTAGGACTTTTCTGTGGTCTATGTATTATTTTCATAGAATAACCAGATAAACACAAATGGTAAATTTAAATGCAAAACCTTATAAGATCCCAGATAAGTGACACATTTTTTTAGCCAGTTAACAACACACTCAGAGTGTATTCAACTGGGAAGGACAGGTCAGGAGCAATGCTCTGGTCTTGTAAACAAGACAACACTAAGCAGCATAGGTTCGGTACCCAGTTGCGGCATGAAGCGCAATATAAGAAACTGATTCAAGTTTGTATTCTTTAAGAAAACTTTAAACAGCGTGAAAGAGAGAATGAGAGAGAGAGGGAGAAAGAGAAAGAGAGCTAAAGAGAAAGTAAGAAGGATAACCTGGAAGAGGGTAGCAACATACAGAGAAGGCTGCTCTTTCCCACAGGCTCGTGTCTGCCATCTTCCATAAGAAGGGTAATATATATAGTGCAAGTCCAGAAGAAAGGATGAAATGGGAGAGGGTGGCCACACCTTGACAGATTAGAGATATAAGAAGTAAATGTAGAACATGAGGCAAATATCCGGAGACATGAGACTCCCAGTGACTGCTTGCCTATTGCAAGATACTCCTGGACAAGGTACTAAGGGTTTTGGGACGTTTGAGTCCTGCTTTCAATAGGCATTCATTGCATCTGATTCAAAAACATATTTGGGCCCGCCATTTGCTATAGTTTGTTACTTTACGCTTTCAAGCCATCAGCAGTCGTTTTGATGGCAGTGGTTGGCAGAATGTTCAGGATTTCCTTTATGGTGGGAATCTCTAGACAGTGGACTTCAAACTCTGGGGCTCGCCCCCCCCACCCTTCTCCAGTGGGGCCAAAGGATGTGGGATGTGACTTTGTATAAAGGGATAACAGGGACGGTTTTTAATAGAATATATTAAGCATTCACTAGAAAACATATGCAGTTATAGCTCACGGGGGAGCCCTGTAAAAATATTTTTACACAAGGGAGACTCAGTATAAAAAAAAGGTTGAATACCAATTGTCTAGATGAAGAGGCAGTGCATATCATCCTAAAATAGGTACAGTGGAGGAGAGATCAATTAGTATTTGATTTTTGGTCTGATCATAATCCAGACAGAACCGATGAATGGGCATTCGCATAGCATACGGGGAACTGTGGCCGCTTTGGTGTTTCAGTGCTAAGAAATGTGATGTTCTGAAAGTCTGTGTTCTTGCAGGCAATCAGGGGTCCAAAATGCCCTCTGACCAGTATTGTTGATTGTGTAATTGCAGCAGCCGAGGTACTCGAGGTATTAGATAGCCATATATGTCCCCAACCTGCTTGAGAGAAGTACATTTTAAAATGCCTGACCCACACATGCCCAGCTTTTGATGGCCAGATTTTTAGTTTTAATATTGTTTTGTTGAGAAAGGACAATCCACGTTTTGGCTTCTGGATGGAGGGAAGTGATAACACATTGTTCAGCATTAGTTGGTTTCAGGTTTTGTGCTTTTTAGATGTCGAAAGTCAGCACGTCTCTGCTAAAATTATGAAAATGTGCCTCATCAAAAAGACAACAGTGCAGCTGTGCTCTTCATTTTCACAGGACGAATTGAGCGACTACCAGGAACTGAGGCCCACTACTTTTACAATTCCATTATTTTTAATTACCCTTTTCGCCATTACAGAATGCTGCTTTTTTAAGTTAAAGCATACCTCTCGGTTCAGCACCCTAAAGCAGTTTCACCTAAAGTAAATATGGTTCAGCATAGTTTCGCGAAGCCTGCATGGACTCATAATATAGCCAGTGGTCGAAGTGAGCGTAGCTGTCGGGAGCGATGCTCCTCTACTTTTTTAAATGACCTTTTACGGCTCCTATATTTTTATTTTAAAAAGAAACTGTTCTAGAATGGTTTAGTTTTAAAATACATGTTTAGGAAGAAGTTGAAAATTGCACTTTCAGTGCACTGCACTGAACGTTCCCTTAAACAGCAGCTGCAACTAGAGCTCCATACTCTAACATGCTCACAGTATCCCTAATCAGGCGAGTCAGAGCGGCCCTGCAATGGAATGCCCTTCCACAGTCCCTAAAATCTGAAACCTCTCATATAGTCTTCCACAAAGCTATCAAGACACTGCTTTTCGCCTAATCCTGAATATTTGCCATCTGTATACTCTATATTGTGTAATCTGTATACAACGCTATCATTATGCCTGCCTATAATATTTGTATTAAGTTTGTAATTATGTTTAAATGTCATTCACATGCTTCTTGTAACCAAGCTCATCACATGTAAAAGCGCCTCGATGCCCAAGGGCTGTTTGCACGCTCTATACCTTTAAATAAATAACTTAAATAAATAAATAATTCAGAGCAAGAAATGAAAGTTATTTTCCTAGTGACAACCAGCTTGACAGGTTTACAATGGGTGGGCAAGCAATCCACCATGCCAACTGTTTACAAATGAGTGCAGTCTGGTCAAATTAAGGTTCTTTTCTCGGATTATGGAAGCTGTGAATTTCTTCGTGTGGATGCTGGGCATTTTGCTGTTGCATACGAACCTCCTAATTTGGCTATTATAGAAGCATGCAGGTTATTTTAAGGGGGCGAAGAAGCAGATACTATGGGTTTACTGGACTACCGGTGTGATCATTTTAGTTGTCTACATTCTCCATTACCAGGAAACAGTTTTCGGAGACCACTTATTTAAAAGAGTTTGAAAACTAGAATATTGGATCCACGAATAATTGAATCCACAAACATGTAGGGGAGGGTTCTTTTTTACAGGGAAGGCCAAAGCTCGCTACAGAGTGTGCCTAAGTGCAACGAGTAAGCAAACTAGTAATTGAATTGCCTTTATAACCAAGGCACGGGAGATGGCGCTATTTCCCCTTCAAGCGGGTGAAGTAGTTCGCCTGAATGTTTATAATCTAAACTCAACACACCTCTCTCTATTCGTTGCCACATTATCTTAAACACCTGGGGGGGGGCCTCTACTCCCCACCCGTCTGGGTGGCTGCAGCTTCCTGCAGGTGCTTCCTCCCCCAGTATGGGAGCGGAGGGGTACAGTGGTAGCGTGCTTTAATTTACGCTCGCCTCAGACAACCCTCAGTTCATGAGCTGGCAGCATGGGGGATATCCGCAGCTGACAGAAATAATAGCATTGCTGGTGTGGAGGGTTGCTACCCTTTAGAAAAAAGTAGCGGCCTTTTCTTCCTATTTTAATATTCTGCAAAAGGTGGGCATTGATACTTAGGAAAAAATTGCAAATTCCGTGCGTCATTTATCTTTGGGAAACTACAATACAAGGCGAACTGCTTACATTTGCACCCCCGGTCCCGTCCGTGCAATGTTCTTCCTATCCCATAGGAGCTCATAGAGTATCCAAGTCAGTGCTCCAGATAAGATTTGGAAGTGAGAGTATTTTACTCACTATTTTGTAAAGTTGGGAGTAAAACTATTTTTTGGGGAGTAAAAATGTAAAATCCAATCCCCAATGAGAGTATTTTATAAGCAAGTAAAAATATGTTTGAACTGAAAAACGGACATGTTTTTGTAATAGTTGTTTCTTTGCAATTATTCTTGCACAATAAAAGATGCACATTTACTTCTTCCAATCAGGCAGATAAGATAGTGGTTTCTACCTGTGGTACTGCATGCACTACTTGTCGAAACATATCCATGGAGCTGTGAGGATGAAAACCAAGTCACGAGATTCTACATGTCTTTTTCCTATTTTTTGTTGTATTTTGACTCCCTATTTTAATTTTTTTGAAAGTAATTGCCACTTTTTTGTAAAAGTGCCCAATACACCCTTTATCTGTAGGACTTGTGAGAAACCTTAAGGTGTCTCACCCGCTGGTCCCCGGGGATCTGTAATCCAGGTGGCCAGGACATGGCCATTCTTTTTGGATCAAGTTCCTGGGGGTGGACCAGTGGGGGAGGATCACCTGGGTAAAGGGTCTTCGGGGAGTGGAATTGGGACACTGGATGGCGAGTCGCAGTATCTCCTTCCCTGTAACACTGTGGCCCACCCTACAGGTAGGATACTTAGGAATTCAACCTCCACCCTTTTCCAACACTTTCTCACGGACAGCTCACTGTGGGAGAAAATAGACTAACACCCGAGTTGCATACCTGACATGTCCCAATACAATGGTCAGGCAGGGTCAGGCAATTACTGATCATTACACACACCTGACTTCCATCACACTTCCCCACACGGATAAAAGGCAGAGAACTAAAGCACACTCTGAGCAAGGCAAAGCACACGAGAAAGCAGCAGTTCCAAGATGGCAGTTTAATACAAGGGCATTGATAGCGTGCCGCTGAGCCAGTTCCTCCGATAGACGTAACATCTCGGAACCATCTGAACATACACAGCAATCTTCACTACTGCAATCTAAGTTCAAGGCAAGAGGCTATGACCCCACATTGATCGAGGGGATTAAGGAGAGAGTCAGCACCATAGAGAGAGAAACACTTCTTACACCCAAGAGTGGAAAATCCCTAGTCTATGTGACTACACACTCAACCCAGAGTGGGAGAATCAAGAGGATCATTCAGAAGAACTGGCCGCTGCTGCAAATGGACCCTCAATTACTACAACTGTTTCCTTAGACAACCACATTTGCATATAGAAAAAACAAAGTGTTACGCAACAGCTTGGTCAAAGCTGAAATACTGACACACCGACAACAAGAAAGAACATATTCAAGGGCACCACACCCTGCCAGAACTGCCAGCATTGTTCCAACATAATTAAGGGCAACGGCATCAGACACCCTCATTCAGGCAAACCCATCTGGTTGAAGCACTCTTGTACCCGCAATGGCATGAATGTTATTTATGGCCTGAAGTGTCCTTGCAGCTATTACTATGTAGCCATGACTACAAGGAAGGTTAAAACACGATGAACAGAGCACAAATCCAACATCCGCACCAACAGCCAGAAATCCCCTGTAGCCATGCACTTCTCTGAGGCAAGACATACTGCAGCACAATTGAAATGCGTTATACTTGAGCAAATCAAACTTGGGCCCTGGGGGTTGGGGGGGGGGCATACAAAGGATACTCCTACAAAGAGAGATCCTATGGATTGACTTGTTGGACTCGCTTAGCCCGAGAGGAATGAACTGCAAATTCAATCTGATGTGCTTTGTTTGATATGTGCGGTACTGCCCTGCAGAATTTGACCAATAATTGAACTTTGAGGTTAGCCTAACTCCTGTTGTGTCGTGTCTAACATGGGATACAGTGGGTGGGCTTCGCTTGACTGTTCATCCGGATAGTCCTCAAAATGTAATCTGGACAATACTGGGATATTGATGTATATATATATATGATGTGTTTTAGACTAAGATCCCACAAAACAAGTACATGCTATATAAATTAATGATTGTCCTTATGCTAAGGAGTTTAATCCGAATGTGAGCGGGGCAGTCCCGAGAGTTCTGATATATGGTGATCACTACTTGTGTTGGTCCTCATAAACCAGGTGTGTACAGACTTGTATTGAACTGACCATATGAATGCCATTGATACGGTTAACTCTCTTTTGATGTCTGGCCTTAGGAGCCGAATGTGAACGGGGAACGGCCCCGTGGTGTGTTTTTAAATATTAAGTGCACGGCATGTGAACACTTCTTGCACTGCTTACTCCTTCTCGGAATCTTGCAATAAGGAGTTTGATTAGAGTGTGAACGGGTCTGGTCCCGTGGGCCTTGTATACATGGCGACGGCTCGACTTTATGATACCCTTCTCTGAATGAGTTTAGCACGGGCTATCCTATTTTAAATTCTAGCAGACCTTTGGCACTTTGGGGTCCTCACCCTGTGCTACATGTCTGCTTTCTTGGTACTCCGAACTGGGCTGGCATGGGGGCTAGTGCAGATTTTTTATCTGCACTTCCCCTATGCCCGCCGATACACTATGGCTAGTTTGGCCTCCAACCTGAATGGGCTCCATTCAGCTCATCAACCATAATCGTTATAGGCAGCTCTGGCTCCTTACCAGCTTGACCCCATGGCTCATTTAGAATTACATTATTCTTTCCTTAAGGCACACACTTGAGGTCCCTTCCTTTAAGAAATGCCGTACACTAGAATAGCATTAACCTTTGAGGTAGGGGTGTGGCTTGGCAGCCATGGAGCAGGCTGTGTTTCCAGTGAGCTCCTGTATATCCTGCAGTGATCCTGATGCATGCGACGTGCACGAGTTGTGATCAGAAGCTAAACTTTGCCTGACAGTTGTAGGGAACATGCGGAGCACATGCTGAGCGCTCGTCGGCTCAAAAAGAGGCGAGTATACAGAAGATACGAGAACCCAAAATGTAGAATGGTCCCGCGGTGCTGAAACAAGATGGCGGACCCCTGAAGACAAAGGAGGACATTGCGAAGCAGATTGGGACCGTCACTAAGGCTGCAACACACTCCAGAGAAGAAGGAGCTGACTGATGGGACACCGCTGTGCCCACGGAGAGGAGGAGCAGACTGTCTCCAACGGACGAACCCGCTGAAAGCCCGGGGCAACACTTTGTTGCAGGCTGGGCATGCGGCTCGAAGTCAGGAACTGCTATGAGAGAGAGAATCAGCAGGGCATTCTTGCACGAAGCCTGGCCTGGTGCCGACGGGGTACAGAGGGCACAGGCACACTGAAGCCTTCAGCCTTTGAGGAGGAGCCAGCGGATGCCGAGGACGCGCCGTGGAGAGCACCCCCACTGGAATGAAATGGCAGTCCAACCAGACCCCGGTGCCCGCACGGCAAAAGAGAGACCTGAGGCGTAAGAGCACCGACCAGAGCTGCGGCCCATTAGCATTGGAAATAGGTGCCTAGAAACACTGATACGGGCTAATGACACGCATCAGCCACAAAAGCCAGGGCAGCGCAGTGATGGTGAGGCTAGCCGGACTGGCATTATTCGGCGAGGAGTGAGCAACGCTGCGGAGGGCTCTCCCCCAGAACATGCCCAGTGGGCTCTGGTGTGCATAAAAGGGGGGCCGCAGGGCAGCACAACTGAGGCCAGGCCTTGAGGCCTGTTATATCGCGATATGGAAACAACCAAGACATGGGGACCGAGGATCATGATACAGTAAGTGGGCCTGCAAGCCATGGACCAGGCAGAGGGCCCTGGGACGGCACGTCAGGCAAAGGAGCGCCCTGCAGGCCCAATCAGATGGCCGCTCTGGGCAGGCAGCACTGTGGGGACACACACATGTGCATTTGGAAGTGCCCAGGTGTAGCGCCCTATTGGTACCGTGGCAGTGGATAGGAATTGGCCGGGAGGGAGCAGGAGGCCCCTGCTTGTGAATACATGACAGCACGGACCAGCAGGCTGCTGGAGGAGTGACACAGATCCCCATACACAGTCGACCCCTCCTCCCCCTAGAGAAAAAACAAATAAGACACTGTGCCATTGAAAGTCCCACACGCCCGCTGCGTGTGGACTGAAGCCCAGCACAAGAACTTTACTGCAGTAGTGGCACGCGACTCAGAGCAAGCCGGCTGACGACGACTGGGGAAATGGCGCGCAAGGGTGGTAGGGTCAAAGGTAAACAGCCAATGATGGACATTTTTGCCAAACCACTGCAATCCCCAAACACAACCGCACAGGCGAAAACTAGCCCACAGGACACGTCGGCCTTGCCACGGGAAGACCATTTGATCCTAGACGCCATCACAGAGTTGAAATCCTTGTGGGTGACCACGCTAGCAGAACTGAAAGCAGCATTGGAATTCAAGATCGACGCGGGGGGTGTGGATTTCAACCTCCTGAGACAGGACGTGAGGGTGCTGGCGGAACGCTCAAGCGAACTGGTAAGCGCGGTGAAAACTAATGCTGAGGTCAGCACTACCAACGCCAAGGAGTTCCACATATTGAAACAACAAGTGCGTAACTTGGAAAACCGAGCGGAGGAGGCAGAAGGGCGAGCAAGATGCAACAACATCCGCGTGGTGGGGCTGCCTGAAGGGGAAGAGGGCACGGACCCTACAGATTCTGTGGAGAACATGCTGATTCAGGAAATACGGGCTGGTAAGCTCTCCCAGGGGTTTGCGATTGAATGGGCACATAGGGCTCTAACGAGGAGGCCGCAACCTGGGGCTCCCCCCCGTGCAATTATTGCAAAGATCTTAAACTACAGGGAAAGGGAGCCGATCCTGGAATACTTTCGGAAGGGTGGAACGATAACCCGAGCGTCGGCGACAGTCAGCGTGTACCCGGATTACACCATGTTGGTGCAGAGACAATGCTTTAGCTATGTGGCAATGAAGAGACGATTGAGAGCAGCAGGCTTCAAATATATGCTGTTGTATCCTGCAAAGCTAAAGGTCCTATACAAGGCACACATCTTCGAAGAGCCAAAGGAGAAGACAAACTGGTTGAACGCTCAAGACTGCCCCGAGGACTGGAGCGAGGCGGACAGGATGAGTGAACTAATGCTGCATTATTGACTGCTAAGATTAAGGGCGGCTGTAGTAGCGATATCTAGGGGAATTGCATGGGGCACGTCAGTAGGGTGCAGAGATTAGCGACATGGCACACTCAACATGTGGACTAGTTTGGACTGGAATATAAAGGTGTGCAACGTCAGTCAAGTATGGGAAATACACGGCATACCATAGCTTAATGGGAGAGACACAAGGGAGAGCACGACCTACCCTCAGTAGTTAAGAGTAGTTGAATCGCCAGTATGGCGATACCACCCGCTGTGTCCAGAGTACTGGCAACAGCCAAGAAAAGGGCTAGATGCAGGGCAGCCTGAGATCCAGGGAGTTGATAGTGGGGGAGTTTGAGTTTGAGGTGGGTAGGGCGGGGGTGGGAAGTTAAGTGTTATATGGTTTGGGCAGGAGTTAGAGAGGTTAAAAGGGGGTGGGAGAGCTTACACCGATACCGTACTGCGGATGGACAAGGAAGTGAAGGGCGGAACAGGATATGGATAAGATGGTGACATGGAATGTGAGGGGGCTCAACAGCTACCTAAAAAGGAATAAGATTATGATGTAACTGAAGAGACAGAGAATTGACATTGCCTTATTGCAAGAGACTCACTTAACTAAAGAGAAACAGGGGTTGGTGGAAAGGAAATGGAAGGGAATCACTGTTGAGTCAATGTACTCAGCGTATGCTAGAGGGGTTATCACGTGGGTGGTGCCGCATGTCCCCTTTAAACTGTTAAAGTCCACCATAGAGCCCGACGGGAGGACAGTCTTGATTAAGGGCTTACTGGAAAAAAGAGAATTGAGCATTGTCAATACCTACACCCCCAATCAAGATGCTACGGGTTACTTCAGGACCTTATACAACAGAATTGGTCCATATTTGGGGGAGCAGTCATATGGGAAGGAGATTTTAATTGTTCACTCGACACGAAGAACAACAAACCCACCCCAGCAGCCAGGAACTTGCTGTCCCTACTGAAAGACATCAATCTGGTTGATATGTGGAGGACACACTACCCACAAGACAGGCAGTACTCACATTATTCTGTCCCACATGATCTATACACAAGACTGGATTATATATTTGTTGCATCAGAGCTGATGGGGGAGGTGGCAGGGTCGGAATATAAAGCTAGAGTTCTCTCTGACCACTTCCCTCTCATTATCACGTGGCAATACACGCCGCCCAGAGCGCGGATCCCCACTTGGAAACTGAGGGCCGAGGCCCTGAAAGATACCATATTTAGGAAGGATATGGGGCATGAAATAGTGGAATATTTTGAACATATCACGGGTAGTGTGGACTCAGCAGGCACAGTATGGGAGGCGTTTAAGGTTGTGATGAGGGTGGCGGCAATATCTAGATCCAAAGACCTGCTAGGCGGAATAGTATAAAAGCTGCAAGACACAGAGAAGAAAATGTAGGCAGTCATGTGAAAGGGCGAGCACTCCCCCGAGGAGGCCAGGAAGGTTAGACAGTGGCAACAGGAATGCAGGAAACATTGGTTGAGATTATGTAACTTGAGCCATAAAAAATACGTAGAGAGACAACACACGGAAGGGGAAAACCTGGCAGGCTACTAGCCTGGCTCTATAAGAGGGAGGCACCTAAACAATCAATTTGGGCAATATAGGGAACGGAGGGACAAATGCTAGATACCCAGGAAGGGGTTAATAGGGGATTCCTAGAGTTCTACCGGCAACTATACAAGGACCTTGGGCAGGGGGGATGGAGAGGAGGTGATCAAAACGTTGGCAGATATTGGCCTTCCCAAGCTGGGGACTGCGGATGTCAGGATGCAGGCCCTGGGATTGTGTGCAATGAGGCTAGCTGGGGGCTTTAGACATAGCCCAGTAACAAACACCAAGAAAAAGAAGCACACACAGAAAGGAATCCAGCCTTATAAAAAGGCTTTTGTGTCCTTTTTGCAGGAAAAGGAGCCTACAGACTACCTCTCCCAGCAGTCACCGGGCCAAGAACTACAAAACTCCACCCACGTTGGGTGGGGCACGCACACACATGCGCGCACAAGCAGAAGCACAGGGCTTGTGCTCAGATGTCCGACTGAAGCAGACGTGTTTTCCGAAGCTTCGAGCAAGGGGAGCAGGATGAGGAGCCATGCCCCAGACAACCTTCCTTCAGGCCCCTCACATGCCTAAACTAAGTAGCGCCAGCGCTGGGGAGCCCAAACAAGCATTGGATAGAGACGTGTTTATTGCAGCAAAGCCGCATTGAGGAGCGAACGCTCAGGACGATTACCAAGCGGCCAGGGGCACACACAGTGGGCGTTGCCCATATTCTCTAGTCCCCCCCCTGCTCCGGAGAAGCTAAGTCACCCACGCAGTAGCATTCCTAGCAACAAATCAAAACCGCGCGAGGGGGCATCCCGGGGCGCAACAACTCCTATAGCAGTGCATGTTATTTGCATATATAATTAGCCACGTGTGTTGTTTAAAGGAAACCATGGTCGGCATTAGGCGACTCGTACAGAAGTCGCACCTCGCCACGTGCAGCTAAGCAGCAAGTCAATGACCCGTACTATCGTGTGATTTTTAACACAAGAGCCACTTTTTACAGCAGAGCCACCTGCGGCTTTATTTCCGCATAAACAGTATTTAAACCCATCACAGGTACATGCAAATTAATACGGACAAAACCTGAGACAAGTGGGGTTGCCTGGGGAGGTCACTAATTTGCTGCATGAGCATTGTTATGTGTGCGTAAGGAAACACCCGTAGGATAATAACTCACGCTCTCTTTGCGGCATTCAACTGCTCCTGATACCGGACCTGAGAGTGCACAGGCAGGAGGCCAGCACTCACCCCAGAGATAAGTCTCTCTTTGGCTCGCTTTTGAGCCGGTTGGACTATGTGCATGCATTGCATGGTTTTTCTGACTGAGTGTGTTTAACTGTGAATTGTTTTGTTTATCCTATGTTCCCTTGCCTATCCACCTCCCCTCTCCTGACCCTCTTTTCGGTTACCCTAAAATTCCAGTTCCTGTCCAACTAACGGTTCCCTAACCCTCTTTCCCCGCCGGGGTCTCGATGGCCTGTGTAAGCCTTGCCTTGCAGGCACCCAGACCGCAGAGGGAATGGTTGGTTTGTGCCACTCCTGCGCCTGGAGACCGGAGCTGTGACAGAAGCACAAGCCCAAGTGTAGCATGCGCCCAAGTGGTACAGGCCAGCCATGGAAGAACTTAGCAGGGTCCTACAGGACCTACAGGCTGAGCTTGCTGCCACTAGGTAAGATTATGCAGTTTTAGCAACCCAAGTGTGTAGTTTGACTGCCCAGGCATCCCCCCTCCCTAGGGAGACCTCACTCCCTACTCCTGTTCAAGTACAGGTAACCCCAGAACCCGTAGTGCATTAAGCCCCACCTGAAAGATATGCAGGCGACCCCCAGAAATACCAGACCTTCATGACCCAGTGTCAACTTCATTTTCTTACCAAACAGGCGGCGTTTAACACTACTCAAGCTAGAACAGCTTTTGTAATTTCTTACCTTACTAGGCAAACCCCTGGGTGCATAGAGATGACAGGGTGTTGTACGACTGGGAGGAATTCCAGTCGGCGTTTGGCAACATTTTCAACCGTAGAGTGGCAGCCATGTGCAAGGACAGAGAATTGTTGACTTTACACCAAGGCAGCGAAGAGTTAGTGACGTATTTCACTCAGTTCAATCGGCTGGTAGCAGAGTCCGAGTGGCCACGTGAGAAGAGGATGTCTCTGTTCTACCAAGGGTTACGAGATGACCTAAAGGACCTTATAGCCCAAGCAGACCCTCAACCTCAGGACTGTCCCACGATGATTGATCTGGCGTTAAGGTTAGATCATAGACAGGCTGAATGTCGAGGGGATAAGAGGCGTGGGGATTCACAGCCTATAGCCAGACTAGATCGCTTTGGGGCTTCCCGCCCCACTGGTTCTGCTGATAAATCGGCAGGAGAGGAGGGTCTGTTCGAGGTCCGCTTACTAGAGAAGAAAGGGAGCGCAGACGTAAAGAAGGGCTCTGCTTATACTGTGGCACCACGGGACACTTTGTGAAAGAGTGCCCTACCAAGCCTAAGTCGCAGGGAAACGCCTCGGCTCGGCAGTAGTAGGGGTGGTACAGTCGAGCCAGGTGGTGGAGATTACCCCAGCCGTTGGTTTCAATAACTATGCTTTGCATGTCACGTTGTCCGGACTATTAGGTTTTCTGGGTCAAGAAGTTAGAGTTACTCTACTCTTGGATTCTGGGGCCACGGGCAATTTCATAGATACCGCATATGCTACCAAGCTGGGAGTACCCTTGTGTAGAAAACTAACTCCAGAAACCATCAGGGCAGTTGATGGCACAATGCTATGTTCTGGACCAATCACATAGAGCACGCAAGTTGTAACGCTGCGCTGCCAGCGGAATCACCTGGAAGACATCCAGTTTGATTTGATAGCAGCACCGCAATTCGGGATTATTTTAGGTCTCCCTTGGTTTTATAAAACACAACCCTTATGTGGTATGGTCGGAAGGCAAGGTGTGTTTGTCATCAAAGAACTGCCTCGAACACTGTACAAGGTCTTAAGAGGAGTCTTGTGTTGCCATAGTGGAACCCTTAGATATCAACGCTCTGCCTTCTGAGTATGCTGATTACAAAGATTTATTCAGTAA
This sequence comes from Ambystoma mexicanum, assembly GCF_040938575.1. Lineage (NCBI taxonomy): Eukaryota > Metazoa > Chordata > Amphibia > Caudata > Ambystomatidae > Ambystoma > Ambystoma mexicanum. Next base: position 1,176,246,263 of record NC_090921.1, on the reverse strand, counting down.
ACAGGCTGCAGACACCCTGCTGCCTCACCAACAGTTTGATTGACGGATAGATCTGGAGCCTGGTGCAGTACTACCCTGCAGTAGGGTGTATGCCCTTACTGAAGCTGAAACTGCACACCTAAAGGAATATATTGACAGTAATTTGCGGAGTCGTTTCATAAAACACTCTAATTCCCCTGTCTAATCGCCTCTCTTCTTCATACCAAAGAAGACTGGAGATTTAAGGACGTGTATCGATTACCGAGGGGTCAACCCAATCACAATCAAAAATCGGTACCCTCTGCCCCTGATCCCGGTACTATTGGACCAGGTGCGTAATGTAGCTATCTACACGAAATTAGATCTCCGAGGGGCATATCATCTGGTACGAGTATGGGCTGGGGACGAGTGGAAAACGGCATTTCTGACTAAATTCGGCCTGTACGAGTACCAGGTGATGCCATTTGGCCTGTGCAATGCTCCAGCTACCTTTCAGCACTTCTTAGATGAAGTGTTATGATATGATATGATATGATATGCATTTGTAACGCACCTATACACAAGTGTTTCAAGGCGCGACGAGGCAGGGAGGGGGGAACAAGGGGAAGACAGACAACAATCCTACTAGGCCAGGTGTCATTCAGAACGCGCAAGTGCAGGGGTAGGAGGAAGGGAAAAAGTGAAAGGGGAGGGGGGAAGTGCAGTACAAAGTAAGTAGAATAAAAATAAATAAATAGGGCCAGCTAGTGGCAAGTGCAAGGTAAGTGCAGACATGTGCTGGGAAGGGGGGGCTGTAGGGATACAGAGACAATCCCGCAGTGCAGGGGTTGCCAGGGAGGCAGTGCAAGTGGAGAGTGGCTGGGCCCAGGACCGAGGTCGGTGAGAGTGGCCCAGTTGCAGATTCAGTGCAGTTTCAGTGAAGAATTTAGCAGGGGAGAGGGAGAGAGAAAGCAGAAGCAAAGAGGAAGGTTTTGAGGTGCTTCCGGAACCGGAGATGGTTCTCCTCAAGTTTCAGGGAGGCAGGAAGGCTGTTCCAGAGGGAGGCCCCTGCCGCGGAGAGAGATCTACCCCCAGCTCGTTGCTTCCAGAAGCGGCTGACCCTGAGGGAGTTGGAGACGGATGAGCTAAGGGCTCGGGAAGGAAGATATTTAGGAAGAGAGAGTTGAAGGTATTTAGGCCCCAGGCCCCAGAAGGCCTTGTGGACAATGCAGAGGGTTTTGAACTTAATCCTCGCAGCCACTGGGAGCCAGTGTAGAGATTTCAGTCCTGGAGAGATACGGTCCCTGGGCTTGAGGCCAAGGACAAGTCTCGCAGTTCTGTTCTGGATGAGTTGCAGAGGGCGGAGAGTGGAGGCAGGCAGATTAAGATAGAGGCTGTTACAGTAGTCCAGCTTCGAGAGAACCAGGGCTCGGGAGACAGTGAGCTTCTGGGGGAAGGAGAGGAAGGGAAGAATACCGCTGAGGAGGTGCAGCTGGTAGTGTGACTTCTTAGAGACGTCAGATATATGAGGAGAGAAGGAGAGTGTGGAGTCGAAGATGACTCCGAGGTTTTTTGCCTTGCAGGTAAGCGCAGGAAGAGGGCCAAGAGAGGCTGGCCAGAGAGCTGCAGGGAAGGAGGGAGTGGGTGTGCCGATGAGTAGAATCTCAGTCTTACTGGCATTAAGGCAGAGGTCATTGGTGGCACACCATTCCTGGATAGCAGACAGACAGTCAGAGATGAGGGAAGGAGAGGAGGAGGCCGAGGGTAGCCTAAAAATGAGCTGGGTATCGTCCGCATTGCACTGAAAGTTGGGGCAGAGAGTGGCGATGCGGTGGGCAAGTAGTGCCAGATACTGGTTGAACAGCCAGGGAGAGAGATTAGATCCCTGGGGAACACCACAGGTGGAGAAAAACATGTCAGAGAGGGAGGACCCAAGTTGGACCTGGGAGGGTCGATTGGAAAGGAAAGAGGTCAGCCACGCCAGAGCCTGACCAGTGATACCCAGGTTATCACGGAGACGGTTGAGCAGGATGGCATGGTTGACAGTGTCAAAGGCAGAAGAGAGATCGAGCAGAATGAGAACACACAGAGTGTTGGAGTCAAGGTTCAAGAGCAGGTCCTCACAGATGTTCAGGAGAGCAGTGTCCGTGTTTCTGGCCGCTCTGAAGCCAGATTGATGGTCATGAAGACTACCAACAGTTTCAGCATGGAGGTTAAGCTGGGAGATGGCCAGTTCCTCCAGGAGCTTGCCCAGGAAGGGAGTGATGGAGATTGGGCGATAGTTAGCCAGGCAGGAGGGGTCGGAGGAGGGTTTCTTAAGAAGAGTGTGCACAAGGGAGTGCTTGAGGGGGGATGGGAAGACTCCAGAGACGAAGGAGTGGTTGCAAAAGTCAGCCAGGGCAGGAGCCAGGGAGTCAATGTGGTCCTTGATAGTTTTGGAGGAACAGGGGTGAACCTGTTTAGACTAGACTTTCATAGATCGGACTTGTCTGGAAACCTCTTCAGCAGAAAAAAGGGGAAAGGCAGAGAAGGAGGGAGGAGGGGTGGCTGCAGAAGGGCCAGAGGAAGAGCCAGGAAGAGAGGGAGGGAGGTGATAGGAGGAGAGTGAGGACAGGATGTCCTGAGTTTCAGAGTTGAAGTGAGAGGCCAGTGGAGTGCAGAGGGCCTGGGAGGGGACAGGAGAGGTAGAGACTGCAGCAGGGTTGGTAAGCTCCTTGCAGATTTTAAAGAGTTCAGCTGAGTTGTTAGATGCCGCAGAGATGCGGGCTTGGATAAGGGCTCTCTTCTTGGTGAGAACAGAGAGACGGTATTGCCTTTGGAGCAGGCGGCAGGCCAGTTTGTCAGAGGATGAACATGAAGCACGCCATTTCCTCTCTGCCACCCTGCACTTGCGTTTTAGGGTGACGAGATCCGAGACATACCAGGAGTTACATTTGGCTTTGGGCTTCAGGCGGATTCTCACGACAGGGGCAAGGATATCAAGAGTATCAGATATAGCAGAGTGGAGCATGGAGAGGGCTGTGTCAGGGTGTGAGTCAGCCGAAGGGGGAGGGGGGGCGAGAAGGTGGCAACGAAAGCCTCAACTGACATGCGCTTCATGGGTCGGATGACCGAGAAGGTGAGTGGCAATGATGAGGGTGGCTTTGCCTGTGGGGTACGGAGGGTGAGGTGGGAGGATAGGAGAAAGTGATCACTCCAGGAGAGAGGAGTGGAGAGAGGGACAGAGAGGGGAAGGTCAGAAGAGATCAGAGCATCAAGAGTGTGCCCTGCAGAATGAGTAGGCCCAGACGGGAGAATAGAGAGTGAGAGAGAGTCGCAGAGCTCATGAAAGAGTCCAGTGGGGAGACAGGAGGCATCCAGGTGGATGTTGAAGTCACCAAGAAAGAGGAGTTGAGTGGTTGAGGACAGGAGTGAGGAGGAGAGGTCAGCCCACTCAGAGAGGAAGGAGGAAATTTGACCAGGTGGCCGATAGATAGTAGCCACGGTAAGGGAATGGCTAGGAGAGAGAGAGAGAGTCGGCAGACAAGACATTCAAAAGAGGAGTAGGTCTGCGTAGGAGTGACAGTGGCAGGAATCCACTAAGGGAAGATAAGGGCAACACCCCCCCTGCACGGTTGGGCCTGGGCACGCAGAGGATCTTGTAACCGTCAGGTAGGAGTGTGTCAAAGCTGGTGACAGAGCTGGCTGTGAACCATGTTTCAGTGAGACCGAGGACGTCAAGGTCTAGTTCCTCAAGAAGGCGACAGATATCAGAGGAATGCTTGATGGCAGAGCGAGAGTTAGGAGTGGCAATGTGGAGAAGGTTGCCATCCTTGAAGGACTTCCGGGGAGGGGTGCAGATCAGAGGTATGCCCTGAAGAGGTGTGGAAGAAGGAGGTGAAGAAGGAGCACGAGAGGGGGCAGGGAGGGAGGGTAGAGGCAAGATAGCCGAGGAAAGAGGAGGGGGGACAGCAGGAGAGGAAAGGAAGTTGATGAGGCGTGGGAAGCGTCTATCAAAGTGTTGGGCAAGTATCTTGATATTTTCGTGGTCGTGTGCATCGACGATATCCTAATTTACTCTTGGGATATGCACGATCATGTCAAACACATTAAGGCAGTAATCCAGCGATTGCGAGAGCACAATTTATTTGCCAAATTAGAGAAATGTGAGTTTCACTGTACTACAGTGGAGGTTTTGGGGTACTTTCTGACCACATCTAGGGTACAGATGGACCAGCAAAAGGTGCAAGCAATTCTGGATTGGCCGGCGCCCAAGTCAGTGAAAGAAGTGCAATCCTTCTTGGGTTTTGCAAACTTTTACCGGCGATTTATTTAAAATTTATCAGAGTTGGTGACCCCTATCACTTCCTTACTCAAAAAGGGAAAAACATATCTATGGAATTAATGCGCCGAACAAGGTTTTCGACAGTTAAAGCAAGCCTTTACATGAGCTCCGGTGTTAAAACATCCTGATCTTGCTCTGCTCTTTGTGGTGGAAAAGGACGCCTCCAGTTATGCCTTAGGGGCAGTGCTTTCACAACGGGATTCAAAAACCGGATTACTCCATCCGGTAGCCTACTACTCGCGCAAATTTCACCCAGCACAGGCTAATGACACCATAGCTGATCGGGAGCTATTAGCGGTGAAAGCAGCATTTGAGGAATGGAGAAATTACCTTATGGGGGCTCGTCATACCGTAACCGTGATAACGGATCAGAGAAATGTACAGTTCATCAAAACGGCTAAGAAGCTCCGTCCACGCCAATTGTGTTGGGCAATATTCTTCGCCGATTATGATTTCCTTATTACCTACCGGCCAGGAACAGACAATAAGAAAGCAGATATTTTATCTCGGTACCCTGATTCTGACTGCAAGGAAGACATAGGGGCTCGAGCTATTATACCTCCACTGCAAGTAATAGGGGTAGTAGGGCGGCCTAACATATTTGAAGATGTACACAAGGCTATGTCAGTGCAAGAATTACAAGATTGGTGTTCTAGAGGATCACAACATTCCTTTGTGAATGGTCTTCCCTATTACATTAAGGCATTATATTTGCCCACAGTAACGCTTCAAAAGGAAGTCATGCAATGGTGTCATAATGCTGCTACCGCAGGTCATCTGGGTATAGCCAAAACCCAGCGAAATCTAGATCAGCATTTTTGATGGCCTACCTTGTTCCGTGATGTCAGAAAATATGTATCAGAGTGTAATGTTTGTGGGAGACAAAAGACCAGCCAATAAATACCAGCTAGATTATTACAACCCTTGCCTACTCCCCTTACTCCTTGTCACACAATCACCACGGACTTAATTGTGGACTTACCACCTGTTCAGAAATTCTCATCCATTCTGGTAGTGGTTGACTCACTTACAAAAATGGGTCATTTCATTCCATACAAGGGTGTACCTACAGCGGGGGAATTAACAGAATTATTTTTACAACATGTAGTACGGTTAGATGGACTCCCAACATGCCTATTCACAGATCGTGGGCCACTATTTACCTCTCGCTTCTGGCACGCTTTTTGCCAATTGATTGGTGTGGAGGTAAGCTTATCCTCGGGGTACGACCCAGAAACCGACAGACAAACCGAGAAGGTAAACCAAGGCTGGAACAGTATTTACGCTGCTACACTACTGACACTAAGACATCTTGGGTTCAGTATGTATGGTTAGCAGAGATTGCATATAATAATGCTTTACATAGCTCCACGAAACATACTGCGTTCTTTGGGGTCTATGGTTTCCATCCTAGGGTTTTGCCCACGGCCCCTAGTCCATCCCTGGAAGATCTACCCACCTTAAGGGGTCATCATGCTTATGCTCAGCAAGTCTTGTCTAGTATACAAAAGAATTTGGACATAGCAAAACAAATGTATAAACTTTACGCCGATAAGAAAAGGAAAAAAAATCCACCACACAAACAGGAAGACCACGTTTGGCTATCCACACGCAATATTAGGATGTCTGGTCCACGTAAACTACAGCCACGTTCTTTGGGTCCATTCACAATCTCTGCAGTAATTAATCCAGTGGCAGTGAGGCTGGCCTTACCCCAGCAAATGAAAATCCATCCCACTTTCCACTTGTCCTTACTTAAACCCGCGCCACCCTCTGTCCCTGCAGAAAAGCCGCCCCCCATATTGGTACAAGGACACCCAGAATATGAGGTGAAAGCAATTTTAAATTCCCAGCAACGCAAAAAAGGTTTGTACTATTTTATTGATTGGGTTGGATATGGTCCTGAAGACCGGTCATGGGAACCGACACAAAATGTACATGCACCCAGGTTAATTAAAGCATTCCATCAAAACTACCCGAACAAGCCTAAACCCAAGTCCTTCCGTGCGGGGGTGGGTGGAGTACTGTCAGGGTGCAGGCCCTGGGATTGTGTGTAAGGAGGCCAGCTGGGGCTTTAGACATAGCCCAGCAACAAACACCAGGAAAAAGTAGCACACACAGAAAGGAACCAAGCCTTATAAAAGGCTTTTATGTCCTTTCTGCAGGAAAAGGAGCCTACAGACTACCTCTCCCAGCAGTCACCGGGCCAAGAACTACAAAACTCAACCCATGTTGGGTAGGGCACGCAAGCGCATGCGCGCGCGCGCGCAAGCAGAAGCACTGGGCTTGTGCTCAGACGTCCGACTGAAGCAGATGTGTTTTCCGGAGCTCCGAGCAGGGGGAGCAGCACGAGGGGTCACACCCCAGACAACCTTCCTTCAGGCCCCTTGCACACCTAAGCTAAGTAGCGCCAGCGCTGGGGAGCCCAAGCAAGCGTTGGGAGAGATGCGTTTATTGCAGCAAAGCCGCAATGAGGAGCGAACGCTCAGGAAGCCTACCAAGCGGCCAGGGGCACACGCAGAGGGTGTCGCCCATATTCTGTAGTCCCCCCTGCTCCAGAGAAGCTAAGTCACCCATGCAGTAGCGATCCTAGCAACAAATCAAAACCGCGCGAGGGGGTATCCCAGAGTACAACTCCTAGAACAGTGCATGTTATTTGCATATATAATTAGCCACGTGTGTTGAATAAAGGAAACCGTGGTCGGCATTAGGCGACTCGTACAGAAGTCGCACCTCGCCATGTGCGACTAGCAGCACGTCAATGACATGTACTATTATGTGTGATTTTTAACACAAGAGTCATTTTTTTACCGCGGAGCCACGGGCGGCTATATTTCCACATAAATAGTGTTTTAACCCATCACGGGTGCATGCAAACTAATACGAACAAAACCTGAGACAAGTGGGCTTGCATGGGGAGGTGTCACTAAGTCGCTGCATGAGCATTGTTGTGTGTGTGTGTGAGGAAACACCCGCAGGATAATAACTCACGCTCTCTTTGCAGCATTGAACTGCTCCTGATACCAGACCTGAGAGTGCGCAGGCAGGAGGCCAGCACTCACCCCAGAGATAAGTCTCTCTTTGGCTCGCTGTTGAGCCTGGTTGTACTATGTGCAAGCAGTGCATGGTTTTTCTGACTGAGTGTGTTTAACTGTGAATTGTTTTGTTTATCCTATGTTCCCTTGCCTATCCACCACCCCTCTCTTGACCCTCTTTCCGGTTACCCTAAAATACCAGTTCATGTCCAACCAACGGTTCCCGGGCCTAACCCTCTTTCCCCGCTGGGGTCTCGGAGGACTGTGTAAGCCTTGCCTTGCAGGCACCCAGACCGCGGAAGGGGGTGGTTGGTTCATGCCACTCCTGCACCTGGAGACCAGAGCTGTGACAGCGGAGAAGGAGGCCCTGGAGACTCTGATCATGGAGGAGGAACTAGAAGCAGTGATTAAGCTGTTGCCCACTAGTAAGGCACCAGGCGCGGATGGTCTCCCGAGTGAGTTCTACAAAACATACAGAGTGGAAGTGATCCCCCCACTGTTGGTAATGCTTAATGAAGCCTTAGACAGGGGTACACTGCCGGAATCTCCGAGGGAAGCAATTATCGTTCCACTGCTCAAGCCCAAAAAAACCTTGCAGACTGTGGGTCATACCGACCCCTATCCCTGTTAAATCAAGATAGCAAGATACTCACGGCAGTGTTGGGGAACAGATTGAAACAGGTAATTGGTAAACTCATTTACTCTAATCAGACCGGCTATGTACCACATAGGAACGTATCGGATAATCTGAGGAGAATACACCATGTTATAGACCAGACACAGAAAGACCCACAGGAGGTTTCTATTGTCTCGCTAGATGCAGTTAAGGCCTTTGACTCGGTCAGGTGGCCCTGGCTGCTGGCCGCCTTGAGGAAATATGGGGTTGGGCCCACGTACTTGAGATGGGCACAGCTGTTATACAGTGCGCCCGTGGCCCGGGTCAAGACGGGAGCGACGATCTCAGAGCGATGGCAGCTTTGAAGGGGCACTAGGCAGGGCTTCCTGTGGTCCCCAATGCTGATTATTTTGGCTTTGGAGCCTCTGGAGATATACCCAAGACAGCAATATGGAGAGGTAGGGATCAGCACAAAGGAAGGGCAGCATCTGATATCACTGTATGCTGATGATAAGCTGCTATACCTAAGATACCCGGAGTAGAACTTACAATACATACTAGAAGTGATGGAAAGGTATGCAGCGCTATCAAGCATAACGGTGAACCCTAGAAAGTCAAGTATATTTCCAATAGGCGGATACAGAGGGATACATAGGGAGAAGCTGCCGGTACTACAGATACAATGGGAGACCAGAACCTTCAGGTACCTGGGGATTGATGTATATCATACAGTGGAATCTGAATATAAGCATAACACTGAGAAAGCACTGGCTAACAGAGAATAGTATGAGGTTTTGGGCTAAGCTCCCCCTGGCAATGATGGGGAGAGTAGCGTTGCTGAAGATGGTAGTTTTGCCCAGATTGTTGCATTTTTTTGGGAACATACCATACATGATAACGAGTCGTTTCTTCATCAAGCTTGAAAGCATGTGCAGAGGGTTTATATGGCACAACACTAGAAACAGGATAGCCTTGTGGAAGCTTCAGGACACATACGACCAAGGTGGCATTACATTTCCCAACTTCGGGGTTTAGAATCTGGCCAGTAAGTTGCAATACGTGGTCAGATGGTTATCGGAAGACTCCACAGCGGACTCCAGACTACTGCGAACTGAGTGTGGCCTGTACTTTTTGAAAGAATGGATATGGGTGTCGAAGCCACAGCAGGGCAGAGAGGTGAGACTATTAGATCTGGGATGGAAGATTTGGCAAAGGGCAGGTCGTGTCATGGGGAACCAGGTCCGGTGCTCCCCACAGGTGCCATTAGTGGCCTTGAAAGGAGTTGACAAGCAACTGAGAACGGTGGTGGTGCGCAAACTGTGGGAACCGCTCGGGATAGCAATGCTAGGGACATCTGGCATGAGGGTAAGGCAGTGGGATTTGATGCACTAATAGCAGACACTGGCCTACATCAGGGATAATACATCGCCTATACTAGGTGTCACAGTACTTGTCCCCAGACAGGGGAAGCAGACCAAACTTCCCCAGGTACCAAAGACTATGGGGACCTTTAAGGCCCCAAAGGACTACCAGAGGGCTTCCTGGTCTCAGTACTGGTTCTGTTGGCACCAGGCTCATACTGCCCTCTCAGGCAAAACAGTCTGCAGGAAAAGAGGGACAATGTGCAGCCTAGTCTGAGGCATACTGGAGGGACTACTTTACCTGGAACACCTTTGCAAGGGTGTGGTTAGAGGGACTACTTTTTAGGCTATTTAAAACACACCCTTGGAATAGAACACGCTTCGCGTTATTCTGCACTGCTGCAGCGTAACGCTCACCGTGTCTGCAAGCTCCAGTCCTGTCCTCAGCCACACCCATCCTGGTCACCGCGATCCATGCCTGCAAAGGAAGAGAGAGTAGAGAATAGAACAAGACCCTTACCTGATCCTCCATCTCGATCGTCCGGGAGTCTCCCCATCTGCAGAAAAGGAACACCAGGTCAATGATGGATTGTGGATGAGGGTTCAGAGGTACCACAAGAAAGTATCTAGAAACACACAGCTGCAACAAATCCAGCTATACATCACACATAGGGCGTACTTGACCCCCCCAAAGCATTGCCATGTTTAAGAATGCTGGAATACAAACCTGCCACAAATGCGGGAAGGCAGATGCAGGAATGATACACATGTTCTGGGCGTGTCCTGAAATAAGGAAATTCTGGGGGGAGGCAGCCCACCTCTTGTATGAGAAAGGGATTGAATTAGATGTGGAATCAGTGTGGGCATGCATGCTGGGGGGTTTCGCTAGACCACGTAAACTGGCACATGTCAGCAATCTCAAGGACCTGGTCTACATACTGGCCAAGTGCAGAATCACTATGGGGTGGAAAGCAACCATTAGACCGAGAGTGGACGTATGGTGGCAGGAACTTTGGAAATGGGCAGATGCGGAAACAGTGGTATGGAGTGAGGTGGCCAATAGGGGAGGGGGATGAAGAAGTGGATGGGTAACAGTGGTAAACATGGTATGATACATATTAAGAATGGAATTCACTGTTTGGTTTGTTTTGGTTGTTGTGTTTGTTTAAAATCAATAAAAAATATTTTAATAATAAAGAAGAAAAAACCTTTGAGGTACTTAACTTCTTGTGGATCAGGATTCGGAATGCTTTCTGTCAGCAGCTCCTTATCCGATCTACACTTAAAGGATAGTTCTGGGACTTTTTTTTTATTGTTCCTACGGTTCGCCCATGTGTTTTTAAGCATAAATCGGTAGATCGTAGAAAACTTTCCTATGGACCTTACCTGACTTTTCGTCCATTAACGCACTCGAAATCAGCCGCCATTTTGTGATAATCCTATAATTTCCCCCCATCGACCTGGCTCACCTGCGTTTGCGGCACTAAATCATATCCCCCGCCCCTGAGCCTGACATCAGCAGACGCGTACCGCCCATTTCCCAACGCCAAAGCACGTTTCGTGTCAACAATCGCTGCGCCTCAGCTAATGAAGTGTCGCCATGGAAATGGCAGGACGCCTCTTTCCTCAATAAGTATAAACACACCGTTTCACAACACACAGCAGCAGATTTTCGATTCCATTACTCTCTCTGTGTTACTTTGAGTATTCTGTGACTCGTTTCTGTGCTCTGGTCAGCTACCTTCGCCGCTTCTAGGCCTTGTGAACACCTCTACCATCTCTGTAAATTATTTTACTTTCTTTACCACACAATGGCTACAATAATGCCGTATATGTACGAGCCCGAGTACATCGAGGAGGAACTACTGGAAAGGCAAGCACGCGAAAACGATGGGGATTCGGACGGCAGTTGGGAGGACCAGTCAACGGATGAAGAGCCTGGACCATGTCGCACGGACGGCGTCTCCACCTGGTGCACGTGCAATCGGTGCGAGCTAATGCCAACTGAGGAGGAGAACTGCTGCTGCCGTGAAAATTCCGGGTGCTTGGCCTACATTTCGGAAGGCGAGCCAAGTCCGCAATGCATCACCGAGCTGCCAGAGTTCAGGGAAGCCTGCCTCTCACGGACCGTGTTGAGGATGATGATGGTGCTTACGCACGAACTTCGCGGCACTGTTCGTCCGCGTAATCCGAGTAACGAGTAAGTATACTCTGGTTGTGATGTCAGTGATGCCACTACTATTTCATGGTCGTCTCCCACATATAAAATTACATCTACATATCATTCGAACGCATGTAAACTGGTTCCATATTGTGCATTTTCTAGATAGAATTTTTTTCAAAGCAGAATGACATTTTTTACCTTCATCGACATTGATAAGAAAGTTTTGTCATTTTAATACCGTTTGCATCTTTCTTTTTCACCGGTGGTACAGGCTGGTGGCCTATCGTTGCTTCACTTGGTGGCTTCACGGGAGGCTCGGACACCGCGTTCGGAGAGTAATACCTGCCTGTGCGGTACTTGCCATTAGACAAAATTTCCCCAGCGACAGTGGACAATACCGCGGATTTTCCATGGATGTGCTGCAACCGGAACTTTACAATGTGTAATGTTTATTATTTATGATCAATTGAAATTAAGATCTAAAATAAAACCCAACATATATTTTAACAATGGTTGTTTTGATTTTTTAAATGAATCTAGTGTGTCTCCATTGAATAGTCTTCCTGTGCCTTGTCTTGTCACACCACATGTCTCCGGCCAGCATCCTCCCTCACGCTGGCCGCCCACCTTCAATCCACATAACCGTTGAACCCATATGCAGCAGACATACATATGTTATTTTGCAGGTTGGCATCAAGCCTCCCGGCCTTGCCTCCTCCCCCAAAAATACTTACCACACCACTTTGTTCAAGCGTTGGCAATAAAAGGCCGTTGGATTTTATTGATACAAAACATGGTTATAGGTAAATAATCAATATGGTTGATCATAATAAATCATCCTTTTGGGCACCGGGTAGAGAGATGACCCCCTCTGGCCCGTGCCGCCTTGCCACCACAGGCCAGCCTGCTGCTGACTAACTGCCTAGGCATCCAGGGTCTCCAGGGTGAACTGCACCCATATATTCTCCTGGGAGGGTGAGGTATTTATAAACTCACCCCCCTGCCTTCCATGTACTAGATCCTGCAGCCTGCCTCTTACATGCAGTTAGATGGCCTCTCCTTGGTGAGGCCCTGCGGCAAACGAGTCTTGTCTGCACGACCACCGCCCCAATCCACCCCCCGCCCTATCAAAGGCAGTTCGCACCGGGGTACTTGCGCTGGCAAGTGGAGCTGTCAGGGAGCGATAAAGGCCAAGAGGTGCCAAAGACCATGTACACTTCAAAGTGGTCTATAGAGCATGGGTTGTTGTTCCCATGTCTACCTCCAGACCCCGTGTCTCCTGCCAAGCATCCCCCCTCACGCTGGACGCCCCCCTGCAATCCACATAAGTGTGTCTCCATTCACGAGTCTTCCTGTGTCTTGTCTGCACGACCACCGCCCCAATCCACCCCCCCGCCCTATCAAAGGCAGTTCGCACCGGGGTACTTGCGCTGGCAAGTGGAGCTGTCAGGGAGCGATAAAGGCCAAGAGGTGCCAAAGACCATGTACACTTCAAAGTGGTCTATAGAGCATGGGTTGTTGTTCCCATGTCTACCTCCAAACCCTGTGTCTCCTGCCAAGCATCCCCCCTCACGCTGGACGCCCCCCTGCAAACCGCATAATGCCACGACATATTCACGTCATTCATTCACAAACACACCCCTGTTTCGAATTCTTTATAACCCACTTCATATTTCTAATGAGAACTTCTTTGCGCTTTGCTAGTCAACCCGTGAAGGTGCTGGTTATCTGCTCTTCGTCTCTGTGAACTTCCGTGACCACTTCGTGCAAACTCGTCAGTTTGCAACCTGTGAACTGCTCCCTGTTCTACGACAAGAAACTACTCTGATCCCTGCATCTAACTGTTTGTTCGTCAAGGTAAGGCCATGTACCATAATCATTTTGCGTCCATTTTTTTAATTTATATCTATTTGCTAGTAGTCATCAAATTGCATCCATGTTTTCTTTTCGTTCAAGACAGTACATGCAAGGAACTAGTCACATGTTCTGAGTTTAGTCAAATTATTTTTCTATTTTTTTAAAGTTATTCAAATACTTATCCGCATGTGAATAACGTGTATAGTTCCAAGAACCAAAACGAACCTTGCATTGAACCTTTTATGTGTCATTTAATTTTTTAACACATTGGTATTCATAGAGAATTGTTGATCTTTACTTTTCAGAACTTTCCACAATGCCTGCCTGTTCCATTGGCGGTTGCCCTTCGAAGACCCATAAAAAATCTGAAGGTACTATAATGCATGTTTTCCCTAAGACAATAGATCAGATAAGAGAATGGGTCCGATATTGCGGATATCCACCGTCTGAGCTTGAAAGTAGAGTCCTAGAAGTCTTTCCGGACAAGAGGGGTGATCGATACCGCATCTGCAGCAGGCACTTTAGCTCAGACATGTACTCCACATCATTGCTAATAAAGAAGAACACACCGCGAGCGAAGCGAAAATTGCTCTCAACTGCTATTCCCACTCTATTCGTCCACATCCCTCCACTGGTGAGTCAAGTTTACGGATTTAGCTCTCGGCCTTGCGGTAGTGTGTAGCATTAGCTAACAATAATTTCCCCATTTATGTATCCACTCAATATGAAGGCGGAAGATTCTCCATCCGTGTCGTTATTGCAATCATCAGCCACTTCAAGCGCCTATCGGGAAATCTTACTTAGCTATTCTGCCACTGACTTGTTTTAGGCATGTAAATCAATAGTTTTAATTTATCGTGTAATTATTTTACCTAATGGTACACCCTAGTACTCGTCCTCTAGTCTTTGTTTTCAGTTATAATTATTGTTATCCAAAATAATGCAAGTACTGTCTTTCAGGGAGATGCTGAGGAGTCCAACGCATTGACGACAACCGTTGATGTCACTCAGATGCTCGAGGTACGTTTCCGGACAGTTCCATCGATGGAGATCATCAGATCTTGCATTCTTGTAGCGTGATTGTTACACACAATGTTTCTTTCGTTTTTAGCCATTGATATGTCCTTCTGTCGTTGCCCTCCTATGTGTTCTCTTTTTTCAATATTGTGTTCATTACTAATGAAAGTCCTATATTTCAGGGAGTCGATGGAGCATTAGTCCAAGAAGAAGGGGGAGCATGCAGTTACGGGTCGGCGCAATGTTCTACAAGAACATCACCCCTAGTAGTTGATGCAGATCTCTGGGTGGTGACACTTCCAACGATCGAGCAAATCGAATCATATTTAGATGTCCATTACTTATTTTAGACAACTGATCATTTGTGCAGGTCTATTTAGATGAGCCGTTGACGCCTGCACAAAGTTTATGTTCTTTTTAACAAAATAGAAAACCATACTTATGCAATTACTGTGTTTCAGGGAGTTGCTGAAGCGTCATCTTCAATAATATCATCAATGGAAGTCTATGCGGAGCCCGAGGTATGGATCTTGACAGTTCCATCTAACTAGATCAACAATGCGTGAATAATTGTCGTTTGAATGTTCTACACAATGCGTTCATTCGTGTTTTGCTATTGAGATGTACGTGGGTATTGGTCCCCAAGTACATTTTGTGTTTTCAATATTATTATACATACTAATGAAAGTTCTATGTTTCAGGGAGTCGATGAAGCGTCAGTGCGTGATGGATGTGCTTATCATGAAAATATAGTCGTTGCAGCGCAAGAGGAAGTGGAGACATGCACACACGAGTCGGAGCAACAGCGTCCTGATGTTGAAGTTCGAGGCAAGAAAGTTTCAAAGAAAAGAAAGCAAAAGAAGGTTAGTGTCCTGGTCACTATATTATGTTGTTTTTCACTGTTAATAGTTCAATACTGTAAGTTGTGTTTAAACTGAACATCCCTTTTCCAATCTGTCCTCTAGTTGCGAGTGGGTGTACGAACTAGATCTACACAGACAGTGAAGCGAACGAGAGATGTTGCTTGTCAAACCTTTTGGCAGGGACTTGAGACTGGAGATGCATCGTGCCAATGGGAAGAATATGAAGTGATTGACAACGGAGCTATACCACCACCAGCCATTGATAGTGAATGTCCTCCTGGTAGTTAGGATGCAGTCGGAGATCAATTCACAGAATCCACACCCGCAAAAACTAAGACCGCGAGAAAGTTGAAGAAATTGTTTTATTCACCCATCGCCGGAGAAGGAACAGATGTTGCAATGGAAGAGAATGAAGTGGACGACAATGAAACACCATCAATATCACTGAACATAGCGGAAGACGATATCAGAGATTCTACCTTTCATGTGAGTGACATGTCCTCAACGTTACAGGCCGAACCAGCTGGGATGCAGAGTGACAGTATAAGGAAAGAGGCCAAATTCATTGTATTCGATAGTTGTTTGATTGATATTATTATTAGGATGAAATGTGGGCATTCGGTTGGTGGGGAAGTATGTGGGGAGCCATTGATTAATGTGACTCGTGCAATTCGAGGCACTAACCTTAAAATACATGCCACCTGTACAAAATATCATCCTTTCTCATGGTCTGCACAACCCATGCTGGGGCAACTGCCAGCAGGCAATCTACTTTGTGCAGCGGCCGCACTTTTTAGTGGTTCAAGTTTTAAAAAGTTAGAGTATTTCTTTCAGTTTGTGGGAATCCATTTCATTGCGAAAACTCAGTTCTACAAATACCAAATCGATTATCTATTTCCAGCCATTAGCGAAGCTTGGAGAATGGAAAAAATGTCTATTGATAGTACATTCGCGGGCAAACGGTTCAGGCTAGCCGGTGATGGACAGTGCGACAGCCCAGGATTTTCAGCCAAGTACTGCACCTACCACTTTCAGGACATGGAAAGTAAGAAAATTGTGAGTTCGGTGGTCGTGCAGGTGTCACAAAGTACATCCTCAGTGGCCATGGAGAAAGTTGGCTTTGTAGCATCATTGCAAGAACTACAATCGCGGGGAATGGTGATCGACCTGATAGCCACGGACAGACACGTTTCAATTGCCAAGACAATGAGAGAAGAGTACAAAAATATAAATCTCCAATTTGACGTATGGCATCTTGCAAAAACAATCAATAAAAAAATGTCGGCTGCAGGTAAAAAAAAAGATATGCAAGGTATTTCACAGTGGTCCAAGTCAATCAGCAACCATCTTTGGTGGAGCTCAAAAACATGTGGAGGGTCATTGGAAATTCTACTGGCAAAATGGCGGTCAGTAATGCTACACTGTAGCAACGTTCACCGCTGGACCACAAACCAACATTTCCACAATTGTGAACATGGCCATTTGTCCACAGAGGAGGCACGGAAGAAGAAGTGGTTGATTCCTTCATCACCCACTCACAAAGCCATTGAAAAGATTGTATTTGATAAAACTATAACAAGAGATTTGAGGGGACTCACGGAATTCTGCCACACAGGAGATTTGGAGGTGTTCCACAATATGTGCCTAAAGTACAGGCCAAAACGATTGCATTTTGGCATGGAGGGCATGATAAATCGGACTCTTCTAGCGGTCTTGGCACATAACCATAATGTTGGCCGTCAACAAAGTAGGACGACCGGAACTTTAGTGACGCTTCGCTACAATAAGGCCTTCACTAAAAGAAGTAAACAATGGGTGATCAAACCAGTGTTTCAGGATATGCAATATGAGTTTATTGAGAGACTTATTTTTGATGTCCTAGAGAGGCACATACATGGAGTTGTGAACGAACCTGTGCAGGGGACAACTGCATTGCCACCCAACATTGCCTCTGTTCCATGTCCACCTAAAGCAGAGCTCATTGAGAAATACACATCACGGTTTAAATGATTGTAATTTGATTGTCTGTTCTCTCGAGTCTCCTCATGTTGCAGGCCCATTGAATATGTGTATCCATGTAATGTGTAAATAAAAGTGATTGCTCAGTGTACATGCAATGTGTCTCTCCACCGTTGCCCCTCCCTTCACCGTGCAGTTGTGCGAACCACCCGGGTGTCACCTGTGACTTTGCTCTGGAGTCTCCTCATGTCGCAGGCCCATTGAATATGTGTAGCTATGTATTGTGTAAATAAAAGTGATTGCTCAATGTACATGCAATGTGTCTATCCAACCTTGTTCATTTGCGCATTAAATTAAACCAAACAGTAATATAAATCATTTTTCAAAAAATATAGAATGTCTCCGTATTTATGGTTTTCTGGGGCTGCAAATGCACGCAGACAAAATGCATGGATAGAGTGTAAATTTCAAGTCCTGTGAGATGGCCTTACACTGAATGTAGCTAACTAGGAATGTGTGCTCGTTCAAAGTGAAGGGTGGGGGTGTGGTGCAATAACGTAAACGATAATGAATATAATTTCAGAAACGAAAGCCATTTAATGTTCGTTCATTAGAAGAAATAACGTCGGCATAGAAGGAGTGGTATTTCGGGGCTGCCCTACGCACAGACACAATGGAAAATGCAAATATAATGTAAGTAACTCTTTATATGAGTTTATATCGCAATTTAATTACTATAAAAAAGCTTTAAAGACGGGTTAAGTTGTACTTGTTCGTTCTATGTGGCATATTGTTTTGTACCGCGCACTATCTTGAGGAGAACCATCTCCTTTTACGGAAGCACCTCAAAACCTTCCTCTTTGCTTCTGCTTTCTCTCTCCCTCTCCCCTGCTACAACTGGTCCACTGTCTGCGACCTCGGTCCTGGGCCCTTCCACTCTCCACCTGCACTGCCTCCCTGTCAACCCCTGCACTGGGGGACTGTCTCAGTATCCTACAGCCCCCCCTTCCCAGCACTTGTTCTGCACTTACCTTGCACTCGCCACCAGTTGGCCTTATGTATTTATTATTTTATGCTACTTACCTTGTACTCCACTTCCCCCCTCCCCTTCCCCTTGCACTTTTACCTTCCCCCTACCCCTGCACTTGCGCGATCTGAATGACACCTGGCCTAGTAGGATCGTTGTCTGTCTTCTCCTTGTTCCCCCCCCTCCCTGCCTCGCCACACCTTGAAACACTTGTGTATAGGCGCGTTGCAAATGCCATATTATATCATATCAGTGACGAAGTGGTCCACTGGCGCTCAGGCGGCTCTGAAAAAGGCAGAGGAGAGGGGGTGGGTTACTGGAAATGACGTATAATACCCAGTTGCACTGTCCTAGCTATGAAATAATTTCCCGACCTAATATATAAAATGAATAATTTTAATAAAGATCTGATGGTGAGACTAATTTCATTTTTTATGTTTTTAAAACAGGTACATCCTTCATTATTGTATGTGTCACGAGTACCAGACACCGGCGGATGGCTTTCACAACCGCCAGTTGCTTCTCCGCGTGAACAACGTTATGTCACGCCCCTTCGGAGACGCTGGGCTTTGTGGCATCGATGGACCATAGGACGGCGGGTGTCAGCCATTTCTACTACCAAGATGGCCGCCGTAACTGGAGTTGCGAGTCTAGCCTCAGCACACCTTGATTTCCCGGAAGTACTGCCTCCCTACCCGAGGGTGGGTATATCAGTCCCGGAGATCAACACGGCATTGCGTTGCTACTCCTCATTAACAACGCTACGTAAGTTCGTTCCTAGGTCTTAGAATTTGACTTGCGAAATACTGTCTTCAGCTTCTAAACTTCCTGTTTTCAAATTCTAGCGTCTCTCCAACTACCTCTTTGTTTTCCGAGTTCGCGGTCTCCTCCTCTTCATCAACCAAGTTTGCCATCCGGTCCCATTCCGGACCGTGGTAAGCCTCATCCCAATCCCATATAACCAATTACCTCCAATCCCGCTTATTCTAACATTCACAACTCACTATTATCCTCTTCTTCGCTTAGTAACAGGCACATCACGCACCGGCATTTCAAACACACTGGCAAGACTCTGCACCATCAAAACAGATCTTAGCTCCGCCTCGATTGCTTCTCAGAGGTTTTCGGAAGATTCTGACTACCATCATCTTCCCCCTATTGTTCCGGTTTAAGGGTAATCCACATTCCTCTTACCTTACATTCTATCCCTCTGTTACACTCTGATACTTACCAGTCTCTTTCTTCTTCTCAAAGACGAACGCCCTCCTGACTTCGCCGAAATCCCCGACTGCAACGGAGGACAACACACCGCTACCTTCGGAACAGGGTTTTCTTCCCCAGAGGGTTTCCCTGGGACTTCTTCTTCTACCTGGTTTATCCGGGAGGGGGAAGAGGTACTTGGGAGGCTTTCATTATCTTCTCTCCATTTGGAACAAGAAGAGCCTTCCACTACCGAAAGGGGGTCTGTCGGAGGAAGAGGTAACGGTGAGTCCTTGGGATAACCTGCCAATTGATTGATTGGATATGCATATAACTTGTCTCATTTATTAATATATGACAGTTAGCAACGCCCAAAAATATAAAGTATATCTGAGCAGGTTGTCTCAGGGATTCAGGGTTACTAAGAAACATGGACGCCTCACAACAACAGCAATTAGTCACTGCAGTACAGGCTCTGACAGATGAAGTGCATTCTTTAAAACAAGAGAATGCTTACCTCCGACAACAGGCAGGCAGAGTCCCTAGCTGGTCCGAAGTGCCTCCTGGCCCTATCCCAGGAGGTTTATACGATGGTAATCCTCATAAACTCAAGACTTTTATCGAGGCTTGTACCGTTCAGTTCTCTTTCAAGACAGCCTTTTTTCAAAGCGACCGTGATAAGGTAGGACACATGATTGCAAACTTGACGGGGTCCGCGTTAGCATGGGCCACGCCTCTTGTTACTACCAATAATGTCTTATTAGATTCTTATCCTGCCTTTTTGAATAGTCTTCGAGCCATGTTCAGCCGTCAGGAGATCACGATTTCAGCCCAAGAGCAGTTATTAGATTACAAACAAGGATCTCAAGATCTATTGTCTTATATCACCAATTTCAAGCAGTTAGCAGCTGGTACGTCATGGGCGGACGATGCTCTAATCACAATATTCCGCAGAGGATTAAACGAAGAGCTAAAGGATGAGATCTCCCGAGTACCCAGACCTCCGAATTTGGCAGAGATGATCACCATGGTTATGCAGATGGATTACCGACTGCAAGAAAGAGTGAAGGAACGTCGTCGTGGCCGCTCCATGAGACCACCTATGACATACCCTCCTAGTGTAGGAAGATCACAAACAGATGAACCTATGCAGATAGGGACTACCAGAGGTCGCCTTACTCCAGAGGAGCGTCATAGACGTCGAGTCAAGGGCCTGTGTATGTATTGTGGTTCCAAAGAACACGCAATTCGAGATTGTCCTCTCATCCCAGCCAAAAGTCAGGGAAACGCCATCTCCCAACCGCCAGGGGAACCGCGGCTAGGGAGTCAGTAAACGGTTCCTCATCTTATCTGATACCTTCCCAAGTTACGGAGATCCCCGATCTTACTATGTTGGCCTTACATGTCCAGATCAAATGGGGAGATACAGACCCCATTCCGGTCACGGCCTTAATAGATTGTGGGGCCGCAGGGAACTTTGTTGATACCCTCTGGAAGACCGCTCATAATATACCATGTTCAGTCAAGACAATGGCAATCCCAGTTGAGTCCGTGGATGGTAGTCCGTTAACATCAGGTCCCATAAAGGAACAAACTATACCTTTGCGGATGAATATCTCCTCCCATCAAGAATCCATTATCTTTGATGTAATCCGTACAGCCCACTATCCAGTTATTCTAGGACTACCCTGGCTTCGTGCTCATAACCCATACATCAATTGGAAGGCGGGCACGGTTTTTCTGGGATCTGAACATTGTTTGACGCACTGTCTTTCGGACGGTGCGGTTGGGTTTCGTCCCACTATCTCCATGTTGGAAAATCCGGGTTCCATCTCTGTATTGAACCATATCCAGGAATTACCCATTGAATACAAACAGTATCAGACAGTGTTCTCCGAATCTCAATATGCTGAACTACCCCCACATCGGAGAGACGACTGCGCCCTGGAACTAGTTCCAGATGCACCGATTCCTTTCGGTCGCATGTATGTCCTATCTGGACGGGAACGTGAAGTTCTTAAAGAATATCTTCAAAAGAATCTTTGCAATGGACTTATTCAAGAATCCACCTCACCAGCGGGGGCTTCTTTGTTCTTCATCCCAAAGAAAGACTCTACGGAACTCAGACCGTGTATAGATTACCGAGGCTTAAATAAGATCACCATCCCGGATCGCTATCCTATGCCTCTCATCCCAGATATACTAGAAGCCGTTAAAGGAGCTACCATCTTTACAAAACTGGACCTCCGCGGGGCTTATCATCTCATTCGTATACGAGCTGGCGATGAATGGAAGACAGCTTTCCGTACTCCTTTGGGACACTATGAATATAAAGTAATGCCTTTCGGCCTATCCAACGCCCCCGCAGTCTTCCAACGCTTTATGGACCACCTCTTTTCAGACATTCTTCTTCACACAGTTATTGTCTATTTAGATGATATTCTGGTCTTTTCTTCATCACCATCAGAACACTGTCAGCACGTGAAAGAAGTACTACGGAGACTATTCAACAACCACCTTTATTGCAAACTAGAGAAATGTGAGTTTCACAGAAACCAGGTTGCCTACCTAGGGTACATAATCTCTGCAAATGGGGTATCCATGGACCCTAAAAAAGTATCAGCTATTACAGATTGGCCTATACCATTCTGCATTAAGGTTCTGCAGAGATTTCTGGGGTTCTCCAATTTCTACAGACGTTTCATCCCACACTATTCGCAAGAGATACTTCCACTGACGACACTTCTTAAAAAGAATGTAAAATTCCTTTGGTCCGGGGAGGCACACATTGCCTTTGAGAACCTGAAGAAACATTTTCTCACAGGACCCATACTGATTACTCCAGATCAAACCAAGAAGTTCATTGTGGAATCGGATGCGTCTCATCAGGCCCTTGGGGCCGTTTTGCTTCAAGAAAATGATCAAGGAATAGAATGTCCTATAGCTTACCTTTCTAAAACACTGTCTCCCTCTGAAATCAATTATTCAGTGCTAGAAAAAGAACTATTAGCTATAAAAAAGGCATTCGAAGAGTGGAGACATCTTCTCCTGGGGGCAAGACACCCAGTTGAGGTCAGGACTGATCACAGTAATTTACGCGTCCTACAGTATGCTCAGACCCGAAATAGCAGGCAGGCACGTTGGGCACACTTCTTTTCACCGTATGAGATTGTTTTCACCTTCATTCCCGGGAGAGTCAATCTCAAGGCTGATGCATTGTCCAGAAAGGATTATACCTCTTCTACGCCTTTTCGATCGGAACCTCTGTTTCCCAGAGCCACATTCGTGCAAGTAGTTACCACGTTTTTACAGAACGTGGCTAACTCCACTTTGCAATTTATTCAGTTGAATCCACAGTTACTGGCGACCTGGAAACTCAACTTGGTCCAAGGATGTGCTTATAAGGACAAGAAGCTCTTCCTCCCTTCGAGTGAACTGCAAAAGACAGTTCTAAATCTCTGTCACGACTCATACCTAGCGGGTCACCGAGGTGTGGCTAATACTAAAGAGTTGATCCAACGTAACTTCTGGTGGCCGAAAATGACTCAAGACATCATAGACTATGTGTCCGCTTGTGCTATCTGTTTGCAGTCAAAATGCCCTCGAAACGCCCCTTCAGGACTCCTCTCAGTAATGCCGATCCCGGACCGTCCTTGGCAAATGATTTCCACTGATTTCATAGTTGATTTGCCACCATCAGACGGTTGTACAGTAATCATGGTCACAATCGATTACTTCACAAAATTGGCACATTTCGTTCCGCTTCCGCGGATTCCCACCGCAGCTCAGATGGCAAGAGTTTTTCTTTCACGGATTTTTTCCCTTCATGGATTACCTGAGACCATTGTTTCTGATCGAGGTTCACAATATACATCTCGCTATTGGCAGCAAGTCTGCAAGAGTTTGCATATCTCCCGGGCATTGAGTTCAGGTTTCCATCCGCAGACAAATGGTCAGACGGAACGCCTAAATCAGACCCTTGAGGGATATTTGCGTTGTTACATCTCCTCCTCACAAGATAACTGGTGTTCCTTGTTGCCTTTGGCTGAATTCGCGTATAATAACTCTCGACATTCAGCCTTGGGATTCAGCCCTTTTTTTTGCTCCTACGGATACCATCCTCAGTGTTTTCCCAGCGGACCGGTCTCCACTTCAAAATTTCCCGATGTGGATCTTCTCGTTGATGCCATCCAGTTGGGACATCGAACAGCCAAGACCTCTCTTCGGGAGGCCCAGATCCGGGTCAAACGCTCTGCTGACAGACATCGTACTCCGGCTCCGCGGTTGGTACCAGGAGACTTGGTTTGGTTGGCATCTCGATTTCTGCCTCGTCATCTGGTACCATCCAAATTGTCCCCGAAATATTTCGGCCCTTTCTGCGTTTTGAAGCGTATAGGGTCATCAGCTTTCAAGCTCAATCTCCCTTCATCCTGGTCCAGGATTCATCCTGTGTTTCATGTCTCGCAGTTGAAGAAAGACGTGGCGGATCGTTTCTCCCGTGCACGGAAAGGATTACCCTCTCCTGTCATCACCCCGACAGGTCCCGAGTATGAAGTGGCGGGGATTTGCGATTCACGCATTTTCCGGGGTCGTCTACAGTTCTTGATTGACTGGAAGGGTTATTCTCCGGCGGATCGCTCTTGGGAACCGGCATCGGCGGTTCATGCTCCTACTTTGGTCCGCCGGTTCTTTTTGTCCCATCCGTCCAAACCGGGAGGCCCGGGGCATTTGAGGGGGCATACTGTCACGCCCCTTCGGAGACGCTGGGCTTTGTGGCATCGATGGACCATAGGACGGCGGGTGTCAGCCATTTCTACTACCAAGATGGCCGCCGTAACTGGAGTTGCGAGTCTAGCCTCAGCACACCTTGATTTCCCGGAAGTACTGCCTCCCTACCCGAGGGTGGGTATATCAGTCCCGGAGATCAACACGGCATTGCGTTGCTACTCCTCATTAACAACGCTACGTAAGTTCGTTCCTAGGTCTTAGAATTTGACTTGCGAAATACTGTCTTCAGCTTCTAAACTTCCTGTTTTCAAATTCTAGCGTCTCTCCAACTACCTCTTTGTTTTCCGAGTTCGCGGTCTCCTCCTCTTCATCAACCAAGTTTGCCATCCGGTCCCATTCCGGACCGTGGTAAGCCTCATCCCAATCCCATATAACCAATTACCTCCAATCCCGCTTATTCTAACATTCACAACTCACTATTATCCTCTTCTTCGCTTAGTAACAGGCACATCACGCACCGGCATTTCAAACACACTGGCAAGACTCTGCACCATCAAAACAGATCTTAGCTCCGCCTCGATTGCTTCTCAGAGGTTTTCGGAAGATTCTGACTACCATCATCTTCCCCCTATTGTTCCGGTTTAAGGGTAATCCACATTCCTCTTACCTTACATTCTATCCCTCTGTTACACTCTGATACTTACCAGTCTCTTTCTTCTTCTCAAAGACGAACGCCCTCCTGACTTCGCCGAAATCCCCGACTGCAACGGAGGACAACACACCGCTACCTTCGGAACAGGGTTTTCTTCCCCAGAGGGTTTCCCTGGGACTTCTTCTTCTACCTGGTTTATCCGGGAGGGGGAAGAGGTACTTGGGAGGCTTTCATTATCTTCTCTCCATTTGGAACAAGAAGAGCCTTCCACTACCGAAAGGGGGTCTGTCGGAGGAAGAGGTAACGGTGAGTCCTTGGGATAACCTGCCAATTGATTGATTGGATATGCATATAACTTGTCTCATTTATTAATATATGACACGTTACCACCCTGACCATTTTATGGGACGATCGCCAAGTACAAGTATGCCCTAACGCGGTACTAATGGCTAGATGCAACATACATACCGTTGTGGTGGCCTAGTGCCTCGTTGTTGGAACAGCCATGCGATTATCAGTGCGACCGAAGAGCTTATTTTATCGTAAACCAACACCCTGTGTACTGCACACGAACATCGCTTGCCTCAAGACGAACTATTTTGGATCGAGAGCAAAGAAAAATGCAAATCGCTGAATATTCTCTGAACATTTGATGTCAAATAAATGTACTTTACCAAATTTACAATCTTGCGGTTTGATTTAAAAGTACAGTTTCATATTCCGAATCGTGGCGCGCTGTGTTGTGAGCTGATCTGTGTTGGTTTCCGGGTTCTGTGTAGAGTCGCGTAGAAGACGCCTGGGCGCGTTTGCCTACGCAGCACAGTCACGTCACGGATAGAGGCGGGGAATATGAATGTTTTGATAAAGTCTGTTTCAGGGGCGGGGGATATGATTTAGTGCCGCAAACGCAGGTGAGCCAGGTCGATGGGGGGAAATGATAGGATTATCACAAAATGGCGGCTGATTTCGAGTGCGTTAATGGACGAAAAGTCGGGTAAGGTCCATAGGAAAGTTTTCTACGATCTACCGATTTATGCTTAAAAACACATGGCCGAATCGTAGGGACAATAAAAAAAAAGTCCCGGAACTATCCTTTAATGTTGTTTATCTTATACGGACCCCTCGTGGGTCCACATAGCGATGCAGGAATCAGGTTCCCACACCAGATTCCCACAACAAGATGGTCGGACCCCGACCGGGCACCAGAGCCAATGAGCGTGGTTGCCATGGTTACGGATAGAACAACCTAGACACAGCCGCACACGTTCGCGTCAGATGTCTGTCTCTTTCCCCGAACTTCTTTGTGGTAAGCATCGACTTATGGGTGTAATCTCAACACGCGGATGAACTTTAAACTGTTAATATTCTTACAGCTATCTCCCTGATATGGGTCACGTTATCTACTTTGACATAGCGCATTTTATATTTCGCCCACGGCAATGCGTCTTCAGTTGCTGTGTGCGCTGATTCTTCTATCAGATCCTTTGCCGGAGGCATTACCATGTCCTGGCATTAGGCTTTTTCCATACGCCAACACTGTAATTACCCAAGTTGCAGGCTCACAGCATTTGTATGCTGTTGACCTGATGTTTGATGCTTGAACTAGAAGTATATGCCCCGTATTCTTCATTAGTATTTTATATGTGTACGATTTCGATTACAGTTAAGTCCTCTCTCCCCTGCTTTTTAGGTAACACATCATTTATGAAAACCGCCTATAATGTTTCTCTATCCTGCTGCAGTGGGATACTTCACTCCAGCATGGTGAGTACTAATCTACACTGGAATACCCAATGACTTACTAGCTAATTAAGATGTGTTCATGATGACAGTTATAAGGATTTTGAGTTTACATGAGATTTATTCTCATTTTACAGGTTTGACCCTGTGTATGGGCCTGAAGGTCAGTAATTCAGTTCCTCAGCAGCTGCAGTTGAATAGCTATGTTCTTATATTGACCCCTTGGTAACAATCTCCTTTATAACTTTCTAGGTATCCACATAATGAACACTATGAGTAAATAGAACAAATAGCTACCGCAGCACCGATGATGGATTATTAGGAATCAGAAACACGTTGGCAATACACCAACTCTTAAGGAACTATTTTGGATTATTTGTACAAATCTACAGTGTGTTCTGACCGACTTTGTGTGAATGTTGTCAACACAAGTCGACACATCTTTGTAATATATATTCCTTGTTGAATTTTTCGTTGAAATCTCTCTTCAATTTGATTTATTTTTTCCAAGTTGAATTGATGAACACTGGTATAAGGGTTCTACCTATGTCTTCCATGATATGAATATGATGCATTTGAACATGCTTCTTATTTTAATTACGTTTGATGCGATAAAGGTTTGACTCCTTATCTACCTATATAGTGTTTGAAGTAACTCTTCTCGATTGGCTTAACCCGCATGATTAACATGATGGTATACTGAATATGAGTGGACATATGTATTAAAATTCTTGATTATTTGATCTACTCAATGTTGAAGTTCGTACTCCTGGGCGCACCTCGTTTATGAGACAACCAGGAATATAGACTACCCTATTATACCTGGGACATATTGTCCCCCGAGGAGTGCATCTAAGGGCTACCGTGTGGCAACATACGGGTACGTTCTGCTTAGCTCTGTGCTGTCCCGAGCGGCCTCGTCACATTTGCCCTTTTGCACCTGAAATTATGTTTTAAAACTGGAATTAACATCATCATTACTTTGCTTTGTAAAAACTAGAATAGTTAGTGCCTCCCACTCCCTTTCTATCTTTGAGTTTAATACAAAGCGACAGATGGCAAGACCGAAGAGGATTGCAAAGAGGGAAGAGCCCTTGACCTTTTCAACAAAAGACTGTTACTTTCATGAACCTTCGAGAATAGGAAACATAGGACCAGGAATCAAAGCTGAAGCATCCTGCCTTGTGTATTAGAGGTACCTGGGGCTCTCCTGCGTCGATAGTCAAGGCGGGAGAATCGTTAGCCGCTGTGGTACTGTCCTTGGCTCTGACAACAAAGCAGCGCCGGTGAAGTCAGCACAGCTGGTGAGTTTGGGAGACTGATACCAGACCGGTATGTGTTGAAGCCAAGGTTGCAAGCAGTAACATTATACAGTGAAAACTGAAGAGAACAGTGTATGAAACTTATGTGGCAAGTGAAGTGAACATAATTAAACAGCAGATAAGTGATTGAACTTTGAAGCCAAGATAAGATACCGTAGACAGAGTGGTCCCGTACCACGTGTGTGCTCATTCAAAAGTCTGTTAGGTATCCAGCTGAAAGGTGGCAAATGTGAAAAGTGATAAAGAATTGTGAAATTAAAGTGGTCCTGCAACGGGTCAAGCAAAACCCCACGCACATTTGAAAGTCTTTGATAATTGATGAAAAAGTATATGAAGTTGATCTGAGCCCGACTGAGGGGGATCCGAGATCTAAGGCCGGCTGATGGGAATCTGGGATCTGAGCCCGGCTGAGGGGGATCTGAGGTGGACAGAGGCACCCGAGATTGAAATCATTCTTATAAGAGAAGCATCTGAGCCCGGATGAGAACGATTTTTCCCAAATCTGGCTAATAATGCCAGCTTCACTGATTCAAAATCCTTTCTCTCCATGGCACCCAACTCCATTACAGCATCACAGCCATTCAGAGGGAGCCTAGACACAAGACAAGGTATTAAATCATTCCCACTGATTCCTTGAAGGACATAGGTGTATTCAAAAGTACTCAGTCAATCCAATACATCAAGATTTGCATCATAAATACTCACTGCTTTTTTGGGCAGGCAAACCCTCTTGGGTCTGGAAGACCTAGAGGACCCTGGGAGGAAAGCAGATTCAAGAGACAATCTTTTCACATCAATTTCATGTTGCATTTGCAACTTCCTGAATTTGATGTCTTGGTGTTTGGCTTCAGCTTGAGCTTTCAACCTTTTGAACTACAACTCTAATCTCATTGTCTCAAGAGAAACATATTCTGGGCTTAATGTTGGACCTTTTGGGGTCCCAATGGAAACAGGCTGAGGCAGAAGGGCAGGCTGTGGTGAAGAGAGGCCCTCTTCCATGGACTCCTCTACTTCTTCAAACCCTATACTGTCATCCTCATCACTACTTTCCACATTACTTGGGATAGTAGGTGTTACAGGCCTACTACCCAAACTTTGGTGATTCAGAAACCTTGTAATCAATTCATTTTTCTTTCCCTGACTTTACACATTTCTTTCAGTCGATCTACTGTGAGAATGATCAGGGCTTCCTGACTGAAGTTATCCATATCTGGCATGTTACAATTGCTTTTTACTTCCTGATGGAGCTTAGCCTTGTGGGGGTTTAGTTGAACACCAGCACAGCAAAATACTCAATGTAACAACTCTACACAAATCCCCACCGCCTGCCACCAGTGTTAGGCAAGATTGTATGTAGTAACCCTGCGGGTGACTACACCAGCCTTGTTCTCTTGGCAATAGCTAACCCAACTATTGGTATAGGTCTGTACTACACAAGTTGGTAGAGTGACTGAGAAGCCAGACGTATCTCAAGAGGGGTAAATGTGAGCTGTAGGGATGTTACATAGAGATTCTCAGTTACAAGTATTCAAATAACACTTATGCTGAAGGTTTTCTATTAAAATAATAATTTATTTAACAGTCAGTTTTAAATAAGCCTTCTTTAGAAAGGGGCAGTATGCAACAATAAAAAAATACACTTCAAAAACACTTCCACAGATTTAAGTTAAGCAAGTAGATACCTTTTGGCATGTCACACACACACCTCCTACACCCTGAGGTGACTTCAATTGCTAGCACACTGTGGACATTTATATATCACTTTTGACACTTAATGCAATACTGAGGTTGTGGAAACGGAAAAGTGAATACTTTGCATTCTTCCCAAGGTAGTGTAGGTTAACTCTTTCCCTGCAATACAAGTAACTTATGCACCACCTATGAGGGACAGTTAAACACAGAGTCAATGGGTCAGAAGAGTCTGCAGGGAGCCAGGACAGTCAAAGTCAATTGGGACAATATCTAGGGAGCTGAGGCACTTCTTCAGATAGGACAAAAGTCTTTCACAATGTTATCAAAAGAGTTTGTAGAAATAGAATCACTGTAGGGCCACAAGCTGTAAGGCTTGTGAAGGCAAAGCTGCAAGCAACTGCTGCAAGTCTCCAGTGAGACAAACAAGCTACAGACCAAAAATGTTAAGTACCCCTTTAGTCAAGACAGTACCTTAGGTTGGAAGAAGAGATCCAGCAGGCTTCTCTTCAGTTTGCAGTCCTGCAGTTCCTAGGCCTCAGTTGTGGGGACAAGAGGGAGGACTGCAGTTTGAAGGTCGGCAGCGACAATGGGCCCTTTCCAAATCAGCAGCACTTTGCGGTTTCAGCTACCGGTCAATGGCACCACGTGGTTCTTGGACATCTTGTGGGCTCCCCTTTCTTCTGGGGTCCAGCACTCTGTTGCAGTGGCTCGGGCTAGTGTCGTCCTGCTTCGGGAGGGTCCTCAAGATCTTCCTGGAGCTCGTGTCTGGCTTAAAGATGATGCACTCGATTCTGGTGTTCCTGACCGCTGGCATTCGGTTCCAGCAGCAGCAAGGACGTACAGCCAGCAGAGAAAGGGTTTCCAGGCAAGTTCGTCTTGGGGGTCGATTGGTCCCACCAACCCAATGGGAGAAGTTGTCAGTTCCGGGCTTCTGTAGTTGATATGAAGTTGGGGCTTCAGCACTGCAGCAGGGCTTCACCGGACAACGGTCCAGGGGTGTACAGCAAACGTCTCACAGTTTCTTTCTTCAGATTCTTCGTCCAGTGGTCGACTCTGTCTTCTGCTCAAGAGACCTCGCCTTTTATGCAGGTTTCTCCCATTCAGGCAAAGCCTAGCTGTCACTCTCACAGCAGGGTGGCTGTCCTACAAGGACAGCCAGCCAGCCAGCCAATCTCCTTTGGGTGCATTCAGGTAACCAAGGAGACTAAGGGCATGGAGTTTCAGGAACCTCCCTCACTTCCTGCCCTGCCAGACACACTGGAGTTGGAGGCGGGTTTCAGCAGTGAAGCCCGCCAAAGGCTAAATGAACAAAGGGGTTACACCTGGTTTAGCGTGCAGAGTAAAACCCAAGAAAGGCCTTACAAGCAAGAAATGGCAAAAAAAGAAGACCGGCCCATTTTGACAAAATGGACACCCATAGGTGCAATACTGCAGCTGAGGATTCAGCCAGCGGTAAAAACTAACAATGGTAGGGAAATTAAACCACTGCCAACAGCCAATACATGTAGTGAGGGTAACAAAACAAATGTTTCAAGAGAAAGTAGGTAAAGGTGAAACTAAGTAACCCCTCAGTACTTCCACATAAGATGGGGGGTACTGGACCTACGTAGGAAAAACAGGTAAGTAAATCACATTTCACTTTACTACTCTTGGGAATAATAGTTTACCCAAGAGAAGGTATATAAACCTTAAAGAGACATCCAAAGGACATCTCTGTGACACTGCACTGAGTGTGCTAGGTGTCACACTGCAAAAGGTAGATGCCCATGGAGTTTGTTAGACTCCGAAACCAAAAGAAACACAGAGTCCAAATCAGATCAAAAATACATGGGAGAGTGAGAAAAAGATCTCACTCACTCCATCGTAGAAATAAAAAGTCCTAAAGTCCAGCAAACGAGCGTGGGGTCTCTAAGGTTGAAGGGAATTAGAAAAGAAATGAGAACTCTCCCTAACAGCCCTTACCCAAGCTTTATTCACATTCTTTAGGGGTTGCCTTCCCCTAACTTATTTCATGTTTCCGGCCTCCCTCAGCTGGGCTCGGGCCTTTCACTGATGTCGAAGACTTTCAAATGTGCAAGGCTTTTACCATAGACCTCTGCAGGACCACTTCGACTTTCACTTCAGCTTTCCCTTAATGTTATTTGCTGCAATGTCTCTTGGTATTGATAGTTCTATACCTCAATCAGAAATGTTCAAAGAAATCTTCCTCTTCAAGCAATCGCCTTTTAACTTCCCCGTTTGTCGGGGTTAATCTTGACCATTGTGCATTTCAGAGTTTGTTAACTTTTGCCACTTTATAAAAAGACAAACATTTTGCAGAGACTTTCAAATGGGCTATTTACTTTTGCCGGACCACTCGGCTACTCTGTATCACTGGCTTCACAGTTACCGGTAACTTACAAGTTCATTACTTTGCTTTCTTTCGCGTCTCATCAGCATGTGTGCAACCTTCAATCATGAGATACACTGTTGCGGCTTTAATCTTTTCTTGACACCAACTGTTCTTTCATTTCTTTCACTAACTCACTGGTTGTGTGCATTCCTTTCTTGTCTTTGAAGCTGGAGATTCCTACAAAATAGGATGGGGTATGGGCACGGGAAAGGGGGGATACCCCGTCTCACCATCAGTTGCCTCACCCCCACTACCTGAAGATCCCCCACCCAGGTGACCCTCCCTCACTGGTCCACCCCCAGGGTCTGGATCCAAAGGCGATAGCCATGTCCTGGCCACCCAATAGAGAGTTCCCCAGGGACTAGCAGGTGAGACACCCTTTGGTTTCTCACAGTGCCCAAAGGCAAGAGCTGTGGGAAGGCAGAAGGCTAAAGGCGATTGGGTGGAAGGCCAGGACCCAGAAGGACACAGGCTACCAATCTCAATGACTGTGGGGTTTAGCAAGGGAGGGAGAGGGGGGAAGGAGGTGAAGAGGAAAGTCTTGAGGAGCTTCAAGAATTTGAGGAGCTCTGGCTCAAGATGGTGAGGAAGGGGGAGGCTGTTCCAGAGGAGGGAGCCAGCCAAGGAAAGAGATTGGCCACCAGCTCGCATCTTAGAGAAGCGCTTGACCAGCAGAGAGTTGAAGCCAGAGGAGCATAAAGATCTGGAGAGTATTTGGTGAGAGCAAGTTGTACATAGTATGCTCCCGGGCCCCAGACAGCCTTATGGATGATTTGAATTTGATCCTTGCAGCAACCTGGAGCCAGTGGAGAGATTTTAGGTCTGGAGAGATACAGTCCCTGGGCTTGAGGACAAGAATAAGTCATGGAGCTCTATTCTGGATAAGCTGGAGGGGGCGGAGAGAGGAAGAGGGTAGATTAAAGAAGAAGCAGTTGCAGTAGTCCAGCCAAGAGAGTACCAGTGCTCTAGAACATTGAGCTTCTGGGGAAAAGTGAGGAAAGGAATCATACCTCTGAGGAGGTGGAGTTCAAAACGGGCCTTCTTTGCAAGGTCCAGGGTGTGAGGGAGGAAAGAGAGGGGGGAGTTGAAGAGGACTCCGAGGTTTCTGGCTTCAGATGAAGGAGACTGGGAAGAGCCCATAGAGGGTGGCTAGAGTGAAGGGAGGAAAGAGGGAGCAGGAGTCCCAATAGGAAGGATCTCAGTCTTGCTGGCATTGAGGCAGAGATCATTAGAGGCACATCAGGACTGTATAACAAATGGGCAGTCAGGAACAGGAGAAGGGGTAAGGAGAGGACCAGAGGGAAGTTTGAATAAGAGTTGTGTGTCATCTGCGTAACACTGGAAGTGAGGCAAGAAAGTAGAAATAAGATGAGAAAGCAGAGTCAGGGTGAAAGGTTGGAGTCCTGAGGGACGCCACAGATAGAGGTGGGAGAGGAAAAAGAGCCCACGATAACCGGGGAGGGACGGTCAGTGAGGAAGGAGGTCAGTCAGTCCAGTGCCCGCTCCGAGATACCAAGGGTACTGTCATGCCTGCTCCTGTCCCAAGCTCTGTGTCCACTTCCGCTAACACCAAAGTTAAGTTGTCTGCCTCACGTGAGTGCAGGCAGTATGCTCAGAGAACAGCAGCCAGCCATTCTATTCACGTTGGCGACTTGTGGGAAGGTTGCCATGGAGACGTGCGTTTTGGTGAGGCCGTTACGTTATTGAAACGTCTCGATACAGTGGTTTAGGGCTTCTGATTGATTTCCTCCCAAAGCTCTGTCCATTTGTGCTGCACTTTGTTTCATCTCTGCTCTTCGTCCCTGGACCTCCTTGACTATTCTGCTTTAAAGTCTTCGTCCACAGACCTGTGCTGTTTTGATAACTGAACGGTGTCTGCTTTAAGGACAGCCTTGTTCCACGTGTTCCCTATTTTCCCAGTGTTCCTACCTGGCCAGCTACATGGAATACTCTTGACTCCGCAACCTGCTAACTTTCCAATATTCCGATTTCAGTCAACTACACGTTTGCAATTGTCTCCGCCCACTTCATACTTCAGGGTCTGTGAGATGAACCGTTTGCAGTCACAGCCTTCTGCCCTGTGATAATCATGGCAGGTTTTTTCTTTTGTCTGGGTTTAGACCACGGAAAGGGCACATAATCCTACTTTACCGTGGTCATATGATTTACATGTCTGCCCAGTTCGCCAGCTACACATGTTATGACTTTGGGTGTTTATTTTGCACACAAGCAATTTTTGAATCCAGAGAGTTCTGTTTTCTTGATGTCTTCCACACACTAAGGAATCTCCAAGAGATTATTTGTTTCCCTTCGTTAAAGACACGTGCACAGGTAACTTTAGACGCTATCCGTAACAACAACGTACACCAACCCGACACTAGTGCGTCCCTCATGCCGTTCGGGTGTCAGCTCCCTTACTAACCTCCCCGTCCTCAATTGGTTACGTTTTACTTGTTCCTTTGGATATTAATTGAACTGTCCCGGACTTCCTGTGAAAAGAAGATAGTGTATCCTAGCCACCCAGACTTCTGGAGTGTTACGCTCAGGTTAGTCTTGTTATTTGTGGGTTGTGGCCAAGGGTTGGCGCTTTTGGGAACTGTGGATCTCTGTGCTATTGTTGAGATTGCTCTCGTGCTTGTATGGACTTCCTCTGTTGTTAGTCTGCCACCTGTATGGGGATCTGAGAAGGACACAGCTCCTGCTGTCCCAGTGTTAATGAATACTTGTTTTGCTAACTGAGATCCAAAAGTCATACTTGGGCGCTGATGAAGTGATACTTGATATTTAATAAGTTTTAATTTCCACACTTGGTAAGAGTTTGCAATAAATATCATGTGCTTCATACAATGGTTGCCATTCTTGTGACATACATTCTACTGATCTTTTTTGTATGAATATGTACGCCATGGTCTCGCTTCCTGCACTATTTCGTGTAAACAATTTGTCACCTCAACTTTATCTAACACTTGGCACAATGTCACCCATATCACCATTATGCAGCCTTGAGAAAAACCTTAAGGTTGAAACACGTCTCAGCACTAGTGAAACCCAAGTAATTGCTTTTTTGGTATACTATGGAAGTCTTGACAAACTAGAATGTATGTCACAAGAATGACAAACATTGTATGAAGCACATAACAAACAATAAATCAATATTTATTGCAAACACTTACCAAGTGTGGAAATTAAAACTTATTAAATATCAAGTATCACTTGGTCAGCGCTCAAGTATGACTTTTGGATCTCAGTTACCAAAACAAGTATTGCTATTTGTGGGGTTTACAACATCCTGGTTTTGTTAGAGGTATATTGATTAGTTTTTTTTGTTTTCTCAGCCTGGTGAATTCCTGTTATTGTGTGTTTGTGCCCTTTCCAGTGATTCACTCCTCTAGCTTGATATTTTATCAGCTAGCGTGGTACATCATTAGGAAGGTCTTTTTTCTACAGCAGTATCAAGAACGGTCAGCCAGGAGCATCAAAGTAATTCTGTATCCTTTTTTCAGCACCTTGGTGAGTTGTTACATATATACATTCGCCTCAGTGATAAACCTGACAGGTATCATGGAGCCGTTTTATGAAGATGGTGTCATGATGCCTGCCCCCGGGAAGCCAGACCAGGCCCAGCAACCCCGGAAGCAGGCATCCTGCCATTTGGAGCATGCCCAAAAACCCCAGTTGGGGACTGTTTGGGTGCAGTCCTGGCGCCTGTGGCGCCAGGCTCATTTCAGAAAACTTACCTAATGCAGACCATGCTGCATACTCACCTGGTGCAGACCATGCTGCACAAAGCCACAAGCCAAATGGGGCTTAGGAGGGACTACTTTACCTAAGAGACTACTTTTTTCTCGGGTGGGGGCTGTGGAAGAATACTTACCTGGGACTTCTTCCTAGGCTATTTAAACCACGCCCGGACAGCCACACGTGCTTCGCGTTATTCTGCATTCAGCAGCGTAACGCTCACCGTGCCTCCAGCATCTTCCAGTCTTCAGCCACTCCCGCTTCAGTCCTGGACCACCTGGAAACGAAAAGAAAGAAGGAGAAGAGGTTCAAACTTGAAACCTTACCTGAATTCTTGATCCATCGCGCCGTCGATCTTGAAGAAGGAGTCATTGCACGCGCATCGTCACGCACCTCGCAGCGCCGCGCTGTACTCACCATCCAGTGCAGCTTTTCCTCACTCCATCGCAGACTCTGCTTTTCCAAACCGCTCTCCGATATCTAAGGGGACAAGAAAAGTCAGGTGAGCATGGGAATGCAAAAGGGCAATACAAGCTACCCCCAAAGATTTACCGGATTACCACGGGGGGTACTCACCTCATCTCGGGTCGGCGCAGTTAACTCTGCATCACCGCCGCACCCCGGCCTCTAAGGGGAAACCACTGGACATTACAAGCTACCCCCCAAAGACTTACCGGATTACCACGGGGGGTACTCACCTCATCTCGGGTCGGCGCAGTTAACTCTGCATCATCGCCGTACCCCGGCCCCTAAGGGGAAAACCACTATAGACTTACCTGACTCTCATCAACTGCCCTTTGGACTCTTCTTGGTGGTTAAGTTGGCAACCTACAAGGAATCGGAAAGAGTGAAGATCAGACATTTGAACTCTTACAAACTATTGGATCCTAGAGTCAATACTGGAACTCACCAATTCCTCCACGCCAGTGAAGTAACTGGTCATCTACGCGCCTCTGTGCTCGATGCAGGATGGAGAGCTCACCTTTCTAAACCATCAGAAAGATATTCATACGAGCCGACAAACGAAGTAAGTGGGGGTGTCCAGTCAGTCATCTCGGCTCTACGTGGCACCAGGCCGGTCCAGATCGACGTCCCCGTGGGAACCAGGTGAGCGTAACAGATGGAGTGGTTGACCATATAAAATGCAGAAGAGAGATCAAGTAGAATGAGAACAGCGGGAGAGTTAGAGTTAAGAGATGTGAGCAGTTCTTCACGGGTGTCCAGAAGAGCAGTTTCCATGCCTCTGGATGCTCGGAATCCAGATTAATGGTCATTTAGGCAACCAATGATCTCAGTATGCTGTGTCAGTTGGGGGGAAGACGAGCTTCTCTAGGAGTTTCCCAAGGAAAGGAGTGATAGAGATGGGGTGGTAGTTAGCAGGCCACAAGGGGGTCGGCAGAAGACTTTTTAAGTAGGGGCGCACAACAGTGCGCCCCTACTTAAAAAGTGCTTGAAGGAAGAGGGGAAAGACCTGAGAGTGATTGCAGAAATTAGCAAGTACAGGGGCAAGGGAGCCAATGTTGTCCTTGATAGTTCTAGAAGAACAGGGGGAGACATGTCTGGAGGAGACCTTCATAGATGGACAACTCTAGTGACCTCGTCTGATGTGATAGGAGAGAAAGTGGTGAGAAAGGCTATGGTAGGGTTGGCAGGGTAGGGTATACATGAAGTACATATGCATCCATTCATGAAGTTACACAAACGTGCACTAGTTTATTGCATATAGGCACAAAGCAAATACTTGTTACCCACGTAGGCAGAGGACAGATACACACACATCTCTATATATTCATTTCTTTCAGTAAAGCTGAAACCGCAAGATGCCAACTATTTATATATTTAGCTTGCACATGCTTGACTGTCACTAACATGGAGAAGCCATAAGGAACAATATGGAAGGTATAGGTCTCTGAAATGAATGACAAAGGAGAGACAGGCTTTGGGTACATGGACAGGCTGACATGATCTCTGCAGCCAGAGGCATGCCGAAATGATGCACACAGCCAAGGGCAAGTGGCGACAGGAAATTTCCAGTTACCAAGACAATGATCCACCTGCAGAAAATCCTCATAATTACAAGCAGGACAGCTTAATTTCACTGTCTCAACACACGTGACCCAGCTGAACAGGACAATGCCCATTCAGGCAAGGTAGACGGAGAAGGCTGTTCCCAACAAACCAATGGAGAATAGTTACAAGTATTGTCTGCAAACTGCCAACTGAAAGCACTTTCTCAGGCTTAGGTGATCAGAGATAGCAACATTAGAGAATGCATCGCACCTCCATGCTCATTCCCATTGCCTTGAAAAAGTACAGATGGGGCCTCATCACGAGTTGGGCGGAGCAGTAAAATGTGGTGCTAACGCTATTACCGCCACATTTACTGCTCCGCCCAGTCATGAGTTTGGCCCTGGTATAGCTCATTCACTTCCAGCTCCGAGCTGGTGGTAATAGCGCCGAAAAGCCCCATAGAATCCTATGGCCTCTTAAGGACTCTAAAAGAATTGCCACTAACAGCGCCACCACAACTTGTGATATGGTGCAAATTGCACAGGACCGAGTGCAGTAATCCTATTAGTGTTGGGCAGTATCCCAGTGGTATTACCACCGGGATACCACCCAACTCGTGATGAGGCCCACACTCTGGTAACTGTCCAGGGTCCCAGGGATGGGGAGGGACACATTCTACCCAATCCAGAGTCACCTTTCACGTGGAGATATCATTTGTTGCAAGGCCAATGGTCTCTCTGCAACCCTGCAACATTGTAGATTGATACTAGCAGAGGTGGTTCCGGGGGGAGCCAACAGATATGGCTATCCAATAGTAGAACTAACCCTTATAGCTCCTATATGTAGCTCACCCAAACTGACCAATGTGAATATCGGATGGGTTTCTGGGATGGAATCTGAATTTGAAACGTCAAAACGAGATAAAATCAGGTCACACATGCTTAGAAGCTGAGAGCTCCGGAGGATACTTTTCTGGTGTGATCCCTGTCATTTTGTTTGCTAATAAAAGACAGTAACCTCACCCCATGGCGGAATCTACCGCTCTTGTGGTAGAGAGTCTTTGATGAGCCCAAGCGGTCTCTGCTTAAAAGAGGGGTGACTGCTAGAGAGTCCTGACCACGCATATACTCCTATACAGTTGGCAGTCTAAGGGGATGTCTCAACAATCACGAAGGTGTTACCTTGGGCATGTGCACATATCAAACCCTTGTTGTGGCACCTTTTGTGCCACTGGTCCCCCTCTTCACTCCAATTCGACCATCCAGTCCCTTGGTCATCTCCTCTCAGGAAACAGATGGGGTGGTAGTTACGGCAGAAGAATTTACGCAAGGGGGTTCTGCTGGCTACGCCATCTCCATGCGTTCTGAAAATTGATGCCAGCTGTTTCAGTTGGGGGTGACTCTTGTCTGACTTCTCTCTGGTACTTTAGGGGAGGAGAGATTTGATTCACATCGACAAACAGGTCACCAAGTCGTACCTGGACCATCATGGGAGGAACTCATTGTCCATCCCTGGGGTTGTTTGCAGAGCAGATATTTAGGCTGGCAGGTGGGACCCTGGAATCTGTCCACACCGTTATCTTCCAGGGAGGGAGAATACACTTGCTGATTGGCTGAGCAGGCAGCTCCCTTCCTTGGTGCAGTACACTCCCAGCAGGGCAACCTTTTGCGTTCTCGGTCACTAGTTTGGAACTCCTGCAATAGACTTGTTCACATCAGACCTCGATCACCAGGTCTGATTTTTGTGCCAGCGGTACGTTCCACTCTGGCATGGAGGGTGGACACATTCTCATTCCAGTGGCCTCTGTATGCCTTCCCCCAATCCCATTAATCTCAAGGTACCTGGTGTAGAAAAGCTGGGACACAACCTCAGTCTTGGTGGTTCCCCCACTTTGCCCTCGCCAGCCTTGGTACCCCTTTATGCTACAGTTTACAGTGGAAGCCCCTTGTGCTCTGCCTCTAATCCCTTCTCCCCTCTCCTACCCCCACCTGCCCCTGCAGACACTACTGAATCTTCATCTATCAGTTTGGTGGTTGAGAGATTAGCGTTACAACCCCTTGGTTGTTCGAAAGGGGTGGCCTTGTGTATACAAGAGGCTAGGAGTCCATCCACTGGCAGGGCTTATCAGCGCCAATGGCAATCTTTTTCCTCTTGGTGTGCCAAGAAGGGTTTTTCCCCAGTCAACACTTCCTTTCAGATCCTCGATTTCTTACAGGATCGGTTCTTGTTGGGTCTTTCTCTTTCCTCTCGTTCCTCACTCCTGTGTAAGTGGGTGGCGACAGCGTGGCCCACTTCAACTGGGTGTGTTTGCAACTGGTGGCGTGTTAGGCAGAAACCTGTGCAGTTCCCTTGGGGAACACTGCAAAAGATTTAAGACTACAGGTATAGCAGTAAACCCACTTGGTAGCAGTCTGCACCACCCAGGTTTACCTGGTAGCTGTGGCTGAGCAGTCAGACTTCCCTCAAGAAGAGTTAGGCAGTATGCAAAGTATACACAATATGTACTCAGACACAATAGCACAAACAAACACTGACCAGAGCTTGGTTTCAAAAGTATATAGTTATTTATTTTCAAGAACACATAAGTTGAAGACACTCTAGCAAAGTATGGTAAAAACACTTCAAACACAGTTATAATGAAAGCAGTTTCAACCCTTACTCCTATCTAGACAACTCTAGGTTAACACCACATAATTAAAACAGAGGTGAGCGCTTAACGTTAGATGACACTCTAGTAGGTTCAAGAAAGGGGTAAAAAGAAACAGAAATGGGTTAAACACACCACTCTAAGGTCCAGGACACTTGCAATAGACTCAAAGAAGCACAAAGTCACAGGTGAGCAAAAGTCACTAGGCAGGGCCCACTCTTAGAGTAGCCGGAGCGAAAATGTGCCCAAGATCACACTGTTATTAGGGATTCAAAGTCTTGCAAAGAGTTAGAAAGAGTTTAGAGTGGCTTAGAAAGTTTAGCCAGGGTGTTCCAGGCACTCCCAGGTTCGAAGGCCGGGGGCTAAATCTACCCCGTACAGTCGGTGGCAAGGGAAGCCAGGCGGAACACGGTACCTTAAGCGGAAAGGGTCCTCCAGCGGTGGCAGTTGTTCCAGGCAGTGGCAGCAAGGCTCGACGTCGGTCAGGGGAGAAGAAGTTCTCGCTGAAGAGCAGAAGAAGAAGGTCGTTGCACTGCCCGGGAAGAAACCAGCCGCGGAGTCCTCCGGTTAAAGGGTTGTACCGACTTTCGTGGTTGGGGTAAAAGTGGTGGGGTTCCGGTTGCCGGGGTGCTTGGCACTGGCAAGGCGGCCACGAGATACCTCGAGAAGCGAAAAGAAGGCGAAAAACTGGTTGTCCCCACCAGTCACGGGAAGGAGCCACTCCGTTAAGAGTTCTCCTCGGTCGTCGGGAAAAGTGGTGAGACGGTTCAGCAGGGCTCCACCGGGTGGTGTCGTCGAAGCAGGTCGGCTCAGCTCTTCCCTCGTCGGATTCTTGGTCCTGTGGCGACTTCTGAAGTTCCAGTCCCCAAAGCCCTGCTTTTATGCAGCAAACCCCCATTCACCCAGCCTAGCTGTCACTCAAACATGCTAAGTGGTGAGCCGGCCGGCTCACCACTTGGGCCAATCAGGACGGAGTGCGACTTGAGTTACCAAGGTAACTCAGTCCAGGGTGCCTAAATCCCCCTCCACCCCTCCTAAGTACCCCAGACAGAGTGGCACCACTTTGGAGGGCTTCTGTCGAGAAGCCCGCCAAAAGTGGAACAAAGGGCTCCACTTTGGGTCAGAGTTACAGAGGCGAACGCCAACGCCATTTTAGAATCAAGTTTTGGCAAAAAGTCCCAACCGGAGTTATAATAATAAATATATAAACCGGCGGTATGTTTAAGGCTACCGTAAATAAATAATTAAATGTGTTAGCCTAAAACAATGGGAAATCCCATAGGGAAATATTCGCGGTCGAATATAAAAAGTAGTTTCCACTGCCACCAGCCAAAACTCGATCAGGGGGGACGGAGACGTGCCCCCTCGACTAACAGACCCTGGGGCAATCGAATTGCCCCAGCCAGTACGTCCACAATATGATGGTTTGTACTGGTTCTGTTCAGGATTCAAGACTAGCAAAGTCTTTGGTGACTTTACATGCCCTGGGAGACAGTAGTCAGTCCCAGGGTACGGAGTCTATGTTGGGGAGTCCCTAGGACACCCCTGGGTCATGGCACAGAGGGTGCTGTGTAACCCACATCACAAAAATACATGAGGCCCTATGGAGTAAAAGACCCCATAGCCCATTCAACACAAGGTTTAACCAAGAAAACACACTTCAACATGTCCAAGAGTGAGGGTAAAAGAGT
The DNA here is from genome assembly GCF_040938575.1 of Ambystoma mexicanum. Lineage (NCBI taxonomy): Eukaryota > Metazoa > Chordata > Amphibia > Caudata > Ambystomatidae > Ambystoma > Ambystoma mexicanum. The sequence goes on along the minus strand of NC_090921.1, from coordinate 1,176,204,270 downwards.
CTCACTCTTGGCAGGGGAGAAAAAATAAACCCAGAAATCCAGCAAAGCTGCTGGGGGACTCACTAGGTAGGGAAATTCAGCCTAAACAGAGAATTCTCCCTAACACTCGCCCCCCCCAGACTAAGGGACAGGAGGATTTAATCCACTCCTGGATGAACCTCATACCTCTAGTCGATGATATACATCCTAGAGAGTCCATCAGCATTTTGATGGTGACACCCTGACCTGTGCTCAATGGTGAAATCAAACCCTTGCAGGCAGATTGACCATCTCAATAGTTTTGGATTTTCCCCTTTCATTTGCATTAACCATCTCAAGGGTTGGTGGTCAGTCTGAATAACAAAAGTAGAACCATACAAGTATGGCCTAAACTTCTTCAGTGCCCACACAATAGCAAAGCAATCTCTTTCGATAGTTGCCCACCTTGTCTCAGGATCCTTCAGTTTCCTACTGATGAAGCAAATGGGGTGCTCCCTACCCTTCTCATCCAGTTGGCTTAGAACTGCACCTATACCTACATTGGAAGCATCAGTTTGTACAATGAAAGGTTGGTGGTAGTCAGGAGCTCTCAATACTGGAGCTTGGCAAAGAGCTCTCTTCAGTTTTTCAAAGGCCTGATTGCACTCCTCATTCCATTTTACCTTTTTAGGGAATTTGGGAGAAGAGATTACATTCAGTGGAGAAGCTATGGTCCCATAGTTCTCAATGAAATTCCTGTAATATCCAGTGAGGCCTAGAAAAGCTCTCACTTGGGTTTGAGTAGTTGGTGTTGTCCAATTTTGCACAGCTTCAATCTTGCTGGGCAAAGGCCTTATTTCTCCACCTCCTACCTCATGTCCAAGGTAGACCACTTTACTTTGACCAATCTGGCACTTACTGGCTTTGATTGTCAAATGGGCCTGTTCCAGAGCCTGCAACACATGTCCTAGGTGGTTCACATGTTCTTCCCAGGAGTGGCTGAAGACTGCAATGTCATCCAAGTATGCCATGCAGAAATCTTCCATCCCAGCCAGAACTTGGTTCACCATCCTTTGGAATGTGGCAGGTGCATTTTTTAGTCCAAAAGGCATGACCTTAAACTGGTACAAGCCAACTGGGGTTGAAAATGCAGTTTTCTCCTTGGCATGGTCTGTCAGGGCTATTTGCCAATAGCCTGACGTCAGGTCAAATGTGCTGAGGTACTTGGCTGCACCAAGTTTGTCCACCAACTCATCTGTCCTGGGCAAAGGGTGGGCATCAGTCTTGGTGACTGCATTTAGAGCTCTATAGTCCACACAGAATCTCAAGTCTTTGGATCCTGCCTTTGGTACTAACACAACTGGGCTAGACCATGGACTAGTAGAGGGCTCTATTACCCCGAGATCAAGCATCTTCTTGACCTCTCCTTTGATGTGGGTTCTGACATGTTCTGACATTCTGTATCCTCTGCTTTTGACTGGCAGACAGTCACCAGTGAGTATCTCATGCTGACCCCAAGGGGTCAAGCCTGGTGACAGTGAGAACAGGGAGGCAAACTGATTTAACATAGATTTGCACTCCTCTTGTTGTTCAGGTGTCAGGTCTGAAGAGAGATTGACTCCTTCAACTTTTTCATCTAAAGGCACACCTCTGAGGAGATCAGGGAGAGATTCACTCTCTTCTTCCTCTGCAGCTGAAGCTAGAAGCAAGGCTCCTACATCAGGTCTGGAGATGTATGCTTTTAGTCGGTTGGTGTGGAAGACTCTAGGAGCTTCCCTGGGTCTGCCCAGATCCACCAGATAGTTGACCTCTCCAAGTTTTCCCACAATCTTGAAGGGTCCCATCCATTTGTCTTGCAAGGCCCTCTGCCTTGTTGGGAGCATAACTAGAACTAGCTGGTCTTGAGTAAACTCAACCATGTTAGCCTTCTGGTCGTGCCAATGTTTGACCAGAGCTTGACCAGCTTTCAAGTTGTCACTTGCTTCTGCCATCATGTGTGACATTCTCCTCCGGAGACCTATCACATAGTCAGTCACTCTGACTGGCTTGAGGGGAGGAGTACCTTCCAATCCCTCCTTAATCAGGGCCAAGGGACCTCTGACTGGATGGCCATAGAGAAGCTCAAAGGGAGAATAACCTACTCCCTCCTGAGGGACTTCTCTATAAGCAAAGAGAAGGCATGGCAGTAGAAGGTCCCACTTTTTCTTAAGGGGTTCTTCTAAAGCACCTATCATGCTCTTCATGGTTCTGTTAAACCTTTCAACCAACCCGTTTGTCTGAGGGTGGTATGCGGTTGAGAACTTGTAGGTAACTCCACAGGTTTTCCACATGGCTTTCATGTAGTGGGACATAAAGTTTGACCCCCTGTCAGAGATTACCTCCTTAGGAAACCCAACCCTGGTAAAAATACCAAGGAGGGCCTTAGCCACAGCCGGAGCTGTAACAGTCCTCATAGGAATTGCCTCAGGGTACCTAGTAGCATGGTCTACTACAACAAGGATAAACCTGTTGCCTGAGGAGGTTGGGGGATCAAGGGGACCAACAATGTCAATCCCTACCCTCTCAAATGGGACTCCCACAACTGGGAGAGGCACTAAAGGTGCCACATTCTTGGAACCAACCTTACCAGAAGTCTGGCAGGTGTGGCAGCTCTTACAATATCTGTCTACTTCAGCCCCCATCTTTGGCCAATAAAAGTAGAGTGAGAGCCTTTCCTTGGTCTTCTTGAAACTCAAGTGACCAGCCAAAGGTATCTCATGGGCTAGTTGTAAGAACTGTTGTCTGTTCTCTTGTGGGACTACAAGACGTTTGTAGTCTCCGGGTTCAGACTCAGTGGGTTCACTGTAGAAGAGGCCATCTTCCCAGTGCAACCTATACTTCCCAGGCTCTTGCCCATCAGCCTGAGAAGCTGCCTGGTGGCGGAGACCTTCCAGAGTTGGACATTCTCTTTGTCCCTTACGAAAAGCTGCCCTGCTAGGCCCACCTTCTGCCAGTAAAGACTGCAGCTCAGGATGGTCCTCAGGGTCCAAATCTCCAATAAGGTTGGGGCCTCCTTCTAGCTCTTCCTCAGAGTCTAGCTCAACCACACAGGGTTGTACCTCCCTCTCAGCCTCAGCTGGAGGTGGAGTTACAGGTGTAACTTTGGACAACCTAGGGGAAGTCCTTGTTGGAAGCACTGGAGTGCTGGCTGCTGGCTTTTTCCTGGGAGTCTTGGGTTGCCCTTTTGCTCCTGATCTGGTAGTTACTGCAGTAAGTTGCTCCAGTGGGAGAGGAGTGATTTCTGTCATCATCTCCTGAGATAACCCTCTCAGGGTTTTCTCTCTTGCAGGTTTTGTGAGTTCCTGGAACCTTTTGCTAGGGGGTCTGGGGGTATGAGATACAACTCCAAGAGCTTTGAGGTCATTACCCAACAGAACCCTACCTGGCACTTCACATTGTACACTGACAGGTATTTTTACAGCCATATCATTACATTGGATGAGAACTGGTAACTGGGGACACATCTGCACAGGCCCACCAGCTAACTTGGTGAGGCATTTGGGTGCCTTAGCAACATCCTCTGCCTTGAAAAATGATTCATCCACCACAGTTATGCTGGCTCCAGTGTCCCTAATGGCAGGAGTCTCCTGACCATTCACCTGGACACTGTCCTTATAATACTCTTTAGTATTATCTGGGATAGAGTTATAGACATCTAAATTCTGTTGTTCCCACAACCCCAGAGAGACTAAAGAAACACTAGCTGAGACTCCAGTGGGTTCATCAGCTAGTAATAGAAAGTTTCCACTTGCCATATGTACTTCCTCTTCTGGAGCGAAGGCTAAGGAGGCAAGCTGGACCCCTGAAGGTTTACCCTTACATCTGGGATCTCCTTTCACATGGTCAGTAGCCTTACAAACAAAGCATGAGCCAAAGGCTCGCTGGAATGGAGGCTTGTTCTGACCTCCTTCTGATCTGGGACCAGGAGGTACACTAGCCTGATTTGGTTTCCCTTGTGGCTTACCCTTATAGTTTTGTTTGGGGCCCTCTTTGGAATTTGTAGTATTAGAATTCTCTTTGGAGTCCTTTTTAGGCTGTTTCTCCCCATCCTTCTTCTGAGTGACCCCAGAATCCTTGTGAGTGGCCCTGTTGGCAACCCACAAGTCAGCAGCCTTAGCTAGTTTCCGGGAATCTAATTCCCTGGAATCAGCCAAGTGTTGTCTGAGCTCAGGAGAGCAGGCATCATAAATAGTCTCCAACATAAACAAATTCTTCATACCTTCATAAGTGTTCACCTTGTAACCCTTAATCCATCCCTCTAAGTTTTTCAAACATTCATTCACCCAGGTAGCCCAAGGGGTACCATCATGCTTTTTGAGGCTCCTAAACCTCTTAAGATACTGGGAAGGGGTCTTCCCAAACCTAGCTATCAAAGCTAGTTTCACACATTCATAGTCCTTCCTATCCTCCTCCCCCATCTCCATTACCACATCAGTTGCAACAGGGGGAAGCCTAGAGAACAACCAGGTGAGTAAGTCATTTCCTGTGATGTTCTGGAGCCCATGATTATATTCAAACAGAGACAACCAATCCAACACATCCAACTTAGGCTCATACATACCAACCAATTCTTTAGGCATCCGGGGTCTTTTAGGACTGGAACTTCTAGAGGAGCCAGAGAGAGAAGCATTCTCAACAGATAATTTCTTCATTTCTAAGTCATACTTGAGCTCCATTTCCCTTAGCCTTAGTTCTTTGTCAGTTTGAGCATTAAGTTTCTTATACTCCAATTCTAGTTTCATTTTCTCCAGTTCAAAGTACTGAGGACTAAATGTGGGACCTGGTAAAGGTCCAGTAGGTACAGCAGGTAGAGCAGGCAGAGGCCTAGGGGGGACAGTCATAACAGCCTCACCCTCCTCTTCTGACTCTTCCTCAGAATCATCAACATTTTGCTCCATGTTAACTTCAATACTGTCATCTACAGTTGCTGGAGTGGTAGGTTCCTCTGAACCATCACCCAGACTTTGGTTAGCTAACAATCTTTCAATCAGCTCCATTTTCTTGCCCTTAGTCAGGAGATCCTTATGTTTACAGAGCACTCTTAGACAATCAGCAGTTTTGGCTGCAAGGGACTCTTGACTATAGCTTTCTATAACTGACATGTTAGAGGATTACTTTTACAGTGCTAAGCTTTGTGGTTAGTTGCACTAAGGTATCTAAAGCACAATAAAATGTATACTCAATACAAATCCCACCGCTGTACACCAGTGTTAGGCAGAAACCTGTGCAGTTCCCTTGGGGAACACTGCAAAAGATTTAAGACTACAGGTATAGCAGTAAACCCACTTGGTAGCAGTCTGCACCACCCAGGTTTACCTGGTAGCTGTGGCTGAGCAGTCAGACTTCCCTCAAGAAGAGTTAGGCAGTATGCAAAGTATACACAATATGTACTCAGACACAATAGCACAAACAAACACTGACCAGAGCTTGGTTTCAAAAGTATATAGTTATTTATTTTCAAGAACACATAAGTTGAAGACACTCTAGCAAAGTATGGTAAAAACACTTCAAACACAGTTATAATGAAAGCAGTTTCAACCCTTACTCCTATGTAGACAACTCTAGGTTAACACCACATAATTAAAACAGAGGTGAGCGCTTAACGTTAGATGACACTCTAGTAGGTTCAAGAAAGGGGTAAAAAGAAACAGAAATGGGTTAAACACACCACTCTAAGGTCCAGGACACTTGCAATAGACTCAAAGAAGCACAAAGTCACAGGTGAGCAAAAGTCACTAGGCAGGGCCCACTCTTAGAGTAGCCGGAGCGAAAATGTGCCCAAGATCACACTGTTATTAGGGATTCAAAGTCTTGCAAAGAGTTAGAAAGAGTTTAGAGTGGCTTAGAAGGTTTAGCCAGGGTGTTCCAGGCACTCCCAGGTTCGAAAGCCGGGGGCTAAATCTACCCCGTACAGTCGGTGGCAAGGGAAGCCAGGCGGAACACGGTACCTTAAGCGGAAAGGGTCCTCCAGCGGTGGCAGTTGTTCCAGGCAGTGGCAGCAAGGCTCGACGTCGGTCAGGGGAGAAGAAGTTCTCGCTGAAGAGCAGAAGAAGAAGGTCGTTGCACTGCCCGGGAAGAAACCAGCCGCGGAGTCCTCCGGTTAAAGGGTTGTACCGACTTTCGTGGTTGGGGTAAAAGTGGTGGGGTTCCGGTTGCCGGGGTGCTTGGCACTGGCAAGGCGGCCACGAGATACCTCGAGAAGCGAAAAGAAGGCGAAAAACTGGTTGTCCCCACCAGTCACGGGAAGGAGCCACTCCGTTAAGAGTTCTCCTCGGTCGTCGGGAAAAGTGGTGAGACGGTTCAGCAGGGCTCCACCGGGTGGTGTCGTCGAAGCAGGTCGGCTCAGCTCTTCCCTCGTCGGATTCTTGGTCCTGTGGCGACTTCTGAAGTTCCAGTCCCCAAAGCCCTGCTTTTATGCAGCAAACCCCCATTCACCCAGCCTAGCTGTCACTCAAACATGCTAAGTGGTGAGCCGGCCGGCTCACCACTTGGGCCAATCAGGACGGAGTGCGACTTGAGTTACCAAGGTAACTCAGTCCAGGGTGCCTAAATCCCCCTCCACCCCTCCTAAGTACCCCAGACAGAGTGGCACCACTTTGGAGGGCTTCTGTCGAGAAGCCCGCCAAAAGTGGAACAAAGGGCTCCACTTTGGGTCAGAGTTACAGAGGCGAACGCCAACGCCATTTTAGAATCAAGTTTTGGCAAAAAGTCCCAACCGGAGTTATAATAATAAATATATAAACCGGCGGTATGTTTAAGGCTACCGTAAATAAATAATTAAATGTGTTAGCCTAAAACAATGGGAAATCCCATAGGGAAATATTCGCGGTCGAATATAAAAAGTAGTTTCCACTGCCACCAGCCAAAACTCGATCAGGGGGGACGGAGACGTGCCCCCTCGACTAACAGACCCTGGGGCAATCGAATTGCCCCAGCCAGTACGTCCACAATATGATGGTTTGTACTGGTTCTGTTCAGGATTCAAGACTAGCAAAGTCTTTGGTGACTTTACATGCCCTGGGAGACAGTAGTCAGTCCCAGGGTACGGAGTCTATGTTGGGGAGTCCCTAGGACACCCCTGGGTCACGGCACAGAGGGTGCTGTGTAACCCACATCACAAAAATACATGAGGCCCTATGGAGTAAAAGACCCCATAGCCCATTCAACACAAGGTTTAACCAAGAAAACACACTTCAACATGTCCAAGAGTGAGAGTAAAAGAGTCTCACTCTTGGCAGGGGAGAAAAAATAAACCCAGAAATCCAGCAAAGCTGCTGGGGGACTCACTTGGTAGGGAAATTCAGCCTAAACAGAGAATTCTCCCTAACATGGCGATATTAATCCCAAAGCGGTTTCAGAGTTTCCAGAATATACACCCTTAGGTCAGGTCACTGATTCCGCCCTGGGACTTGCCGTTCGTGCTCAGGGCAGTTTTGCTTGAGCCCTTGAAAACTGCCATCTTAGATTCATTTCGGCTAAGGTTCTGTTTCTGGTGGTGATCACATCTGGCAGGAGGATTGAGGAGCTGGGTGTCTCCTGTGTCATGCATGCGCTGTATGTGGTTTTCTCTGCTGATAAGGTAGTCCTGTGTTTCCTTTCCTCTCTACAGCTGAAGGTGGCTTCCCTCTTCCCCAGGATCTCATCCTTCTGGTCCTGCGGTACGTGTAGGGGGATCTGGATTCTCTGGATTTAGCTAGGGCACTTACGATCTATCTGGCTCATACATCTTCCTTCCACCAGGTGGATGTCCTTTTTGTTGCACATCTAAACAGGGGATTAAGCCCTCTCCTTGCATGCTTGGTAAATGGATAATATTGGCAATCTCCGCAGCATGTACGGCAGCAGGGCTGGCTCTGCCGGAGTTGATCCAAGGAAGTCCACTTGGGGTTTTGTGGCATCCTGGGCAGAGCTGCAGGAGTGCTTCTATTGAGATCTGCAGGGCAGCTACTTGGGCAACTCCCTCTGCATTCATCAGACATTATGAAGTTTTGGTGGTTTCATTCCCGGATTCTAATTTTGGTTTGGCAGTTCTGACTGCAGTCTCACATTGAGGGGATGAATTCTCGTAAAATGTAATAAAATGTTTTCCTTTTCACGGTCTGATCTGGCTGTGTCTGGTGGCGTTTTCTACGCGTGATGAATGGAGTGTGCCTCAGTGTACGCTTGGTATCTCCTCAATGAAGTAAGGACTGTGATGAGGAAGCTGGACGATGGGGTAATGTACCGATTACTTACTAGTGATCTTCATTACTCAGAGTCTGGATCTTCCAGTCAGGATTCCCTCCCCCTCTACTCGTTTTTTCCGGAGAGCTTGGCTAAAACCAGACCGAAGGTAGGGGTGGTAGGGACCTTATAGAAATAACTAAATGAAAGCACCAAACATGCATAAACATGCAGGTAGGGCTAAAGAACTCCTGAGAATCATCCATGTTTGTAAAGACTGGAGAGGGGTTTCTGTACTCCTGCCCTCTATATGGCACAGTAGCAGAACAGAGCACCCCAGCGAAGATTCTCTATAGAGTAGCTACGGATGAGCAATCAAGGCTTAAGCTCTCAGGAGGTGATGCGGGCTAGTTCTTAAGTACTGTGTAGTCCCCAAGCACCCACAAAGGAATGTCCGTACACTATGTTAGTGAAAACACACAGCTCTTTATATAAATAAGGTTCAAGTTATACACACACACTTGGGCCCTACTTCCAGGGAGCCTTGGTGAAGATTAGCTGGCGCACGATGGTCCCTCGTAGCTCGGGAAGAGGTCTCCTAGCCAGGTCCTCCCTTGGATCAGTTCCTTGACAGTCACGCAGCTTTCAGATTAATGAAGGATAGCAGCATCAATTCTTCTTCTTCCAGCGGGCCTCAAGGTTAAGCATCAAGTTTCGACTTCAGCATCGATTTCAGAATCTGAACGATTTACTTCAGTGAGAGGTCTCCAGATATACTGTTGGTCTCACATTCACTCTGCTGGGTCACACTCAGGTGACCAATCACACTATGTTAGTGAAAACACACCTCTTTATATAAATAAGGTTCCAGCTATGCACATACAATAACACACTTTGTGCTCAGGCAATTCTAGAATGATAAATATACTGTGGTACCACAATTCAGTCTTGACTCCTTTAAATATTACGAACTGGCGACAGTTGCAATAACATACAAGTCTAATAGTAATGCAAACCAACACCGGACATAAGAGAGAAACAAGTAGTCAATCAGTTGGCAGAATACGGGGTCGCTACCACCCGACACCATTCTGTGTGAGGATCCCCCCCACCTGGGCAACCTGCAAATAAGATATACTGACAAGCCCAGTCTATATATTGTTTGGCAGAGTCTTGTTCCCTTCTAAATGTTCTACTACCCCAATGTACCTGGTGTAGCAGAGTTTGTCGATGTGTCGTCGACAGATCCTTCTTGAGTGAACTCCCTTTAAGGCAGGAGCCATGGATCATCGGGAATTCGTGAAGAAGGGTGAACACTGTCATTGAGGTAGCAGCTTCGGTCCTTGTGGTGCTCGTTGATTATCGGTCGAAAACTTCCTGCAACAGAGGAGGTGTGCGGTGCACCTCGATGACAGGTAATCAGTGCCACAAAGGGAAGCAAATGAAGAACTGTATGCCCAGCAAGGGCGTCAGGTCACTGGCGACCTGGCGTCAGCGATCGGGACTCGACCACGGTGGCTCCTGGATTTTCCTTGGCATCTTTGAGGTCTTTGGGTGGAAACCCACTGGCGGATTCTCCTCGGTTGCCAGTGGCCTCTACTTTCTCCGGCAGGACAAAAGCGGTCGACAGTGATGAACAAGGGAGTCCTTGATTCAAAGTGTTCTTAGGCAATGGAGCGTTGCAGCTCCAGTCGACTAGATTACAAATATACCTCGGTCGACTTTAGTGTCCGGGCGCTTCACTTCAGTCTCCTAGGCGGTCCCCGTCTCCGGGCGGCTGCCTTTCGAGGGTCTAACTTCCAGGGAGCCTTAGTGAAGATTAGCTGGTGCACGATGGTCCCTCGTAGCTCAGGAAGAGGTCTCCTAGCCAGGTCCTCCCTTAGATCAGTTCCTTGACAGTCAAGCAGCTTTCAGATTAATGAAGGACAGCAGCATCAATTCTTCTTCTTCCAGCGGGCCTCAAGGTGCCATCTTGTTTCCCATAAGGAATCCACTGATTCCAATGACAGGGCCTGGGTATCCCAAAATGGAGGATACGCAAGGCACCTTTCAAATCAGTACGGAGCTGCCACCAGCCCATATCCTGCTCTGTGGGCCACACACAGGTGCCCAAAAAGATACACTAGGAGTACAGGGTTGTACTCCCACCCATGGGTGCCACAAGGGTATCCCAAGGGTTTGTTCACCAAACCAAAAATAGGAAGAGCCGCACAGCCAGAAGTCTCACATGAACTCCTGCATGGAAAACAAGACAGAACATACATGATAAAAGCATAAAGGACAAGGATACAGAGGCCCTGTCCCTCTGATGCATTTCCAGCATCACAGTCACCCCACCCGCAGACTGAGGCTCGGGTGGTCTAATCTCCCACGAGATTGACACCCTCCTCCAGACAGACAGTCAACATACCTTCTGGAAAGGCCATCTGCATTATCATCATTCTTCTCTGGTCTATGCTCAATGGTGAAGTCTAGCCCTTGCAGGCCAATGGACCACCTGAGCAGTTTCGGGTTTTCACCTTTCATCTGCATAAGCCATTTTAAGGGCTTATAGTCTGTTTGGACCTTGAAGGTGGACCCCGTAAGGTAGGGTCTAAAATGCCTAAGGCTCCAAACTATACTAAAACATTCCTTTTCAACAGTAGCCCACCTACGTTCTCTATCATTGAGTTGTCTACTGATGAATATGATCGGATGTTCTCTTCCTTTGACATCTAACTGGGACAATTCAGCTCCAATTCCGGTGTCGCCGCCATCAGTTTGCACGATAAAGGGCTTCCTTAATCAGGCGCACAACACAAGTGCCCTACACAAACTTTCCTTCAAGCCAGTAAAGGCCTTCTGACAGTCTTCCATCCAATTTACCTTCCTCGGTTATTTGGGCGAAGTCAGGGCTGTCAGAGGGGCAGCTATGGTTCCATAGTCCGCCATGATGTTGCAATAATATCCAGTGAGGCCCAAAAAAGCTCTCACCTGGGTTTGAGTAGTTGGAATCTCCCAGTCATGTACATCCTATACCTTACTGGGGAGAGGTTGGATTCGACCCCCTCCTACCTCACGACCAAGATACGTGACTTTCCCCTGAGCTATCTGTCACTTGTTGGCCTTGATAGTGAGGTTAGCCCTTTTCAAGGCCTGCAACACCTTATCCAAATGAGTCAAATACTCCTCCGAGGTGGAACTGTATGCCACACAAAAGGCCTCCAGCCCACTGAGCGCATGGTTGACTAATCTTTGGAAGGTGGCAGGTGTGTTGTTCAACCGAAAAGGCATAACTCTAAACTGGTAGAGTCCCTCCGGCATTGAGAACGCTGTATTTTCCTTGGCATGGTCCGTCAGAGCTATTTGCCAATAGCCTGGGGGAAGGTCAAATGTGCTCACAAATTTGGCAACACCTATGGTGTCCATGAGCTCATCAGCCCTGGGAAAAGGGTGCGCATCAGTTTTGGTGACAGCATTGACTCCTCTGTAGTCCACACAGAACAATCCTTGGTACCTGCCTGGGAACTTGCCTTGGGGACAAGGACCACTGGACTGGACCAGGGGCTGATTGAGGGTTCAATAACACCCAGATCTAACCTCTTGGCGACCTCAGCCTGGATTTGGTTCTTAACCGTGTCTGACATAAGGTAGCACCTGCTTTTGATACGTACGCTGTCACCAGTGTCAATTTTGTGCCTGAACCACAGGGTGAGGCCTCGTGTCAGCGAGAACAGAGGAGCATACTGCCGGAGCAAAGCCCTGCAGGCCCTCTGCTGCTCTGTCTTCAGATCTGGAGAGAGATGCACTCCCTCCACAGAACCATCCTGAGGGTTGCTATTCAGCAAATCAGGAAAGGGCTCACTCTCATCCTCTTCTTGCTCTGAAGCTAGCAAGAGACATGAGACTTCTGCTCGCCTGTGGAAAGGCTTGAGCCTGTTGACGTGGAACACCTGAGGGGCTACCCCAGGGACTCCCATGTCAACCAGATAATTGACTTGACCCATCTTGGAGATTATCTTGAAGGGTCCAGTCCATTTGTCTGCCATAGCGCAGGGCTTGGTAGGCTCCATCACAAGGATCTCCTGTCCTGGAGTCCAATCCACTTGTGATGCATTAAGGTCATGCCAGTACTTATTCAATTCCTGGCTTGCCTTAAGATTTGCTGTTGTCTGGCCCATCATCTGTGCCATCCTACGTCTGAGGCCTAGCACATAGTCCCCCACTTGCTTGGAACACCCTGGATGGGTGGCTTCCAAATATTCTCTGATTAAGGCAAGGGGCCCCCTCACGGGATGTCCAAAGAGCAACTCAAAGGGGCTGAAACCAACACCCTCTTGAGGTACTTCTCTTTTAAGCTAACAGCAGGCATGGCAGGAGGAGATCCCATTTCCTCCTTAGGGGCTCTCTCAAAGCACTCAGCATGCCTTTGAGAGTTTTGTTAAATCTCTCAACCGTCCCATTGGTCTGGGGATAGTAAGAGGTGGAGAACTTGTAGGTTACTCTGCACTCTTTCCATCGCTTTCAAGTAACTCAACATGAAGTTGGTTCCTCTGTCGCAGACAACCTCTTTAGGGAATCCAACTCTGGTGAAAATGCCCAGGAGAGCCCTGGCAACCACCTTGGCTGTAACCGTCGGAAGGGGTATAGCCTCAGGGTACCTGGTGGCATGATCTACCAAGACCAGGGTGAAACGATGTCCACCAGAAGTGGAGGGTCAAGGGGACCAACAATGTTGAGGCCCACCCGCTCAAATGGTGTGCCAACCACTGGCAACGGCTACAGTGGGGCAATGACACTGCCTCCAGTCTTGGAAAGGGCCTGTAAACCTGGGGTACCACCAACCTTTTGAGGGCACCAGGTTCAGGCTTAGTGGGCTCACTACAAAGGAGCTCACTCTCCCAATAAAATATGGGAGGTCCTAGGCACTTCTCCTTATGCCTGTGCCCGTTTCCTCAGACCCTCAAGAGAGTGGCAGTCTCTATGTCCCTTACAGATGTCACCCCCAGAGGGCCCCCTTCAGCCAGTAGGCATTGAAGGTCAGGGTGATCTTCCAGGTTGAGCACCTCTCCCTCAGGAGGGTCATCTAGCACTTCTCCCACATGAGTTGAGTTCGGGGTTACCACTGGACCCAGCCCATCTGGAGCATGAATCACAGTTGGTGCTGCTGAAGCAGCAGGAAGAGAAGGAGCCCCCTTCGCCGAGTTGGCCTTCTTACTCTTCCTTCTTCGTGCCTTGGGTCTCCCCGTCGGATTGGGTACTTGACTCACAGTCAGACCCGGTGTTACCTGTGACCTAGTGACTGCAGCAGGAGTAAGGGGGAAACCGTCCGAGATCAACCCCAACGCCACTAGATCATTGCCTACCAAAATTTAGGCAGGTACTTTGTCCTGAACCAGGACAGGAAGCTTAACTGTCTTGTCTCCAATCATGATTTTGACTAAGGCTACAGGTGATCATTTGGGAGGTCGACTAACGCTCACCTTGTTTCTGTGGGAGCGCTGATCCGTCAGGAGGGCTACTTCTGCTGAGGCATCTGGAATTCCCTGCTACTATTGTTCCCCTAGCAGAGGAAGTTGTACCTGCAATGAGAGGGTTCCTGATCAGTTCAAGCCACTGCTGTAACCTTGGGCCCGCCTCCCTTGTGCCCTTGTATGTGACTTTATTGCTCGAAATACTCTTCTTACCTTCTTAAGAGTGAAGGCGAGCTCTCCATCCTGCTTAATTCAACAAGGGTGCTGTTTGTCCAGTTACATCACTGGCGCTTCGTGCCGTGTAAGGTGCCCAGACCTGCTGTGACTCCTCTCAGGTATTCGTTTTTTGAGCTTGTAAAGTCTTTCTTGTATTGTCTTTCTCACTTCCACGTTCCTCTCACGTGTTGTGTTTTATGAGTCTTTTCTCTGCCAGTCTTTATTGTACTAATATCTTTCTCCTTTCCTTTGACAGTTGTTACTGTGGGACCGACACGTATGACTGCTGCTGCTGTGATGCTATATCGGGAGACACTGGGAAGTTGATCCAGATTGTGAAGTTGTTGCGGTCGTGCAGCGGAGTTCCTGATCAAGACAAGCTGGTCTGGGTTGGTGACGAGATGATGGTCGTTGCAGCGGGCGTTCACGATCAAGGTATGCTGGTCCGGAGTTGCTGAATCTTGGATGCTGAGTGGCGGTGAGCGTGTGCTGCTGTTTGGAACCAGAACAACGCAAAGCACGGATTGCTGGAAGCGTGTGGCTTATATAGACGGCCCCGCCCAAGGATGCAGCCACACCCTGAACACTGGACCGCATGAAGGAATTTATGCAACTCACTACCTGCCATGTTGGATCACCAAGTGGGTAGTGCTGAAACACCTGAGCATTTTGTATGAGCCTGTCGCCAAAGGCGCCAGGACTGGGTCCAGGTGGGCCCTTTTCCATTCCTAAAGCGGCTTATACCGTGGCCATATTCCTGATCTCATGCCATGACCCCTAGTGTTGTCTTGGGGCAGCACTGAGTCGTGACACCCACCAGCTAACCTGGTAGTTCTCAGAGGAGCACCTACATAGTCCTCTGGTCTGAGCAGGGTCCTGTCCACCACTGTCATGCTTGCCCCAGTGTCTCTGAAACCAGTAGAAGGCTGGCCATTCAAGAGGACACTTCTCAAAACCCTACGGGTGTTCTGTGGGATTGTAGCCAGTACTTCTGAGTACTGGTCCCAAGCCCCAAGGGATACTAGAGAAATCTCTACAGGAGCACTGAATGCGATTTCTGTAGAGGAGGGGAGGACGGTGGCCTCCACCTCAGGTAAGGAATAAGGGTAGGTCAAGCTGACAGCCTGGACTCCAAGTGCCTTACCTTTACACTTGGGGTCGCCCTTCTTGAGGGCCAGAGCCCCACAGTCGCAACAAGTGCCAGGAATGCAGGGTACGGTACTGGAGCCACTGAGACCCTGCTTTACAGTAGGCGGACCACTATTCTTACTCCCACCCACATAGGATTTATCCCCACTAGATTTTTGGGTCTTGGGAGAGGAAGGTTTTGATTTACTTTACTGTGACTGCTTTTGGGACTCCTCTGACTTCTGAGAGGCCCCCTTTTCTTTGTCCTTCCTACTGGGCTCCTTAGGGGACACCCGGTGGGAGACCCACTTGTCCGCCAGCCTGGCCAGCTTAAAGGGATCTAAAATGTTCTGGCCAGCAACATACTGACGCAGCTCTGGTGAACAGGCCTCCGAAAAATGCTCAAAAAACAAAAAGGTGTGACAATTCAACAAATGTTTTCACTTTGTAACCATCAATCAACCCCATCATGTTCATGTGCGCAGCACTCACCCAGTCAATCCAAGACACATTCCCTCGTTTCTTAAATTCCTTGAACCTTTTAAGGTATTTGGGTCGGTGTCTTGCCAAACTTGGCAATCAAAGCGGATTTCATGCAATCGCATTGACCCCTTTATTCCACACTCAGTTTCAGAATACAGTCATAACCAGTCTGAGGCACTCTGCTTAACAAACACTTAGCTCAATCTCTCTCGTCAACATCATGGATTCCACAAGCCATTTCAAATGCTTCAATCCATTGGATATCCGAACCCTCCGCATACACATGAACCAAATCTTTCATAAACTTGGTGGCAGGGGACCGGCCATTCTGAACTGGTTAAGGTGAAGTCTACACTCTAGCTTTCTCTAGTTGGATTTTCTGACATTCAGTGTCCTTGTCTTTGAGTTCAAGATCCCTATTCTTGAGTATCACTTGTCTTTGAGTTCAAGATCCCTATTCTTGAGTATCACTTGCTGTGCCAACTCCTCTTTCTTAAGTTCAGCTTCAGTTTCAGTTCATCCTCAATAAATCAAGTTCCAAGGCATTCCCTGAAGAAACATTGCTGGGTTTTGGAATAGAGGCTGCAGGAATGGTGACACTCCCATAAAGAGATTCAGTAACAACCCCAGGGGCAGGGTCCTCATTGGTTGCACCCCCCCCATCTTCAAGAGTTTTACATTCGGTCAGGTAGTCCACCAGGGCAGCTATCAGCTCAGCCCTAGACGTATCCTCAAAGTCTAACTCCCTGGCTTCACAGGGACTCTGGAGAGCCTCTAAGCTCATCCGAGTCAATTTACCATTCGCAATAGGTTCCATTGCTTGTTATGTCGTTATCTAGTACACAACTAAAAACCTCAAATTCACAAAAATGTGGATATTTTGTAAGTGCCAAGGTTAAACACTGATTCCTAAAACTATTAGCATCCACCCTACCACCAGTGTAAAGACCGGAGGGGGGTTTCTGTACTCCTGCCCTCTATATGGCAGAGTGGAAGCATAGAGCACCCCAGCCAAGATTCTCTATAGGGTAGCTATGGATGAGCAATCAAGGCTTAAGCTCTCAGGAGGTTATGCAGCCTGGTTCTTAAGTACAGTGTAGTCCCCAAGCACCCACAAAGGAATGTCCATACACTATGTTAGTGAAAACATAGCTCTTTATATAAATAAGGTTCAAGTTATACACACACAATAACACACTTTGTGCTGCTCAGGCAATTCTATAATGATAAATATATACAATATCCATGTGGTACCATAATTCACACTTCACTCCTTTAAAATGTAAGAACTGGCAGAAGTTGTGATAACATACAATCTAATAGCAATGCTAACCAACACCAGACATAAGAGACACAAGTAGTCAAACAGTTCGCAGAATATGGAGTCGCTACCCACCCAACACCATTCTGTGTGAGGATCCCCCCACCTGGGCAACCTGCAAATATGATACACTGACAAGCCCAGTCCATATATTGTTTGGCAGAGTCTTTTTCCCTTCTAAATGTTCTACTACCCCAATGTACCTGGTTTAGCAGAGTTCTTCGATGAGTCATCGACGGATCCTTCTTGAGTGAACTCCTTTTAAGGCAGGAGCCACGGATCGTCGGGATTTTGTGAAGAAGGGTGAACACTGTCATTGAGGCAGCAGCTTTGGTCCTTGCGGTGCTCGTTGATTATCGGTCGAAAACGTCCTGCAACAGACATGGCTTGCGGTGCACCTCGATGCTGCAAAGGGAAGCAAATGAAGAACTGTATGCCCAGCTAGGGCGATGAGTCATCTGTGTCTGGCGTCGGCGATCAAGACTCAACCACGCTGGCTTCTGGATCTTTCTTGGTGTCTTTGAGGTCTTCGGGTGGAGGGAAACCCACCAGCGGATTCTCCTCGGTCGTCGGCGGCCTTGACTTTCTCCGGCAGGATGAAAGCGGTCAACAGTGATGAGCAAGGGAGTCCCTGATTTAAAGTGTTCTTAGGCAATGGAGCGTTGCGGCACTGGTCGACGAGATTACAACGATACCTCGGTCGACGGTGGACTTCAAGGTCTGGGCACTTCACTTCAGTCTCCTAGGCGGTCCCCGTCTCTGGTCGGCAGCCTTTGGAGGGTCTAACTTCCAAGGAGCCTTGGTGAAGATTAGCTGGTGCACAATGGTCCCTCGTAACTCGGGAAGAGGTCTCCTAGCCAGGTCCTGCCTTGGATCAGTTCCTTGACAGTCACGCAGCTTTCAGATTAATGAAGGACAGCAGCATCAATTCTTCTTCTTCCAGCGGGCCCCAAGGTTAGGTATCAAGTTTCAACTTCAACATCTGAACAATTTCCATCAGTGAGAGGTCCCCAGATATACTGTTGGTGTCGCATTCACTCTGCTGGGTAACACTCAGGTGACCAATCACTCAGAAGGGCATTCAGGCAGGTTGCCAATCAGGCTTGTAGTGCATTCAGGCCATTCTTCTCCATCCAGACACTCACAACACAGAATGTGGATTCGGACAAGCACCCAGCCATTCAGCACTCCACACTGCAGGGCTGTCTCAGTCTTTGCGTCATACACCAGGTCTGGTGTATGACGCAAAGACTGAGACTGAGCAAAGACTAAGACTGTCCCATAACATGAAATGCATATTCGTCATACACTCCATTCACCCAGGTCCCACCCCACGGTCGCACCCACAACATTCAGTCATTGGGAAGGCTCCAGCCAATCTGGCCTGGACTTCCCCACAACACCATATACAGAACTTCCACCCAACAGCCAGTCAGGGGAAGGGACAGAGTCAGGGCTTCTCGGGACTTCGGGAAAACAAGGTAACAGGCGCTGAAGGCAAGATGCCACGGGTGCCATCTTGTCTCCCATCAGGAATCCACCGATTCCAATGACAGGGCCTGGGTATCCCAAAATGGAGGATACTCAGGGCACCTGTCAATTCAGCACAGAGCTGCCACCAACCCATACCCTGCTCTGTGGGCCACACAAAGGTGCCCAAAAACATACACTAGGAGTACAGGGTTGTACTCCCACCCATGGGTGCCACAAGGGTATCCCATGGGTTTGTTCACCAAACCAAAAAGAGGAAGATCTGCATGGCCAGGAGTCCCACATTAACTTGTGCATGGAAAACAAGACAGAACATACATGATAAAAGCATAAAGGACAAGCATACAGAGGTGAAAGCACCAAACATGAATAAACATGCAGGTAGGGCTAAATAACTCCTGAGAATCATCGATGTTGATGTGGGAAAGGGTGGTTTGGAGAGTGTGTCTGGAGAGGCGACGCCTCAATGAAGTAAGGACTGTGACTTTCCAATTTCCGTCCTATCTTACTTCTCTCATTTTCTATGAAGCTCCTTGAATCTTTGGTCTCTCCTCTTCTTGGCTCCTTTCTAGAATCTTCTCTTTTCTTTAACACTTTCAGTCTGGTTTTTCGCCCTGGCAGGGGCACTGAATCAGTTATTTTCTTAGTGATGGACAACCTTTTATGTCTTGCGGGCCAGGGTGGGGTAGGAGCGCTTATTTTATTAGAACTCTGCTCCATTTGACACTATGGACCACCTGACCCTGGTCACCCGACGTTCACTTGCAGGTCTGTCTGGCTAGGTGCTTACCTGGTTCCTCTCATTTCTGTCAGGTCGTGCACAATCTAATTT